>NC_050099.1:128676963-129926963 GCF_902167145.1 Zea mays
GCGCACCGGAAAGTGACTGTTCACTGTCCGGTGTGCCATCTGCCCAACGGCTAGCTGTCAGAACTAGCCGTTGGAGTCGACCGTTGGCGCACCAGTGGCGCACTGGTGCCGCATCGGACTGTCCGGTGCGCCCATGCGTAGCAGATTCCTGGTAACGGCTAGTTGGTGGGTGAGGGCTATTTATACCCCCTCCACCCACCATTTTCATGGTCTTGTTGCCCACATTTACTTCTACACTTTGGTAGAGTATTGCAAGCACCACAAAGCCTAGTGAGGTGATTTGAGAATCTTAATCCCGCATTTGGACCTCATTAGCGCTAGCGAGAGCCATATAGAGCACACACCACTTGCATTAGACTTCGCTTGGTCAAGGGAAAGTATACGACTTGTTACTCTTGGTGATCGGCATCACCTAGACGGCTTGGTAGCGTTGGGAGCTTGGTGATCACCGTGGAGATCTTGTTGGTGACCCGACTCAAGTTTGTAAGCGGTCGTGAGGGATCCACCGCGCCAGAGTGGCAAATGATCATCTCATAGTGAGCACTTGGTTCTTGCGAGGACCAAGGGGGAGCGATACCCTTGCGCGGGTGCTCCAACGAGGACTAGGGGAGAGTGCCGACTCTTCGATACCTCGGGAAAAATTGGTGGAGTCTTCTAAATCTTGCTTTACATTCCGCACTTAATTCAAGCATTTTATATTGTGTATTTGTTTAGCAAGTATTTGAAGTATTGTCTTAGCATTATTGTATTTCTAGTATTATTCTCTTAGTGCTAGTTGTTGGGGTGAAGTTGGGCTCTTGCTTAGGTTTTAATTAGTGTTGATTTTTAGAAAAGCCCAATTCACCCCCCTCTTGGGCATCGTGATCCTTTCAATTGGTATCAGAGCCTTGTTGCTCTTAGATTAACTGCTAGAGTAACGATGTCCGATGGGGATGGATCTCCTCCCGTTTTTGATGGTGACGATTTTCCATATTGGAAAATTCGTATGGAAGCATATTTAGAGGCTATAGACATTGGTGTCTACAAAGCCACCACATAAGGATTCCCCGAACCTAGAGATCCCACAAATCTTGTAGGTGAAGAGTTTAATTATGAGAAATGGAATGCTAAGGCAAAAAACACCCTTTTTAGAGGCCTTTTGCAAAGATGTGTTTAATAGAGTTAGAAACCATAAAAATGCTCATGATTTGTGGATGGACATATGTGCTCTACATGAAGGAACTAGAAGTGAGCGTGAGGAGAGATATCACATTGCTATGAGAAAATTTAATTCTTTTGAAATGCTTGCTAATGAAAATGCCAATTCTATGTACTCACATCTCAATATTCTTGTAGAGGAAGTAAATGGCTTGGGGCTTACACAAATTTCACAACCGGATGTTGTGAGGAATATTCTTAGTGTCCTCCCAATTGACAAATATGGACACATTGTCACTGTGCTGCATCAGATGGATCTTTCAGTTACCACTCCTACACAGATATTGGGAAAGATCAATGCTCATGAGATGTACATGCACATGAATGACAAGGATGAGTCATCTTCCAATAGAAAGAATTTGGCTCTCAAAGCAAATCAAGAAAGAAAAGAAAAAGCTAAAGTACAAATTGGGGAGGAATCCTCAAGTGATGATGATCTTGATGCTAACATTGCCTTGATGGTGAGGAAGACCACCAAGATGTTAAAGAAGCTCAACAGAGAAGGCATCAAATTTGACTAAAGAAAGAAGAAATTCTTTTCTAGCAAAAGAAACCCATTTCTAAAATGGATTGCTACAACTGTGGAGAGATTGGTAATCTTGCTCATCAATGTAGCAAGCCCAAAAAGAACAAGTTCAAGGGCAAGAAAGAAGATGACAGTGATGATGAGAAAAAGGAAAAGAGATTTTTCAAGAGGAAGGATGGGAAGCACAAGAGGTTTGTAACACCCGAAATCTTGTTTTGGGGATTAGTAGAAGAAATCAAAGTAAAATATCACTAATGGATAATTATATTTTGGAATTCGCCCTTTCTAAAATAAATAGTAAAATTTAAAGCAATGATAGTTAATATACGTATATATAATAAAAGAGTTACAATTTGTTATCCCCTTCAAGAAATATATGTACTATTCTCTTTTGAGTTAAAGTCACTTTTGTTAAAGAATTCATATTAAATTCTTCCTAAATTAAAAGGGTAAGGCATATGGAATTATTGGAGATACTTTTAATTAGATATACATTCAATATAATGACTTCTTTGGAATAAGTGGATGTGAAGCATCTTATCTAAATAAATAAAATAAATCTTTGCATCATTCTGGGAATTATTTGAATGATTTCATATGGTCTAGAAATCAGATTTGAATAAAAGTTTGAACTTGTAGTTTGCAATAAAACAGAAAATAGAGACAGGAAAATAAATAACAAAAGAAAAAGGAAAATAAACCACTTACACTCACGCTGAGCCGAAACTCAGCCCAGGCTACTTGGTCCCGTGCACCTCTTCATCTCTGCTGGGCTGAAAAGCACCCCGCCGGCCCACTTGCGCCCTTTTCTTTTCCTTTTTGACTGAGTCACTGACGGACGGATCTTGATGCTCAGTCGTGTGCGACCTCCCTGCTTATCGCCGCCAGGTGGGCCCTTACTGGCTGGGTCGTCATCTTCGTTCGTCCGATGGCGGAGCTCAACAAACCAGGAGCAAATTCCACACAAGATTCTCGCCAACCAAACCACCTCGCTTCGTTCCTTGGCATATAAAAGCATATCGCGACCTCCTCCCTTCAACCCTCTAGTGCCCCAAGCTCCCTCCCCAGTAGCCTCCGCTCGGCGCGCCCCATCTCTGCTCCCTCTCCATGTCGCCGACACGAGTTGAAGACAGGCAAGGGAGAAGACAAGTCGGGTGCTGCTGCGCTTGGGCTCTGTCGTCGAAGCTTCACTGCGCAGCTCCGGGGATGGATTGCGGCTTGGCCTTGTGGGATTGACGACCTGGTGACCCGGGATTGCGCACCGATGCGAGCTCATGCCGCGATTCCGCCCTGCTTCGTTGCATGGTCATCCTGTTGTGTGTCACGCGGTGAGAACCCTTCCTACCCTTTCCTTACCGCGTGTTCTAGGTTTGGAACCAGTCGGAGTTGAGTTTCGTGCGCGCTGGCGGGATTTGGCTATTCGTCGGCCATGGCCGCCGCCACGGTTGCTACTGCACCGCCGCTCGGTCTGCGCTGGGGTGCTTGGGCGGAGGTGAAACAACCTTGTGCGTTGATCTCTTGATTGACGGCTACGATCAGACGATCGAGTATCTCTTCGCTCAGGTTAAGTAGGACCGTTGGATGTTGGTCGTGTGGATTCGATTGGATTGCGATTCTTTAAATCATAACCCTTGATATTAGATCCAGTGGCTTAGGATGTGTGCGGGTTCATAAGTAATCCGATCTAATCTGGGCGCTTGAAAGATGATCCGATGGCCCAGATCACACCGTACCTCTACGTTGAGCCAAGTTTACAAATAAGCCCTTGAAGAAGTAGATAATCAACCCGCAAGCCATTGTGTAGTACTCTGAGTCTGGGAAATATTTATGGTTTAGCCCCTGGATTTTTATGTACTCATGCGCCCAGTCCAGTGAATAGGAAATCCAGGAAAAGGAATTAGAAATCTATTTTTTAATGGCTAGAGTTTGTTTAATTCATATAAAATTCATATGAACTTCAAATTGACCCATTCCAATTTCTATAATTCTATAATATTATTGTGTATCACATAATATCTCTGTTTTGACATTAAAGTTACATTAAAATTAATATCATATTTAATCTTATACCGAACACATAAAATCTTCAGAAATTCATAACTTCCCCGTTTTAACTCCGAATTGATCCGTTCAAGTTGCGTTAGTTTCGTATAAATATCTACTACACAATAGAAACACTTATTGTATGATATCCCGTACTTTTATAATTGGGTTAATCTATGTCTATTGGATTAATTTCTTTAATATTAATATAGTATTCTAACTTTATGGTTATAATTTAACTAGATAATCTTTAATCAAATAATGACTTAGATTAAAGTTGAGATATTATTTATAGAATAATCTCTCATATGATCTATACTATAGTTTAATATTTAAGTCACGTAGAGCTTTTATAGATCATAACTCCTTAACCATGACTCCGATTTTAGTGGTTCTCGATCCCACGATCTTGTAGCATCGCGTAGAATATTCTTACGTTGTTTGTTCTCATGTTTGGTGTACTGTTATTTTTATATGATTCTTGCCTATTTGTATGTATTGCTACGAATAGCGGTGAGGTCACGAGAATCTGAAGAGCAAGTTGGTACCTGGAATCTCAAGTGCTAGGCAAGTTGTGCCCTTGATCACTTCTTTTACCCACTCATGTTCTAATTAATCATAATGATCTGCATAGGTTAATTTTGATGGGACCTAATAGGTTACCCTAGTTTGTCTATCTTTATGTCATTTTTACCACTGAACTTTTTGGGTAGTACTTGCTAGTGCTGTATATGGTTTTGGGCATTGAGATACACATTATTCATGATTATACTTTTGTTATCCGTTGTTATTTACTGTTCATGTCAAGATCATTAATGTTAATTGGAACATAGAGCTTAACTTGAGAAACACGTGCCACCACAAGGGTTTATGGACGCCCTTGGCTGATTAATTAGGAAAGCTAGTGGAGGACTACCTTACCCGAAAGGGGCAAGGGCAGTAGGGGAGTGGTCAGTGTAGGGAGGTCCTTGGTTGATTTTGCTGCGATGGCGGTCAGGCAAGAACCCTGCATTGGAGCTTCCTATAAACTGTAGCGGATTTTCTGAAGCTAGTGGAACTTTGTAAAGGCCTCGTAGTGTTACCCTGCCGCGCCTCCTCGGTAGAGGTGTATGGGAAGTCGCGATCCCTTGGCAGATGGGTAACATGACTTGTGGGTAAAGGGTACCACCTCTGCAGAGTGTAAAACTGGTATACTAGCCGAGCTCACGGTCATGAGCAGCTCAGGACTCTCTGATGATTAAATTATGAAACTTAAACTCAATTTGTCATATGCATTGCATTGTAGGTGATGTTGTTACTTTTGTTCTACTACTTAATTGGGTTGGTATTTACTTATACTTAGTAATTGCTAATAAAATTTTGACCAACTTTAAAAGCAATGCTCAGCTCTAACCATCCTCTTTGGTAAGCCTTACACTTCACGTGAGCTCCCACCTTTGGCGAGTTCATGCACATTATTCCCCACAACTTGTTGAGCAATGAACGTATGTGAGCTCACTCTTGCTGTCTCACACCCCCCCACAGGTCAAGAACAGGTACAGCAGGATGAGGCGCATGAAGGGTGCTGTGATGTGTTCGTGAGAGATCTAGGTCGTCGTCTCCCAGTCAACTTTGGGTTGCTGGACCGTTGTCTCCTTATAATGTAAATATTTATTTATTTTGTATAGAACTCCTGTTATATAGTAAAATGTGACATTCGATCCTGTGCCATGATTCATCATATGTGTGAGACTTGGTCCCAGCACACCTGGTGGTTATGTTCGCGCCCGGGTCTTGGTGCCCCTAAAACCCGGGTGTGACAGAAGTGGTATCAGAGGAATGTTGACTGTAGGACCAAACCTAGATAGAACTGGACAATCATTACTTACTTACCTTTGCTACTCTGATTCTTTTCTAAGCTTTTCTTAATCTTTTCTCATCTAATTCCGCTTTACTCTGATTATTCTTACCTTTTCTTTTCTAAAGACAAATGTGGATTTCACACTTTGAAATCCTGTGCCTAAAGTGACTTTAGGAATAGGAGACCTAATCTTAGGAACAAAAACAAAACTTTTTTTTGTATCTATATGCTTGAATGCTTGTTCTTATGACTCTTGTCTGATTTGAATTTTTGATTGAGTGGGATGGGTTGTGGAGTATTGTCCACAATTGCATCTACATATACTTAGGCATATATATAACTAATCAAACTTAAATTATCCCTCATTAAAGTATCTAGCCTAACAATATCCATCTCATCTAAAAAGATTCTATTCTACACTCATAGATCTATCTCATCCCAAAAGATCCTAACTTATCCTAATTAAAATGTATCTAGCTTAATAGATCTATCTTATCTTAATAAGATTCTCTCTTATCTTAATAGATTCATCTTATCTTAAAAAGATTTTATCTCATCTTAATAGATCTAACTAATCTCAAAAGATTCTATTTCATCTTATCCTAATAAGCATACTTATCCACCCTAGTTTAACAACCATGATCTAATGTAAATTAATTAGATCTTATCTAGTCAAACTAGTCACACCAATCTAACCTAGATCTGATCTAATCTAAAGTGACTTATCAAACATGTTAGATAATACTAATGAAATAGTTTAGACTCTACTCCTATAGAACATGTCTTAACTTAGTTCACCTTGCACTAAATTAAGAATGACAGATCGACTTAGCCATATGCAACTACCTTAACCATCCGATAGTTGCATAACCCCTCAATTTTAACCTAGCAAGTGATTCTAACCTACCTGCACCATATAATCCATCCTACTCACATATATCCTAACCATATGTCCTTAACTCGGATGGCAACTCCAAGATGAAAGGCCAACGGAGACCAACCACGTCAAAGAAAGATAAGCATCAACTCAAGACTTCAAAGATCAAGTTGAATCGCCAGCGGAATCAAGATCCACAGTTCAGGATGAAGTCTTTCCTTATTATACTCTACCTTGCCACAACCTCTACTTGCCATAACCGTACCTCATCTGACCTAATAGATGGCTAGACATACAATATTCATATTTTCTAAATCATCTACTAACAGTTATGTAAAAACTTGAACAAAACTTTGATTCCCAAAACCAAACGAGAAACTAAAATTCTAGACCAAACCTATTGTATCCCTAGATCTTCTTAAATCTCGAGGACGAGATTATTTTTAAGGGGGGTAGGATTTGTAACACCCGAAATCTTGTTTTGGGGATTAGTAGAAGAAATCAAAGTAAAATATCACTAATGGATAATTATATTTTGGAATTCGCCCTTTCTAAAATAAATAGTAAAATTTAAAGCAATGAGAGTTAATATACATATATATAATACAAGAGTTACAATTTATTATCCCCTTCAAGAAATATATGTACTATTCTCTTTTGAGTTAAAGTCACTTTTGTTAAAGAATTCATATTAAATTCTTCCTAAATTAAAAGGGTAAGGCATATGGAATTATTGGAGATACTTTTAATTAGATATACATTCAATATAATGACTTCTTTGGAATAAGTGGATGTGAAGCATCTTATCTAAATAAATAAAATAAATCTTTGCATCATTCTGGGAATTATTTGAATGATTTCATATGGTCTAGAAATCAGATTTGAATAAAAGTTTGAACTTGTAGTTTGCAATAAAACAGAAAATAGAGACAGGAAAATAAATAACAAAAGAAAAAGGAAAATAAACAACTTACACTCGCGCTGAGCCGAAACTCAGCCCAGGCTACTTGGTCCCGTGCACCTCTTCATCTCTGCTGGGCTGAAAAGCACCCCGCCGGCCCACTTGCGCCCTTTTCTTTTCCTTTTTGACTGAGTCACTGACGGACGGATCTTGGTGCTCAGTCGTGTGCGACCTCCCTGCTTATCGCCGCCAGGTGGGCCCTTACTGGCTGGGTCGTCATCTTCGTTCGTCCGATGGCGGAGCTCAACAAACCAGGAGCAAATTCCGCGCAAGATTCTCGCCAACCGAACCACCTCGCTTCGTTCCTTGGCATATAAAAGCATATCGCGACCTCCTCCCTTCAACCCTCTAGTTCCCCAAGCTCCCTCCCCAGTAGCCTCCGCTCGGCGCGCCCCATCTCTGCTCCCTCTCCATGTCGCCGACACGAGTTGAAGACAGGCAAGGGAGAAGACAAGTCGGGTGCTGCTGTGCTTGGGCTCTGTCGTCGAAGCTTCACTACGCAGCTCCGGGGATGGATTGCGGCTTTGCCTTGTGGGATTGACGACCTGGTGACCCGGGATTGCGCACCGATGCGAGCTCATGCCGCGATTCCGCCCTGCTTCGTCGCACGGTCATCCTGCTGTGTGTCACGCGGTGAGAACCCTTCCTACCCTTTCCTTACCGCGTGTTCTAGGTTTGGAACCAGTCGGAGTTGAGTTTCGTGCGCGATGGCGGGATTTGGCTATTCGTCGGCCATGGCCGCCGCCGCGGTTGCTACTGCACCGCCGCTCGGTCTGCGCTGGGGTGCTTGGGCGGAGGTGAAACAACCTTGTGCGTTGATCTCTTGATTGACGGCTACGATCAGACGATCGAGTATCTCTTCGCTCAGGTTAAGTAGGACCGTTGGATGTTGGTCGTGTGGATTCGATTGGATTGCGATTCTTTAAATCATAACCCTTGATATTAGATCCAGTGGCTTAGGATGTGTGCGGGTTCATAAGTAATCTGATCTAATCTGGGCGCTTGAAAGATGATCCGATGGCCCAGATCACACCGTACCTCTTCGCTGAGCCAAGTTTACAAATAAGCCCTTGAAGAAGTAGATAATCAACCCGCAATCCATTGTGTAGTACTCTGAGTCTGGGAAATATTTATGGTTTAGCCCCTGGATTTTTATGTACTCATGCGCCCAGTCCAGTGAATAGGAAATCCAGGAAAAGGAATTAGAAATCTATTTTTTTAATGGCTAGAGTTTGTTTAATTCATATAAAATTCATATGAACTTCAAATTGACCCATTCCAATTTCTATAATTCTATAATATTATTGTGTATCACATAATATCTCTGTTTTGACAGTAAAGTTACATTAAAATTAATATCATATTTAATCTTATACCGAACACATAAAATCTTCAGAAATTCATAACTTCCCCGTTTTAACTCCGAATTGATCCGTTCAAGTTGCGTTAGTTTTGTATAAATATCTACTACACAATAGAAACACTTATTGTATGATAACCTGTACTTTTATAATTGGGTTAATCTATGTCTATTGGATTAATTTCTTTAATATTAATATAGTATTCTAACTTTATGGTTATAATTTAACTAGATAATCTTTAATCAAATAATGACTTAGATTAAAGTTGAGATATTATTTATAGAATAATCTCTCATATGATCTATACTATAGTTTAATATTTAAGTCACGTAGAGCTTTTATAGATCATAACTCCTTAACCATGACTCCGATTTTAGTGGTTCTCGATCCCACGATCTTGTAGCATCGCGTAGAATATTCTTACGTTGTTTGTTCTCATGTTTGGTGTACTGTTATTTTTATATGATTCTTGCCTATTTGTATGTATTGCTACGAATAGCGGTGAGGTCACGAGAATCTGAAGAGCAAGTTGGTACCTGGAATCTCAAGTGCCAGGCAAGTTGTGCCCTTGATCACTTCTTTTACCCACTCATGTTCTAATTAATCATAATGATCTGCATAGGTTAATTTTGATGGGACCTAATAGGTTACCCTAGTTTGTCTATCTTTATGCCTTGTTTACCACTGAACTTTTTGGGTAGTACTTGCTAGTGTTGTATATGGTTTTGGGCATTGAGATACACATTATTCATGATTATACTTTTGTTATCCGATGTTATTTACTGTTCATGTCAAGATCATTAATGTTAATTGGAACATAGAGCTTAACTTGAGAAACACGTGCCACCACAAGGGTTTATGGACGCCCTTGGCTGATTAATTAGGAAAGCTAGTGGAGGACTACCTTACCCGAAAGGGGCAAGGGCAGTAGGGGAGTGGTCAGTGTAGGGAGGTCCTTGGTTGATTTTGCTGCGATGGCAGTCAGGCAAGAACCCTGCATTGGAGCTTCCTATAAACTGTAGCGGGTTTTCTGAAGCTAGTGGAACTTGTTAAAGGCCTCGTAGTGTTACCCTGCCGCGCCTCCTCGGTAGAGGTGTATGGGAAGTCGCGATCCCTTGGCAGATGGGTAACATGACTTGTGGGTAAAGGGTACCACCTCTGCAGAGTGTAAAACTGGTATACTAGCCGAGCTCACGGTCATGAGCAGCTCAGGACTCTCTGATGATTAAATTATGAAACTTAAACTCAATTTGTCATATGCATTGCATTGCAGGTGATGTTGTTACTTTTGTTCTACTACTTAATTGGGTTGGTATTTACTTATACTTAGTAATTGCTAATAAAATTTTGACCAACTTTAAAAGCAATGCTCAGCTCTAACCATCCTCTTTGGTAAGCCTTACACTTCACGTGAGATCCCACCTTTGGCGAGTTCATGCACATTATTCCCCACAACTTGTTGAGCGATGAACGTATGTGAGCTCACTCTTGCTGTCTCACACCCCCCCACAGGTCAAGAACAGGTACAACAGGATGAGGCGCATGAAGGGTGCTGTGATGTGTTCGTGAGAGATCTAGGTCGTCGTCTCCCAGTCAACTTTGGGTTGCTGGACCGTTGTCTCCTTATAATGTAAATATTTATTTATTTTGTATAGAACTCCTGTTATATAGTAAAATGTGACATTCGATCCTGTGCCATGATTCATCATATGTGTGAGACTTGGTCCTAGCACACCTGGTGGTTATGTTCGCGCCCAGGTCTTGGTGCCCCTAAAACCCGGGTGTGACAAGGTTCCACAAAAAAAATGGAAATGCATACATTGTTGGTGACTAGCTCACTGACATTGAGTCATCAAGTGGATCTTCTTCAAGTGAAGAAGAAAATGATGAAAAAGTTGCCGCCATCGCTGGGGACTTCTCTTCACCACCACCATCACCATCATCGACTTCTCACTTATGCCTCATGGCTAGAAGTGAACGGAAGGTACAAAATGATAATGATATTATTGATGACAGTGATAGTGATAGTGATGATGAATTTGCTTCACCTTCCTATGATGAACTAGCTGACTTGCTTAAAGAATACACTCAAATCATTAGGAAGTCAAAAGCTAAATGTGATAAGTTGAAGGATGAAAATGAATTTTTAAATGCAAAATATGACATAGTTATGAAAGCTAGTGATGAAATGAAAGAAGAAAACAAAACTATGTCATCCACTATAAATGAGCTTACATCCTCCCTAAAAGATGCTAAGGATAAATGTGACAAGTTAAATGAAGCTAATAGGGAGTTGAAAATAGACTAGTGAAAATTAAGGAAGACTATACTAAGATTAAATTTGATCATGATAATCTTCTTGTTGAAAATGAACTTTTATCTTGCAATACACGTGAGGCTATTAACCATGTTGTTAAGATTGATGTAGCAACCTCATGTGATGACTTGAGTCAAGGTGATCAAACTAGTCTACATGATGAACTGACTGAAAAAGTTGAAGTCTTGACATTAGACAACCAAAAATTGAAGAGATACTTGACTGATGCAACTACTAAGGGAAAGGTTGCCATTGAGAACAATGATTTCAACAATGAGTTGGCAGTGGATAATGAAAGGCATAAAAATAAGGTCAAGAAACTTAAGAGTGAAAATGAACATCTTGCAACAAGTGTCAAAAAGTTCAACAAGGGCCAATACCTCCAAAATGAATTGCACATGAACACTGTCATGAAAACAACAAGAGTGGTATTGGATACAATTCTTTTGTGCAAAAGAAAGCTACAACTCAATACAAGCCAAAGCAAACTCATAAGCCTATCAAATGCTTTGAGTGAGGAAAAGAAGGTCATTTTGCCCACAACTGCAAAGCCAAACCACCAACTCCCTTGCCTAAGCACTCAAGACCATTTGCCTTCAATGCTCATTATGTTCTAAGAAAAGTTGCAAATGGAAAAATCAAAGTTACATTCCTAGGTCCACCAAGCAAGAGTAGACCTAGACAAATTTGGGTTGCAAAGTCCTTGATTGAGAAAGTCACTGGTCCTATGCAATATAGGGCCCTTAAAACTCAAGCTTGATTTGTCTGTAAATGTAGGTGAACTACAAGACCGGTAGGAGCCATTGGGTTATTGACAGTGGATGCACACAACATATGACAGGCAACCCATGGATGTTCACCTCACTTGATGAGAATGTTGATGGACAAGACAAAATCACATTTGGGGACAATTCAAAAGGGAAAGTTCAAGGACTTGGCAAGGTGGCAATTTCAAATGATCTATCAATTTCAAATATTCTCTTGGTTGCACCTTTGAGCTTCAACTTATTATCAGTGGGTCAACTCTGTGATCTTGGACTTCAATGCTTATTCACTCCAACAGAGGTTATTGTATCAAAAATGGATGATGAATCAATGATGTTCAAAGGATTTAGATACAACAATCTCTACTTAGTGGATTTCACCTCTGAAGATGCAGACTTAAGAACTTGCCTCTTTACCAAAGCATCACTTGGATGGCTATGGCATAGAAGGCTTGCGCATGTTGGAATGAGCACACTGAAGAAAGTATTAAAGAAGGGCATGGTTAGAGGACTAAAGGATGTTGTATTTGAAAAGGACAAGCCTTGTAGTGCATGTCAAGCTGGAAAGCAAGTTGCTAACACACATCCTACAAAAGCTTTTATGTCAACATCAAGGCCACTGGAACTACTTCATATGGATTTATTTGGACCAACAACTTATGCAAGTGCTGGTGGCAACCTCTACTGTCTGGTGATAGTTGATGATTTCTCAAGATACACTTGGGTGTTCTTTCTCCATGATAAATCTGAAGTTGCATCTATATTTAAGAAGTTTGCCAAGAAAGCTCAAAATGAATTTGATTGCAAGATCAAGAAGATTAGAAGTGATAATGGTAAACAATTTGACAACACCAACATACATGAATACTATGATGAGATTAGGATCAAGCATGAAGTATCTGCAATATATACACCTCAACAAAATGGAGTTATTGAAAGGAAAAACAGGACCTTGATCACACTTGCAAGAACAATGATTGATGAGTATAACACACCGGAGAGGTTTTGGGCCGAAGCTGTCAACACTGCATGTTATGCATCAAACAAGCTATTTCGTCACCGGCTACTTGCGAAGACTCCCTATGAACTGCTAAATGGGAAAAAGCCAGACGTCTCCTTCTTTCGGGTGTTTGGATGCAAATGCTACATCTACAAGAAACGCCATCACCTAGGGAAGTTTCAAAGATGTTGTGATATTGGTTTTCTACTGGGTTATTCATCAAAGTCCAAAGCATATCAAGTATTCAATCATGCCACTGGCGTGGTAGAAGAAACATATGATGTGGAGTTTGATGAGACTAATGGCTCCCAAGGAGCACTTGAAAATCTTGATGATGTAGGTGATGAGCCACTTAGGGAAGCCATGAAGAACATGCCAATTGGAGCTATCAAACCAAAAGAAGATGAAGAAGAGGTGCAAAACATTGACAAACCTTCTTCATCAAGTGTACCACAAGATGATGAAAAAGATGAGAGGCATGCAAATGAAGATACATTTGTCTCTCATGAACAAGCAAGGGTACAAGCCGAAGATGTTGATGCTCCAGGATCTTCTTCCCAAGTGGTTGACAGGAGAAACTCATCACTACTTCAAGCACACCCACAAGACCAAATCATTGCGAGTCCTTCACAAGGGGTTATTACTCAATCACATAAACATGCTCCTTTTATTGAACATCACTCTTTTGTTTCTTGTGTTGAGCCTACATGTATAGATGAGGCACTACAGGATCCGGACTAGGTGAATGCCATGCATGAAGAACTAAACAACTTCACCTGTAACCAAGTTTGGACCCTAGAGAAGCCCCCACAAGATGCAAGGATCACTGGAACAAAGTGGGTGTTCAAAAACAAACAAGATGATCAAGGCGTGATTGTGAGGAACAAGGCAAGACTAGTTGCAAAGGGCTTCTCTCAAGTTGAAGGCTTAGACTTTGGAGAGACCTTTGCACCGGTTGCTCGACTTGAAGCCATCCGTATCCTACTCGCATATGCATCATGCTATGATATAAAGCTTTATCAAATGGATGTAAAAAGTGCATTTTTAAATGGCTTTATAAATGAACTTGTATATGTTGAGCAACCACCCGGGTTTGAAGACCCTAGATATCCTAACCATGCTTACAGGTTGTCCAAGGCGCTATATGGGTTAAAGCAAGCTCCAAGGGCTTGGTATGAGCGTCTTCACGACTTCCTCATCGAAAAGGGCTTCAAGATCGAGACCGTTGACACAACCCTATTCACAAAGAAACATAACGGTGATATTTTCATTTATCAAGTATATGTTGATGACATAATCTTTGGCTCGACAAATGATTATCATTGCAAGGAATTTGATGAGTTGATGTCGAAGTAGTTCGAGATGTCTATGATTGGTGAGCTGACGTACTTCCTCGGCTTTCAAGTCAAGCAAATGAAAGATGGTAACTTCCTCTCACAAGAGAAGTATACCAAAGACTTGTTGAAAAGGTTCAACATAGAGAAGTGCAAACCAATCAAGACACCTATGCCAATAAATGGACATCTCGACCTAGATGAGGGAGGTAACCCGGTTGATCAAACTCTCTACCGTTCTATGATTGGTAGTTTATTATATCTTACCGCATCTAGGCTCGATATCATGTTTGGTGTCTGCATGTGTGTTAGATTTCAATCAAATCCTAAGAAAGCTCATCTTCGCGCTGTTAAAAGAATTCTTAGGTATCTCAAGCACACCCAAGCGTTGGTCTTTGGTGTCCCAAAGGAGCTACTTTTGACTTAATTGGCTATTCCAATTCAAATTATGCCGGTTGCAAAATTGATAGAAAAAGTACTTCTGGGGGTGCCATTTGCTTGGGAGATCACTAGTATCATGGACATCCAAAAAGCAAAATAGTGTTGCCTTGTCAACCGCCGAAGTGGAATACATTGCCGCGAGTGCTTGTTGCACACAGATTTTATATATGAAACAAACTCTTCTAGACTATGGTGTAGTTCTAGAAAAGGTATCTTTGTTGTGTGACAATGAGAGTGCTGTTAAAATTGCTAATAATCCTGTACAACACTCTCGCACCAAGCACATTGATATCCGTCATCACTTCCTTAGAGATCATGTTGCAAAAGGAGACATCATTTTAGAAGGAGTGAGGTTGGAAGATCAATTAGAGGATATTTTCACTAAGCCACTTGATAAAACCCGCTTTTGCATGTTGAGGAATGAATTAAATATACTTGATCTCAGAAATTTTATTTAAGATCTCAAATGGTGTTGTCAAGCTTGCATTACATGTTTAAATTTCTTGTATTGCATCTAGGGCTTGTCTAACCTAGTTAAGATAACCGGCAACAAAGCAAGTGAAAAAGCTTAACTCGGGCTCAAACTTGACAAGTCTTAGTTTTAAGCTTTTAGTACTTAAATTCCTACTTACTATGGAATTATTGGTTCTTGAGATATGCATGAGGCACTACACTTAGGGGGAGTATTCAAAACTCAAATCGTTCATGAAAACCCCTAGTGCAAAGCCAAAATGCAAATCTCACCATTTGCCTATTTTCTCTAAAAATTATCTAGCCTATGGCAAAATATTTTGAAAATTATGAGAAAATATATGAGGGGGTAAATACCTGTCCCAACAGGTGTTTTTTGTGTGATTATAAGTTGGGATTTGGTTTGGTTAAAATTTAGATAGAAAATTTGAAAAATTTCAAAATCCCCTCTGTCTGGGCTCACCGGACAGTCCGGTGCACCGGCAGCGCGAGCGGAGATCCACTCTTTCCTGTGCGCTATCCGATGGTTCACCGGACAACTACTGTGCGATGTCTGGTGTGCACTGGACAGGCACTGTAGACTATCCGGTGCGCCCATAATCGGTTTTTAAAAAAGCCTTCCTCGCCCGAGCCCGTGGCCTGGGCTTTCTTCTCAGCTCTGGCTCTCTCTCTCTGTCATTTGGACTCTCTCCCCCCATCAGCGACGAGCCCCCCTCGCCGGCGACTGTTCCCCAGCGACCAAGTGCTCTTCTTCTCCCTCTTCTGTGGTGAGCAGCCCTAGCTCCTCCCCCTTCTTCTCTCTCTATTTCAAGTAGTGAAGCTCCCCTTCCACCCTTTTGATTCAAATGCAATTTCACTCCAAATCTTGTGAATCAAAGTTGTTGTGTGTGTGCCTTGTGCCCCATTGGATCCCCCTACAGGTCTTGAGCTCCTTAGGGAGGGCTTCTCCACCTCAAATGGCCATTTCTCCTAAACCCTAATTTGCCGCACGCCAGGTGCTCGGTGAAATGCCTAAACCAGCCAAAAATGCTCCAATCAATCCCAAATTTTGCAAGCACCTTTACGATACCTCCAGTAACATATTCGCCAAATTTCAAGCCAATCCGATATCCGAGGCTTCAATTTTACACAAATCCCCGTTTCTAGCGATCGATTCCGAGCCGAGTGCCCAAATTCCATTTTCTTCGTCTAAAATCAAACCTAGTGCACACTTCACTCATATTTACCCATATAAACCTATTCGTGAAGTATCGGCTCAATTCCAAATCATTTCATGCCTCATGTCCAATTTCAAACCTCCTATGGCACTATTTCTCGTTCAAACGCCGTTTTCGCGTCGTTTGACCTCTCGATCGCCATATCTCTCGATTTCTGTGCCACAACACTCTGTGTATGTATTTATTCACATTTCATATACTTATGACTATGTGACTAATATGTGCTCACCTCTTCTGTCATTTCAGTGATCTTGCCTGCCCGTGAGCCGTCTCCTGTCCTGTCTGGATTCTCTCCCTCTCGTGTGAGATTTCCAGGTAGCTATCCATTATTTTGTCATCCTATCGGCTGTTATCTTCTTGCGCTTAGTTTCTCTCTCTCATATGCAGTCTTCAGGTCAGGATGCCGCGCATGAAGAATGTGTCGGCGCCAGGGGGAGGAGATGACGAGGACCCTCCTCGCCCCTTTAGGCAGGTCAAGGGGAAGACTGTCTACTTGGAGCAGCAGGAAGGTCGCAAGAAGCGGTGTTTGAATAGAGCAGCCTGAGCAGCTCTAGCAGCAGCAGCAGCCGCTGAGCAGGCAGAGAGAGGTGATCAGCTGCGGATTTCTTCAGATCAGATTGCTTATCGCGTTTGTCGACTCGCCTCTCGGCCTCGCTCCTCCTCACCTACCACTCTCGCCACTGCTACCACTCCACCTCCCACTTTGCCCGCTCCAGTCACTCCTGCGTCATCCATCACCTCATCCATACCTACCACCTCCACCACTCCAGCTTCCATTGCTCCTCCTCTCGCTCCCTTTTCCGCTCCACCTATTGCACCTGTCCGTTCCGAGAGCGAGATGAGACTGAGGTGTGGCCACTGGCTGCCGATCCCCGATGGTTTGATCTTCAGCGTGCTACAGCGGCCCAGGTACGTTGGTTCAGACACGTACCCGTGGAGTCATGGCTACCAGCTCAGAGAGACCCTGCAGTAGCAGATCTATTCAGCACCAGGATCCAGGAGTCTTTCTTTAGAGCACAGATGTCAGCCCAGATTGCTCTATGAGCGCACCGGCTTTTGGATCTTCCTGCGTTTCTGCTAGCCACTGGTGCGGATTCTGAGGTGCACCTTTCTTATCTGCCTAGTCTACTCACTCTTCTGACTACCAACGGCACATATGTTGAGGAATGGGTCCGAGTTTTATATGCTTCTGTATGGATCGACCCCGATCACCAGTGGATGAGGTTCCGCTTTGAGCGAGAGGAAGTTACACTTCATGCTAGCCAGATTCGCCAGCTGTTTGGATTCAACGAGTCATTGACTCGTCTTCACAGCTTGTGCTACGGTACCTCTGATCCTCCTCATCGCCCTCACGACAGAGTTGCTCTAGCCACCGCTCACGTCGCGGCCTTGTTCCGACCGCCCTTCTGAGATGGGCCGCGATGTTCTCCGGCAGATTTCACTACAGCGGCCAAGTACCTATATCGGCTCATGAGACGACCGCTACTGTCGCAGATGGGTTATCGAGAGGCTGCTACTCTTATCCAGCTCTGGCTCCTCGGTGCCCTGATATCTCATTCAGAGTTTGATGTTGTTTACTTCCTCATTTGTGAGATCGAGGACACCGTATTGGATGGTCTTCGTGCTCGGCGACTGCTGCTATATGCTCACTATCTCTGCCACATCTTCGCACAGCTGATTCGGCCTCCACAGTTCCAGGCTCGTCAGGCAGCGGTCCAGCAGCAGATGTCCGAGAGGATGCTTTCACTGTTTCAAACTATTCAGGACAGTCAGGACACTCTACAGCAGCAGTTTCTAGCAGACAGGGCTGAGCATTGGGCATTCATGACTCACATTCTTCAGCATAGTGTTCAGATCCCTCTGGTTCAGTCTGCACCCCCTCCAGCTCTTCAGGCGGCTGTTGTGCCAGCCATCCAGGCAGGACCCCCTCTTCCTTCAGTACCAGCTCTAGCTTCTACGGCAGATCCTGGATCCGAGACTGACTTTGACCCTCAGCTGGCATTTGCTCTTCTGCCACGACCGCGACCGGATGCGCCCCCACCACCTCCTTCCTCTTCTGGTCTATAGGTTTGGGTTCCCTTTTGGTGTTTGATGCCAAAGGGGGAGAGATATGAGAGTTGTGAGAGCTAGGGGGAGTTAGGGAGTTAGTAGAGAGTCATTTTGATGTAATATTGTACTTGATACTCTCTGTACTAGCTCCACTTTTGTATGATGATTTTGGCTCACAAACTCTATTATATACTCTCAATGCTTATGTTGACTGTGTGTGTATTGTGTTTTCACCTTATATGTTATCACCAGTCTTCTAGTTCTTGTTCATCGATTTGATTTCACTTTTATATGAACAAGAAACTTACGATGTGTATGCGCTCGTTCTTATTATTATGTTAGACACTCTTTCTATCAAAGATTATTCAGTACAACTAACCATATTCTCTATTGACAGAAATTTCAAAACAAACTACTCTCACAATCTTGTAGGGTTGTCATCAATCACCAAAAATGGGGAGATTGAAAGCATCTCGGCCCCTAGTTGGTTTTAGTGATTAATGACAACGTAATATTATATGTGACTAACGTGTGTTTTGCAGAGGCAAATGGTAAGTTAGGTCGCATTACAGGTAGAAGTACTACAACCATGAAAACAATCCCGGAGATAAGAACTTGAAGCGACGTCTAAAGCAATGAAACAAAAAGTGAAGGTCTTCGTATTTCGAGTGTCAAGGAGTTGCGGACACTCGATGTTTATGTTGACTGTGTGTGTATTGTGTTTTCACCTTATATGTTATCACCAGTCTTCTACTTCTTGTTCATCGATTTGATTTCACTTTTATATGAACAAGAAACATACGATGTGTATGCGCTCATTCTTATTATTATGTTAGACACTCTTTCTGTCAAAGATTATTGAGTACAACTAACCATCTTCTCTATTAACAGAAATTTCAAAACAAACTACTCTCACAATCTTGTAGGGTTGTCATCAATCACCAAAAAAGGGGAGATTGAAAGCATCTAGGCCCCTAGTTAGTTTTAGTGATTAATGACAACATAATATTATATGTGACTAACGTGTGTTTTGCTGAGGCAAATGGTAAGTTAGGTCGCATTACAGGTAGATGTACTACAACCATGAAAACAATCTCGGAGATAAGAACTTGAAGCGATGCCTAAAGCGACGAAACAAAAAGTGAAGGTCTTTGTATTTCGAGTGTCAAGGAGTTGCGGACAATCGTGATATAGTTAGGTCTTTTATTTTGTTTTAGCCGTACTATAAAGAAGGGTTATCGATGAGTAGTTTGACCAAGAGAGTTCTAGTGTAGTGTTGGTGCATATTCACACTCACATATAGTGCTAGGTGACACTCTAGAACATACTCACAAGTTAGAACGAAAACCGATTTGAAAAACAGCAGAAAATAAAAATTAGGGTTTCTGTCTGTGGGGCACCGGACTGTCCGATGCACCCTCTGACAGGTGGGGCCAGGTTGGCCCGGGGAAGTGTTTTCCCCCGCACAGAAACCCGAGAGCGCAGTGTTCGCAAGCTGAATTATACTAGCACACCGGACAGCGCACCAGACTGTCCGATGCGCACCAGACAATGACTGTTCACTGTCCGGTGTGCCATCTGCCCAACGGCTAGCTGTCAGAACTAGCCGTTGGAGTCAACCGTTGGCGCACCGGTGGCACACCGGACTGTCCGGTGCACCCATGCGTAGCATATTCTTGGTAACGACTAGTTGTGGGTGAGGGCTATTTATACCCCCCTCCATTCACCATATTCATGGTCTTGTTGCCCACATTTACTCCTACACTTTGGTAGAGCATTGCAAGCACCACAAATCCTAGTGAGGTGATTTGAGAATCTTAATCCCGCATTTGGACCCCATTTGCGCTAGCGAGAGCCACCTAGAGCACGCGCCACTTGCATTAGGCTTCTCTTGGTCAAGCAAAAGTATATGGCTTGTTACTCTTGGTGATCGGCATCACCTAGATGGCTTGGTGGCGTTGGGAGCTCGGTGATCACTATGGAGATCATGTTGGTGACCCGACTCAAGTTTGTAAGCGGTCGTGAGGGATCCACCACGCCGGAGTGGCAAAGGATCATCTCGTAGTGAGCACTTGGTTTTTACGAGGACCAAGGGGGAGAGATACCCTTGCGCGGGTGCTCCAACGAGGACTACGGGAGAGTGCCGACTCTTTGATACCTCGGGAAAAATTGGAGGAGTCTTCTAAACCTTGCTTTACATTCCGCACTTAATTCAAGCATTTTACATTCTGTATTTGTTTAGCAAGTATTTGAAGTATTGTCTTAGCATTATTGTATTTCTAGTATTATTCTCTTAGTGCTAGTTGTTGGGGTGAAGTTGGGCTCTTGCTTTGGTTTTAATTAGTGTTGATTTTTAGAAAAGCCCAATTCACCCCCCTCTTGGGCATCGTGATCCTTTCAAGGCTGATCAACAAATAATGGTTATAGCTGAGCAGTGCTTTTAATAAGTAGGTCAAATTTTATTAGCAATTACTAGGTTCATTTGAATACCAACCCAAATAAATGAGAGATCATAATTAATAATAAAACCCTCAATGCGATGCATATGACCAATTAAGTTTAATTCCATAAGTTACTCATGTGAGGGTCCGAGCTGCTCATGACCGTGAGCACAACTGATATACCAGTTTTAAACTCTGCAGAGGTTGCATATCTTTACCCACAACCCGTGATACCCATCTGCCATGTGGTTCTATGGACCCCATACACCTCTACCGAGGAGGCGAGGCAGGGTAGCACTACTAGACCTTTACGAAGTTCCACTAGCTTCAGAAAACCCGCTACGGTTTCTAAGCAAAGCGATATAGGAATCCCCGTCTGAAAAGCCATCGCAGCATGATCAACCCGAGAACCTCCCTAAACTTACAACTCCCCTACCGCCCTTGCCCTTTCGGGTAAGGTAGTCCTCCACTAGCTTTCCTAATTAGTCAGCCAAGGGCGTCCCATACCACCCTTGTGGTAGCACAGTTTTCCCGGGTGGTTCTCCATGTTCCAATTAACATAATAATCTTATTATGAACAGTAAATAAATCATTGATAATAAATAGCATGATCATGAATAATATGTATCTTAACACCCAAAACAACATAGAGCAATAGCATATTCTACCCAAAAGTTCAGTAGTAAACAAGGTATAAAGAAGACCAAACTAGTGTGACCTGTTGGGTCCCATCAAAATTAACCTATGTAGATCATACTAATTAATAGGAACATTATTGGGTAAAGATGAGTGATCAAGGGCACAACTTGCCTTCAGCGAGCTCCTGCTCAGAGTTTTCCACCTGCTGGGCACCAGTTTCCTCGGCCACTTGCTCGTCTACTCGCAGCAATACAAACAGACATTGCATAGGAGAAATTAACATAATACCAAACATGAGAACATAATGCATAATAATGAAATACACATCGTAACGAGATCATAGGTTTGAGAACCACTAAATTTGGAGTTACAGTTAAAGAGTTATGATTTTTTGAATATGTAGGTGTTAAACAAAATGAGTGCTATTTTTTATCACTATGCTATATAATAAAATAAGATTACTAACGGGTAAACAATATTAATTTGAGTGCAATGCAACTAGAATGGAACAATTTGGAGTTAAAACGTGATAGTTATGGATTTTGCAAGGTTAATGAATTACTTTTATACTAACAATCGCCCTACATATTCATTTTATTAATTCCCTTAACAGTTTGGACTACGGACACTATTATTTAGAAGCTCAGGGACCCAACTGCTGAAAACAGGAACTATTTTAAATGCTTTGTAACTGTACTGGGAGGGCGGGTTGTTTTCCTTCTAACGCAGGGACTCATATGCAAAATAACCTAGGCAAAGGGGTATCTTCGAATTGTGGCCGCCCGATCAGGCAGCAACGGCTACTATCAGAGAGTGGCTTCGTCAAATCGGTACTAAATTGAGGCCGCCAGATCCGATATCCACGACCCACAACTCAAGATGGCGCAATCTGATCTAAGCCATCTGACAGTCGATCAAGGGTTCTGGCTCAAATAAATGAAGAGGTATTCGCTCCTCTAATCTTGGACACACGTTGACTGATCAACGGTCCATGGTGATCCCTGCTCTACACACACCACCCAAACACCCCACGCACGGTGGCGCTTGCGCCCACAGTGGTCTGCTCGTCGGAATTACACGCGTCCTGCACACCAGTGCCCCATAACCTGATCTAGACATTGCTGTGAAATGCGGTGAACACCCCAAACACATTCCCCACCATATTACCTCGGATTGTGCAGTTGTTGGGGCGAAGGCGAAGACGCCACCCTTCGCTCGATGCCTTCGCCATAATCGTTGGACCAACGGAGACAAGACAACGGGCAGGCTCACCCTTCGTCCCGTACGTCACCGGACGAAGACATGTGACGAGGTCATCCCATCTTGCGAACTCGTCCAGCATGGAGGCCCACGTGTGATCCGGCCCATTGTAACAGGCCCTGCGTGGCCGCTGCGCATTACGGGCCTAATTTGTAAAGGCATCCCTGTAATTACGGTCTGTAACCCCGCTTTATGGGAATATTCCGGGGATAACCTAGGTGTCTGAGGGCACATGCGTCCTTAACACAGGACGCTGGGCACTCAGATACCTATAAATACCCTCGCACAGTGCCCTTGTGAGGCTAGATTAACATAGCTATTGCCATCTCGTGCGAGAACCCTGTTTACGTCACTACACACCCCCGTTGGTTCCCCTTGCACCAGAGAGCAAGTTCCAGCATTTGGCGCCCACCGTTCGTGCTACGAAAAAATCACCCGCGATGGCACCCAAGAAAGCTATCTCGAAGGCTGACGAGGCTGCGAAGGCAGCACTGCTGGCCGCAAAAAAGGGCAAGGCCCTCGCACTCACCCACTCCACCCACCAAGAGGCTGCTGAAGACGACGTTCTCCGCACCTGCAAAGACGACGTTCTCCGCACCTGCGAAGACGACGCTCTCCGCACCTGCGGCCCTGAAGGACAACCGCAACCTCCCCCAGGCTTCGCCCCAGCGGAGGGCGCGGACCTCTCCGAGGACGGTGAAGTCCTCGGCGTCTCAGCGGAAGAACAGCTACAGCTGCGCGCCCTGCGCCTCAAGAACCGCAATCTCCAGAGGCAAAAAGAGATACTGGAGGCCAAGCGCCAGCACGTGTCCGCACTAGCCAAGGTGCGGCAAATGATACGCGACGATGAGCAGAAGGCCCAGGACCTCGAGCGGGAGATCACGCTGATGCAGCGTGAAGGCCACCTCGGCCTGCAGCACAGGCCACCCCTACAACAGCGCGCACAACTGGAAGACATACGCGAAGGCCACCTCGGCCTGCAGCACGGGCCACCCCTGCAACATCGCGCGCAAATGGAAGACCTGCACTTCCCCCAGCGCGACCACGCCTTCCCACACGCCGCGCCACTCCAAGGGGTCAACTACCTCGACGAGCGAAGTCCCCTGGCGCCACACCTGCAAGTGACACCCTGGCCTACCAACTTCTGGGCAGGGACCTATCCCAAGTACAACGGCAGCACGGACCCAGCACAGTACATCATGAGTTATCAGGTCGCCGTTGCATCTTCCGGAGGGGACGACGCCACGATGGCCAAGTCTTTCATCATCGCCCTCGAAGGCCCAGCTCTCACCTGGTTCACCAGGTTGCCCCCGCTGTCCATTGACTCCTAGAGAAGCCTCCGAGACAAATTCCTGCTCAACTTCCAAGGGTACCGCCCAGACACCGACGCCTTGGCCGAACTCTCACTCTGCAAGCAGCTGGAAAAAGAGACTTTGCGGGAGTATTACCGCAAGTTTCTAACACTCAAGTCACAGCTGCCCTCAGTTGATGACCAGATCGCCATCCACTACGCCATCAGTGGCCTTCGCGCCGGCGTCCTTTACAGCCACTGCATCAGGGACCCGCCCAAGAACCTTCAGGAATTATATCAGCTATTTGAAAAATATGCCAAATCCGAAGAGCTCCACCAGCGCAAGGTTGAGTCTCAGAGGAAACCCAAAGATGCTCTACACTCCAGCCGCACGTGGACAAGGACTCCGCAGCCAGACTCCGGTCGAGACAGACGCAATCAGCAGCAAGTGCACAACATCGCCAACCAGCACCCCACAGCTGATGCCCCTCGCCGCCAGGAGTATCCCCCCAGGGCCGCGGAAACGGAACTCACGGTAGGAGTCGGGGGCGTGCGCAGCCGCCGCGCCGATTCTACTGTCTTTTTCATGGCGAAGACTGCGCCCACCAAACCAAAGACTGCCCAGAAACGAAGGTCACCAAAGACAGGATGGCACAGGCGCATCCAGCCGACAACCCCAGAGTTGTCGCGCACACTTATCAGCAACCCCCTCCACCGTACATCCACGCCCCCGCCCCACATCCACCGCACCACGCATACCAACACCACCAGGAAGTACAAATCGTACCTCCCCCACCCCCACCTCCACACCAGCAACATCAGAACATCCCCCACCCCCACGCCCCAAAACAAGAAGACTTCGCCGATCAGCCGTATCACGGAGTCATTCATATGATCACTGGGGGTCCAGCACCGACTTCGACACAAAGCGGCAGAAGCGGGACCACTACCGCAGCATCAACCACGTCGCCATCACCGGCCCAGTCGTGCAGACAAAGTGGTCCCACGTACCGCTAACCTTCGACGCACGAGACGTCGACCTGCGCAGCGCCCCCACATCGACGCCATGGTTATCAACTGCAGCGTGGCAGACTGGGACCTGCACAAAGTCCTAGTCGACAATGGCAGTCAAGCAGACATCATTTTCCTCCATGCCTTCGACTGCATGGGCATAAGCCATAGCCTGCTCAAGCCTTCGGACAACCCATTGTATGGTTTCGGCGGCAAGGGCACTTTTCCTGTCGGCAAAATAGAGCTGCCTCTCTCCTTCGGTGTAGCACCCAATGCCCGAAGTGAGCAAATAACCTTTGATATCGTCGATATGGTGTATCCGTACAATGCCATCATGGGCCGGGGCTCTATCAACAAGTTTGAGGCAGCCATTCACGGACTGTACCTGTGCATGAAGATATCAGGTCCGTTAGGCGCCATTGCGGTCTACGGCAATCAACAGACTGCGCGCAACATAGAGCGGGACTTCGTCCCCGGACAAAGAAATGTGCACTGCCTCACGGCCCAGCGCGAAGTCCCTGCGTCCGTCAGCCCAACCGACAAAGAGCACGACAAGGCACAGCTGCAGAGCAACGACGGGACCAAGACTGTTCCCCTCGACCAGGCCACGCCCAAGCAGACAGTCACCATCAGCGAAGGCCTCACTTCGCAGGAAGAGGAAAAACTCCTCTGCTGCTTGTCCAAGAACAAAGACGTCTTCGCCTGGTCAGCCCTCGACCTGGTCGGGGTCAGCGGATCCATAATTGAGCACAGCTTGGAAATCGACCCTTTTGTGAGACCGAAAAAACAGCGGCTTCGCAAAATGTCCGACGAGAAGACAGAGGCCGCCAAGGCAGAGGTACACCGCCTCCTGGAAGCCAAATTTATCGAGCCAGTAGCTTACCCCACGTGGCTCTCCAACGTTGTGATGGTGCAGAAAAAGAGCGGCAAGTGGCGAATGTGCATCGACTTCACCAGTCTCAACAAGGCCTGCCCAAAGGACAACTTCCCTTTGCCGCGGATCGACAAAATAATCGATAGCGCGGCTGGATGCGAAGTCATGTCACTCCTCGATTGCTTCTCCGGTTACCACCAAATATACATGAAGGAGGAAGACATGGCTAGCACCAGCTTTATAACACCCTTCGACACATATTGCTTCATCAGAATGCCGGAGGGACTCAAGAACGCCGGGTCCACCTTCTCCCGGCTTACCAAAACAGTGCTCGAGGGGCAAGTTGGCAGAAATATATTCACATATGTGGACGACATCGTCGTCGCCAGCAGGAGCAAGGAGGACCATCTCGCTGACCTCGCCGAGACATTCGCGAACATGCGAGATGCACGACTTCGCCTGAACCCGGAAAAGTGCGTCTTCGGCGTTCGCCAAGGGAAAATATTGGGCTACCTGGTATCACACCGCGGCATCGAGGCCAACCCAACCAAAATTCAGGCCATCATCAACATGACGCCTCCGCAGTCCGCCAAAGACGTCCAGCGCCTGACGGGCAGGTTGGCCGCCCTCAACAGATTCATCTCCAAATCTGCTGAGCGGAGTCTCCCTTTCCTCAAAACTCTCTGTGGCGCAAAAGACTTCGCTTGGGGACCAGAGCAGGCAGCGGCCTTCGCCTCATTAAAACAGTACCTGTCGGAGTTGGCAGTACTTACAAGCCCCGACTCTTCGCTACCCCTGTTGCTCTATGTTGCGGCTTTGCCACACGCGGTCAGCGCGGCACTGGTGCAGGAGCAGACAGTTCAGGGCGTGATCAGGCAGTGCCCAGTCTATTACGTCTCCGAAGTGATAACACCATCCAAATGTAACATGACAGAACTGGAGAAGATTGCATATGCAGTTGTTATGTCTTCGCGCAAATTGCGCCATTATTTTGAAGCATTCAAGGTTCGAGTCACCTCAGACAGGGGCCTAGGTGAATTGTTCAGAAACCCGGAGGCATCGGTCAGGATTGCCAAGTGGGCGGCCGAACTATCCGGCTACCACATCAACTTTGAGCCCAGGACAGCCATCAAGTCACAAGTCCTGGCAGACTTCGTTGTCGACTGGACTGGGCCAATAACACAGCCGGACCCATCCGCAGAAAAGGTTTGGACGATTCACTGCGACGGCGCATGGTGCCACGCGGGGGCAGGTGCCGCTGCAGTCATCACCTCACCCGCCGGGGTCAAGCACAGATACGCGGCACGCCTCAGCTTCGCTCTGGAATCTGACAGATGCACAAACAACATAGCAGAATACGAAGCAGTCATCCTCGGCCTCCGCAAGCTGCGGGCCCTTGGTGTCACCACCTGCATTATTAGAACAGACTCCAAGGTAGTTGCCGGCCAAGTCGAGAAAGACTATGCAGCAAAGGACCCCGCACTTATGCAATACCTCGCGGCCATCCGAAGTCTCGAGAGACAATTCAAGGGATTCACCTTGCAGCATGTGGACCGGGCCAAGAATGAAGAGGCCGACGCATTGGCCAAGGCTGCCGCCAGAGGCGAGTCCCTGCCCTCCGACGTGTTCTACCATGTCATCGGCATGCCAACCGTCCGGAGCCCCGAAGGGCTCCAAATAACCAATGACAGCGAGGGCCACCGCATAGTCAACCTTATTATGACCGAAGACTGGCGGGCACCAATAACCCTATTCCTCTAGGGGTACTACCACCCAACCGACATCAACGAGGCCAAGCGCCTCAAACATCGAAGCCGGGACTTCGCACTGATTAAGGGCCAACTCTACAAGAAAGGGGTCAGTCAGCCAATGCTTAAATGTGTCACCGAGACCGAAGGCGTCCAAATCCTGCGTGAAGTCCACAGTGGTACTTGCGGCTCTCACGTAGGGCCAAGGGCCCTAGCCGCAAAAGTGATCCGCCAAGGTTTCTACTGGCCCGCAATGATCTGCACCGCAAACCGGGTTGCAAGGTCCTGCGAAGCCTGCCAGAAGTTTTCTCCTCGATCAGGCAGCCCCTCGCAATTCACAAAACTGATCACCCACACATGGCCTCTCCAGCGCTGGGGCCTGGACATCGTCGGGCCCCTGCCCACGGCTCAGGGGAACCTCAAATTCACCTTCGTCGCTGTCGAATACTTTACCAAATGGATCGAGGCGAGGGCTGTTTCCACAATAACATCAAAGACTGCACAGAAATTCTTTTGGCAAAACATTGTTTGCCGCTTCGGAGTACCGTCTGAACTAACAGTTGACAACGGCAAGCAGTTTGACAACCAAGACTTCAAGGACTTTTGCTTCTCCATTGGCACCAAGCTTGCCTTCGCCTCAGTATATCACCCGCAGTCCAACGGAGTTGTGGAACGCGCCAATGGAAAAATTTTCACAGCTGTCAAAAAGATGCTCCTCGACGAAAAAGGGCAGGTGGGCCGATTTGTTACCCGAGGCGGTCTGGGCGCTAAACACGACTGAATGCAGGGCGACCGGGTTCACCCCTTTCCGCCTTCTATACGGATCGGAGGCCATGACCCCACAAGAAATAAAACATGGGTCCCCGCGAACAGTTCCGTCAGCCGTCCCCGACGTGGACGAGCCCACTTCGAAGGATCTCATCGATGGAGACCGAGTCTTCGTCCTACAGGCTCTAAATAAATACCAAGCCCAGACAAAAGCATGGCGCGACCACGCAGTCATCCCGAGGGAATTCAGCGAAGGGGACCTCGTACTCGTCCGAATAGCTCGGACAGAGTCCAGGGGCAAGCTGGAGCCCAAGTGGGAGGGCCCTTACATTGTCAAGATGAAGGCTTCCCCTAGCGCTTACAGGCTCGCAACGCCAAACAGCGAAGACCTGGAGCACTCCTGGAACATCGACAATCTCCGCAAATTTTTTGTTTGACTCATCAGGGCCGATTCGCCCTTGTAATTCGCAAAAACAATTTTATTCCGGCCCGCACTCTTTTCCTCCCGGGGGGTGAGGTTTTTAACGAGGCGGAGTCATGTAATATACAAGTGAAAAATCCCCCGCAAAAACCTGCGTCGAAAAAAGACCGCGCTGACGATCTTCGACATTCGACCAATACAAAGTCACCGCGAGGCCCAGCGCTGGCCACCCTCGCGTGCGACAACTCCGCGCAAAAGTCGTCTAAGGGCGCAGCCGGACTAGCACAACAAGTACGAAAAATCGTAGTCTTCCGCGAAGACTATCCGTGCAGAAGTCGCCTAAGGGTGCAGCCGGGCTAGCACAACAAGTGCGAAAAATCGAAGTCTTCCGCGAAGACTATCCGTGCAAAAGTCGCCTAAGGGTGCAGCCGGACTAGCACAACAAGTGCGAAAAATCGAAGTCTTCCGCGAAGACTATTCGCGCAGAAGTCGCCTAAGAGTACAGCCGGATTAGCACCACAAGTGCGAAAAATCGAAGTCTTTCGTGAAGACTATCCGCGCAGAAGTCGCCTAAGGGTGCAGCCGGATTAGCACCACAAGTGCGAAAAATCGTATTCTTCCGCGAAGACTATCCGTGCAGAAGTCGCCTAAGGGTGCAGCCGGGCTAGCACAACAAGTGCGAAAAATCGAAGTCTTCCGCGAGGACTATCCGTGCAACAATCGCCTAAGGGTGCAGCTCGACGAAGCTTAACAAGTGCGAAAACGACTACACCAAACTGTCCGCGCAAAGACCGACTACATGCGCACCAGTGCAACATAACAAACACACCAGACCAAGTACGTAACGCCTTCGTGAGCATAGCCGAAGGCACATAACTTCATCATACAAGCTATTACATATGTACAAGCGAGGGCATCACACTTTACATCGGCTCAACCTTCGGAATAATTCCCATCTCCCTATAGTTAAATAGCATTATCCTCAGCTCCTCACCCGCAAAAAGACTTTGCAGCTCCACCTCACCTGAACTCACAGCGGCCGGCAAGGACAGCAGTTCCTGCCTGCCAGCCCTACTCACACGAAACCGACCACCGTCCACCTCACTCACTCTACGCTTCGCGACCGCCCTTCGCCGCCTACGCCCAGCACTCGAACCAGGCACAACTTCAGCATCCGCAGCATGCGGCGAAGCCTCCGCCGCTGCCACATCCAAGGCCGCAAAATAGTCCAAGTCCTCATCCGACGACTCTTCGGTCCACTCAACCGAGCTCCCAGAGTCACCAAAATCAGAAAACTTAGATGCAGACTCATCTGATTTATTCCCATCATCCACGGTCGAAGCCGCCAAAAAATTAGCAGTAGCGGTTGCGTGCGCAGGCCCAAAATCTTGAACCTGCGCAGAAACCAAGGTTCAGCAACATATCCAAAATTCCCTAACTACCCACACCCACTAAGCCACCTGCGAAGACACAACCGTCGCGGGATCCTCCGCTGCCGGCTCCGCCGCCATCTTCACAGGATCCTCAGCCCTCGGTGTGGCAGCTGGCGACGGGCCTCCGCCGGCCGCAGTGGTTGCGGGAGCATCGGGAACGCCTTCGACGGTTTCCGGGGGCAGCTCCGGGGCGGTCTCGGACGCAGCCACCATCGGGTTCGACTCCGAGTCAGGCTGCGCGCTGTTCAAAGCCCCGAAGTCATCCACCCTCTCGCCACGCGCCGCCTGAGACACAGCACACAGATTCAGCAAACCCACATATAACCTACATTCAACAAACACCAAACAGAAGCCAAACATTACCTGACCCCTCGCCATCTCAGCCCGCTCCCTGACCACCTCCCGACCGTGGGGGCCCCACATCCGGTCGTAGAGGGCTCCCGCGGATTCCTTCACCACAGGGTCCTCAACCTTGTAAATATCGCACTCGAAATCCTCATCAGCTTGGTCGAAGACCTCATAGTGCCGGCACCCTTCGCGAGATAGCGCGTTCATCGCCCCCTCACAAGTGACCAGGGAGGCATAAGACATAAACCCCTCCACGATGGCGGGGAGCGCCAGCAACTCCTCCTGTATCCACTCGAGGCAGCGAAGTCCGGGCTCTCGGTCCGGCACTTCGAAGTCAGCGGTCCACGCGCCCAGCTCATGGTATGAATCCATAAGTTGTTTGCGTGTCCGCTCAGCCTCCGAGCGTGTCGAAGCCTCGGCCCTCTCCACACGGGCCTGCAGAGCGTTGAGCCGCCCCTCCAACTCCTCGGCGCGCTGCCTGGCAAGACTGCCCTCCGCCCGCGCCAAATTGGCCTCCGCCTACGCAAACTGCGCCTTGGCGAGGGCCTCATTAGCCTCCTTCCTTTCCTCTGCCAGTTGGCGCCGGAGGTCAGTTCTCTCACCCTCCAGCGCGGCCACCTTATCCGCCAGCTTGCGGCACTTGCTGTCAGCGGCTGACTTTTCCCGGACGGCGTCAGCATGTTGCGTCCGAAGTCTCTCGACCTCGGCAGACACAACTGCCGTCAGGGCCCCCGACGCCGCGCGGTCTGCGAAGTCAGCCGCCTACAAAACACACATAAGACCACAGCCCCAACGAAGCCGGTAAAAAACCGAAGTCTAGCTCAACGCACCTGACTTAGTGCCTCCTTCAGCTCCTTCAGCCGGCGGGACACAGCACCCGCCTCGTCCCTGACGGCAGTGAGTGTCGGAATCTCGCCACCGGCACTAAGAGCACTGCCCTTCGCCCTGGGCACCACGGCAGCGGCCGCGGTCGCCATGGCAGGCGGAACAACAACAAGTTGGCCTTCGTCCGACCCTGTGACGTATCAACAGATTAAAAAAAACTCGAGCCAACGACTTACCAACAAGATAATCTTCCACACTAATGTCGGTGGCGAAGTCGGCGACGCGCTTGCCCGGCGGCGGCAACTCTTGGGCCGCCTTCGTAGCCTCTGGCACCCTGCTGGACACAGGGGCGGCCTTCACAGACTTGGAACCACCGGCGGCAGCCGCCTTCGCAGCCTCCGGTGCCCTGCTGGATGCAGGGACGGACGACTTTGCCGTCATCGGCGGCTGGCTTCCGCCGGGGGCAGCAGCTTTCGCAGTCCCCCGCGGCCTCTTCGGCCTGGCCTCATGAAGCCTGACGACCGCCTGGCGCTTCTGTGCAGCTCCCTGACGATCCTTGTCCATCACTGCCGACACAACAGCAGCAATATTCCGCCCGTAAGGAAACACTTTCCAGTCACGAACCATGCGAGATGTAAAAAAGTCTTCGCCGGCCGCGTGGGGGATAGGAACATTCTTAGGCCACCAACCCCCGGTAACCCTCAGCATCCGCGCCGAAGACTCCCGGAGCTCGGGCGAAGACATCCTTCCCCCCGGGGCCGCGCATGTTCTCATCAATTCCCTAGCAAAACCATCAGACACCCCCAGTCCTCCCATAGCAATACCTAGTTTCCTCTTCTTAGAGGATGGGGCGGCCACCGGCGCGGGGTCGTCTCCAGTCTCTACCACCGGCTTCTTCCCGCGATGATCCACATCGTCTTGGCCGGGATAACCGCCATACGGCAGACGGTTGAACTCGAAAACCCTGTTCAAGCGGTCATTAGACCCGCGAATATCCCAGCTACGCTGGCCCTCTGTCTTCGGCATGTACCGACCGACGATCCGCGCCGCCCCATCCTCCACCTCACGCACAAAGGAGGCCGGATCGCGGCTATGCAGATCCAACGCGAAGGCGGGACTTCGCACCAGCTTTCCACCATGGGAAGGCATCTGGCAAGGGCATACTTCGCCCAACGCTCAGCCATGCGCCAAAGGCCACACCCCATACGCCACAAACTCTTCAACCAAATCGTGCCCGCTGCTCAGGCCGGCGGTGCACCGAAGGGCCCCTTCGTCCGCATCCTCCTCCGCCACTTCAAACGGCGGGTATGCTGAATAATAATGCGAGCACATCTCGGCCACAGGGAGCCCCGGCTGGTCTTCGGCTGTGCCCTCCGCAACGTAGAACCAAAACTCATGCCAGTTGCCCCACTTATTGCGGGCGCAAGGAACCAACTCAACTACCTCCATCGAGGTCTTGCCGGTCTTCGTCGTAAATGTACAGGACCCAAACTGGGCAACCTCATTTCCGATCATCCTTTTCTGCCAGTGCAGGCAATAGTACTTCGCGAAGACTTCGACTGATGGCTGTCCGCCGTACGAAGTCATCGCCCAGACATACTTCGACAGAGCCACCACGGCATTCGGAGTCAGCTGATGAATCTGGACGTTAAATCTGCAAAGGACTTCTCCCACAAATCTGTGCGCAGGCAGGCGAAGACCAGCGGCAAAGAACGCCTCGAACACAACCAACTCGCCTTCCGGCTCGGGGACCTCCTCCGTCCCCGGGACATGAGCGACTCCGCCGCCAAAGTAACCAAGCCGCTGCATATCTTGCACGCGGACCGAGGACATCCGCGACACACCAAAATCCACCGTATCGCCGGCGCGCAACTCCTCCGCCGCCACAGTGCTCAGCGTCTCCTAAGACGACGCGTCGACCGGCGGCGTAGCGGCAGCAGAAGAAGAAGAGGTCAGCATCGCTACGTACCTTCGGCGGCGGCGGGCGGTCTGCTTCACTCGGGCCAGATCTCCGGCGAACAAGAGCAAGGAGGGCAGACGAGCAGCAAGAAGGTGGAAAAGGTGGCTAGGGTTTTCACGGATCGCGGAAAGATAAAGTTCAAAACGCGCCGCCCCTTGCCCCCTTTTATACACAGGGCGCGGCGCTTCGGGAAACCCGCAGTCCAACAGTACGGTGTCAATCAACGGTCATGTCAGAAACCCCCGCGGAACCACTTAGAGCGAGGGCAGTGTCTCCGCCATCTAGCGACGTCTTCGGCACCAGATGACTTAGTCGAACTGGTCCCTCGGAGGGCAAATGTTGGGGCGAAGGCGAAGACGCCACCCTTCGCTCGATGCCTTCGCTGTAATCGTTGGACCAACGGAGACAAGACAATGGGCAGGCTCACCCTTCGTCCCGTACGTCACCGGACGAAGACTTGTGACGAGGTCGTCCCATCTTGCGACCTCGTCCAGCATGGAGGCCCACGTGTGATCCGGCCCATTGTAATAGGCCCTGCGTGGCCGCTACGCATTACGGGCCTAATTTGTAAAGGCATCCCTGTAATTACGGTCTGTAACCCCGCTTTATGGGAATATTCCGGGGATAACCTAGGTGTCTGAGGGCACATGCGTCCTTAACACAGGACGCTGGGCACTCAGATACCTATAAATACCCCCGCACAGTGCCCTTGTGAGGCTAGATTAACAGAGCTATTGCCATCTCGTGCGAGAACCATGTTTACGTCACTACACACCCCCGTTGGTTCCCCTTTCACCAGAGAGCAAGTTCCAACAGCAGTGTCATGCTCCACCAACGAGGAATGGCGGGCATGGGGTGAGGGCACACGCCGATGAGGAATCCACCTCACAGCACTGGTGCACCGCCCTTCATTTCTTCGCGAACACGTCCGCCATGATCTGTGGACACCCTAGGTCACAATCGCGGTCGAGTTTTCCCCTGGGAACGCAAATCACCAATGGCGGCCCTCCCTTCACACTCCCCTCTCGGACTCTCCTCACCCATGGTGCTAGCGCTCGGCAGTGGTCACAGGGATGGAAAAGGAGTCTTCCAAGGTTTGCGGCGCCCTTATAGGGACGAGGTGGGTAGGGATTTTGGAATCAAACCCCCTTCCCCGAGGAAGCAGTGCAAACCCGCCATGCCTGACCGAGGTCGTTGGGGAGATAGAGCTGACGGTCTGGGCCCACGCGACGGAGAGACGGGAACTAGGTAGCCCAACTCAAGAGGCTTCTGGGTGGTCCCACTACGCAGTGGTCCGGCGCGCGTCCACGAGTGGCTATCGCGGGTGGTTCACTTGTCGGCGCAAGCGGTTCTTAGTTTTGGCTACACAGAAGGTAGGATGGGATGGAACGACCAAGACGAAATCGGTCCAGCGCGAGGTTTTCCCTTTTTTTCTTTTTCTTTTATTTTATTTTATTTTTAGATCTCAAATTTGAATTCAAAGCTAAATTTGTTTTAAGCATAAGCTTGAGTTTTATGCACAAACCAAGAAATTCTAGCATGATGCATAAATTCATTTATTTATTTGGTATTTATTTAAAAGGAAATATGCCTCAATAATAAATCACATAATCCAAACGACTCCTTTATTATTTCTCAAAGGACTAGAGTCTTAGAGACTATATTTTGAGGTTTACATATATCTCTAATTCGGTCAGGTCTCGTTTCTAGCATTGTCGTGTTCCTTCACATTTAATTTGTAAAAAACTAAAATTACACATAAAAAAGGATTCAAACTATGGTTCTTAGCTCCAAACTCACATTCACACTCAACTAGCCAAAAAAACTACACCTATATTATATTTATACTCTATAACCAAACATAATTAGAAACCATGGGGTACTTTTGTAGTCTCTACTATATTAAAGCACCAGTTTCCACGATCGTCCTGTGTCAATATTTTTCAAAAAAACCCTTACATTTCTTTAGAATCAACCTACACTCCTATAATTTCTTCTCTACTACTATAATAGGAGAGTTTCGTGTGTCTGGGTTTAGGAGAGTTTCATGCATCCTGGTTTTCATGCGTTGTCCCCCTGCATTGACCATCACACGTCCTCGTGCTTCCCCACATCTCTGAAATGAACTCCCGCACGCCACACGCAGAAACCGCCTCCGCACGCCATGCACCTTCCTCCACCCGCTGTCGCAACCTCGAAGCATGTCGTGAGGATAAGTCCCCACAAACTCCGTGCCGAGCGATGCAAGGAAAGGCCCTATGAACTCTGTGTTGAGTGACCCGCCATGCCGCAACCTCCGATAGTGTGCCTGCCACGACCACCGTCGCTATAAATTTCTGGCCTCTGGCTCTCTGCGTCAGCGCAACAAAAATGGTTACCATAAACAGCAGCAGGGCTCGGATCTCCCGAGGTGGCAAGCTGTTTAGAGACCCGTGTCGTCAGTCTGGTGCTGGCATCCTACTACTTGCCATGACACGTCAAGGTCGAACGAGAACACAGAGTCATGATGGTCGATGGCTGCGGCCACGGGCCCCTCGCTGTGGCACCGGCGATGAGGAAGCTATAGTCGAGAGGAGTGGTGTGGGTGCCGTTTCGCGTAGGGAGGCGCTATCTGCTCACATCGTGCCCCATCGTTCCATGGTAGTTAAGGTACCCGTACCACCAACTCTCTGACTCTGACGATCAATCGATCTGCTTAGGTCGGGGAGGTCTCGATTAGTAGCTATAGGTGGAGTGCTAGCAGTACTGATGCGACGGAGCTTGGGAGTCAGATTGGTGCGTATGGGGGTGAGCGATCGGCTGCTTGCTTGCTCGTTTCTAAATTGGAATGGGGAATTGAGTTGTTCGTGTTCATCGCGGTGATGGCGGCCATGAGAATGCATGCCACGTATTTTTGGAATTGTGACAACCTTTGCTGAGTCTTGGAGAGCTACTTCTGTGGTCGTGATCTGAAGAAGGTTCTCAAGCATGGACATATCTTAGCTTTGTCGGACGATTCTAATTTACACATATTTCCATTTCAATATTAATCTTATTCTGTTAACAACATATTTTCTTAAGTAACATCATGTTTAGCTTCATAAATATGCTTAGTATTTTTTACATACATATATTTTTTCAATCAGTAGTTATGCTAAATCTGCAAAATAAGGCATGCTAGAGGAAGATACATCATGAAAAATAGAATAACTAAAAATTCCAAACACCACGGCTTTTGGGCGTTTAACTTCTCTATACTTCACAGCCTGTCGCAGAAGTCTTGCTGGATGGTTGTGGTCTCCATCCTCTTACAGTTGTTGTCATGGGCAAGCTCTAACAAAGGAAACCAGAGTGAAAAAAGGGAGACAACCATATCCAACCTCCCAACATATGCAACTTGTGCACCTGGTCCAATTTCATACGCCAATGAGAAAGATGTAGATGCACCATGAGAACAAAACAAATGATGTTACTTGTGCTCTTTTATCTGATTTGATTTCATATTATGCGGCATTTGTAGCTCCTTGGCATTTTGTTTTTATGGCAAAGAGTTTATGAAAAGACCAACTGAACGGAAGATTGGATCATTCTTTTCTCTGCTAGAATTCATGGACATTGACATTTAATTGGCTAACATAACTCAAGCTCTCATGGCATGCATATCCCTATCTAAATTTGAGACAAGCAGAATTGAGTTCATTAAAATACTTGTACCTCAAATAGCAGAGATAATTTCCATAGGATCACCAGATCTTATTTTAAAATTCACTACCGCAATTGCAATTATATTTGTTTCAGCAAACTACATAAATCTTACTTTCTCTTTTGAAATAGTAGATTCCATAGATAGATTAATTGAACTTCTTGGTGCCTGTGAAGATACTTCAACTCTAGCCAACTTGTCTTCTGTTCTGGCCAAGATATCTAAGCATGTTAATGGCGCAATTACTGATGAAATTTGGCAAGGAGTCCCATGGATCAAATTGTAGATCTCTTGGTTGCAGAAAATGAGCAATGTATGAAAATGTGTTTGCAAGACTTGCATCTTTGATAAAGGTTGGAAAGTTGAAGGCTGTTGAGACTATGATTGAATCAGGAATTGACAAGAAACTTCTTGTGCTTCTAGGCAATGGTTCTAAGATCTCATAGCACCACATGATTGCCACGCTAAAAACATTCGATGAACTTGGTGCTCCATTTCAAAGGTGCATGGGGCCTGCAATGTTGCTTCATTTGCCTTGGCATGCTCAGATCAGTTTAGAAAGATTTGTTTTATTTGATAGAAATGTATTGCAACCGCCAAAGCCCCAATAATTATTTGAGGTAATTCTTCATAATATCCTTCAGAGAGACAACAAAAATATCATTGAAACCATCCAATGTTTATTATCTTTTGCTGAAAGGGCCAATGATACAAGGGTGCAAGACCTCCTTTTGGGATGCCTTATATTTGTGCTTTATGTAAAAAATAAGGTGAAATTATGTATAAGTGAGTGTTTGAACCTTGGTTGTTGGCTCCACATTCACACCCACCTAATATATAGAAAACATATATTTTGGGCTTTATTAAAACAAAATTTATCCTATGTCAAATATAAAAAATTGTAGCAATGCATGAGCATATAACTAGTTACACTTAACCAACGAGTTTGGTCTGCCTGCCGCGGTCACGAGTGGGTGGCTCTCTCCCAGTGCCTCGAGTGATGTTCGTGATGAGAGAGCAAATTGTAACACATGGAAAACGTCGTTGCAAAACAACAATAATTAGACTCATGGAAAAATTGTACCCAAAAGGTTATACTCTCTCCTTCCAAAATGAATCCATATCTCGCTTCTTGAAAAACATTTAAAAATTTCAAGAAATTTATGTATAGAAAATATAGTCAAGCCTTAGATTTCAATTATGTAATGTGGAGAAATGAATTATCATATGAATAGGCCATAAATAGGTCAGAGAACACTTGCCTTCACTGAAAGAGAGCTCAGGGTCTGAGAGCACCTAGAGAGGGTGAATAGATGATCCTATATAAATTAACTCAACAAAACAAACTTGGTCTAATATTAAATTAGTGAGATCAAAAACCAAGTCCGAATGAAGAGGGTGAGAGGAGAGAACTTAGAGCAATATTATAAGTGAAGTGCTAGAAAGAGTAGAATCCCAATAACGTAAAGTAACTTAGGCAAGTGACACAACGATTTTAGCCCGTGGTTCGGTCAAGCGTAAAATGCTCGTCGACTCCACATTTTGGCGTCCCAATGGACGAGGGTTGCACTCAACCCCTCTCAAGTGATCTAATGATCAACTTGAGTGCCACAATTCTCTTTCTTATCACAAGCTTTTCCCGTTGTGAGGAATCTCTAGAATTTGGGGTCTCTCACGCCCTACAGAGTTGATCTCAAATAAACCACAATAGTAAGGTGGAGTAGAAACACAAGAACAAGAGACAAAATCAAAGCAACACACGCACACAAGTTGAGAGAGGAGCACAAGAGACAAAATAGTGGAATTACAGCTCAAACACTTGCTCAAATCTCAAACTATCAAAGCTCTAGCGTGATCGCAGTGTCGTAGGATGTTCAAACGATGATTGGTGTATTGTTCCATGCACCTAGGGGTCCTTTTTATATCCCCAAGAGACTTAGGAGCCGTTGGAGCTCCATTAGGAAGGCTCTGATTGCCTTCTGTCCGTGGGCGCAACGGACAGTCCGGTGCACCATCGGATAGTGAACAGTGTGTGATTCCCTTCCTTGTTTGGCAAAGCCGACCGTTGCCAGCTTCTGGTCCCATGACACACCGGACAGTCCGGTGCACTCTGATGACCGTTGGCCGGGCACACGTGGAGCCCGCTGATCGTGCGGTCGACTGTTGGCCAGGCGCGCAGCTAGCACACCGGACAGTCTGATGAACACCGGACAGTCCGATGAACACCGGATAGTCCGGTGAACACCGGATAGTCTAGTGAATTATAGCCGTGATGCCCATCTGTTTTCCCGAGAGCGGCCTGTTCACCGGGTGCGCTAGCCTAGTACCGGACACTGTCCGATGCACACCGGACAGTTCTGTGCACCCAAGCTGGTGCAAGTTTGGCTAGACTCAGCCAAACTTCTCCATTTGAATTTCTCTCAATTTGAGAAGTTCCCTAGCACTTAGTAGAACATAGTTAGTATCAAAAATAATTTACTAAGTGCTAGAATCATACCTTTCTTTTCCCAATATTGTAGAGTTTGCAATTTGTTCGTACAACTCTCAATTTGCTTCTCTTTTGTCATGAAACTTCCCAAGGTATTAGGCCTACCTACAGATGTCCTTGTCCTAAGGACCTTGGACAACCATGTAGATGTGCATAATCACTTGACAAGTTCGGTCATCTATATCATATCGCCCAAGAGCGCTTCACCCATCACGCAGACATTACACACATAATCGGAGTAAAGAATAAGCGGAGGGATTACAATAACATAATTTACATTCATATAAAATATAGAGAGAGTATTTATTACAACACCCGGTGTATGAGTGCATAACTTATTATTACATAACAGGGAGGTAAAACATCCTCCCGCCACCAAGTTTACTGATTTTCCTCCTGTTTGGCACCACCTTCGAGCAGAAACAGCAAAACTCGGTTGTTTCCTCACCTACAACAACATGGGTTCGAAAACCCTGAGTACGAAGTGTACTTTCGCAAGTCTTACCTGACAAAGGAAAAATACTCTCAAGGATATGCTAGCTTTTGGGATTCAAGGTAAAGCTGATCAAGAATCAAAGACTCTGTTTGCAGAAATGCTTACTAACAGTGGATCCTTAAGAATCCAGTTTTATTATCAGGTTAAGTCATTACCTGTATCTAGAGTTCTTTCTATCCTAGTTCAGGCATTTAGCCTACACTAGCCATCTTTTATCACCCCTTGAGTTCACTGGATTTCTACGTGTAAGTCAATGACCAAGTCTTTATGTCCGAGAAGTAACGGCAATCCGAATCGATTAATACCTAGCTGGGGATCTCCAACCACATGACATATGTAGCACTTAACCCTTGCATATGTCAACTCGCCACCGGGTTTCTCAAGACCAGAATGAGTTCACGCCAACTGAGAGCACAGATACACCACCGTCCAGCCTCTTGCCATGGAGGGTACACACTACTCTCGCCATCTCTCCACTCCCATTATGTGGTGGCCTTTCTAGTATTGGTCCGATCGAGGCAAAGCTTACCCATGACGAGGCATGTGGCCAGTTAAAAGGTCCTCGGTCAGCAGGCCCATATCGGCTTGGTCCTTAAGCGACTTAGACGGAGACACTACACTGAGGCTTCCTTCTCGTGTAAGTCACCCGCCCGGTCTCGTCTTTATCATTTAAAACCCAAACTTTGGTACCTGACAGAGGTACATGTTTTCAGATGTTGAACCCATCATGGCCATGATGGATTCACCATCAAGTCTTTTCTTTGAAAACTTCCAATCCCATATGAAGCATCATTTTTTGTTAAAAACAAAACATTTTGTTTCCTAAAGCAAAGCTAAGCATTAGAAAATTTTAAGTAAAATAGGTATCAAGGAATGGTAATCAGTTCCAAGGAAGGAATGCAGCAATTGTTTAGCACACAACTCTTATCACCTAATGCATCATCTCAAGTGATAAAGAGTTTTAAAACAAAAAGTAAAGGGGTAAATGCACCAGTGCTGGCCTTGTGTTGTAGGAGGCTCTGGGTCTGTCACACAAATGTCAAAATAGAAGTTGTTCTCAACCGGGGGATTCTCAGCTTGCGGGGCAACTTCTTCTTTGACTACAACTTCTTCTTCGTTTTATATACATAACAATACATATACATGAATGCTTATGTGATGCTATGAATATGCAGGTATATAATGGAAACACACTAAGTTGTATCTTGAATACAACTTTCCTTCACGGTACACACTAGTTACTAGGGTTTCCTGAGTTAGTACTCTATTAGGGTTAGGCAATGATACACTAGGAAACTAGTGTATTGGGTTTGGGACCAAACAATGTCTAAAGCATGCCAAACTCTACCCAAGGGTTTTAATCATCAAATTAAGCTTACCCAAAAAGTTTTATTATTTTTGGAGCTACCAAATTAATTCTAAAATTCTAAAAGGCTAGGTTTAGGCATCTTTAAATGCCAAATAATTCCAGGTTTGGACTAAAAATCTTGAAACTATTTTTATTAAATAATAGATGAATTTAGGAGTCTAGCAAAATTGATCCCATAATTTTACCATTTTTCTAAAATTTCTATAAATTTCCAAGTCCGGCAGAAAAAAGGAAAAGTATGAATAGTACAGGGCTGAATCTAGCTGGATCCGGCACACGACCAGGCAAAACGCGCTCGCGCGCACGCCCGCGCTGGTCATTTTGAGCAGAGGTCCTCGGCGATTTGAAAAACCCGTAACGAATCCTTACTCACTAAGGCCCCTCTACTCTTTCTTCTTCGCAAGACCGAGTCGCCGACGATGGACGACAGCGTGGGTGCTCCAGCGAACTTGTACCGATCGCCATACTCAATAATCCATGCTCCAATTCAGTCTATGCCTAATTCTAACCTTGGCGCTCCACTGGGAATTACCAATTTGGTCGGAACGCCATTCTAGAGCTCGGTCCACGCACACCCGTGAATTTGAGACTTACCCGACACGTTCCTATTGATCTAGCGTGGTATAGCCTAATTGGCCGAGCCGACGAGCATCACAAGCAAGCAAGAGTGCAGAAACACGGACAAGGAGGGCGAGGGCGGACCTAGAGGTGGCTGGCCACGGCGCGGCGTCACACAGTGGTGCAAACAACAGATTTGGGCGAAAAACGAAATTAAGGCGCTACAGTGGGCGATCGGGAGCGAGGGGTGGTTCAATGAGTTTGTAACGAGTAGGCGAAACAGGGAGTGCCTCCGATTTATAGACTTTGGCCAAGCTTATCATTAATTGTGGATTGAGATCAAGGTTACCGTGGCGAGGATATTTTACGGTGGCCGGCTCACCGTGGCGCGCGAGAGGGAATCGGTCCAGGGATGATAACTGGTTGCTTGCCATGACCCTTACGACGCGGAGGAGAGATCGTTGCGTGTCACGGTCGGAGAAAAGGTGAGCTCCGGTGATGCCAATGCGCCTGACTGCGGTGGGACACGATGGCCGGTCCGGCCAGTTACTGGGTTCACCCCTCCCCTGGTATTTTCACCCCGACCCGACGTTATTTATATCTCCTGCTGCACGAATCTCCCAGGCGAGCGCGAATTGCGACGAAAGATCACCGGTGTCAGGTTCACGGCACCGGAGATCTTTCTGGTCATTGTACCATGGCTATCTTCGTTAATCCCTCTATCCGAGCAACTTTCAGGGCCTTGTTCTCCAATTTTTGTGTGGCAACTCACTCACCTGCCTGTATCAAAGTTGTTGTCCAATGTACCAGCTACAACTTTGTTGCAAAGACCTTGCTCAAACATCCACTAAATTCCCCACAAATCACTCTCAAAGTTCATCCAAGTTCACTGGTGGTCACGATTCAGTCCTAATGTTGACTGACAGTCCAACTTCATGTCCATTTTTCTCCAATTTTTGTACAGCACCAATGCTTTGTCTCTTAATCAAACTTGTACCCCTAACATAGCTCTATAAGTTTGCTGTATTGACATAGGGCAAAACCTTCATGGATTAAGAAATACATGGCCCCAAACTTGGCCTAATTACACTTATTTTTCAGAGTTAACCACATGGGTGCTATTGGGGCTTTTTGCAATTAACTCCATTTGTTCCACATCACTTGAAAATCTTACAATGTAAAAGTTACTTAGTTTTTGATACTCTACCACTTTGATATATACACTTTGGTCCAAATGTGTATAGAAATTGAAATCACCATATATAGCACAAATTAGGATTTCTAGGGTTCCATTTAGAGTTTTGAGTGCTCTAGGGTTTTTGTGCCACTTAAATCAATCAAACTTAGTTTCTTATGAACATTCTCAATAAATTTTGAGGTAGTACTCAATTTGGCCTCACATCCACCCATATACCCCAAACCCCTGGTTAAGTACCCTATTCTAGGGTTAAGAACACTTCAAGTCACCCCATCACACTGGTTTTGAAGTTTTAGCCTAGTGGATGCATTCTAGGTGTAACAAACATAATGACATGTCAATGCATATGATGCCATGCTCAAGTTTTAGTTCTGGTAACACCAGGGGTGTTACATCCTTCCCCCCATAAAAGAATCTAGTCCCGAGATTTAAGGTCCTAGGGTAAGTAATGGAAAAGGAAACACGTCACAACTTTATTTCCTTATTTATCTTACAAAGCAGGGGGTGGTAGGGGGCTTGTTCTAACTTTACAACAGCGTACACAAATCTTACAGGTTACATGAAGCTAAAAACCTAGGAAAATTCTTCTCTAAGAAATCTTGAGTCTCCCAGGTAGCTTAATCTTCAATGTGTTGGTTCCATTGTACCTTATAGAATTTGAGAGTCCTTTTTCGAGTGATTCTGTCCTTTTGATCCAGAACTCGAATGTGATGTTCTGAATAAGTCAAGTCTGGTTCCAAAGTAACATCCGCCACATCTATGGTTCGATCAGGAATCCGAAGGCATTTCTTTAACTAGGATACATGGAACACATCATGCACCGCAGATAATGATTCAGGAAGTTGAAGTCTATACGCCACTGGTCCGCATCGTTCAAGAATGGGAAACGAGCCAATATATCGGGGTGCCAACTTTCCTTTTACCCCAAACCGGTTAACACCCTTCATCGGTGATACTTTTAGGTATACATAATCCTCGGCTTGAAAGACCAAAGGTCGATGTCGTTTATCCGCATAGCTTTTCTGTCGTGCTTGAGCTTCTTTCAAGTTGTGTCTTATCCATTGAACTTTTTCCTCTGTTTCTTTAACCAAATCAGGCCTAAAAAACCACCGTTCTCCGGGTTCTGACCAATTTAAGAGTGTTCGGCATCGTCGCCCGTATAGTGCTTCAAACGGTGCCACCTTAATGCTTTCTTGATAACTATTATTATAGAAAAATTCTGCCAATGACATACAATCATCCCACTTCTGTGGAAATTGTGACGGAACCTCCCAAGGTATTATGCCCACCTACAGATGTCCTTGTCCTAATGTAACACCCTGAATTTGGGGGTATAAAATTTTCTTTCCTAATATCCACAAAATTCAGGTGTTACTCTCTCATTTCTTTGCTTTCCTTGTCTTTTTCCTAAATAGTGGGAAATTATTCTGTTTTATATCCATGTAAGGCTAGTAAAATAAAACCCTAGAGGTGCTTTGATTGTTGGATCATGCCGGAACATTTTTTATTTTATTTTGTTTGACGAGTGATCTTGCGGAGCATGCATTTAATAAGGAATTCGATTTAAATTGGTAGAGAGAACAGAAAAGAAGAGAAGATAAAGAAAACAGGAGAAAGGGCCCATCCCTCCCGGCTGGCCCAACTCGCCTCCCACGCCCTGGCCCAACACGCTGGCGCAGCCCGCGCATCCCCCCTCGTTCCCACGGCCGAGCTGCTTTGCTCCCCAGTCGGCCCAGTGCCCTTCTCCCTTCTTCCCCTCCCCTCACTTTTGAGCCACGGCAGCCCAGCCATCAGCACATAGGGCGTGGGCGCGCTCACCTACCCTGCGCGGAGATGGCAGCTGCCCAGCCGCCGCCGCCTCCGCCGCCGCTGTGTCACCGGGCCCACCCGTCATCCCTCCCAAACCGCTCCTCTGCCAACCACGTGCACGTCGCGAACAAGGCATTCCCCCTCCACGTCTAGCCATTTTTGAAGCCCCATACTCTACTCTCTCCTTTCCAGACTCGCGGACGCTGCCTTCGCTCAACCACCGACCGACGCCGTGTTGCCACCACCTTGGGCCCCCCGATCCTCACCGGAATCGCCCTTCGTCGTGACGCCGTCGTGGTGAGCATGCGTCTACCTTTCCCATTTCTTCTCCCTTCTCCATCTTGCCATTCATTTGATTCCTGTATGCGACCATACGCTCGAGCGCGTTTTCCCCAGTCGAGATGGCCGGGTCGGCAAGGGGCCGAGCCCCCTCCCCTTGCGCCCATCTCCGCCAGAACCCCCCCCCAAAAAAAACGCACTCCTCTCGCCCAGCTCCGGCTACCCGCGCAGCATGCCTGGCCCACCCTCATCCTCGCCCCAATCCCAGGTAGTGGCCAGGACCGGCGTCCCGGTGTCGCGCGCTAGCCGCGGACGAGGCTCGCCCCATGGCGCGGCGCCTCTGTCCCGGCGTGCTCCCATGACGGTGCAGCCAGCGGCCCCCACGCAGTTGCGCACATGCACACTCCCCACTGCACTACGCGCAGACGCCCGCCCGCCGCGTCGTTTCCCTCGGCCCTGCCCGCCTCGTTCCCGTCGAACTCGCCTGTCGAAGCATCGTCATCCCCACCGAGCTTGTTGTCGCGCTTGCCTCATTGTCGCCGCGCCTAGCGCCGCCTCGCCACCCGAGCTCACCATCACCATTGGCTGAGCACTCGTCCTCGCTGTGCGATGTCCCATGGTGAGCATGGAGGCTCGTCTACCCCTCGTGCTAGTCTACCCCTAGACCCCATCGTTTTGTGCGTCGCTCGCTTCGCCGCACAACTCCAATTTGCTTCACCTAGTATCACTCGTGTTAATTAGACCATGCATTTAACGATGATCATTCACATAACAAAATAGTCGGAACTAAATAATTAAGATTTGTCGTTTAGTTGTCGGTTATTAAAATATAAATTCAATTGAATTTAATTTATAGTTCTACTCACGCGTGTGTAAGTACCTGTTATCGTGATTATGCCAACTTAAATGTTGTATTCAATATTTGGTTAATATAAAACGGCACAATTTAGTAGCATTCGGATGTCGTGTCGTTTATTAGCCACGAGTTGTTAGTTATTCAATATATTTTGTGTCATGTACCTATTTTTTTGCTGTTTCAGTTGTCTTAACTTTATAATAATGTCGTCTACGCGCTAGAAACATATTGTGTCATGACGCATGTTTCACTAATGTATTAAAAGATTATGTTTATCTGATTGTAATTTAAATAGCAATTTAATTAGAACTAATTTATAGTGTTAGGTTGTGTTTTTATATACACATTAATATGATTAATCACATACTTAAATGTTTTGAATTAATATTTGTTTAGTATAATCACGACATCTGTTAGTGATGCTCGTGTGTCGCACGTGCTGTTTACGAGTTATTCGCGCGTGTTGCGCTCGTCATCGTCGTGTTGTTCGCGTGTGTCGCACATCTTGCCTCGCTTTGCTCGCGCATGTTGCGGTATCTCATATGTCGAGCACGGGTATCGCGCGGTGTCTACACGTGATGTGCTTGTGGCCACATGCTGGTTCACGCGTCGTTCGCTGGTCGCGCACACTGTTCATGTGTCGTCAGCGTGCTATGTCGCGCGTTTCCGCGCGTCGGTTGCACGCTGTTATGCTGTTTCGCGCATCGTAAACTCGCCTCACTTAGAATCTCTCGTGTTAACCTATATTATTTACTTATTTGACAGCTGTTAGTGTAACAGATTTAATCAAAACCAAATAGCAGTTATAATTTATATTTGATAATGTCGAACTAAATGCCCTGACTATTAACGGCGTAGCGTAAACGTTATAACTTCTCGACCGTGGCTTCGACCGTCATGTTTCTTTTTCCCCGCGTAACCATAGAAGCGCTCTCTATTTTTATATTGCTCGTTTTGATAATATTTTATCTTGTATGGTGTAATGTTCTTATGCAAGTATATGTTTGTTTGTACCTGTTTGTATTCGTTGCGCGTCGCGAATTGATTGTGATCTATTCCTGAGCTTCGAGGAATCAACGATCAAGATTTGGTGAACCATTGGTCCTCAGATCAAGTTCTTCGAGTTCTACAAAGTTGAAGATCCTGAGCATCTGTTTGGTGAAGGCAAGTGTCCTCTGACCCATTATGTCATATCTACTTATAATTCACTATCCCGCATACTATGAACAACCTAAGGATTGACTAGCTTTCTATTTACCTTGTCCTTGATTACCTTTTGGGTTACTATGGTTAGATTCATGCTATTGCTTTACCTTAATCAATGAACATGATGTGAATACTTATGATACGATGTTGTCATTATGATTATGATGTGGACTGGTGATAATTTAGGGGGCTCGAGCGGTTTCTCGAGTGCCTCTCCGTAAGGACCTGTTCGTTGGATGACCGCCCAGGAAAACAGTGCAACCATGAGGGTGGAATGGGACGCCCTTAGCTGAATAATTAGAGGAACTGGGGTGTAGTTCGCTTCGTCGTCGTGCTGTTAATGGGTCTCGGTGTATGCGGCTCGCTCTGCCAAGGTTGGTTCGCCCCTTGGGGAGGAGTGCAGTGCATTTAGGAAACCTAACGGGTGGCTACAACCTCAGGGAATCTTTGTAAAGGCTTCGTAGTGAATCCCTGACCATTCACCTTGGGAGTGAATAAGGGTCTTGCAAGCCTGGGCTAGAGAGGGAATCACGGCTTGTGGGTAAAGTGCGCAACCTCTGCAGAGTGTTTGAAAACTGATATATCAGCCGTGCTCGCGGTTATGAGCGACCAAGGGAGCTCCATTGATTACTGATACTTGATCAGAGATGTTCGGATTACAGGTGGTGACGAGGATGATGGTTTTGATTATATTATGGTAATGGTAAGTGGTATTCTTTCCGTTTGGAAAGGGTACTTTTGGGTTAACAACTTGGGTTAATGTTAAAACCTGGATCTCTACTAGTAATAAATACCTGATCAACTAAAAGCAACTGCATGACCTTAATCCCACAAAAAGCTAGTCCACTACAGCCAAACGGGACATTTGCTGAGTACGTTGATGTGTACTCACCCTTGCTTTCACAAAACACCAGGTTGCCTCTGGTGCAATCTATGCTCAGGTAAAGAAGAAGGTGTTGAGGTGGATCTCCAGGAGTTCCAGGACTTCGACGAGTTCGAGGATTAGGCTAGCGGCAACCCCCAGTCGGCTGCCTATGAAGGTCGCGTGTATCTATGTTTCTTTTCCGCACTTTGATTATTGTAAAGACTATGTGGATGTCTCAGACATATGATGTAATTGACTATTATTCCCCTTTTATATTATGATTTGAGCACTGTGTGATGATGTCCAGTTATGTAACTGCTGTGTACGTGAATTGCTGATCCTGGTACGTACATGGTTCGCATTCGGTTTGCCTTCTAAAACCGGGTGTGACACCTAAGGACCTCGGACAACCCGATAGGTGCACATAATCTCTTGACAAGTTTGGTACTCTGTATCCTCATTACATTGCCCAAGAGCGCTTCACCCATCACGCAGACATTACAACGCATCGGAGGAAAGAAAAAGTGGAAGCAGATTTCAATAATTAATTTACATTCATAAAATATAGAGAAAAAGAGTGTTATTACAGTACGGGTGCTATGAGTGCATGAAGTATTATTACAAACCAGGGAGGCAAAACACCCTCCCGCACAAAAGTTTATTGTTTTTCAAGCTGGGAGGAAAGCATCCTCCCACACCCACGATCACTGTTTTGGCTCCTATTTTGGTACCATCCTAGAACAGAAACAACAAAACTCCGATTTTCCTCACCTACAACAACATGGGTCAAAAACCCTGAGTACGGAGTGTACGTTCGCAAGTCTTACCCGACAAAAGAAAAAGACTCTCAAGGATATGCTGGCTTGAGGGAGTCAAGGTAAGGCTATTCAAGAATCAAAGACTCTGTTTGTAGAAATGCTTATTAAAGTGGATCCTTAGAAATCCAGTTTTAATATCAGGTTAAGTCATTACCTGCATCTAGAGTTCTTTCTATCCTAGTTCAAGCACTTGGCCTGCACTAGCTGTCTTTTATCACCCTTTTTCTTTACTAGATTGCTACGTGTAAGTCAGTGACCAAGTCTTCATGTCCGAGAAGTAACGGCGATCCGAATCGATTAATACTCAACTGAGGACCTCCAACCACATGACATATATAGCACTTAACCCTTGCATATGTTGATTCGCAACCGGGTTTCTCAAGACCAGACCGGGTTCACGCCAACCGAGAGCACAGATACACCACCGTCCATCCTCTTGCCACGGAGGGTACACGCTACTCTCGCCATCTCTCCACTCCCATTGCGTGTTAGCCTTTCTGGTATTGGTCTGCCCTAGGCAAAGCTCACCCATGACGAGGCATATGGCCAGTTAAAGGGTCCTTAGTCAACAGGCCCACATCGGTACAGTCCTTAATCGACTCAGACGGAGACACTACACGGAGACTTATTAAATACCAGATGATTTTAGAAGTCTAATAAAATTGTTCTCATATATTTTCCATTTTTCTAGAATTTCCTACAATTTTCCAAGTCTGGCAGTAAAAAGAAAAGGAAAAAGGAGGAATAGTACTAGGCTCAATTTAACCCAATCCGGCCCATCTCCGGGCAAACGCGCCCGCGTGCACGCCCGCGCTGGCGAAACTGCATAGAGGACCCCGACTATTTGAAAAACCATTAAAGAATCCTCTTCCCTATTCATCTATGTCTCTGACATGTGCACCGAGGCCCCTCCCTTTTCTTTTCTTTGCATGATCAGATCCCTGGTGGTGGACAACGGTGTGTGCGCTCCAGCGAGCTTGCACCGGCCATAAAATGCAACAATCCGGACCCTAATATGGTCTATGCTTAATTTAGACCTCGGCGATCCACTAGAAATCACTAATTTGACCCGGACGCTACCCTATAGTTCAGTCCACGCGCAACCGCGGAGCTTGAGACAACCCCGATGTGTTCCCGACGACACAGTACAACAACACACAAATTGGGAGCACGGTGAGCTCCTGCAACGTACCAGAACTCAAGAACGGCAGCTAGGAAGGCGGGTGGAAGGACAGGACAGTGGGTCGACGGAGGAGGTGTTCACGGCGGCGCGGAGAGTGGATTTGGGGGAACTCCAAATTAGGGCGCTACGGTGGACGATTGGGCGCGAGAAGTGGTTCACTAGGTTCATAACAAGTAGACGGAACAGGTCGAGGCATCAATTTATAGAGGATAGCCACGAAGAGGGCGAATTTGGACGGGGAAGCGCGCGCGGTGAGAAGAGGGAAGAGTCACCGGAGGTCGCTAACGTGGCGCTCATTGGCTAACTATATACGGCGGTCACTGCCGAGTCCTTACAGCTTGCGACGACATGGTGAATCGACTATGGCATGGCACAATCGTGGTGAACGGCGATCTCCACGGCGATGGCCGTCCGGACACGTCGCGGCGCAAGTGGGTGTTGGAACTTGCTCTCCGGTGCAAGTTGATCCAACGGGGGAGTGTAGCGACGTAAACAAGGTTTTTGCTCGAGATGGCAATAGCTCTGTTAATCTAGCCTCTCAAGGGCACTGTGCGGGGGTATTTATAGGTATCTGAGTGCCCAGCGTCCAGTATTAAGGACGCATGTGCCCCCAGGCACCTAGGTTATCCCCGGAATATTCCCATAAAGCAGGGTTACAGACCGTAATTACAGGGAGACCTTTACAAATTAGGCCCGTAATGCGCAGCGGCCACGCAGGGCCTGTTACAATGGGCCGGATCACACGTGGGCCTCCATGTTGGACGAGGTCGCAAGATGAGACAACCTCGTCACAGGTCTTCGTCCGGCGACGTGTGGGACGAAGGGTAAGTCTGCCCGTCGTCTTGTCTCCAAGGGTGCAGCGAGGTCAGCGAAGGCATTGAGCGAAGGGTGGCGTCTTCGCCTTCGCCCCAACATTTGCCCTCCGAGGGACCAGTTCGACTAAGTCATCTGGTGTCGAAGACGTCGCTAGATGGTGGAGACGCTGCCCTCGCTCGAAGTGGTTCCGCGGGGGTTTTTGACATGACCGTTGAATGACGCCGTATTGTTGGATTGTGGGTTTCCCGAAGCGCCGCGCCCTGTGTATAAAAGGGGGCGGGGGCGGCGCGTTTTGAACTTTATCTTTCCGCGCTCCGCGACAACCCTAACTGCCTTCTCAATCCGCTCGCTGCTCGTCTGCCCTCCTTGCTCTTGCTCGTCGGAGATCTGGCCCGTGTGAAGCAGACCGCCCGCCACCGCCGACGGTACGTAGCGATGCCGTCTTCTTCCTCTTCTGCTGCCGCTACACCGCCGGCCGGCGCGTCGTCCGAGGAGACGCTGAGCAATGTGGCGGCGGAGGAGTTGCGTGCCGGTGACACAGTGGAGTTCGGCGTGTCGCGGATGTCCTCGGTCCGCGTGCAAGACATGCAACAGCTTGGTTATTTCGGCAGCGGAGTGGCACGTGTCCCGGGGACGGAGGAGGTCCCCGAGCCAGAAGGCGAGTTGGTTGTGTTCGAGGCTTTTTTCGCTGCTGGCCTTCGTCTGCCCGCACATCAATTTGTGGGAGAAGTCCTGCGTAGGTTCAACAGCCAGGTCCACCAGCTGACGCCAAATGTCGTGGTGGCTCTGGCGAAATATGTCTGGGCAACGACTTCGTACGGCGGGCAGCCCTCGGTCGAAGTCTTCGCGAAGTATTATTGTCTGCACTGGCAGAAAAGGAAAATCGGAAATAAGATTGCTCAATTTGGATCTTGCACGTTTACGCCGAAGACGGGCAAGACTTCGATGGAAGTCGTTGAGTTGGTTCCCTGTGCCCGCAATAAATGGGGCGACTGGTGGGAATTTTGGTTCTAGGTTGCCGAAGGCACAGTCGAAGACCATCCGGGGCTCTCCATGGCCGAGATGTGTTCACATTATTACTCAGTGTACCCGCGGTTTGAAGTAGCGGAGGAGGATGCAGACGAAGGGGCCCTGCGGTGCGCGGCCGGCCTGAGTAGCGGGCGCGATCTGGTTGAGGAGTTTGTCGTGTATGGGATGTGGCCCTTGGCGCGTGGCTGGGCGCTGGGCGAAGTATGCCCTCGCCAGATGCCTTCCCGTGGCGGGATGCTTGTGTGGAGTCCCGCCTTCGCACTGGATTTGCATGGCCGAGATCCCGCCACATTCGTGCGTGAGGCGGAGGATGGGGCGGTGCGGATTGTTGGTCGCTACAAGCCAAAGATGGAGGGCCAGCGTAGTTGGGATATACGCGGATCCAACGATCGCTTGAATAGGGTCTTCGAGTTGAACCGTCTGCCGTATGGCGGTTATCCCGGGCAAGACGATGTCGACCGCCGCGGGAAAAAACTGGCGGCTGAGACTGAAGACGACCCCGCGCCGGCGGCCGCCCCATCCACTAAGAAGAGGAAGCTAGGTATTGCGATGGGAGGACTGGGGGTTTCTGATAGTTTTGCTATGGAGCTGATGGGGACATGCACGGCCCCCGGGGGAAGGATGTCTTCGCTCGAGCTCCGGGAGTCTTCGGCGCGGATGCTGAAGGTTACCGGGGGTTGGTGGCCTAAGAACGTTCCTATCCCGCGCGGCCGGCGAAGACTTTTTTACATCTCGCATGGTTCGTGACTTGAGAGTGTTTCCTTATGGACGAAATATTGTTGCTGTTGTGTCGGCAGTGATGGACAAGGATCGTCAGGAAGCTGCGCAAAAGCGCCGGGCGGTCATCAGGCTACCCGAGGCTAGGCCGAAGAGGGTGCGGGGGACTGCGAAGGCTACTGCCCCCGGCGGTAGCCAGCCGACGCTGGCGGCAAAGTCGGCCGCCCCTGGGTCCAGCAAGGTGCCGGATGTCGTGAAGGCAGCCGGCGCCGGCGGGACCAAGTCTGCCTCAGCCGGATCCGCGAAGGCCCGAGAATTGCCTTCACCGGGGAAGCACATTGCCGATTTCGGCACCGATATTAGTGTGGATGATTATCTCACTGGTAAGTCGTTGGCCCGATTTTTTTTGACTGTTGATACGTTGCAGGATTGGGCGAGGGGCAACTTGTTATTGTTCCGCCTGCGGTGGCGACCACAGTGTCTACCGCGATGCCTGGGGCGAAGGGTAGCGCTCTCAGCGCTGGTGGTGAGATTTCGGCGCTCACTGCCGTCAAGGACGAAGCGGGCACTTTGTCCCGCCGGCTGAGGGAGGCGTCACAGCGGCTAAGTCAGGTAAGTTGAGCTAGACTTCGGTTTTTACTGCTTTCGTTGGGATTGTGGTCTTATGTGTGTCTTTTAGGCGGCTGACTTCGCTGACCGCGTGGCGTCGGGGGCCCTTACGGCAGTTGTGTCTGCCGAAGTCGAGAGACTTCGGGCGCAGCATGCTGACACCGTCCGGGAAAAGTCGGCCGCCGATAGCAAGTGCTGCAAGCTGGCGTAGAAGGTGTCCACGCTGGAGGGCGAGAGGATTGACCACCGGTGCCAGCTGGCGGAGGAGAGGAGGGAGGCTAATCAGGCCCTCGCCAAGGCGCAGTCGGCGCAGGCGGAGGCCAATTTGGCGCGGGTGGAGGGTAGTCTCGCCAGCCAGCGCGCCGAGGAATGGAAGACGCGGTTCAATGCTCTGTAGACCCGCATGGAGAGGGCCGAGGCTTTGACGCGCTCGGAAGTTGAGCGGACGCGCAAACAACTCATGGACTCATACCACGAGTTGGGCGCACGGACCACTGACTTCGAAGTGCCCGAACGAGAGTCAGGCCTTCGCTGCCTCGAGTGGCTGCAAGAGGAGTTGTTGGTGCTCCTGACCATTGTGGAGGGATTTATGTCCTTTGCCTCCCTCTTCACCTGCGAAGGGGCGATGAACGCGTTGTCCCACGAAGGGTGCAGTCACTATGAGGTCTTCGACCGATCTGATGAAGATTTCGAGCGTGAAATTTACAACGTCGAGGACCCTGTGGTGAAGGACTCCGCGGGAGCCCTCTTTGACCGGATGTGGGGCCCCCACGGTCGGGAGGTGGTCAGGGAGCGGTCCGACCGGGCGAGGGATCAGGTAATGTTTATCTTTTGTTTAGTGTTGTTGAATGTGGGTTATACGTGGGCTTGCTGAATCGGCGTGCTATGTTGCAGGCGGCGCGTGACGAGAAAGTGGAGGACTTCGGAGCTTTGAACAGCGCGCGGCCTGAAGCGGAGTCGAACCCGGTGGCGCCCGGGGCCGAGGTCGGCCCGGCGCCGCCCCAGGAAACCGTCGAAGGCTCCCTCGCTGCCCCTGCGGCTACTGTGTCCGGTGGTGGCTCGTCGCCAACCGCTGTGCCGAGGGCTGAGGATCCCCCGAAGACGGCGACGAAGCCGGCAGCAGAGGATCCCACGGCGGCTGGGTCTTCGCAGGTGGCTTAGTGGGTGTGGGTAGTTAGAGAATTTTGTATATGTTGCTAAACCTTGGTTGCTGCGCAGGTTCAAGATTTTGGGCCTGCGCACGCAACCGCTACTGCTAATTTTGTGGCGGCTTCGACCGTGGATGCTGGGAATGAATCGGATGAGTCTGCTTCTAAGTTTTCTGATTTTGGTGACTCTGGGAGTTCGGTTGAGTGGATGGAAGAGTCGTCGGATGAGGACTTGGATTACTTTGCGGCCTTGGATGTGGCAGTGGCGGAGGCTTCGCCGCGTGCTGCGGATGCTGAAGTTGTGCCTGGTCTGAGCGCTGGGCGTAGGCGGCGAAGGGCGGTTGCGAAGCGTAGAGTGAGTGAGGTGGATGGCGGTCGGCTTCGTGTGGGCAAGACTAGCAAGCAGGAATTGTTGTCCTCGCCGGCCGTTGCGAGTGTAGGCGAGGGGGAGTTGCGAAGTCTTTTTGAGGGTGAGGAGCTTAGGATAATGCTATTTAACTATAGGGAGATGGGAATCATTCCGAAGGTTGAACCGATGTAAGGTGTGATGCCCTCGCTATACATATGTAACTATAGTTTGTATGATGAGGCTGTGCGCCTGTGCGCATCCGGCTATGCTCATAAAGGCGTTGCACACTTGGTCTAGTACGTTTATTATGTCGGTCCGGCGCGCCTGTAGTCGGTCTTTGCGCGGACAGTTTGGTGTAGGGTTTAGCACGGGTAGTATTTTGAGGAAGACTTCGATTTTTCGCACTTGTTGTGCTAGTCTGGCTGCACCCTTAGGCGACTTTTGCACGGATAGTCTTTTTGAGGAAGACTTCGATTTTTCGCACTTGTTGTGCTAGTCCGGCTGCACCCTTAGGCGACTTTTGCACGGATAGTCTTTTTGAGGAAGACTTCGATTTTTCGCACTTGTTGTGCTAGTCCGGCTGCACCCTTAGGCGACTTTTGCACGGATAGTCTTTTTTTGAGGAAGACTTCGATTTTTCGCACTTGTTGTGCTAGTCCGGCTGCACCCTTAGGCGACTTTTGCGCGGAGTGTCGCACGCGAGGGTGGCTAGCGCTGCCCCTCGCGGTGACTTTGTATTGGTCGAATGTCGAAGACCATCGACGCGGCCTTTTTTCGACGTAGATTTTTGCAGGGGATTTTTCACTTGTATATTACATGACTCCGCCTCGTTAAAAACCTCACTCCCCGGGAGGAAAAGAGTGTGGGCCAGAATAAAATTGTTTTTGCGAATTACAAGGGCGAGCTGGCCCTGAGGAGTCAAACAAAAAACTTGCGGAGATTATCAATGTTCCAGGAATGCTCCAAGTCCTCGCCGGATGGCGTTGCGAGCCTGTATGCGCTGGGGGACGCCTTCGTCTTGATGATGAAAGGGCCCTCCCACTAGGGCTCCAGCTTGCCCCTGGACTCTTTCCGAGCTGTCCAGACGAGTACGAGGTCTCCTTCGCTGAATTCCCTCGGGATGACTGCGTGGTCACGCCATGCTTTTGTTTTGGCTTGGTATTTATTTAGGGCCTGTAGGGCGAAGACGCGGTCTCCATCGATGAGATCCTTCGAAGCGGGTTCGTCCACGTCGGGGACAGCTGACGGGACTGTCCGTGGGGACCCATGTTTTTATTCTTGTGGGGTCATGGCCTCCGATTCATATAGAAGGCGGAAAGGGGTGAACCCAATCGCCCTGCACTCAATCATGTTAAGTGCCCAGACCGCTTCAGGTAACAAATTGGCCCACTTGCCTTTTTTCTCGTCGAGGAGCATTTTCTTGACAGCTGTGAAAATTTTTCCATTTGCGCGTTCCACAACTCCGTTGGACTGCGGGTGGTATACTGAGGCGAAGGCAAGCTTGGTGCCAATGGAGAAGCAGAAATCCTTGAAGTCTTGGCTGTCAAACTGCTTGCCGTTGTCAACTGTGAGTTCGGACGGGACTCCGAAGCGGCAAACAATGTTTTGCCAGAAGAATTTCTGTGCAGTCTTTGATGTTATTGTGGATACAGCCCTCGCCTCGATCCATTTGGTAAAATACTCGACAGCGACGAAGGTGAACTTGAGGTTCCCCTGAGCCGTGGGCAGGAGCCCAGCGCTGGAGAGGCCATGTGTGGGCGATTAGTTTCGTGAATTGCGAAGGGCTTCCTGATCGAGGAGAAAACTTCTGGCAGGCTTCGCAGGACCTTGTGATCCGATTAGCGGCGCAGATCATTACGGGCCAGTAGAAACCTTGACGGATCACCTTTGCGGCTAGGGCCCTTGGCCCTGCGTGAGAGCCGCAAGTACCGCTGTGGACTTCGCGCAGGATTTGGACGCCTTTGGTCTCGGTGACACATTTGAGCATGGGTTGACTGACCCCCTTCTTGTAAAGCTGGCCTTCAATTAGTGCGAAGTCCCGGCTTCGATGTTTGAGGCACTTGGCCTCGTTGATGTCGGTTGGATGGTAGTACCCCTGTAGAAACAGGGTTATTGGTGCCCGCCAGTCTTCGGTCATAATGAGGTTGACTATGCGGTGGCCCTCGCTGTCATTAGTTATTTGGAGCCCTTCGGGGCTGCGGACGGCTGGCGTGACGATAACATGGTAGAACACGTCGGAGGGCAGGTACTCGCCTCTGGCAGCAGCCTTGGCCAATGCGTCGGCCTCCTCATTCTTGGCCCGGTCCACATGCTGTAAGGTGAAACCTTTGAATTGTCTCTCGAGGCTACGGATAGCCGCGAGGTATTGCATAAGTGCGGGGTCCTTCGCTGCGTAGTCTTTCTCGACTTGGCCGGCGACTACCTTGGAGTCTGTTCTGATAATGCAGGTAGTGACACCAAGGTCCCTTAGTTTGCGGAGGCCGAGGATGACAGCTTCGTATTCTGCTATGTTGTTAGTGCATCTGTCAGATTCCAGAGCAAAGCTATGGCGTGCCGCGTATCTGTGCTTGACCCCAGTGGGTGAGGTGATGACTGCAGCAGCGCCTGCCCCCGCGTGGCACCATGCGCCGTCGCAATGGATTGTCCAAACCTTCTCTGCGGACGGGTCCGGCTGTGTTATTGGCCCAGTCCAGTCGACGACGAAGTCTGCCAGAACTTGTGACTTGATGGCTGTCCTGGGCTCGAATGTGATGTGGTAGCCGGAGAGTTCGGCCGCCCATTTGGCAATCCGGACCGATGCCTCCGGGTTTCTGAACAATTCGCCGAGTCCCCTATCTGAGGTGACCCGGACCTTCAATGCTTCAAAATAGTGGCGCAATTTGCGTGAAGCCATAACAACTGCATAGGCAATCTTTTCCAGTTCCATCATATTACATTTTGATGGTGTGAGCACTTCGGAGACGTAATAAACTGGACATTGCCTGATCATGCCCTCTACTGTATGCTCTTGAACTAGTGCCACGCTCACCACATGTGGCGAAGCCGCAACATAGAGCAACAGGGGTAGCGAAGAGTTGGGGCTTGTAAGAACCGCCAATTCCGACAGGTACTGTTTCAATGAGGCGAAGGCCGCCACCTGCTCTGGTCCCCAAGCGAAGTCTTTTGCGCCGCGGAGAGTTTTGAGGAAGGGGAGACTTCGCTCTGCGGATTTGGAGATGAATCTGTTGAGGGTGGCCAATCTGCCTGTCAGGCGTTGGACGTCTCTGGCTGACTGCGGGGGCGTCATGTTGATGATGGCCTGAATTTTGGTTGGGTTGGCCTCGATTCCGCGGTGTGACACCAGGTAGCCCAATATTTTCCCCTGGCGAACGCCGAAGACACACTTTTCGGGGTTTAGGCGAAGTCGTGCGTCCCGCATGTTCGCAAACGTTTCGGCGAGGTCGGCAACATGGTCCTCCTTGCTTCTGCTGGCGACGACGATGTCGTCCACATACGTGAATATATTTCTGCCGACTTGCCCCTCGAGCACCGTTTTGGTAAGCCAGGAGAAAGTGGACCCGGAGTTCTTGAGTCCCTCCGGCATTCTGATGAAGCAGTACGTGCCGAAGGTTGTTATGAAGCTGGTGCTGGCCTTGTCCTCCTCCTTCATGTATATTTGATGGTAACCGGAGAAGCAGTCGAGGAGTGACATGACTTCGCACCCGGTCGTGCTATCGACTATTTTGTCGATCCGAGGCAACGGGAAGTTGTCCTTTGGGCAGGCCTTGTTGAGACTGGTGAAGTCGATGCACATCCGCCATTTGCCGCTCTTTTTCTGCACCATCACAACGTTGGCGAGCCATGTGGGGTAGGCCACTGGCTCGATAAATTTGGCCTCCAGGAGGCGATGTACCTCGGCCTTGGCGGCTTCTGTCTTCTCATCAGACATTTTGCGGAGCCGCTATTTTTTTGGTCTTACCGAAGGGTCGATTCCCAAGCTGTGCTCGATGATGGAGCGACTGACCCCGACCAAGTCGAGGGCAGGCCAGGCGAAGACGTCTTTGTTCTTGGATAAACAGCAGAGGAGTTTCTCCTCTTCATGCGAAGTGAGGTCTTCGCTGATGGTGACCGTCTGCTTGGGCGTGGCCTGGTCGAGGGGAACAGTCTTGGTCCCGTCGTTGCTCTGTAGCTGTGCTTTGTCGTGTTCTTTGTCAGTTGGGCTGGTGGACGTGGGGACCTCGCGCTGGGCCGTGAGGCAGTGCATGTTTCTTTGTCCGGGGACGAAGTCCCGTTCTATGTTTCGCGCAGTCTGCTGGTTGCCGTAGACCGTGATGGCGCCTAGCGGACCTGGTATCTTCATGCACATGTAGAGTTCGTGAATGGCTGCCTCAAACTTGTTGATGGAGCCCCGGCCCATATTGGCGTTGTACGGATACACCATGTCGACGATATCGAAGGTCACTTGCTCACTTCGGGCATTGGGTGCTACACCGAAGGAGAGAGGCAACTCTATTTTGCCGACGGGAAACGTGCCCTTGCCGCCGAAACCATACAGTGGGTTGTCCGAAGGCTTGAGCAGGCTGTGGCTTATGCCCATGCGGTCGAAGGCATGGAGGAAAATGATGTCTTCTTGGCTGCCATTGTCGACTAGGACTTTGTGCAGGTCCCAGCCTGCCACGCTGCAGTTGATAACCATGGCGTCGATGTGGGGGGCGCTGCGCAGATCGACGTCTCGGGCGTCGAAGGTTAGCGGCACGTGGGACTACTTCGTCTGTACGACCGGACCGGTGATGGCGACATGGTTGACGCTGCGGTAGTGGTCCCGCTTCTGCCGCTTCGTGTCGAAATCGGCGCTGGACCCCCCAGTGATCATATGAATGACTCCGCGATACGGCTGATCGGCGAAGTCCTCTTGCTTTGGGGCATGGGGGTGGTGGATGTTTTGTTGTTGCTAGTGTGGAGGTGGGGGTGGGGGAGGTACGATTTGTACTTCCTGGTGGTGTTGGTATGCATGGTGCGGTGGATGCGGAGCGGGGCCGTGGATGTATGGCAGAGGGGGTTGCTGATATGTGTGAGCGACAACTCTAGGGTTGTCGGCTGGTTGCGCCCATGCCATCCTGTCTGTGGTGGCCTTCGTCCCTGGGCAGTCTCTGGTTTGGTGGGCACAGTCTTCGCCGTGGAACAGGCAGTAAAATCGGCGTGGCGGCTGCGCACGTCCTCTGCCCCGACCGCGAGTTCCCTTCCCACGGCCCTAGGGAAGATATTCCTAGCGGCGAGGGGCCTCGCCAGCGGGGTGCTGGTTGGCGATGTTGTGCACTTGCTGCTGATTGCGGTCGTCCCGACTGGAGTCTGGCTGCGAGGGCCTCGTCCACGTGCGGCTGGACTGTGGAGTGTCTTTGGGTTTCCTCTGAGACTCGACTTTGCGCTGGTGGAGCTCTTCGGATCTGGCATATTTTTCAAATAGCTGATACAACTCCTGGAGGTTCTTGGGCGGATCCCTGATGCAGTGGCTGTAAAGGACACCGGCCCGAAGGCCGCTGATGGCGTAGTGGATGGCGATTTGGTCATCGACCGAAGGCAGTTGTGATTTGAGGGTCAGAAACTTGCGGTAGTACTCCCACAGAGTCTCTTTCTCCAGCTGCTTGCAGAGTGAAAGTTCAGCCAAGGCGTCGGTGTTTGGGCGGTACCCTTGGAAGTTGAGCAGGAATTTGTCCCGGAGGCTTCTCCAGGAGTCGATGGACAGCGGGGGCAACCTGGTGTACCAGGTGAGGGCTGGGCCTTCGAGGGCGATGATGAATGACTTGGCCATCATGGCGTCGTCCCCTCTGGAAGATGCAACGGCGACCTGATAACTCATGATGTACTGTGTTGGGTCAGTGCTGCCGTTGTACTTGGGATAGGTCCCTGCCCGGAAGTTGGCGGGCCAAGGTGTCACTTGCAGGTGTGGGGCCAGGGGACTTCGCTCATCGAGGTAGTTGACACCTTGGAATGCCGCGGCGTGTGGGATGGCGTGGCCACGCTGGGGGAAGTATGGGTCTTCGACTTGTGCGCGCTGTTGTAGGGGTGGGCCGTGTTGCAGGCCGAGGTGGCCTTCGCGCTGCATTAGCGCGATCTCTTGTTCGAGCTCCTGGGCCTTCTGCTCTTCGTCGCGTATCATCTACCGCACCTTGGCTTGTGCAGACACACGTTGGCGCTTGGCCTCAAGTATTTCTTTTTGCTTCTCGAGATTGTGGTTCTTGATGCGCAAGGCGCGCACCTGTAGCTGTTCTTCCGCTGAGACACCGATGACTTTGCCGTCCTCGATGACGTCCGCGCCCTCCGGTGGAGCGAAGCCTGGTGGAGGTTGCGGCTGTTCTCCAGAGCCGCAGGTGCGGAGAGCGTCGTCTTCGGTGGCCTCTTGGTGGGTGGTGTGGACGAGGGCGAGGGCCTTGCCCTTTTTCTCGGCCAGCAGTGCTGCCTTCGCAGCCTCGTCAGCCTTCGAGCTAGCTTTCTTGGGTGCCATCGTGGGTGGTTTTTTCGTAGCACGAACGGTGGGCGCCAAATGTTGGAACTTGCTCTCCGGTGCAAGTTGATCCAACGGGGGAGTGTAGCGACGTAAACAAGGTTTTTGCTCGAGATGGCAATAGCTCTGTTAATCTAGCCTCTTAAGGGCACTGTGCGGGGGTATTTATAGGTATCTAAGTGCCCAGCGTCCAGTGTTAAGGATGCATGTGCCCCCAGGCACCTAGGTTATCCCCAGAATATTCCCATAAAGCAGGGTTACAGACCGTAATTATAGGGAGACCTTTACAAATTAGGCCCGTAATGCGCAGCGGCCACGCAGGGCCTCTTACAATGGGCCGGATCACACGTGGGCCTCCATGTTGGACGAGGTCGCAAGATGAGACGACCTCGTCATAGGTCTTCGTCCGAAGACGTGTGGGACGAAGGGTAAGTCTGCCCGTCGTCTTGTCTCCAAGGGTGCAGCGAGGTCGGCGAAGGCATTGAGCGAAGGGTGGCGTCTTCGCCTTCGCCCCAACAGTGGGTACGACGACTAGGTAGTAACAATGCCCCAACTTCATCCCCTGCGTGAGATCTTTCACCCTACATAGTTATATGCACGCCACCGGGCACGAATCGCAACGGCGGCGAAGATCACGGCGCGGGATCACCGGCGGCGGTGCACTGAACTTGGCAATCTTCGTCAGGTTACTGTACCATGCGAATTCCCTTCAGTGCGCCTGACAGAGCAGATTGAGAAGCTCCATTTCTCCATTTCTCCATTTTTCATGTGGATAGCTATTGATCCATCTGCACCAAAGTTGTTGCTCTATAAACCAGCTTTGATTTTTCTATAGCAACCACAATCAAACACTCCCTGGATCCTACTCAAAATTGCTTCCAAAGTTCGTCCCAGGTCACTGTCAGTCAAAATTCAGATTCAGGGTTGACTGACAGCCCGACTTTAAGTTCATTTATCTCCAATTTCTGTATAGCATCAATGCTTAGTCATTTAATCAAACTTGTACCCCTAACATAGCTCTACAAGTTTTCTATATTGACCTAGGGCAAAATTCTCATATATTAAGAAATATAAGGCCTCAAACTTGGCCTAATTACACTGAAATTTCAGAGTTAACCACATGGGTGTTCTTGGGACTTTTTGCAAATAAGTCCAAATTTCTCCACATTACATTAAAATCATCCAATGTAAAAGTTACTTGGTGTTTTATGTTCTATCACTTTGATATATGCACTTTAGTCCAAAAGTGCATAGAATTTGCATTTACCCCCCTAGGGTACAAATTAGGGTTTTCTAGGGTTTATTTTAGGGTTTTGGGTGCTTTAGGGCTTTTGTGTCACTCAAATTCATCAAACTTAATCTCTTGTGAGTATTTCCAATGACTTTTTGAGATATCAGTCATTTGGCTTTCTATTATCTACATTCCCTAATCCTAGGGTTAAGTACCCTACCCAGGGTCAAGCACACTTCAAGTCACCACATCACAACTTGTTTTGAAATTTTACCTAGTGGATGCATTCTAGGTGTAACAACACAATGAAATGTCAATGCATATGGTGCCATGCTCAAGTTTTAGTACCAGTAACACCAGGGGTGTTACATCCTTCCCCAGTAAAAGAATCTCGTCCCGAGATTTAAGGTCCTAGGGTAAGTAGTGGAAAAGGAAAGAAAACATCTATGGCAATCAAAGTAACATATCTTGCCACCAGCACTAAGACGAGAACAATCTGTATCTTTAGCACAATAAGGACACGTCAATCTACCATGCATGCTCCATCCAGAGAAAATACCATACGCCATAAAATCATGAACCAAGAACAGATATGCAACACGAAGATTGAATTTCTTCTTTAACTCTTCTTTAACTCTTCATAGGATTCCACACCTTGCCATAGCTTCTTTAACTCTTCAATCAGTGGTTGAAGCATCACATTGAGGCGTACGCCAGGATGCTCAGGCCCAGGTATAACAAGACATAGGAACATAAACTCATATTTCATGCAAAGAGCAGGTGGAAGGTTGTACGGTATGGCAATGATAGGCCAACATGAATATGACACAACAGTCATATTGAACGGCGTGAAACCATCAGTTGCCAAGCTGATATGAACGTTTCTTGCATCGCTGGCAAAATCTAGATCAAATTTGTCAAGAGCCTTCCATGCATCACCATCTGACGGGTGCACCATTAACCCATCTTGTCTGTCCGTACAATCTTTATGCCACCTCATGTGCATAGCGGTCTTCCTCGAGAGAAACAAACGTTTCACTCTAGGAGTGAGAGGCATGTACCGAAGCTGTTTATGTGCAACCTTTGTCACCACCTTCTCCCCATCTTCATTTACAAGCTCCACGTACCTCAACTTCCCACATTTTAAGCATTTCTGTTCTCTGCCATGTTCCTTCCAAAAAAGCATACAGTTGTCTTGGCAAACATCAATCTTCTCATACTCCATACCAAGACCTTCAAGCAATTTCTTGGACTGGTACATGTCTTTGGGCATCTTGTGACCCGTAGGAAGAACCTCGCTAATCAAATCCATAAGCTCCTTGTAACAATTAATTGAAAATGCAAACTTGGACTTGATTGACATCAGTCGGGTCACGAATTCGAGGACGGTCACGTCAGTGTGCCCGTGAAGAGGCTCTTCTGACGCTTTGGGTAGGTCGAAGAACTTCTGAACCTCCGGTGTAGGTGAATCATGATGATCTGGTGCCAGTTTAGGCTGTAGATCCTCAAGCATCTGGTCCATCCTATCAACATCATCTTCACCGTCATCAACTTCTACTTCTGCTGCTCGTTCAACATCTTCACCGTGGAGATACCAGACCTTATAGCCTAGCACAAAACCATGCGAGCACAGGTGTAGTGTGACCTGCCTCTTGGTGTGGCTCGTCATATTTCTACATTTATTGCATGGACACCTAATATTATCTATTTGTGATAAAGCAGTTGCATGGTCCAGAAACATCTGCGTCTTGGCAAACCATTCACTTGTGTGACACCCACCCTTCTTGAAACCTTCATACATCCAATCACGTCTATCACCCATTATTGCGGCTGTGTGTATGAGTAAAGAGTGTGTGAGAAACAATATCACGTTTCTAAACGTAACACATACATCTATAGGTAAGTAGTAAAACTATATATATACATAAATAACATTAAATTTATCAATAGCAAAACCTTCATACAACCTAATATTATAAGTTAAATCTAATCAATAAATAACATCAAATTCAACAATTTAATAGCATAAGTTAAATATATTATAATAATAGAATTAATACTTATATCTAACATCAAGGCACACATGTGATATTAAACTAACTCTAATCACACTCTAATCACATGTTATATTAAACTAACTCTAATCACACTCTAATCACACCCTAAACTAACTCTAATCACATGAAAATTAACTCCCGTCGGCCATAAAAACTGACGAAAATAAACATTTATACACACATTTAACAATAACACTCGTATTTACATTAAATAATTCAAAAAATTATATACCTCAACGGTCCGGGGCAGCGGCGGTGCTCCGAGGCGGCGGCGTTGGTGGCGGTGAGCGGCGGGCGGCGCAACGGGGACGAGCGTCGGGCGGCGCTCCGGGGAGTGGGCGGGCGGCCGGCGGCGCTCTGGGGGTGGGGCAGCGCGGCGGACGACGCTCTAGGGGTGGGGGCGGGCGGCGGGCGCGCTCCGAGGCCGCGGGCGGTGGGCCGGGGCGGGTGTGGGCGGCGGGCGGCGCTCGGGGGTGGGCGGCTCTCTAGGGCGGCGGCAATGGCGGCGGTGGTTTGGAAAGCGAGAGGGAGAGAGGAAATGAGCCGCGCGGGATGACCGTCGGCCCATAAAGCAGTAATCCCCGTCGGCTGGCGTCAGGGCCGACAGGAGTTACCTAATTCCCATCGGCTGGCGTCAGGGCCGACGGGAGTTAACATAAAGCTCGTCGGCTGGCGGCTGGGCCGAAGGGAGTTAACCAAATCCCGTCGGCTAGAATCAGGGCCAACGGGAATTAACGTAAGGCCTGTCGGCTGCTTTTTAGCCGACGGGAGTTATCTAATTCCCGTCGGCCTTTGCTCGGGTCGACGGGAATTAAAATGGCCGACGAGAATGTTCAGTATTCCTGTAGTGGGAGCATGGATTGTATTGCGCAAAATGGAGGAGGTAATGAGTTGACAGGTCACGTCCTTACCAGGATTCGGATGTGGGCGCGTGGCGACTGCGGAGCACGGGGTTCTGGCAGCGGAGGAACTGCGCCGATGAGAAATTGCCCACACGCTGACCGATGTTTCGTCGAATTGACAGCGGTCGAGGATTGCCCGGTATCGGCCACCCCCCCCCTCGAGCACACCACCAAGGACAGGGAGCCCTCCACCGCGCGATCGGCCGTGGAGACACCACCAAGCCCAAATCCCCTCCCCGCACGCAACAAAACCCAACATGATGGGGCTCTCCGTTCCGACTCGGTGGACTAGATGGTCGTGGTGACACGGGCGGGCATCATCTTACCTGGGAGGAGGGAGGGCAGTTCCGCAAGCTCAGGACCAGCGCGGCCACTGTGGAGTCGGTTTCAACAAACCAGCGACGACAATGTTGACGCCCTAGTCCCACCAGCAGCGAGAAGGAGGTGCCCGAGCCACTGCGCATTGGGCCCGTGATGCAGTGACCGCACGGAGATAAGCTGACCGGCGGGCCCCATCAGCCAGCAAGTCACGATGGAGTTGCACGCGCAGAGTGGCTGGCAAACCATACCCGCATGTCGGCACTACAGCTCTGCTGGGCCACACGAAGGAAGAAACAAGTTGGGCCTGCCAGGCCTGATTTGGCCCAGGCGTGTGTATCCCCTTTTTTTCTTTTGTTTTATTTTTCTTTTCTTTTCACTTTTAAATCTCAATTTGAATTCAAATGTTGTTATGAATTTTTGTACTCAGATCTAATGTATAAATTAAAGACACCAGTATGAAAAAGATAGATTTGATTTTATATAGGTTTCTTTATAATGTATTCATTTTCCTTTTTTATGTCATTTCAAATTCCTAAATTACAACTTAGCCTAAATTCCAATTTGGACATTAAAATATTTCTATTAATATTGCTAGTATTAAATGCACAAACAAATAAATCCAACATGATGCATGGATTATTGTAGATGTCATTAGTTATTTGTTCACTTTAAATATGGTTATCCCCATGTTATAATGAGTAGAGGGCAAAACATGTACTGAGAACAACTCTCTTCTTACTATTTACAAATTGGGTATTACAATATAGGCCCTAACCCAATTATAGTCGTTGGAGGAAAGCTGCAGCTTTCTGCGGCACACCGGACAATCCGGTGCCCTGTCCGGTGCGCCACTAGCCATTGGATTTGTCAGTCGACCGTTGGCACTGTCAGCCTTTACATCGAACAATCTGGTGTTGCACTGGACAGTCCAGTACGCTCCTCCACAGTGCCACTAGGAACTAGCTGTTGTGCTACTGTTTCCTGCTACACCGAACAGTCCGGTGTGCCATCGGACAGTCCGGTGTCCCTGACCGGACAGTCCGACAGTGGTAACACATTTCTTTGTTTCTTGACTTTGCTTGAATTCTTTAATCTTTGCTTGTGATCTTCATAATGTCTTCTTTTGAGGTGTTGCTTTCCTCAATGCCTTAGTCCAAGTCACTTTTAGCATCCAGTGAACTATAAACATAAACACTAGCAAACTCATTAGTCCACAAGTTATGTTGATCATCAAACACCAAAACCTTTAGAGCCAAATGGCATGGGGTCCATTTTCCTTATAGAATAGACAATAAATGAGCATTTGAATTATACGGAATGAGATCAAACGAATAATTTTGATTAACCATTTTCTTTTTTGTAGACGAGTCTTCGTCGTCGTCGTCCCTCGGTGAAGAAGAGGAGTCATCGTCGTAGTAGATGATCTTCTTGATGCACCTTTTCTTCTTCCCATCCTTCCTCTTGTTATTCGAGCCTTGGTCAGTGATCTTGTCACCTTTTGGCTCATCGACGTTCAGGATCTCCTTCTCCTTGTTGTTGACCACGATCCTCTAGCCCTTAGGATCCATCTCTTCGGGTGGTTAGTCCCTTGATGAAGGGAACAACTCTGATACCAATTGAGAGCACCTAGAGGGGGTGAATAGGTGGTCCTGTATAGAATAACTCAAAAAAACAAACTTGGTCTAATATTAAATTACTGAGATCAAAAACCAAGTCTGAATGAGGAGGGTGAGAGGAGAGAACTTCTTCACTTAATTGCTCTCACAAGGTGGGTATTAAACTTAGAGCAATATTTTAAGTGAAGTGAAGTGCTAGAAAGAGTAGAATTGCAATAACGTAAAGTAACTTAGGCAAGTGACACAATGATTTTAGCCCGTGGTTCGGTCAAGAGTAAAATGCTCGCCTACTCCACGTTGTGGCATCCCAATGGACGAGAGTTGCACTCAACCCCTCTCAAGTGATCCAATGATCAAATTGAGTACCACGGTTCTCTTTCTTATCACAAGCTTTTCCCGTTGTGAGGAATCTCCACAATTTGGAGTCTCTCACGCCTTAAAGAGTTGATATCAAATAAACCACAAGAGTAAGGTGGAGTAGAAAGACACGCACAAGAGACAAAATCAAAGCAACACACACACAAGTTGAGAGAGGAGCACAAGAGACAGCACAACAGAATTACAGCTCAAACACTTGCTCAAATCTCAAACTATCAAAGCTCTAGCGTGATCGCATTGTCTCGATGTCGTGGGATGTTCAAAGAATGCTTGGTGTAGTGTTCCATGTGCCTAGGGGTCCTTTTTATAGCCCCAAGGGACTTAGGAGCCATTGGAGCTCCATTAGGAAGGCTCTGATTGCCTTCTATTCGTGGGCGCACTAGACAGTCAGGTGCACCACCGGACAATGAACAATGTGTGATTCCCTTCCTTGTTTGGTGAAGCTGACCGTTGCCAGCCCCTAGTCCCATGGCACACCAGACAGTCCGATGGCGCACCGGATAGTCCCGTGTAGCCTAGTGACCGTTGGTCGGGCACACATGGCGCCCACTGATCCCACGGTCGACCGTTGGCCAGGCGCGCAGCTGGCACAACAGACAGTCTGGTCAAAACATTATGAAACATGCAATACGAAATAGAGCTCACGTCTGTGGTCACGCGAGAAAAAAACATGATAGTCGGGGCTACGATCGAGAAGATATAACTCTATGAAGACTTCCACGATTAACACGTAAAACTATATTTCTAAGTTGATTTTAATTAGTATAAATCATTTCTGAAAGATATTCTAGGAAAATATCTATCATACTATTACTCTAAATTATAATTCAATTAGAAACCACATTTTTAAAAGTAGTCGGACCATATTTATAAATTCTTACATAGGACTCGTAAAGTCGAAATAATTAATTTTAGAGAAGACGTGGCGCGCAAGAGTTAATAACTGATAACACATTTATACTAAATGTATATTAATTTTAAACCATTTGAATCAACATTAGTCAAGTTAACATACATCTATAAAAGCCCAAATTAAAATTAAACATTATTTTTAATTAGATCGCTATTTTAATAACCATAGGATGAAGAAATGAGTAATTAATTAGTTGAAACACACATCCCTACAAAATAATATTATTAACTCGTAGGTGACGCTATTATGAAGCTAATGCAAGTTGAACGGAGGGAAATCATATTTATAACGTAACATATATTAAATATTTAGTATTCGTGGATTTTAACTGACTTGGCTAATTATTATTGGCTAGAGGCTGGCCACACCTATGGTCACACCAAGCGCAGCACATAAGATCAAAGGGATGGGATCAAAATGTGGCACCTTCCACCTCACGATCAGGAAACGGTTCTTCCTTTTCTCTTAACTTTCTCCATGGGATACTAGAAGCAAGCAAAGGGGTTGGCCATGGGAGGGAGGTGCTCGGCGTCGCCCGTGCGCGCACGGGCCAGTGAGGTGTGGCTAGGGATGAATCTTAATACTTATTCAGATGTCAAACTTTTAGTCTTCTTTTTTCAATTGTGAATAAATAACATATATAATTTGCTATGTAGATTTATATTCTCGTTTTTAGCATTGAGGCTATTAATCTTCACAAAAAGTAAACCTTAAATTCCTTTTATATCTTTTTAAATAATTGATATAAAATTCGGATGTCTATCTGAATACGGGTTCGGATGTTTTCCACCTTTTTTGTTGTAGGAAGAAAATAATGCACATAAAAATTATACAAAATTTTATTTAAATACTTCATAATATTCTTAATAACATTACCAAAAATTAGCTTTAAATTCTATATATATCTATGTTAAAATATTAGATTTGTTATATAAGTCGGATGTATTAGGAACATCCCTAGGTGTGGCCCACTGCACAGCGCAGGGCCCAAGCAGGGGCTTTGTCGGCTTAACCGACGCAACCATCGGGGTCTCGGCCATGGCGCAGGGGCATCATCGGTCGGAGGCGGCACGCGGTGGGCGCTTGGCTCGGCCGCGCCACGCACGTAGGGCTGCCGCATCAACTGGCCGCGCCACCGCGCTAGTTGGCTGCAGGCCGCTGCGAGCCGCCGCGAATAGGACTAGGGTGTAGGGCGCTCACCGGCAAGGGCCGCACCGAGGGGAGGGAAGGGGATGGGGCAAGGGGCTCGGCCAGGGGTGGCTTGGTCTAGGGAGAGGGAGGCGCTGCGACTACACAGCGAAGAAAACGAAGAACGGAAAGAACAAACAATGGAGTTTGCTCACCGGAGAAGAAGACCTCACCGGAGCCGAGAAAAAAATTTTCGATTGATGGAGATTTGGAGATCCAATCGACAAACCAGAAGCACCAAGACGAAGCCCTTGACAAGATGAATGCAACGGTATCCTCGAATTTCTCCAATGACGGACGGATTGGAAGTAATTGCACGCCGAAGTTATCGCGGTAGTTGAAACCGTCCCGAACTTCGGCGAGCAATGCTGGGAGATGGGGAATGGATTTGAGGAAACCGTTTCGTGATTTGGAATGGGCTGGCAGAGATGATTCCAGCCATATATATATAGCTAGGGTTTGGACGAAATAAAATACTAGTCAAATTCGGATTTTAGGATTTATTAATTTCACAAAATACAGAAATTTGTTTTTAATTCTTAAAATATTGTAGAAGCTTCCAAAAAATCCAAGAAAATTCCTAGAAATGTTTTGGTACCTAATGAACTCAAAAAACATATTTAGAGCTTTTGAAAATGTTTTTAGTTCCTTAAATAAATAGATTTTAGTTTACAAAAAATAGAAAAACACTCAAAAAAATATGAAAAATACCGAAAGCTTCTACAAGGTATATTAACATGTTTCAAACACCTTTTGCACTTATAAACACTTTGCAACAGTATGAATGCAACAACCAAAGCACATCTAGGGCTCACTTCACTAGGCTTACACCAATATATAACAAAATAACTCTCCATTATTTAGAAAAAAATAAAAGAATAGCAAGGAAAAGAGAGGGTAACACCTGAATTTGGTGGATATTAGAAAAGAAATTGTATACCCCAAATTCAGGGTGTTACACCGACCGACATGGTTGCACATACATAATCTCGCATTCTAGTCAGCCCATTAACTACCCCTAGAGTGCTACCTGTTGACAATCACTCATCATCAACCTGAACTACAAGGGACAAGTAAAACTTGTGTGTCACAACATTTATGCTCAAATTAAGTCTTGAAAGCACTTCTCTTATAGAATAGAGTTAGATATCAAATAGAAGTGCTAAATTCATAGTATTAGGCATATGCAACTTATTTGAACATTCAAACCTGATGGTTTTGCTATTTTACCCATAGTTGCACTTTGTAGCCCCCATTAAACCTCATTTGGACTTAGTGCCTTCAAATTGCATCGCAGTGGACCTGTGCTCACTCATATCAAAGCGGGTAGAAATGTATATCTAGCATATTTCCCTTTCAGAAAGAAAAACCTCCCTCAATCAGGTTAATATAAAGACATCCATTAGAAAAGTACAACCTTGTCCTAGATCTAATAACATCAATCACGCTCCATATGAGTTGACATAAATGGCAAAGTGTGTCAAAATATATGATACACTCTCAGTCAAAAAACCTAAGGGCTTGTTCGATTAGGAGGAACCTCTTATTGAATATTCACCAGATAAAAGTTAGAATATGGTTCTTATGGGTGGTTTAAGAAAATATGTTCCAATTACAAGAACTACTTTTTTATGTGGTACACTTTCTCTTTGTGGTATTCCACCTTTTGCTTGCTTCTGGTCCAAAGATGAAATCCTTAGTAATAGTTGGTTGTATTCACCCTTTTTGGAATAATAGTCTCTTTTACTGTAGGATTAACTACATTTTAAATTGTAACCCTCCCGGGGCATATAAGCTACTAAAACGTTTTTTTTCTAAGGCAAGTTCCTGAAAGGGAAATAGGGTCAAACCTTTTCCTAAATGATTTTGGTGGTTGAATTGCCCAACACAAATAATTGGACTAACTAGTTTGCTCTAGAATATAAGTTCTACAGGTGCCAAAGGTTCAACACAAACCAATAAAAAGTCCAAGAAAGGGTTCAAATAAAAAGGAGCAAAGACAACCGAAGGTTGCCCTGTTCTGGTGCACCGGACAGTGTCCGGTGCACCAGGGAGAATCACTCTGAACTGCTCAGCTTCAGGAATTCGGGGAGCCCCTCCGCTATAATTCACCGGACTGTCCGGTGTAGCACCGAACTGTCCGGTGTGCCAAGCGGAGTAACGGCTACAGCACCAACGGTCGACTGCAAAACTGAATAGTGAACAGTGCGGACTGCGCGCGCAGAGTCAGAGCAGGCGCCAGATGGCACACCGGACAGTGAACAGTGACTGTCTGGTGCACCACCGGACTGTCCGGTGGCCCACATGTCAGAAGCTCCAACGGTCGAACCCTAACAGGTTGGGTGACGTCCCTGGTGCACTAGACTGTCCGGTGTGCCCTTCAACAGCAGCCTTCCCCAACGGCCACATTGGTGGTTGGGGCTGTAAATACCCCTAACCTCCAACACTTCAAGGCATCCAAGTTTTCAGCCAACACATTCAATACAAGAGCTAGTGCATTCAATACAAGACACAAATAGAGTGAATCAAAATCTCTCCAAGTCCCAATTCCACTCAAAGCAATTAGTGATTAGAAGAGAGAGTTTTGTCGTGTTCATTTGAGCTCTTGCACTTGGATCGCTTTTCTTCTTCCCCATTTCTTGTTCTCAACTCACTTGTAATCAAAGCAAGAGACACCAAGTTGTGGTGGTCCTTGTAGTGGACTATGTGTCCCGTTTGATTGAAGAGAAAAGCTCACTCGGTCTAGGTGACCGTTTGAGAGAGAGAAAGGGTTGAAAGAGACCCGGTCTTTGTGACCACCTCGACGGGGAGTAGGTTTGGAAGAACCGAACCTCGGTAAAACAAATCACCGTGTCATCCGCCTTATTTGCTTGTGATTTGTTTTCGCCCTCTCTTTCGGACTCGATTATATTTCTAATGCTAACCCTGGCTTGTGGTTGTGCTTAAACTTTATAAATTTCAGATTTGCCTATTCACCCCCCTCTAGGCAACTTTCAATTGGTATCAGAGCCCGGTACTTCATTAGAGCCTAACCACTCGAAGTTATGTTGGGAGCTCACGCCAAGAAGGAGATGGTTACTGGCGACAAGCCCGCCACAAGCCACGGGAAAGCTCCATCGTGAGAGTCCGGCAACAAAAAGAGGGAGGAATCACCTCCCAGCGTCAAGTCACACCGGAGTGGCGACAAGAAGAAGAAAATGAAGAAAGTGGTCTATTACGAGATCGATTCTTCATCGCCTTCCACCTCCTGCTCCGACATGCCGTCCGTCACTTCTAAGCGCCATGAGCGCAAGAAGTTTAGTAAGATCCCCTTACGCTATCCTCGCATTTCCAAACGCACTCCTTTACTTTCCGTCCCACTAGGCAAACCACCAGTTTTTAACGGTGAAGATTATTGTATGTGGTGTGATAAAATGAGGCACCATCTAACCTCACTCCACGCTAGTATTTGGGACATTGTTGAGTTTGGTGCGCAGGAACCATCCGTGGGGGATGAAGGCTACGACTCCGACGAGGTAGCCCAAATCCGGCACTTCAACTCCTAAGCCACTACTATACTCCTCGCCTCTTTAAGTCGAGAGGAGTATAATAAGGTGCAAGGGTTGAAGAGTGCCAAAGAGATTTGGGACGTACTCAAGACTGTGCACGAAGGAGATGAGGTGACCAAGATCACCAAGCGGGAAACCATTGAGGGGGAGCTCGGTCGCTTCATGCTTCATCAAGGGGAGGAGCCATAAGCAATGTACAACCGGCTCAAGACCTTGGTGAACCAAGTGCGCAACCTCGGGAGCACCAAATGGGATGACCATGAAATGGTCAAGGTTATTCTAAGATCACTTGTATTTATTAATCCCGCACAAGTTCAATTAATTCGTGGTGATCCTAGATACAAGCTAATGTCTCCCGAGGAGGTTATAGGAAAATTTGTGAGCTTTGAATTGATGATCAAAGGCTCCAAGAAGATCATTGAGCAAGGCACCTCCTCCACACCCGAGATGCAACCCGTCGCATTCAAGGCGATGGAGGAGAAGAAAGAAAAGTCTACATCAAGTAGACTCCCCATCGACGCCTCCAAGCTCGACAACGAGGAGATGGCGCTCATCATCAAGAGCTTCTGCCAAATCCTCAAGCAAAGGAGGGGGAAGGACTACAAACCCCGCTCCAAGAAGGTTTTCTACAAATGTGGTAAGCCCGATCATTTTATTGCTAAATGTCCTTTATCTAGTGATAATGACAGGGATAACGACAAGAGGGGAACGAAGAAGGAAAAGAAGAAGTACTACAAGAAGGGTGGCAATGCCCATGTTTATCGGGAGTGGGACTCCGACGAGAGCTCCACCGACTCCTCCTCCGACGAGGACGCCGCCAATATCGCCGTCAACAAGGGTCTTCTCTTTCCCAACGTCGGCCACAAGTGCCTCATGGCAAGGGACGGCAAAAAGAAGGTAAAATCTAGAGCCTCCACTAAATATGCAACATCTAGTGATGAGGAGAACTCTAGTGATGATGAGGATAATTTACTTGCCCTTTTGCCAACCTAAACATGCAACAAAAAGAAAAATTAAATGAGTTAATAGGTGCTATTCATGAGAAGGATGAACTCTTGGATAGCCAAGAGGACTTCCTAATTAAAGAAAACAAGAAGCATGTTAAGGTTAAAAATGCTTATGCTCAGGAAGTAGAAAAATGTGAAAAAATAACCAGTGAGCTAAGCACTTGCCATGATAGTATCTCAAACCTTAGAAATGAAAATGCCAAATTAATTGCTAAGGTTGAGAAGTTAGATGTTTGTGATGATTCAATTGTTAGTCTTAGAAATGATAATGCTAGTTTGGTTACTAAGATTGACAAGTTGAATGCATCTCTCTCTAGCCTTAAAATTGAGAATGAAAAATTAATTGCTAAGGCTAAAGGTTTAAATGTTTGCAATGATGTTATTTCCAATCTTAGAAATGAAAATGTTTCGTTACATGCTAAGATTGATGAATTAAATGTTTGCAAACCCTCTACATCTACCATTGAGCATGTCTCTATTTGCACTAGATGTAGAGATGTTAATGTTGATGCTATCCATGATCACATTGCTATAATTAAACAACAAAATGATCATATAGCAAAATTAGATGCTAAAATTGCCGAGCATGAATTAGAGAATGAAAAATTTAAATTCGCTCGTAGTATGCTTTATAGTGGGAGACGCCCAGGCATTAAGGATGGCATTGGCTTCCAAAAGGGAGACAATGTCAAGCTTAATACCCCTAAGAAATTGTCTAATTTTGTTAATGGTAAGGCTCCATGGTTCAGGATAACGAGGGTTACATTTTATACTCTGTCGGTTATCCCGAACACAAAATTAGGAGAATTCATTCTAGGAAGTCTCACCGGCTCTCATCATGCTTTTATGTACAAGAGTGAGACATCTAGCTCTAGGCAATCAACCCATGTTAAATTGCCTAAAAAGAAATCTCCTATTGCATCAAATGAACATAACATTTCATTTAAGACTTTTGATGCTTCATATGTGCTCACTAACAAATCAGGCAAAGTAGTTGCCAAATATGTTGGGGCCAAACACAAGGGCTCAAAGACTTGTGTTTGGGTACCCAAGGTGCTTGTTTCTAATGTCAAAGGATCCAAGACCGTTTGGGTACCTAAGAACAAGGCCTAGATTTGTTTTGTAGGTTTATGCATCCGGGGGCTCAAGTTGGATAATTGATAGCGGGTGCACAAACCACATGACTAGGGAGAAAAGGATGTTCTCCTCCTATGAGAAAAACCATGATCCCCAAAGAGCTATCACATTCGGGGATGGAAATCAAGGTTTAGTCAAAGGACTTGGTAAAATTGCTATATCACCTGACCATTCTATTTCCAATATTTTTCTTGTAGATTCTTTAGATTATAACTTGCTTTCAGTTTCTCAATTATGTAAAATGGGTTACAGCTGTCTTTTTACGGATATAGGTGTTACTGTCTTTAGAAGAAGTGATGATTCAGTAGCATTTAAGGGAGTATTAGAGGGTCAGCTATACTTAGTTGATTTTAATAGAGCTGAACTCGACACTTGCTTAATTGCTAAGGCTAACATGGCTTGGCTCTGGCATCGCCGACTAGCCCACGTTGGGATGAAGAATCTTCACAAGCTTCTAAAGGGAGAGCACATTTTGGGACTAACAAATGTTCATTTTGAGAAAGACGGGATTTGTAGCGCATGTCAAGCAGGGAAGCAAGTTGGTGTTCATCATCCACATAAGAACATCATGACGACCGACAGGCCACTTGAGCTACTCCATATGGACCTATTCGGCCTGATAGCTTACATAAGCATCGACGGGAGTAAGTACTGTCTAGTTATTGTGGATGATTATTCTCACTTCACTTGGGTGTTCTTTTTGCAGGATAAATCTCAAACCCAAGAGACCTTAAAGGGATTCTTGAGACGGACTCAAAATGAGTTTGGCTTAAGGATCAAAAAGATTAGAAGCGACAATGGAACGGAGTTCAAGAACTCACAAATAGAAGGCTTTCTTGAAGAGGAGGGCATCAAGCATGAGTTCTCTTCTCCCTACACGCCACAACAAAATGGTGTAGTGGAGAGGAAGAATAGAACTCTACTTGACATGGCGAGGACCATGCTTGATGAGTACAAGACTTCGGACCAGTTTTAGGCGGAAGCAATCAACACCGCTTGCTACGCCATCAACTGTCTCTACCTTCACCGAATCCTCAAGAAGACATCATATGAACTCCTCACCGGTAAAAAGCCCAATGTTTCATATTTTAGAGTCTTTGGTAGCAAATTCTTTATTCTTGTTAAAAGAGGTAGAAAATCTAAATTTGCTCCTAAGGCTGTAGAAGGCTTTTTACTTGGTTATGATTCAAACACAAGGGCATATAGAGTCTTTAACAAGTCCACTGGACTAGTTGAAGTTTCTTGTGACATTGTGTTTGATGAGACTAACGGCTCTCAAGTAGAGCAAGTTGATCTTAATGAGCTAGATGATGAAGAGGCTCCATTTGTCGCGCGAAGGAACATGTCCATTGGGGATGTGTGTCCTAAGGAATCCGAAGAGCCTCCACAAGCACAAGATCAACCATCTTCCTCCATGCAAGCATCTCCACCAACTCAAGATGAAGATCAAGCTCAAGATGATGAAAATGAAGATCAAGAAGAGCCACCTCAAGAGGAGGACAATGATCAAGGGGGAGATGCTAATGATCAAGACAAGGAAGATGATGAGGGTCAAAGGCTACCACACCCAAGAGTCCACCAAGCAATACAACGAGATCACCCCGTGAACACCATCCTCGGCGATATTCAAAAGGGGGTAATCACTCGATCTTGTGTTGCTCATTTTTGTGAACATTACTCCTTTATGTCTTCTATTGAGCCATACAGGGTGGAAGACGCATTAAGGGATTCAGATTGTGTGTTGGCAATGCAAGAGGAACCCAACAACTTCACGAGGAATGAGGTATGACATCTTGTTCCATGTCCTAACCAAAATGTTGTAGGAACCAAGTGGGTCTTCCGCAACAAACAAGATGAGCATGGTGTGGTGACAAGGAACAAAGCCCGACTTGTGGCCAAGGGATATTCACAAGTCGAAGATTTGGATTTCAGTGAAACCTATGCACCCGTAGCTAGGCTTGAGTCAATTCATATATTACTTGCCTATGCTACTTACCATGGCTTTAAGCTCTATCAAATGGACGTGAAAAGTGACTTCCTCATTGGACCAATCAAAGAGGAGGTCTATGTTGAGCAACCTCCTGGCTTTGAAGATAGTGAGTACCCTAACCATGTCTATAAACTCTTTAAGGCACTTTATGGGCTCAAGCAAGCCCCAAGAGCATGGTATGAATGCCTAAGAGATTTTCTTATCGCTAATGGCTTCAAAGTCGGAAAAGCCGATCCTACTCTCTTCACTAAAACAATTGCAAATGATTTGTTTGTATGCCAAAATTATGTTGATGATATTATATTTAGGTCTACTAACAAATCTACATGTGAAGAGGGAGTTGAAGTATTTTCTAGGATGTCTATGATGGGGGAGTTGAAGTATTTTCTAGGATTTCAAGTTAAGCAACTCCAAGAGGGCACCTTCATCAGCCAAACAAAGTACATTCAAGACATTCTTACCAAATTTGGGATGAAGGATGCTAAGCCCATCAAGACACCCATGGGAACCAATGGGCATCTCGACCTCGACACAGGAGGTAAATCCGTAGATCAAAAGGTATACCAGTCGATGATAGGATCTTTACTCTATTTATGTGCATCTCGACCGGATATTATGCTTTCTGTATGCATGTGTGCAAGATTCCAAGCCGATCCTAAGGAAGTTCACCTTAGGGCCGTGAAATGAATCTTGAGATATTTAGTTCATACTCCTAAGTTTGGCCTTTGGTACCCCAAGGGATCCACTTTTGATTTAATTGGATATTCAGATGCTGATTGGGCAGGGTGTAAAATTGATAGAAAGAGCACATCAGGGACTTGTCAGTTCTTGGGAAGATCCCTGGTGTCTTGGGCTTCCAAAAACAAAATTCAGTAGCTCTTTCTACCGCCGAAGCCGAGTACATTGCCGCAGGCCATTGTTGCGCGCAATTGCTTTGGATGAGGCAAACCCTCAGGGACTATGGTTACAAATTAACCAAAGTTCCTCTCCTATGTGATAATGAGAGTGCAATCCGCATGGCGGATAATCCTGTTGAGCACAGCCGCACTAAGCACATAGCCATTCGGTATCACTTTTTGAGGGATCACCAACAAAGGGGGGATATCGAGATTGCATATGTTAGCACCAAAGAACAATTAGTCGATATCTTTACCAAGCCATTAGATGAGAAAACTTTTACCAAACTTAGGCATGAGCTAAACATTCTTGATTCTAGGAATTTTGATTGATATTTTGCACACATAGCTCATTTATACACTTTTGATCATATCTCTTTCATGTGCTATGACTAATGTGGTTTTCAAGTGTATTTCATACTAAGTCATAGATTGAAAGGGAAATGGAGTTCTTCGGCAAAGACAAGGCTTCCACTCCACTCCATCGAATTATTCATCCTTCGCTGTCACTTCACACCTCTCTTCACTTTGGTATAATCTTCACTCTTATATTGTTTGCCAAAGGGGGAGAGAAAGTAAAAGGGCTTATATTTCACTCACAAGTATCCGTTTTTGGCGATTCATGCCAAAGGGGGGGAAAGTATTAACCCCAAAGCAAAAGGAGCGCAACACCACCAATTTCAAAAAATGTAGTCTCAATTTCAAAAAATGTAGTCTTTTCAATTTGTATTAAAGAAGTTTTTCAATTGGTATCTTATTTATGAAATAATTTCAAATTGGTATGACCTCTTCAAAATTAATATTTAAAACCCTCTTGAACACTAAGAGGAGAATTTCATTGAAGGGGAGTTTTGTTTAGTCAAAGGAAAAGCATTTGAAACAGGGGGAGAAAATTTCAAAACTTGAAAATGCTTCTCGAAATCTTATTCATATACCTTTGACTATTTGCAAAAAGACTTTGAAAAGAATTTCCAAAAGAGTTTGCAAAAACAAAACAAGTGGTGCAAGTGTGGTCCAAAATGTTAAAATTAGAAGAAAGCATCCATGCATATCTTATGAAATATATATTGGTTTAATTCCAAGTAACCTTTGCACTTACCTTATGCAAACTAGTTCAATTCTGCACTTATATATTTGCTTTGGTTTGTGTTTGCATCAATCACCAAAAAGGGGGAGATTGAAAGGGAAATAGGGTAAAACCTTTTCCTAAATGATTTTGGTGGTTGAATTGCCCAACACAAATAATTGGACTAACTAGTTTGCTCTAGAATATAAGTTCTACAGGTGCCAAAGGTTCAACACAAACCAATAAAAAGTCCAAGAAAGGGTCCAAATAAAAAGGAGCAAAGACAACTGAAGGCTGCCCTAGTCTAGAGCACCGGACACTGTCCGGTGCACCAGGGAGAATCACTCTGAACTGCTCAGCTTCAGGAATTCGGGGAGCCCCTCCGCTATAATTCACCAGACTATCCGGTGTAGCACCGGACTGTTCAGTGTGCCAAGCGGAGTAACGGCTACAGCGCCAACGGACGACTACAAAAGTGAACAGTGAAAAGTGAACAGTGCGGACTGCGCTCGCAGAGTCAGAGCAGGCGCCAGATGGCACACCGGACAGTGAACAGTGACTGTCCGGTGCACCACCGGACTGTACGATGGCCCACATGTCAGAAGCTCCAACGGTCGAACCCTAACAGTTGGGTGACGTGGCTGGCGCACCGGACAGTGTCCGGTGGCGCACCGGACTGTCCGGTGTGCCCTTCGACAGCAGCCTTCCCCAACGGCCACCTTGGTGGTTGGGGCTATAAATACCCCCAACAACCAACACTTCAAGGCATCCAAGTTTTCAGCCAACACATTCAATACAAGAGCTAGTGCATTCAATACAAGACACAAATAGAGTGAATCAAAATCTCTCCAAGTCCCAATTCCACTTAAAGCAATTAGTGATTAGAAGAGAGAGTTTTGCCGTGTTCATTTGAGCTCTTGCTCTTGGATCACTTTTCTTCTTCCCCATTTCTTGTTCTCAACTCACTTGTAATCAAAGCAAGAGACACCAAGTTGTGGTGGTCCTTGTAGTGGACTAAGTGTCCCGTTTGATTGAAGAGAAAAGCTCACTCCGTCTAGGTGACCGTTTGAGAGAGGGAAAGGGTTGAAAGAGACCCGATCTTTGTGACCACCTCAACGGGGAGTAGGTTTGGAAGAACCAAACCTTGGTAAAACAAATCATCGTGCCATGTGGCGGAACCGCCCGAATTATTCCAGCTTAAGTGCCCAAGTCGCTTGTGCTGAACCTTAGGTGAACTTTTTAGGGCTTTTCTGAAAACTTTTTGGGGGTACTTCCTTACTATTAATTGTAGGTTATTAAGTATATTACAACTTTTATATTTGGCCCAAACCATGATCATAAGGTTTACATGATCTTTTGATCATGGCTTCAATTAGGGTTCCTATTGCCCATGGGGGGGTTTGCTTCAGGGTTTTGGAAAATCCCCACTTAGATGTGCATGACAAGCTAGGGCATGATATCCAAGATAGTTTGCACTTGGTTAGGACCTTGAACTCAAAGTTTGAGGTACTTTGCCCATACAAAACTTCATGTGATAATGGGTTAACAAGGGGTAACCCAGGGGTGGACACCTTGAGTAACACCTGGGGTGTTACATGCCATCCGCCTTATTTGCTTGTGATTTGTTTTTGCCCTCTCTTTCGGACTCGATTATATTTCTAACGCTAACCCCGGCTTGTAGTTGTGCTAAAACTTTATAAATTTTAGATTTGCCTATTCACCCCCCCCCCCCTCTAGGCGACTTTCAGTTCCCCACCAACTGTAGCTACTCTCTCCGCTAAAATTTGTCCTTTTTAAATGGATTTACCCCGTGGAACTTCTAATGTTCTGTTGGGGACTTGTCCTTAAGTGCTATGAATTAAGAACAAGGCAACACAGAAATTGTTAAACGTTAAAGTCCTTCATCCTTCGAAGCATTATTTCCCTTGGGATATAATGAATTTCGGACGAAGGTCATGAAGGACATACCTTCATCAGTACAACAAATAATGAAGAAGGATTCACATAAAGTATGAGAAATAACATAAGCACTTAAATATTATTATTAACTCATTTCTATTTTATTATTATGGAAAAATAGAAATGATAACAAATTACAGATGTACCTTCGGCTTAAAAGAAAGCAAAAGTACAAGCGTGACGCAAAAGCAAATGCCAAGTCAGCGTGAACAGTACGCGAGTACTGTTCACCTATTTATAGGCACGGGTCGCAGCCCATGTAATATTACATCCAGGCCCTTTGCATTTGATAATAAATCTATAGTAATTTATCGGGGTCTAGATAGTCTTTTCCTCTTTAAGTCGGTTTCCTCTTTTCTGCCAACATGCCGAAGCTTCCTTGCGCACAGCTTCGGCTCTATTCCATCCTTTGTTCTCCTTGTGTTTCTTCATACAGCGATTTTGACATGTCCGAAGGGTCCATGTCCGAAGGTACCTGTTCATGTATTACACTCCAGAAACATTGTCAAATCACGTTTTTGAGGACCTTCAGAAGCCGAAGGCCCCCAACAGTAGCCCATCGCAATATTAATTTGTTAGAATAATAAATTCAGATTGCGATATGGACGAAGGCCCTAAGCCGAAGGTCCGAAAAAACACCTTCCTCTTGCTAGAATAGCGGCAATCAATGGCAAGCGGGACCCTCCCACTTGCAATGCCCTGGGTGTATAAATATGTTACTACCGCGAGCTCATTTGGCACGCCTTCTTGCCATTTGCTTTGCCTGCTCAAACAGCCCTTTGCCCACAAACACTTGACCAACTTTCTAGATTTTTAGCTTCGGCCCTAAGAGCACATTTTCGGCATTTGCAAAGGGATGTCTCAGGAAAAGAAAGTTGTTGCCGAAATGAAACTGAGCCTTTCTGAGCAGAAGAATCTTGGCTTTATTGAATCGATAGCAAAGACAAATACAGAGAAGATTACTAGGGAGATTTTAGAAGGTTTATCTGAAGACACTGGTGATAGTGACAGTTATGATGTGGAAAGTGGTGGAGAAGACTCCGAAGATCGACCCTGGCGACCAAGTCATGTAGTTTTTGGAAAATCAACTATTAAATAGAGTCATCTCGATAATATGAGGGGAAGATATTTTCGAGACATGTCTACTGTAAGGGCTGATGACAGAGAGAGGACTGTGCCTACTCCCGAAGGGAATGAAGTTGTGATCTTCCAAAGCTTTTTTAAAGCTGGACTTCGGTTTCCATTAAGCAAATTTGTGGTTGAGGTTTTAAAGATCTATCAAGTTTACCTTCATCAAATTACGCCCGAAGCAATCATAAAGATGGGAATCTTCGTCTGGGCCGTGAGGAGCCAGGGCTTGGAGCCAAATGCAAAAAGCTTTTGCAATATACATGAGCTAGTATATGAGACGAAACCCTGGGGTAAAGAGCAATATCATAACAATTTTGGCTGTTATAGCTTCGGTGCTCGCTCTGGGTCAAGTTGTCTCGTGCCGACTTTTCGGAAGAGATGGCCCGGGGACTGGATGAAGGAATGGTTCTATGTGAAAAACGATTTGAAGGCACGAGAAGATATTAAAGATATCATCATGCGCCCTATCTGGCAGCGCTTCGGACTCCGAAAACCGAACGTGAATGTTAACGAGGCAGTCGAAGAATGCTAGAGGGCCTTTGGCGTAGTCTGCTCTTTCATCAGAACGAAGGATTTAGTCCAAGAGCACATAGCCTTCAGAGTTTGGCCACTTGTAGAAAAGTGGGAAATGCCAAAAGAAACTATCACCAAGTCTGACGAAGGTGGGCTGATTAGGATGAAGTTCACCTTCAGATACGAGGGTAAATTTGTCGAGCCAGATGATGATTGGCTGAAATGTATTGCAGCTACAAGCGATGAATTGCTTGGGACATACTCAAAGTCAGAAGATACTGCGTTATCTACGGCCTTCGGAGGCCGAAAGAAGAAAAGATTCAACCGAGTTTTTGATGCTATTGGGTTTGTGTACCCTGACTACCGCTACCCTCTATGGGGGTGAAAGAGAAAAGAAGCAACTTCCGGGAAAGACGATGCTTCAGCTGCTCCAAGCGAGCCTGTGCCGAAGAGGAAAAGGGTAAAAGTCCTTACTCACCGACCGCGCTTTATTGAACCGACCATAGTGCCCGAGTTTGTCGGCGAGGCTTCTTTGGCTACTGAAGCCAAAAAACCTATACCTGCGCAGAAAACTGAAGAGCTGACTGCAACACCGAAGGCTGAAAGAATTGAAGAGTCGAAAGTTGAAGGGACAAAAATATCAGAAATTTTAAGCCCTTCGACAGAAGTTGGAGTGCCACAAACTTAGAAAGGTCCAGCGGTGACCCCCAAAAGAAAAAGAATGGTTAACGTTCTGGATGTACTAGAGACAATAATGTCTTCAAGCACCACTCTGACGAAAATTGCTGAAACTCCCGAAGTGCAAATTGAAGCCTTTGGTGCCGAAGCTACAAAGCACCAAGCTGATACTGAAGCTGGGCCTTCAGAGCCCGCCAAGGTGAAATCCTTGGAAACCCAAGAAACAGAAGTAGCAGAACAAATTTTGGCTTAAGAAACTGGCACTGCCGCCCCCGAAGCATTTTCCGAAGCTTTCAATTATATTTTACGACATGCTTCGGGGAAAAAGTTGACTGAAAAAGAAAAGCAAGAGGCTCAGTTCTATGCCCAAAAATTGAAATATCCAAAAGGGGCGTTGATTTTCAACGGTAGCGGAGAAGAAGACTTCTTGTATTGTCTCCCAGACAGCAAGGAGATCTCTGTCTGCCGGGAGATGGTAAGAAGCTTCGGATTCCCAACACTAGAAGACAGGCTTTCAGTGTTGTCAAAAGATGAATTGGCCGACAGCTTGGCGTACAACAGCTTAAAGGTGAGAAAATAAACTTTTTGTATGCTTAAAAATTCGTGTGCTTATTTTTTAATACCGCATTCCTTTTACAGGGCCTTATTCTTAGCAATGCCCTTAGAGCGCAGAAAAGCGCTGAAGACGAGGGATGTACCATGGCGTTGAATAACCTTCGTTCTGAAGTGATTGAGCTAAGTAACAAAGGTCTTGAGAAAGATAAAATATTAAACTCATTGCTTAATAAAATAAAAGAAGACGAAGCTACTTCCAAGGCCCAAGCTGAAGCCCAGAAGTGCGAAATTGAAGATCTTCAAAAACAGCTGGCTGAAGCGAAACTAAAGTGTGCAATTACCGAAGCTGACCGAGACGCCAGCGATTATTGGAAAAATCATTGGGAGAAAACAACTGCAGAACTTCGGTCTTCAAAAGAAAGATGTTATGAAAAATCCATGAAATGTGTGGAAACAATTAAGACTAGTTTCGCCAGCGTCGGCGCATATTCGAATGAAGGCAACTTCATACTGGGAGATCTCGAAGGTCCAATTGACTGGATCAACGGCGAGGCCGAAGCTTTTGAAGAAATTTTGAGTGGCCGTGGGGACATATGCGCCTTCTCGGGTGCTAGGGGGATAGCCGCTATCTTGGAGAGGAGAGGCTGCGAACATGTGAAATCCTTGGCGCAGACCGAGGCTGCCTTATGCATTGAAGGTATAAAAGACCCCTCAGCCGAAGCAAGCTTGGTTGGTGGAAAAATTTTCACCGACATCTAGGAAAATGGCGGTCGGGATATGGCTCAAGGAATTATAAGGAAAAGTGAAAAAGGTATTCACGATGCTAGAAAAGTAGCAGAGGCCGCTGAGAAAAGTGCGGATCTTGAGAGGCGAATAGGTATTAATTAATAGCTTTTAACTTTATGTTCTAATTTTATGACTTCGAACTTATTTACGGTTTGCATCGCAGCCGCACTATCTCCTCCCCCAGAGCCCGCCGAGCCATTGGCGGACCCCAAAGCAAAGGAGGATGATGAAATTATAAAAATGGCCGAAGCTATTATGGATAAAGTTGTTGATCAACTATTAAACGAAGCTGCCGAAGTAGTTTTAAGAGAAGATTAGTTGTTATTGTGAAGACATTTGAAATGTAATATTTTGCTGGATAATGTGTGTAATATTTTATAATTTTGAATGTAATATATAAGCTGTTTATAATTCAACTATTTACGATGCATGAAACTTAACGTACATACCGTTTTTGAGCCTTCGGCGAAAAAACACCTTCCCTTCTTTTCATGCTTCGTGAAGAATATCCATATTCCGTAAAAATATACAGTTTCCGAAAAAACATTATGCTTTGTGAACAATGGATCTCCTTTTCATATCAAAGTGACGAAGCTGTATTTCTTGAAAACTTATTTTGTGCCTTGGGACTTCTTCGAAACGATCTCCGAAGCTCAATATTGTAGGTCAACATTGTCTTCCTTTCCGAAGGTCAACATTGCATCCCCTTCTTGTGCCATTGATGCAATATGATGTATGATGCTATGCTATGCACATGATGTAATGACATGCGAAATGATATTTGCGCCGAAGGCCCACACACATTCCCTAGTGGAGCACACAATCTTTTTGTCGTTTATTTTTCGGTGGTATCAGCGTTGACTTTTCGCTGTAAGTCTCTCTTAGGAGCTTCTTCGCCTTTTATTTCGGCGGTATCAGCGTTTATTTTTCGCTGTAAGCCTCCCTTAGGAGCTTCTTCACCTTTTATTTCGGCGGTATCAGCGTTTATTTTTCGCTGTAAGCTCTGCATTCCCTCTGGAACGACTTTTGAGCAGAAAACTTACGCTGCGTCCCCTTAAGAATGACTTTTGTTGCTTCGACAAAAACTTGCAGTGCATTCCTTCGTCAAGACCTTTAGAGCTTCATCGATGTTTGAAGAAGGTATATTCATTATGATAATGACGAAGCAATTACAAGAAATTGAAAACAACAATCTTTATTGAAAAGGTAAATGATAACAAATGTAAAAGCTGTTTTAGAGGTAGGATACATCTTAGTAGATGTGCTTTGATTCTGGCACAGTACTGTTGACCGTGCGAGCTTCGGACTGCTCCCTAAAGTCTCTCTGCTGGTGATTGTGCTGGCTCCCTTCTGGCTGCTGGCCTTGGGGATAAGCGGGTTGCACTGGTGGTGGAGGTGGGGGCTGTTGCCAATATGCCTGAGGTTGGCTTGCCGAAGCAACAGAAACTGCAGGATGGTTACCCACATACTCTGGGATATATGGTGAGTGGTACGAAGCAGTATGCATAACCTGCTTCGGCTGGCTCTGTTGGGTTGCAGCTTCTGTTATCTCTTTCTGTTTTTGAATGGTGACATGGCACATCCTGGTAGTATGTCCCTTGTCCTCACCACAGAATAGGCAGTAAATTTTCCTGGGCTGATCCCCAAACCTTCCTCCAAAGCCCCTGGCGCCTCTGCCCCTTGGAGCTGGGGGCCGAGGATAGTTCTGTTGCTGCCCTGAAGCTTGAGAGGAATACTGCGGCCTTTGTTGCTGACTTCCCCTATCGTGAGTCTGAGTAGAATGGATAGATCTGATGTGCCTAGGGTGGATTCTCCCTCCGAAGCCCCTGGTCATTTCGGAGAACCTGTAAGCTTCCTCCCTCCTTTGCCGAAAGTCATTATCTGCTCGGATATATTCATCCATCTTCTGAAGCAGTTTCTCCAGGGTCTGAGGGGGTTTCCTGGCGAAGTATTGGGTTGTAGGTCCTGGCCGAAGCCCCTTAATCATGGCCTCGATAACAATTTCATTAGGCACTGTTGGCGCCTGCGCCCTTAGTCGTAAGAACCTTCGGACATACGCCTGAAGGTATTCTTCATGATCCTGAGTGCACTGGAACAAAGCTTGAGCATTGACCGGCTTCGTCTGAAACCCTTGAAAGCTGGTGATGAGCATGTCCTTCAGTTTTTTCCACGATGTGATTGTTCCTGACCGAAGAGAAGAGTACCAGGTCTGTGCAACATTTTTGACTGCCATGACGAAGGACTTCGCCATGACTGCAGTATTGCCACCATATGAAGATATGGTTGCTTCGTAGCTCATTAGAAATTGCTTCAGATCTGAGTGTCCGTCATACATTAGGAGCTGAGGTGGTTTGTAAGACGGGGGCCAAGGTGTAGCCTGCAGTTCTGCTGACAGAGGAGAAGCATCATCAAAAGCAAAATTTCCATGATGGAAATCCTCATACCAGTCATCCTCGTTGACGAAACCCTCTTGATGAAGCTCTCTGTACTGGGGCCTCCGGTTCTGCTAATCTTGCGTAAGATGACAAACTTCTTCAGAGGCTTCGTCTATCTGCCTTTGTAGGTCGGCTAGCCGGGCCATCTTTTCTTTCTTCCTTTGCACTTGTTGATGCAGCATTTCCATGTTCCTGATTTCTTGGTACAAATCGTCCTCCTGAGGTGTTGGACTGGTGTCACACCCGGCTTTAAGGAACAAAGCCAGGTGTATCTCATACATGCGCCAAGAAGACAACATATATAATAACAGAGTGTATAGAGATAAATGTCATAAAACATCAGAGTATTTATTACATAGCGGAAGACTTATTACAAAATAAAATAATGAATATAAAACGAACTAAGGATCGTCGGCGCAAATGTCGACTGAGCAACGCCACCTAGATCAGATCATACTCCTCGCCTTGTGGCTCCTCCTGAACCACATGTTCTTCTCCTGTGGGGGGGTGTGAGACAGCAAGAGTGAGCTCACGTACGTTCATCGCTCAACAAGTTGTGGGGAATAATGTGGCATGAACTCACCAAAGGTGGGAGTTCATGAAGTGTAAGGCTGATCAATGAAATAAAGGCTGAAGCTGAGCATTGCTTTTAGAAGTTGGTCAAAATTTTATTAGCAATTACTAAGTGTAAGTAAATACCAAACCTTAATAATAATAAATAAAAGTAATAAAAATAATCCCAGATGCAATGATATGACAAATTGAATTTAAGTTCCATAAATTAATCATGTGAGTGTCCGAGCCGCTCATGACCGTGAGCACGGCTAGTATACCAGTTTTACACTCTGCAGAGGTTGCGCATCTTTACCCACAAGTCGTGTTACCCATTTGCCACGGAGTTGATCAGACTCCATACACCTCTACCGAGGAAGCGAGGCAGGGTACCACTACGAGGCCTTTACAAAGTTCCACTAGCTTCAGACTACCCGCTACAGTTTATAGGAAGCTCCAGTGCAGGGTTCTTGCCTGACCGCCATCGCAGCAAAATCAACCCAAGGACCTCCCTACACTGACCACTCCCCTACTGCCCTTGCCCCTTTCGGGTAAGGTAGCCCTCCACTAGCTTTCCTAGTTAATCAGCCAAGGGCGTCCCATTATACCCTTGTGGTAGCACTATTTTCCCGGGTGGTTCTCCATGTTCCCATTAACATAATGATCTTATCATGAACATAAAATAATGAACAGATAATAACAAGTGTAAAATGAGTGATGAATATCTCTATACCCAAATCCACATAAAGCAATAGCATGTACTACCCAAAAACTTAGTAGTAAAACCAGTGGTGAAGCAAGGTATAAAGATAGTCAAAATCTAGGGTATCCTATTGGGTCCCGTCAAAATTAACCTATGCAGATCATTATGATTAATAAGAACATGAATGGGTAAAAGAAGTGATCAAGGGCACAACTTGCCTTCAATGAGCTCCTGCTCAGCAGTCTCTACCAGCTGAACCTCAGATTCCACAGTTGCTTGCTCGTCTACTCGCATCAACACAATACATTAATAGTATAGCATCACATCAAACATGTAAATAAAATATACAGTAAAAATCTACACATTAAAATGAGATCATAGGAACTGGAATTATTAATTTTGGAGTTACAGATTTTAAGATATGAATTTCTGAAGCTTTTATGTACTTAATACAAGATTAAGTATTAGATAAATTTAAATGAGTCTTTCATGCCAAAACAGAGGCACTAATGGTTAGAAAATAATATTATGAAAATTTAGAAACTGGAATGAACTAATTTGGAGTTCATAAGCATTTTCTATGAATTATACAAATTCTAGGTATTGTTTTTATTTTAAAAACTCATTTTCTAATTCATTTCTCTGATTTAATAACCCTATGGACTGGGCCTCAATAACAGAAAACAGCAGGGGCTACGGTGCAAATATTCCTAAGACTCAGAGAATCCCACAACGGACGGCGGGTTATTTCTAGATAAACAGAGGGACTCTTTAGTGAATTGGCCATCGCGAAGGGGTATCCCCGCGTACTGGCCGTCAGATCTTGCGTGGACGGCGCGGATTAAACCCCATCCGCGACGAATAGGTATACAACGAGATCCCTTGGATATCCAGTCAACGGTATGGATTTAATTACTCCCGGATTCACCCAGACCCGACCGATCTAACATTAACGGTTGAGATCACGTAATCCCAGGGATCAACACAGATCCGTCCAATCCCAAATCTACGCCTCCGATTACCCAAACGCAAATCGTTACCTAGGTCTAATCGTGTCCGTTGCCACCGGAATTAACGGTTATGAACCCGTCTTCAACACCCTGCCGCCAGCCAACGGCGGAGCGCGCGACCCGCACGGCGGTGCCTCGCCGGAGTAGTGCCCATCGGCCATTCCGGCGCCTAAGACTAAATCTGAATCATGCCACACGAAGTGCAAGGTGATACAAACAGCAGGGGAGAGCTAATACCGTCCTAGACCGCGAGTTGAAGTCGGTCCACGGCGCAGAGCGGCTCCAGCGTCGACGACCAAGTTCGGCGAGCAATTGCGCCACGCCCAGTGGCCGTCTCCACCCGCGAACTACACGGAACCCCTCCAATAGACTTGGAGACGCTCCAAGGCCGATCACCGGGGACCCGACGTCGACGACCACCCGATTTGGTCATGGCGGCGCGAAAAATTGGTCCTGCGGTGAGGTGGGGCGCAGCTGTGTGTCAATGGTGGGGCGAGCGGGTAGAGGAAAGATAGGGTCATGCACGGGGCTCCCTTATAATGACCTAGGCGAGGCGGAGGAGGTCATCGGCCCACCCAGGAGAGCTGCCGCGCGTTCCGCGCGGTTTGTTGCAACGACGGCGATGGAATGACAAGTGGGGCCCAGAGGCCAGTGACACGGTGCGATATTGTCGCAGCTGACGCGTGGGGCTAGTCGTGCAGTGGCGGCTAGCGCGCGGAGACCGACTGAGTGAGTGACCAGTGGGGACGTGGTGTCGGCGCCTGATGGGTAATTGGGCTGACGCGCGCGAGAGCGAATAAAGGGAGATGGGCCAAATGTGCAGACTAAGGCCCAGTTAGATATTCTTTCTTTTATCTTTTCTTTTCTTCCCTCCTCTCTTCTCTTTCAAATTTAAATTTCAAATTTGAATCTGTATGTGTGAAGTTCAAACCTAGATTAAATGTCTATATAATAATATGAACTAAATTTTTAATTCATTTATATTTTTATTTTATCCTATTTGTATAATGTTTTCTTCTCTTTTTCTCTATACTAGAATTTCCTTTAGGATTTAAATCCCCATTTGGATATGACATATTTATTTTTATATTATTTTCACATTGTCACAAAATGCCCAAAAATTAAAAACCAGCATGATGCATGTTTTAGTGGTATAGCTTTTATATTAGTTATTTGTCTTTAAATATGATTCTCACTTGTGATGATAAGTAGATACAATATACACATATACCTGAAGGAAAAATAATTTTTCTCCTTTTACATGATCTCTTTACAAATTGGGTATTACAAATCCTACCCCCCTTAAAAATAATCTCGTCCTCGAGATTTAAGAAGATCTAGGGAAAAGATGGGGAAAATCTATGCGAAGCTCTTCTTCTCTTTCCCAAGTAGCTTCATTCTCTCCATGGTGACTCCATTGTACTTTGCACATCTTTATCACCTTATTTCTTGTAACTCGAGTCAAAGTGTCCAGAATCTTGATAGGGTACTCAGCATAAGTCAGGTCATCTTGAACACTAAGGTCTTCCATTGGTAGCTGCTCCTCAGGTACCCTGAGGCACTTCTTCAGCTGAGATACATGGAATACATCATGTACATCTAACAAATGATTGGGTAACTCCAGTTGATATGCAACTTCTCCCACTCGCTTTAAGATCAAGAAAGGTCCAATGAAGCGAGGGGACAACTTTCCTTTAACTTTAAATCTCCTCATACCCAGGATCGGTGACACCTTCAGATACATGTGATCACCCTCCTTAAACTCCAGTAATCTTCTCCTATTATCAGCATAGCTCTTTTGCCTGGATTGTGCAATTCTCAAATTTTCTCTTATCATTTGAACTTGTTCTTCTGCCTCTTGAATAAGTTCAGGCCCAAAGAACTGTCTTTCTCCAGTTTGATCCCAATACAGTGGAGTCCTGCACTTTCTGCCATATAGAGCCTCAAATGGTGACATCTTCAAACTAGCCTGGTAGCTATTATTATAAGAAAACTCAGCATAGGGTAAGCTCTTCTCCCAACTTCCACCATGTTTAAGAGCACAAGCTCTTAGCATATCTTCTAGCACTTGATTAGTCCTCTCTGTCTGTCCATCAGTCTGGGGATGGTAGGCTGAACTAAAATTCAACTTTGTATCCAAGCTCTCATGCAACTTCTTCCAAAATCGAGAAGTAAACTGCGATCCTCGATCAGACACGATCTTCTTAGGCACTCCATGTAGACAAACTATCCGAGTCATATACAATTCTGCTAGCTTGGCTCCCGTATAATTAGTCCTCACAGGTATGAAATGAGCCACTTTGGTCAATCTGTCCACAATTACCCAAATAGAGTCATACCCAACAGAGGTGCGGGGTAGTCCAACAATGAAATCCATACCAATTTCTTCCCATTTCCACTCAGGAATCTTCAATGGGTACAATAGTCCAGTGGGTCTTTGATGTTCGGCCTTAACTCTTTGACACACATCACACTTAGCCACATGTGCAGCAACATCTCTTTTCAGTCCATACCACCAATACTTTTGCTTCAAATCATGATACATCTTAGTGCTACCAGGGTGGATGGAATAATTAGAATCATGAGCTTCTTTCAATATCGTCTCACGAAGGCTTTCAATATCAGGAACACACATTCTGTCCTTGAACCATATAGTACCTTGCTCATCCTCCGTGAATTCTGGCACTCTTCCTTCAGTAATAAGATCCTTGATCTCTTGAATTTTAGCATCACCAACCTGACCTTTACGAATCTCTTGCTCCAAGGTAGGTTCCAACTCAATGGTAACTCCTTCCGACTCAAGGCATCTGCAACCAAATTCGCCTTGTCTGGTGATAGTGAATCTCCAAATCATAATCCTTAATGAGCTCCAACCAACGGCGTTGCCTAAGGTTGAGATCCTTCTGAGTGAATATATACTTCAAACTCTTATGATCCGTGTATACTTGACACTTGGTTCCCATAATATAATGTCTCCAAATCTTAAGCGCATGCACAACGGCTGCCAATTCTAAGTCATGAGTGGGGTAGTTCAACTCGTGTTTCCGTAACTGACGAGAACTATAGGCGATCACATGTCCTTCTTGCATGAGCACACATCCCAATCCTTGTCCACATGCATCACAATAAATGTCAAATCCTTTCTGTAGATCTGGCATAACCAACACCAGTGGAGACATCAATCTCTCCTTTAATTGTTCAAAGCTTTCTTGGCATTTCTCATCCCACTTAAATTCTCTTCCTTTCTCCAGCAGCGAGGTCATAGGCTTGGCAATCTTAGAGAATCCTTCAATAAATCTCCGAGAATATCCTGCAAGCCCCAAGAAACTCCGAATCTCAGAAACTGTAGTGGGCACTCTCCACTCCATTATCTCCTTGACCTTAGCAGGATCCACTGCTATTCCTCCATTAGAAATAATATGTCCAAGAAATGGCACCTTGTCAATCCAAAACTCGCACTTGCTAAACTTGGCGTAGAGTTGGTTATCTCATAGCTTCTGTAGCACCAATCTCAGATGTTCCTCATGATCACTATCACTCTTGGAATAAATAAAAATATCATCGATGAAAACCATGACGAATCGGTCCAGATCATGAACACCTTATTTTTCAGATCCATTAAATAGGTTGGTGCATTAGTTAGTCCAAATAACATAACGGTGAACTCATATAAACCATATCGGATCAAGGAATCCGTCTTGGGAATATCCGATGGCCTAATCTTTATTTGATGGTAACCCGATCGGAGATCAATCTTCGAGAATATCCTTGCACCTCTCATCTGATTAAATAAATCTTCAATGCGGGGTAACAGATACTTGTTCTTCACAGTGACATCATTAAGGGTCGTATAATCCACACACATCCGCTGTGATCCATCCTTCTTCTGTACAAAAAGAACCAGCGCTCCCCAAGGTGAGGAACTCGGACGAATGTAACCAGCCTCTTGTAACTCCGTTACCTGCTTCTTAAGCTCCTTCAGTTCTTCTACCGACATCATGTATGGTCGCTTAGATATAGGGGCAGTTCCAGGTAGAAGATCAATCACAAACTCAACTTCCCTATCTGGTGGCATCCCTGGTAACTCCTCTGGAAAGACATCCGAAAAATCTCTAACCACCCGGATGTTGTCACCAACAAACTCCTCAGGTATAAAGAACATTGCACGCTTGGATGAGGTGGTTACTGCAATATTAACTTGAAATGTTTCTCCTTTAGGACTAGTGAGTTCTATGGTTCCTTTAGCACAGTGTATAAACTGCCTTTGCCTTTCTTAACCATGACATACCAAGGATGACGTCTATAGTGCTCTCTTCTAACACTATAGGGGTAGCCCATCTGGGTTAGGAACATAGGGTACGAAAGAAAAGGTTGTAGACAAGGCATGTAATTATGAAGCATGTTACTTTGGGGGATTTATTAGCTAAGTGTGTCACCTACTAAAGCTAACTCAATACATTATGGTGGTACATGTGGACATGTCCACATATAATATCTCAATCAATCAAAGAAGCAAATCAGACATTTAACATCAGAACAATCAAACAACATTTTTAAAGAGAATAGTTTTATATTTTGTCTTGGGTTCCCTATCTCTTAAAAAAGATCATAGTGGTAGGATTCCAAGGTGTGAAATCCATCTTGTCTGAGAGTATAAAAGATAAGAATAATCAGAGTATGACAGCAAAAGGTGAGAAAGGATCAAGATAAGATAAGTATAAATGACTCAGAGTAAGGTAAGTAGGTAAGGGTTTGTCCATTTCTATCTAGGTTTCGTCCTACAGTCAACATTTCCTCTGATACCACTTCTGTCACACCCGGCTTTAAGGAACAAAGCCAGGTGTATCTCATACATGCGCCAAGAAGACAACATATATAATAACAGAGTGTATAGAGATAAATGTCATAAAACATCAGAGTATTTATTACATAGCGGAAGACTTATTACAAAATAAAATAATGAATATAAAACGAACTAAGGATCGTCGGTGCAAATGTCGACTGAGAAACGCCACCTAGATCAGATCATACTCCTCGCCTTGTGGCTCCTCCTGAACCACATGTTCTTCTCCTGTGGGGGGGTGTGAGACAGCAAGAGTGAGCTCACATACGTTCATCGCTCAACAAGTTGTGGGGAATAATGTGGCATGAACTCACCAAAGGTGGGAGTTCATGAAGTGTAAGGCTGATCAATGAAATAAAGGCTGAAGCTGAGCATTGCTTTTAGAAGTTGGTCAAAATTTTATTAGCAATTACTAAGTGTAAGTAAATACCAAACCTTAATAATAATAATAAATAAAAGTAATAAAAATAATCCCAGATGCAATGATATAACAAATTGAATTTAAGTTCCATAAATTAATCATGTGAGTGTCCGAGCCGCTCATGACCGTGAGCACGGCTAGTATACCAGTTTTACACTCTGAAGAGGTTGCGCATCTTTACCCACAAGTCGTGTTACCCATTTGCCACGGAGTTGATCAGACTCCATACACCTCTACCGAGGAAGCGAGGCAGGGTACCACTACGAGGCCTTTACAAAGTTCCACTAGCTTCAGACTACCCGCTACAGTTTATAGGAAGCTCCAGTGCAGGGTTCTTGCCTGACCGCCATCGCAGCAAAATCAACCCAAGGACCTCCCTACACTGACCACTCCCCTACTGCCCTTGCCCCTTTCGGGTAAGGTAGCCCTCCACTAGCTTTCCTAGTTAATCAGCCAAGGGCGTCCCATTATACCCTTGTGGTAGCACTATTTTCCCGGGTGGTTCTCCATGTTCCCATTAACATAATGATCTTATCATGAACATAAAATAATGAACAGATAATAACAAGTGTAAAAATGAGTGATGAATATCTCTATACCCAAATCCACATAAAGCAATAGCATGTACTACCCAAAAACTTAGTAGTAAAATCAGTGGTGAAGCAAGGTATAAAGATAGTCAAAATCTAGGGTATCCTATTGGGTCCCGTCAAAATTAACCTATGCAGATCATTATGATTAATAAGAACATGAATGGGTAAAAGAAGTGATCAAGGGCACAACTTGCCTTCAATGAGCTCCTGCTCAGCAGTCTCTACCAGCTGAACCTCAGATTCCACAGTTGCTTGCTCGTCTACTCGCATCAACACAATACATACATAGTATAGCATCACATCAAACATGTAAATAAAATATACAGTAAAAATCTACACATTAAAATGAGATCATAGGAACTAGAATTATTAATTTTGGAGTTACAGATTTTAAGATATGAATTTCTGAAGCTTTTATGTACTTAATACAAGATTAAGTATTAGATAAATTTAAATGAGTCTTTCATGCTAAAACAGAGGCACTAATGGTTAGAAAATAATATTATGAAAATTTAGAAACTGGAATGAACTAATTTGGAGTTCATAAGCATTTTCTATGAATTATACAAATTCTAGGTATTGTTTTTATTTTAAAAACTCATTTTCTAATTCATTTCTCTGATTTAATAACCCTATGGACTGGGCCTCAATAACAGAAAACAGCAGGGGCTACGGTGCAAATATTCCTAAGACTCAAAGAATCCCACAACGGACGGCGGGTTATTTCTAGATAAACAGAGGGACTCTTTAGTGAATTGGCCATCGCGAAGGGGTATCCCCGCGTACTGGCCGTCAGATCTTGCGTGGACGGTGCGGATTAAACCCCATCCGCGACGAATAGGTATACAACGAGATCCCTTAGATCTCCAGTCAACGGTATGGATTTAATTACTCCCGGATTCACCCAGACCCGACCGATCTAACATTAACGGTTGAGATCACGTAATCCCAGGGATCAACACAGATCCGTCCGATCCCGAATCTACGCCTCTGATTACCCTAACGCGAATCGTTACCTAGGTCTAATCGTGTCCGTTGCCACCGGAATTAACGGTTATGAACCTGTCTTCAACACCCTGCCGCCAGCCAACGGTGGAGCGCGCGACCCGCACGGCGGTGCCTCGCCGGAGTAGTGCCCATCGGCCATTCCGGCGCCTAAGACTGAATGTGAATCATGCCACACGAAGTGCAAGGTGATACAAACAGCAGGGGAGAGCTAATACCGTCCTAGACCGCGAGTTGAAGTCGGTCCACGGCGCAGAGCGGCTCCAGCGTCGACGACCAAGTTCGACGAGCAATTGCGCCACGCCCAGTGGCCGTCTCCACCCGCGAACTACACGGAACCCCTCCAATAGACTTGGAGACGCTCCAAGGCCGATCACCGGGGACCCGACGTCGACGACCACCCGATTTGGTCACGGCGGCGCGAAAGATTGGTCCGACGGTGAGGTGGGGCGCAGCTGTGTGTCAATGGTGGGGCGAGCGGGTAGAGGAAAGATAGGGTCATGCACGGGGCTCCCTTATAACGACCCAGGCGAGGCGGAGGAGGTCATCGGCCCGCCCAGGAGAGCCGCCGCGCGTTCCGCGCGGTTTGTTGCAACGACGGCGACGGAATGACAAGTGGGGCCCAGAGGCGAGTGACACGGTGCGATATTGTCACAGCTGACGCGTGGGGCTAGTCGTGCAGTGGCGGCTAGCGTGCGGAGACCGACTGAGTGAGTGACCAGTGGGGATGTGGTGTCGGCGCCTGATGGGTAATTGGGCTGACGTGCGCGAGAGCGAATAAAGGGAGATGGGCCAAATGTGCAGACTAAGGCCCAGTTAGATATTCTTTCTTTTATCTTTTCTTTTCTTCCCTCCTCTCCTCTCTTTCAAATTTAAATTTCAAATTTGAATCTGTATGTCTGAAGTTCAAACCTAGATTAAATGTCTATATAATAATATGAACTAAATTTTTAATTCATTTATATTTTTATTTTATCCTATTTGTATAATGTTTTCTTCTCTTTTTCTCTATTCTAGAATTTCCTTTAGGATTTAAATCCCCATTTGGATATTGACATATTTATTTTTATATTATTTTCACATTGTCACAAAATGCCCAAAAAATAAAAACCAGCATGATGCATGTTTTAGTGGTATAGCTTTTATATTAGTTATTTGTCTTTAAATATGATTCTCACTTGTGATGATAAGTAGATACAATATACACATATACCTAAAGGAAAAATAATTTTTCTCCTTTTACATGATCTCTTTACAAATTGGATATTACAACTGGTGGCCTTCCTCTTCTGACTTCGGGCTTCCCGAAGAGAAAGGGTCTCCTGATTCGGGTCCAGCGGCTGCAGAGCAGCAGCCCCTGATGCTGAAGCTTTCTTTGGTGGCATGACGAAGGTCGATGCTTGTCGAAGGTGGTCAAAATGGGTTAACCGGAGGTGGGCGCCAATGTTGGGGACTTGTCCTTAAATGCTATGAATTAAGAACAAGGCAACACATAAATTGTTAAACGTTAAAGTCCTTCGTCCTTCGAAGCATTATTTCCCTTGGGATATAATGAATTTCGGACGAAGGTCATGAAGGACATACCTTCATCAGTACAACAAATAATGAAGAAGGATTCACATAAAGTATGAGAATTAACATAAGCACTTAAATATTATTATTAACTCATTTCTATTTTATTATTATGGAAAAATAGAAATGATAACAAATTACAGATGTACCTTCGGCTTGAAAGAAAGCAAAAGTACAAGCGTAACGCAAAATCAAATGCCAAGTCAGCATGAACAGTACGGGAGTATTGTTCACCTATTTATAGGCATGGGTCGCAGCCCATGTAAAATTACATCCAGGCCCTTTGCCTTTGATAATAACTCTATAGTAATTTATCGGGGTCTAGATAGTCTTTTCCTCTTTAAGTCGGTTTCCTCTTTTCTGCCAACATGTCGAAGCTTCCTTGCGCACAGCTTTGGCTCTGTTCCATCCTTCGTTCTCCTTGTGTTTCTTCATACAGCGATTTTGACATGTCCGAAGGTACCTGTTCATTATTACACTCCAGAAACATTGTCAAATCATGTTTTTGAGGACCTTCGGAAGCCGAAGGCCCCCAACATGTTCCTAAATTATGGCTTCTCCCAGTCTCGACTATTCACGATAAAATAACTATTATTCTTTTAAGTTAACTATTATTTTAAATTATTTGCCATGGTGAAATTGGTAGACACGCGGCTCTTAGGAAGCAGTGCTCAAGCATCTCAGTTTGAATCCGAGTGGCGTGGATTGAAGGGATTAAATTCCTTCTTTGTCAAAATTGAATAAAAGGGGATTTAATCCCCTTCAATCCACTTCGATCCCAATACAACTGAACAAGCCTAAGAAGGGTTTCGTGTAGTGGTGAGGAGAGTTTAAAAGACGATAGCCCAACTTATCGATAAATGTCTAGGAGGTCGTGATCGTTGAAAAAACCATAAGCAAACTAAACCCTAGGCATCACCGCATAGTCACCATGGGAGTGTCGCCACATCACCTCTATCATGTTTGCGCGCCAGTAACACCCTAAAGTTCAATCTTGTGAAAATAAGGAAAATTTTCAAAGGTTTTCAATCAAAACACCTTTCCTTAATATTATTAATAATTTCAAAGTTACTACTCCTAAAATTTGTATAAAAAACAAATAATAAAAAAATATATGAAGAGATCAAATAGTAAATTCAGATATCTCAAATTATACTTGAGTGTTGAAATTTGAGGACTGAATTTTGAAAACCAAGAATTATTTTAGAAAAGAGAGAAAACAACATGAGTGTGTTTCATAATTCAAGCAACCACCAAATAAATAAAATAATTAAAATAAAAATACATCCATTGCATTATGTAGAATTTAATTGTATGGACATTTAATAGTAACAATATTCATATTAATACAAATGAACTCATTTGGGAATTAAAGAACACCTTGAATGGGAAAGAAAGAAAAATAAAGGAATAGGAAAACCCTATATACAATATGAAGAAAAATATGTAAATAAAGTGCCTTTTCATAATGGCATCCTTGGTTTGAATATTTAATCTAGAGTACAAATTCATAACAAAGATTTGGATTCAAATTTGGGAATTAAAAATAGAGAGAAAAGGAAACAGGAAAATAGAAAAGAAAAAAAGAAAAGAGCTGCTGGGCCGATATTTTCACTAACTCGGCCCAATTGGACAACCCACTTCCTCACCCGCGCCACTGTCACGCGGGCCCGCCCTAACAGACGCGGCATCCTCGCTCCACCCCGCGTGCGCTCTGTACTCTCGCCACCGACGCGTGGGACCCGTGTGTGAGCCTCCCCGCGCGCGCCCTTGATTCCTTCGGGCGCTGTCGTGTGGGCCCTCCATCGCATGGTCATCTCCCTCGCGCGATTCTCGCTCCGTGGACGAAACTAACCATCCAAACGCGCCGGCGCGGCTGTGTCTCCGAAATCCGCGCTGGGTTCGCGGCCACTTCCTCAGCTGCAAACGCACGACCGCTTTTCCATATAACCGGGCCACCCTCGCCATTACATCCCATTACCTTGGAGCGATTGCAGAGAACAGACGGAGAGGAGAGAGAGAAAGAAGAAAGCCACCGCCGTTAACACCTGGATACCTTTCCCTAGCTCTGTCTTGGATACGGGAAGGTCCGTGGGCGCTCGTGGATCATCTGTGTGGTGTGGGGGGAACAAGGGGCGCACTTGAGTACTCAGAATTGGTCGACGGAGTTGTGGCGCCGCCGCGCACCACGTATCGCGCGAGTCCCACCTCGGTGTCCGGTAAGCTTTCCCCCATCAAGTTGTCCAATGCTTCCGCACCATTTTGCGCTAGGGTTTAGGGCAGATTCGTGTGCGTCCACGCACTTGGGCGAAGCGCCGGCGAGGTCGCAGCCACCAGGGAGGGAGCGCCGCCCTGCTAGTCGCCGAAGGTGGAAGAAACCTGACCAACCGTTAGATCCGGTAGGAATGCGTACGATTAGATCCGTGGTTGATAGCGTTTCAGCCGCCAGATGTAAATTGTGCGGCCAGGATTAGAATGCCAAATACCCCTTCACCGCATTATATCTGAGTCGTAGGTTTTGGAATGGTTGGGTAGGATTAGATCGTGGCGTGGACGTGTGTGGGCCGCTGATCCATGATAAGGGGCCGCAGTTGATCGTTGTTTCCTTTAAGCACTGGCGTGATCTGGGTCGTTGCTTGGTGATCCCGTGGTCCAAATAGCAAGATACCCCTTCAGCCATACATAATTGCAGAAGAGACCCTGTCCTTTTTATGTATACACCTACCGTCCACCCGGGGGAAATCTGTGTCTCGGGATTGTTTCGCAGAGACCCCTTCCTTTCTCTAAAATCGTGTGCCCAGTCCAGTGAATCGATTAATTAGATAAATAATTAGAGAAATTGAATTTTAAATACAAAAATAATTCCAAAGAACTTATATAATTCATCTTAAATTCATTTTAGATCCAAAATAATCGATTCCAATTTCTATAATTTTATAAAATTGTTGTTTATCATTTAGTACCACTGTTTTGACATGAAAGTCACAATAAAATTTATATCTTATTTAATCTTGTACAAAACACATAGAATCTCTGGAAATTCATAACTTAAAATCTATAACTCCGATTTGATCCGTTCAAGTTGCGTTAGTCTCATTTATTACACCATGTCTCATTATTTTATAATTATATCTGTATTTAACTTATGTTGGTTAGTCTGTTTAAACTGCTTATAAACTACTAGAATATGATCTATGGTTAATTTATAACTTAGATTAAAGTTGATATAATTATTTATAGAATAACCTCTTATATGATTTATATTAACCAATTTATATAGTTTAATATTTTAATCACATAACTCCTCTATAAAATCATAACTCCTTAACCGTAACTCCGATTTTAATGATTCTCAATCCCGCGATCTCGTAGCAACGCGTAGATTATTATTATTTAATTTGTATTTATGTTTGGTGTGATGTTAATTCTGTCTATACCATGTTTGTTTGTATTGCTACGACTAGCAGTGAGGTCACGAGGATCAGAAGAATCACCCGGGTAACTGGAATCTCAAGTGCCAGGCAAGTTGTGCCCTTGATCACTTTTGTTACCCAATAATATTCTTTATTATCACTATTCAATGCATAGGTTTAATTTTGATGTGACCCAATAGGTCACCCTACTCTGTTTATCCTTTTACCTTGTTTACCCCAAAATCACTTGGGTAGTTTTGCTATTGCTTTATATGGTTTTGGGTTAATATTTCATTATATCCATGTTCCATTTATTTTGTTATTCTATTTATGTTAATGTCAAGATCATTAATGTTAATTGGAACATGGAGCTTAACTTGAGAAACACGTGCCACCACAAGGGTGGAATGGGACGCCCTTGGCTGATTAATTAGGAAAGCTAGTGGAAGACTACCTTACCCGAAAGGGGCAAGGGCAGTAGGGGAGTTGCATGCAAGGAGGTTCTCGGGTTGATTTTGCTACGATGGCAGTCAGACGGGGGATTCTTGCAAGTGCTCTTCCCATAAACTGTAGCGGGTTTTTAGAAGCTAGTGGAACTTTGTAAAGGCCTCGTAGTGGATCCCTAACCATTCACCTCGGTAGTGTCTAAGGGCCTTGCAAACCCTAGCGACATGGGATACATGACTTGTGGGTACAGGGTACAACCTCTGCAGAGTGTAAAACTGGTATACTAGCTGAGCTCACGGTCATGAGCAGCTCATGACTCTCGCATGATTAAATTATGGAACCTTAACTCAATTTGTCATATGCATTGCATGGGATTTATTATTAATTTTGTTCTATTATTATTTATTATGGTTTGGTATTTACTTATATTTAGTAATTGCTAATAAAATTTTAACCAACTTATTGAAAGCAATGCTTAGCTTAAACCCCTATTGTTGATCAGCTTTACACATCACATGAACTCCCACCTTTGGTGAGTTCATACACATTATTCCCCACAACTTGTTGAGCGATTAACATGTGTGAGCTCACCCTTGCTGTCTCACCCCCCCCCCCCCACAGGAGAAGAAAAGGTGATTCAAGAGGAGCCACACAACGAGGAGTTCGATTCAATCTAGGTGGCATCTTCCAGTTGACTTGCGCCAAGGATGATCCTTAGTTCGTTTTATATTTATATTTTATTTTGTAAGACTTCCTCTATGTAATAAGTACTCTGATTATATTGTGACATTTATCTGTATACACTCTGTTATTATATATGTTGTCTTTTTGGCGCATGTATGAGATGCACCCGGCTTTGTTTCTTAAAACCGGGTGTGACAGAAGTGGTATCAGATCAATATTGACTGTAGGACGAAACCTAGATAGAAATGGACAAACTCGTACCTACTTACCTTACTCTGATTCTTTTCTAAACTTATCTTAATCTTTTCTCATCTATTTCCGCTTTACTATGATTATTCTTACCTTTTCCTTCTAAAGACAAATGTGGATTTCACACTTTGAAATCCTGTGCCTAAAGTGACCTTTGGGAATAGGAGACCTAATCTTAGGAACAAAAAAAACAAAACTATTTTTATAGGTATCTATACGCTTGAGTGCTTGTTCTTATGATACTTGTTTGATTTGGATCTTTGATTGAGTGTGATGAGTCATGGAGCAATGTCCACAATTACATATGCATATACATATAAACATAAATAGAATTCATAAGATAACTAAACAACTTAGATTACCCTCCATTAAAGTGTACCAATTTCATATCGATCCATCTTATCCTACAAGATTCTCTCTTATCTTAAAAGACTTTGTCTTATCTTAACAAATTCTCCCTTATCATAAAAGATTCTTTCTTATCTTAATTAACAAGATCCATCTTATCTCGAAAAGATTCTATCTTACCCTAATAGATCTAACTAAACTCAAAAGATTCTATCTTATTCTTAGAGGCTCATTGTCGGTACCCTGAAACAGGGGTACCCCTTACTACAGCATAAAGACGCGGTGTCCACGCGGCTATCTCTAGGCGCGTGGTGAACAGCACCCGTCCCCACCACGTGGACGGCTCCGGGGCCGCCACATGGCCAGAGAAGACGATATACTCTAAGATATCAACAGTGGGTCCGGACCCCCATGGGGAAGTGCCGAACCCCTGTACATATAGACCGGACCTCCGGTGAGGTCCAGGACCTCCACGGGTACGACCCGGACCCCTCGGTGTGGGGTCCAGGCCACTCACAACAGGGTCCCAGGATTCTGCGACAAAAATACCCAGGCCTTAATCAAGGCCAGGCGGGGGTCCGGAGCCGACACGTGTCCTGACCACGCCGTGTACGCTTCTCCTCCCCGCTCAGGCGGAGAACTGATGCTGCCACGTGGCCTACTGCCCGTGACGTAAGCCAGCGGGCGGAGCCTGACGTAAGGCCTCTGGGCCGCGCGGCCTCTGCATTTATTGCGGATAAGGCGCACCGCCTGACAAACTGGCAGGTGATGTGTCGCCTCAGCATTTAATGAGCCCTGCCCACTCCACTGGCAGGCGATGTGCCACCTCAGCATTTAATGTTCCTTGTCCACTCCGCTGACGGGCGGCGACCAGGCCACCCTACAGGCAGCGTGCCTGTCCATTCTGTTGGCAGGCAGTACGGCCATGCTGCCGCATGCGCTGCGCTCATCATGACTCGCGCGTTACCAAGGGTGCTGCCGCGAGATATCAATATTGTATGCACTACGGATATTATGGCACTCGGAGATCACCCGGGCGTTGCAGGCATTAGTGACTTCCTTCCATTTTCCCCTGGGCCCACATGTCGGGGCTCAGCATCCTTGTATGTGCCCCGCTTGAGCTATAAAAGGGAGGGCACACAACGTTACAATATAGGCTCACACAGACTCAAGCACACTTAGACACTCAGACTCAGAAGTTCATACAAGCTCAATACATCACACAGTGGAGAAGGGTATTACGCTCCGGCGGCCCGAACCACTCTAAACCCTTGCGTGTTCTTGTGTTCTTCCCGATTCCATCTAGCAGGCAAAACGCTTAGGCCGCTCCTCATCTTAGGATTTAGGGCGGGTGCATTCTGCCACCTGGCCAGAGAATTTCCTCTCCAACATTTGGCGTGCCAGGTAGGGGCTTAGGCTTTAGATTTTTGCTTGTTTTTCTGCTCGACGCCATGGTCCACATCGTTGAGCACCATGATTTCATGCCTGAGGACTTCATGGTGGAGGAGGCGGCTGCCTCTTCCACACCACGGGCCACCAACCTCTCTGCGCCTGGTACAGCTGCTGCTGTGCACTCTGCGCGGCAGCACACTCCCGCGTAGACATCTGTAACACTCAATTTGTAATTTGTTAGAAATAATATAAATAGAGAAACAATTTCTCCTTATGTGAGTTTGACCTTTATGCATCATCACATGAGAACACTATATTCAAAAACAAATAAGTAATAAAAGGATATACTATTAAATTGTGCATCATGCTGGTATTTTATTTTTGTGTGCATTTTGTGAAAACATAAGATAATGTGAAAAGAAATTTGATAAAGTCCAAAGTGGAATTTAAAACTAGAAGAGATTCTAAAATTTAGAAGAGAGAAACAAACAAACATTAGGTTAAATAAAAGCATAAATAATATATGTAAATATATCCCCAAATTAGAACCTGTCATAATGTAATTTGTGGATAAAGAAAATTGCCACAAAACCGTTGAATTTGAATTTGGAGCTAAATTGAATTGGAAATGAAAGGGAAACAAAAATAGAAAATAAAAAAAAGAAGACATGGCGCATGGGCCTGCAACCTTCATTCTGGCCCACCTCCCCTATCGTCCGCTCGCGGCCCATCTTCGTTCCCATCCCACGCAGCCCAAACGCCTGATGACCGCACTGACAGTTGGGGCTGGGAGGTCAGCCTCTTTCTCCTGGGCGCCGCGGTCGACTTCTGTCACCGCCACACGGGCCCGCCCAGTCAGCCATGTTCCTCTCACTCCCGTGCGGGCCCGTTTTGTCAGGGCGCTTTCTTCTCCGCGGATCTCGCCACCCGTCCGCGCAGTCAGGATCGCCGCAATCCATGCGCATGCAACGACTCCCACTCCGTGCGATTCCGAGCTCCCCTATAAGTGTGGTCGCGGCGTTCCCTGCGGGCGGTCCTACCTGAGCTGCGCTAAGCCAAACCCTAAGGAAACCTGGGCAGCCGCCATTGAGAGAGAGAGGGGCGAGCGGGTCACTGCGTCGTTGGTGAGTCTGCAGCGTCGTCGGCGCACCGGATTTGGGTTGGGAAGCATCGCGAGAATGTGGGAGAGATACTCGAGGGCGCGTTCAGAGGAATCGGGTCTCGGGGCGGCGGGAATCGCTCATCGCACTTCGTCACCGCCGCGGATCCGCGCCACCGCGTGGGCAGCTTCCTCCCGGTCGTTACCACTGGTGAGTCACCTTTCTATTTCATTCCGACAATATCCGCATTGTGTAGCGTCGTCAAAGTCAGAGCTTAGGGCCCTAGTGCTTGGATGTGTGGCTCACCGGCGTTATCTGGTCATGGCGTCGCCGTGGGGGAGTTCCTACGCGGTCATGCCCCTGTGTCGGGGGTAGAAGAACGTTTGTGGCCGTTGGATCTCTAATATGCGGCCGAGATTAGCTAGTCTCTTACCCGTTCGTGCGATCAACGGGCACCGTAGATCTGCCATCCCTCGGCTCAGACTAGATCTAGCTTCATTAAATCGTGGCCGTGGATCTCGGATCCCGCGGCTAATAGCGCTTACCGTTTCATTTGAGTTACATCTAATCTGCGCCACACATTGTTGATCGGACGGTCTGAAACTGATGTTCCCCCTTCGCGGGCGCAGATTTGCATAGGGGCCCTTCTAGTTTTAGAAAACCAACCCGCGGTCCAGACTGGTTGTTCCCTGTGTCTCTGGATACTTACCCCGAGCCCCCTGCGTTTCACATTAATTGAGGCCTAGTCCAGTGGCAGGATAAAGTGTGTAAATGAATTAGAAATTGAATATTTAATATGAAAATAATTACTAGAACTTTATAAATTCATAGAAAATTCATACTAACTTCAAATTGAGCCATTCCACTTTCTAAATTTTTGTAATTTAATTCTCTATCACCTAGAGCCTCTGTTATGTCATGAAAACAGTAAGGAAATTTATTTCACACTTGATCCTATTTTAAACACATAAAACCTTTGAAAATCCGTAACTTAAAATCTATAACTCCAAAAATTATGATTCCTGTTCCTAGGATTTTATTTTAATGTGTATATTATTACTGTGTATTTTATTTATATGTTTGGTGTAATGTTAATTTCTCTATATGCACTGTTCTTGTTTGTATTGTGGCGAGTAGTAGAGCCCGTGACCGAGGATCCTGGTGAGCAGCAGGTTGAAGTAGCTGAGCAGGAGCTCATTGAAGGCAAGTTGTGCCCTTGACCACTTTTTACCCAATAATGTTCTTTAATATCACTTATCCATGCATAGGTTAATTTTGATGGGACCCAATAGGTCACCCTAGATTGTTTATCTCATTACCTTGTTTACCCCTGAATCACTTGGGTAGTTTGCTATTGCTTTACATGGTTTTGGGATAATCATTTATTACCTCTATGTTCCAGTTATTGTTGTTATTCTATTTATGTTCATGTTGAGATCATTAATGTTAATTGGAACATAGAGCTTAACTTGAGAACCACGTGCCACCACAAGGGTTTAATGGGACGCCCTTGGCTGACTAATTAGGAAATCTAGTGGAAGACTACCTTACCCGAAAGGGGCAAGGGCAGTAGGGGAGAGGTCAGTGCGGGGAGGTCCCTGGTTGATTTTGCTGCGATGGCGGTCAGCCAGGAACCCTGTACTGGATCTTCCCATAAACTGTAGCGGGTTTTCGGAAGCTAGTGGAACTTTGTAAAGGCCTCGTAGTGTTGCCCTGCCGCGCTTCCTAGGTAGAGGTGTATGGGATTCATGACCCCTTGGCAGATGGGTAACATGACTTGTGGGTAAAGGGTACAACCTCTGCAGAGTGTAAAACTGGTATACTAGCCGAGCTCACGGTCATGAGCAGCTCAGGACTCTCTGATGTTTAAATTATGGAACTTAAATTCAATTTTGTCATTTGCATTGCATGGGTTTGTTATTAATTTTGTTCTATTACTTTATTTATGGTTTGGTATTTACTTACACTTAGTAATTGCTAATAAAATTTTGACCAACTACTTAAAAGCAATGCTCAGCTTTAACCATTCTCTTTGATAAGCCTTACACTCCATGAGCTCCCACCTTTGGTGAGTTCATGCCACATTATTCCCCACAACTTGTTGAGCGATGATCATGTGTGAGCTCACCCTTGCTGTCTCACACCCCCCCCACAGGAGAAGAGCAGGTGGTTCAGGAGGAGCCACAAGGCGAGGAGTATGATCTGATCTAGGTGGCGTTTCTCAGTTGACATTGGCGCCAACGATCCTTAGTTCGTTTCATGTTTACTACTTTATTTTGTAATAAGTCTTCCGCTATGTAATAAATACTCTGATGATTTATGACATTTATCTCTATACACTCTGTTATTATATGTGTTGTCTTCTTGGCGCATGTATGAGATGCACCTGGCTTTGTTCCTTAAAGCCGGGTGTGACAGAAGTGGTATCAGAGGAAATGTTGACTGTAGGACGGAACCTAGATAGACTGGACAAACCCTTACCTACTTATCTCATTCTGATTCATTCTACACTCACCTTACTCTGATTCTTTCTACACTTATCTTGACCCTGTCTCACCTTCTACTGTTCTACTCTGATCATTCTTACCTTTTTCTACTCTAAGACAAGAGGGATTTCACACCCTGGAATCCTATGACTATGATCTTTCTAAGAGATAGGGAACCTAAGACAAAATTAAAACTATTTTCTCTATTTAAAAATGTTGTTTGATTGTGCTGATGCTAAATGCCTGATTTGCTTCTTTGATTGATTGAACTATGGACATCTTAGTATGTACCACCATAAGGTAGTGAATTAGCTAGGATATGTAAAATATTAATCCGCTTAGCTAAAAAGTCCCCCAAAGTAACCTGATTTGTAAATACCTGCCTTGTCTACTATTTTCTTACCATATGCATCTAACTCAGATGGTCAATACCAGGCGAGGTGGTGGAATTGATTTGCCTCCTAATCGACATACTCGGAGGATATACAGACAACCCCAGCCACAGCCTGCAGAGATGAATCCCCCCAATCCTCCACCAGGCGGAGTTGACCCACTGGTTGCTGCACAGATGGCGGTGATGCAGCAAATGGCAGACACTATGGCTGATATGCGTGCCCAGATGCAGCAAGAACGCCAAGAGATGCGTCAGGAAAGAGAAGATATACGCCAGGAGCTGCGCCAGGAGAGAGATGAGATACGCCAAGAAAGGAGGGCGCAACAACAGCAACTGCAACAACAAATGCAACAGCAACAACAGCAACAAGTGTCATTGCCTCCACCACCACCACCAGTTCCACCCCGTGATAAGCATCGGGAATTCATGAGTCATAAGCCACCTACATTTGCAAGCTCACCTGATCCACTGGACGCGGATGATTAGCTGAAATCCGTTGAAAAGATGCTGAATATTGCACAGTGCACGGACCGGGAGAAGGTTTTATATGCTTCTGGACGTCTGACTGGTCCTGCTGCTGACTGGTGGGATTCATATACTGCTGCCCATGATGCTGCGGATACTATTACCTGGGCAGAGTTCTGTACACAATTCAGGAACTACCATATTCCAGCTGGGATGATAAAGATCAAGAAGAAGGAATTTCTGTCGCTGAAGCAAGGAAGTATGTCAGTCAGCGAGTACCGCGACAAGTTTATTCAGTTATCCAGATATGCCCCTGAAGAAGTTGCTGAAGACGAGAGGAAGCAAGAGCATTTTATTGAAGGACTTAATGGACCCCTGCAGTATGCTCTAGTGGCACACACATTTCCATCATTTCAGAGACTGTTGGATAAGGCACTTGCTATTGAACACAAGCGTGTTCAGCTGGGAGATTTGAAGAGAAAGGCAATATCTCAAGGACAAGGAAGCAGCATTGTTCGTCCTCGCTATAGCTCACCACAGGGTACACCGACTCGACCCGGAGGACCACGCCCAGTTCAGCAGTCACCACTGAGGACACCCCCTCGACAGGCTACTCCCACTGGCACCCCGACGAAGTTTTCAGGACAGAGTCCGGGCACTCAATGTTTCAAGTGTGGGAAGATTGGTCATTATGCAAATGTCTGCCCACAGAGGATTGCTACTACACCAGTTCAGAACAGGCAGCAAACACCAGGTTCTAGCAAGGGATATTCTATCGCCAAGGTTAATCAAGTCAGCGTTGATGCTACTCCGGATGGAGGGGACCTCGTAATTGGTATGTTTTATGTTAATGCAATTCCTGCAACAATATTATTTGATTCTGGTGCTACACATTCATTCATGTCTGCTAGATATGCCAACGCAAATGAAATACCACTGCTAAATATGAGAAAACCCATGATAGTAATTACACCTAAAGGGCATGTTGAGGCGAATCAAATGACACGTAGATTGACATTAACCATTATGGGTAGAGAATTTGGAGCCACTGCTATAATATTGGAGTCAAGCGGTATAGATTTGATCCTTGGTATGTCATGGTTAAGGAAGGCAAAGGCCGTTATAGCATGTGGTAGAGGTACCGTAGAACTCACTACCACTAAAGGAGAAAGGTTTCAAGTTAATATTGCAGTAACCTCCTCACCCATGCGTGCAATGTTCTTTATACCTGAGGAGTTTGCTGGTGACAACATCCGGGTGGTTAGAGATTTTCCGGATGTCTTTCCAGAGGAGTTACCAGGGATGCCACCTGAGAGAGAAGTTGAGTTTGTTATTGACCTCTTACCTGGAACCGCCCCTATTTCTAAACGGCCATATAGGATGTCCGTAGAAGAACTAAAGGAACTTAAGAAGCAGTTAACTGAGTTACAAGAGGCTGGGTACATTCGTCCGAGTTCCTCACCTTGGGGAGCACCGGTCTTGTTTGTACAGAAGAAGGATGGATCGCAGCGGATGTGTGTGGATTATAGATCTCTTAATGATGTTACAGTGAAGAACAAGTATCCGTTGCCCCGTATTGAGGATTTATTTGATCAGATGCGAGGTGCTAGAGTATTTTCGAAGATTGATCTCCGATCGGGTTACCATCAGATGAGGATTAGACCATCGGATATTCCTAAGACAGCTTTCTCGACGAGATATGGATTATATGAGTTTACTGTTATGTCATTTGGATTAACCAATGCACCAGCTTATTTTATGAACTTGATGAACAAGGTGTTTATGGAGTATTTGGACAGATTCGTCGTGGTATTCATCGACGATATTCTTATTTATTCTCAGAGTGATAGTGATCACGAGGAACATCTGAGGATGGTGCTACAGAAGCTACGAGATAATCAACTATATGCCAAGTTCAGCAAGTGCGAGTTTTGGATTGGCGAGGTGCCATTTCTTGGACATATTATTTCTAATGGAGGAATTTCAGTGGATCCTGCTAAAGTTAAGGAGATAATGGAGTGGAGAGCACCCACTACAGTTACTGAGATTCGGAGTTTCTTGGGATTAGCAGGCTATTATCGGAGATTTATTGAAGGATTTTCTAAGATTGCTAAGCCTATGACTTCACTTTTGGAGAAGGGAAAAGAATTTAAGTGGGACGAGAAGTGCCAAGACAGCTTTGATCTATTGAAGAAGAGGTTGATGTCGCCACCAGTATTGGTTATGCCAGACCTACAGAAAGGATTTGATATCTATTGCGATGCATGTGGCCAAGGCTTAGGATGTGTGCTCATGCAAGAAGGACATGTGATCGCTTATGCTTCTCGTCAGTTACGCAAGCGTGAATTGAACTACCCTACTCATGACTTGGAATTGGCAGCCGTTGTGCATGCGCTTAAGATTTGGAGACACTACATCATGGGAACTAAGTGCCAAGTATACACGGACCATAAGAGCTTGAAGTATATATTCACCCAGAAGGATCTCAACCTTAGGCAACGCCGTTGGTTGGAGCTTATTAAGGATTATGATTTGGAGATTCACTATCACCCGGGCAAGGCAAACTTGGTTGCAGATGCCTTGAGTCGCAAGGAGCATGTTCATTCAGCTGTTGTTGCCCAGCTACCCGATGAGATTGTTGAGGACTTCAGAAGACTTAACCTGGGGATAGTTGCTCATACTGAAGGAGTTACTATTGATGTGGAACCTACTTTGGAGCAAGAGATCCGCAAAGGACAAATTGGTGATGCTAAAATAAAAGAGATTAAGGATCTGATTACTGAAGGTCGAGTACCGGAATTTACGGAAGATGAACAGGGCACTGTATGGTTCAAGGACAGGATGTGTGTTCCTGACATTAAAAGCCTTCGAGAGACTCTATTGAAAGAGGCCCATGACTCGGATTACTCTATTCATCCTGGTAGTACCAAGATGTATCAGGATTTGAAACGGAAGTATTGGTGGTATGGATTGAAAAGAGATGTAGCTGCACATGTGGCTATGTGCGATGTATGTCAAAGAGTTAAGGCTGAACACCAGAGGCCAGCTGGACTACTGCATCCACTGAAGATACCCGAGTGGAAATGGGAAGAGATTGGTATGGATTTTATTACTGGATTGCCTCGCACCCAGAAAGGATATGATGCAATATGGGTGATTGTGGATAGATTGACTAAAGTGGCTCACTTTATTCCTGTCAAGACTACTTATAAAGGTTCTCAGCTAGCAGAGTTATATATGGCTCGGATTGTGTGTTTACATGGAGTACCAAAGAAGATCGTGTCTGATCGAGGTTCGCAGTTTACCTCAAGGTTTTGGAGAAGCTTTCATGAGAATATGAGTACCAAGTTGAATTTTAGTACGGCTTATCACCCTCAGACTGATGGACAGACTGAAAGGACAAATCAAGTGTTGGAAGATATGTTGAGAGCATGTGCCCTTCAGCATGGAGGAAGTTGGGATAAAAGTCTACCTTATGCTGAATTCTCATATAACAATAGCTATCAAGCCAGTCTGAAGATGTCACCTTTTGAAGCTTTATATGGGAGGAAGTGCAGGACTCCTTTGTATTGGGATCAGACTGGAGAGAGACAGTTCTTTGGTCCTGAATTGATTCAAGAAGCAGAAGAACAAGTTCGTATAATTCGAGAGAACTTGAGGGTGGCTCAAACCAGGCAAAAGAGCTATGCTGATAATAGAAGGAGACCACTGGAATTTGAAGAAGGAGATTATGTGTATCTCAAGGTGTCACCACTGCGTGGAATGAGGAGATTTAAAGTTAAGGGCAAATTGTCCCCTCGCTATATTGGACCATTCTTGATCTTTAGGAGGGTTGGAGAGATGGCATACCAACTCGAGTTACCTGCTAGTCTATCGGATGTGCATAACGTGTTCCATGTATCTCAACTGAAGAAATGTCTCCGTGTTCCCGAGAAACAGTTACCAATGGAAGAGCCCAGTGTTCAGGGTGATTTGACCTACACAGAGTATCCTATCAAGATTCTCGATACAATGACTCGAGTTACAAGAAATAAGGTGATAAAGATGTGCAAAGTTCAATGGAGTCACCACGGTGAAGATGAAGCAACTTGGGAAAGAGAAGAAGAGCTTCGTATAGAATTTCGCCATCTTTTCTCTAGTTCTTCCTAAATCTCGAGGACGAGATTATTTTTAAGGGGGGTAGGATTTGTAACACTCAATTTGTAATTTGTTAGAAATAATATAAATAGAGAAACAATTTCTCCTTATGTGAGTTTGACCTTTATGCATCATCACATGAGAACACTATATTCAAAAACAAATAAGTAATAAAAGGATATACTATTAAATTGTGCATCATGCTGGTATTTTATTTTTGTGTGCATTTTGTGAAAACATAAGATAATGTGAAAAGAAATTTGATAAAGTCCAAAGTGGAATTTAAAACTAGAAGAGATTCTAAAATTTAGAAGAGAGAAACAAACAAACATTAGGTTAAATAAAAGCATAAATAATATATGTAAATATATCCCCAAATTAGAACCTGTCATAATGTAATTTGTGGATAAAGAAAATTGCCACAAAACCGTTGAATTTGAATTTGGAGCTAAATTGAATTGGAAATGAAAGGGAAACAAAAATAGAAAATAAAAAAAAGAAGACATGGCGCATGGGCCTGCAACCTTCATTCTGGCCCACCTCCCCTATCGTCCGCTCGCGGCCCATCTTCGTTCCCATCCCACGCAGCCCAAACGCCTGATGACCGCACTGACAGTTGGGGCTGGGAGGTCAGCCTCTTTCTCCTGGGCGCCGCGGTCGACTTCTGTCACCGCCACACGGGCCCGCCCAGTCAGCCATGTTCCTCTCACTCCCGTGCGGGCCCGTTTTGTCAGGACGCTTTCTTCTCCGCGGATCTCGCCACCCGTCCGCGCAGTCAGGATCGCCGCAATCCATGCGCATGCAACGACTCCCACTCCGTGCGATTCCGAGCTCCCCTATAAGTGTGGTCGCGGCGTTCCCTGCGGGCGGTCCTACCTGAGCTGCGCTAAGCCAAACCCTAAGGAAACCTGGGCAGCCGCCATTGAGAGAGAGAGGGGCGAGCGGGTCGCTGCGTCGTTGGTGAGTCTGCAGCGTCGTCGGCGCACCGGATTTGGGTTGGGAAGCATCGCGAGAATGTGGGAGAGATACTCGAGGGCGCGTTCAGAGGAATCGGGTCTCGGGGCGGCGGGAATCGCTCATCGCACTTCGTCACCGCCGCGGATCCGCGCCACCGCGTGGGCAGCTTCCTCCCGGTCGTTACCACTGGTGAGTCACCTTTCTATTTCATTCCGACAATATCCGCATTGTGTAGCGTCGTCAAAGTCAGAGCTTAGGGCCCTAGTGCTTGGATGTGTGGCTCACCGGCGTTATCTGGTCATGGCGTCGCCGTGGGGGAGTTCCTACGCGGTCATGCCCCTGTGTCGGGGGTAGAAGAACGTTTGTGGCCGTTGGATCTCTAATATGCGGCCGAGATTAGCTAGTCTCTTACCCGTTCGTGCGATCAACGGGCACCGTAGATCTGCCATCCCTCGGCTCAGACTAGATCTAGCTTCATTAAATCGTGGCCGTGGATCTCGGATCCCGCGGCTAATAGCGCTTACCGTTTCATTTGAGTTACATCTAATCTGCGCCACACATTGTTGATCGGACGGTCTGAAACTGATGTTCCCCCTTCGCGGGCGCAGATTTGCATAGGGGCCCTTCTAGTTTTAGAAAACCAACCCGCGGTCCAGACTGGTTGTTCCCTGTGTCTCTGGATACTTACCCCGAGCCCCCTGCGTTTCACATTAATTGAGGCCTAGTCCAGTGGCAGGATAAAGTGTGTAAATGAATTAGAAATTGAATATTTAATATGAAAATAATTACTAGAACTTTATAAATTCATAGAAAATTCATACTAACTTCAAATTGAGCCATTCCACTTTCTAAATTTTTGTAATTTAATTCTCTATCACCTAGAGCCTCTGTTATGTCATGAAAACAGTAAGGAAATTTATTTCACACTTGATCCTATTTTAAACACATAAAACCTTTGAAAATCCGTAACTTAAAATCTATAACTCCAAAAATTATGATTCCTGTTCCTAGGATTTTATTTTAATGTGTATATTATTACTGTGTATTTTATTTATATGTTTGGTGTAATGTTAATTTCTCTATATGCACTGTTCTTGTTTGTATTGTGGCGAGTAGTAGAGCCCGTGACCGAGGATCCTGGTGAGCAGCAGGTTGAAGTAGCTGAGCAGGAGCTCATTGAAGGCAAGTTGTGCCCTTGACCACTTTTTACCCAATAATGTTCTTTAATATCACTTATCCATGCATAGGTTAATTTTGATGGGACCCAATAGGTCACCCTAGATTGTTTATCTCATTACCTTGTTTACCCCTGAATCACTTGGGTAGTTTGCTATTGCTTTACATGGTTTTGGGATAATCATTTATTACCTCTATGTTCCAGTTATTGTTGTTATTCTATTTATGTTCATGTTGAGATCATTAATGTTAATTGGAACATAGAGCTTAACTTGAGAACCACGTGCCACCACAAGGGTTTAATGGGACGCCCTTGGCTGACTAATTAGGAAATCTAGTGGAAGACTACCTTACCCGAAAGGGGCAAGGGCAGTAGGGGAGAGGTCAGTGCGGGGAGGTCCCTGGTTGATTTTGCTGCGATGGCGGTCAGCCAGGAACCCTGTACTGGATCTTCCCATAAACTGTAGCGGGTTTTCGGAAGCTAGTGGAACTTTGTAAAGGCCTCGTAGTGTTGCCCTGCCGCGCTTCCTAGGTAGAGGTGTATGGGATTCATGACCCCTTGGCAGATGGGTAACATGACTTGTGGGTAAAGGGTACAACCTCTGCAGAGTGTAAAACTGGTATACTAGCCGAGCTCACGGTCATGAGCAGCTCAGGACTCTCTGATGTTTAAATTATGGAACTTAAATTCAATTTTGTCATTTGCATTGCATGGGTTTGTTATTAATTTTGTTCTATTACTTTATTTATGGTTTGGTATTTACTTACACTTAGTAATTGCTAATAAAATTTTGACCAACTACTTAAAAGCAATGCTCAGCTTTAACCATTCTCTTTGATAAGCCTTACACTCCATGAGCTCCCACCTTTGGTGAGTTCATGCCACATTATTCCCCACAACTTGTTGAGCGATGATCATGTGTGAGCTCACCCTTGCTGTCTCACACCCCCCCCACAGGAGAAGAGCAGGTGGTTCAGGAGGAGCCACAAGGCGAGGAGTATGATCTGATCTAGGTGGCGTTTCTCAGTTGACATTGGCGCCAACGATCCTTAGTTCGTTTCATGTTTACTACTTTATTTTGTAATAAGTCTTCCGCTATGTAATAAATACTCTGATGATTTATGACATTTATCTCTATACACTCTGTTATTATATGTGTTGTCTTCTTGGCGCATGTATGAGATGCACCTGGCTTTGTTCCTTAAAGCCGGGTGTGACAACATCCAGGGCGTCTAGGGCTGCGCCTGGGGCGCTGTTGGCGGCCAAAGAACTGCTGCGCCACCCTCCTAGCTCTACGGCTTCACTGGGGGCCATGAAGCAGTGGCGGGACGATGTCGACCGTCTGCTCGGCATGGCGCACTCTGGCTCGACCAGGGCCAGACCTTGGTTGTCCCGGCGTCAACATGAGGCGTCGGCGTCAATGCGCTCCCCCTCGGTGAGGGCTGCACCGACTGAGGACCTGCGGGCGGATCTCAACCGCCGACGAGCGAGAGAGGATGCTCCAGTCTCTCTATAGAGGTCTAATGACCTGCGGGTAGAACTCAACCGTAGGCATGCGGGCGAGGATGCCCGCGTCTCTCTGGATAGGGCGCGTGAGCGCCGACAGAACGTCGAGGGTCGCAACCTCGACTACGACTTCGCTGCGGTTGCACCGCAGACCCCAACGGGCGCCCGGATCTAGGCGGGTGTCCCATTGGCCGGCGTGGGCTGCGCCGCACTGGCGGATCATCTCCACACGGCGATTTGGCCATCCAAGTTCCGGTCGCACCTGCCAGAGAAGTATGACGGTACGTCAAGTCTGTCGGAATTCTTGCAGGTTTACGTCACCGCCATTACGGCAGCCGGTGGAGACACCACCGTAATGGCGACATACTTCCATGTTGCCTTGTCTGGGCCAGCCCGGACTTGGCTCATGAACCTTGCCCCAGGATCAATTTACTCCTGGGAAGAGCTCTGCGTGCGGTTCACAGCGAACTTCGCCAGCACTTATCAGCATCATGGCGTGGAGGCCCACCTCCACGCAGTGAGGCAGGAGCCCGGGGAACCTCTCCGGGCGTTTATCTCCCGCTTCACCAAGGTACGAGGCACCATACTCGTATTTCCGATGCTTCCATCATCACTGCTTTCCGCCAGGGAGTACGTGATGAAAAGATATTGGAGAAGTTAGCCACGCATTACGTGGAGACTGTCACCACACTCTTCGCCCTAGCCGATAAGTGCGCCAGGGTTGCCGAGGGTCGTGCATGGCACTCGGCACCATAGACCAAGGCTACCCAGACAGGTGGCTCGAGTGCCGTCACCCAAGACGGCAAAAAGAAGAGGAAGAACCGCGGCCACGAGAAGCCGCAGGCTGCTGCTTCGGTCGTCGCAGCTGTGACAGGGGGCCGGAATGAGCGCAACAAGTGCCCGCGACCGTAGGGGGTAACAGCGGTACATGCCCTGTGCACCCCAACAGCCGCCACAGCGCCGTCGAGTGTCGCGATATCATCAAGCTCGTGAAGCGCATCAGCGAGCGGTGCGAGCAGTCTTCCAAGGACGGCTCCCCACCTCGTCGCCGGCCTGGCAAGGAGAGGGTCGACGATGGCGATGTGGCCGTGGGAGAGCGGGGCCTCGGGTATCAATCACCCAAGGGGGGCCTGAAGGATGTCTTCACTGGAGACTCTGACTCCGGTGATGACAACGACCGCCGCAAGAAGTTGTACGTTATGTACGGCGGGAGCTAGGAGCTCGCCTCCCGCAGGAATGTCAAGTCTCTGCGCCGAGAGGTTCTTTCGGCAGTCCCAGGGGTCCCGAAGGCTGCTCCACACCAGCGGTGGAGGAGCACCACCATCTCCTTCGGGGCATCCAACTGCCCCGACAACATGGCAGGGGCCGGTATACTACCGCTCATCACTGCCCCTGTCATCGCCAACATGCGGTTGTACCATGTTCTGATTGACAGAGGGGCCGGCCTCAATGTCATCAGCCATGCTGCATTCAAGCAGCTACAGATCCCAGGGTCTCGGCTGGGACCCTCTCACCCATTCTCCAGAGTGGGCCCACAACCGGTGTATCCCCTTGGGAGCATCGCACACCCGGTGACATTCGGGACCGAGGAGAACTTCCGCATGGAGAACGTCATGTTCGATGTCGCGGAGGTTAACCTCCCCTTCAACGCCATCATCGGCAGGCCAGCCCTGTACCGGTTCATGTCCATTGCCCATTATGGGTATTTGGTCCTCAAGATGTCGTCCCCAGCCGGGGTCCTCACCGTGTGGGGAGACTGCGCCGCTGCGCTTGCGGCTGTGGAGAAGTTGCACGCCCTAGCGGCGGAAACTGCGCGCCCGGATGACGGAGGGAAGAACCCCTCGACCTCCGGCACCAAGGCGCCTACCAAGGTGCCAAAGGTGCGGCCATCCGGAGCGGACGACGTCCCTGTCAAGGCCGTCCAGCTCAGCGCGGGTTCCTCTCAGACCACTCGCATTGCAGGTGATCTAGAGGAGAAATAGGAACTCGCGCTCGTCGCCTTCCTCCAGGCAAATGCCGACGTGTTCGCATGAGAACCGTTGCAGATGCCTGGGATCCCTAGGGAGGTGATCAAGCACCATCTGAAGATCAACCCTGACGCCAGGCCAGTGAGTCAGAAGCCTCGCAAACAGTTCGTCGAACGGCAGGACTTCATCCGAAAGGAGGTCCAGAAGCTGCTAGACGCCGGCTTCATCGAAGAGGTTCATCACCCAGTGTGGCTGGCCAACCCAGTCATCGTCCCCAAGGCGAATGGGATGCTCCGGATGTGCATCGACTACACCAGCCTTAATAAGGCTTGCCCCAAGGACCCGTATCCACTTGCGCGAATAGATCAAATCATGGATTCTACCTCAGGGTGTGACCTTTTGTCTTTCTTAGATGCTTACTCTGGTTTCCATCAAATCCAGATGTCTAGCGAAGATAGGAAGCATATCGCTTTTGTAACAGTGGATGGGCTTTACTGCTATGTCGTAATGCCTTACGGTCTGAAAAACGCCTTGCCAACATTTGTGAGGGCGATGAGTAAGACTTTCGGGGGCCTGATCAGGGACATGGTGGAAGTATACGTCGATGACATCGTAGTTAAGACCAAGAGAGGGTCGACCCTAGTGGAAGACTTGACCCTGGTCTTTGACAGGCTGCGGGCAACCCGCACAAAGCTGAATCCGGACAAGTGTGTCTTTGGCGTCTCCGCAGGGAAGTTGCTGGGGTTCCTGGTTTTGTACCGAGGCATTGAAGCAAACCCGGAGAAGATCAAGGCGATTGAAGCGATGAGGCCTCTGACTCGCATCAAAGACGTCTAGAGGCTTACGGGGTCATTAGCCGCCCTTAGCCGCTTCATTTCGAGGCTGGCTGAGAGGGCGCTGCCCTTCTTCAAGCTGTTGCAGAAGTCCGGTCTATTCTCTTGGACCGAAGAGGCGGAGCAAGCCTTCCAAGAGTTGAAGCAGCACCTGGTGTCCCTACCAATACTGGTAGCACCAGAGCCTAGGGAGCCGTTGTATTTGTACATCGTGGTGGCTGTAGAAGCAGTGAGCATGGTGCTGGTCGTCAAGAGGACGGCACAAGAAGACCAGGAACCTGAGGGTTCAGGACCGGCTACAGGGGTCTGAACCATTCAGAAGCTAGTCTACTACATTAGCCAGGTCCTCCACGAAGCAAAAGCCAGGTACCTTGAGATGCACAAACTTCTCTATGTTGTGCTTGTTGCGTCTAGGAAGCTGCGCCACTATTTCCAGGCACACAGGGTCATGGTGGTGACCTCCTTTCCGTTAAGGGCCATCCTCCACAACGCTAACGCCACAGGCAACATCGCCAAGCGGGTCGCGGAGCTCGCTGAGTTCCAGTTGGACTTCCAACCTCGCCACGCCATCAAGAGCCAGGTCCTGGCCGACTTCATCGTGGAGTGGACGCCTCCCCCGAGCGCTCCAGGGGGTCTGGATCCCGATTCGGGCCCCACACCCGCGGAGCCTAGGGGTCCGGTCTTCACCGAGCCCCACTGGACGCTCTTCTTCGACGGATCCACCCGTCAGCAAGTTGGCGGAGCTGGAGTGGTCCTCATCGACCCAAGCGGAGATCAAGTGAAGTACATGGTGCACCTTGAGTTCAAGGCCACCAACAACATGGCGGAGTACAAAGCACTAATCTTTGGCTTGTCGGTGGCCCTACCCAAGGGATCCGCCAATTCCTGGTGAAGGGGGACTCCCAGCTGATCATCAAGCAAGTCCGCGGGGAATGTAGCTGCAACGAGCCCAGGCTCGCAGCAAACCTGCTTCACGTGAGGAGGCTGGAAAAGGACTTCACCGACCTGGAACTGCAACACGTTCCTCAGGCTGACAATTCGGCGGCAGATGACCTCTCCATGAGGGCATCAACTTGGGCACCCGTGCCCGAGGGCATCTTCGAAAGACGGTTGCTGAGACCCACCGCCCAGCGGGGCGAACTAGGCAAAGGGGGCGAGACTAGCACCTCGAAGCTAGCGGTCCCGGTGGTGTCCCATCTACAGAACCCACCGAAGACTGTGTGCTATGGGAGATCCTACCAGTCCCTTAGCGACACAGCCAATATCTCAGAGTGGTCCCGATTCATGGATCTCCGAGATCCGGAACTACCTGAAGGAAAATATCCTTCCTGAAGACCATGTGTCCGCGGAGCGCATAGTGCGGTTGGCTAAACGCTACGCGGTGGTGGAAGGGGATCTCTACCGCCGTGGCGCCAACGGCATTCTCATGCGGTGCATTACCTAGGAGGAGGGTCGTGAGTTGCTCACGGAGATCCATGGAGGAGAGTGCGGAAGTCATTCATCATCCCGCACGCTGGTCGGTAAAGCCTTCCGGCATGGCTTTTACTGGCCAACCGCTCTCCAGGATACAGTTGAGATGGTAAAGTCCTGCAAGGCATGCCAGTTCCACGCAAAGCAGATACACACACCAGCTCAGGCTCTGCAGATGATTCCACCCTCCTAGCCATTTGCCGTATGGGGGTGGATATCCTGGGACCGTTCCCCAGGGCCGTCGGCGGGTACCGGTTCCTCTTCGTTGCCATCGACAACTTCACAAAGTGGCTAGAGGCCACCCCTATGGTCAATATCACCTAGGGTGCTGCTGTCGCTTTCCTCAAGTCGATCGTCTATAGATTTGGGTCCCAAGCCATATCATTACGGACAACGGGAACCAGTTTACAAGTCGGATCTTCTAGGAGTATTGCGAGGACATCGGCACCCAGCTCTATTTTGCGTCCGTGGCTCATCCAAGGAGCAACGGCCAAGTGGAGAGGGCAAACGCAGAAATCCTCAGGGGACTCAAGACACGCACCTATGACTGCTTGAAAACGCATGGTGCAAATTGGGTCAGCGAGCTTCCGTCCGTGCTATGGGGGAACCGGACCACACCCAGCCGAGCTACCGGGGAGACCTCGTTCTTCCTAGTCTACGGGGCTGAAGCCTACCTTCCCCCGGAAATCATTATGGGCTCCCCACGGGTCCAGGCTTTCGATGAGTGTATGCAGGAACAGCTACAACGTGATGACGTGGACTTCATCGACGAGTGCAGATGGCGAGTGACGATCCAAAATGCACGGTACAACCAAGCGCTCAGGCGCTACCACCAACAGTTCATGCATAGTAGGAAGCTCGGGGTCGGGGACCTGGTCCTAAGGCGAGTACTGAACCGAGAAGGGCTCCACAAACTCTCCCCCAGCTGGGAATGACCCTTCAAGGTGACGGAAATATGCCAACCCGGGTGTGTCCGCCTTGCTACAACTGAAGGAGAGCCTCTTCCCAATCCCTGGAACATAGAGCATCTCCGTAAGTTTTTCCCATAGAAATAAGCCTGGGGATTCAGTTTTCTTCCTTTGTAACTAAGATTCCGCACATATGTACGCCAGCCCGGTGAGGTCCACCCTCATAAACCCGGTCTGTTGGCCTACACTCACGAATATCAAGTTATAAAGAAAAGATTCACCCTAGATTTGTTTTTGTGATGGCCTTATTTTTGCTTCAATTTACGAGCATCATTTTTTATCTAACCCACCCATACAGTTCCCACCATTGTTGGTATAATGACATCCGAATTGAGTAGCCAGGCTTGCAGTTTGGGATCCCTCAGTAGGGGGGTCCGACAGCCTGGGGGCCAGTTCTAGAGAACAGGTAATTGTCACCTAGGGTAGTCCGGAGTTGTGTAGCTGTTTAGCTCGGTTCCGTACACTAAGCCTGCACACTCCACCACTTTATGATGGGTACCCTAGTATTTGGAACTATAGTCCTGTGGGTCCGGCAACTTGGGGTCCAGTTCTAGAGAACGGACACACGTCCCCTGGGGTGGTCCGGAGCTGTGTAGCTGCTTAGCCTGGTCCCGTACCCTAAGCCTACACGCTCCACCACTCTGCGACGGGTGCCCTAGTATTTGGAGCTGTGATCCAGGGGGTCCGGACACACACATTGGCTTCCCGGTCTAAGTCCTGCAGGTCTTATTGCGTGAATCAAAGGATAAAAGATACTAGTTAGTGGGTCCTATAGGCGCACCACTAAAGCTTCCTAGCCAAGGCTGTGTGCAGGTCCAGGTCCCAGTCGAGATGACCTCCTGGGGGCCAGGTCACCAATTCTTTCTTAAGTATACTGGCATCCAGCCTCGACACGTCGAGCCTACATCCCAGGGGGGCCAAGTATCAGGGAGAAGTTGGTAATGACGCACACCGCAAAGACAAATAGCATACAGATAAGTTCTGTCAGATTAATACTTCCCAAAAGTATCTTACAAAACCAAAAAATATTACAAGCCGCACCCCAGCGGAACCCTTGCCCCGTTTCTGCAGATCTAGCTACTAATCATCGGCAGGATCCCGCTGGAAGCGCTCGGCTACCACCTCCACAGTATCTTGAATGGCCTCCTAGGCGGCGTCTTCGGTGTCGGCCACCGGACCAGCAATCACCGGCTCCAAGGAGATGGCCGGGTCGTGGCTCCGGAAGCACGTCAGGATGTACTCAATCACCGCTCGGCAAAGTCAGGATGTACTCAATCACTGGGATGGGGCTCACCCCTAGCGGCACCAGTGACGTGCTTGCCTCGCCGGCCCATGCGGCGATGCGCTGGACCCCGGCGCCCTGCTCCGCCTGGAGATCCTCGAGCGTCTTCTTCATCGCCTCCACCGCTTGGAGGCCCGGTGCTGCCTACGCCGTCTGTGCTGCCTGGAACTGGCGGACCCGCTCCCCCAGCTTCCGCTCCTTCTCCTCTAGCATCCGCTCCTTCTCCTCCACCTCGAGCTCATGATCGGCCAGCGGCTTCTGCCGCCTTTCAAACATTTCCTCCCTGAAGGCGAGGTCCTTCTCCCGCCAGGTGAGATCGGCCGCCCGCTTATCCAGGGAGGCATCCTTCTCCTTAAGGTTCTCCTCGACCAGGGCAAAGCTGCTGGCCTTGTGATCCAGCTCCTACTGCAGCCTTTGCAGACTCTCCACAGCCACGGTCTGCTAGACCCGCTGCTCATCCAGGATTTTGTTGAGGGTGTTCAGCTTCGCCTGGAGCTCCGTGATGACCTCCTCCCTCTGGTCCAAGTGCTCCTCCTTCTTGGCCAGCTTCTTCTCCTTCCGGTGCACCTCTAGCTCCCTGGCGTACACCTTCTCGAGGTCCTTCTTGTAGTCATTGCGGTCCCGCTCAAGCTCGGACCGCTCGAAGGCGAACTGGCAGGACGGCGCCTTGGTGTGCTCCTCCAGCTGGGTACGCCAGTCGCTGAGACGCTGGTGTTTGGCCTCGAGCGCCCCCTACTCCCACAGGATCAGCGCCGGACCGGAGCCGCCGCCCAAAAATCACCTTCGTCTCCTCCGGAGTGGGTGGCGGGTTGGAGCTGGGCACACCCCCCGCGTCGACCTCGATGGCGGGGGTGGGCGCAGCTGGGGCCTCCTCTGCCGCTGCCAACGGTGTACTCGACGGCATCGCCATCGTTGAGGCTGTGGCAGCCGTCGGAGCAGTGGGGACCCCCTCCGCCGCTGCGGCACCGCTGGGTGTTGGCGCCGCTGCTGTCGGACCCCTAGCTGGAACCTGGGGGCCCGGTGGCGCTGTCTCGGTGGCAGCGGCTGGGGCGGGGGAGGCACGGCCTTGGGAGCAGAGGGGGAGGAAGCCCTGACAAGCAAAGGATGGGTTAAAGACCTGTCGACATGATAAACAGATTAATGGAAGAAAGGGGTTGCACTCACTTGGGGCCCTGGACCTTCCAACGACCCTGGAAGCGGGGCGACCGCTGCCTCTGATGCTGTTGCTGCTGCTGGTGGTGCCCCTGGGGGAGATCGTCCCAAGGTGCTGTTGGCGGCGGCAGGCCCGATGGTGGTGGTGGCTGTGGTGGTGGCGGACCCGATGGCTATGGTGGTGGAGGACTGACGCGCCTCTACGCGCCCTGGGCCTGGGAGTCGGTCTCCTCGGCCTCGCCAGCAGTCCTCTGACGCTTCTGGGAGCCGGCCTCCTCGGCCCCAACGGGGGGGGGGGGGGGGGTCCAATACAAATGGTCCGTCGACGCGGCGTAGCCAACGTCTCCTCTCCTCCTCCGACCCCCCGGAACCGTTTGGGCGGAGGAGCTGCTTGCAGCCCCTTTGCCCTTGTCCAAGGGGTGGGGGCCGCGGCAGAGGCGTGGGAAGCTCTGGCGGGAGCACTAGGGGCCACGCCGGCAGTCTGGGGGCCTCCAGCCAGCGCATCAGAGATCCGGATCCCGCGATAGGGGTCTCAGCCGCCAGTCTGGCGAACCGCGACGCCGCGCTCGTCGAGGGTCGGCAGCGTGGCTAAAATCACCATCCTCAACCCTGCGTCATCGCAGAGCGCAGGGATGCCCTCGGGGAGGATTAGAGACTCGGGGACAAAGGACTCACCAGTAATCCCCTTCAATAGAACCTCCAGCTCCTCCCAGGACAGGTCGGTCCCCGGCTCGCGCTGGATCCAGCCGATGTCGTTTGAGCCGGTGAACCAGCAACAGAGACGCGCCCTCTACTGCAACAGCGTGATCCGGTGCTTCAGGAAGTCTCCGACCACGTGCATCGACGTCAGGCTACCCGCCACCAAGCTCTTGATCTTATCCAGTATGAACTGGAACTCCGGCGCCAGGGATGGCTTGGCCCTCCACTGCTTCGGTCGAGTCTTGGCCCGTCGCTCGGCAGGGCGAGACGGTCGTTGGCCTCCGCGCTAGCGATCACCCAGTCGCCACGCCAGTCCTCCCACCTTGCGCCGCCAAGGGAGGGGATGTAGGCGCCGGCCGAATCCGGCCTTGTCTGGAAGTAGTAGGCGCTGAGGTGGTCCTTCGCCTTCCCGGACTTCACCAGCACAAAGAAATGGCCGAAGAGGGAGGTGCAGGGCGCCACCCCCACGAACATCTCGCACAGGTGGGCGAAGATGGCCTCATGGAGGATGGAGTGGGGGTGAGGTGCTAAAGCTGGAGGCCGAACTCCTCCAACAACAGCAGGAAGAAAGGCGAGATCGGCAACGCCAACCCGCAGAAGATGTAGGAGGTGAACAAAACAAACTCCCCGGCGGTGAGGTCACCGAGGGGGGCGGCGCCAGCGCGTATCCTCCCAGCGAGCACTGGCGTGCTCCATCCAAGCAGGTGGCGCACCACATCGAGCGTCGCCTCGGTCTGGAAGCGGTCGGGTTGGCCAAGCAAAGTCATGACGTCGGCGAAGGCGCAGGTGTGGAGCAGGAGAGCGTGAATGCAGAGGGGCGCGGAGAGCTCGAAGGCGAAAGGGCAGTGAGTGGAGAGAATGCGAAAGCGTAACTGCTGCACGCGGGATGAATCCCTTTTCAAGGAAGACTCTCCCGCTCGCGCCCCAAGACGCCGCAAAAAATCTCACCCGACGCGCACCAAAGCAACCTAGCCTCTAACACGGGGGGCCCGGGCCCACAAGTCATGCAGCTGGTGTCCAGATCTCCGAGTGCGAAGAAGGCAAATCGCCACGCGAGGAGCGAACCACCGCCCGCGGTAGTCCGCCTCTTCATCTCCGCCGAAACCAACGGCCCAGTCTCTGACATGGGAGTTCGGGCCCACGAGTCATCCTCCTTGGGCGTCGGTCCCTGGGTGCAGAGAAATCGAACCACCGCTCGCGCCCATATTGCGCTCCCTCGGTGCCGCCGCAGAAGACAGAGAAGGTGAATTTTTAAACCAAGGCACCGGTATCGAGGACCCTCGCGCGTGGCCCGGCGAAACCGACAGGCGTGGGGGTCGCGGGTCAGTCAGCCGCGGGGGCAGACATGGCAGTTGGCGTGACCGAAGGCGGGTTGGCAGTGATTATGTCAGCAAACGCACGAAAGCGGTGTGCCAATCGCCAATCAAGCTTTGGCCCCACCTGCAGGCTCATATCCTCCCCTGAGGTGGGCCCGAGGGCCACTGTCGGTACCCTGAAACAGGGGTACCCCTTACTACAGCATAACGAGTCGGTGTCCACGCGGTTATCTCTAGTCGCGTGGTGAACAGCACCCGTCCCCACCACGTGGACGGCTCCGGAGCCGCCACGTGGCCAGAGAAGATGATATACTCCAAGATATCAACAGTGGGTCCGGACCCCTATGGGGAAGTGTCGGACCCCTGTACATATAGACCGGACCTCCGGTGAGGTCCAGGACCTCCACGGGTATGACCCGGACCCCTGGGACGGGTACGACCCGGACCCCTGGGACGGGTCCCGGACCCCTCTGTGTGGGGTCCGGGCCACTCACAGCAGGGTCCCGGGATTTTATGACAAAGAATACCTAGGCCTTAATCAAGGCCAGGCGGGGGTCCAGAGCCGACACGTGTCCGGACCACGCCGTGTACGCTTCTGCTCCTCGCTCAGGCGGAGAACTGATGCTGCCACATGGCCTACTGCCCGTGACGTAAGCCAGCGGGCGGAGCCTGACGTAAGGCCTCTGGGCCGCACGGCCTCTGCATTTATTGTGGATAAGGCGTGCCGCCTGACAAACTGCCTGGTGATGTGTCGCCTCAGCATTTAATGAGCCCTGCCCATTCCACTGGTAGGTGATGTGCCGCCTCAGCATTTAATGTGCCCTGTCCACTCCGCTGACGGGCAGCGACCAGGCCACCCTACAGGTGGCATGCCTGTCCATTTCGTTGGCAGGCAGTACGCCCATGCTGTCGCACGCGCTGCACTCATCATGACTCGCGTGTTACCAAGGGTGCTGCCGCGAGATATCAATACTATATGCACTATGGATATTATGGCGCTCGGAGATCGCCCGGGCATTGCAGGCTTTAGTGACTTCCTTCCGTTTTGCCCCTGGGCCCACATGTCGGGGCTCAGCATCCTTGTACGTGCCCCCCTTGAGCTATAAAAGGGAGGGCACACAACGTTACAATACAGGCTCACACAGACTCAAGCACACTTAGACACTCAGACCCACAAGTTCATACAAGCTCTCAAGCTCAATATATCACACAGTGGAGTAGGGTATTACGCTCTGGCGGCCCGAACCACTCTAAACCCTTGCGTGTTCTTGTGTTCTTCCCGATTCCATCTTGTAGGCGTTTTGACCCCGGAGGGTCCCTTGACCGACGAGTAAATTGTCGCTGCGTGTCCCAGCCTAGATGGGTCGGCGCGAGACGGAACACAAGGGGGAACGATAAGGGGAACCGCGGCTCGTGTTGTCCTGCGCCCAGGGCGGATGCGCTTGCAGTAGGGGGTTACAATCGTTCACGAGGGAGAGAGTGAGAGCCTATCCGTCAGCCCGTTCTCCCGCGTGGCCACCTTTTTGTACGAGGGCCCTGGACCTTCCTTTTATAGACGTAAGGAGAGGGCCCAGGTGTACAATGGGGGGTGTAGCAATGTGCTAACGTGTCCGGCAGAGAGGAGCCAGAGTCCTATGTACATGCCGATGTGGCTGTCGGAGAGGCGTTGGTGCCCTGTTCATGTGATGTCGTGGCCGTCGGAGGAGCGCTTAAACCCTGTAGAAGCACAGCTGTCGGGGCTGTCGGGACCTTGCTGACGTCTCCCTGCTTCCGTAGGGGGCTGAGAACCGCCGTCGTCATGGAGCACGCGGGGTGTCATCATTACTTGTTTTACCGGGGCGAGCTAGATGGGACGCCGGTCTTGTTCCCCGTAGCCTGAGCTAGCTAGGGGTGGGGTAATGATGCACCCCCCTGCGATGTGGTCGGTCCGAGCCCAAGGTCGGGTGAGGCGGAGGCTCCTCCGAGGTCGAGGTTGAGTTCGAGCCCTGGGGTCGGGCGAGGTGGAGACCGTCTTTCTGGGTCGAGGTTGAGTCCGAGCCCTGGGGTTGGGTGAGGCGGAGACCGTCTTCTGAGGTCGAGGTTGAGTCCGAGCCCTGGGGTCGGGCGAGGCGGAGTCCGAGCCCTAGGGTTGGGCGAGGCGGAGACCGTCTTCCGGGGTCGAGGTTGAGTCCGAGCCCTGGGGTCGGGCGAGGTGGAGTTCATCGTCCGAGGTCGAGGTTGAGTCCGAGCCCTGGGGTCGGGCGAGGCGGAGCTTCCTATGGCGCTTGAGGTCGGACTTGGCGGCTGTCAGCCTCACCCTGGTGGGTGGCACAGCAGTCGGAGCAGCGCAGGCGGCGCTGTTTTCCTGTTAGGTCGGTCAGTGGAGGGGCAAAGTGACGGTGGTCACTTCGACCCTGTCGACTAAAGAGCGTGCGTCAGGATAAGGTGTCAGGCGATCATTGCATTGAATGCTCCTGCGATCCGGTCAGCTGGCGAGGCGATCTTGGCCAAGGTTGCTTCTCCGCGAAGCCTGCCTGAGCTGGGCCTCGGGCGAGTCGAAGGTGCGCCCGTTGCTTGAGGAGGTCCTCGGGCGAGGCGTGAATTTTCCTGGGTCTACTGTTCCTGCCTGAGGCTGGGCTCAGGCGAGGTGAGATCGTGTCCCTTGAGCGGATAGAGTTTTGTCCTGTATTGCGCCCATCAGGCCTTTGCAGCTTTGTGCTGATGGTGTTTATCAACCGAGTTTAGGAGTCTTGGGGGTACCCCTAATTATGGTCCCCGACAGTAGCCCCCGAGCCTTAAAGGGAGTGTGGGTACTCGCTTGGAGGCTTTGTCACACTTTTTTGCAAGGGGACCGGCCTTTCTCGGTTGCATTTTGTTCCGATGGGTGCGCGCGAGCGCACCCGCCGGGTGTAGCCCCTGAGGCCTCGGAGGAGTGGTTTGACTCCTCCGAGGTCTTAGTGCCTTTCGTGGTTCCTTAGCCGGTCTGATTGTTCCCTCATGCAAACTGGTCGTAGCCCGGGTGCATAGTCAGGTTCCGAGTTCTCGGGCTAGTATGTTGACGCTGTCAATGGTTTGGCCGGAGCCGGGTTCGCGAGAGCAGCCCCCGAGCCTCCGCACAGGGCAAGAGGATGGTCAAGGACTGACTCGGCTTTTTCCATACGCCCCTTCATCTCCTTTCCGCAAGGAGGAGGGGGGAAAGCGCCATGTTGCCCTCGGAGGGCGCCGAACATGGTATCTCCAGTGAGTTGCTAACGGGTGATCCGAGTGGACGCCCGTGTCCCGTTCGATAAGGGTCGGCTAGTGGCCCAGAGGCGTGCTCCAAAAGTACCTATAGGTGATTTGCCGGACCCGGTCCCGTTTGATAGGGTCCGAGGGCTCGATGCCTCCCTCTGATGGGATTCCGTTATAGAATCGCTCCTGCTGGTCTCGAAAATGTCCTAGGGTACCTCGGGAGCGTAGCCCGAGCCTCGGCCATGTATCGGACGTACCCAGAGTCATCCCTCGCTCTGCGTGTTCTGAGGCGGCTGTCGAACCCTTCGGGGGGCCAGCCTACAAACCCCTGATCAGTAGTGGGCGCGGAGCCCGAGTGGCCTGAGGCGGCTGTCGAACCCTTCCGAGGGGCCAACCTTCGAACCTCTGACCAGTAGTGGGCACGGAGCCCGAGTGCTCTGAGGCGGCAGTCGAACCCTTCCGAGGGGCCAGCCTTCAAACCTCTGATCAGTAGGAGGGCTTGGGGCCCGCTTCCTTCGCAGAGAAGGATCCCTTTCGGAGTATCCCCTTTCCCGGTCCCTGTAGCAAGAGAGAGAAAGGGGAAGAGTAAAAGGATACGAAATTGAACGACGTGGCATACCTTTCTTTGACGCGGTCATTATGGTGAAGGTGAAGCGTCGCCCGCTTCGCCTGCCAAAGGTGTCGCCTGCCCTGCCACGGAGTTAATGCGACGGGACGAGTGGTTCGCGGGGCAGCCGTTGTGCATGCGCGAGCCGTTCGAGGAATGGAACACGGGCGCGTCGTCTTCACGCCGTGGGAGAGGGCTCTCCTGCTGCTCCAGGAGGGGACGTGAGCCTGTAGACGATTTGACCGCCGCTTCCGCTCGCCTGCTACCGCCATTACTGTCGGCCCACTTCTGGCCATATCGACCGTTGCGCCTTCTCCCGTGGCTGACTGACCCGTGACCGGCGTGCTTGGCTGGCACTGTTGGTCCATGCACAGGGTTGCCTCGAATCGCGGCACCGGTTCCGCAGTCGAGAAGGCGCGGCACTGGCGCAAGTGGCGGTGCAGTTTTTCGCACGTAGTAACCGGTGCGTCGGTTACATGACGTGTGGGCCTGGGACTCCAAGCTGGACGCGTTGAAGTCAAAAGGGTGCATCCCCGTGGCGCGGTTGCATGCTGCCTGCATGGCGGTCCGCCCTTTCACCCGCTGGTTTAGGCGAAGACGGAGGAGTGCTTGTAACCGTTGGGCGGTTACACACTCCGCGCGCGGCGGCTTGGCTTCTTTTGTCCTGGGCCAGCTTGCATGTCGTGTGGGACCCAGCCCTCGTGTCGTAGGGGGAGGACCTTTGAGCGTGTTGGTGAAGACTTAGCCTGCGATGCTTGAGGACGCGAGTGGGGTGAGTTGCCTTTAAAAAGGGAATGGCTCCCTGGGTGGCAGCCACGCCTTCGCACTCTCTTCATGCATTGCGCCCTTCCACCTTCTGAGCCCCCTGATGGGGAGCGCCCGCGTTGTCTTCTTCTTGCTGCCGTTGGAGGAGCGCAACTTCGCGGAAGTTGGCACCTTTCAGCCATCGCTCGGCTTCAAGGATTTTCATCAGGCAGCCCGGCTGCATCCCCTCACCAATGGTCACCCAAGACGGTGACCACCAGTTCGATGGTGGGGAGAAGCAAGCCGGGCTGCGGCCTCTGCCCCGCCCTCAGCTTCAAGGATCTTCATCATCCTTGCTGGGGAGGAGGGCGAGGCGAGCCGGGGCCTGCCTTCACGTGGGCTGGCGTCCCGCTTCTTCCTCCGGCTTCTGGGGGTGGAAACCATCCTCCAGCTCTGCGGAGGAGGCGCCCTCCAGCCATGCCGGGGAAGGCGAACTGCTGCTGCCCAGTCCAGGGTGCAGCATTCCGTCTTCCGTTCGGGCGACGGTGGCCAGCCGCACCGGGGGGTCTCACAACATGTCGTACGCCGCGAGGGCGGTACTCGTGTTCTGGGACGGTCCCATTCTCGTTTTCGTGGCGAGGACGGGAGTGAGGACCTGCCGGTGCGCTTTGGGGCGGCCGGCGCCCGCTGGTGCGGTGTTGGTGGGCAGGTGGACGCCGCCGCCGGTGTTGAGATGGTGGCAGCTGGAGAAAGCTTCTCCACCGACGAGACCATCAGTGCCACCCGCGGACCTACCTCCGGCTCTTTGGCTTCAATGTCTGGTTCTCGTCCCTCGAGTGGGGACGCGAACGAGAGCCTTCCAGCGGTAGCGTCCGCCCTGGGACCATCGCTGCTGCTGCAGAGGTCGCTGGCGAGTCACCCAGAGTTTGTCGTCCCGCAGGCTCTCCGATGTGGAGGTTGTTCATACCCGCGGGAGTGGAAACGGAGTTCCGTTTGTAATGGCATCTTGAGTGCCGGTGTAGGTTCATTGCGGTTGTCGGGGCCTGAACATCTAGGTATTTTGGGTGTAATACCGTGTTTCTTCCTTATTTCGAGCACCAGGTCTCGCTTGTCGGCTAGCTGAACCGCTTAACCAAGTGTGAGTTGCCCTGCGCGGAAGGTGACGAGTGAGGTATCCGTATCCCGGAGGCGTAGGAGTCCCTCGGCTCGGTCGGCCTTGCCACTCAAGGCTTCTCTTGCTCAGTTAAAGAGAACCCTCGGTCGCTCTGCGATGAGCCGGAGCCGGAGGCAGCGGTGTGAGCGTGGACAGAGGCGGAGTCGGCTGGAGAAGAAGCTTCGTCGGTCGGAGCCTGGTCGGGTCGTCAACTGGCGGAAACAACCCTGGAGTCGGGCTGCCGAGGCCATGAGCCGGGCTGGCGTCCTCGGGGGACGGCTGGCTGAGGCTACGGAGCGGCCGGTCCAGCCGTCTACTCAGGCCAGGTTCCTGGAGGAGATCCTGGCGGCGATGGCTCAGGCGCAGTGTTGACATCTTCCTTTGAGGTGGAGATCCTCCGACCGTGTTGCTGTCCGAGGTCGGGTCGGATTCCGCCGAAGGTGGAGTCGATGCCGAGGGTGCTGCTGCTCCCCTCACTGATGTCTGAATCTGCAGGAATGGTTTATCTGTAGTGTGCGTATGTTTTTTGCGGCCACCGAGGCCCAAACATATCATCGTCGTGTTGTAAAGTTGTGTTTCTTTTCCCCTTGTTTCGAGTATCAGGACTTGTTTGTCGGTAGCAGAATTACTTGTGCGAGCGAGAGTTACTTTTCACGGAAGGTGATGAGTGAGGTATCTGTATCCTAGAGGCGTAGGAGTTCCTCGGCTCGGTCGGCCTTGCCGCTTACGTGTACTCTTACTCGTCCGTATGATTCTGTTATCGATATAGTCGAGAAGGCACGAAAAATTGTTTCGGCAGAAAAGTTTTCGAGCGTTAATACTTGTCTGGTCAGCGGAATTGCTTATCCGAGCGTGAGTTACTTATGGCAGAAGGTGATGAGTGACGTATCCGTATCCCGGAGGCGTAGGAGTCCCTCGGCTCGGTTGGCCTTGTTGCTTACGTGTACTCCGTCGTTTTCAGGATCCCACTATCGAAGTAGTCGAAAAGCGCGAAAGACGTTCTGACAGAAAGACTTTTTCCGAGGAAAATTTTGACGCAGAGGGGGTTCCCCCCTTCTAGCCTCCGAGGGAGGGTCGGGCTTTGCCGGGGCAAGGCTGACCCTTCCTTGATTGTTAGACTTTACTTTTGTATGTAAACGAGGTATATGAACGACTTGAAAACACCTTAAGGGTAGAAGCGACGTAGCTATCGGATGTTCCAAGCGTTGCTGTAGACCTCGCCTTGACTGTTGGCCAACTTGTATGTTTCGGGCTTCAAAATCTTGGCGATGATGAACGGCCCTTCCCAGGGAGGTGTGAGCTTGTGGCGCCCTCAGGCGTCTTGTCGTAGCCGAAGCACCAAGTCGCCCACCTGGAGGTCTCGGGACCAAACCCCTCAGGCGTGGTAGCGTCGCAGGGACTACTGATACCGCGCCGAGTGTAGTAAGGCCATGTCCCGAGCCTCTTCCAGCTGGTCCAGTGAGTCTTCTCGGCTGGTCTGGCTGCTTCGGTCGTCGTACGCCCTCGTCCTCGGGTAACCGTATTCTAAGTCTGTGGGCAAGATAGCCTCGGCCCCATAGACTAGAAAAAATGGCGTGAAGCCCGTGGCTCGGCTTGGCGTCGTCCTCAGACTCCAGACCACCGAGGGGAGTTCCCTCATCCATCGCCTGCCGAACTTGTTGAGGTCGTTGTAGATCCTCGGCTTGAGTCCCTGTAGAATCATGCCGTTGGCACGCTCTACCTGCCCATTCGTCATGGGGTGAGCTACGGCGGCCCAGTCCACCCGGATGTGGTGGTCCTCGCAGAAGTCCAGGAACTTCCTGCCGGTGAACTGGGTGCCGTTGTCGGTGATGATGGATTTTTGGACTCCAAAGCGATGGACGATGTTGGTGAAGAACGCCACCGCCTGTTCGAACCTGATGCTATTTAGGGGTCGGACCTCAATCCACTTGGAGAATTTGTTGATAGCGACCAGCAGATGCGTGAAGCCCCCGGGTGCCTTCTGCAAGGGACCGACGAGGTCCAGACCCCACACAGCAAATGGCCAGGTGATGGGTATTGTTTGCAGATCATGAGCGGGCAGGTGGGTCTGCCTTGCGTAGAATTGACACCCTTGGCAGGTGCGTACAATCCTAGTGGCGTCGGCCACCGTGGTTGGCCAGTAGAAACCTTGTCGGAAGGCGTTTCCAACAAGGGCTCGAGACGCTGCGTGGTGACCGCAAGCCCCCGAGTGTATTTCTTGCAATAACTCCTGACCTTCGGCGATGGATATGCATCGCTGGAGCATGCCTGAGGGGCTGCGGTGGTAGAGCTCCTTTCCGTCACCCAGTAAGACAAACGACTTGGCGCGCCGCGCCAATCGCCGAGCCTCGGTTCTGTCGAGGGGTAGCTCTCCTCGGTGGAGATACTGCATGTACAGGGTCTGCCAATTTCGATTAGGCAGGACCCCATTCCGCTCTTCCTCGACGCGCAGTGCCTCACCCTCGGCAGCCGAGGGTGCCTCAGGCTGAGCCGAGGGTGCCTCGGGCAGGGCTGAGGCCTTCTCGGGCTCGGGCGTGTCGTCAGTCTTGACGGAGGGTTGATGTAAGTCTCGGAAGAAGACGTCCGGGGGGACCATTGTCCGCCCCGAGGCTATTTTAGCCAGCTCGTCTGCAGTCTCGTTGTACAGTCGGGCGACGTGGTTGAGCTTGAGCCTGTAGAACTTGTCTTCCAGGCGCCGAACCTCGTCGCAGTAGGCTTCCATCTTCGGGTCACGTTAGTGGGAGTGCTTCATGACTTGGTCGATGACAAGCTGCGAGTCGCCACGAGCGTCGAGGCACCGAACCCCTAGCTCGATGGCGATGCGCAACCCGTTAACTAGGGCCTCGTACTCGGCCACGTTGTTGGATGCCGGGAAATGGAGGCGCAACACGTAGCAGACGTGCTTCCCGAGGGGTGAGATGAAGAGCAGGCCCGCGCCCGCTCCTGTTTTCATCAGCGACCCGTCGAAAAACATGGTCCAGAGTTCCGGTTGGATCGGAGCTGCTGGAAGCTGGGTGTCGACCCATTCTGCCACGAAATCCGCCAAGACTTGGGACTCGATGGCCTTCCGAGGGGCGAACGAGATTGTCTCGCCCATGATCTCCACCGCCCACTTTGCAATCCTACCCGAGGCCTCTCGGCACTGGATGATCTCCCCCAGGGGGAAGGATGACACCAAAGTCATCGGATGAGACTCAAAGTAGTGTCGCAACTTTCGCCGCGTCAGAATTACCGCGTACAGTAGCTTCTGAATTTGCGGGTAGCAGATTTTGGTCTCGGACAGTACCTCACTGATGAAGTAGACCGGCCTCTGGACGAGCAATGCATGCCCTTCTTCTCGTCTCTCGACTAAGATCGCGGACCCACCTGAGTGGTTGCGGCTACATAGATCAAGAGACCTTCTCCGGCAGCGGGGGCACCAGGATGGGCACGCTTGTAAGGAGCGCCTTTAAGTTCCCGAGGGCTTCCTCGGCCTCAGGGGTCCAAGTGAAGCGCTCGGTCTTCCTTAAGAGGCGGTACAGGGGCAGGCCTCTTTCGCCGAGGCGCGAGATGAAGCGGCTCAGAGCCGCAAGGCATCCCATGACCCTCTGTACTCCTTTCAAGTCCTTGATAGGCCCCATGTTGGTGATGGCCACGATTTTCTCCGGGTTGGCCTCGATGCCCCGCTCAGAGACGATGAACCCCAGGAGCATGCCTCGGGGGACTCCGAAGACACACTTCTCGGGATTGAGTTTTACGCCTTTCGCTTTGAGACACTTGAATGTCGTTTTAAGGTCAGAGAGGAGGTCGGAGGCTTTCCTCGTCTTGACTACGATGTCATCGACGTAAGCCTCGACCGTTCGGCCAATGTGCTGTTCGAACACGTGGTTCATGCACCTTTGGTATGTCGCGTCTGCATTCCTTAAACCGAATGGCATAGTAATATAGCAGTACATGCCAAAGAGTGTGATGAAAGAAGTCGCGAGCTGGTCGGACTCTTTCAGCCTGATTTGGTGATACCCTGAGTAGGCATCAAGGAATGACAGGGTTTCGCACCTAGCAGTGGAATCCACGATTTGATCGATGCGAGGCAGAGGGTAGGGAACCTTCAGACATGCTTTGTTTAGACCAGTGTAGTCTACACACATCCGCCATTTCCCACCTTTCTTTTTCACAAGCATAGGGTTGGCTAGCCATTCGGGATGGAATACCTCTTTGATGAACCCTGTAGCCATCAGCTTGTGGATCTCCTTGCCTATGGCTCTGCGCTTTTCTTCATCGAATCGGCGCAGAGGCTGCTTCACGGGTCGGGCTCTAGCTCGGATATCCAGCGAGTGCTCGGCGACATCCCTCGGTATGCCAGGCATGTCCGAAGGACTCCACGCAAAAAACCTCGGTGTTTGCGCGGAGAAAGTCGATGAGCACTGCTTCCTAGTTGAGGTCGAGCTCGGTGCCGATCCGGACTTGCTTGGAGGCGTCGTTGCTGGGGTCGAGAGGGATGGACTAAACCGCCTCTGCTGACTCGAAGTTGTCGGCATGGCGCTTCGCGTCTGGCACTTCCTTGGAGAGGCTCTCTAGGTCGCCGATGAGGGCTGTTGGGGACTTGTTCTCAAATGCTTCGAATTAAGAACAAGGCAACACGGAAAATGTTAAGTATTAAGGTCCTTCGTCCTTCATAACGATATATCCCTTCGGGATATATAGCATCTCGGACGAAGGTTACAAAGAACATACCTTCGTAAGCATAACAACGAAGAATAAAGCATTCACATAAATCATGAAATAGACATGTAAATATTATCATAGAATTATCTCTACTTGTATTAATGAATATAAATGACTTTGAAGTACAAATGTACCTTCGGTCTTACGGAAGGCAAAAAGTGCGAATGTGATGCGAAGGCAAAAAGCAGGTTCGCGTGAACAGTACAGAGGTACTGTTCATCTATTTATAGACACAGGTCGCAGCCTGTGACAAATTACAATTATGCCCCTTGCGGAAGTTTACAACATTGACTCGGACATACATGTATAAAAAGGTCATTCTGCCTCTATGTCGGTTTAAAACGCCGAAGCTCCATGAAAAGGGACCTTCGGCCATCTCTTAGAAACGACTTTGGCCGAAGCTGCTTCTTCGTGTGAGACCTTCGGCGTACCGAAGCACGACCCCAACAGTAGCCCCTTTCGCGGTGCTAGATCGTTCTTCGTAACGAGCTTGGCCCGTGAAAAAAAACCTCTTCAGCTTCGGGAAGCCGAAGGTCCAAAAAACACCTTCCCTGAGCTCGTTGCGGAGAAACGATCCGACTTCCGAGCGCGTGCCAAGCCCACTTTGTAGAGTTACTGTTTGGTCTTTGCGGTCCACTGCACAGCGGGTATGAGTTACTGCGCGCCTGGTGTAACAGTTCCACCGCTTCGCCTTCCTACCTGCAGCACTATATAAACAAACAGGTGGGTGTGAAGTTACCACAGCATTCATTGCTATTTGCACTGTTTCGCTGCCAAAATTTTTCACCATAGCCGAAGCTTAAGTCTCAGAATCGAACGAAGGTGCTTCTCAACGTCCGCTTCGTCAGAAAGAAGAGCTTCAGAGAAAAGAAAAAAGGAAAAAGTTTTTGACTTCCCAAACTTAGAATCAAATGGCGAGAATACGATCTACTGCCAAAGTTGTACGTGAGGGAGACGAAGCCGAAGGTTCAGACACTGTGCCCATCTCCGAAGCAATGCAGCGTTCCGGTCTACTGACTACAGAAGAAATGCCTGCTGCTGAAGCAGGCCCAACAACTGCCGAAGGAAAAGAAAACATTGAAGGGACTGACTCCGAAGATGACTATCACCTTGCTATGCCCAGCAAGCCCAGTCACCTGGATTTTGGGAAATCAACTGTTTCAAAAGCTGACCTTTCGAAGATGGTGAAAGCAGGTTATTTCAATGAGGACCAGAAGAAGCTACTCCGCTTCGGGGAAGAAGAAACCACCCCGAAGCCAAGGAAGGATGAGATTGTTATTTTCAAGAGTTTTTTAAAAGCCGGGCTTAGATTCCCTCTCCACGATATTGTTGCGGAGATACTAAGGAGGTTTGGTATCTACTTTCATCAATTGACTCCTAACGCCATCGTTAGGCTCAATGTTTATATCTGGGCCCTCCGAAGCCAAGCTGTGGAACCATTTGCTGACAGCTTCTGCCGAGCTCACGAATTACATTACCAAACAAAGGCCAGAAAAGATGGGCTACATGATAATTTCGGTTGCTATAATTTTGCCTACCGGAAGACAACAAAGTGTCCTGTCATCAGCTACCGAAGCAAATGGCCAGCAGGTTGGAAATCTGAGTGGTTTTATGTAAAAGTCGATGAAGACAAAGAAAAATTGGTACAAAGCCCTCTGGAGTTAATCTTCGGAGAGACAAGGCCACAATGCCGCATTGGCGACCTAAAAGGTCCCACCTGGGCTGCTCTGGGTGAATTTGAAATTATCTCAGAACATATTGGCACCAGGGATCTAGTTCAAGAGTTCTTGGCATTCAGAGTTTTCCCTACTCTAAAAGAGTGGGAGATGCCGAAGCTGGAGGGAGAGAAGAAGAAGGGGGAGCTTGTCCGGCTTCCCTATTACTTCAAGTTCAAGAAGTTCTTCAAAAAACCCTGCAAAGAATGGTTAGACACTGTTGAGGTGATGTGCAACGAAATCCTGGGGAATTACTCCAAAAAAGAGGATCAACTAATGACAGCAGCCTTCGGTGCCCGACCGAAACGAAGGCTGAACCGAGTGCTTGACGCCCTAGGCTTCGAATACCCAGACTACGAACAATTGAACAAGAGCGCCGAGGGCCTCAAAAGAAAAAGAGTAGCCGAAGCTCTGATCAGGGATGAAGAAATACCAGCAAAGGAGAAGAAAGTTCTCAAGAAAAGAAAAATATCTGCTCCGAAGCGCAAATCACCCGAAGAAGAGGAGACCCCCACACCGCCTTCTACCAGCGACGTGGAGGAAATTTTAAAGGTAATGACTGAACCCATGCCTACGAAGCTAAGTCCACTAGGGCTCCAACTGACGAAGCTTTTTGAAAAGGTGGACGAGCCGGATCAACCGAAGATAAACAAACCCAAACGGCAAAGAATTATTGCGGTAACTGAGGTTATCGACAAAACTCCACCTAGGTTGTCAATTCAGAAAACGGCAGCTGCTGAAGGTAGAGCTTCGGAAGTCGCGGCTACCGAAGCTGCCACACCCGAAGATGTAAATTTAGAAACTACTCTTGAAAATATTGACAAAATTTTGACGGAAAACATTGAAGAAGCTGCCACCGTTACTGAAGAAATCCTGGCCACAGTGCCAGGGAAAGGGAAAGAAATAGTCGAAGAAACTCCGGACGACGAAGCCTATTCTTTCCAGAATCTAATTGGGCAGAAACTGACGAAGGACGAAATAGAAGAACTCAAAGACTATGCCAAATCTTGCGGCTACAAGCCAGGAGCCCTTCTATTTGGGGGTGTAGATGATGAAAAACTAGGCTGTATTCGAGACCAGACTGGAGCTAAGGTAATCTGTACTCTATCGAAGAGTATCGGTTTTCCGAAGTTAGAGACAGACATCAGCCGCTACCGACGACAACATATCGTCGGCAGCTTGTTTTATTCTAACTTCAAGGTAAACAACCTTTTTCTCTGGTTTTTATTGCCGTTAACAATGAAAATATTACTTAACATAAGTTGTTTCTGTTCAGAGCATGCTACTGAGCAAAGCTCTGAAGATGCAACAAGACTTGGAGGACAAAAAGCACGAAGCTATAATTGAAAACTTGGAAAGCAAAATAAAAGAGCAATCTGCCATCATTGAAAAGAAAGACTTCGAGCTCCAATCGACCGAAGGCTTGCTGGCTGAAACTGAGGCTAAAATATTAGAGTTAAATTCGAAGCTTATCAATCAATCAAAACAATTTGATCAGGAGAAGCTAGAACTGAATTCGAAGCTTAAAGCCGAAGTCCAGACCAGCTCAGAATTGAAGAAAGCATTAACAAGCCTTCAAGACAAATGCTTGAACTTTGGCAATAATTGTATTGGACGATTAAAGAAGATATTTTACTCTGTTGGAGCCAGCAGTGGGAAATTTAACCCTTCGGCGGAAAATTTACCCCAGGCCTTCGATCATATTGAAGCTGAAATCGAAGAGCTTGACGAAGTTATAGCCGGGCACGGCGACTTCTGTGCCTGGGTAGCTTCTCGGGGTACCGCTGCTGCATTTCTGAAGGCCGGCTGCAAACATGGAAAGGTTGTCAACAGGCCCAACTTCACCTTATCTTCATCAATCCTGGATGATATGCCCGACCTCGCCCGAAGTATCTCCAATAGATTTATAAAAATGGTATGGACAAAGGGCGGGCGAGAGAAAGCTGGAGACGAAGCCCGAAGTCATCTTGAACCAGTAAGAAATGACATTTCGTGCTTACCTTTTCCTTTGGGCTTGATTCTTATGATTCCTTGACTCATGTAGGATGACGAAGGTGAAGATGATGCCTAGGATATGTCGCCGAAGTTGTCGTCGAAGCTGAAGCTTAATGAAGACTAGCAGAAGTGTGCTTTAGAAAAACTCAGGATAATTTTGTAACAACTCTTGTAAATAGAATTAAACTGTTCTTCAAGGAACTTTGTACATACCTTGTAATATATTCTTACCCTTCGATTGAGGTGCTTTGATGTGGACGAAATCAGTTTTTTGAGCCGAAGGCGAAAAAACACCTTCCCTTCTTTTCGTACACAACGAAGCATAAAAGGCCGCTTCCTCTTTTTGCCGAAGCCTTTCCTTACATAACAAAACATAAAAGACTGCTACTCTTATCTGCCGAAGCTTTTATTTACATAACAAAACATAAAAGACTGCTACTCTTATACACAACGATTCATAAAAAACCACTTCTTCGAAACCTTTCTTTTACATAACGAATCATAACAAACCATTTATCCGAAACTTTTCTCTGTGCCGAAGCAACCATTTAGGAACACAAATGCTATGAATGAATGCTTATGCATGCAAATGCCATGATGTAATGTGCAAATGAATGTCCGAAGCGTATGTCCGAAGCCACACTCATCCATCATTTTCTTAGGAGCAAACACACGTCAGCTTTGCATTCCCTTAGGAACGACTTTGGAGCATCTTTGCCTTTTACTTAGGCAGTATCAGCGTTGACTTTTCGCTGTAAGCTCTGCATCCCCCTAGGGACGTCTTTGGAGCTTCTTCGTCTTTTACTTAGACGGTATAAGCTCTGCATTCCCTTAGGAACGACTTTGGAGCTTCTTCGCCTTTTACTTTCGGCGGAATCAGCGTTGACTTTTCGCTGTGAGCTCTGCATCCCCTTAGGGACGTCTTTGGAGCTTCTTCTCTTTTTTAGTTTCGGCACTCGATGGTGCGCTCTCAGCTTTTACATTTACATTCTTTGGGGGATTTTGCTCTTATAAAACTAAAAAGGAAATTACATATGATGGCCCCATTAAAAACCTTTCTCCCCTTTTAGAAAGGAAAAGGGTGCCATGAAAAAGAAAAGAAAAGTCAAAATTACATCGAGTTATACATAAAACCGCCGAAGCTCATCCGCATTCCAAGATCTTGGAATTTCATTGCCATCCATGTCCTTCAGTCTGTACGAACCAGGCCTTGACGAAGATGCTACTAAGAAAGGCCCTTCCCATTTCAGTTGCAATTTGCCCACTGTATCCGGATTGGCCACTCTCCGAAGCACCAAGTGTCCTGGCTCAATATTTTTTAGCCGGACCTTTCTATCTCGCCATTTAACTGTTTCAGCCTGGTACTTATTGATATTCTCCACGGCCTGAAGCCTGATCCCTTCTAAGGCATCTTTTTCCACGAGACAAGTATCTTCGGGACCTGATTCTGCCGAAGCTACCACTCTTATTGATCCAGCTTTGGCTTCTTCCGGGGTTATTGCTTCGTCACCAAATAACAACTTAAATGGGGTAAAGCCTGTAGATCTTGATGTTGTTGTGTTATGGCTCCATACCACTTTGGTAAGCTGATCTGGCCACTTTCCCCTTGGTTGATTAAAGATTAGCTTCATTATTCCTGTCATTATGATGCCGTTGGCCCTTTTAACAAGCCCATTCGACTCCGGGTGCCTGACTGACGCAAAGTGGATCTTCGTGCCAATTTGATCACAAAAATTTCTGAATTCTTCGGAGTCAAATTGTGTTCCATTATCTACAGTTATAGCCTTCGGCACTCCGAAGCGACAGACAATATTCTGCTAGAAAAATTTTTGGACAGTGGCCGAAGTTATTGTAGCTAATGGCTTCGCCTCAATCCACTTGGAAAAATATTCCACAGCAACTACAACATATTTCAGATTGCCTTGAGCCGGTGGTAATGGGCCCAGCAAATCGAGGCCCCACCTTTGCAATGGCCAGATGGGTTGTATTAGCTGTGTCAAAGACGAAGGTTGTTTTTGATCTCTTGCACATTTCTGACAACCTTCGCACTTTTGAACTAACTCAGCTGCATCCGAAGCTGCCTTCGGCCAATAAAATCCTTGACGGAACACTTTTCCAAGTAACGGCCTGGATCCGATGTGGGATCCACAAAGGCCTGCATGTATCTCCTTCATCAACTCTATACCTTCGGCTCTAGACAAGCACTTGAGCAGCGGGGCACAAACTCCATGCTTGTATAACTCCCCTTCTATAATGATATACGGACGAGCTCTTGCCTCTATTCTTTTATTATAAGCTTCGTCATCTGATAGGAAGTTGCCCTGAAGGTAAGAAATTATTTCAGTTCTCCAATCTTCACTGTACACAGGAGAAATAGTAAGAACTGCTCTTTCAAGTAACTCCACTGAAGGTGCCTTTATTGTTTCGAAGAATACATCCGAAGGTAGCGGCAGCCCCTGTGCTGCAGACCTGGCTAACAAATCAGCATGTTCATTTTGCCCTCGAGGGATATTCTTAACAGAAAATCCTTCGAAGGAAGCTTCGATCCTTCGGACTGTGTCTAGGTATTTTTCAAGCTTCGGGTCTTTAGCCTTGCAACTTTTGTCAATATGACCCGAAACAATCTGAGAATCAGTTTTAAGGATCGCCCTCCTGATCCCCATCGCCTTTAGTTTCCGAAGACCCAGGAGCAAGGCTTCGTACTCAGCAATATTATTTGTGCAGCTGAAGTCCAGTCTTGCTGCATAGCAAGTTTTAACCTTGGACGGTGAAACCAAAACAGCAGCTGCTCCTGCTCCGAAGGTTCCCCAGGAGCCATCACAAAACACTGTCCATGCTTCGGCATCTTTATTCGCTTCTTCGCCCTGAGCCCCTGGCGTCCAGTCGGCAATAAAATCTGCCAATGCTTGAGACTGGATCGAGGATCTGTGCACATAATCAATGTAAAATTCATTAAGCTCCGCAGCCCATTTTCCAATTCGGCCAGTAGCTTCTTTATTTCTCATGATATCTTTCAACGGCTGCGAAGAAGGAACAATAATATTATATGCCTGAAAATAATGCCGAAGCTTCCTGGATGCCATTAGAACGGCATACAACACCTTCTCCAGTTCTGTATAATTTTTCTTTGAGACACTAAGGACCTCAGATACAAAATATACTGGGACCTGCTTCTTGATTTGTCCATCAAACTTCTCCTGCACAAGTGCCGCACTTACTGCTGAGTGCGAAGCTGCCACATACAACAACAGAGGAGCCCCTGGCATTGGTGGAGTTAATGTTGTTAGATCTATCAGGTATTGCTTGAGTTCTTCGAAAGCTTTTTGTTGAGCTGGGCCCCATTGAAAGACTTCAGCTGATTTTAGCACCTCGAAGAAGGGTAGATTTCTTTCCGCTGATCTGGATATAAATCTGTTAAGAGATGCCAGTCTTCCTGTCAATCTTTGGGCCCCCTTTCTTGTGGTTGGTGGCTCCATTCGAAGTATAGCTTCGATTTTATTTGGGTTAGCTTCAATTCCCTTTGTTGAAACCAAGCATCCAAGGAACTTACCCTTCTTTACTCCGAAGACACATTTTTCTGGATTCAGCTTCAGACCAGCTTGTCTGAAGCTGGCGAAGGTCTCCTGCAGATCAGCAATATGGTCTTCTTGCTTCGTGCTTTTTACAATAATGTCATCAACATAGGTCAACACATTTCTGCCTATCTGAGATTGGAGAACCTTCGCAGTCATCCTGCTGAAACTCCCTCCAGCATTCTTAAGCCCCTCAGGCATCCGAAGATAGCAATATGTACCACTTGGGGTTATGAAACTAGTCTTCGGCTCATCCTCCTTTTTCATCCAGATTTGATGATAGCCTGAGTAACAATCCAGGAGACTCATGAGTTCCGAAGAAGCTGCTGCATCAACTAAAGAGTCTATCCTTGGCAGCGGGAACTCATCCTTCGGACAAGCCTTGTTGAGATCTGTGAAATCAATACACATTCTCCACTTTCCATTGGCCTTCTTCACCATAACAGTGTTAGCTAGCCATTCTGGATACTTCACTTCTCTGATAACTCCTGCACTTAGGAGTCTTTTTACTTCGTTGCGAGCCCCTTCGGCCTTGTCATCAGACATTTTCCGAAGCCTCTGCTTGCGGGGTCTGAAGGATGGGTCAACATTGAGCGAATGTTCAATAACATCCCGATTCACTCCACAAAGATCATTGGCTGACCATGCAAAAACATCTTTATTGTTGAATAAAAACCTTATCAAGGTTTTCTCTTGATCTTCAGATAATTGCGAGCCCAATAGCACCTTCTGCTCTGCTATATCCTCACACAGCAGCATGGGCTTCGGCTGATCAGCCGAAGCTGCTTTTTCCCTCCTGAACTTGTACTGTTCACAAGCTTCAACTCCATCTATATTATGGATTGCCTTGGAATCAGTCCAGCTTCCTTCGGCCCTTCTGGCAGCTTCCTGAGTCCCATGAATAGCAATAGGCCCTTGGTCCGAAGGTATCTTCATGCAGAGATAAGCTGGGTGAAGAATTGCTTCAAAAGCATTTAGGGTACCACGACCAATGATGGCGTTGTAGGGGTATTCCATGTCAACAATATCAAACACAATTTGCTCAGTCCTTGTGTTATTAACAAATCCGAAGGTTACCGGCATGGTAATCTTCCCGAGTGCCACAATCTGCCGCCCTCCGAAGCCACAAAGAGGGTGCGTAGCATCATGAATCTTGTCTTCAGGCTCTTGCATCTGTCTGAAGGCTTTGGCAAATATAATGTCAGCTGCACTGCCTGTGTCAACTAGGACATTGTGAACCAGAAACCCTTTGATCACACAAGAAATGACCATAGCATCATTGTGAGGATAGTCCTTGAGCTGAAGATCTTCCTGAGAGAAGGTAATTGGAATGTGAGACCATTTTGACTTAATGAAGGGTCCCTGCACTCCAACATGCTGCACCCTTCTCTGAGCCTCCTTCTTCTGCTTTTTGTTAGCTGGCTCTGAGCAAGAACCGCCTGTTATCGGGAGCACCAGCTTCGAAGCCGAAGCAGCTCCAGCTTGAGTGTTGAACGAAGCCATCAGCTCAGAAAGGTGGAAGTGAGTTGACCGGAGGTGGGCGCCAATGTTGGGGACTTGTTCTCAAATGCTTCGAATTAAGAACAAGGCAACACGGAAAATGTTAAGTATTAAGGTCCTTCGTCCTTCATAACGATATATCCCTTCGGGATATATAGCATCTCGGACGAAGGTTACAAAGAACATACCTTCGTAAGCATAACAACGAAGAATAAAGCATTCACATAAATCATGAAATAGACATGTAAATATTATCATAGAATTATCTCTACTTGTATTAATGAATATAAATGACTTTGAAGTACAAATGTACCTTCGGTCTTGCGGAAGGCAAAAAGTGCGAATGTGATGCGAAGGCAAAAAGCAGGTTCGCGTGAACAGTACAGAGGTACTGTTCATCTATTTATAGACACAGGTCGCAGCCTGTGACAAATTACAATTATGCCCCTTGCGGAAGTTTACAACATTGACTCGGACATACATGTATAAAAAGGTCATTCTGCCTCTATGTCGGTTTAAAACGCCGAAGCTCCATGAAAAGGGACCTTCGGCCATCTCTTAGAAACGACTTTGGCCGAAGCTGCTTCTTCGTGTGAGACCTTCGGCGTACCGAAGCACGACCCCAACAAGGGCCTCGAATTCGGCGAGGGCCTCAGCATACTCCACGCACTCCACGTCGCATTCGTACGCGTGTCGGTACGTGGAGCCGACGGTGATGACCCCGTTGGGGCCCGACATCTTGAGCTTGAGGTAGGTGTAGTTGAGGACGGCCATGAACTTGGTGTAGCATGGTCTCCCCAGCACTGCGTAGTAGGTTCCTCGGAACCCGACCACCTCGAACGTGAGGGTTTCCTTTCGGAAGTTGGAGGGAGTCCCGAAGCAGACAGGCAGATCGAGTTGCCCAAGGGGTTGGACGCGCTTCCCGGGGATGATCCCGTGAAAGGGCGCCGCGCCGGCCCGGATCACGGACAGATCGATCTGCAAGAGCCCGAGGGTCTCGGCGTAGATGATGTTGAGGTTGCTGCCTCTGTCCATGAGGACCTTGGTAAGCCTGACATTGCCGATGACAGGATCGACAACGAGCGGGTACTTCCCCGGGCTCGGCACGCGGTCGGGGTGGTCGCCTTGGTCGAAGGTGATGGGCTTGTCGGACCAGTCTAGGTAGACTGGCACCGCCACCTTCACCGAGCAGACCTCCCGGTGCTCTTGCTTGCGGTGCCGAGCCGAGGCGTTCGCCACCTGCCCACCGTAGATCATGAAGCAGTCATGGACCTCGGGGAACAATTCTGCCTTGTGGCCCTCCTTCTTATCGTTGTCGTGGGCTTTGCACCTTCCGCCGGTGGCTCGGCCTTGTGGAAGTAGCGCCGAAGCATGACGCACTCCTCAAGGGTGTGCTTGACGGGACCCTGATGATAGGGGCACGACTCCTTGAGCATCTTGTCGAACAGGTTGGCCCCTTCGAGAGGCTTCCGAGGGTTCCTGTGCTTGGCGGCGGCGACAAGGTCTGCGTCGGCGGCGTCGCATTTCGCTTGCGACTTCTTCTTGCCCTTCTTCTTCGTGCTGCGCTAAGCGGACGCCTCGGGGACATCTTCCTGCTGGTGTCCCTGAGGCTGCTTGTCCTTCCGGAAGATGGCCTCGACCGCCTCCTGGCCAGAGGCGAACTTGGTGGCGATGTCCATCAGCTCGCTCGCCCTGGTGGGAGTCTTGCGACCCAGCTTGCTCACCAGGTCGCGGCAAGTGGTACCGGCGAGGAACGTGCCGATGACATCTGAGTCGGTGATGTTGGGCAGCTCGGTGCGCTGCTTCGAAAATCGCTGGATGTAGTCCCGCAGGGATTCTCCCGGCTGCTGGCGGTAGCTTCGGAGGTCCCAGGAGTACCCAGGGCGCACGTATGTGCCCTGGAAGTTGCCGGCGAAGGCTTTGACTAGGTCGTCCCAGTTGGAGATCTGCGCAGGAGACAGATGCTCCAGCTAGGCTCGGGCGGCGTCGGAGAGGAACAGGGGGAGGTTGCGGATGATGAGGTTGTCATCGTCCGTTCCACCCAGCTGGCAGGCCAGCCGGTAGTCCGCGAGCCACAGTTCCGGCCTTGTTTCCCTGAGTACTTGGTGATGGTAGTCGGGGTTCGGAACCGGGTCGGGAACGGCGCCTGTCGTATGGCCCGGCTGAAAGCTTGCGGACCGGGTGGTTCGGGCGAGGGGCTCCGATCCTCCCCACTGTCGTAGCGTCCCCCACGCCTAGGGTGGTAGCCTCGGCGCACCTTCTAGTCGAGGTGGGCTCGACGGTTGCGGCGGTGGTGCTCGTTGCCGAGGCGACCCGGGGCTGCAGGCGTTGTGTCTCGCGTGCGCCCAGTGTGGACCGAGGCTTCCCGCATGAATCGGGAAGTCACGGCGCGATGCTCCGGGGGATACCCCTGCCTTCGGGAGGCGGAGCTTTCAGCCCGTCGGACCGCGGTATCCTCCAGGAGATTCTTGAGTTCTCCCTGGATACGCCGCCCCTCGGTGGTGGATGGTTCCGGCATCGCTCGGAGTAGTATTGCTGCTGCAGCCAGGTTCTGGCCGACCCCACTGAAAGCCGGGGGCAGCCTTTCCCTGGCATCGTCAGCGATGCGGTGCTAGACGTCCTGGGGCAGATGACGCGCTTCTCCGACTGGTGCTCGGCCTGCCCACTCCTGCCCGATGTTCTGCCGGAGCTGCACAAGTTGTCCTGCTTCCTCATCGAGCCTGGCCTGCATCTCACGGATTTGCTCGAGCTGTGCGTCCTGACCCCCCGTAGGGACTGGGACCACAGCTAGCTCCCGAAGGATGTCAACGCAAGGCGCAGGCCTAGGGGGATCGCCGTCCTCCGGCATACCAAGGTGGTTGCCTTCGTCGAGACCCCCTAGATCGACGTGGAAACATTCGCGACTTGGGCCACAGTCCTCGTCGCCGAGGCTGTGGCTACCATCGGAGCAATCGGAGAGGCAGTAGTCACATGCGGTCATGAAGTCCCGCATGGCACTGGGGTTACCGAGGCTGGAGAAATCCCAACCATAGTCGGGCTCGTCATCTTCCTCGGAGCCCGGGGGCCCCTAGGTCGAGACGGCCGTCAGTCGGTCCCAGGTTGACCACATATGGTGCCCCAGAAGGTTCGGATATGCCTTTATGAAAGCGTCCACCAAAGCAGGGTCGCTTGGTGGGTCGAAGCTGAATCTAAAAGGCACAGGGTGGAAAACGGACGGTACCTCTTGATCCACGGATGGTGACGGAGTCGCGTCGGGGACGGACTGCACCGTTATCTTAGGTACGAGGCTAATGCCTAGCAGGTCCTTCGCAAGCATGTTGGCGTCATCCATCCGCTTGGGGTTGGCGTGTTGCGGGGAAATGACGCCCGTCTTCGTCTCAGACGCGAGGTCGAAGCCCGACATGTCCCCCGCTAGGGCGCCGGCATCGTCGACTCGTTTGACAGCCGACGAGGTGGCACCTCCTGCTTGGCCATGGTTGCCCCGCCTCCTCCTCCATTGGCGGGGAGGGTGACGGGACAGACCCGGATGCTGCTCTTCCGCCACGCGGGGAAGACGTCATCGATTCTGCCACCGTCGGGTGGGCTGACGGCCGCCATTGTCGTTGTCGCGCGGCAGAGGAAGGAGTACCATGTCGTAGCTGCCGTCGAGGGACATGAACTCGAGACTCTCGAAACGGAGCAGCGTCCCGGGTTGGAGAGGTTGATGGAGACTACACATCTGGAGCTTGACGGGAAGCTATTCGTCAACACGCAGCAGGCCCCTACCTGGCGCGCCAACTATCGGCGTTTCGACCCTGGGGGGTCCCTGGACCGACGAGTAAATTGTCACTGCATGTCCTAGCCCAGATGGGTCGGCGTGAGATGGAACACAAGGGGGAATGATAAGGGGAACCGCAGCTCATGTTGTCCTGCGCCCAGGGCGGATGCGCTTGCAGTAGGGGGTTACAAGCGTTCGTGAGGGAGAGAGTGAGAGCATATCCGTCAGCCCGTTCTCCCGCGTGGCCACCTTTTTGTATGAGGGCCCTGGACCTTCCTTTTATAGACGTAAGGAGAGGACCCATGTGTACAATGGGGGGTGTAGCAATGTGCTAACGTGTCCGGCAGAGAGGAGCCAAAGTCCTATGTACATGCCGACGTGGCTGTCGGAGAGGCGTTGGTGCCCTGTTCATGTGATGTCGTGGCTGTCGGAGGAGCGCTTAAACCCTGTAGAAGCACAGCTGTCGGGGCTGTCGGGACCTTGCTGACGTCTCCCTGCTTCCGTAGGGGGCTGAGAACTGCCGTCGTCATGGAGCACGCGGGGTGTCATCATTACTTGTTTTACCGAGGTGAGCCAGATGGGACGCCGGTCTTGTTCCCCGTAGCCTGAGCTAGCTAGGGGTAGGGTAATGATGTACCCCCCTGCGATGTGGTCGGTCCAAGCCCAAGGTCGGGCGAGGCGGAGGCTCCTCCGAGGTCGAGGTTGAGTCCGAGCCCTGGGGTCGGGCGAGACGGAGTCCGAGCCCTAGGGTCGAGCGAGGCGGAGACCGTCTTCCGGGGTCGAGGTTGAGTCCGAGCCCTGGGGTCGGGCGAGGTGGAATCCGAGCCCTGGGGTTGGGCGAGGCGGAGACCGTCTTCCGAGGTCGAGGTTGAGTCCGAGCCCTGGGGTCGGGCAAGGTGGAGTCCGAGTCCTGGGGTCGGGCGAGGTGGAGACCGTCTTCCAGGGTCGAGGTTGAGTCCGAGCCCTCGGGTCGGGCGAGGCGGAGTTCGTCGTCCGAGGTCGAGGTTGAGTCCGAGCCCTAGGGTCGGGCGAGGCGGAGCTTCCTATGGCGCCTGAGGCCGGACTTGGCGGTTGTCAGCCTCACCCTGGTGGGTGGCACAGTAGTCGGAGCAGCGCAGGTGGCGCTATTTTCCTGTCAGGTCGGTCAGTGGAGGGGCGAAGTGACGGCGGTCACTTCAGCCCTGTCGACTGAAGAGCGCGCGTTAGGATAAGGTGTCAAGCGATCCTTGCATTGAATGCTCCTGCGATCCGGTCGGCTGGCGAGGCGATCTTGGCCAAGGTTGCTTCTCCGCAAAGCCTGCCCGAGCTGGGCCTCGGGCGAGTCGAAGGTGCGCCCGTTGCTTGAGGAGGCCCTCGGGCGAGGCGTGAATCTGCCTGGGTCTACTATTCCTGCCCGAGGCTGGGCTCGGGCAAGGTGAGATCGTGTCCCTTGAGCGGACAGAGTTTTGTCCTGTATTGCGCCCATCAGGCCTTTGCAGCTTTGTGCTGATGGTGTTTACCAACCGAGTTTAGGAGTCTTGTGGGTACCCCTAATTATGGTCCCCGACACATCTAGCAAGCAAAACGCTTAGGCCCCTCCTCATCTTAGGATTTAGGGTAGGTGCATTCCGGCACCCGGCCAAAGATATTCCTCTCCGACACTCATCTTGTCTTAATAAGCATACTTATCCTTTGCTTATCTCATAACCTTGTAACAAACATGATCTATTCCAAAATAAATTAAGTAGATCTTATCTAGTCTAGTCTGATTACACCAATTTAATTCAGATCCCGTCTAGTCTGATCAGATCTAATCTAATGGACAAACATGTTAGATATACTGGAAAATAAGATTAGATCCGACTCTTGTAAATATGTTTTAACCTAAATTGGAGTTTTAGTCCAACCTGGCCATATGCAACTACCTTAACCACCCGATAGTTGCATAACCCCTATGTTTTAACCTAATAGAGATTCTGACCTACCTACGCCATATAATTCATCCTATCTCAAAGGATTCTAACAGATCTTAATAATGCATATTCTACCCTAGTAGATTTATCTGACTTAAACTAAGTTTAATCCAGTTATATCCAATCTACTCTAGACCCTACCTAATCTAATATGGTCTAATCTATGTTATAAGTATTAACTAAACCATATTCTTATAAACGGGTTTTAAACCTAAACGGTTGTTTTAGACCAACTCGTCCGTGAAACCACGACCTAGCTTATGTTATAGGTTGCCCAACCCATTTATTTCAAAAGCAAAGTAAAACTTTGTTTAATCTATCTACCCCATGTACCCATAATTGTTATCCCAATCTTGATATAAAACAAAGGTTGAGCCCTACTAAAGAGTCTTCAGATCATAACCAGCTACTAGCTTATTCATTCCGCTTATCGAATAAATTCCCTTGCAAAACTATTTTGCCATATGCTTCTAACTCTCATGGTCAATACTAGGAAGGGAGGATTACCAGACAACAGCAAACAGAAATGAATCCCCCAAATCCTCCACCTATTGGAATCGATCAAGTGGTTGCCGCCCAAATGCTGGTAATACAACTAATGTCAGACATGGTTACCGAAATGCAAAATCAGATAAGACAAGAACGCGAGGAAATACGTCAGGACCGGCTGGATATACGTCGAGAAATAAGGCAAGAACAGTTGGAAAGACAACGACAACAACAACCTCCACCAGCTCCACCAAGCTACATAAACATATATATATACACGTAACTATTATTTGTAAGATCTAAGTGTTACTTTAGTTAGTAGATGGTATGATACTATTTTAGGAAGAATAATAAGGTCTAATTGTGTGGCGGAACTGCCTGAATTATTCTAACTTAAGTGCCTAAGTCCCGCCTTAGAGGCTAAACCACACTTAAATGGGAATAACCCGTCAATCCCTCGGATCTAGTCCGACACGGCCACTGACAGGATCAAGTACCACAATCTCACTCGATGGTGAGTCACAGAGCAAATACAATAAAGCATAAAACCATGCATGAAAGAGTATTAAATTATTACATCATCATAGGAGTTTTGCAAAAGTAGTCATCATTGTTCGAAGTGCAGCGGAAATAAACTAACGGTAAATAAACAGAGAGATGGGGAAGCCTGTCCCATCACTCCTCATGCTCCTCCTCAGCCGAGGTAGGGTCCCACTCGACAGTCCAACCCGGTGGCAAGATGGACGGCCAAGTCACTCCAGCAACCATGTCCTCCAGAGAACCTGTAAAAAAATTATGCCACAAGCAAGGCTGAGTATACTAATACTCAGCTAGACTTACCCGGTGTGAGGAGTCTACTCCTCTACCTCTAGACATGCAGCTGTTTGGCTGTGGGGTTTGGTTGCCAAAAACACTAGCTGAGTTTCTAAGTCAAGTTTTAACTTTGTCAAATTAAGTGTGACTCTCTTAAGGCTAAAGATGTACTATCTACTCATACATAGTAGCAAACATTTTTAGCAATCAACATCTTGTATCATCTCAGCACAATTCCACTTGTTACTCAATGTAGCAGCATGGATCAAGCAGTCTCATTAGCTGCGAGAAGCAGACGATTCGAATCGAGTTTTTAAACCTTGCAAGGTAAACCTAAACACACGACATGTAGGGGCACTCTGTCCCCACACATATCAACCGTCCCCATCGATTCCCTGTCAGCAGATCAGGGCTCACCGCCTTGGCGTACAATGCCTCACTGACCCCGACTGCCGTCGTGCAGTGACCGCACTTGTACCCACCATAACCGGAATGGGAGACCTCGTCTCAGGTCGCGTGAGGGGATATGCCCACTGCCAGGTTCACTCAGGTACTAGGCTTACCGATTTACCATATTTCTCGTCATGTGCTTAGTACGTTCAAACGCTTGACTCAAGGTACCACACCTTAATCCTTATTCAAATTTTCATCTCGTGGACAACCAATCCCCATGGATTGTTGTCCACAATCAGCATCATTATGAGAAGAAAGTAGATACAACCAATTTCCTGACCTCGCGCGAGTGCTAGAAAAATCACTCGACTTCTACCGAGATCCTAATTAATAAAGCAGCTACTTGACCTAGCATACTAGTATTCATCTCAACAAGATTCCTGAGATCATGCAACTAGGGTTTCAAACAACTCCTACACCTAGGTGCACAATCAATCCTACAATCATTAAGTGAAGTGAAATAGCATAAATAATAGGTTATGCATAAACCGGGGCTTGCCTTCCAAGGCTGTGGCAGGCAGGTCCTCTGGTGCAGACTCGGGTGCTGGATCCGGGGCTACCTCCTGAGCAGCTCCTTGCTCCGGCATGAGGACGTACTCTCCGTCAGCAAGGTTACAGTCTATCGAATGCAATGAACATGTATGTCATGATTATGCAGGATTTAATAACATTATGCTAAAAAGAACTAAGTCAAGAAGTAACTTAGGGTTTCTTAGTCATGCGGGGCTTCCAGTGGGTTATGCTTATTACTTTTTAGACTTAGGTTTTTATTGAGGATAAACATAGTGGATTTGTATTGTCTTTATAGAGTTCAGTGGACAATTTACAAGGGTTTTAGGATGACACTAATTTCCATTATTCATTTTTCTTTCTTTAATTTCTATTTATGAATTCTAGTGGGGGTTTGAACTACAACAGTAGCTTAATTTTCTTCAAAAATTCTGTAAAAATTACAGTGGGTTGCCATTTGCTATTCTAGCCTGTTTTAAGAATTTGAGGCTCAACATATAAAGGCTATGCTTAAGACAAAAATAGTAAAAGTTGGGTAAATGGGCCACTTTGTACTATAACTCTTACTTAGAGGTGGGTTCTGTCCTAAAGGTTATTTTTGTTGGCATCTAACAGTAAAAATAGGCTTCTGTGTCAAAAATCACAGAAAGCTAAGGGGTGGTTATTTAGTTATGATTTTCTAAAGTTTAATGTCAAAAAGGCACTTTCTACTACATTGTTATTTGAAAAATGTCAAACAGCAGATTTCATATTTTTCCTAAGTTCTTAATAACAAAACATTAACTATCCCAAGGGTGGGGGTGTTTTCATCTTGGGGTTATTTTTGTAGGGTTTTTCTAAGTTTTCCTTGTTTTATTTAACTAAAAAGTATCCTACTTATTTTATACTAAACCAGGGTATGATAGATTTTTCTAGTGAACTACATTGAATAAGTACCCTAACAAAAATAGGGGTTCCCTCTGGTTCAGTATTTAATTCACCTTTTCTATTTTTCTTAACCTTAAGTATATTATAAAATAAGTGGTAAAAACTAACTTAATGGATTGGACAGAGAGGTTTAACATTTTTAAACAGGTCAGTAGGTAGATATAAACTTCTCCAAATTTTTCTAACCCTAGTCAAATAATACAACTATTTTTCTTTCTATTATTGAGCTTTTGGCCAAAACTATAATTAAATCAGAGCTTTAAAGTTTTCTATAGTACATAGGGGGTTTTATATTTTTCTTAAGTAGGTTATATTATTTAGAGTCTGACAAAATTGGTTTGACCAAATTTGGATGAACTAAACAGAAGTTATGAATTTTTAAAGTCTCTATTCAATTTAAAAACAGAATTAATAAGAGTTTCCTGGAAAAACAGTTTACACCGAGGTCCCTGGGTTTAAACTAAATCGATCCTCGCAGTTCTACCCTTGCGCCACTATTCCCCTGGGTCGCTGACAGTTCAAAAAGCCCTCTGACCTTCTCTTCCTCTCACCCGCAGTCCTTCCCCCAATGTAAACAGTACCCGCGGGAAAGAAAAGGGTGGCGCAGCTTACCGGCGGCGAGATGGGTCCGGCGAAGGGCAGGGTTGGCTTGGGGAGGCTCTGGCGGTCACAGCGAGGTGCGGCTCGGTGGCAGGAATGGCCGGAATCGCTCGGTCCACGTGCGCAGGCGGGTGTTCTCGTCGGCGGCGAGTGTACCGGCCAAAATACGGCGATCTGGTTCAATCCAAGGGCATGGTGAGCTTCACGGGGTAACGTAGGGACTGTGTGCCAGGAATCGGAAAATGGTTGAGCGGATTACCCGGTCCACGTACTCTGGCGGGGTTGCGAACTCCGGCGACCGTGGACTGGCCTCTCCGGCGAAGCAGGCTTCGATTCCTCGCTCGAGGAGCTTCACTGGGCGTGCACACTCGCCTCAGAGGGTTGGATGGGGTTGGGGAAGGCTGGGCTGGCCGATCTACGATGGCAGTGGCTCGGATGGCCGCGGACACGCCGCGCACGGGCAAACGGCGGTGAACTGAGCTCCGGTGAGGCTTGAGGGTGTGCGGAAGAGTGCAGTCGACGCCCGAGTGGGCTTTATAGGTGCGGGCGCGAGCCATGGCGTCGGCTGGCCGTTTGGCGCGACGCGGGGCACGCGGGGGCGCGCGCGGGCGTGCTCTGGCGAGCTCAGAGCGCGTCGAACACGTGGCTCGTTGCTTCTGCCCGTGTTCTTCCCTCTGCTGAGCGGCCAAAACGTACAAATCTTACCCTATCGCCTGTGGGAGATCTCTTCCCTGCACCTAGAGCTACCTAGTTCATGTGAGTTCCAAGAGTAGATGTGGTCGGGTTAGAGAGATATGAGGGTGGGAAGTTGGCTGTGTCAGACATGTCCAAACCGAGACAAAAATGGTGCCAAGTCGTGTCAAACGCCCTAGGGTAGGTGTCACCTCTTTCCAGGGCATTCACCACTTTGTCAATTGGGTCGAAGTGTTTTGAATTTTGGATTAAGGTGAACATGTGGGATCTTGTTCAAGGGTTAGTTTTTATACTTAGGCAAATTCTGAATTTTTCCCTTGTGCTCAACCTTTGGTGAACTTTTTGGGGCTTTTCTGAAAACTTTTTGGGGGTACTTTCTTACTATTATTTGTAGGTTATGAAGCATATTACAACTTTTATATTTGGCCCAAGCCATGATCATAAGGTTTACATGACCTTTTGATCCTAGCTTCAATTAGGGTTCCTATTGCCAAAGAGGGGTTTGCTTTAGGGTTTTGGGAAATCTTCCCCCTTAGATGTGCATGACAAGCTAGGGCATGATATCCAAGATGGTTTGCACTTGCTTAGGACCTTGAATTCCAAGTTTGATGTACTTGGCCCAATTCAATCTTCATGTGCTAATAGGTTAAAAGGGGGTAGCCCTGGGTGGACACCCTGAGTAACACCTGGGGTGTTACAGCCCTCCCCCCTTAAAGGAATCTCGTCCCGAGATTTTAGGTAGAGTCCCTTGGAGGGGTGCTTGAAGGTGTGTGGGTGTTCTACCCTTTCTTTATACTCAAGTTTCTCTTATTAACTGCTCTTCGAATGTCATTCTCTTTGCAACTTCAGAAGGAAGCCCTTCTTAAGTTAAATCCACAACTTAGACTATCCTTGTTATCTAAGTTTTTCTTATAATTGAATTCAAAGGGCAGGTGGGGGTGGGGTTTTGGGGTTACGTACCGACTCCTTTGGGCAGAAAGTCGGGAAAGCGAGAGCGTAGAAAATCCTCAGTCTCCCATGTAGCTTCCTCTGCTGAATGGTGACTCCACTGAACTTTATACATTCTGATCGACCTCGCCCGAGTTGATCTTTCCTTTTGATCTAATACCTTGACGGGGTACTCTTGGTAGGACAAGTCTGGTTCTATCTCAATATCTAGTTCTGGCAGCACTTCAGTGGGTAGGCGAACACATTTCCGCAGCTGAGATACATGGAACACATTGTGAACTGCTGACATGTGAGGTGGCAACTCCAGTTGATAGGCTACGGGTCCACAAGCTTCCTTGATCTCGTAGGGTCCAATGTAACGAGGAGCTAACTTGCCCTTGATCCCAAATCTCTGGACACCCTTGGTGGGTGACACCTTAAGATAAACATAATTTCCGACCTCAAACTGTAAAGGCTTCCGCCTCTTATCATGATAGCTCTTTTGCCTGGCCTGAGCAGCTTCTAGGTTTTTCTTAATAATTCTGACCTTTGCTTCTGCTTCAAGTACCAAATCCGGCCCAAAAACTTCCCTCTCTCCTGCTTGAGACCAATTCAGTGGGGTCCTACACCTTCTCCCATATAATGCCTCAAAAGGTGCCATCTTCAGACTAGACTGATAGTTGTTATTGTAAGAAAACTCTGCCAAGGAAAGACACTTGTCCCAGTCCTTTCTGTAGTGTAGTGCACATGCCCGCAACATGTCTTCCAAAATCTGGTTCACCCTTTCGGTCTAGCCATCGGTTTGGGGATGATAGGCTGAGCTTCGTATGACCTGGGTCCCAAGTGATTCTTGCAATTGCTCCCAAAATCGTGCCACAAATGGTGCTCCTCTGTCCGAGACTATAGTCCTTGGTATCCCATGCAGACGAACTATGTGGTCAATGTACATCTCTGCATATTTCTCTGTCCTGTGGGTGGTGTGCACTGGTAAGAAATGAGCAGTCTTAGTCAATCTGTCCACAATAACCCAAATAGAATCATGGTGCCTGGATGTATTGGGCAATCCCACTATAAAGTCCATGCAAATGTCCTCCCATTTCCAAGATGGTATGGGAAGGGGTTGCAAAGGACCTGCTGTCTTCAAATGACTGGCTTTGATTCTCTGGCAGGTGTCACACTCAGATATGTACTTGGCAATTTCTCTCTTCATTCTGGTCCACCAATATAAAGATCTGAGGTCATGGTACATCTTGTTGCTACCAGGGTGCATGGAGAATTTGGAAAGGTGAGCTTCATCTAGTATCTTCTTTCTGAGCTCAGGGTCCTTGGGAACAACTAATCGGTCTCCAAACCATAGAATTCCCTTGCTGTCCTGACGGAAGCACTTGTATTTCTCTGCCTTTTGCTTGATCATGTCTTTGATAACCTGAACACCCTTATCCTCAACCTGTGCCCTGACTATTTGCTCTTGCAATGTGGGTTCCACCGAGATATAATTTAATTTACCGGAAGGAATAACTTCCAGGTTCAGCTTGCACAGTTCATCACACAGGGTGGTAACCCTTGCATCCAAGCTCATACAATTGCACTGGGCTTTTCTGCTCAAGGCATCTGCCACAACATTTGCTTTGCCCGGGTGATAGTGCACCTCCAAATCATAGTCCTTGATTAACTCCAACCATCTCCTCTGCCTCATGTTCAGATCTGCCTGAGTGAAGATGTATTTGAGGCTCTTATGATCAGTGTAGATGTTACAGTGAGCTCCCATCAAGTAGTGTCTCCATATCTTCAGAGCATGAACCACAACTGCCAACTCCAGGTCATGTGTAGGGTAGTTCTGCTCATGGGGCCTGAGTGCTCGGGAAGCATAAGCAATGACTCTGTTATCTTGCATCAAGACACATCCCAATCCTGTACCAGAAGCATCACAATAAACTTCAAATGGCTTGGTGCTGTCAGGTTGAGCCAGCACTGGGGCTGTTGTCAAATGCTGCCTCAAAGTGTGAAAGGCATCCTCGCACTTTTGGCTCCAATCATATTTGACTCCCTTCCTCAACAATTCAGTCATTGGTTTGGCAATTCTGGAGAAATCCGGAATAAATCGTCGATAATACCCTGCCAATCCCAGAAAACTCCGGATCTGCCTCACTGTAGTCGGGGGTTTCCAATCCATCACTTCTTGTACCTTCTCAGGATCAACTGATATCCCATCCTGAGAAATTGTGTGACCCAAGAATTTGATTTCCTTCAGCCAGAACTCACATTTAGACAACTTAGCATAAAGATGATGGTCGCGCAGTCGTTAAAGCACGATGTGCAGGTGCTCAGCATGTTCGTCTTCATTCTTGGAATAGACCAGAATATCATCAATGAAAACGACCACGAACTTATCCAACTCTGGCATAAACACTGAGTTCATCAGGTACATGAAATAAGCCGGGGCGTTGGTCAGCCCAAAAGACATCACCAAAAACTCATACAGCCCATATCTGGTAGAGAAAACCGTCTTGTGAATATCGCTGGCACGGATCTTGATCTGATGGTAACCTGAGCGAAGCTCTAACTTGGAGAATACCTTGGCTCCTACTAGCTGATCAAACATAACATCAATGCGGGATAGCGGGTATTTGTTCTTGATAGTCACCGCATTGAGAGGGCGGTAGTCAACACACATCCTCAAACTCTCATCCTTTTTCTTCACGAATAAGGCAGGACATCCCCATGGTGAAGTACTTGGGCGAATGAACCCCTTATCCAACAACTCTTGCAATTGCTTTTTCAGTTCTGCCAATTCTGCGGGAGGCATCCTATAGGGCCTCTTGGAGATGGGAGCAGTCCCGGGTTGCAATTCAATGGCGAACTCAATGTCTCGGTCAGGTGGCATCCCTGGCAATTCATCTGGAAACACATCCGGATAGTCACAGACCACTGGGATCTTTTCTACTGGGGATTCTAACATAACAAAGGCACAAGAACGGGTACATCCCTGGTCAGGCAAATATAGTGTGGTTCCACCACAAGTTGGTGAGTGCACCTCAATGGCCCTAGCTGCAATATCCATCACAGCCTGATTTCTGGTCAACCAGTCAGTTCCCAATATGATATCCACACTCTCCAAACGCAAAATGAGGAGGTTGGTTTTAATTATCAGACTACCAAACTTTATAGGCACATTCTTGTTAATTTGGTAAGTGGCAACCCTGCCGCCTGGTGTTGAAATTGTGATACCCCCATTGGTGTGGTGAAAAGGTAATTGGCACTTGGCACTAAATTTGGCACTGATAAAACTATGCGATGCACCAGAATCAAAAAGAATAATGGCAGGATAATTCAAAATTGTAAAGATACAAGTCATGACGGGTGCTCCCTCTGGAATATCAGCCATGGTGGTGAAGTTTAGCCTGCCCTGCCTCACTTGCACCTTTTGCCTCTTGCCCTGATTCTGATTAACATTCTGCCCCTGCTTCTGCTGGTTCCTGGGGCAATTTTTGGCATAATGCCCGGTGTTGCCACAGGTGAAACACCTATTGTCATTTGCCTAGCGGTACTGCTGCTGCTGATTGTTCCTCTGAGCTGGAAACTGGGCGCGGTTGGGTGCCTGCTGCTGCTGCTGTTGTGGTCGGATCACCCATCTTCCTTGCTGCTGCTGGGGTCCCCTGTTCTGTGTGTCGGACACAATCCTGAAGCGTTGTGGCTGAGCTGAGGGTCCTGCCACAGGGGTCTTCCTCTTCTTTTCTGCCTGTCGAGCTGTAATGCAGTCCTCCTGGGAGATAGCCATGTTGACCAACTCATTGTAACTGTTGGCCCTGACGGTGTTGAGACGATCTCGGAGCTTAGTGCTGAGCCCCCTCCTGAACCTGTCTCTCTTCTTCTCATCCGTGTCTGCGTGATATCCAGCATATTGGCACAAGTCATTAAAAGCCTGGGCATACTGCAACACTGTCCTGTTGCCCTGAGTGAGTGCCAGAAACTCGTTGAGCTTTCGGTCCATAATCCCGGCTGGTATGTGGTGTCCCCTGAAAGCTGCCTTGAACTCCCTCCATTCCAGCTCTCGATCCTCTGGCTGCATGGCAAGAAAATGGTCCCACCAAGTCCTTGCGGGTCCGCGAAGCTGCTGGGTGGTGAACCTGACTTTAGTGACTTCAGAACAAGCTCCATGGAGTAGCGGGAATTTGGATTCCACCACTCGCAACCACACATCTGCATCAAGTGGGTCCTCTGCCCTGGTGAACAATGGAGGCTGAGTACTGAGGAACTCCTGGTAGGTAGCTGCCGCGGGGTGACACTGATGGTCTCCACCACCACAGTGCTGAGGTGGTGGCTGACGTTGAGCTAGCTGCCTCAAGATCTCATTCTGCTGAGCCATCAGCTCCTGCAGAGTGGGAGGCGGTGGCGGTGGTGGAGGAACGCGCTCATTCTGGCCACGACGCTGCCTCCCGGCCATCTGAAAAACCACATACATACTTAACACCATATCTCCAAGTTCAAGATTTAATCGCGGCGAAAAGAGTCAAAAGCAAAATGATAGACTCCAACTTCAACAAAAGGATTTAAAAAGGCATAAATTTTTCCTTCCAAATTTAAAACTGATAACAGCATCCATCAAACATGCTTCCAAAAGAGTTTATCATGGTTACATCCTTTGTCCCAAGAAGACTCAACTCTATCTAGCCTAGTACCCCAAGGGTGCAAAAGCTAAGCTAGCTGCGAGAAGTCCTACCATCACCAACGTCTAACTCTACCCTGGACATCTAGTGAGCGAACGAGGCAACACTCGATTCGGGGGAAGGGGGTCTCCCTGAGCCAGCAGTGTCCACACTAGAGGCAGGCTCATCTCCTCCCTCGATGTCGACGTCCTCGTTGGCCTCCATGTCCTGGATCTCCTGGTGATGCATATCCAGGTGCTCGTTAGCTTCAGCAAGCTGCTGCTGAGTGTTAATGAGCTGATCCTCGAGAACCTCGATGGTGTTCTCCCTGGTGCCCACTAGTTCCTCCAACTCTTGGATATCAGTGGGTAGCTGCTCCACCTGCAAGTCCTTTTCCACCATTTCAGTGGACAAATCAACCACAAGCTCCTCCCTGTTGTCCAAAGTAATCTTTGTCGCCTCCAATAGTGCCATCAGATGGGACATCGCCTCACCGCGCATCACTTGCAGACGGTATAGAGCATTCATGCACCGTACGGTCAAGTGCGCAGTCTGTCCTGGGTAGATGGCCCAGATATCCTTGGCATGCTCCACCCTATCCTTCCACATTGGGTCGTCCTCCCTTTCGGCGGGGAACAAGCCAATGGGGTGGGTAGCCAGCTCCAAAGGATGGAATCCGCAGAAAGTGGTCAATCCATGCAGAGCGATCGCCTCGATCGTGTCCTCAGCCCGGTATCCAAAAGACTCGGAGTCCAAAGAGCGCCAGCCTGGCTGCAGGGGATGAGGCTCCAAGGTCATCCTCACCCTACAGCGGGGCACTCGGTGCTTCTCGAACTGCTGCACCGCGTACTGAGGGGGTGTTGTGTATCCGGCCCCCTGAAGTACCTCCCACAAAATGCGGGGAAAGCCCTCTCGTGCAAGCCCGTCAGTGTGGGACAGTGCATTCCCGTCGTCTGAGGATCCGTGGGAAGTCATCTGTGTACGGTTAAGCGTAAGTAAAAGAAAAAGAATTATAAAAAGAACAAGAAAAATAAAACTCATCCTTTCTCTAGTTAAATAAAAGGTACTGGGGACCTAGTTGGTTATTATCTTGTTTTTAAGTCTTTACTCAGTTATCCATTCGCTTAATTAAGAATGCATGCATGCTCGTCCTGAACGACCTCACAACAAGATAAAAGGAATAGGGAAGAACTCCCATCCTATAAAAGTGGCATGTAGGGCCTAATTACTTAGCCACCTAGCTACCCTCCTATCACCCTAAGGCTTCACGTCCTAGGTCTATCCTGCTCGTCCTACTATCTATTCAACATTGTTTCTATCAAATTTTATTTTGGAAAAATGATGGTATTTACTTTTTATTGATTCCTCTGTGGTGGTACAAGCTCTGATACCAGCTGTGGCGGAACTGCCCGAATTATTCCAACTTAAGTGCCTAAGTCCCGCCTTAGAGGCTAGACCACACTTAAATGGGAATAACCCGTCAATCCCTCGGATCTAGTCCGACACGGCCACTGACAGGATCAAGTACCACAATCTCACTCGATGGTGAGTCACAGAGAAAATACAATAAAGCATAAAACCATGCATGAAAGAGTATTAAATTATTACATCATCATAGGAGTTTTGCAAAAGTAGTCATCATTGTTCGAAGTGCAGCGGAAATAAACTAACGGTAAATAAACAAAGAGATGGGGAAGCCTGTCCCATCACTCCTCATGCTCCTCCTCAGCCGAGGTAGGGTCCCACTCGACAATCCAACCCGGTGGCAAGATGGACGGCCAAGTCACTCCAGCTACCATGTCCTCCAGAGAACCTGTAAAAAAATTATGCCACAAGCAAGGCTGAGTATACTAATACTCAGCTAGACTTACCCGGTGTGAGGAGTCTACTCCTCTACCTCTAGACATGCAACTGTTTGGTTGTGGGGTTTGGTTGCCAAAAACACTAGCTGAGTTTCTAAGTCAAGTTTTAACTTTGTCAAATTAAGTGTGACTTTCTTAAGGCTAAAGATGTACTATCTACTCATACATAGTAGCAAACATTTTTAGCAATCAACATCTTGTATCATCTCAGCACAATTCCACTTGTTACTCAATGTAGCAGCATGGATCAAGCAATCTCATTAGCTGCGAGAAGCAGACGATTCGAATCGAGTTTTTAAACCTTGCAAGGTAAACCTAAACACACGACATGTAGGGGCACTCTGTCCCCACACATATCAACAGTCCCCATCGATTCCCCGTCAGCAGATCAGGGCTCACCGCCTTGGCGTACAATGCCTCACTGACCCCGACTACCGTCGTGCAGTGACCGCACTTGTACCCACCATAACCGGAATGGGAGACCTCGTCTCAGGTCGCGTGAGGGGATATGTCCACTGCCAGGTTCACTCAGGTACTAGGCTTACCGATTTACCATATTTCTCGGCATGTGCTTAGTACATTCAAACGCTTGACTCACGGTACCACACCTTAATCCTTATTCAAATTTTCATCCCGTGGACAACCAATCCCCATGGATTGTTGTCCACAACCAGCATCATTATGAGAAGAAAGTGGATACAACCAATTTCCTGACCTCGCGCGAGTGCTAGAAAAATCACTCGACTTCTACCGAGATCCTAATTAATAAAGCAGCTACTCGACCTAGCATACTAGTATTCATCTCAACAAGATTCCTGAGATCATGCAACTAGGGTTTCAAACAACTCCTACACCTAGGTGCACAATCAATCCTACAATCATTAAGTGAAGTGAAATAGCATAAATAATAGGTTATGCATAAACCGGGGCTTGCCTTCCAAGGCTGTGGCAGGCAGGTCCTCTGGTGCAGACTCGGGTGCTGGATCCGGGGCTACCTCCTGAGCAGCTCCTTGCTCCGGCACGAGGACATACTCTCCGTCAGCAAGGTTAGAGTCTATCGAATGCAATGAACATGTATGTCATGATTATGCAGGATTTAATAACATTATGCTAAAAAGAACTAAGTCAAGAAGTAACTTAGGGTTTCTTAGTCATGCGGGGCTTCCAGTGGGTTATGCTTATTACTTTTTAGACTTAGGTTTTTATTGAGGATAAACATAGTGGATTTGTATTGTCTTTATAGAGTTCAGTGGACAATTTACAAGGGTTTTAGGATGACACTAATTTCCATTATTCATTTTTCTTTCTTTAATTTCTATTTATGAATTCTAGTGGGGGTTTGAACTACAACAGTAGCTTAATTTTCTTCAAAAATTCTGTAAAAATTACAGTGGGTTGCCATTTGCTATTCTAGCCTGTTTTAAGAATTTGAGGCTCAACATATAAAGGCTATGCTTAAGACAAAAATAGTAAAAGTTGGGTAAATGGGCCACTTTGTACTACAACTCTTACTTAGAGGTGGGTTCTGTCCTAAAGGTTATTTTTGTTGGCATCTAACAGTAAAAATAGGCTTCTGTGTCAAAAATCACAGAAAGCTAAGGGGTGGTTATTTAGTTATGATTTTCTAAAGTTTAATGTCAAAAAGGCACTTTCTACTACATTGTTATTTGAAAAATGTCAAACAGCAGATTTCATATTTTTCCTAAGTTCTTAATAACAAAACATTAACTATCCCAAGGGTGGGGGTGTTTTCATCTTGGGGTTATTTTTGTAGGGTTTTTCTAAGTTTTCCTTGTTTTATTTAACTAAAAGGTATCCTACTTATTTTATACTAAACCAGGGTATGATAGATTTTTCCAGTGAACTACATTGAATATGTACCCTAACAAAAATAGGGGTGCCCTCTGGTTCAGTATTTAATTCACCTTTTCTATTTTTCTTAACCTTAAGTATATTATAAAATAAGTGGTAAAAACTAACTTAATGGATTGGACAGAGAGGTTTAACATTTTTAAACAGGTCAGTAGGTAGATATAAACTTCTCCAAATTTTTCTAACCCTAGTCAAATAATACAACTATTTTTCTTTCTATTATTGAGCTTTTGGCCAAAACTATAATTAAATCAGAGCTTTAAAGTTTTCTATAGTACATAGGGGGTTTTATATTTTTCTTAAGTAGGTTACATTATTTAGAGTCTGACAAAATTGGTTTGACCAAATTTGGATGAACTAAACAGAAGTTATGAATTTTTAAAGTCTCTGTTCAATTTAAAAACAGAATTAATAAGAGTTTCCTGGAAAAACAGTTTACACCGAGGTCCCTGGGTTTAAACTAAATCGATCCTCACAGTTCTACCCTTGCGCCACTATTCCCCTGGGTCACTAACAGTTCAAAAAGCCCCTTGACCTTCTCTTCCTCTCACCCGCAGTCCTTCCCCCAATGTAAATAGTACCCGCGGGAAAGAAAAGGGTGGCGCGGCTTACCGGCGCCGAGATGGGTCCGGCGAAGGGCAGGGTTGGCTCGGGGAGGCTTTGGTGGTCACAGCGAGGTGCGGCTCGGTGGCGGGGATGGCCGAAATCGCTCGGTCCACGTGCGTAGGCGGGTGTTCTCGTCGGCGGCGAGTGTACCGGCCAAAATACGGCGATCTGGTTCAATCCAAGGGCATGGTGAGCTTCACGGGGTAACGTAGAGACTGTGTGTGCCAGGAATCGGAAAATGGTTGAGCGGATTACCCGGTCCACGTACTCCGGCGGGGTTGCGAACTCCGGCGACCGTGGACTGGCCTCTCCGGCGAAGCAGGCTTCGATTCCTCGCTCGGGGAGCTTCACTGGGGCGTGCACACTCGCCTCAGAGGGTTGGACGGGGTTGGGGAAGGCTGGGCTGGCCGGTCTACGGCGGCAGTGGCTCGGATGGCCGCAGACACGCCGCGCACGGGCAAACGGCGGTGAACTGAGCTCCGGTGAGGCTTGAGGGTGTGCGGAAGAGTGCAGTCGACGCCCGAGTGGGCTTTATAGGTGCGGGCGCGGGCCATGGTGTCGGCTGGCCGTTTGGCGCGACGCAGGGCACGCGGGGGCGCGCGCGGGCGTGCTCTGGCGAGCTCAGAGCGCGTCGAACACATGGCTCGTTGCTTCTGCCCGTGTTCTTCCCTCTGCTGAGCGGCCAAAACGTACGAATCTTACCCTATCGCCTGTGGGAGATCTCTTCCCTGCACCTAGAGCTACCTAGTTCATGTGAGTTCCAAGAGTAGATGTGGTCGGGTTAGAGAGATATGAGGGTGGGAAGTTGGTTGTGTCAGACATGTCCAAACCAAGACAAAAATGGTGCCAAGTCGTGTCAAACGCCCTAGGGTAGGTGTCACCTCTTTCTAGGGCATTCTAGGGTTAATTTGGCGCCACTTTGTCAATTGGGTCGAAGTGTTTTGAATTTTGGATTAAGGTGAACATGTGGGATCTTGTTCAAGGGTTAGTTTTTATACTTAGGCAAATTCTGAATTTTTCCCTTGTGCTCAACCTTTGGTGAACTTTTTGGGGCTTTTCTGAAAACTTTTTGGGGGTACTTTCTTACTATTATTTGTAGGTTATGAAGCATATTACAACTTTTATATTTGGCCCAAGCCATGATCATAAGGTTTACATGACCTTTTGATCCTAGCTTCAATTAGGGTTCCTATTGCCAAAGAGGGGTTTGCTTTAGGGTTTTGGGAAATCCCCCCTTAGATGTGCATGACAAGCTAGGGCATGATATCCAAGATGGTTTGCACTTGCTTAGGACCTTGAATTCCAAGTTTGATGTACTTGGCCCAATTCAATCCTCATGTGCTAATAGGTTAAAAGGGGGTAGCCCTGGGTGGACACCCTGAGTAACACCTGGGGTGTTACAAATTGACCCTATGTGTTGCTAATAAAATATGCATCATGCTGAGATTTTATTTGTGCATATGTGATGAGACAATATGAGTTTACACCCTTTTTCTTACAAATCTCGAGGACGAGATTTCTGTTAAGGGGGTAGGATTTGTAACACCCTAAAGTTCAATCTTGTGAAAATAAGGAAAATTTCCAAAGGTTTTCAATCAAAACACCTTTCCTTAATAATATTCATAATTTCAAAGTTACTACTCCCAAAATTTGTATACAAATAAAAAATAAAAAAATATATGAAGAGATCAAATAGTAAATTCAGATATCTCAAATTATACTTGAATGTTGAAATTTGAGGACTGAATTTTGAAAACCAAGAATTATTTTAGAAAAGAGAGAAAACAACATGAGTGTGTTTCATAATTCAAGCAACCAGCAAATAAATAAAATAATTAAAATAAACATACATCCATTGCATTATGTAGAATTTAATTGTATGGACATTTAATAATAACAATATTCATATTAATACAAATGAACTCATTTGGGAATTAAAGAACACCTTGAATGGGAAAGAAAGAAAAATAAAGGAATAGGAAAACCCTATATACAATATGAAGAAAAATATGTAAATAAAAGGGCCTTTTCATAATGGCATCCTTGGTTTGAATATTTAATCTAGAGTACAAATTTACAACAAAGATTTGGATTCAAATTTGGGAATTAAAAATAGAGAGAAAAGGAAACAGGAAAATAGAAAAGAAAAAAAAAGAAAAGAAGAAAAGAGCTGCTGGGCCGCTATTTTCACTAACTCGGCCCAATTGGACAACCCACTTCCTCACCCGCGCCACTGTCACGCAGGCCCACCCTAACAGACGCAGCATCCTCGCTCCACCCCGCGCGTGCTCTGTACTCTCGCCACTGACGTGTGGGACCCGTGCGTGAGCCTACCCGCGCGCGTGCCCTTGATTCTTTCGGGCGCTGTCGTGTGGGCCCTCCATCGCCTGGTCATCTCCCTCGCGCGATTCTCGCTCCGTGGACGAAACGAACGATCCGAACGCGCTGGCGTGGCTGTGTCTCCAAAATCCGCGCTGGGTTCGCGACCACTTCCTCAGCAACGGACGCACGACCGCTTTTCCATATAACCAGGCCACCCTCACCATTACTGCCCCTTACCGTGGAGCGATTGCAGAGAACAGACGGAGAGGAGAGAGAGAAAGAAGAAAGTCGCCGCCGTCAACACCTGGATACCTTGCCCTAGCTGTCGGTGTTTTGGGTCCGATCGCGCACCCGGGGTTACCCCTCAAGGTGCTTCTTGGAGTAGGACGGTGTTACCGACTGTAGCTCAATGGTTCGTGCTGGATGCACGAGAAGCAGTGGACAGTTGTGTACAGGTTCGTGTCGCTTTGAGATGCGTAACACCCTACGTCCTGGCGTGAGTATTTTATGTGATGGGTTACAAGGAGGTTCTCTAGTGTTGGAGACGTAGAGAGCCGGGTGGATGGCTAAGTAATGAGGTAGGTGTCTTTGAAGGGGTGCCCCCTAGGCCTTATATACTCGACCGTAGGGCATTACATGTGGATATGATAACAACGTGTGCCTAAATAATAGTGAACTGATTGAGTCTATCTTCCTATAATTCAGCCGACCCATCCTCGCTCGGTTTCGATGTACAGGGCTTCTGCGCGGGAAGGTTGGGTCACTGTTGTGATCACTGCTCAAATTCGTCGGGCCATCTGGGCTTGCGTCGATCTGATTTTGTGTCGATCCGCTTCACAAGGCGTTCTTTCCCAGGCCCACGAAGGGGTGACCTTGCGAATTATTGGGCCCATGGGCCTTTTGTGAGGTCTTTTATCCTTCTGGTGGACCCGGGGGATATCCGTCCCCCACAAGCCCCCGATCTTTGGGTTGATTTTGAAATAACCGGCCCAAAGATCTAAGGTCCAGCTTGCAGTTTTTTAGTTTTGATAAGGAATAATTCGAAAGTAAGTATGTTGGGCCATTGCTCCTGAACTCTGGGTGACCCAGTAAAAATGATCTTTTACTGTCTTCTTCCGTTATTACTCTTCAAAACTTGGTGTTCTGCCTTGAGTTTATGCTTTAGAGGTCAGCATATTGATTTTTTAGGACTCGAATTTCATTGTGCACCCAATGGGTGTAGCCCCCGAGCTTCGAGTGGATTTTTGTAAATAATCCACTCAAAGGTCTTCATTTTAAGTCTTCAAAAATCACTTTTATCTTCCCTTTGTGCTTTTTCAGAAGTCAGCCTTGTCTTAGTTTCACCATATGCTTTAGAGGTTAGCATTCTGCCTCTGGAGGTAGATGATTCATTGGGTGCGCCGAAGGTGCACCCAATGGGTGTAGCCCCCGAGCTTTGAGTGGATTTTTGAAAATAATCCGCTCAAAGGTCTTCACTGTCACATTGGAATCCACATAATGCTTTAGAGATCAGCATTATATCATCAATATTATGCTTTAGAGGTCAGCATTCGTTTTTGTCTTCAAAATCGAGCACGCGATCTGTCCATATCTTGCTAGGTCCTGCAATTTATTTGATCTACGACTGATTGGACGTTCGATAGATGGCCTTTGGCTAGACTTCATATCACTTCGTGCTTCAATGCTTCTGTCGATTAGACTTGTACCTCATCAGCTATATTTGGCTTTCCTTTGATGCCTGTTGATATCCCCCTTCTATCTTGAGGTATTCATTGCGTATACTGTATGGATGTGACTGCTTGGGAAAATCTATTGAAAATTCCTGGACGTCCCCCCCAATGGGTGTAGACAAGGGACGGCTTGGTGCGCTGAGCGTTTAGCAAACTTCTTCTGAGTAGTAACTTGATGTGACCGCGGGTGTAATCATATCGCCCATGCAGTTGACTGAAGTCCCAATGGGTGTCGTGTTACGTGGAACGGCGTCAGCCGCCTGACGTGTCTCCAGACGGTTTGAATTGCATATTGAATTTTTGCGACTGTTCGGTGGCCATGGTAGGAGGTGAGCGGTTGCCTTCTTCTTCTATAAATAGTGTTCTTGCTTCTCCGACATTTTCACATCTCTTACCGCTACTCGCTGTTTATTTTCTTCTCTTTCCTTCTACTCCACCATGGGCAAGAGCAAGAAGGGCGGTAGTTCTTCGCATCACTCCGGTGATAAGCGGAAGCGTGAGCCGACTCCTCCCTCGGAGGACTTTGGCGACTCGGAGTACTCGGAGGAGGAGTTCTCCTCCGAGTCCGAGGGCTCACCGGTCCATGCCTCTCCCCCGGCGTCGTCTGATGACTCAGACGACTCCCAGGGGATCGCCGCAGAGGTGTGGACCTACATCCAGGCCGTTGAGCGCGTCGGGCTTGAGGGCTTGGATGAGTCGGAGTACTCCTCGGACGAGGAGAACTCCTTGGACTCGTCCAAGGAAAGCGGCGGCGGCGATGGCGGTGACGGCGACGACGACGGAGGCGATGGTGACGGCGGCGGTGACAGCAGCAAGGGCGGTGACGGCGGCGGCAAAGGTGGCAGTGGCGACGGCGGTGATGGCAGCAAGGGCAGCAGCAGGGGCAGCAACAAGGCCAGTGGCTAGACGCCACTGGTTTTAAATGTTAGTATAGATTAGTAGTAGAAGTAGTATTAGTGAAATAATGTAGTAGTAGTTAGTAGTATAGTGTAGTGAAATATGATGTAGTAATGGGGGGACATCAACTCATAATGAGTTGATTTGTAAGTTCGGTAGTGCTTCCCTTTGATAATGAAGAATGATTTTGCCCAATTCCGTGTGCACCATTTTGCCTTCCTGTCAATCGTCAATCGTATTAATGCTTACTGCAGATGTTGTTTCTGAATGTAATGCTTGAGTAGCGACTTAGAATCGTCGAGTCGCGCTTCGGACTGCCTTCTTCGCGATGTCAGCGCATTAGTGGTAGCGGCCGAGTGATAGCGGGCCACGTCGGTGTTTTAGAAATAAAGACTGAGCGGTTACTGGTGATGTCTGCGTAACAACCGAATCCTTTGAAGCGACGTCACTGCTTTAGGAATAACAGCCGAGTGACTGCTAGCGATGTCGGTGTTTTAGAAGTAATAGCCAAGTGATAACGGGCCACGTCGGCCGCTTTGGAAACAATGGCCGAGTGAAGTCTGGTAACGTCAGCGTTTTTAGAAATAACAGCTGAGTTAAATTGGGCCATGTCGGCCGTTTTGGAAATAACGGCGAGTGATGATATGGCACGCCAGCATTTTAGAAATAACAGCTGGGTGATGAGTGGGCGCTTTTTAGAATTGGCGTCTGGCCCGGGAAAAGCGCATATGTACTGCACTGTCGCACGCCTCTGCATTCTGTGCCCTAGTTTTGCTTTTCTACATCCAGGCCTTCTCTGCTCTCTTGCAATATTGCCTCCGCTCCGCTTGCCAGCAAGGTTGAGATGGCGCCCAAGAGGAAAGCCCAGAGTTCGTCCGTCGCAGTCATTCCTCCTATCGATCCCAACAACCAGTTGCCTTTCGCAGGTAACCACGTGTCTGTTGTTTCTGAATCCGACCTTCTCCATCTTGTATCCATCGGAGTTCTTCCCCTGAAAGAGCTCTGTTCCTGGCGGATCTGTCGTGGGGTCACTGTTCCGACAGAAGACACCCACGAATCCGTCATTTACGTTCCTTTTCTCATCCGCGGCCTTGCTCTTCCCATTTCTCCTTTCTTCTGTGGTCTCCTTGATTTCTATCACTTGAATCTGACCCATCTGAATCCCAATTTCATTCTACAAGTTTCCGTTTTTGTTCATTTATGTGAAGCTTTCCTTGGTATTCTGCCACACTTCGGCCTATGGAAGTACTTGTATCACTGTCGGCCTGGGATGGCCGGAGGGCAGCACCAGCTTGTGGGGGCGCGAGTTTGGAGATGCGCCGTGGGAGGAAGACTGACTACCTTGACATCCCACTCAAGGACAGCATCAAAGGATGGCGCTTGGAATGGTTTATCATGGAGAATCACGGGAATTCCCTCCCCCACGGTCAGGGAGACAGCCAGATGTTCGCACTCCGAGTTAGACCGAGTCCCCCACAGACCTGGAGGTGGCTGAGGCAGGGGCTCTGCTTGCTGAGGTTGGGTTGTTCAAAGAGAGGGGTCTGACTGCAGAAGCTGTGGTCGCCGATTTCATTTTCAAGAACATTCAGCCACTAAAAGACAGAGCATACCCGGCTTATCTGTATCGAGGCCTCGCTGATTCAACCCGGGTTACCAATAGAAGGATTCATGCTGTGGATTTGGTGAGCCGGCTCGAGATGATACTCAGAGGCAAGGTGTCGAACATCGGCGCTCCTGTTGCATACTCAGCCTAGAATCTGCCTCCTTCCAAGGCCTTTACCAGTTTTATGTCAAATCCTCCTGCTGGTGATAGCGGTTTGGGTCTTAGAGTGCGACCCTCTCCCAAAGAGGTTAGTGCTTTGGTTGTCTCACTTGGCGAAATCCCTGACGATGAGAGGCAGGTTCATTTTGAGGTACCTTTGAATCCAAGTGATGCAGAGATAAGTGCCATGCTGGATATGCTGGCTGAAGATTCCTCTGATGCAGCCCCTGCTGAAACACTGGCTCTAGCACCCATCCCAGAGGCTGGCAAAGCTTTGGATATTCAGAGGTCTGATAGTGTTCGCCCGAAGCGTCCTCGCCGAGCCAATCAACCAACTTCTCCTGCTGAGGGGAAGAAAAAGAAAAAGAGACGTCTTCGCCGGGTGTCATGCTTAGATCAGGATGCCGGTCCTTCTGCTCCTGCTGCTGAGGAAGTGCCAGTACCAGTTTTTGCTGAAGCTGATCCCAATGGGTGTGACCCGACTGATGCTGACCCCAATGGGTGTGACCTAGATGATGCTGAACCCAATGGGTGTAATCTGGCCAAAGCTGATCCCAATGGGTGTACCGTCTGCATTGTTGAGGAAGAGGAGGATGAAATCCCTCTAATTCGGAAGAACAACCGGCGCTACATAGCCAGCGGAAAGAGTAGTGGTGTTCCTTCTCCAGCTTTGTCTGCCCTCATTGGTCTACAAGAATTGTCTCTGGCAAACTTTGATCAGACTCTTGAAGACATGGTCCTAGAAGATCTGTTGTCAGAGCCAGCAGATGGTGGAATGATGGAAGTTTGCGCTGATGTGCCTGATGCCGGGTTGGAGTTATCTCGAGCAGCGTCCCATGCCTCATCGACCTTGGAGCGCGGTCTTAAGGGTCAGGAGGCTGGTCTGGATTGCTCTGCTCCCATGGAAGTGGTTGAAGGTCCTTCAGCCTTAGAGGTGGCTGTTACAGGGGGCTCGGCCCTCAAGGATGGCGCTAGCGCTTGCCCAGCCCCCGAGGGTGTTGTCGGAGATGATCCGGCTCGGATGGGTAGCACGAGCTATGACCCAGCCCCCGAGGGTGTCTGAGTAGGTTCTCCCTCTCATACTTCCATGGATGTTCATGTAGGGTCTTCTCCTCCACATTCTGGTTGCATGCAAACAGCTCAAGCTTCAGGTCAGGGAGTCGCCTTAGAGGCCAGCGCTCCTGATGATAGAGTTTTGACTTCTGCTGATGACACTAACTTGGTCCCCACTGGTGCATTGCGGGTTGTTCCGGTTGGTGATCCTTCATCGAGCCATCAATTTACTTCCTACAACTTGTGAGTTCCTTCATTCTTCTCCAACCTCCAGGTAATTTGGTTTCTTCTATTTGACTTTACTCCAGGTAGACTATTGTTCTTATACAAATCTGTTTTTAAAGTTAGGCATTGGTTGACGAGATGGTTGGTCAGCTGAGATTGCAGGGTGCCTCTGTCCCAGAAGGAGCTTTGTCTCTGACATGTTGGAATCCAGTGCTGCTTCGACATCAGGTATCTGATTTGGAGATGGCGAATGCTGGTTAGTGCCCTTTGCTTCTTCTTTTGCTGCTTGACTAATCTGCTCTTTGGCTGAACACCCTTGCCTGACTGTTTCTTGATAGATATGTTACGGTGGTATTCTGATCTTGAAGAAAAATATTCTCAAGGTCAGACTGAATTGGCCCGGGTTTCTGCTTCTCTGAATGATGCCAACACGCTGAACTCCACTCTTCATGCTCAGCTCGACTCTAAAAAGGTGACCAATGAATTAAGCTTTACTTGGCCTTATCTGCTGTGTTCTTAGTGCTTACTTAATGTGTCACACCCAGCTTTAAGGAACAAAGCCAGGTGCATCTCATACATGCGCCAAGAAGACAACATATATAATAACAGAGTGTATAGAGATAAATGTCACAAAACATCAGAGTATTATTACATAGTGGAAGTCTTATTACAAAATAAAAGATAAATATAAAACAAACTAAGGATCGTCGGCGCCAATGTCAACTGAGAAACGCCACCTAGATCAGATCAAACTCCTCGCCTTGTGGCTCCTCCTGAACCACCTGCTCTTCTCCTGTGGGGGGTGTGAGACAGCAAGGGTGAGCTCACACATGATCATAGCTCAACAAGTTGTGGGGAACCAGTGGACATGAACTCACAAAGGTGGGAGATCATGTGATGTGTAAGGCTAATCAATGACAGGGGTTAAAGCTGAGCATTGCTTTTAAGTAGTTGGTCAAAATTTTATTAGCAATTACTAAGTGTAAGTAAATACCAAACCTTGAGTAAAGTAATAGAAAAAAATTAATAATAAACCCATGCATATGCAAATGACAAAATTGAATTTAAGTTCCATAATTTAATCATCAGAGAGTCCTGAGCTGCTCATGACCGTGAGCTCGGCTAGTATACCAGTTTTACACTCTGCAGAGGTTGTACCCTTTACCCACAAGTCATGTTACCCATATGCCAAGGGGTCGCGACTCCCATACACCTCTACCTAGGAAGCGCGGCAGGGCAACACTACGAGGCCTTTACAAAGTTCCACTAGCTTCCGAAAACCCGCTACAGTTTATGGGAAGAGCACTTGCAAGAATCCCCCGTCTGACCGTCATCGCAGCTAAATCAACCCGAGAACCTCCTTGCATGCAACTCCCCTACTGCCCTTGCCCCTTTCGGGTAAGGTAGTCTTCCACTAGCTTTCCTAATTAGTCAGCCAAGGGCGTCCTATTAAACCCTTGTGGTGGCACGTGTTTCTCAAGTTAAGCTCTATGTTCCAATTAACATTAATGATCTCAACATGAACATAAATAGAATAACAAAAAGAATTGGAACATAGATGTAATAAATGATTATCCCAAAACCATGTAAAGCAATAGCAAACTACCCAAGTGATTCAGGGGTAAACAAGGTAATGAGATAAACAATCTAGGGTGACCTATCGGGTCCCATCAAAATTAACCTATGCATGAATAAGTGACATTAAAGAACATTATTGGGTAAAAAGTGGTCAAGGGCACAACTTGCCTTCAATGAGCTCCTGCTCCGCTACTTCTATCTGCTGCTCACCAGGATCCTCAGTCACGGTCTCTTCTACTCGCCACAATACAAACAAGCACAGTGTACAGAGGAAATTAACATCACACCAAACATGTACACAAAATACACAGTAATAATCTACATATTAAAATAAAATCCTAGGAACAGGAATCATAATTTTTCGAGTTATAGATTTTAAGTTATGGATTTTCAAAGGTTTTATATGTTTAAAATGTATTAAGTGAGAGATTAAATTTCTTACTGTTTTCATGACAAAACATAGACTCTAAGTGGTAGATAATACAATTACAAAATTTTAGGAACTAGAATGGACTCATTTGGACTTAAAATGGATTTTCTATGAATTTATCAAGTTCTAGCACTTAATTATATAATAAAAACATATTTTCTAATTCCTTTATTCAGTTTGTCATGGCACTGGACTGGGCGTCAAATTAATAAAAGTCCAGGGGGCTCGGGACAAGAAACCCGAGACATAGCGCATAGTGACTATGGACGGCGGGTTGATTTTAATGAAACCGAGGGGCTATTTTGCAGTTTTGGCTCGGCGAAGGGGTATCGGGCTATTATGGCCGCGAGATCAACAGCGGACGGCCGAGATTGAAACCATTCCATCTGAACCGGTACACAACCGCAGCCGTTCGATCCCTAGCGAATGCACCGGATTTAAATTAACTATATTGAATCGCGCTCGCCAGATCCGAAACGGACGTGTCGGATCAACTCTGCGAACTGGTACACCTACGATCTAATCTTAGCCGTCGAACATAGATCTACGACTCACGTGCTATCTCCAACCTTATAGCCAACGCCGGCGACCGCGCCTGGCACCACGGCGGCGCGCCATGGCCGACTCACCCTTCTCAACCTACGGTGCACGACTGCTAGGTATACTAGGTGCGAATTGAAATTGGGAAGAACGCGAACATGGGGAAGGGACCCATACCGTCAATCTCGCAGTGCAGCGCCCTGTCCAACGAGATGCGCGGATCCGCGGCGGAGGAAGAAGCACGGTGAGCAATTGAGGCTTATGTGGTCGCCAAATCCACCCGAAGACTCCACGGGTGGCTTCTCTCTAGCTTGGTGCAGGTTCTGGACCCGATCTCAGGCTTTGGGCGTCGACGGGGAGGAGGGTTTGCGGCGGCACGGATTATCTGGTTGTCGGGTCACCGATTACCCACCCGCGCACGGCCTGGGCTCCGGTGAGTTCGCGTTTGGTTGACTCAGGGCGCCGAGCTGGTATTTAAGGACGCGGGTGTTGCTTGCTGGGTCAGCCGAGGCCGGAAATCGCGGTTCGGTCGTTGAGGTCGTTCCGCCATGCGCGCGAGGTAGGAGGAGGTGAGTACTGCGCGGTGGGCCCGGCACGCCAGAGGGTCACCCAGCGCGCGCGTGGCACCCGGTTGTCTGACGAAGCGGCCCCAGCGATCATCGGCACACGCTGTGCGATCAGCACGCTCAAGGGCGTGGGCAGAGTGGGTCGCGCGTTGGTATGAGGTGATGGGCCGATCTGGGGAAGTCTGGCCCAGTTAGGGGTTTTATTCTTTTTTTTACTTTCTTTTCTTTTCAAATTCAAACTTCAATTCAAATTCAAACTTTGTGGCACTTTGTACAATGGCTAATTATTTATTTTGATCATATCAACTGTGATGAAGTTATTTTAATGATAATTTTATTTGTATTGAATAATATTCCTTTCTCTCCTCTATTTTCATGGTTTTATTTTCAAGTTAAACTTTAAATTCTATGGATCCATTGATATGCTATTAATGATATATTTATTTTATTAAGCACAAATGCACAATCAAATAAAAACTCAGCATGATGCAAGATTTATTTAGGTGTCTTTGGGGTATTTATTTAATTGTGTAAGTGGTGTGTTCACATATGATGGTAAGTAGAAATAACACACACACATATAGATGAAGGAATTAATTCCTCCACTTTTATTATATGTTACAAACTGGGTGTTACAAATCCTACCCCCCTTAAAAATAATCTCGTCCTCGAGATTTAGGAAGAACTAGGGAAAAGGTGGGGAAAATCTATGCGAAGCTCTTCTTCTCTTTCCCAAGTTGCTTCATCTTCACCGTGGTGACTCCATTGCACTTTGCACATCTTTATCACCTTATTTCTTGTAACTCGAGTCAATGTATCAAGAATCTTGATCGGGTACTCCGTGTAAGTTAAATCACCCTAAACCCTGAGCTCTTCCATTGGTAACTGTTCCTCAGGGACACGGAGACATTTCCTCAGTTGAGATACATGGAACACGTTATGCACATCCGATAGAGTAGCTGGTAGCTCGAGTTGGTATGCCATCTCCCCAACTCGCCTAAAGATCAATAATGGTCCAATATAGCGAGGAGACAATTTGCCCTTAACTTTGAATCTCCTCATTCCACGAAGTGGTGACACCTTGAGGTACACATAATCTCCTTCTTCAAATTCCAGTGGTCTTCTTCTATTATCAGCATAGCTCTTCTGTCTGGTTTGAGCTACCCTCAAATTTTCTCGAATTATACGGACTTGTTCTTCCGCTTCTTGAATCAGTTCAGGCCCAAAGAACTGTCTTTCTCCAGTCTGGTCCCAATATAGAGGAGTCCTGCACTTTCTCCCATATAAAGCTTCAAAAGGTGACATCTTCAGACTAGCCTGATAGCTATTATTATATGAGAACTCAGCATAAGGTAGACTCTTATCCCAACTTCCTCCATGCTGAAGGGCACATGCTCTCAACATATCTTCCAATACTTGATTAGTCCTTTCAGTCTGTCCATCAGTCTGAGGGTGATAAGCCGTACTAAAATTCAACTTCGTGCTCAGGTTCTCATGAAAGCTTCTCCAAAATCTTGAGGTAAACTGCGAACCTCGATCAGACACGATCTTCTTTGGTACTCCATGTAAACACACAATCCGAGCCATATATAACTCTGCTAGCTGAGAACCTTTATAAGTAGTCTTGACAGGAATGAAGTGAGTCACTTTAGTCAATCTATCCACAATCACCCATATAGCATCATATCCTTTCTGGGTGCGAGGCAATCCAGTAATGAAATACATACCAATCTCTTCCCATTTCCATTCGGGTATCTTCAGTGGGTGCAATAGTCCAGCAGGCCTCTCATGTTCAGCCTTAACTCTTTGACATACATTGCACATAGCCACATGTGCAGCCACATCTCTCTTCAATCTATACCACCAATACTTCCGCTTCAAATCCTGATACATCTTAGTACTACCAGGATGAATAGAATAATCTGAATCATGGGCCTCCTTTAAAATAGTCTCTCAAAGGCTTTCAATATCAGGAACACACATCCTATCCTTGAACCATATAGTGCCTTGCTCATCTTCCGTAAATTCCAGAACTCGACCTTCAGTAATCAGATCCTTAATCTCTTTTATTTTAGCATCATCAAGTTGACCTTTACGGATTTCTTGCTCCAAAGTAGGTTCCACATCAATAGTAACTCCTTCAGTATGAGCAACTATCCCCAGGTTAAGTCTCCTGAAATCCTCAACAATCTCATCGGGTAGCTGGGCAACAACAGCTGAATGAACATGCTCATTTCGACTCAAGGCATCTGTAACCAAATTTGCCTTGCCCGGGTGATAGTGAATCTCTAAATCATAATCATTAATAAGCTCCAACCAACGGCGTTGCCTAAGGTTGAGATCCTTCTGAGTGAATATATACTTCAAACTATTATGATCCGTGTATACTTGACACTTGGTTCCCATAATACAATATCTCCAAATCTTAAGCGCATGCACGACGGCTGCCAGTTCTAAGTCATGTGTCATGTGTTGGGTAGTTCAATTCATGTTTCCGTGTAGGTGATCACATGTCCTTCTTGCATGAGCACACATCCCAATCCTTGGCCACATGCATCACAGTAAATATCAAGTCCTTTCTATAGGTCTGGCATAACCAACACTGGTGGTGACATTAATCTCTTCTTTAATTGTTCAAAGCTATCTTGGCATTTCTCGTTCCACTTAAATTCTCTTCCTTTCTCCAGAAGCGAAGTCATAGGCTTAGCAATCTTAGAAAATCCTTCAATAAATCTCCGATAATATCCCGCTAGTCTCAAGAAACTTCGAATCTCAGTAACTGTAGTGGGTACTCTCCACTCCATTATCTCTTTAACCTTAGCAGGATCCACTGATATTCCTCCATTAGAAATAATATGACCAAGAAATGGCACCTTGCCAATCTAAAACTCGCACTTGCTGATTTTGGCATATAGTTGGTTATCTCGTAGCTTCTATAGCACCAACCTCAGATGTTCCTCATGATCGCTATCACTCTGGGAATAAATAAGGATATCGTCGATGAATACCATGACAAATCTGTCCAAATACTCCATAAACACCTTATTCATCAAGTTCATAAAATAAGCTGGTGCATTGGTTAATCCAAATGACATAACAGTGAACTCATATAATCCATATCGAGTCAAGAATGTTGTCTTAGGAATATCCGATGGTCTAATCCTCATTTGATGATAACCTGATCGGAGATCAATCTTCGAGAATACCCTTGCACCTCTCATCCGATTAAATAAATCCTCAATGCAGGGTAATGGATACTTGTTCTTCACAGCGACATCATTGAGAGTCCTACAATCCACGCACATCTCTGGCGATCCATCTTTCCTCTGTACAATTAGAACCGGTGCTCCCCAAGGTGAGGAACTCGAACGAATGTACCCAGCCTCTTGTAACTCTGTTAATTGCTTCTTAAGTTCCTTTAGTTCTTCTACAGACATCTTGTATGGCTGTTTAGAATTAGGAGCAGTCCCAGGTAAGAGATCCATGACAAACTCAACTTCCCTATCTGGTGGCATCCCTAGTAACTCCTCTGGAAAGACATTCGAAAAATCTCTAACCACATGGATATTGTCACCCACCAACTTCTCATCTACTAAAAATGTAGCTAGTCTGATGGTGGTAGTTATTGCAACTTCAACTTCAAATCTTTGTCCTTTGGAACTGGTGAGTTCTACGGTTCCCTTAGCACAGTGTATATACTGCCTTTGCCTTTCTTAACCATGACATACCAAGGATCACGTCTATAGTGCCCTCTTCTAACACTATAGGGGTAGCCCATCGGGGTTAGAAATACAGGGTAAGAAAGGAAGAATTGTAGACAAGGCGAGTAATTACGAGAAATGTTACTGCGGGGGATTTATTAGCTAAGTAGATTATTGTGTCACCCACTAAAGCTGATACATTACCTTATGGTGGTACATGCTAAGATGCCCAACTATAATGTTTCAATCAATCAAAAAAGCAAATCAAGCATTTATCATCAGAACAATCAACCAATCATTTTTAAATAAAAGAAAATAGTTTTAAATTTTGTCTTAGGTTCTCTATCTCTTAAAAAGATCATAGTGGTAGGATTCCAAGGTGTGAAATCCATCTTGTCTTAGAGTAGAAAAGATAAGATTAATCAGAGTAGAATAGCAAAAGGTGAGACAAGATCAAGATGAGATGAGTATAGAATGAGTCATAGTAAGGTAAGTAGGAAAGGGTTTGTCCATTTCTATCTAGGTCTCATCCTACAGTCAACATTTCCTCTGATACCACTTCTGTCACACCCGGCTTTAAGGAACAAAGTCAGGTGCATCTCATACATGTGCCAAGAAGACAACATATATAATAACAGAGTGTATAGAGATAAATGTCACAAAACATCAGAGTATTATAACATATCGGAAGTCTAATTACAAAATAAAAGATAAATATAAAACAAACTAAGGATCGTCGGCGCCAATGTCAACTGAGAAACGCCACCTAGATCAGATCAAACTCCTCGCCTTGTGGCTCCTCCTGAACCACCTGCTCTTCTCCTGTGGGGGGGTGTGAGACAGCAAGGGTGAGCTCACACATGATCATAGCTCAACAAGTTGTGGGGAACCAGTGGACATGAACTCACAAAGGTGGGAGATCATGTGATGTGTAAGGCTAATCAATGACAGGGGTTAAAGCTGAGCATTGCTTTTAAGTAGTTGGTCAAAATTTTATTAGCAATTACTAAGTGTAAGTAAATACCAAACCTTGAGTAAAGTAATAGAAAAAAATTAATAATAAACCCATGCATATGCAAATGACAAAATTGAATTTAAGTTCCATAATTTAATCATCAGAGAGTCATGAGCTGCTCATGACCGTGAGCTCGGCTAGTATACCAGTTTTACACTCTGCAGAGGTTGTACCCTTTACCCACAAGTCATGTTACCCATCTGCCAAGGGGTCGCGACTCCCATACACCTCTATCTAGGAAGCGCGGCAGGGCAACACTACGAGGCCTTTACAAAGTTCCACTAGCTTTCGAAAACCCGCTACAGTTTATGGGAAGAGCACTTGCAAGAATCCCCCGTCTGACCGCCATCGCAGCTAAATCAACCCGAGAACCTCCTTGCATGCAACTCCCCTACTGCCCTTGCCCCTTTCGGGTAAGGTAGTCTTCCACTAGCTTTCCTAATTAGTCAGCCAAGGGCGTCCCATTAAACCCTTGTGGTGGCACGTGTTTCTCAAGTTAAGCTCTATGTTCCAATTAACATTAATGATCTCAACATGAACATAAATAGAATAACAAAAAGAATTGGAACATAGATGTAATAAATGATTATCCCAAAACCATGTAAAGCAATAGCAAACTACCCAAGTGATTCAGGGGTAAATAAGGTAATGAGATAAACAATCTAGGGTGACCTATCGGGTCCCATCAAAATTAACCTATGCATGAATAAGTGACATTAAAGAACATTATTGGGTAAAAAGTGGTCAAGGGCACAACTTGCCTTCAATGAGCTCCTGCTCCGCTACTTCTATCTGCTGCTCACCAGGATCCTCAGTCACGGTCTCTTCTACTCGCCATAATACAAACAAGCACAGTGTATAGATGAAATTAACATCACACCAAACATGTACACAAAATACACAGTAATAATCTACATATTAAAATAAAATCCTAGGAACAGGAATCATAATTTTTTGAGTTATAGATTTTAAGTTATGGATTTTCAAAGGTTTTATATGTTTAAAATGTATTAAGTGAGAGATTAAATTTCTTACTGTTTTCATGACAAAACAGAGACTCTAAGTGGTAGATAATACAATTACAAAATTTTAGGAACTGGAATCGACTCATTTGGACTTAAAATGGATTTTCTATGAATTTATCAAGTTCTAGGACTTATTTATATAATAAAAACATATTTTCTAATTCCTTTATTCAGTTTGTCATGGCACTGGACTGGGCGTCAAATTAATAAAAGTCCAGGGGGCTCGGGACAAGAAACCCGAGACACAGCGCATAGTGACTATGGACGGCGGGTTGATTTTAATGAAACCAAGGGGCTATTTTGCAGTTTTGGCTCGGCGAAGGGGTATCGGGCTATTACGGCCGCGAGATCAACAGCGGACGGCCGAGATTGAAACCATTCCATCTGAACCGGTACACAACCGCAGCCGTCCGATCCCTAGCGAATGCACCGGATTTAAATTAACTATATTGAATCGCGCTCGCTAGATCCGAAACGGACGTGCCGGATCAACTCTGCGAACCGGTACACCTACGATCTAATCGTAGTCGTCGAACACCAGATCTATGGCTCGCGTGCTATCTCCTATCTTACAGCCAACGCCGGCGACCGCGCCTGGCACCACGGCGGCGCGCCATGGCCGACTCACCCTTCTCAACCTACGGTGCACGACTGCTAGGTATGCTAGGTGCGAATTGAAATTGGGAAGAACGCGAACATGGGGAAGGGACCCATACCGTCAATCTCGCAGTGCAGCGCCCTGTCCACCGAGATGCGCGGATCCGCGGCAGAGGAAGAAGCACGGTGAGCAATTGAGGCTTATGCGGTCGCCAAATCCACCCGAAGACTCCACGGGTGGCTTCTCTCTAGCTTGGTGCAGGTTCTGGACCCGATCTCAGGCTTTGGGCGTCAATGGGGAGGAGGGTTCGCGGCGGCGCGGATTATCTGGCTGTCGGGTCACCGATTACCCACCCGCGCACGGCCTAGGCTCCGGTGAGTTCGCGTTTGGTTGACTCAGGGCGCCGAGCTGGTATTTAAGGACGCGGGCGTTGCTTGCTGGGTCAGCCGAGGCCAGAAATCGCGGTTCGGTCGTTGAGGTCGTTCCGCCATGCGCGCGAGGTAGGAGGAGGTGAGTACTGTGCTGTGGGCCCGGCACGCCAGAGGGTCACCCAGCGCACGCGCGTGGCACCCGGTTGTCTGACGGAGCGGCCCCAGCGATCAGCGGCACACGCTGTGCGATCAGCGCGCTCAAGGGCGTGGGCAGAGTGGGCTGCGCGTTGGTATTAGGTGATGGGCCGATCTGGGGAAGTCTGGCCCAGTTAGGGGTTTTATTATTTTTTTTTTACTTTCTTTTCTTTTCAAATTCAAACTTCAATTCAAATTCAAACTTTGTGGCACTTTGTACACTGGCTAATTATTTATTTTGATCATATCAACTGTGATGATGTTATTTTAATGATAATTTTATTTGTATTGAATAATATTCCTTTCTCTCCTCTATTTTCATGGTTTTATTTTCAAGTTAAACTGTAAATTCTATGGATCCATTGATATGCTATTAATGATACATTTATTTTATTAAGCACAAATGCACAATCAAATAAAAACTCTGCATGATGCAAGATTTATTTAGGTGTCTTGGGGGTATTTATTTAATTGTGTAAGTGGTGTGTTCACATATGATGGTAAGTAGAAATAACACACACACATATAGATGAAGGAATTAATTCCTCCCCTTTTATTATATGTTACAAACTGGGTGTTACATAACGTTGGAGAAACTGATTCTTGTGTGCATGAGGAAAAACGTGCCCTTGCCACTTCTCGCGACAACCTTGACAAGTTATACCGCGACGCCAGCAACTCGTTGACCATCTTGTAGAGGAGTCATCGTTTCACCATGGAAGACTTGGATAACCATCGTTATAAGCTGCAAGAGTCCCTGGATGATATGATTCGCCTTAGGCAATTGGTGTCGAGCAAGGATACTATCATCAAGGATCTGCGCGCCTCCAAGAGGTCAGTCGTCCAGGAGCTAGAGGTCGTTCGGTTGGCTGTCAAGGCTGCTAAAGAGACTTCTGCTACTCTGAGGGCCCAGCGCGACAAAGCTATGGACAAAGCTATTCGCGCGGGGCAGATCCTGATGAGGAGACCCGGTGTGGTTGTTCCTGACGACATAGTGGCTGACGTGAATGTCGCTCTAGATTCCTCGAGTCGCCCTTCTTCGTCGGTCGCTCCTGAGAAAAACATTACCAAATAGAAACACTGAGTATTTTGTATACGTGGTTAGTGTGCTCGGATATTCCGTTAGAAAACATTTTTCAGTACTGAATGCCGTTATTGTTTTTCCGTTGTTAGAATCCAATGGTATCTACAATTGCAAAAGTAAATTCAGTGCGATGGTTTTGAAGTCTCTTCGCATTTTTACGAGGCTTAGAGGTCGCCCTAGGATGAGTGATTGCAAACATGTTTGCGTCGGATCGAGTAGGCACGAGTGTACTGTGCCGATTTAAGTCATGGCCAACTTAAATCGACTGCTCTGTTGGTAGGGTATAGTAGTCACCCTGGGTTACGTGAGCATGAGCATGTCGCACCACCTTAAGCCGTTGCTGACTTAAGTCGATTGCTTCGTTAGTAGGGTATAGTGGTCACCCCGAGTTAAGTAAGCGTGAGCATGTCGCACCGCCTTAAGTCATTACCGACTTAAGCCGATTGCTCCGTTAGTAGGGTATAGTGGTCACCCCGAGTTAAGTAAGCGTGAGCATGTCGCACCGCCTTAAGTCATTGCCAACTTAAGCCGATTGCTCCGTTAGTAGGGTATAGTGGTCACCCCGAGTTAAGTAAGCGTGAGCATGTCGCACCGCCTTAAGTCATTGCCGACTTAAGCCGATTGCTCCGTTAGTAGGGTATAGTGGTCACCCCGAGTTAAGTAAGCATGCAGGTTGACAGTGAACAATTTGAGTGCCTTTGAAGTCTTTTTATTGATGATATATTTCCCAGTTTACAGAATACATTGTCGTCCCAATAGCTTTTGAGATATAGCTAGGGGTAAAATTTCCTGAGATGTTCTATGTTCCATGAGTTCCCAATTTCCGTGCCATCCATTTGAGTGAGACGATATGATCCAGGCCGAGTGACTTCTGCTACTATGAACGGTCCTTCCCATAGTGGCGAGAATTTGTGTCGTCCCTCCCCCGTTAGAATTCGGTGGAGGACGAGGTCTCCCACTGCAAAGGATCGATGTTGTATGGCCTTGTCATGATAGCGCCTCAGAGTTTGCTGATATCGGGCTGACTGAATCACCGTATTCAATCGTTCTTCTTCTAGTACATCAACATCCTCCAGCCTAGTAGCCTCAGCTTCTGCTATGTTTTCAAAGATTAACCTTGGTGCCCCAAACTTGAGATCAGCGGGTAGCACTGCCTCTGAACAAAGACCATAAAGAAAGGCGTGTTTCCATGCAGAGCTCGACTAGGTTGAGTTCTCAGGCTCCAAACAACATACGGCAGCTCTCTGATCCACTTTCATGTGAACTTTTCATTCTTGTCGAAGACTTTCTTTCTGAGCGCTTACAATATCATCTCGTTGGCTCTTTCCACTTGCCCGTTGGCTCTTGGGTGTGTCACCGAGGTATATTTGATCTTAATGCTTTTTTGTTCGCAGAAATCAAAAAATCTGAGCTCGTGAAATTGGATCCCAGGTCGGTTATGATGTTATTCGGTATTCCAAATCTGAATATTATGTCTTGTATGAATTCCACTAACTTAGCTGATGTTAGAGAAGCAATGGGTTTGAACTCTATCCATTTAGTGAATTTGTTGATAGCAACCAGTACATGAGTGTATCCTCCTTGAGCTTTCTTGAAAGGTCCAATCATATCCAATCCCTAGCATGCGAACGGCCAGGTTACAGGTATGGTTTGCAGTTGTTGCGCTGGTAGATGTTGTTGTTTTGATAAGTACTGGCAGGCTTCGCACCTCTGGACTAACTCGGCTGCATCACTCTTTGCTGTTGGCCAGTAGAAACCTGACCTGAAGACCTTCCCAACCAGGGTCTTGGATGCTGCGTGTACCCCGCATTGCCCAGCATGGACCTCATCCAGAAGTTGTTTTCCAATAGCTGAGAGAATGCATTTTATGAGGACTCCTGACGCGCCTCTTCTGTATAGTGTTTCCCCAATGAGAGCGTAATGAGCCGACTGTCTCGTAATGCGTTCGGCTGCATTTTTGTCATCTGGTTCCTCCTCATTCTTTATATACCTGATGATCGGCTCCCTCCAATCATCTGGCTCTGGTTGGCTCAGAATATTAAATTCCTCTACCCGATCCAGTGAAATGCTTGGGTGCAGTACTTCTTGGATGAAAACTCCAGGCGGGACCTGAGTCCGACTAGATCCTAGCTTGGACAATGTATCAGCTGCCGCGTTGTGGTCTCTCTCCACATGATGAAATTCCAGACCTTCAAATTTGTCTTCTAGTTTCCGGACAGCAGTGCAGTATTTTCCCATGGAATCATTTGAGCAATCCCATTCTTCGTTTATCTGACTTATGACCACAAGCGAATCTCCATATACCATCAGTCTCTTGATGCCCAGTGACATGGCAATGTTTAGTCCATGAATCAGAGCTTCGTATTTTGCTGCATTGTTGGATGCTGGAAATAACAATTGAAGAGCGTATTTGAGTTGTTCACCTCCAGGTGCAATAAAGAGGATCCCTGTGCTTGCTCCCTACAGCTTTAACGAGCCATCAAAATACATTCGCCATACTTCTGCGGTTTCTGGGTTATCCGGCACCTGTTGCTTGGTCCACTCTGATACGAAGTCAACCAGTGCTTGAGTTTTGATGGCAGTGCGAGGTCGAAATTCAATGTCATGAGATCCCAGTTCACAGGCCCACTTGGCTATTCTTCCGATGGCTTCTTTATTATGGAGAATATCCCCTATCGGAAATCTAGTGACTACTATGACTTTGTGGTCGTCGAAGTAGTGACGGAGCTTGCGTGCAGTTAGAAGTACTGCATATAATAGCTTCTGAACTTGAGGGTATTTCTTATTCAAGGGACCCAGAACTTCACTGATGAAATAGACAGGATGTTGTACTGGGTATGCATGTCCTTCTTCTGCTCGCTCGACTACCAACGCGGTGCTCACCACGTGAGTCGTGCAAGAGATGTATAATAGCAGATCTTCAGCCGGTTGAGTCGGCGTGGCTCGGCGCGGCGGTTTTAGTACTGGTGGTGTTGTTAAGAATTTTTTCAGCGCATCTAGGGCTTCCTGTGCTTCTGAAGTCCACTGGAATTTGTCTACCTTCTTGAGCAACTTATAGAACGGTAAGCCTTTTTCTCCCAGCCTTGATATGAATCTGCTCAGAGCTGCCATACATCTGGTAAGTCTTTGTACTTTCTTTTGTGATCATGGTGCTTCCATTCTCATGATAGCCTCGATTTTTTCCGGATTGGCCTCAATTCCCCGGTGGCTGACAATGAACCCGAGCAACTTTCCTGCCGGTACTCTGAAGACACATTTTTCGGGATTAAGCTTCCATCGATATCGTCGTAGACTGTTGAAGACCAGCTGTAAATCTTCAATGAAATTTTCTGAATCCTCTGTCTTGATCACCACATCATCCACATAAGCTTCCACACGCTTGCCCCAGTGGTCGGCTAAGCATGTCTGAATAGCTCTCTGATAAGTCGCTCTAGCGTTTTTGAGGCCGAACGGCATGGAGGTATAGCAGAAGGCTCCGAACGGGGTGATGAATGCTGTTTTTTCCTCGTCTTCTTTTGCCAAGCTAATCTGATGATACCTAGAGTAGCAATCCAAGAAAGACAACACAGAACATCTGGCGGTTGAGTCCACCACCTGGTCTATTCTAGGAAGTCCGAAGGGATCCTTCGAACAATGTTTGTTGAGATCCGTATAGTCGACGCACATGCGCCAATCCACTTTATTCTTTTTGAGTACAAGAACGGGATTAGCTAACCACTCAGGATGTAACACCTCTCTAATGAATCCGGCCGCGACCAAGCGAGCCAGCTCAGCACGGATGGCTTCTCTCTTGTCGGGCGTGAAGCGACGTAATTTTTGTCGGATTGGCCTTGCCTGGGGGTACACCTTCAATTTGTGCTTGGCTAGTTCTCTCGGGACTCCCGGCATATCCGCAGGTTGCCACGCGAATACGTCTCGGTTGTCTTGCAAAAACTGGACGAGCGCGCCTTCCTATTTGTCATCCAAGCTAGAACTGATGATAGCAGTCTTGCGCTCGTCGGCGAACCCAAGATTGATTCGCTTGGTTTCTTCAGTCGGCCGTATAGAGGTCACGGCTTGAGCTTCATTCGCGGGTACCGCGAGGTCTTCTTCAGGCTTTGAGTTCGCCTGCGCGGAAGAAGTCGTCGATGGTTTGGTGGTGAGGGTCACCTGAATGGCCACTCGGAAACATTCTGCGGCGCCTTGGAAGTCAGCGCGCACAGTTATGATCCCTTGTGGTCCTGGCATCTTCAATATCATGTATGTATAATGTGGAATGGGCATGAACTTCGCCAATCCAGGCTTCTCGATGATGGCGTTGTATCCACAGTCGAAGTTTGCCACCTCGAACCTCAGGAACTCGGTCTAGTAGTTTTCCGGAGTTTCGAAGGTGACCGGCATATAGATGTGGCCCAGTGGATATTCTCCTTCAATCGGCACGATGCCGAAGAAGGGTGTGTCCGACTCGTGGAGCTCTTTGAGGGGAACTCTCAAGCCTTGGAGCGTCCGGGGAAGGTGACGTTGATGCTACTTCCCCCATCCACTAATACCTTCTTTACCCTGCTCTCTCGGATCACCGGATCGACGAGGAGCGGGTACTTGCCTGGTGGTCGAAGTTGAGCCACTGATCTGCCCGGGTGAAGGTGATCGGGTGCTCAGACCATTGGTACGGGGCGGAAGGAAAGGTAGACGCCACCAATATCTGACGATCGTTGAGCTTTTGTTGTCTCTTGCTTTCTTGCAACCCGTGTCCGCCGAAGATGACGTTGACTTCTCTGTTGACACGCGGGAAGGCTCCACCTCCTCCCTCCTCCTGCTGCTGGGGTTGTCGTGGTTCTCCTGGTCCTCCTCGCGGCGGGGGAGGAGGTAGAGGTTGGAAGGGTCGGCCATTCCCCACGGAATGCTTGAAGTCTCTGTAGTTCCGGAGGGTGTGGCGCATGTCTTTGTGGTACGGGCACTGGGCGTCGAGGATGTCATCCAGCGTGCGTTCGCCTCCGCAAGGTCCTCCTCGGGCGCAAGAGGCGGGCGGTCTAGCGGCGTGGACCTCTTCACGAGGCCTCTTCTCCCAGCGTTTGTCGGGTTGCTGGATCGGGTCGCGTCGCGGTGCTGTCGATGCAGGCTTTGCTCCTTCGATGAGGTCTAGAGCTCGTTCATCGGCGGTGATGTAGAGGTCAGCTTCCCGTAATAGCTGCTCCGAAGTGGTCGGCGCCTTTTGTAATATGGCTCGGACGAAGGCTAAGTCATTGGATCCCTGGTAGAAGTCCTCGATCACTGCTGCTTCCGCAACCTCGGGGATACGATTTCTCATGGTCTGGAATCTTTTGAGGTACGACCGGAGAGTTTCGTCCCCCCGGCGCTTGATGGATTTGAGGTCCCATGGTTGCACCGGTTTGTCAGAAAGGGATTGGAAGTTGGCGGTGAAGCGCCGACTGAAGTCGCTCCAGTCGTCGATGCAGTGTTAGGGTAGGTGTCGCAGCCATTGCAGCGCGTCTTGCCTAAGGACGATAGGCAGGTACGCGGTCATCACGTCCTCAGTTGCCCCAGCGGCTCGGGCAGAAGTGGTGTAGACAGCCAGCCAGCCTCCCGGATCCTGCTTAGGTTCATATTTGTCGACGTTGGAGACCTTGAAGTTAGGGGGCCATTGAATGGCCCTGAGGCGTGGAGTAAGCACCGATACTCCACAGTTGTCTTCTTGTCGTCGGTGATGATGTATTTCCTGGGGAGGGGAGTGGTTGTCGTGGTGCCTCGACCGTACCCGGGTGGTGCCACCAGTTGAAGCCGTGGCCGACTCGGTCCTGGTGACCTGACTCTGTGCTGGGATGCCGTGATCCCGGTCGTACTCTTCCCGGCGATGAATCTCGTTCTTGTGCCGTCGTTCGCGTGAAGCGTTGATGGAGCTTCGTGCGTCCCGCCGGCTGTTGATGGCGTGTTGTAGATCGTTCGGCGGATGAGCGAGGGGTAGAAGGTGCTTGGCTGCTTGAGTGAACAGTCGCCGATAGCCCTCGGCGTCGGGAGTCCGGGGGAGGCCATCAGCTATCCGAGCCAACACTCCACCGACTTCACTCGGCGTGTTCATGGCTCGGGCGAATCGGGGTTCAGGTTGTGTCCGATGAGTGGATTTTCCCGACGTTGCCTCGTTTCCTGCTCGGCCTATTCTTGAGCCTGCCGACGGTCACGTCGTCGAGAGTTCCTTCTTTCTCTGAGGACCCGTTCTTCCGGAGTTTCTCCCACTTCTGAGACCTCGTCTCGCGATACGGGCTACGCCGGATCTCGTTCTCCGGCCTCGTGATGTCGTCGAATATTTCGGCATCGATTCCTCCGCCGGCGAGACTCCCGATGAAGAGGTTCTTCTCCTGGTGCAGTTGGTTCATCGTTGGAGATAGGATTCGATTCCACTCTTCCCCCGATGAAGAGGACGTAGGGGTAGAATGGAGCAGCTGTCGCGACGATCTTCTTTCTGTCCTCCTTTGAGGATGGAGGCACAGAAAGAGCAGCTTGACGACCCTTGGCCTCATTCACTTCTTTTCTCCTTGTGATCCGTGTCCATTTTTCTGTCGGAGAGGTGGACAGCGGTGTTCTCCGGGTAGACGGACCCTCGGCTCCTAACTTGCTGAAGGTGATCTTTTCTCGGAGCGCTGGAGGTTGCGCTTTTCCCTGTTTTGCTCCGATTTTCTCGGAGATCTTTGAGGAAGACTTTTTCTCTGGTGGATCCGCGATGCGATGCAGAGTTCCCTCCTCATCTACTACAGACGAGAAGGTTCCAAAGCAGTACACGGACCCGGGACGGAGGATGATCTTGTGCTGGAAGGTGACGGCCATTGAGCTAGCTTGGGTCGATGACACACCCCCTACCTGGCGCGCCAGCTGTCGGTGTTTTGGGTCCGACCGCGCACCCAGGGTTGCCCCTCAAGGTGCTTCTTGGAGTAGGACGGTGTTACCGACTGTAGCTCAATGGTTCGTGCTGGATGCATGAGAAGCAGTGGACAGTTGTGTACAGGTTCGGGCCGCTTTGAGATGTGTAACACCCTACGTCCTGGCGTGAGTATTTTATGTGATGGGTTACAAGGAGGTTCTCTAGTGTTGGAGACATAGAGAGTCGGGTGGATGGCTAAGTAATGAGGTAGGTGTCTTTGAAGGGGTGCCCCCTAATCCTTATATACTCGACCGTGGGGCATTACATGTGGATATGATAACAACGTGTGCCTAAATAATAGTGAACTGATTGAGTCTATCTTCCTATAATTCAGTCGACCCATCCTCGCTCGGTTCCGATGTACGGGGCTTCTGCGCGGGAAGGTCGGGTCACTGTTGTGATCATTGCTTGAATTCGTCGGGCCATCTGGGCTTGCGTCGATCTGATTTTGTGACGATCCGCTTCATTAGGCGTTCTTTCCCAGGCCAACTAAGGGATGACCTTGCGAATTATTGGGCCCACGGGCCTTTCGTGAGGTCTTTTATCCTTCTGGTGGACCTGGGGGATATCCGTCCCCCACACTAGCTCTGTCTCGGATACGGGAAGGTCCGTGGCGCTCGTGGATCATCTGCATGTTGTGGGGGGAACACGGGGCGCACTTGAGTACTCCGAATTGGTCGCCGGAGTTGTGGCGCCGCCGTGCACCGCATATCACGCGAGTCCCACCTCGGTGTCTGGTAAGCTTTCCCCCATCAAGTTGTCCAATGCTTTCGCACCATTTTTGCGCTAGGGTTTAGGGCAGATTCGTGTGCGTCCACGCACTTGGGCGCCGCGCCGGCGAGGTCGCAGCCGCTAGGGAGGGAGCGCCGCCCTGCTAGTCGCCGAAGGTGGAAGAAAACTGGCCAACCGTTAGATCCAGTAGGAACGCGTACGATTAGATCCGCGGTTGATAGCGTTTTAGCCGCCAGATGTAACTTGTGCGGCCAGGATTAGAATGCCAAATACCCCTTAACCGCATTATATCTGAGCCATAGGTTTTGGGATGGTTGGGTAGGATTAGATCGTGGGGTGGACGTGTGTGGGCCGCAGATCCATGATCCAAGGGGCCGCAGTTGATCGTTGTTTCCTTTAAGCACTAGCGTGACCTGGGACGTTGCTTGGTGATCCCGCGGTCCAAATAGCAAGATACCCCTTTAGCCATACATAATTGCAGAAGAGACCATGTCCTTTTTATGTATACACCTACCGTCCACCCGGGGGAAACCTGTGTCTCGGGATTGTTTCGCAGAGACCCCTGCCTTTCTCTAAAATCGTGTGCCCAGTCCAGTGAATCGATTAATTAGATAAATAGTCAGAGAAATTGAATTTTAAATACAAAAATAATTCCAAAGAACTTATATAATTCATATTAAATTCATTTTAGCTCCAAAATAATCGATTCCAATTTATATAATTTTATAAAATTGTTGTTTATCGATTAGTACCACTGTTTTGACATGAAAGTCACAATAAAATTTATATCTTATTTAATCTTGTACAAAACACATAGAATCTCTGGAAATTCATAACTTAAAATCTATAACTTCGATTTGATCTGTTCAAGTTGCGTTAGTCTCGTATAAATATTTACTATGCAATCACAGCATTTATTATACCATGTCTCGTTATTTTATAATTATATCGGTATTTAACTAATGTTGGTTAGTCTGGTTAAACTCCTTATATATAAACTACTGGAATATGATCTATATTTAATTTATAACTTAGATTAAAGTTGAGATAATTATTTATAGAATAACCTCTTATATGATTTATATTAACCAATTTATATAGTTTAATATTTTAATAAATCCTCTATAAAATCATAACTCCTTAACCGTAACTCCGATTTTAATGATTCTCGATCTCGCGATCTCGTAGCAACGCGTAGATTATTATTACTTAGTTTGTATTTATGTTTGGTGTGATGTTAGTTCTGTCTATACCATGTTTTTTGCATTGCTACGACTAGCAGTGAGGTCACGAGGATCAGAAGAATCACCCTGGTAACTGGAATCTCAAGTGTCAGGCAAGTTGTGCCCTTGATCACTTTTGTTATCCAATAATATTCTTTATTATCACTATTCAATGCATAGGTTTAATTTTGATGTGACCCAATAGGTCACCCTACTCTATTTATCCTTTTACCTTGTTTACCCCTAAATCACTTGGGTAGTTTTGCTATTGCTTTATATGGTTTTGGGTTAATATTTCATTATATCCATGTTCCAATTATTTCGTTATTCTATTTATGTTCACGTCAAGATCATTAATGTTAATTGGAACATTGAGCTTAACTTGAGAAACACGTGCCACCACAAGGGTGGAATGGGACGCCCTTGGCTGACTAATTAGGAAAGCTAGTGGAAGACTACCTTACCCGAAAGGGGCAAGGGTAGTAGGGGAGTTGCATGCAAGAAGGTTCTCGGGTTGATTTTGCTGCGATGGCGGTCAGATGGGGGATTCTTGCAAGTGCTCTTCCCATAAACTGTAGCGGGTTTTCGGAAGCTAGTGGAACTTTGTAAAGGCCTTGTAGTGGATCCCTAGCCATTCACCTCGGTAGTGTCTAAGGGCCTTGCAAACCCTGGCGACATGGGATTTACTATGGTTTGGTATTAATTTTGTTCTATTATTATTTATTATGGTTTGGTATTTACTTACATTTAGTAATTGCTAATAAAATTTTGACCAACTTATTAAAAGCAATGCTCAGCTTAAACCCCTATTGCTGATCAGCTTTGCACATTACATGAACTCCCATCTTTAGTGAGTTCATACACATTATTCCCCACAACTTGTTGACCGATGAACACGTGTGAGCTCACCCTTGCTATCTCACACCCCCACAAGAAAAGAATAGGTGGTTCAAGAGTAGCCACACAACGAGGTGTTCGATTCGATCTAGGTGGCGTCTTCTAGTTGACTTGCGCCAAGGATGATCCTTAGTTTGTTTTATATTTATATTTTATTTTGTAAGACTCCCGCTATGTAATAAGTACTCTGGTTATATTGTGACATTTATCTCTATACACTCTGTTATTATATATGTTGTCTTCTTGGCGCATGTATGAGATGCACCCGGCTTTGTTTCTTAAAACCGGGTGTGACATCGCCCTTTGATTATCTCCAACAGCTCTTCTATCACGTCCTATATCATATCTTTATTTTAAACTTTAATCTGTAAATAGTGATATCTACAGTGCTATTTTACACGGTCAAATGTACGATCTGCTGAAGATAGCCTAATTAGCCTCAATATTAGATGACAGAGTACCATGTTTTATAGAATATTATTTTTAGATAATTTTTAAACCTTAGAAAGTTTTTTATACATAATAGAAAATAAGTTTATTTTTTAAAAATTACTTTTACATCCGATCGGACGTGGCAAAAAAAAGTTACAAGCGATAATGCCAGTGGCTAAGGGGGTGATTGACAGTGCTCTAGGTTCCAGGCTCAGTGTTAAGTTATGTTGTATACTATAAATTTAAACATTTTTAAAAATATATTTTTAACCTGAATATAAAACAAAATAACTTATTTATGTCTTCTAAAAGTTTATAACTTCAGTTTTATGATTTTCTAAAGTTCCTAATAACATGCTTCATAAACTTGACCAAATTTTATGAGTTGAACGGGAATCTAATGGCCCACGCAAAATGGGAAAACAAAAGGAAAACAAAAATGGAGAGGGAATATGTTATGGGAAAGGCCAAGCGCAGGCGAGCACGAGGAGATAAATGGCAAAGAGGACGAGGCAAGAGCAAATCCGAACCAACCAATCCCAATATCCGCAGGCCTCCCTCTGCACTGGACCACACCACACCCTCGCCTTTCCCGCAACCCAGAGCCCCTCTGCCAATCTCTGCACAACATCATCGATTCCCCAGGCGAAAAAAAATACTCTGGACCCTTTTTTTCAATCAGATTTTCAATCAGAGGAGGGTAGATTGGATTTGTCAGATTATCCGATCTCCACTGCAGCCTCTCTGAAGAGAAGAGGCCCATCCAGTCCAGCCTTTCCGCAGTTCCTGGAGCAATCCTGGCTCAGTGCGTGAAGCAGCTTGATTCGCCTGCGCAACTGATAGTCATAGAAGGGAGCCAAGAGCTTGTTCTTGGCTGCTTGACCGATTCTTGATTGAGCTGCTGCGGATCTTGCCAAAGGGCCAAGAGCTTGCTGTGTCTGGAATTCTTGGTCAGCCGTGCCGGATAGGGTGAGGGTGCCATGACAGCATCGCAGTCCTCGATGAGCGGCGGCGGGGAGCCGGGGGTGCGGACGGTGGTCTGGTTCAGGCGAGACCTGCGTGTGGAGGACAACCCGGCGCTGGCGGCGGCCGCTCGGACGGCCGGGGAGGTCGTGCCGGCGTACGTGTGGTCGCCAGAGGAGGACGGGCCCTACTACCCCGGCAGGGTGTCCCGGTGGTGGCTCAGCCAAAGCCTGAAGCACCTCGACGCCTCGCTCCGCCGGCTCGGCGCCTGCCGCCTCGTCACCCGCCGCTCCAGCGACGCTGTCGTCGCGCTGATCGACCTAGTCCGCAGCACCGGCGCCACCCACCTCTTTTTCAACCGACTCTACGGTTCGATCCCCCCTCTCTGTCTCTCTCTGCTCTGCTCTAGGTGTTGTTTTACGCCTTGCTACATGTTGCAGCTGTTCTTGGCTTCTTGCCACAGTATATGCAAATCGTCAGCTTGACTTCGTGTCAAAAATCGATTTTTTATCATGGTATTCTAGCCTTGCTCTATCGGGTTTGGTTGAACGGGATCCCGTACTTCACTATCTAAATAGTAAATCACAGGATATATATACAGAATTTTAGAGAAGAGGATCTTTCCATGAACAGTTTCGCTTTCGTATATCTGCCATTAATGGATATCTCATATACTCCACACGTAAACCAACTCCAAGCTTAGTTTAGCAATTAGCATCCTGCCTTACTGACTTTGGTCGCCGTCGCCGTCGCCCTCCTTAATTCCAAAAAGTCCTTGCACCCAGCCAATTGTACTCACCAAACAAAACAACCTGCATCTTTCTTCTTTGGAGTTTCCTTTTCTCCCAAGAACCATCAATAAAAATAAACTTTGGGGCCCGGTTGACACGAACGGTCCTCGATTCCTCACCGATCGCTGTCTCGTGCCCGCCGTGCAGACCCGCTATCGCTGGTCCGGGACCACCGCGTGAAGGAGCAGCTGTCGGCGGAGGGCATCACTGTGCAGTCCTTCAACGCCGATCTGCTGTACGAGCCGTGGGAGGTCCTCGACGACGACGGCTTCCCCTTCACCATGTTCGCGCCATTCTGGAACAGGTGCCTGTGCATGCCGGACCCTGCCGCACCACTGCTGCCGCCCAAGAGGATCAATTCAGGTATCCAAATGCATTTGCCTACAGAGTTCTAATGGCCACACTGGATGACGTGAAAAATGCTGAGCTCCACAGGTGACCTGTCGAGGTGTCCGTGGGACGAGCTCATCTTTGAAGACGAGTCCGAGAAGGGCAGCAATGCGCTGCTCGCACGAGCGTGGTCACCAGGGTGGCAGAACGCTGACAAGGCGCTAACGGCCTTCCTCGACGGTCCGCTGGTCGACTACTCCGCGAACCACAAGAAGGCCGACAGCGCCAGCACGTCCCTGCTGTCTCCGTACCTGCACTTCGGCGAGCTCAGCGTCCGCAAGGTCTTCCACCAGGTGCGGATGAAGCAGCTGATGTGGAGCAACGACGGCGACCGCGCCGGCGAGGAGAGCTGCACGCTATTCCTCCGCGCCATCGGCCTGCGGGAGTACTCGAGGTACCTCACCTTCAACCACCCCTGCAGCCTTGAGAAGCCCCTTCTGTCGCACCTCAGGTTCTTCCCCTGGGTCGTCGATGAGGTGCACTTCAAGGTCTGGAGACAAGGGAGGACTGGCTACCCTCTTGTCGACGCTGGCATGAGGGAGCTCTGGGCCACCGGCTGGGTTCACGACCGGATACGTGTCGTTGTCTCTAGCTTCTTCGTCAAGGTGCTCCAGCTGCCATGGCGCTGGGGCATGAAGTACTTCTGGGACACCTTGCTGGATGCTGACCTTGAGAGTGACGCACTAGGCTGGCAGTACATTTCTGGGTCTCTCCCTGATGGCCGTGAGCTTGACCGCATTGACAACCCTCAGGTACCTTTGCTCTATTCAGTCTTTCCCTGAGCAATAAAGCAGCACAAAGATGATTATATGAAACTGAATTCTGCAACGTGTTCAGTTTGAAGGGTACAAGTTTGATCCGCACGGGGAGTACGTACGGCGATGGCTACCGGAGCTGGCGAGGCTGCCGACGGAATGGATACACCACCCCTGGGATGCACCTGAGTCTGTGCTTCAGGCTGCAGGAGTCGAGCTAGGCTCCAACTACCCACGCCCCATTGTGGAGTTAGATGCAGCCAATTCCAGGTTGCAGGGTGCCCTGTCAGAGATGTGGGAGCTTGAGGCAGCCTCTTGTGCTGCCATCGAGAACGGGATGGAAGAAGGCCTCGGCGATTCCACAGATGAGCCGCCGATCGACTTCCCTCAAGAATTACGGATGGAAGTGGACCGACAACCAGCTCAACCTGCTATCATCCACACGCCGGTAGTGGCTGGTTGGAGACGAGAAGACCAGAGGGTGCCTAGCATGACTTCCTCGTTAATTAGAGCTGAGACCGAACTCACTGCAGACTTTGGCAACACCAGTGAGGACAGTAGGCCAGAAGTGCCGTCAAACATTCATCTGCAGGCTCGGGCGGAGAGGGAAGAAACAGTTGACGGTGCCACTGGCAATACTGTCAGGGTGAATGGCAACCAACAGCAGCAGAATCTTCAGAACAACATGCACCGCGTGCTAGGTATCGCTCCATCAATTTCAGAGGCATCGAGCAGCTGGACGGGTAGGGAAGGTGGATTGGTACCGGTCTGGTCACCTCCGGCAGCTTCAGTACATTCTGATCCATATACTGCCGACGAGGCTGACATTTCGAGTAGGAGTTATTTGGACAGGCATCAGCAATCAAATACGATGATGAACTGGAGTCAACTCTCTCAGTCATTGTGAGTTCAGTTGCACGGTAACCTATTTTCAAAGAAAAAATGCTTTGTCATAAACTGAAAATTTGGAGCTTATAGCAAAAGGTAGACAGTAGTTGTCTAAAGCCATTGTTAATGTGGCACCAAAAATTAGCTGACAACTTGAATTTGATGTGTAGTAGCTGAGTAGAACATTCCAAATGCCCACTAATGATCCCTTTTTTCACAAATCTCTCAATGCAGGACAACAGGATGGGAAGTGGATAATTAGTGCTGTGTGACCGGATTTAATTGATTAGGAGTTCGGCAGAGAGAATTATATTATACATATGTAAATTATCACATTTTGTTCGTCTATATAGCCTTGGTGTGCATGCAAGTCATCGAACATGCAGCTTCTTGGATGCAATAATTGTTGTGAACCTAGTTGTGTAGAACCTTGTGGTTTAGGTTGCTAGGTGCCCACAAGATATGTATTATTCGTCAGATAAGAGTTTTCTAGCATCAGGTTCATTTTGTATCTGGTTATTGTCATATTGCAGTTCTTGGTGATGGGATAGTCAACACAGGTGTATTCTCAGTTTTATAGACAGCACTTACCTTTTATCTGTGACAACGAGGACTCAAAGGGAACATCTTGGCAGTGAGATTGTGTGCCACTCTTACCTTCTGCTCCTTTGCCTCAATAAAGAAGTTACCTGAAACTTTTTCACAATGCACCATGGTGAATTAATCAGGAGATATGAAAGACAATGGACGTTTAGGATGGCAAACAATGAGATTTACTAGAGGTAACATAAATGATTTACAAGGATTCCCCATCTTATGATACGTAGAAAAACTACCAGACATATAACCGAAGACAACATAGATAATTAAGCAATCGCATGGCGACTCTCTACACCATAAGCTGGGCTGGGACAGCGAGCACTGCACATGTTGCTTTGCCCTGGCCTAGTGGGAACCACAGCAATCACAATTGAGAAGCAAAACCATCTGAATTAGACGAGTCATTGCAGGATAAAATATGACAACTAACATAGTGCAGATTCCGAATGAGAAGGATTGACGCAAAATAATTAGTTCTTAGTTTCTGTCATCATAAATAACATATTCAAAATTCACAAATCAGTCTATAAATAACAATCCATGAAAGGCAGACACAGTAGGTTCATCATGCTGTGCAAGTAAACACCATTAATATGAAACCTCCTTCCAGATGTTACATGCAAGCATGTCAACTGCCTGCTGAAACTGATTCCAGGCTACTGTACTGCTAATTTAATTATATATCTAGATCAGTAGATAATTGAAAATAGATTCACGAACAGGCAACTCTTCAAGAGTCACATCTGGCCCACTTGACGGTGCAAATTCCAGCCTTGTGGACAAAATAAGGTTAGCATTACATCCTGCTGATGATACTTCCCATCTCTGACAATTATGTGCATCAGACTTTCTTCTTCTTATCCACATATGGATACTTCTGGTAGATGAATATGCTTGTCGCAACAAGTGGTAATGCCATCAGGCAGTAGAGTGATGGTGGCTTCCCATCATACACGAATTGTAGCAGTGCAGTTACAAGGAGAGCTGAGACTATAACAAAACCCTGAAAAAAGGTCCAGTTCCCAGATGTCAATGAAAGACATGGCTGTTTTTCACTTAATGTCAGTGTAAGCACTTGCCGACTTGCCTTTCTAATACCACCTGCGTAAGTTGTGACAAGACCAACAAGAATTCCACCCACGGCATTCATTAATACCGGTACCTGAGGTAAAGAATGGTGATTAGAGACCACACATCAATAAAGATATGTTGCAGCTTTTGCTTCCATCTGTGTGGGATGTTACAGATGTACTTTACAGTCAATGCAGGACATATGGCCTTCAAAAGATTGGCATTAAAAATTGAGGCATAGAAGGAGGCAATGCCTATTTTAATAATTTGGTCCTTGAGAAAATGTTAACTTGCACTAAAGACAGTGAAGCAATATCCTAGTAGATCCTCAAAGATCAATATTTACCTACTGGCTATTTTGGATCAGTCAAGCAACAGATGCAAACATCAATATGGACAAGCCTAATTATCAAGGCTAAAATGACAGCTCCTCATAAACTTTCACCTCACTCTGCCCTCTATGTTTTTCATGGTTACTGTCCCTACCACAAGGGCTACATTTTCCTGTCGGGTCTCTGCCAGCTGTCTCTTCCCCACCCGACTGCTCCCTACAGTTTTCTAGACAGGCGGGTGAGCCACGCCAATCTGCCCCACCTCGTCGCCCAGCCCTTCGCCACCAGGGCTCCCACTACTGGTCATTCCTACGGCTAGGTGTACTCAAGATGTTGACCTGCTGCCCTGATGTCTTGCACAACAATAGCCCCAACGCCTATTGTTCCTGCGGGACCAGATGTAGCGCCCACTGTTCCTGCTGGAGCAGTTGTCATGCCTCTGCGGTCAGTCAACACAGCATGAAACCTGCGGCAAGCACGGTCTTCGGTTCCCAGCACTCTTCGAAGCATCGACACTTTCTCCAGTTCCACGCAACTACTGTGCTGCTCTCACTGATCCACATTAGCGTGCTGATATGGAACAGAAGTATGATGCCCGCGTTGGGAACAACACTTGGGATCTCATTCCTTAGCCCCCGCATTCCAATGTAGTGACATGGAAGTGTGTGTTGAAACACAAGTTTTGCACTAATAGTTCTCTTGAGCGCTATAAAGTGTGATGGGTTCTTCGCGTATTCACTCAACGCGTATTCACTCAACGTCCTGGCATCTACTTCTCTAAAACCTTTTGTCTCGTGGTCAAGCTTACTACCATTTGGATAGTCCTCTTGTTGGCTCTTTTGCATGGTAAAGATGAGTTGGTAGCTAGTAAAGATGAGATGTTGGAAGCTTTGACTAAGGAGCTATCTTTAGCCAAAACCACCATGGAGAAGAAAGAAATTGAACTTTCTCCTACAAAATCCTCCATGGTTGATCTTGTGAGCCAAAGATGCACTTGAGGCAAACTTTTTATGTTTGGAAGTTCATTGTCAAGAACTAAAAGTGCAACTTGACACTCTCAAGAGCATCACCACCTCCTTAACAACGGATCCTTGTTCTAGCTCATCCACCACTAAAACTTGCAAAAAAATGTATGAAATATTATGTAAATGCTTGTTTGACTAACCATGGAAAGCAAGGTATATTGAAGAGTCAAGCTAAGAATGTTATCAAGAAGGCGTGCTCCAACAACGATGGGTTAAGAAGAGTTGAGGTTATGTACAAGCCCATAAGAAACAACCATGGAAAAAGGGCACTTGGTTACAACTCATCAAAGGTAAACCCTAGTGTAGAGAACAAGGGGTGGAAATCTCCCAAGTTTGTGGGAGGTACAAACTTATATGATGCCTTGGGGAGAATCCACTTATCAAGCACCAAACCAACTCAAACCCATGACAAGGTAAACATAGGTAATACAAAAGGCAAAACGAAGGAGATCATTCCAACAAATGGAGAAAAGGCTCTAATTCCTTACTCTAGTTCTTATTTATGCGATTATATATTGACTTGGGACCACGGTAAGATGGTTGTCAAGTATGTGAGTGCCTACACAAAGAAGAAAACTATGAGAAGTGTGTAGGTACCCAAGGCTTTTACAACTAACTTCATAGGATCCATTTCAATTTGGGTACCTAAATATAAAGTCTAACTTGTTTTGTAGGTCTACTCCTGTGGCTCAAGCTGAATGCTTGACAGTGGATGCACAAATCATATAACTGAAGAAAAAGATATGTTCAACTCTTCACAACTAGTCCAAGAATCACAAGAAATTGTATTTGGGGATAGCGACAAGAGTGAAGTGATTGGTAACATTCCTATTACAAGTCACCAATCCCTTTCAAATGTTTTGATTATTTAAGTTACAATTTGTTATCCGTTTCACAACTTTATGGAATGTGTTTTGATTTGCCGGCTAGCTCATGTTGGGATGATCATATTGTCAGACTAACAAATGTTGTGTTTGAGAAAGACAGGATTTATGGAGTGTGTCAAGCCGGCACCACCCAAAGAATGTAGTTACGACAAAAAGGCCATTGGAGTTGCTACATATGGACCTATTCAAACTAGTGGCATGCATAAGCTTCAGCGATAACAAATATGATTTAGTTATTGTCGATGATTATTCTCACTTCACTTGGGTTTTCTTTTTGAGTTATAAAGGTGAAACTCAAGAAATACTCAAAAATTCATGAAGCGCCCAAAATGAGTTTGAGTTGAAGATCGGTGGCGTCGTCGAAAAGACCGGTGGTGGTTCAGGTCCCCGCGCCCATGCTGGAATCTCCGACGGCGAGCGCGGGAATTGCAGCTGATGGAGCGGTACGGATGGCGCCGTTAGGGCTGGCTGTGGTGAAGCCGCCATTGTCGCGCTGGCCACAGACGGCGACGGCAGTGTGGGCTACGGCTGGGTGCCCGCCAGGTGGAGCTTGATCTCGGACAGATCAGCTTGCAGTGCCGCCAAGTTCGTGGAGAAGTGGAGGATGGCCGTTGTGAGCTGTTCGTTCGTCATCGTGGGCAGATCGTATGACGACCCGACGGTGGGAAGGCCCAGCGTGGAGGTCAGAGCGAGCGCGGCGGTGGTGGAGGGTGCCGCGGTGTGCGGCGTGGTGGCTGGAGGCACCGCGACCATGGAGGCTGGTGAGGATTGCGACGAAGAACTCATGGTGGCCGGAGGAACGAAGGTCTCTGGTACCAAATTGGTAGGATTGTGGATCCTACCAGGGATCTCCCTTAGCCTATAAGGATGAACAGCTGCGCGAGGGAGATGGGGGCGGCGGTGCTGGGGCGCCGTGGCTGACCTAGGCTGCGCGACCAGAGGGATTGATTCCAACTCCTGGCTCCCTCAGGGAAGCCAGAATAATCTGATTCTGCTTAATTCTACAGATGACCTCTTACAAGTATTTATATCTCAGCTGATGCTTATCTGATCTAAGGATAAGAGCTATGAGATCTCTTCTAATCCCTATCCAACTAACTAGAGATAATCTCTCCTTTTTATTAGCTACCCTATCCAACTAACTAGAGATAATCTCTCTTTTTTATTAGCTAACCCTTATCTAATCTATCCTAGCTGATCTCCCGGCCGCATGTGGCATGTGGCCTGGCCGTGGGCCTTAGCCCTCCTAGCCACTAATGGCCCTGTGCCTGGTGTAGGGGATGTCGGTCATAATAGGAGGACAGTCCGCACAGCATCTCTGCTGTAGGACAACAGCAACAGCAGTCTTTTGACTGCAAGGACAGCGTGCTGCACAGCAACAGTCTTTTGACTGCAAGGACAGCGTGCTGCAGGCATCTCCTTTTCCATTTTTCAGCTTTTGGAGGACAGCAGCTTGCTGCAGTTTTTGTTTTGACTAGAGTACAACAGCACCTAATGGTTAGTGCAGTTTGTAGGACAACATATTCGCATCTCTAGGAAGCATATGCTGCAGCCCCTTAGGCTATAAATATGTATCCCAACCCTTAGACGGGTGTGGCATTGTGTAGTCTTTGAGAAAATTGCCCCAACTCATAGTGACATCCTCTCGATGAGAGTAAGAGTCTTGTTGCTTACAATTGGTATCAAAGCCAGGTTGTCTTGTAGCCTAAACATCTCTTGTTCATCTCCTTCCCGTGTCTCTCTCTATACTCAGTCGGCAGCAAGAGCTCCAATTGTTCCTTCCTCTCCTGCTCGGACGAGCAGCCTTTCATCTGGGAGAGCCTCTTCCACACGCAGCGACCCCTCGCTAGCACACCATGTCTCTTCGCTCGATCACTTCGAGTGTGCGGTGCCACCAGGAGGCCGAGGTTGCCGCGGCATAAGAACGCGAGCGAGCAACGGCAGCTGCTTCAGCGACAGCAGCGAGGGCAGCACAACTAGCGGCTGCGGAACTGGCAGCAGCAAGAGAGGAAGTAGAAGCAGCGGAGGCGGCGGATGCTGCCCGTGCGGCGGCGGCAGAGCTCGAGGCTCTGCGCGGCAGTAGCGCTGACAGCTCTGTTTCCGGCAACGGCAGCACCAATGACGAGCTCAGGCTGGCAAGGGAGGCAGCACAAATGCAGACGGCTCAATGGGCAGCCACGCACCCCCATGGGGGCGCGCGTGGCAGTAGCCTAGATAGGCACAGACGCGCCGACGGCACTCCGGGCGAGAACGTACGCGGCGGCAGCCCAGATGGGCGAGGACGCGCCGACGGTGCCCCCGGTGGCGGCAGCCGGGTCGACGGAGATCGTGGCCTCTACAGGCGGCGCGGTTCTCCCTCCCCGGATCGGTACCATGGTCACCGTGGGGTCCAGGCCGTTGTCAGGGACATCGGTCCCAGCGGTGGGTGGCCTACCCTCACCAAGACCAACTACATCGAGTGGGTCGCGGTAATGAGGGTACGGCTCCAGGTTCGCCACATGTGGGAAGCAGTTCGGTACGGCGACGTCGACTACTACGAGGATCGACAGGCGCTAGATGTCCTCATTGCTGCAGTCCCGCCCGAGATGCAGTTTTCGTTTTCCCAGAAGCGGACTGCCAAGGAAGCCTGGGATGCCATCGCTGCGACCCGTATCGGCAGCGACCGTGCTCTCAAGACCACACTACAGGCTCTTCGCAAGGAGTGGGAGAACCTGGCCTTCAAGCCAGATGAGGATGTTGAAAACTTTGCTCTTCGCCTCAACACTCTGTTGCAGAAGATGGTGCAGTTCGACGACGACACCTATGATGAGGAGAGAGTCGTCGAGAAGCTCTTCCGTTGCATCCCCGAGAAGTACAAGCAGATCGCTCGCTCAATCGAGTCTCTGCTAGACCTCACCACGATGACGATCGAAGAAGCGATTGCTCGTCTCAAGGTCGTCGACGGCGACGAACCACAGGCCCTCTTTAGGCCTATCACCATCGAAAGGAAGCTACATCTCACTAGGGAGCAGTGGGAGGCCTGCCAGGGTGACAAGAAGGGGGAGTCCTCGACACGGGGCCGCAAACGCGGCAATCCACGCAAGGCGCGTGGAGGCGCCCAGGCCGGGGCGCGAGGACAAGCTGAGGGTGGTGCTCGCGGAAGCGCCCAAGGTGGCGTCGTCGGCAACAAGAAGCCGGCACGAGATGACGGCTGTCACAACTGTGGCAAGCTTGGCCACTGGGCTAGGGAATGTCGACAGCCACGATGTGGCCAGGCCAACGTCGCACAGGCGGAGGAGGAAGCTCTGCTCCTAGCACACGCAAGCATCAAGCTACCTCCAGCGGCACCGGCCGCAGCGGCACTCCTCCACCTTGATGAGTCGAAAGCACACGCTTTCCTCGGCGATGGCTCTAGCAATGACATGATCGAAGGATGGTGCCTCGACACCAGCGCCACTCATCACATGACCGACCAACGGGAGTTCTTCACGGAGCTCGACTCTAGCGTCCGAGGGTCCGTCAAGTTTGGGGATGCCTTCGGCGTAGAGATCAAGGGCGACGGCTCAGTCGTATTCACCGTCGCGTCTGATGAGCACAGGCTGCTCACCGAAGTCTACTACATCCCTGCGTTGAGGAACTCTATCATCAGCTTAGGACAGCTGGATGAGAACGGTTCGCGCGTGGAGGTCAAGAAAGGAGTCATGAGCATCTGGGACCCCTCTCGTCGCCTTCTTGCCAAGGTACACAGGAGTCCAAATCGGCTTTACATCCTAAATGTGAAGGTGGCACAACCTTGCTGCCTTGCTTCTCGTCGGGACGACGGGACATGACAGTGGCACGAGCGTTTCAGGCATCTTAACTCCGAGGCCCTGAAGCGGCTCAGTGCCAAGTAGATGGTACGAGACCTGCCGTGCCTTAACCATGTGGAGCAATTCTGCGATGTCTGCGTGTTGGCAAAGCAGAGACGGCTCCCCTTTCCCCAGCAGTCGAGCTTTCGAGCCAATGAGAGGCTCGAGCTCATGCATGGGAACTTGTGTGGCCCGGTAACATCAGCCACACCAGGAGGATGACGCTACTTCTTGCTGCTCGTCGACGACCTCTCCCGCTACATGTGAGTGATGGTCCTTGGCAGCAAGGGAGAGGCTGCGAACGCCATCAGGCATGTGCAGGTCGCTGCGGAGGCGGAGTGCGGCCACAAGCTACGCGTGCTGCGCACCGACAATGGCGGTGAATTCACAGCGACTGAGTTCGCGTCATACTAAGCGGATAAGGGCGTTCAACGCCACTACTCCGCGCCGTATAGCCCGCAGCAGAACGGCATCGTCGAGCGGCGCAACCAGACGGTTATGGGGATGGCTCGGGCTCTCCTCAAGCAGAGGGGAATGTCGGCTGTCTTCTGAGGAGAGGCAGTGGTGACAGCGGTCTACATCCTCAACCGCTCGCCCACCAAGGCACTCAACGCAATGACACCGATGAGGCTTGGCATGGGCGCAAGCCGACGGTCTCTCACCTACGGGTCTTTGGCTGCCTCGCGTTCACCAAGGAGCTTGGCCACATAGGCAAGCTCGACGACAGGAGCACCCTAGGGGTGTTCATTGGCTACGCGGAGGGCTCAAAGGCCTACCGCATCCTTGACCCAGGAACACTACGTGTGCGCATGGCGCGCGACGTAGTGTTCGATGAAGGGCGAGGATGGACCTGGGACAAGGCGGTGGACGACGGCACGACTACGACGTACGACGACTTCACCATCGAGTACGTCCACTTTGAAGGAGCCGGGGGAGTAGGCGACCCTTCTCCGAATAGGCCTACCCTAGCCCCCAAGTCTCCACCGACTTCAACGCCACGCTCTCCAGCTCCGGCTACAACGAGCTCTTCGCCACAACGCAATCCAGCCACGACTCCGGCTCCAGCGAGCTCTCCGTCACCACGTACTCCAGCACCGACGGTACCCACTCCGGGAACGTCTTCTCCGATGCCAGCTCGTGTCGAGCACGACCCAGTGGAGCTCGTGACCCCGCTCTCCCACGACGAGGAGCGCGTCGACGCGTGCTATGACGGCGAGCCGTTGCTGTATCGAAAGGTGGAGGGCCTTCTCATCGACCCGTCGGTGTCGGGCCTGGCGTCTCGCATTCTGGCGGAAGAGTTGCATCTTGCATGCGACGATGGCGAGCCTCGGTCTTTCGCGGAGGCCGAGAAACACGCAGCTTGGTGTGCCGCGATACAGTTGGAGATGGACGCGGTTGAGACAAACCGCACCTGAGAGCTCGTTGATCTCCCTCATGGTCATCGCACGATCACCCTTAAGTGGGTGTTCAAACTGAAGAGGGATGAAAGCCAACGCCATTGTCAAGCATAAGGCTCGCTTGGTGGCACGCAGTTTCTTACAGCAGGAGGGGATCAACTTCGACGATGCTTTCGCCCTCGTGGCACGGATGGAATCCGTGTGACTCCTTGCGCTGTCAGCCCATGAGGGCTGGCACGTTCATCACATGGACGTCAAGTCGGCGTTTCTTAACGGCAACTTAAAGGAGGAGGTCTACGTACATCAACCGCCAGGTTTTGCGATCCGTGGCAAGGAGGGCAAGGTATTGCGCCTACGCAAGGCCCTCTACGGCTTGCGACATGCACCGAGGGCGTGGAACGCCAAACTGGATTCCACGCTCAAGAGGATGGGCTTCATGCCAAGCCCGCACGAGGCGGCCATCTATCGGCGGGGCAATGGAGAAAATGGCCTGCTAGTGGGTGTCTACGTCGACGATTTGGTGACCACCGGTGCCAAAGATGCAGAGGTGACGGCGTTTAAGGAAGAGATGAAGGCCACCTTCCAGATGAGTGACCTAGGGCATCTCTCCTTCTGCCTAGGGATTGAGGTGCACCAGAGTGACTCTGGGATCACACTTCGCCAGACCGCCTACGCCAGGCGCATTGTTGAGCTGGATGGGCTCACTAATTGCAACCTAGCTCTGACTCCGATAGAGGAGAGGCTAAAACTGAGTCGTGACAGCACGGCGGAGGAGGTGGACGCTACTCAGTACCGGTGTCTTGTGGGGAGCCTTTGCTGCCTCGTCCACACACGACCGGATCTGGCATACTCTGTCGGCTAAGTTAGTCAGTTCCTGCAGCGACTGACGACGGAGCACGAGCAGGCTATGAAGAGGATCGTCCACTATGTTGCGGGGACTCTTGACCATGGTCTCTACTACCCAAGGTGCCCTGGGGAGGCACACCTTGTCGGGTACAGCGACAGCGACCACGCCGGCGACATCGACACCAGCAAGAGCACAAGAGGGATCCTCTTCTTCCTCGGCAAGTGCCCCATCAGCTGGCAGTCGGTCAAGCAGCAGGTGGTGGCTATGTCCAGCTGCGAGACCGAGTACATAGCGGCCTTCACTGCTTCAACTCAGGCACTCTAGCTTGCTCGCCTGCTCGGTGATCTCCTCGGAAGAGACGTTGGAACAGTGGAACTCCGGGTGGACAGCCAGTCCGCCCTGGCGTTGGCCAAGAACCCCGTGTTCCATGAACGGAGCAAACACATCCGGGTGAGGTACCACTTCATTCGTGACTGTTTGACAGAAGGGAGCATCATGGTGCGCTACATCAACACCAAGGATCAATTTGCGGACCTGCTAACCAAGCTCCTTGGGAGGATCAAGTTCCTTGAGCTTTTTTCCAGGTCCGGAATGGCTCAACTTTCCCACAAGGCGACGCACAAGACTTAGGGGGAGAACAATGGAATAAGTCATGTGGTCTTCGTGTGGAGGACAGCATCTCTAATTTTGTGGTGTGGAGGACAGTCCGCACAGCATCTTTGTTGTAGGACAGCAGCAGCAACAGTCTTTTGACTGCAAGGACAGCGTGCTGCAGGTATCTCCTTTTTTCCATTTTTCAGCTTTTGGAGGACAGCAGCTTGCTGCAGTTTTTCTGTTGACTAGAATACAACAACACCTAGTAGTTAGTGCAGTTTGTAGGACAGAATATTCGTATCTCTAGGAAGCATATGCTGCAGCCCCTTGGGCTATAAATATGTATTCCAACCCTTAGACGGATATTGCATTGTGTAGTGTTTGAGAAAATAAACAGAAAATTGCCCCAGCTCATAGTGTCATCCTCTCGATGAGAGTAAGAGTCCCGTTGCTTACACACGCAGCCTTCAACTTGGGACATGTCCAATTATTACCCAATAGTGATAGGGGAAAAAACCATAATGGAGTACTCAGTTACTCACCATGGTCCAGAAAGTCCATTCATGGAAAACCCCATATTTCCTTATGGCTTCTCCATCTGGTGACCGATAGGTACTTGCTAACAAGCACACACTTCCAATAAATGACATTTCTATAGTCATCATGTAAGAGGTATGCTTTTTAACCTGAAGCATTAGTGAACATGTTAGTACTAGCCATAAACTGCATCCTGGAAAATAACAAGGTACGAAAGTCCAACCTGAGATGCCCACTGACATAATGAAGAGGCCAAACCAGACAGCATAGAAGCGACTGTAACCGGAATGATCCCATATAGCAAGATATAGTCAGAGCCACCACCATTTGAACCTTTGCTAGTACTCTCCCCAACACTTAAAAGAACAGCGGCACTAATTAAGAGGGCCAATGCTAAAATTTGCTTGGATGATTGCTTTTGCCTGCACAATGTTGCAAAAGGAAATCAAACTAATGAGTGCTGGAATTACTAGTCCAGATCTGCATGATGTTGCAAAAGGAAATCAAACTACTGAGTGCTGGTAGTTGTTTGTTTAATCAGAGAGTTAATGACGTGATATTGTGGATGGAGAAGTTTCAAAATGAACATAAGAGTCCCAAGTTACATGTAGTAAGTGATCAGTAGTAAACTATAAACCCAAGTGCTGATTACTAAGACAATCTACCCAAAAATAACTTCAAACCAAATTCTTCGAAAACAGTCTAAATAGACCACAAAATTGACTAATTCCCTAACATGCTAATTCTATATCATCCAGGGTTGAGGATGAAACTCCATGTTGAGATTTCATTTTTCATAATCCATTAACCACTATTTGTTCTGCACAACCTTGAGGCCTCCCGCCCCTCACCCCTTCATTTTTTTTATGAAAACTATGCTACCAACCTTGAGCTAAAAAGGCATGAACGACTAGGCTCATTGAATTATTAGCTTGTGACTTATTTAGGGGGTGTTTGGGATGGCTCCAGTGTGGAGCTGTAGTTTATAATATCAATTTAAATAGTTTTAAAAATGATTTTAATCTAAATAATAAACAAAATGGTTTATCTAAATGTCTTCTAAAGGCTTACAACTCCAGCTCCACGATTTTTTAGAGCAACTAATGACTTGCTCCACCAACTACACCAAATTTCCTCGAGCTAGAGCTATCCCAAACAGAGACTTAATATGTATAGTTTGCATATGGACTTCCAGATAATCAACATTTTGCAGTTAAACTTTAGAGCACCAGACAAGTTTTAAGAACTGCCACTTTTCATTAGGTGAACATCTTCTGGTCTCAGGCACGGCGTCGACAGGATCAAATGACTCTGCAAGTATTCAATACTAAGGAAGTTCGAACTATAATGCTTGCATGCATGTTTTGGTAGTTACTTCTTCAGATGTTCTTCAACCTGAGTATTTTTTTGAAATTGAAATGCAAATAGGGACATACCCCAAAATAAGAAATGTGAAAAATGATGTCCACAAAAGCTTAGTCTGGTTAAGGATTGAAAAGGTCAAGGAATCCAGATTCTTGAATGATACTTGCAGCAGACTATTCTGAAGGGCATAGATAGCAGCAGGCAGTCCAGACGCAGTCAGTGATCCAATGAGGGTCCAATTACTGAACTGTTTTTTCAGACTACCGTCTGCAATCAATAAAATGATTGCACAAATAACCTATACAGATGAAAAGGAAATCAGAAACACCCAGGTGAAAAACATGTCATAATGATCATACTAAAAACTAGTGCCAGACCTTTGCTGCTTCCGTTGCAAGAACGAGTGAAGTCACTATAGTATCTTGGCTGCAGCGGTAGAAACAACAAAGGTTTAGTACGTAGAAAATGGTATTTTGTTTCCCTTTCATCATAAATAGCTGTGGAAAGAATGAAATTTCATAAATAACAAAAAACCTTGCATCTCAAAGCCATGAATCAGCATTGCTGAAAATTTTGTTATGAACTCATGCACTTTTTATAGGTTGGTTAAGGTATTACCAAAGAAAGGAGCAATGTCCATCTGATTCATCTACACCCCATGGTTCATCCAGCTAATCTATACCATGGTCACATAAATGAACCTATCTCTTTGATCTTGAACAAGCAAATTTATTACCCTATCTTATTTATCGAGCAAATATCAACTGACTAGAACAGTATAATATCCTAACTAGAATAAGCATCGATCAAATATTTTTTAGTGGAACCAGGCAGGAGCTCTGCTTAATCAATTAAAACTTAAAAAGGGAGCAAATAAAAGGTATACACCACTGTCGCAAACCTGATAAACATTCAGGCACGAGGTGTGAATAAACATCCAGGACCTGATGCTGAGAAAAGGAAGAAAATGGAAATGCACAATAGGGATTCTCAAGGTGCTACAAAAAGGGTGCTTCTACATTGGTTAATGTCTTCCATGGTGCAGAATGCCACTTCATCCACATAGAGCGATGAATGTTCAAAGATGCATCTGTTTCTCTCTTTCCAAATATTCCACATGATGTAGATTACTAGATTATGACCCCGTTGAGCTCATGATGTGAAGATTTTGGTGTGGCTTTGGAGGTTTCATGCCACCAATTGGATAGGTTTGTGAAGTCATCTAGCACGACATTATGTGGGAGGTCCAAGTCAAGTATGGAGAGTACTCACATTCAAACAAAGTTTGAGAATGGACAGTTAAGGCAGAGGTGTAATGCCTTTTATGTACCGGTGTGACATACAGAACATGTGGGGTGGGGTGGCCAGCCCCTATTAGCAAGGTGTTCTGCCGTGGGAATTTTATTATGGACTACCGTCCAAGCAAAGAATTTGCACTTGTTTTGGCGGTTGGGCCTTGGCCTTCCACACAAAGTTGGGGTCAAATGGCGAGAAGGAGCCCTTGAATTGTGGCAATCCTTACAACAACAACAACATAGCCTTTTAGTCTCAAGCAAGTTGGGGTGGGCTAGAGTTGAAACCCAACAAGATGTTACGAAAAGGAGAAAGAGAGAGAAAGGGGGGAAAAGTTTTTGAGAGCACTAAAAGGAAAAAGGCCTAATTACGGATCGGGCATGTGGATAGCTTCTTTCCAAGCACTTCTATCTAAACACAACTCCATTGGGGTATTCCATTCCTTCAAGTCCCTTTTGATTGCCTCCTCCCATGTGAAGTTTGGTCGACCTCTACCTCTCTTCACATTATTGTCTCGTCTTATGATGTTTCTATGCACTGGTGCCTCTGGGGGTCTCCGGTGGACATGACCAAACCATCTCAACCGGTGTTGAATAAGCTTTTCTTCAATTTGCGCTACTCCTAGCCGATCGCGTATGTCATCGTTTCTCACTCGGTCCAATCTTGTGTGCCCACATATCCAACGCAACATACGCATCTCTGCGACACTTAGTTGTTGGATATGTCGTCTCTTAGTAGGCCAACACTCAGCCCCATATAACATAGCAGGCCAAATCGTTGTCCTGTAGAACTTGCCTTTCAACTTCTGTAGCACTCTCTTGTCGCATAGGACTCCTGATGCTTGACACCATTTCATCCACCCCGCTTTGATTCTATGGCTAACATCTTCATCAATATCACCATCTCTCTGAAGCATCAATCCCAAATAACAGAAGGTGTCCTTCTTTGGTACTACCTGGCCTCTCAAACTTACATCTACATCCTCACCAATGTTTACAAGTCGGGCGACCAGCTGGTCGAGTGAGAGGGGCGACCAGGCGACTAATCGCGATTAGGGCGACGATTAGTCGACCTAATCGGTCCTGGTCGACCTCTGGTCGTCCGTTAGTCGTCCGTTAGTCGTCCTATAGATTTAAGGACATATGTATATGTATATAACTATATATTAACTATATAAACATTGTATTTCTGCAATAATATAGGCATAATTAGTAGCAGACTAGCAGTAATTCAGTAAAAGTGTAAAACAGAATCCATCCAAAGTCCAAACTGAAAGTAATATTGGCATAATTACTTGCAGTAATTCAGTAAAAAGTACAGCAGGAACCTGCTGGCTGCTACCTAGAGCAGATCAGCATCCAAACAAATCGCGCTAGAGCATCCAAACTGCATTACCTGCTGGCTGGAGCACTTGGAGGCTGGAGCAGAGACGTTGGCAGAAACCAGAGAGGACAGAGGAGAGGAGTAGGGTTTTTGGCGGCTGGGAAGGGTTCTGGCGGGTTTCTGGCGGCTGGGAGGGGTCCTGGTGGCTGGGAGGGTTTTTGGAGGGGCGGGCTACTGTAGATGGGCCAAAAACCAGAGTGAAGCCCAGTACCAAAACTGCAACGACCAAAAACGACCAGGAAGTGTTCGACCAGACGACTAATCGCCCAGGTCGACGACTAGTCGGACGACTAGAAACCCTAATCGCGTCGTCCTCCTAATCGCCCTCTTCCAGGCGACCAGCCCGACTAATCGCGATTAATCGCGATTAGTCGGACGACTTGTAAACACTGATCCTCACTAATTGTAGTATCAAAGTCACATCTCATATATTCGGTTTTGGTACTGCTAATTCTAAATCCTTTTGACTCTAGGGTCTGACACCATAACTCTAGCTTTCTATTTACTCCTTCCTGGCTTTCATCTATTAGAACTACATCGTTAGCGAAAAGCATACACCAATGGATATCTCCTTGTATATCCCTCGTGACCTCATCTATCACTAAGGCAAATAGATAAGGGCTCAAAGCTGAACCTTGATGTCTATGTTAATCAGAAAAACATTTGTATCACCATCAGTTGTTCGGACGCTAGTCACAACCTTGTCATTCCTCTCAGGCGATGCTCAATAACTCTCTCCCATAGAATGGTGGCAATCCTTACTGAGACATAAATATCTGGCCAATCGGACCTTATCCCAGGCACAGCGAAGGGCCATTTATTCTCACTTTTGGAGTGGCCTTATGAAAATTAAGGATCTATTCATTAGTAAAGGTACCTTTCAGGTACATGATGGGTCCCAAGATGATTGGCTCAGGTTGGGAGCGTTGAAATTTCGATTCCCGCTTCTATATAATCTAGTAAGGAAGAAGAACACAACTGTTGCTTAAGTTTTCTCCACGGTACCCTTAAACAAATCCTTTTGCAGAGGATTGGTCCATCAGTTGAGGGTCCAATGGTTTCAATTAGTGACGCTGGTGGCACATACTAATTTGAATACTAATAGGGATTCGTTCAGATGGAATTTGACTGCTAATGGGTTGTTTACTGTTCATTCCATGTATCATGCAACTCTCAACAATGGGGTGGGAGTGGATAACAGGGACCTTTGGAAACTTAAGATACCTTTGAAAATAAAAGTTTTTATGTGGTACCTCAAAAGAGGTGTAACTTTAATAAAGGATAACTTGGCTAGGAGGAAGTGGAATGGTAATAAGACATGTTGCTTTTGTAGCAGACCGGAGACAATAAAACACCTGTTTTTAGTGTTTGTATGCATCTTTCATATGACGTTTGTTACAGATAAGTACGGAGTTGAGGCCTCCCCGAGATGCTAATGATTTGTTTGGGGTCTGGGCGAGGGGGCTGCTAGCCAGATCACGCCACTTACTATTAACCGTTGCATCTGCAATATGTTGGGCTATTTGGTTAAGTATGAATGATGTGGTTTTTAATAAATCGTCTCCTTGTTTGCAGATAACCTTCAGGGCAACTTATTGGTGCCACTTCTGGATTCAGCTTCAGCCTAAAAGGGAGGACCAAGAGCTAATAAAGTCTTCGTGTCGTAATGTGGAGATGGTGCTACTACGGTTCTTTCGCAATTTTGGATGGGGATCTTCGTTGCGTTTAACCGTGCAGTAGCTTTGATTTAGTATTTGGTGTTCTTTGGTGAGGTCATGTGAGAGGTCAAGGCAGGTTGCTGCCTTCAGTTGTAATAATTGGTCGTAACCTCATTTGAGACCAAGGTCGAACTATGTGTCCATTATCTAAAAAAGGAACCATCTCTTGTCCATCTCCGATGGTGTTGGGGTTGTTTGGCAGAAGCTCGGTCTATTGGACTTGTGACCAAAGATCGACAAATTCAGCAACATGGACCACCAAAGAAACTTTGCGGCGGAGAATGTGAATCCACCTCTCACCCGAGAGTTCAATGACAACAGAGTTGTTCTTGCACCTAATCAGCCTGAACAAGGACGGTGTTTTGTATTTGGGTGCACTTCAGTTGAGCCAGTCGTTTTTCAAAAAATGGGCCTTGTTGCCCTCTCCAATTGAAATGATGGCAGGCTTCAAAAAGCTTAAGGTCAGAGTCGTTGCATGGAAGTTCAAAGCCAGCCCATGGTTTGGACTCTGCAGCCCAGTCCAACCAAAGCCACTGTAGGCGAAGTGCACAGATGAATTTTTGGAGGTCCAAGATGCCAAGTCTGCCCAAATTGCAGGGGTGCATGCGGTGTTTCCAAGCTACACGACATTGGCCTCCACTCGCATTGCCATGCCCCCATCCAAAGAAAAGAACAGCAACTGGAGAGGTGAAAACCATGAGTGTGTATCTTAGAATTGATGAGAGAACCGAGTTGATCAAAGTCAGACAGCTTTTCCAGCTAGGTAGTCTTGCCCCGGTTTTGTGGTGGTAGGCTGAAGATGTGCTTTGGTGAGTTTTTTTAGGACCGAGATAACGGCAAGGCAACGACGGAGCCCAAAAAAAATAGGAGGGACTGACTTAAACAGCTACAACGATATAATCCCACTAAATTACTCACAAAAGACATACTTAATAGTTTGAAGTAGTATTATATTAAAACATCAAAGTAATATTACATTAAAAACATCGATTAACGATAAAAACCATAAAATACATAATGAGATTATATTATGTACGTTTCAAATTTTAGGAGAGAACTCCGTCTATGTTGATTGGAAGACTTCCTTAAGTCGTTTCAACATAGCCGGTCCCAAGCCCGGTAAAGGAGGAGGGTTGTGTTAGGTCCGGCAAACCAACGTAAAAACCAGCCAAATCTTATGGAGATGAAACCACAAAGAAAATCGTTGGGGCGTAACCCTCTTAGCGACGCGCCATATCGGAACTCGGGTATGGTGTTAAATGAGCAAGGGTCGGGCCGTCACCCCTTAAGTGACGCGCCGTCTCTTGATCTGGAGCCGGTGATAAATGAGCAAGGATCGGGTCGTCGCATCCTTAGTGGCGCGCTACATCGGCGCCCGGGTGTAGTGGAAAATGAGCAAGGGTCTTTGCATCTTCCTCGGCGGGTGCGAAGGGTAAGGAAGTTAGTCGAGCCAACTAGGGTCCGTGTAGGTAGTTGGAACGTAGGTTCCTTAACAGGTAAGTTACGAGAAATAGTTGACGTTGCGGTGAGGAGACGAGTAAATATTTTATGCGTTCAAGAGACCAAGTGGAAAGGACAGAAGGCGAAGGAAGTGGAAGGTACAGGCTTCAAGTTGTGGTACACGGGGACTGCAACAAACAAGAATGGAGTAGGCGTCTTGATCGATAAGAGCCTTAAAGATGGAGTAGTAGATGTTAAGAGGGTAGGAGATAGAATCATCCTAGTCAAACTGGTCATTGGGGACTTGGTTCTCAATGTTATCAGCGCGTATGCTCCTCAAGTAGGCCTTAATGAGAACTCAAAGAGGGAGTTCTGGGAAGGCCTGGAGGACATGGTTAGTAGTGTGCCAGTTGGCGAGAAGCTCTTCATAGGAGGAGATCTCAATGGCCATGTGGGTACATCTAGCACCAGTTTCGAGGGTGTGCATGGAGGCTTCGGCTTTGGGACTAGGAATCAAGAAGAGAGGAAATCCTGAACTTTGCCCTAGCCTATGACATGTTTATAGCAAACACTTTCTTTAGGAAGAGGACATCCCACCTGGTGACCTTCAGTAGTGGCCAACACACTAGCCAGATTGATTTCGTCCTCTTGAGAAAAGAGGACAGGCATGCCTGCTTAGATTGCAAGGTTATACCTGGAGAGTGTGTGGTAACCCAACATAAGCTTGTCGCAGCTGACTTCCGTTTTAAGATTCGTTTACAACGGAATAAGCATAACAAGGTCACTAGAACAAAGTGGTGGAAGCTTAAAGGGGATGTGGCCCAAACTTTCAAGGAGAGAGTTATCGAGGAGGGCCCTTGGGCAGAAGAGGGAGACTCAAATATCATGTGGAGGAAGATGGCGATGTGCATCCGAAAGATAGCTTCAGAAGAATTTGGGTTGAGTCAAGGAAACAGAAGGGAAGTTAAAGACACTTGGTGGTGGAACGAAGATGTCCAAAAGGCTATCAAGGAGAAGAAAGATTGCTACAAACGCTTACATCATGACAAGTGTGCAGAAAACATAGAGAAGTATAGGATAGCGAAGAAGTCTGCAAAGCGAGCGGTTAGTAGAGCCCGGGGTCAAGCCTTTGACAACCTTTATCAACGGTTGGACACAAAGCAGGGAGAAAAGGATATCTATAGGATGGCCAAGATTCGTGAAAGGAAGACAAGGGATGTCAACCAAGTCAAATGCATCAAGGATGAAGCAAACCAACTATTAGTGAAGAATGAAGAGATCAAGAATAGATGGAAGGAGTACTTCAACAAATTGTTCAATGGAGGGAATGAGAGTTCTACAATAGAATTGGACGAACCATTCGATGACAACAACAGGGGTTTTGTACGAAGGATACAAGAATATGAAGTTAAGGAGGCGCTAAAAAGGATGAAGGTAGGAAAGGCGATGGGCCCTGATGGTATCCCTATCGAGGTATGGAGATGCCTTGGAGACATAGCGATAGTATGGCTGACTAAGCTTTTCAACACCATCTTTCGGACAAACAGAATGCCCGACGAGTGGCGGCGGAGTACATTAGTACCAATCTTCAAGAACAAAGGAGATGTTCAAAGTTGTACTAATTACCGTGGAATTAAGCTCATGAGCCATACAATGAAGCTATGGGAGAGAGTCATTGAACACCGCCTGCGAAAGCTGACGAGCGTGACCCAAAATCAGTTTGGTTTCATGCCCGGGAGATCAACTATGGAGGCCATTTTCTTACTAAGACAACTTATGGAGAGATTCAGAGAACAAAAGAAAGACCTGCATATGGTCTTCATAGACTTGGAGAAGGCTTATGACAAAGTACCCAGGAGTGTAATGTGGTGGGCCTTGGAAAAACACAAAGTAGCAACAAAGTACATTAATCTTATTAAAGATATGTATACTAATGTTGTGACAAGTGTCCGAACAAGTGATGGGGACACCGATGACTTTCCAATTAACATAGGACTACATTAAGGGTCGGCTTTGAGCCCTTATCTTTTCGCTTTGGTGATAGATGAGGTCACAAGGGACATACAAGGAGATATACCGTGGTGTATGCTTTTTGCCGATGATGTGGTACTTATTGAGGAGAGTAGGAGTGGTGTTTCGCAAAAGTTGGAATTGTGGAGGCAGACGCTGGAAGCAAAAGGTTTTAGGCTTAGTAGGTCTAAAACGGAGTATATGAAGTGTGATTTCAGTGCCATGGGGTATGAAGATGGCGATGTTAGTCTTGATGGGCAAGTGGTACCCAAGAAAGACACTTTTCGTTACTTAGGATCAATGCTTCAGAAGGATGGAGACATCGATGAGGATGTCAGTCATAGAATTAAAGCTGGATGGTTGAAGTGGCGGCAAGCGGCGGGTGTCTTATGCGACCCCCGGGTGCCACACAAACTAAAAGGCAAATTCTACAGGACAGCAATCCGGCCGGCTATGTTGTATGGAGCAGAATGTTGGCCCACTAAAAGACGACATGTCCAACAACTATGTGTGGCAGAGATGCGTATGTTGCGCTGGATATGTGGTCACACAAGGAGAGACCGAGTCCGGAATGATGACATACGAGAGAGAGTAGGAGTGGCGCCAATTGAGGAGAAGCTTATGCAACATCGTTTGAGATGGTTTGGACATATCCAACGAAGACCTGAAGAGGCACCAGTGCATATCGGAATAATTAGGCGTCCCGAGAATGTGAAGAGAGGTAGAGGTCGACCAACCTTGACGTGGACAGGGGCTGTGAAGAGGGACCTGAAGGAGTGGAATATTGATAAAGAGCTCGCCGTGGATAGGAAGGGGTGGAAGTGTGCAATTCACGTGCCAGAACCTTGATTTATAGTCTCGCTTTTCCTCCTTAATCGTTTGACCTTTTCTTGTGCCCATTTAGACCTTGCTGGTTCTTGTGGGTTTTATCTCTTTTATGTGTTCCTCCGTTTCGTCGTTTTCGGTTCTCCTTTGCCTTTGTTTCCCCTTTTTTCTTTGGGGGTTGAGCTCTGAGGTTTTCATACGGGGTTTCATCTCTAGCCTACCCCAACGTGCTTGAGACAAAAGGCTTTGTTGTTGTTGTTGTTGTTGTTGTTGTTGTTTCAAATTTTAGGAGAGGCTTTAGTGGGACTCCATGTACTCGGGAGCTGTAGGGGAGCCCCACCTACCCTACCGCTAGATCCGTCCCTGCGGCAAGGTAAAGACCAGAGCTGCCCTAAAAACCGCAATATGATTTGGTCAATGTAGACTCCCTCAGTTAATTGGGAGGATGGTGCCTTTTTGTAGGATCATGACCAGCCCATAAGCCTGTCCAAAAGTGTCGAGGGTGTGGCAAACGGTGTCCAACTCCAGCAGGCTGAGGTTGATGAAAATAGCTGCATCATCTGCATATAGGGAAATGTGAAGACTGAGCTCTTGTGAGCCAATCGCCATGAGCATACCTTGTTCTGGCCACTCGATGTGATGAAGCGGATCAATTGCTAGGATAAAGAGCATCCATGAGAGGGGGCTACCTCGAATTCCCTGGGATGTTGTTGAGGAGAGCCCGGAAGGTTGCTGTTCACAAAAGGTTCCAGCCTGCTTGCAAGAAGTTTGGCGACGATTTTTGCAATGCTGTGCATAAGGCTAATGGGCAGTAATCCCCCACATGTAGGGCATCATTATTTCGGAAGGGGAACGATGTGTGCTGTATTAACCATCCAGAAGCTCCCAGGTCTCAGATTATGGAAGCAGCCAAAAGCTTCTATGTCATATCAAATGTACCCCAATTTCCGTGAATAGCTGAAATGCTACTGCATAGACTCCCACGCTTCCACAATGTGGATGTCTACCAAGCGAGCAACTAGAATTCGCTCATTGCGCGACTCCAAAATTGCACATGCCTTTCTGAAAGGAAAAGCTATGGTCTGGAAAAAAAAGGAATCCAAGCACGAGCGTTCTAGGGTACCAAAGCGTTTGGAGAATCAACTAGGGAAGGCACCCTGGCCGGCGCGTGCGAGGGATGGGTTTACCGGACAAAGCGCTTGGAGATGAGGGGCTGGGCGCCGTACTGCAAGGTGAGGAGCACCAGATAGAGCGTCACCTTGCGCCGGCTCGGCGCGGCCGCGGCCGCGGCCGCCGGAGTGGACGAGGCACCCATGCGGGCTCCGGCGCGCTCGCCCGGCGGGCCGCCTCTGTTTCGGAAATTTTCCTTTCGTTGATCGAGCACGCGCTACTCGCGAAACAAAAAAAACCCGTGAGTTTGGTCTTGATTTGACTAGAACATGGGGCGCCCATACGGACGCCCTATCGGGATAACTGGGTATTGTAGAGGAATTTAATTAACTCTTTATCACATAAGTTCCTTATTCAGAAAAGCACTAAGAAAAAAACTCAGAAAATGAAAAAAACATAAACCAGGAGGCAGTGTTCTTTAAGACAGTAAGGCAGGCGTTGCCACCAGCGCGCTCAAACTCAAGCATCCCGTTTTCAATGCTAAAATCAGTAGGATCTGCCAAATGTCCAGAATTCTGCTGGAGTAGGATATCTATCTTTGAAAACTTATCATATGGAAGCAGAGGCGACGACGAGACTTTGATATGCTGGTAAACGAAACCGATCAAACGAAGAAACGGGTGCCTGATAGCTACTGCTACCTGCATGAAAAAGATGCAGTTTAAGCTTTATTCTTAGTCTTTTTAAAATTTTGACTGAGTATATCAATACCTTTTTGGAATGTTTTTTTAATATTAATACACAAAATATAGGTATATACTGTAAAAAATACATTTCATGAGGAAACCAATGCAAATAATTTAGTATCATAAACATTAATAATTGTATATAAAAATAACTAAATGTAAAATGGTTTGACTAATTATTATATTAGAATTATATTCATGACTAAATTTGAAGCTGAAGAGATACATTCTATGGATAGAGAAATTTCTCCTTGTTTTGTGAGCAGCTCAAAGGCACCACCGTGCTTGTGGGATGGTTTCACACGCTGCCGCTTTTGTCCCAAGCGGAACGACAACTTCTCCCTATTCTCCGGCACGCCTCTCTTGCCATTACCGTCCATCATCGTTACCACTTGCCCTGTGTCCTTCTCGTCATCCGCTGCCACCTAGCAGCGAACGCGCAACCGTTCCTCCCAACCCTCCGGGAAGCAGGGAAGCCAATGTGGAACGTGGTTCAGCGGTGGCTGCCTCCCCGCCGCCGCGAAGCTCTCCCACCCGTCGACGGAGCCGCAACCCGGATCCCTCCTCGGCAGGGGCTTCGGGAACGGGACCTCCCTCACCGCAGCGACGAACTGGGCGAGCTCCGCGAGCGCGCCGGAACAGAGCAACGGCCGCGTGGGGTCGGCCGCGCCGGGGAAGCCGCCGAGCGCGTGATCCTCGAGCGCGAGGACGGCGTCGGTGACGTTGGGCTCCGTGCGGCCGCGGGCCTCGGCGAAAGCTGCGGCGGTGTGGCCCAGGGACGCGATGTAGCGGCCAGCGATGTCGGAGAGGGCGCGGAGCGCGGCAGGTCTCACGAGACTCACGACAGTGCCGCTCGGGAGGCCGGGAGGGACGACGTGGGAGAGAGAAGTCTGAGAGGAGAGAGATTTGGACCTGTGCGGTGGCCTGTCCAGAGACTTCGCGTCCGTCGGACGCAGCTCGAGTCCGACACGCCGCCACGCGTCCACGCGCGAGTGCTGGAGTGTCCGTGGAGTGCGGAGAGGCGCTGAAACCCCATGGGGTTTTAATACTTTAGATTTGGTGCTGGGACTGGGACACGGACAGGGACAGGGACAGGGAGGGAACCAGGACAAAAGACCGGACCCTGGACGAGCACTCCGGCAAGTCGCTCCCACGTTTGCACTTGCACGGCAGGGGAGGCAATCGGAGACAATTGCATATTTGAGACTCGCGACAATGTCCTGTTTGTTTTAGCTTTTTGGAGCTTCTAGCTACCAAAAGTTGTCGCGGGCTGTTAAACGCTCAGCTTTTCAGTCAGCTTTTATAAAATTCGTTTAGGTAAAAACCATTCAACATCAACATAAACACATAATCGGTTAAGTCGCTTTCTAGATCCTGAATCCTATGGACACATTTATCTTCCTCCGCACGTGTTGACGCCTTTTCGGAGCGCCAAATACTCAAGAAGAACCGGCGGCGGTGCTCTCTGGTCAGGCGCGGACGGTCCGCGGCCTGGGGCCGGACGGTCCGCGGCCTGGCGCAGGGGCTAGGTTTTCCTGCCTGACGTCCGGAAGGTCCGCGCCCTGGGGCCAGACGGTCCGCGCGTGCGCAGGGGCGGCGGAAGATCGCCGGCGGCGCCTGGATCTCGCTCCCGGGAGGGACCCCGTCGGGGAGGAGAGATCCTAGGGGTTGTCTAGGCTCGGGCCGGCTGACCTAGACTCCTCTAATCGACGTAGAGTCGAGGAGAGGCGGAGAATTTGGGGATCGAGAGGCTAAACTAGAACTAGACTAGAACTACTCCTAATTGTACTGGAAATAAATGCGAATAAAAGTTGTATTGATTCAATTGATGCTTACAAATCGGCCGTAGACCTCTCTATTTATAGAGGAGGGGGGCTGGACCCTTTACACAACTGATTTCGAGCTAATTCCGCGAATATAGCTAACAACCGTAGCACAAAACTCGAAACCGTAATCTGTTCTGCGCACGCGCGGACCGTCCGGCCCACAGGCGCGGACTGTCCGGACCGCGGACTGTCCGGACCGCGGACCGTCCGGCCTCAGGGCCGGACCGTCCGCCAGCTCTTTTTTGGTTCAAACATATGCCCCCCTGCCTTTTGGTGGAGCTGGGCGAACCAAAAGCAACTAACTCGATGTGATCACATCGGTTCTCTTAGGCATCTTGCCACATACTAGGATGGTACTGTTTGAGGAAACGCCCATTCAAAGCCTTTGGTAAATCCTTGCCTTGTAATGTTTGTAGTAAATAGGCGTTACCAGACATTACCTGTTTTACTTTATAAGGACCCTCCCAGCTTGGCGACCATTTCCCAAACTTCCGGTCTTTATTCCTTAGAGGCAAGATGGTCTTCCACACCAGATCCCCTACTTGAAATGACTTTGCTTTGACCTTCTTATTGTAGGCCCTGGCTACCATAATCTTGTCCTTTTCTATTGCTCCCAAAGCTATCACCCTCTTGTCGGTCACTTCATCAATATTATCCATCATTGAATTATAATAATCAGTGACAGTTAGATCATTTTGTCTGGCGAACCTAACAGCATTCAAACTTATTTCCACAGGCAATACTGCTTCCTGCCCATAGACAAGCTCAAAAGGAGATACTTTAGTAGCACTATGTTTAGATATTCTATGAGCCCATAAAGCTTCGGACAAAATCTTATGCCAATGTTTAGGATTATCATATATCTTCTTTTTATCAAACTAATCAATGTCCTATTACTAGACTCGGCCTGTCCATTGGCCTGAGCATAATATGGAGATGAATTAAGCAGCTTAATTCTGTATAATTCAGCAAATTCACGTACCTCCTTTGACATAAAAGAAGTCCCTTGATCTGTAGTCAAGGTCTGGGGAATGCCGAATCTATGAATAATATGCTCAAGTATGAACTCAATTACCTCCTTGTGTGTCATGTTTTTCAGAGCAACGGCTTCAGTCCATTTGGTAAAGTAGTCAGTGGCAACTAACACGAACCGATGCCCCTTTGATGATGAAGGATGAATTTCTCCAATAAAGTCTAATCCTCATCCTCTGAAAGGCCAAGGCTTGATGATAGGATGTAATTCGGCTGCAGGGACCAACTGTAGGTCACCAAATTTTTGACACACTTGGCAACCCTTGTAGTACTTGAAACAATCAGCTATCATGTTAGGCCAATAAAAACCAGACCTTCGCAACAGCCATTTCATCTTTGGAGCCGATTGATGGGTACCACAAATTCCTTCATGCACTTCGGCCATGGCTAATATAGCATCATCTGGGCCCAAGCACTTAAGCAGGACGTCGTTGACTATTCGGCGGTAGAGTTCATCACTCATCAAAACATACTTGAAAGCTGTACGCCGAATATTCTTATCTGTCCTGACATTGGGATTTCGTAAATAATTTGTTATGGGCGTTCTCCAATCACTTGCATCGGCTTCATTATCAGCCGAATCGACTAGGAGAACCTTCACTACAAGAAACTGATAAATGTTCGTGGGTTTTGTTAAGAACGTGGGTACCGACGTTCTTATATTAGTTAAGTTCATAGGGTTTTTAAAAACGTGGGTACCCACGTTCTTAAATTAAGTTCGTGGGCCCTAGCCAAAACCGTCGAATTTAATCTGTTAGAAACGTGGGTACCCACGTTCTTAGATTAAGTTCGTGGGCCAACTCGACACCGTCGAACTTAACCCAAAATACCAAATCCCTATCCCGCGCCGTGGGTCTCTCTCTCACCAGCTCTCAGCCCACCCACCGCCAGCCCGATAAGCGCGCCGCCTGTTCAGCGCGCCACCGCCGCCTTCGCCTGTTCAGCGCGCCGCCGTCGCCAGATCAGCGCTCTGCCGCTGCCAGATCAGCGCGCCACCGCCAGCCCGCCCACCGCGCCGCCGCCAGCCCACCGCACCGCCGCCGCCAGCCCGCCCACTGCACTTTCCTCTGTCGACATCACCATCTCGACTGTCGTTGGACAGCGGGAGGGCCCTCCAGGTTTCATCCCCTTCCCTTCTTTAAGCATCATCTGTATATCTTTAAGCCAGATCACCACTCGCTCGGTCACCGCACCCGGATGGGGCACACCGCCGCCGTTGCGGCCGCGGCCGCCGAACCCGCTCTCGGACTCACCAAGCCCAACGCCGTCGAGCCGCCTCAGGTCTATCTGCTGCACAGAGGCCCAAGAATTCGGTGCAGTAGCTAATGGCTTGTATCTCCTTGCAGGCAAGTGGACAAAGACTGTGAATTACTGGAGGCAGAGAGGATCATGGATTACAGTCTTTTGGTCGGTATTCACTTCAAGGACAGATGCAAAGATAAGTTAAAACGATGCATGCTTCTCACACATGCTTGGAGCTGCAAGATGCATTTGGAGTTAGGAGACTGAAAAATCTATTTGGTTGTTACAGCATCAATGGTGACAATGGTTGTTACAGACTGCATTTGGAGCATCAAATTTCTATTGTGGGGTTCAGGATACTTACCTGTTTCATAAGGGCTTCACATCTTATCTAATGTGGTGGTCAAACAACCTTCCTGATATTTATTCCTAACTATGCAGAATACTGGTACATATACAACTTCCTTTGAAACAACTGATCAGTTTGTTCTTGTGATCCCTTTTATGCATTTATTTGGCAGCTTAGTTCCAAATGGTTTGTCATAAGTTACTGATTTACATTTGAAGTCAGATATATTGTTGTACACTGCCACACTTGCAGCATGTGTTTGGTTGAGGGGTGACGAGGGATGGGTCAATTCCAGCATGTGATCCCTTAGATTCGGGTTCTCCTTGCCTTCTGAAAATGAGCGGATGGGGTAGATCCTTTTCGACACCGTTGTCTTTCTTGGCGTCTTGGGGTAATCCAGAACACAGGTTGGGATCCAAAACAGGGACAGGACAATTCCATTCCCTCTAGTCCCCAAACCAAACACATGCTACAATCTTCAATGTGTTCTTGATATGATCATGCTACATAGCCTTAATGTGTTTGCCTTTTAGACAAGGTTTTCGTTTCTTTTATTTGCATACCTTTGGTATCTTTCCACCACTATGTAGACTGCTGGTTTGTGACCCTTATCATTATCATCATTAGTGCATTTGATTATAGAACTTTGTTATGCTGCATATGTAGCTCATATATATGGTCAGAAAGTCAACTGTGGAAGTTACAAAATTATTTGTTTTTTGGTCACTAAGCAAGAACTGATTTCTGCCATGTAGGCATGTCCCTTCTGGTATCCTTTTGAGCAATGTGTGCTGCTTCAAAGTATTTGTTCTTTTCTACAATTTTTTTCATTTCTCATTATTTCTGGGTTTTGTTCAATAGCTATTCTGTTTGTTCTGATTTCTGAATGTTTTCTCTATGCATATTGTTTTGTTTGAACTAATTGCGGCTCTTTATAAATGGTTAACAATTCCTTTCTCATTATTTCTGGGTTTTGCTCAATAGCTATTCTGTTTTTTTTTCATTTCTCATTTTTTTGGATTACAGTGAAGTTGCAGGAATACAATCTCAAGTCTTATTGTATTTTTGGACTTTGGTGCTCATCTGCTACAGGTTCAGACATTGCATCAGTTTATTCACTAGCTAGTAGTAGCAGCGATGCAGACATGCCTTCTTTGCTGTCGCATTCTTGCCCTTGCATAATTTCTAGGACAACCTCCTCCCCACTCTTTATCACTTTATATGGCTGGAGCCTGGAGGCAGTCTTCGGCCTCAAAACACTAGCAGCTTGTGTGCGATCAGCTTTTGAGCATAGTGTGGTTTCTATGTTCCTTAGTAGAACGAACTATTATGCAATAGAATTAGCTTGACTATCAAACAAATGAAGTGTTTGTTCATTGTATTTGTGTTATGTAGTTTTCACATATATTTTGAAAGTTTTTTCTTCCTTATTTGCACATATATTTGTGGTTCTCGTTATTAAATAAACCCTATATTATTTTTTACAGCTAATGGCTATCCAGACTCGGAGGAGAAAAATGGTTCTCAGAAATATGATGTCTTCTTTCATTTTTATGTTTTATTACATTTGGGTACTACTACTCATCTCATATAAGAGGAAGTGTTGGAAAATAGAGAGAAGGATAAGAGTTAGAGAACTTAGAAGCAAAATGGTTCTCAGAAAGATATCATCTAGGAGGCTTCACTGTGCAAAATCCACCACGAAGCACAGAAGAATATTTTAACTTGTGCCATGCTAGAGCTAGAAATATTATTGAGAGAGCCTTTGGAAGGCTAAAGGGTCGCTGGGCTATTTTAAGGTCTCCGTCATTTTTTCCGGTCATCGCGTGGAAGAGGAAAAAGTAAAAGGGTGTGGACTTATTTTGAGGATGAAGCATTGGTGAAGGCACTCTATGAGCTATCCCTTGATCCAAAGTGGAAAAGTGAGGGTAGTTTCAAGAATGGTTATCTATCTGTCCTAGAAGTTACACTTGCTGAAAAAATTCCAGGTTGTGGCCTCACTTCAATTCCACATATTGAGTCTAGGGTCAGACACTTTAGAACAAAGTATGGTGCAATTGAGGTTATGCTAGCAAATAGTGGGTTTTCTTGGGATGAGAACAGGAAGATGGTACAATGTGAGAAGCAACAATATGAGGACCATTGTAAGGTAAATTAGCTGGCTATGATGTTTTCATGTTCTTTACATAGCCCACTGTGCTATTTTCAAGTTCTTTACATAGTTGGTTGTTGTTTTCATCTAGGAAACTGTTGTACTATTTTCACCTAGGAACAAAGTATGGTCATACATATAAACAATATAAACAACCATGGTTGTACTGTTTATTACATAGCTGATTGTGAATAGAGCTTCGCTAATAACCTGGAGTATAATTCTTTGTTACTTGGCAGTATAATTCTGTTTTGTACTTGGAAATTGCTAGATCTTATACTGATTTGTTATACTTATTTCTTGCAGAGATATCCTGATGCAAAGAGATGACCATGCTTTTTGCACTTCCAGAGACTCTAAGGAGGGAGTTCATACTACATATGATCCAGTAAGTATGTGTATGTTCAGTTATTGGCTTCACCATTGCGGCTGTCCCATTGTCACCATTGATGTTGTCTGTAACAATTAAATAGATTTTCTAGTCTCTTAACATCAAACGCGTCTTGCAGTTCATATTCTTGTTGTTCAGTAATAATACTTGCCTTTGCTATATATGCTTGTACTCAAGTTTGAATCTTTTTTCCCAGTGCCCCCTTAAAATTTATTTTTGTATTGTGGGGTTATTATTTTCTTTTTGTTTTTTTACATTTGCTAAAAAAGGATCGTTCTTTTCTGAGTTGAGGCCACAGCCGCACAGGTGACGGGTGTCCAGGGTGTTGTGGATCGATGCTAAGCAATTATGCATTATGCAGTTGTTTATGTGATAAATTGTTTTGGGGCGTAGGGGCTGGACGGTTCCATGATACAGTTGTTTATTTTTGTTTACGTAATGAATTATGCCTTTTATTGTTTAGATTCATGTTCTCGTTGAGGACCTGTTAGTTACAACCAAGGAGGTTCAACAGGAACAAAAGATTCCAGAGGAATGTGGTGGTTATCAGCCTATGATGAATCAACCTCAACTATGAGATAATGACAGTATTGTGATTCTGAATTTGGAAATATATGCTGTGACCGACCTTTGACCCCAGCGTTTTTGGCTGGAGCCTTTTCACTGCTAGATGCCTGGATTCCCCATGCTTGAGCGATGCTGAAAGTTCTGCCATGGTACCATTGTTTATGTAGTTGTGATTTGGATTTTTTTGTTTGGGGGGGGCGGTGCGGAGCTTAAGTGCATAGTGTGAAACGGTGTAGTCAATTGTCAAACAACTGCATAAAGGCAAGGAAGAAACACAAACAAAAAAACACTCAGAAAAAAAACTGAAAGCAAACCTAAACACGAAGAACAAAACATAAAAAGAACACAAGGCCAGAAACTTCTAAGACTCCCCCACGCGTGCATCGTCCAGCGGACTGCTTCTCCCTCCCTCCCTCCATTCCTGGCATGGCATTGCTCATCAGCTCTAGCATTGTTTGGTACTGTAGCTGTGGACCCGTTAATAATTGTTAGTAGATGAAAAATTGATAGAGAATCTTTTATCTTCACCTTCAAAAGATGATGCACATTGAAAGAAGTGAGGCCCTATTGCTGAATTTGAGAAGAACTCGAAGCTAGCTATTTTGGACCAGGCCAAGGTGACTGACTTCAGTGATAGGATCATTCGAAAGCTTAAAAACTGAGTTGGCTTGTACTCTATTATCAGACTTCTATGAAGTTTAAAAACCATGTAGCCGGACAGTTGGCTTTGCTACATACAATAGATTTTACTCTGTTATTAGATCTTCATACAATGGATTTTACTTTGTTATCAGACTTTCAAAATGAGATGGCTTGTACTCTATTATCAAATCTTCATACACTGCATGATTTTAAATAACACGGTGTTGCGTCTTGAAATGAAGTTTGTTTTCACTCTCATATTCATGTTCATGCACAAATATGGAAGCCACATTTTGTGTTTATCATGCTTTCCTATATCTTTGTGTACATGTGATTTAATGTCAGTTGTGTATTTATGAGAATTTTGGTTTATTTTGTAGGATTCCGGCTCTCATCAAGTGACTCCTCCCCCTCACGTTGACTTTGCGGACAGATGTCTCAATTCTAGTGGTGGAGCTACGAACAACAATCCGATGTCCTGATCGAGAGCGATGGAGTTAATGTTTGAACTTGTGTGTTTGAACTTGTGAACTAAAAATGTGAACTATGGATGTGAACTTGTATGAATTTGTGAACTATATATTTGGACTTGTGTGAATTTGTGAAATGAACATATATCAATGTGTTTGAAATATGTATTGTATGTGATATATTGTGTTGCATGTGATATTATGTGTGTCTAATTTTTCATTTTTGTATTTTTTATTTTTTTCTAGAAAAGGGTTAAGAACGTGGGTACCCACGTTCTTAAGGTTAAGAACGTGGGTACCGTCGAACTTATTGTGCAGTCCTCGCAGACCCACGCAGGGTTAAGAACGTGGGTGCCCACGTTCTTAAGGTTAAGAACGTGGGTACCGTCGAACTTATTGTTCAGTCCGCGTAGACCTCCGCAAGACACATAAGTTCGACGGCCACGTGACCCCGTCGAACTTAACCTTAAGAACGTGGGTACCGTCGAACTTATGGGAAAAAATTCGACGGCCCCCGTCGAACTTAAAAACGCACGTTCTTAATGTTAAGTTCGACGGTACCCACGTTCTTAATGTTAAGTTCGACGGTACCCACGTTCTTATGGTTAAGTTCGACGGGGCCGTCGAACTTACTTCTCTAAGTTCGTCCAAAAATCACCGTCGGCTATATTCGTCGGTAAACCCACGTTCTTACGGTAAGTTCGACGGCTTATTACATTAAGTTCGACGGTTTTTCACCCACGTTCTTTAACCAGTTTCTTGTAGTGCTTCCTGGCAACCTCGGACGGTCCGGCGCCTTCACGCGGACGGTCCGCGGCCTGTTGATTTGGCCCTGCACTGGTTATCAGATTTTCAGTGCTGTGAAATCTCCCTCGCTTTATCCGATAACCTGATGCATCTTGTGTTAAATTGTTGGCTCTATGATTCTCAACTCTAGAGATATGCCGAATACTGAATTCGTCAAAAGAATGGATTATGCTCCAACATTTTTCAAGGTAACTATTTAAAGTACCATCAAAACACTGATATTCTTCTAACACCTGTTGGACGACCAGCTGAGAATCACCAAATGCCTTCACATGTTTTACTCCCATACAATTTAAGAGTTCCAAACCGAATAAGAGGGCCTCATATTCGGCTTGATTATTAGTGCAATAAGTTTTCAATCGGCTAGAGAAGTCAAAGGAGACATTACTTGGTGAAACAAGCACAATGCCAATTCCTTGCCCTTCATTGCAAACCGATCCATCAAAATATAAAGTCCAAGGAGTAATAGTGAGGTATGACAGGTCTAGTTCATGAATATCATTAACCCGATGTTCTACAATGAAATCCGCTATGACTTGGCCTTTCATAGATTTCAATGGTTCATAGGCCAAGTCATATTCTATGAGTGCATAAGCCCACTTACCAATTCTACCACTCATAATTGGGTTATGCAACATGTATTTGATCACATCGGCTTGACCAGAAACAGTGCAATGACTAGACAATAAATAACATCTACATTTGGTGCATGCAAAAAACAAGCATAAGCATAACTTTTCAATAAAAGTGTACCTTGTTTCAGCATCCACCAACCTTCGACTTAGATATGTCACCACATGCTCCTTCCCCTCAGTTTCTTGTGTCAGAACAGCCCCAATGACCTTATCCTCAGCTGCAATGTATAATCGGAATGGTACTCCTGCTCGTGGTGCTTTTAATACGGGAGCCGAAGATAAGTATTTTTTGATGAGATCAAATGCTTCTTGCTGTTCTGCCCCCAAGCGAATTCGGCATCATTCTTAAGCCGAAGAATAGGGGTGAACGCATCAATCTTCCCGGCTAGGTTAGAAATAAACCTTTGTAAATAATTTACCTTGCCGAGAAACCTCTGTACCTCGACTTTACAGGTCGGAGGTCCCACATTCCGAATAGACTTGATTCGGTCAGGGTCTATCTCTATACCATGTTCATGTATGACAAATCCTAAAAACTTACCAGCCGACACTCCAAAAGCACATTTACGTGGGTTCATTTTCAAACCATACTGACGCATTTTATCAAAGGCTTTGCGCAAATCAACTATATGAGAACTAAACTCAGCCGATTTGACTACAATATCATCAATGTAAACTTCCACAGTGTTTCCTAACAATTCATGGAAGATCAAATTCATAGCCCTCTGATAAGTAGCACTAGCATTTTTCAGACCAAATGTCATGACAACCCACTCAAATAAACCAATGAAGCCTGGACATATAAAGGCCGTTTTAGACGCATCTTCTTCGACCATGAAAATCTGATTATATCCGGCATTACCATCAAGGAAGCTAATAATTCTATTTCCTGATGCATTATTGATTAATGTGTCGGCTATAGGCATGGGATATTCGTCTTTAGGAGTTGCTCTATTTAAATTGCGAAAATCAATGCATACTCTGAGTTTACCTGACTCCTTCTTCTCCACCGGCACAATATTGGAGACCCACTCTGCGTATCTGCAAGGTCTGATAAAATCAGCTTCTAGCAGCCGGTGGATTTCGTCCTTGATGCGTGGGAGAAGATCTGGACGAAATGTTCTAGCTCTTTGCTTGAAAGGTCTGAAACCAGATTTAATAGGCAGCCGATGCTCTACGATCTCTCGGCTTAATCCAGGCATTTCAGTATAATTCCAAGCAAAGCAATCTGAATATTCCTTCAATAGACCGATCATCTCATCTCTAGGATTGGTCTCCAAGGTCTTGTTTACAAAAGTCGGCCTTGGAGTTTTACCATCTCCTATGTCAATCTCCTCCAAAGGATCGGCCGATGTAAACCCCTGTCCTAGTTTATCAAGATCTCTGAATTCCTCTATTATGTTTCCCACAGAGGAATTAGAAGATCTTTGTGTGACGGCGGACTCTCCGGTCTCGGGGACCGGATCATCCGTAATACTATCCTTTTGCTGTGATGTATGTTCGGTCTTAAAGTCCGAACCATTTTGTGAAAGACCAGACCATCCGGCCTTGGAAGCCAAACTGTCCGTGGTCAGAGACTCATGAGTTTTGTGTGTATTCATCATTTAAACTTTATTTAGGATTTAGCCGATTCTCCATCGGCTCTAGCATTACAGGAATGAAACCTTTCTTATCTATACTTATGAATTGATAATCAGAAAAATCTACTCCTGTGAGACATGTAGCAGTCTCATAAGTCCAGAGTACAGGGGCATCGGCCACAGCGATGCAGGCCGATACATCAGCATGTACTTGTTCTATGTCATCGCCTACCCATTGTATTAGCATTTGATGTAATGTAGAAGGTATACATTGATTGGCGTGAATCCAATCTCTGCCTAGAATTAAACTGTAATTTCCTTCTACATCAGCGACGAAGAATGCAGCAGCAAGGGTCTTAGTCTCGATGGTTAATTCAACGGACGTGACTCCCCTAGCTTTGATCGAACTATCAGTTCCAACACCGCTGAGGGTCATGTTGGTCTTGACAAGTTCGTCATCTTGTTTACCTAATTTTCTGTATAATGAATAAGGCATTAGATTTACAGCCGCCCCTCCGTCTACCAACATCTTAGCAATCGGTATCCCATCAATGTGACCGCGCACGAAGAGCGGCTTTAAATGATTTACCGATTCCTTTGGTTTAGTAAAGGCGGCTTCTTTAGGACCAAAATCAAACTGGGCAACAACAGGTTCATCGTCGCCAATGATAGTACAATCGGCAGAAAATGTAATAATATTTACATCCATACCTGGGCGTTCTGGAGAAGCCTCGTAGTCGACCAGGTCTTCTCCTAGCAGGTCGTCCTCTTCCATTGATGTTGTCGTGTCGTTGGAGGCTTCCTGGTGAACGGCGGACGGTCCGCGCGCAGGGGCCGGACAGTCCGCGCCTGGTGCAGATTGACTTTCTATTTCTGTGGCCGTTTGTTTTTTCTCAACGGCCTTCGGTCTCCATTTCTTTTGCGGTGGCGGGTATAGTGGATGTGTGTCATTAAATGTCTTTTCCGCCTCCTTCTCCTGGCTCTCCTTTGCTCTTAAGCGCTGTAATTTTCTCTTTTGGGATCGTGTCAATCCCGCTGGGCACCATCGAGGCATGGAGTATTTTGGATCGGCTGTTTTGATGGTAGCCGTATCCTTTTCTGTTGTGTTGGCCGATTCGCTGAAAATCATCGGCCCTTTATTGTCTCCCTGTATGACAACATCTGCAGTGCCTATTTTGATGATGTCCTTTTTTGTTGTTCTTTGAGTTGCTACAGGCATATGCCCCCCTGCCGGATTGGTCGGCCTAGGAGGCCGAGTAGTCCGGCAATCTTGTTGGGCCTGTGCCTGGTGACCGGATTCAGCAGCGCTCAATCGGTCTTGCACTGGTGGCGCCAACCTATCAAAAACGGATGTTTGGGGTGCCCCCCAGGCGGGGTACTGTGGCATTCCAAATGGATATGGTGGCATGCCCCACATTTGATTTGGGACATATGGTGGAGGTAAGTATGTGTATGGATATGGCATAGATGGATAAGGAGGTGGAGGGGTCCATGTTGGCATGTTAGGTCTCAATTGTACAATAGGACCTTTCATTTCTTCCGATTGGTGAGGTGGTCCAATCGGCCTGACCTGACGTTGCTCATGAATGGGTGAGCGGGGTCGCTTCGGTGGCCGGTCACTGGGGCCAGCCTTCTTTTTCACATATTTAGACAACAATTGATCGAAAGTCGGGCCAGGCTTGATCAGCCGACCAGCTGCTTTAAATGTATTTGTTTTCCACGTACCTATCTCTGGTCATCGTGGTTTGAAGGTACGTGGTCGCTGCGAGTCCTGAGCATGGCCGGACCGTCCGCCAGAGTCCTCCGGACCGTCCGGAGAAGCGTCGGACCGTCCGCGTCGAGACGGCGGACTGTCCGTGATGCACAGCACAGGTTCCCGCAACTGTCTCCCTGTCTGCGCTTGCCCCCCAGTGCTAGAGGCTGTGATGGTCACCTTCAGGGTCTCCCCTCCATCGGGAGTCTTCTCAGCCACCACTTTCCTGCAAGAAACTTTACAATCCCCATCGGCCCTTTTAGCATTGCTGATGATTGTTTCCTTGCTTTTGCCTTTATCGACTGTATTTGGCCGAACCAGGACTTTCTTGCCCTCGAAGTCAATCATGTTCATCGGAAAGGGCTCTGTATCCACCTGCATTTCCTAAAATTTCAATCGTCCTTCGTTAATGGCCGATTGAATCTGTCGCCGAAATACATTACAATCATTAGTGGCATGAGAAAATGAGTTATGCCACTTGCAGTACGCACGACGTTTTAGCTCATCGGCGGATGGAAAATTGTGATTTATTTTAATATTGCCATTTTTAAGTAACTCATCAAATATTTTATCACATTTACCAACATTAAATGTAAACTTTACCTCCTCTTGCCGTTTATTTTGAACCAGTTGTAAGGAAGCACAAGCCGAAGATTTGGCCTGCTTTGGCCAAACCATTTCAGCAGCGTACACTTCTGCTGATTCGTCATCTGAGCTACTTTGGTCACATTCTACTATGTGTACGTTGTGACGCATTGTTTTAGCAGTTTCTTTGCTCCGGCTTTCGCAAGCCAAAGCTCTCTGGTGTAACTGTGCTAGTGTAAAAAATTGGATGCCTTCTAATCTTTCTTTTAAATAATATCGCAAACCATTAAAGGCTAATCCTACTAGCTGTTTCTCTGCTAAATGAATTTGAAAGCATCGATTTCTTGTATCTCGGAATCTCCGGATGTAATCATTAACTGATTCATCTTTTGTCTGTCGCAACGACACTAAATCTACCAAATCCAGCTCATAGTCACCGGAGAAAAAATGATCATGAAATTTTTGTTCTAGATCCCCCATGATGAAATGGAATTAGGAGGTAAAGTGACATACCATGCAAACACGGTTCCTGTTAGAGATAATGAAAACAAGCGCACGCGAAATGCCTCTGTGTCGGCCAACTCTCCCAATTGTGCTAAGAACTGGCCTATATGTTCACGCGTGTTTTTCCCTTGATCACCCGAAAATTTTGTGAATTCGGGTATTCTAGTTCCCTGTGGGTACGGGTGGTGATCAAATCGGCTATCATAAGGTTTCCGATATGATTGCCCCCCAGGGATCATGCTTACTCCGAGCTTATCTCGGAACGCCCCGGCTATTTCTTCCCTTACTATATCAATGGCAGCCGGTGCAAGACCACCGGCTCTCTGGTCAAACATAGGTGGGGTTGGTTGCATGTTAGCATGTTGTCGTTCCCCCCATTGGTTTGAACTACGTGGTGCATTTCCATTTGCCCTATATGGCTCATAGGTTTGATCGTTTCTTTCCGGCCTTCTAGGTGGGGCCGGAAAGCTTTCCTAGGCTCTGGATCCTGAATTAATGGGCTGGTGCATTGCATAGTGTGATGGGAAGTGTTGCTGGGACGGGCGAGGATTCAGGTAATAATCCTCCTTAAAAGACTCATGTGCGGACTGTCCGGACATTGGCCCGGACCGTCCGTGATTATGTGCGGACCGTCCGTCGTTGTACGCGGACCGTCCGACTGGGTAGTTTAGATTTTGTGTCGTGTGTGGTGGTTCGGGCGCATATCTAGGTAACTCATTAAAAATCGGCCCGACTGTTGTTGGTCCGGACGGTCCGTGCTCACGTGCGGACGGTCCGGGCATGCGCAGATCGACTGATTTGCTGCCGATTTGCGGTTGCTCAGGGTATGTATCCATCGGCATCCCATAAAGGGGTTGTGACTGGTCGTGACAACCTATAGCCGATGTGTTACGTGTGTTACCTCCTAACTCAACCTCGTGCGAAGGAAAATTTGTGATACTAGATTTATCAAATGCACGTACTAGTCTCTTAAGATCGCTTTGCATACCCCCTATGATGTTCTGCATTTGTTCACGCTGATCTTCTACATAATTTCTAAGAGATTGCAGATCGTTGGTATTACTTACATTGGGGATATCTGGCGTGGGTTGGAGCGAAGCCGGATCCATCGCCCGATGCCGGACGACCTTGTTGTTCCTGTCCACTTTGAAGTTGGCCAAGAACTTTGCTTTCGCCTCCTGGATCATCCGCTCCTTGTGCTCCTCGAACTGGAGCTGCTCGTCAGCCGGCAAGGTTTCCCAAGTCGGCTCTATGATGTTGCTTGGAGAAATATCAGAGTTATCCCTTGAACCGGCCATTGAGGGCCGATTTGATAAGCTTAGATATGTATGTCCCCAGCGGAGTCGCCAAAAAGTATGTTGACGCCTTTTCGGAGCGCCAAATACTCAAGAAGAACCGGCGGCGGTGCTCTCTGGTCAGGCGCGGACGGTCCGCGGCCTGGGGCCGGACGGTCCGCGACCTGGCGCAGGGGCTAGGTTTTCCTGCCTGACGTCCGGACGGTCCGCGCCCTGGGGCCGGACGGTCCGCGCATGCGCAGGGGCGGCGGAAGATCGCCGGCGGCGCCTGGATCTCGCTCCCGGGAGGGACCCCGTCGGGGAGGAGAGATCCTAGGGGTTGTCTAGGCTCGGGCCGGCCGACCTACACTCCTCTAATCGACGTAGAGTCGAGGAGAGGCGGAGAATTTGGGGATCGAGAGGCTAAACTAGAACTAGACTAGAACTACTCCTAATTGTACTGGAAATAAATGCGAATAGAAGTTGTATTGATTCAATTGATGCTTACAAATCGGCCGTAGACCTCTCTATTTATAGAGGAGGGGGCTGGACCCTTTACACAACTGATTCCGAGCTAATTCCGCGAATATAGCTAACAACCGTAGCACAAAACTCGGAACCCTAATCTGTTCTGCGCACGCGCGGACCGTCCGGCCCACAGGCGCGGACTGTCCGGACCGCGGACCGTCCGGCCTCAGGGCCGGACCGTCTGCCAGCTCTTTTTTGGTTCAAACAGCACGTAATCCTAATGATACTCATATTCTCTACACAGCCAGATTCTCCCCACAATCAGATTCTCAAAAAAGTTGGTAAAAAAAAGCTGGTCAGAAAAAAGCTGAACCAAATAGGCCCAATATCATCCGAAAGATTTAATCCATAAAAAATGATACTACAAATATTCTCTAATTAATTATACTATCATTTAACGTATATCCTTCCTTTTTATAATCTCATCTCGGGTCCTTTTTATAATCTCATCTCGGGTATTTTCTCTCTAACAAAACAGTTTTACCTCTTATTAATTATACACATTTATTTTATTATTTGAAGATATGGCCACCAGAAAACACGAACAAACAGAACCCTGCAGTTGATGCTCGCTGACAGGTGCTGCACGCGAACAGCTGCTCCTGCTCGCCAAACAGCTCGGCAACTGGTGGTGCTCGCCAACAGAGATGGTCACAGATAGCAGTATCGTTAGAGATGCCAACAGCAGTATGGTCATGGACAGGAGTAGGACACTAACAATAGCATGAACAACATAGAGGACCATTACTCAAAATAGTGGATTCATCTCATAAATGTTAAATAGTCATAAATATTCAAAAATATGTGACGAGTTTACATCTCATCATAAAAAGGTTATGAGTTTATATTAAAAAAGGTTTACATCTCAGAAAAATAGGACTTGAGACAATATATGTAACACCCCAAAATATCATTTTGGGTAATTTAGAAAAAGTTTATATCAAAATTTAAATAATTATGTTTTGAAATAAGGGATTAAATGGAAAAAAGGAAAAGGCCTCCAATGAGTTATTCTTCCTCCAAAAAACTTATACTTCGAAATATTCTCTGAAGGATTACACAAAATTGTTGCTTAATATAGATTTCATGGGTATCTATGAATAGGTAATAAGCACTTAATTTTTAAATAAGGACATTTTTATTTTATTTTAAAAGGGGTCTTTAGTTATCTCATTGTGATTTGTTCTTTATTGAGCCATATAGCATTTACTTAGAGAAAATAAAATCACATATATTTATACTTTACATCATGCTGTCCTTTTTTATTGTGCATATTTAAATCTGAAACATCAACATAGAATTGAGTTTAAAATTTGAGAATTAAATTTGAAAATAGAAATGAGAAATAAGAAAGAGGAAAAATAAAAAAAGAAAAGGGAAAGGACCCCTTTTTCTCCTGTTGGGCCGATTCCCCCCTCCCCCCTCGGTCCATCTGGCTCACCGTTCCGCCAGCCCACTCTACTCACACGTGTGCTTCCGCTCTGCACATCACACTGGCCTGAGGGGCCCGCTTGTCGGCCACCCATACGCACGTGCCTGATCTATCTCTCTGTCGCGTGGGCCCGTCTGCCAGGTCCTTCTTCCCTCTATCAAGCGCTGCGGCTTCCGCACCCCAACAAGTCCGCGAGATCCTCTCCTCGCCCCGCGCTCATCCAAACTCGGTCTCCGGGGGTATATAAACGAGCCGTCTGCAACCTCCCTCATCCATAGAACCACAAACCCGAAGCCGCCATGAAATAATACGGTGCAGTGGGCCTCATCGTCGTGGAGAGGGATCCGTTGCACTTGAGCTTCGCCCTCACTGTCGCTCTGACCTTGGCGTGTACTCGCGGGTGATCGGCGGGGTCCGTGGTACCTTCTCGTATGTTATTGCACACGGTGGTGATCCCATCCATGGGGAATTACTCGCCGGTGCGATTGAGTCGCCATGGAGCTGCACCACGTCGTGGCCGGGAGCCTCTGCGCCATAATCGCCGTTAAAAAGTCCTTCATGTTGTTCACCATGCCTTACTCTCCGTGTGGCACCCATTAATTCTTGGATTTAGGCCTCGGTGCGTCGAGCATGGCCACGCCGGCGTACTGCGCCGTCGTGGGGATGGTCTGCACCACCGCTCGGTCGACTGGAGGTGAGAGAGGGAGTGAGGGCCGTCAGATCTGATGCGGGCGGCTAGGATCATATCGAGCGTACCCTTTCACGAGATTAAATCCTAGTCGTGGAATCTTGATCGAGTGGTGTTGATCAGATCGCAGCATAATTCATCCGAGCGTCGATCATTGATCATTTGGTCTCATTGGCTTATCGGTTCGTTTTAAATGAAATCGAATCCTAGCGTTTGTTTTCTAATCGGACGGTTGTAGTGACCCGATACCCCTTCAGCCGTAGATATTTGCAATCAAGACCCTGTATTTTTAGTTTATCAACCTGCGGTCCTGAGCTATAGAAAGATCATCACCGTCAGATCCTAGATTCTTTGATTTAAACCCTGGATTCCTCTATAATTATGGCCACAGCCTAATGGTTAAAAAAATGAGTAAAATTAATAAAGAGAAGGATTTTTAGTATAAAAATAATTCCAGAAACTTGTTTAATTCATATTTAATTCATTTTAACTCCTTTTTATCCATTCTAATTGCATTAGTCTCATATTAATATTGTCTATCATCTGATAACCTTGTTTTGTCATGAAACACAGATTAAAATTATGCACTTAATTTATTCTATATTAAACACCTAAATCTTCAGAAAATCATAACTTTAACCGTAACTCTGATTTTAGTGGTTCTTGAACCTAGGATCTCGTTACGATGCGTAAAACATTATTATGCAGTTTGTTCTTATGTTTGGTGTGATGTTAATTTTGCATATACCATGTTTATTTGTATTGCTACGAATAGCAGCGAGGTTACGAGTCACTTGAAGACCAAGTTAGTACCTAGGAATCTCGAGTATAAGGCAAATTGTGTCCTTGATCACTTTTCATTACCTAATAATGTTCCTATTAATCACTATGACATGCTCAGGTTAATTTGATGGGACATAATAGGTTTCCCTAGCATTGTTATTCCCCACCTTGCAAACAGATGAGCTATTGGGTAGATTTGCTATTGCTCTACCTGGTTTTGGAAAATTAATGGTTTATCATGATCATGTTCCAATTATGTTTTTGTTTTAATTATTGTTCATGATAAGATCATCATGTTAATTGTAACATGGAGAACCACCCGGAAAATCAGTGCTACCAGAAGGGTGGTATGGGACGCCCTTGGCTGACTAATTAGGAAAGCTAGTGGAAGACTACCTTACCCGAAAGGGGCAAGGGTGGTAGAGGAGCTGCGTATAGGGAGGTTCTCGGGTCAATCATGCTGCGATGGCTTTTCGGACGAGGGATTCCTATATTGCCCTTCTCAGAAACCGTAGTGGATTTTCGGAAGCTAATGGAACTTTATAAACACCTCATAGTGGTACCCTGCCTCGTCTCCTCGGCAGAGATGAATGGGAAGTCACGATCCCTTGGCAAATGGGTAACACGACTTGTGGGTAAAGATGTGCAACCTCTGCAGAGTGTAAAACTAGTATATCAGACGTGCTCACTGTCATGAGCGGCTCGGACACTCACATGATTAATCTATGGAATTAAACTTAATTTGTCATATGCATTGCATTGTGGGTATTGTTATTAATTTGATCTCTTATTTATTTGGGTCAGTATCTACTTACACTTAGTAACTACTAATAAAATTTTGACCAACTTTAAAAGAAAAGCTCAGGTTTAACCATCTCCTTTGGTAAGCCTTACACTTCACATGAGCTCCCACCTTTGGTGAGTTCATGCACACATTATTCCCCATAACTTGTTGAGCTATGAACGTATGTGATCTCACCTTTGCTGTACTCACATCCCCAGGTCAAGAACATGTACCACTGGATGAGGCACATGAAAGATGTTGTGATGAGTTCATGAGTGGTCTAGGCCATCATCTCCCAGTCAACTATGGTTGCTGGATCGATGTATTTGTATGATGTAATTATTTATTTATTTTGTACAGAACTCCGTTATATATTAAAGATGTGACATTCATTTCTGTAACACCCCTAGTGTTACCAGAAATAAAACTTTGGCATGACATCATTTCCATTGGTGTTTCATTATGAATGCTACACCTAGAGTGCATCCACTAGGTAAAAATTTCAAAACAAACTTGTGATGTGATGACTTGACTTGATTAAAGAGATTTTTGTCCATATAATAGGGTACTTCTCCAAGGATTTGAAGTATGAGGGTGTGTGAGATGAGAACTAGTATATGGTCCCAAAGATTAGTAAAGAGGTTCAAGAAAGGCTAAACTTAGAGAGTTTAAGTGCCACTTAAACCCTAGAACACTTAAGACCCTGATAAAAACCCTAATTAGTGCTCTATAAGGTGACTCTAATTTCTATGCACTTTTGGACCAAAGTTCATATATCAAAGTGGTAGAGTAACAAAAACTAAGCAACTTTTACATTTGGAGATTTCCAAGTTTTGTGGAACAAATTGGAGTAAATTGCAAAAAGGTCCCAAAGGCACCCATATGGTTAAGTCTGAAAACAATGTGATCAGGCCAGGTTTAAGCCTTAACATTTCTTAATCTATAGGGATTTTGCCATGGGTCACTACAACAAATTTGTAGAGTTATTATAGTAGTCCAAGTTTAATTAGAGGATTGAGCCCAAGAACTGTACATAAATTGGAGTAAAAGGAACTAGAAGTTGGACTGTGAGTCGAGTATCAGTTTGACATCAAACTGACAGTGGTATTGGATCACCTTTGGAATCAAATTGTGATCAATCCAGTGAATGCTTGACCAAGATCTATGTAACAAAGTTGGAGCTGGTATGTAGGGGAACAACTTTGCTATAGTCGACTTGGTGGTTTGTTGAATGAAAATTGAAGAAAAATGACTCTCAATTTGCTGTGTCAAGCACTCTGAATTCAGTATGACATGAACAGTAAACTGAACAAGATTGAGTTCAGTGTGTCCGCCGCCGATGTTCCTTCGCTGTGATTCGAGCTCGCGCCACAATAGGTGTCGTCGAGACGTGGATCAATGAAGTGGTAAAAGATCTTTGGTTCAGATTCGGTGATCGAGTTACCGCTCTAGCCACATACACCACGTGTCCTCACCGTGCTTCATTCATCGCCTCCGTAGCAAGACACCGGACGCTCCGGCCATCCATGCAGCTGGTTGGAGGCCCTCGTGTTGAACTGTCGTATGGGGTTCGCGGTAAGTCCGCCACGTTATTGGCCTAAGGACACCGTTAAGGCTAACGTGGAGCTCCTTGGGCTATCGTCGCCACCGTGGTTCTACGGTCAAATTGACCACCGTCGTGGTGACTCCCTTTAAATTGAGCTTGCCCTCAGTCCTGCCTCTCTGTTATGCACCCAAGCCACCCTTTGTTTCCCTCGTTCAACCGTTGATAGCCAAGAACACCAGGTTCTTCCCATCGTTGGTCACCAGCGCCGCCGAGTGGTGCCCCCGCGTGGTCAGCCTTTCCTAAGGTTGGTCATGTTTGTTTGACCCGTGTTTCGTAATCTATAGGTTATGGTGAAGCTTATGCGCTTGCCCGTTTGAACTCTACCGCGCAGGGTTACCTGGAACACCGTTGTGTTATCCGGTGAACGCCGCTAAGGGCAGTGTCCACGTCGACCGGCCAAACCGTAGCTCCTCTGGACGAACTTAGGTGAGCACCATATTTTTGATGAATTACTGGTACTTGTCGTGACCTTGGATTGAACCCTACCGTGCTCGAGACCTCGGTACACCTCACCAGAGCTCGTCGATACGCTGTCAACGTGGCTAGTGAAGCTCTAGGTGGTTTGAGGTCGATTAACTTACGGAAAATAGGAGGTAAGTCTCGGGGATCACGTTGGTAGGCTCGGTTTCATCGGAGATGGTCGTCGTCGATGGGTCTAGGCGGCGGATGGTCGGGGTTAGACTGTGGACCGGAGTTTGTGAATAAAAGGGTAGCCGAGGGCCTATGTGCAACTGTCAATGAGTGGGATAAATAGTGTTTAGACCTGTTATCCATTTACCCAAATCGGCAGGGGTCTCCGCGCAAAATGCGCAGCGCAGGCGTGGGCGGCCTGAGCGGGGGCCGTTCCCCCTGGGTGGGTGGGCCGAGCCCGTATGTTTCGGCCTGTCGCCGTTGAATCTTTTTCCTTTTCTTTTATCTGACAACTAGTAAATTACACTAGAAAATGTAGGAAAATGATAAAATAGTGAAACCAGTTATTAAGAGTCCACAAAAATATGTAGTTCCTGTAAAAATTAGTTATAGGATTTTTGCAGCAACAAGTAGATTTTTGATTATTTAAAAGTACCCTTAAGAGGCGTGAAAGAATTTTAGAAATAAAAATCAGAGGTCTAAAAATCATAAAAATTGTTGGAAAAATTATATAACCTTAAAATAGCTCCTGATAAAAATTTTAGCCCGTTTGGAGTTGAATTACCCAGAGAACCAGAAACTAGCTAAGTATAAGTAATTAAAACCTAAATTTTGGTACTAATTTAGGGTTATATCAAACTTGAGTCATACATAGAGTTAAACAACAAAGTGACCAACTAGAACATATATAGTTCTCTAATGGTCTAAAGAAAGATTAATTTGATCCCTTTGGGCAAAGACTATACAACCTAGAAATATGAATATACTTGTTATATGTTTACTTAAGGTTATGTGAGCTTTCCACTTTTCCCTTAGTGAGAGTTTGCATAACATATCATTACATGAGCATTCATATACTTATAATTGACTTGTAGAGCGCCTAGAAGAAGAAATTGAAGTGGAAGTGGAAGAGGAGCCAGCTCCTCAATCTGATGTTTCTCCAACTAAAGGTGTTCCTAAAGGTCTTTCCGAAGGAGCTCTAGTAGGGTTTGCTGTCAACTGCAATATCCTAGTAGAAGAACCTGACTCTCCTCCTCGTCAAGGCAAGCCCTGGTGCATTTGCCACCTCCTTATTGTTTTAAAACTTTTATCACTTATATGCTGCATTAGGTGGTAGGAGTTGAATGATTAAACCTTTGCTGCATAACTTCCTAGAGCTATTGATTATCATCCTTGATACCTGATTTGAAAAGCTAGATGTGCTTAGTATGCTTATAGACAAGGAACAAAATGTTTTGATATATGAATCATGTTTTTACAAAGAAAAAGCCTGGAATGATGAAGGTATTAAAGGCCTTGATGACTTCATCATTTCAGTAGGGTACCTCTGACAGGTACCAAGTTTTCAGAAATAGTTTGATTGGAGACCAGATGCTGAGTAGGAAAGGTCGCCTGCCTGTGTTGTTTAAGGACCGCAACGATTGTTGGCCTGCTGATCTAGGACCCTTTAACTGGCCACATGCCTCATCATGGGTAAGCTTAGCCTAGGCTGGACCAATACCAGAAAGGCCAACCCGCAATGGGAGTGGAGAGATGGCGAGAATATCGTGTATCCACCTGGCAAAGGCTGGATGGTGGGGTACTAAGCTCTCGGTTGGCGGGGACCCATTCTGGTCTTGAGAAACCCGGGTGCGTGTTGACATATGCAAGGATTAAGTGCTACATATGTCGTGTGGTTGGAGATCCCTAGTTGGGTATTAATCGATTCAGATCGCCGAACTTCTCGTATATGAAGACTAGATCTTCGACCCTCATCGTAGATAACAAGTGCAACTAACGATGCTAAAATGAAGCTAGTGTAGGTCAAGTGAATGCTCTAGATTAGACAAATCTAGATTCAGGAAAGATACTTAACCTGTGAACTAAAAGTTTGGCATAAGGATCTCCTACTAGTAAGCTTTACTGCAAAACTGAGTCTTTGAACTTTGGTAAGCTTTACCTTGATTCCCAACAAACCAGCATAACCTTGAGAGTCTTTTCTTTAGTCGGGTCAGTGTTGCTGAGTAATTTTATACTCAGGGTTTTATTCCCATTATTGTTGCAGGAGAGACTATTAACACCTTTGAGTTTTGTTAAACTCACGATGGAGGCTTTTGTTTATGTTTATTATTTGTGTGCTGCGTGAAGATGGTTTCTTCCCATGTGTTGTAATAAGTTAGCACTTGACTCTACCTCGGGCATGTAATAATAATACATACTACTTGGTTTGTATCCTTAAAAGTTCGCTAATGTATATTATCCTATTGTAAAGTCTTCCGCTCAAACTCATGTGTTTAAAGCTTATGGTCATGTCTGGTTATTGTAATATTTGCAACTACGCGTGAATGGTCCTTGGAAATGAATGAGTTCATCGAAACTCGGCACCTCGAGTAGGTTATCTGATTCACTTACATATCCATCCAAGGCCTTGACGGCAAGGATTAGTGTACGTGGGCCCGATAACTTGGTTGGGTTGTGACAGTGTCTGTACCATGAGTCATCATATGTGTGAGACTTGATCCCTGCACACTTGGTGATTATTTCGCGCTCGGGTTTTGGACCCCTAAAACCCGGGTGTGACAATATCTCAACACAAAACAAAGAATTAACAAATCATTCAACCAATCTATAGTCTCCTCTTTGGAGTCTTCTTGTTTGGTGCAAACTAGCTGGAACTCTCACAGGACTTATGGTACTGGTCTGGGAAGAACTGCCCTCTCCTAATAAGAACGCAAGGCGACTGCACAATGAATATAGTAATAATTTGGTATATATAAGCATTATGTATATTTAAAGACAGTTGACCTCTCTTTTACCTTCTAGTGATCCTTCTTGGACTATCCCGTAATATTTCTTCACTAGTTGGCTTGTGTGGTGTGCAAAGTTCTCTTGGCTTAGCTTTTGTAACATTCCTTCTAGGTTGATTCTGCTTTCTACAAGTAAAATCAATAAATTGTATAATAATAAATTGTTTAAAATTTTAGAAGAAGAAAAAAATATACTTGCCTCTTTTTTGTAGTCCCATTGAGTGGACACTTGGAACTAGCTTGCCTGTAACCTTTTTCTCCACATCTAATGCAAGTCAATGGTTCTCTTGTCATTTTCTTTTTCTTTGCATTGATTGGAGCAACACCATTTTCGCCTTCGTTAGCACCTTCAACATTTTTCTTTATTTGGCCACCTTCCAGACATCCTTTTAGTCTTAGTTTTCTTTGTCTCCCTGCACTTCCCTTAGCAAGTGGTGCACCAACAGCAAAAGTAGTTCTACTTGTGGCCATTGGGTTTTATTAGTCAATGTCTCAATCTCTCTATAGTAAGCAGACTTGAATTTAATCACAGAGTAGTACTCATGCACAAATTATTCAAGGTCCACTTCTCGTTGTCTGGTTACAAATGCTAATACATGTTGACATGGTTTACTAGTGTGCTGCCATTCAAGACATGTACAAGTCCTTTGATTTAAGTTTACAATGTGCCTTTCAATTTCGTTGTTGTGGTCCCATATCTCTGCACTCCAATTAGCAGATGGTACAATTTCAAATGCCCCAACCCTCTAGTATTTGCTTTGAGCTGGACCATAATTGCTGGAAGTATCCTTTCTTCAGGCAGCATGTATCCAATAGTTCTTCGCTTGTTCCATAATTGGATTATCATCTCTCTAATCTTATCAACAATCTTAGCCGCATGCAAGTCTTTAATGTCTCTTATCCAGTTATTGAAGACCTCTGCTAAATTATTAGTAATGTAATCACATTTAATTTCTGTATTGAAAGCACATTTGTACCACTTCAACTTATGATTAGCTTGTAATCATTTCAACAATTCTATTTATTCATTCAGAATGGAGGCCATATGTTCATAGAATATGTCATCTCTATAAGCTCTTGTCGTAGGATACATCTTGCCAAACCCTCTAAAATTTTTCTGAAATTTTTTCATAAGATGGAGAAAGCATTCTCTTTGCTTTGCAGTTGGGAAAACATTCTTTACTGCATTCTCCAAACCCTTACAAGCATCTATGCAAACAGCAAGTAGTGGAGGATCACCTATTGCCTTCTTTAGTTGTTGCATAAACCAAGTCCAATTATTTTCTGTTTCAGAAGCTATGAAACCATAAGCAAGTGGATACATCCAATTATGTCCATCGACTCCTACAACTGCTGCCAAATGACCATTCCACCTTCCATTAATTGTTGTAGAATCTATACTCAAATAAGGCCTACAACCTTCCAAGAAACCATCAATGCATGGTTTTAGAGCATAGAAAAAACGATTGAAATATACTTGACCATCCACATCAAGTACATCAATCTCCACTACACTCCCAGGACACCTCTTAAGTACCTCAGCCTTCCATAAACAACAACTCAAAATTGTCTTCCCATTTACCATAAACTTCAGCAAGGGCATTTTCCTTACCCCACCACACGGTGTCATAAGAAATTGTGACAAGATATTGTTTTTGCAGCTTGTCCTGTAATTCCTCGGCACCCATTTTAGGAGATTCTATAAGAATAGTCACAACCTTACTAGGTACCCACTTCGGTGAACCAGAACAAAACTCCTTTATATTAGATCCAGATAGAACGGAGGATATTGCACAGGTTACAAATGCGGAAAACACCTTCCTAAGAACCCCTTTTCTGAAGATGAAATTTAAAAAGCCATTTTTGAGATGCATCATAACAAGGCACCTGGACCTGATGGCTTTCTGGCATAGTTCTATCAGAAATTCTAGGATGTAATCATGGAAGACTTGATTACTATGTTACACGAGTTATATGTTGGGGATCTGCCAATCTTTAGCTTGAATTTTGTTGTTATCACATTTATACCGAAAGCACAAGATGTCACTCCGATCCAACAATACCGACCTATTTGCCTTCTAAATGTTAGTTTCAAGATTTTTACCAAGGTTGCTACAATTCGATTGAATTCGGTAGCTGACCATATCATTAAGTCAACTCAAATAGCCTTCATGCAAGGACACAATATCCTTGAAGGGGTGGTTAGTCTCCACGAGACCATCCATGAACTCCATAGAAAGAAGTAAAATGGACTCGTTTTGAAGATAGATTTTGAAAATGCTTATGATAAGGTAAAATGGCCATTCCATTCCCAAACTCTAAAAATGAAAGGTTTCTCACCCTAGTGGATATCTTGGATCAAATCTTTTGTTACATGGGAGTGTAGCCATAAATGTTAATGATTATGTCGGGCACTTCTTTCAAACAAGAAAAGGCCTTCGATAAGGTGACCCTCTATCCCCATTGCTTTTTAACCTAGTAACTGATATGCTAGCTATTTTACTAAATAGAGTAAAAGAAGATGAACAAATTGCTGGAGTTGTACCACATCTTGTCGATGATGGTATTTTGATTCTACAATACGTAGATGACACAACAATATTTATAGATCATGACATGGACAAAGCATGGAACATGCAACTACTGTTATGTGCCTTCGAACAAGCCTCAGGTCTAAAGATTAACTTTCATAACAGTGAGCTTTTTTGCTTCAGCCAAGCTCATGCATTTGTGGAACAATACACAATTCTTTTTGGATGTCAGGAAGGGGGCTTCCCTTTAAAATATTTAGGAATCCTAATTCACTTTCAGAAAGCTTAGCAATGCTAATTGGAGAAGGGCTGAAGAACGGTTTGAAAAAAGACTCAACAGTTGGAAAGGGAAATATCTTTCTGCTGGAGGTAGACTAACAGTGGTTAATTCAATGCTTAGTAGTCTACATATGTATATGATGTCTTTCTTCGCTATACCGAGAGGTGTTCTAAAAAAGCTAGACTATTTTTATTTTAGATTCTTCTAGCAACTAGAAGAGAAGAGAAAGTATCGTCTTGCCAAATGGAAAATTTTATGCCAACCCAAAGATCAAGAAGGACTAGGAATTCGGGATCTTGATATTAAAAATAGGGTGTTGCTCAGTAAATGGTTTTATAGACTTTTAACAATGGATGGGACTTGGCCCAAGCCTATTGGAAATCAGGAGATTCCCATTTTTGGGCTAGCCTAATGAAAGTGAAACAAGACTTTCTATGGTTTGGCACTTTTGCAATAAAGAATGGAGCCTAGATTAGGTTCTGGGAGGACATCTGGTTGGGCACATAATCTCTACGAGACCAATACCGTTGTTTGTACCATATAGCTCGACATAAACATACCACAATGGCTGATATCTTCAGTACTTCACCTTTAAATTTCTCATCGCGCAGGGATTTGATAGGGCCTAAGCTAGTAGCATGGAATGAACTACTTCCAAGACTTGCTATCATAGTGTTATCTGATAAAAAAGATGTATTTCGATGGAATTTAGACCCAAATGGGAAATTCTCTATGAAATCACATTACCTTGCTCTTATCCATTCGGATGTACCTAACCTCAATCAAAGATTATGGAAACTGAAAGCCCCTCTAAAAAGCAAAATATTCCTTTGGTATTTATAGCGTGGTGTAATACTTACGAAGGATAATCTTACAAAACAAAACTGGAATGGCAACGTGAAATGTTGCTTTTGTCACAAAGATGAGACAATTAAGCATCTCTTCTTCAAGTCCTAGGTTGCATGGATAATATAGTCCACATAGCTACAAATCTTTATCCGCCTTGTAGCATCTCGAATTTGTTTGATTCTTGGCTATGGGGAATTAATAAGGTTTTAAAACCGCTAGCTTTATTAGGGGCGACATCGATATGTTGGGCTAGTTGTCGTCTTAGAAATGATATTGTGTTTAAACGTAAAAATGTGACTAATCCTTTGTAGGCTCTACACTTGGCTATTCATTGGCTCCATACCTGTGATGTGCTATAGAAGCCTATCTTCAAGGAGTTGGTTTTGGTTACCCGTCGATTGGAGCAAGTGTCTAGGGTGTTTTTTTACCCAGCACATGGGTGGCGATCTAGTCTTCGGATTGATTACTACTAGAGCGACTGGTGCCATTGTTTTATCTAAGCTGTGTGCATCTTGCGCGATGGAGAAGTCGAGTCTTTATTTCACAAGAGAGTTGTAATTTATGACAATCTTGTTTTATTAAAGCTTCCCTTATCGAAAAATCTAGTGAGACCAAAATAGGCAATGTTAGAGCTCAAGAAGGGAAAAGATGGGGAATCTATCTACATTGAGAAGTCAAACAAATGGCCATAGAAATCGACAGTTTATACCTTGAGCATGCGAGAGAAACTAAACTAGCATACAAAATTTCTTGAGAAACTAGATACCTTATGTAGTAGAAGGCAAAGTCGTCTACGATGGACGTCTTGCTGACATGTCACATGGAATATATGGAGCATCTAAAGGCCTTGTTCAAGGCATATCTACATTGTTGTCAAAGGGGTAAGGAGGCAAGACAACATTTTTTGCAAATCAGAGAAGTTGAAAACAAAATTCATGGACTATGTTTACCCTCTGACTGTCACGACTGTTTGTGACATGCTTGTTTTCTCATTGTTCTCTATGATGATGTGGTTGAAAATATTGTTAGACACACCCTTGACAATGTGCCAATAAAAGAGAACGAACTATTCCATTTGTATTGTTATGTATACCCTGCTTGAAGACAATACAATGTGCAAAACCCAAGTATGAACTGAATCTTGTAACTGTTTAAGTGAAAGCATAATCAAATAGAGAATAAACTTTAACAGTGAGCAAAAATTGACAATCAAACAAAACTACAACAAGTAAACATTGACAACCAAATTGAGTAAATATTACAAATCCGTTGCTCAAGATGTTCAATTACCCTTCAACAACATTGGCTCCAATCCTCTAGAATTCCTCAATTTTTCATTTGTTCCAAAAAAGGCCTAAGAGAACGTAAGGCAACTAAAACTTCAATCAATCCTCAATACCAAGTTAATAGTCTCACTGCTAAGAAGCACAAGATGACACTGCACGTTAACAGAATTACTATGCCTCTAAAAATAGTTTGAAACCACAACAGCATCTGAGTATCATGAAAATTCATTTGCTAGCTAAATAATCATCAAAACGATGCAATTGTCCTGATTCTGAACCCTAATCCCCTAATTCTAGCAATGAAAAGGCATGAATAATAGCCCTATGAAAGTCGCCTAGAGGGGGTGAATAGGCGAAACCTGTAAATTATAAACTTTGAACATGAACTTCACCCGAGGTTAGGATTAGAAACAAATAATTATGAATATAGAGTGCGGAAGGGAATTATTCTTGCTATGAGTTGCTCAATCAATGCAGATAACTTTGGGAGCTAACTCAAATGATTGTGAGCAACAGAACTTAGAGAGAGGGGAGAGGAAGAATTAAATCGTAGGATAATGATCAACACAAATGAACACAACGATTTGTTTCCCGAGGTTCAGTTCTGAAGAACTTACTCCCCGTTGAGGAGGCCACGGATGCCGGGTATTTTTCAACCCTTTCTCTCTCAGACAATCACTTAGATCGGTCCAGTGCTTCTTCTTAATCTCAAGGATCACTAAGACCCCATAAGGACCACCACACACTTAGGTGTCTCTTGCTAGCTTTACAAGTAACTAGAGTCTTGAAAGCACCTAGAGGGGGGGTGAATAGGTGATCCTGTAAAATTCAACAACTAATAGCCACAAAACTTGGTTAAGTGTTAGTAAGGCTAAGTAGCGAGCTCTTGCGAATACAAGTATCACAGAAAAACAATCACAAAAGACACGCGAGTTTATCCCGTGGTTCGGCAAGTATAACACTTGCCTACCTCCACGTTGTGGCGTCCCAATGGACGAGGGTTGCACTCAACCCCTTTCAAGTGATCCAATGATCAACTTGAATACCACAACTTTTCTTTGCTTATCTCTTTTCCCGTTCGCGAGGAATCTCCACAAGTTGGAGTCTCTTGCCCTTACAATAAAGATCACGGTGAAAGCACAAGAGTAAGGATGGGAAGCAACACACACAAATCCGCAGCAATACACACGAACACAAGCCAAGACTTGAGCTCAAAATGAAGCACAACGAGTTCACTACAAGAACGGAGCTCAAATCACTAACACAGTCGATCAAGTGCGTGAAGACGGAGTGTGGAAGACTTAGAATGCTCAAAGTATTCTTTGGTGTCTCTTCCATGCGCCTAGGTGTCCCTTTTATAGCCGCAAGGCAGCTAGGAGCCGTTGGAGGCCAACAAGGAAGGCAATTCTTGCCTTCTGTCGGGTGGCGCACCGGACAGGCACTGTAGCATGTCTGATGCGGATCTCCTTCCTAAATTGGCGCAGCCGACCATTGCAACTCCGGGCTAGTTGGCGCACCGGACACTGTCCGGTGCACACCGGACAATTCGGTGCCCCCACCCGACCGTTGGCGCGGGCCACGCGTCGCCCGCGGATTGCGCGATCGACCGTTGCGCTGGTGGCCGTTGGCTCACCGGATAGTCCGGTGCACCACCGGACAGTCCGGTGAATTATAACCGTACGCCGCCAAAAACTCCCGAGAGCGGCCAGTTCACCGGAAGCCAGCCACCACTGGACAGTCCGGTGTGCCAAACCGAGCTGAGTCTTGGCTGCTCCAGCCAAGTCCTTTTCTTCTTCTCTTTTCTCTGATTCTAGCACTTAGACAAATATATTAGTACACACAAAAACCAATGTACTAAGTCTAGAACCATACCTTTGCCTTGATTATCACTTCTCTCTTTGTTTAGCACATGAGAGTTCGTTTAAATGTGTTGGACACTTAATCACCAAAACATAATAGAAATTGCCCAAAGGCACATTTCCCTTTCAATATCCCCCTTTTTGGTGATTTATGCCAACACATTCAAAAGCAATGCATAATATGCAACATTGATCCAAATTGAAGACCAAACTGTTTTTGACTCAAATTTGGCATATTTGGATCATTCTTTGCCACTACTTGGTTTGTTTTTGCAAATCAAATTCATTTTCCTATCTCTAAGTCAAACTCACTTGTTTGGGCATAAAGAGATATATTCCAATTGAAAAATGATCGAGTACCAAAAACTCCCCCTTTTTCTCATAATCATAAATTCTCCCCACAAGAGACCAACTTTTGACAATAAGAGTATTTTGACAAATCAAAAGTTCTAACTCTACTATTTTCAAAATTCTCAAGTGGTAGCTGATCCATTTGCTTTGGCCTTAATTTCTCCCCCTTTGGCATTAAGCACCAAAACGGGATCATTATTTGCCTTTTAACCCCATTGCCTCACCAAAAAGTCAATTTAAGAGCAAAAAGGCATTTGGAACTTAAGAATGAACTTGGAGGTAGTACACTAATACCAGAGTGCAGTGGAAGTCTTTGCATGGTCCAAGTTCACCTTTCCTTTTCAATTCACCTTTGAGACTACATCAAGTAAACTCAAGCACAAATGTTAGTCTCAAAGGGTCAAGTTGTAGCACTTCTCCCCCTAAATATGTGCATCATTCACACATGGACTTGTGAGGTCCGGGGATCCCTTGCACAACTTGAGCACAACAAATCTCATAAATGCATAAAGTAATTTGATCAATGGTATAAAACACATGTATGCTATAAATCAATCCAAGTTACGCGAATCTAAGACATTTAGCTCACTACACAGCCTGCAAAAGGTTTTCTCATCTAAAGGCTTGGTAAAGATATCGGCTACCTGGTTCTCGGTGCTAATATAGAACACTTAGATATCTCCCTTTTGCTGGTGGTCTCTCAAAAAGTGATGTCGGATGTCTATGTGCTTAGTGCGGCTGTGTTCAACAGGATTATCCGCCATGCGGATTGCACTCTCATTGTCACATAGGAGTGAGACTTTGCTTAGATTGTAGCCAAAGTCCCTGAGGGTTTGCCTCATCCAAAGTAGTTGCGCACAACACTGTCCTATGACAACATACTAGGCCTCAGCGGTGGATAGGGCAATAGAGGTTTGTTTCTTAGAACTCCACAACACCAGGGACCTTCCTAGGAATTGGCACGTCCCTGATGTACTCTTCCTATCAACCTTGCATCCAGCATAATCGGAGTCTGAGTATCCAATCAAGTCAAAGGTAGACCCCTTTGGATACCAGATCCCGAAGCAAGGCGTAGCAACTAAATATCTGAGAATTCGCTTAACGGCTACAAGGTGACACTCCCTTGGATCGGATTGAAATCTAGCACACATGCATACGCTTAGCATAATATCCGGTCTACTAGCACATAAATAAAGCAAAGAACCTATCATAGACCAGTATGCCTTTTGATCAATGGACTTACCTCCTTTGTTGAGGTCAACATGTCCGTTGGTGCCCATTGGTGTCTTCGCGGGCTTAGCGTCCTTCATCCCGAACCGCTTGAGCAAGTCTTGTGTGTACTTCATTCGGGAGATGAAGGTGCCGTCCTTGAGTTGCTTCACTTGGAACCCAAGGAAGTAGTTCAACACGCCCATCATCGACATCTCAAAATTTTGTGTCATCACCCTGCTAAACTCCTCACAAGACTTTTGGTTAGTAGAACCAAATATTATGTCATCGACATAAATTTGGCACACAAATAGGTCACCATCACAAGTCTTAGTGAAAAGAGTTGGATCGGCTTTCCCAACCTTGAAAGCATTAGCAATTAGAAAATCTCTAAGGCATTCATACCATGCTCTTGGGGGCTTGCTTAAGTCCATAGAGCGCCTTAGAGAGCTTACACACATGGTCGGGGTACCGTTTGTCCTCAAAGCCAGGGGGTTGCTCCATGTACACCTCCTCCTTGATTAGCCCGTTGAGGAAATCGCTTTTCACATCCATTTGGAACAACCTGAAAGAGTGGTGAGCGGCATAGGCTAATAGAATGCGAATAGACTCTAGCCTAGCCACAGGAGCAAAAGTCTCCTCGAAATCCAAACCTGCGACTTGGGCATAACCTTTTGCCACAAGTCGAGCCTTGTTCCTTGTCACCACCCCGTGCTTGTCTTGCTTGTTGCGGAACACCCACTTGGTTCCCACAATGTTTTGCTTGGAACGTGGCACCAGGCTCCAAACTTCATTCCTCTTGAAGTTGTTGAGCTCTTCCTGCATGGCCAACACCTAGTCCGGATCTTGCAAGGCCTCTTCTACCCTGAAAGGCTCAATAGAAGAGACAAACGAGTAATGCTCACAAAAGTTAGCTAATCTTGAGCGTGTAGTTACTCCCTTGCTTATATCACCCAGAATCTGGTCGACGGGATGATTCCTTTGAATCGTCGCTCGGACTTGAGTTTAAGGGGTCCGTGGTGCTTCTTCCTCTATCACTTGTTTTTCTTGTGCTCCCCCTTGATCACACGCCTCTTCTTGATGAACCTGTTCATCATCTTGAGTTGGGGGGTGCACCATCGTTGAGGAAGAAGGTTGATCTTGCTCTTGTTGTTCCTGTGGTCACACATCTCCAATCGCCATGGTGCGTATTGTGGCCGTCCGAACATCATCTTCATCTATATCATCAAGATCAACTTGCTCTCTTGGAGAGCCATTAGTCTCATCAAATACAACGTCGCTAGAGACTTCAACCAAACCTGATGATTTGTTGAAGACTCTATACACCTTTGTATTTGAGTCATAACCTAGTAAAAACCCTTCTACAGCTTTGGGAGCAAATTTGGAATTTCTACCTTTCTTCACCAAAATGTAACATTTGCTCCCAAATACACGAAAGTATGAGACGTTGGGTTTGTTACCAATAAGAAGTTCATACGAGGTCTTCTTGAGGAGGCGATGAAGGTAGAGCCGGTTTATGGCGTGGCAAGCTGTGTTCACAGCTTTCGACCAAAACTGCTCGGGCGTCTTGAATTCTCCAAGCATCGTCCTCGCCATGTCTATAAGCGTCCTATTCTTCCTCTCTACCACACCATTTTGCTGTGGTGTGTAGGGAGAGGAGAACTCGTGCTTGATTCCTTCCTCCTCAAGGTACTCCTCCACTTGTAAGTTCTTGAACTCGGACCCATTGTCGCTTCTTATCTTTTTCACCTTGAGCTCAAATTCATTAACACGGAGCTCGGACCCATTGTCGCTTCTTATCTTTTTCACCTTGAAGCACAACGAGTTCACTACAAGAACGAAGCTCAAATCACTAACACGGTCGATCAAGTGCGCGAAGACGGGGTGTGGAAGACTTAGAATGCTCAAAGTATGCTTTGGTGTCTCCTCCATGCACCTAGGGGCCCCTTTTATAGCCCCAAGGCAGCTAGGAGCCGTTGGAGGCCAACAAGGAAGGCAATTCTTGCCTTCTGTCGGGTGGCGCACCGGACAGTCCGATGCACCACCGGACATGCACTATAGCATGTCCGGTGCGGATCTCCTTCCTAAATTGGCGCAGTCGACCGTTGCAACTCCGGGCTGGTTGGTGCACCGGACACTGTCCGGTGCCCCCACCCAATCGTTGGCGCGGGCCACGCGTCGCCCGCGGATTGCGCGGCCGACCATTGCGCTGGTGGCCGTTGGCTCATCGGACAGTCCGGTGCACCACCGGACAGTCCAATGAATTATAGCCGTACGCCGCCAAAAACTCCCAAGAGCGGCCAGTTCACCGGAAGCCAGCCTGGCGCACCGGACACTGTCCGGTGCACCACCGGACAGTCCGGTGTGCCAGACCGAGCTGAGTCTTGGCTGCTCCAGCCAAGTCCTTTTCTTCTTCTCTTTTCTCTGATTCTAGCACTTAGACAAATATATTAGTACACACAAAAACCAATGTACTAAGTCTAGAACCATACCTTTGCCTTGATTATCACTTCTCTCTTTGTTTAGCACATGAGAGCTCATTTAAATGTGTTGGACACTTAATCACCAAAACATAATAGAAATTGCCCAAAGGCACATTTTCCTTTCAAGTCTAGAAGGAGATGAAGAAAGCACGATTAAAAGCCAAGCAATAAGAGCAACAAATGAAACACGAATCACACTCTCTCAAGTCACTAATCACTAATGATCACTTGTCTCAATTGTGGCACTTGGAGAGGTTTAGAAGCTTTGAATGTGTCTTGGAATGGATTGCTTGCTCTTGTATTGAATGTGTGTGAGTATAATGCTTGGGTGTATTGAATGGAGGTGGTTGGGGTTGTATTTATAACCACCAACCACTTCCTAGCCGTTGCCTCCTTTCTGCCAACCGTGGACGGTCCGCCCCTGCACATCAACAGCTGAAATCACAATGGTCAACAGTAACGGCTATATCAATAGTGTATTAAATGCGTTGTTAGATGTCAGACACAACAGTCGTGGACGGTCTGGCCGTGCACCCCAGACAGTCCGCGAGGACGCTAAAATGCATTTTACCGAACCCGTCACCTTCGGGTTTTTTTTTTTCTGGTTTTTCAGCGACCGGACAATCCACGCCTGAGGCTAGACGGTCCAAGCTTGGTCTCAGACATTGCTCTCTTTTCTTTTGGACAGTCCGAAGTGTAAACACGTTATTTTCATAGTTCCTGTCCGAGGCTCACCCTGGTGTCGGGGACGGTCTGCCGGAAGGGCCGAGACGGTCCGCGCACATGTGAATTTCCAAAAAGCTTCTCATATCTGGAATAATCTATGGTATTCTGGATAGTCGACTTAGAATTGATGTAGACAAACTTATACACCTGAGAAATGATCAACTAGGCAAACTAGTTAGTCCATAAGATTTGTGATGGTCATCAAGCACCAAAATCAATTATAGAAAATGGTTAAGACCATTTCCCTTTCAATCTGCCCCTTTTTGGTGATTGATGCCAACACAAACCAATGCAAATATAAAGTATAGAAATGTAGCTAGTTTGTATTTTGATAGATTTGCATAAGTTACTTTGAAATGAAAGCAGTTCTAAGTATATATGAATGTTTTGACATAGTTAAAATTTTGGACCACATTTGCACCACTTAGCTTGTTTTTGCAAATCTTTTGAAAAAGTCTTTTCAAATTATTTTGCAATTAGCCATGGCTAGAAGAATAAAATTTCCAAAATCATTTTCAACTTTTGAAGGATTCCCCCTTTTTCAAATGCTCTTTCCTTTGACTAAATAAAAGCTCCCCTCTAAAAAAGTTCTCCCCTTAGCTGTCAAGAGGGTTTTTGTAAACGCAATAATTTGGAAAAAGGTTTTTAGAAAACAAGGTAGTGGTGCGATCCTTTTGCTTTGGCCTATTAAGTTTTTCTCCCCTTTAGCATTAAGCACCAAAAACAAAGAAATCTAGAGGCCTATAACAAAAAAGATATGAATGCAAATACATGAGTAGGGCAAACAGTATACAATATTGACGTAAGTGTAGTGGAAGCCTTGCCTTTGCCTACAACTCCATTTCTCTTTACATCTGAGACTAAGTATAGAAGTACACTTGTAAGCACATTAGTCTTAGCTTAGGTACAAGAAGAATAAGAACTATGCAATTGTACCATATGAAAGATATTTAGTTCATTCCTAAGCTTGCTAAAAGTTTTTTCATCTAAGGGCTTGGTGAAGATATCGACTAACTGGTTGTGGGTAGTAACATATTTAATTGCAATATCTCCCTTTGTTGGTGATGTCTTAGAAAGTGATACCAGATGTCTATGTGCTTTGTGCGGCTGTGTTCATCAGGATTGTCCGCCATGCGGATTGCACTCTCATTGTCACATAGGAGAGGAACTTTGCTCAATTTGTAGCTATAGTCCCTAAGAGTTTGCCTCATCTAGAGTAATTGAGTACAATAGTGTCCTACAACAATATACTCAACTTCGACGGTGGATAGAGTTACTGAATTTTGTTTCTTTGAAGCCCAAGACACCAGGGATCTTCCTAGAAACTGACAAGTCCCTGATGTACTCTTTTTATCAATCTTACATCCAACATAATCAACATCAGAATACCCGATTAGATCAAAGATAGATCCCTTGGGGTACCATAGCCCAAACTTAGGAGTGTAAACTAAATATCTCATGATTCTTTTCACGGACCTTAGGTGGATTTCCTTAAGGCCGGCTTGGAATCGTGCACACATGCATACTGAAAGCATACTATCTGGCCCTGAAGCACATAAGTAGAGTAAAGATCCTATAATCGACCAGTATACCTTTTGATCTACAGATTTACCTCCAGTGTTGAGGTCGAGATGTCCATTTGTTCCCATAGGAGTCTTGATGGGTTTGGCATTATTCATTCCAAACTTCTTTAGAATATCTTGAATGTAATTTGTTTGGCTAATGAAGGTGCCCTCTTGGAGTTGCTTGATTTGAAATCCAAGGAAATACTTCAACTCCCCCATCATGGACATTTCAAATTTCTGTATCATAATTCTATGAAACTCTTCATAGGATGACTTGTTAGTAGACCCAAAGATAATATCATCAACATAAATTTGGCATATAAACAAATCTTTGTCAATTGTTTTAGTGAAGAGAGTAGGGTCAGGTTTTCCGACTTTAAAACAATTAGTAATAAGAAAGTCTCTTAGGCATTCATACCATGCTCTTGGAGCTTGTTTGAGCCCATAAAGCATCTTTGAGAGTTTATAGACATGTGAAGGATACTGACTATATTCAAAGTCAGGAGGTTGCTCAACATACACCTCTTCCTTGATATGACCATTGAGGAAGGCACTTTTAACATCCATTTGGTACAACTTAAAGCCATGGTAAGTAGTATAGGCAAGTAATATTCAAATTGAGTCAAGCCTAGTTACGGGTGCATAGGTTTCATCGAAATCCAAACCTTCGACTTGTGAATACCCCTTGGCAACAAGTTGTGCTTTATTCCTAGTCACCACACCATGTTCATCTTGTTTGTTGTGGAATACCCACTTGGTACCTACAACATTTTGGTTAGGACTTGGAACAAAATGTCATACCTCATTCTTTGTGAAGTTCTTGAGCTTCTCTTGCATTGCCACCACCCAGTCTGGATCTCTAAGTGCATCCTCTATCCTGTATGGCTCAATAGAAGACACAAAAGAGTAATGTTCACAAAAATGAGCAACTCGAGAGCGAGTAGTTACCCCCTTTTGAATGTCACCAAATATGGAGTTGACGAGGTGATCTCGTTGAATTGCTTGGTGGACTCTTGGGTGAGGTGGTGTTTGATCTTGAATCTCTTGTTCATCCTCCTTTTCTTGATCAACTTCATCTCCCCTTGATCGATGCCTTCTTCTTGAGGTGGCTCATTGTCTTGAACTTGATCTTCTTCTTCTTGAGCTAGTTCCTTATCTTGATTTGGTGGAGATGCATGTATGGAAGATGATGGTTGATCTTGTGTTTGTGAAGGCTCTTCGAGTTCTTGTGGACACACATCTCCAATGGACATGTTCCTTAGCGCGATGCACAAAGCCTCTTCATCATCTAACTCGTCAAGATTAACTTGCTCTACCTGAGATCCATTAGTCTCATCAAACACAATGTCACAAGAAACTTCAACTAGTCCAGTGGACTTGTTGAAGACTCTATATGCCCTTGTGTTTGAGTCATAACCAAGTAAAAAGCTTTCTAATGCTTTAGGAGCAAATTTTGAATTTCTACCTTTCTTAATAAGAATAAAGCACTTGCTCCCAAAAACTCTAAAATAAGAAACATTGGGCTTTTTTATCGGTGAGGAGTTCATATGATGTTTTCTTGAGGATTCAGTGAAGCTAGAGCCAGTTGATGAAGTAGCAAGCAGTGTTAATCGCCTCCGCCCAAAACTGATCCAATGTCTTGTATTCTCCAAGCATGATCCTCGCCATATCCATAAGAGTTCTAATCTTTCTCTCCACAACACCGTTTTGTTGAGGTTTGTAGGGAGAAGAGAACTCATGCTTGATGCCATTCTCCTCAAGAAAGCCTTCAACTTGAGAGTTCTTGAACTCCGTTCCATTATCACTTCTAATCTTCTTGATGCTTAGTCCGAACTCATTTGAGTCCATCTCAAGAATTTCTTTAAGGTCTCTTGGGTTTGTGATTTTTTCTACAAAAAAATTACCCAAGTGAAGCGAGAATAGTCATCCACAATCACAAGAAAATACTTACTCCCGCCGATGCTTATGTAAGCATTCAGGCCAAATAGATCCATGTGGAGTAGCTCAAGTGGCCTTTTGGTCGTTATGATGTTCTTGTGTGGATGATGAACTCCAACTTGCTTCCCTTCTTGACTTGCACTACAAATCCTATCTTTCTCAAAATGAACATTGGTTAGTCCTAAAATGTGTTCCCCTTTAGAAGCCTGTGAAGATTCTTCATCCCAACATGAGCAAGTCGGTGATGCCAGAGCCAACCCATATTACTCTTAACAATTAGGCAAGTGTCTAGTTTAGCAACTAAATATAGCTGACTATCTAACACTCCCTTTAAAAGCTAATGAATCATCACTTCTTCTAAAGACGATAACATCAACATCAGTAAATAAACAATTGTAGCCCATTTTGCACAATTGAGACATAGAAAGCAAGTTGTAACCTAGAGATTCTACAAGAAATACATTAGAAATGGAATGGTCAGGTGATATAGCAATTTTACCCAATCCTTTGACCAAACCTTGATTCCCATCCTTGAATGTGATTGCTCTTTGGGGATCATCATTTTTTTCATATGAGGAGAAAATTCTTTTCTCCCCTGTCATGTGGTTTGTGCACCCACTGTCAATTATCCAACTTGTTCCACTGGATGCATAAACCTACAACACAAATTTAGGCCTTGTCCTTAGGTACCCAAATGGTTTTGGGTCCTTTCACATTTGAAACAAGCACCTTGGGTATCCAAACACAAGTCTTTGGACTCTTGTGCTTGCCCCCAACATATTTGGCAACTACTTTGCCGGATTTGTTAGTAAGAACAAATGATGCATCAAAGGTCTTAAATGAAATGCTATGCTCATTTTAAGTATCAACAATCTTTTTCTTAGGCATCTTAACATAAGTTGTATGCCTAGAGCTAGAAGCCTCATTTCTATAAATATAAGCATGATGAGCAATAGGATGATATTTCTTAGCATGAATTCTTCTAATCTTATGCTCAGGATATAAAATGTAACCTTCTCTATCTTGCACCATAGAGGCCTTGCCCTTAACAAAGTTGGAAATCTTGTTTCTATGGGCATTAAGTTTGCTGTTGTTTTGACTCCAAGGTTGGAAGCCAATTCCATCCTTAATGCCAGGGCGTCTCCCATTGTAAAGCATACTACGAGCAAATTTAAATTTTTTATTTTCAAGCTCATGCTCGACAAGTTTGGCATTCAACTTAGCTATGTGATCATTTTGTTCTTTAATCATACCAAGGTGATCATTCACAGCATCGACATCAACATCTCTACATCTAGTGCAAATAGTAACATGCTCAATGGTAGATGTAGGAAAAAGACAAGCATTCAATTCTTCAATCTTGGCAATTAAACTAGCATTTTCAGTTTTGAGACAAGAAATTGAACCATTGCTTGTTTTTAGCTATTTAGTCAAGTTTTTGCATTTTCAACTTCAAGAGCAAAAGCATCTTTTAGCTTGTAACGCCCTGAATTTGGGGGTATAAATTTTCTTCTCCAATACTCACCAAATTCAGGCGTTACTCTCTTTTTCTCTTCCTGTTTCGCTCCTTCCTCCTATTTTCAAAGCAATATAGAGACTGGTGTCCGTATCGCGTGTAACCAAAACTCTAAGTTGATAGTGTTGTTGCATCATGTCGGAGCATATTTATTTTGTCTGATGTTGTGCCTAGGCATGCGTTCGTCTAGTTTTGGTGTTCGATTCGCGGATTGATATTATTTAGAAGTAGGCGAGATCAAAGTAGAGGGAAGTCGGCCCGGCACGCGGCGTGGCCTAGGCGCCCCTGCCACCCATGCACGCCCCTCTCCCTCATTCTCTCTTTCCCGTGCAAAGTAACCTATCTCTCCCTCTTCCACCTCTCTCCACCTCTCTCCTTGCCCTAGGGTGGATCCCGGTGAGCGGTTGTTGCAGTCCATCGAGCCTGTGGTGAGCTTCCTCTCTCCTCCTTCCCCTCTCTTCCTTCCTCCCCCTGCGTGACCCCTCTGGTCAGACCCTCCCAAGCGCGCAGACCCTCCCCGGCACAAGCCCCCCCTGGCGCGGTGCCCTAGCGGCCCCGGCCCCCGGCGCGTGGCCCGCCCGACGCGTGCCCCGGGCGCAGTGCCCCGGCGTGGCCCCTACGCGCCCTGTGCGTGCAGCCCTAGTGCACGTTGTAACGTTTTAAACCCCGTTGGAGTCACGTGTGGTGTCGTGCGCTTCGCCGCACGATAACCCTTTTTAATTCTGTTCGAGTAGTGCGTTGTGTCACACGCTTCGCCGTGGGCATTGTGTGGCGCGCTTCATCGCGCGACGATCCTTCTAAATTTACCTAGAATGGTGTATATTAATTAAAAAAGTGTAGTGTAACGATGATTAATCAAATACCAAACTAATTAGGATCTAGTGCTAATTTTATTTATGCATTATAGGATTATCCATTAATATGATTATGTTTAGATAAGTATTTTAATCCATAGCTGCCTAATGTAATCACTGTCTCTCGGCCGCAACTTCGTCCGTTATAGTTTCTTTCCTCGCATAGTCGTAGATGCGAGCCCTGCACCACGCGTCTGTTTAGTTGTAATATTTTATTGTGTGGTGTATTGTTTCTTTCTATGTTAAGATTGTGGAATGTATGTATGAACTCGTATAGATAACGGTCCATTGGTGGAGTCTAAAGGAGTTGTAGGCGAAGATCTTGAGCAGCAGCTGGTTGGTGAAGGCAAGTGTCCCCTGACCAATCTATGTCCTATACATTTATAATTCACCTTCCCGCATTTACACAATTTATACCTAAGGATTTACTAGTCTTTGTTTATCCTGTCCTTGTTCACCTATTTGGGTTGGATCATCTTTGGATTAGCTCTATGCTAGTGCTTTACTTTAATCAATGAACATGATGAGATTATTTATGATACGATGTTTACTTTTGATTATGATGATGGCATTGTGGCATTTAAAGGGGCTCAAGCGGTTTCTCGAGTGCCTCTCCATAAGGACTGGTTTGTTGGATGACCACCCGGGAAAATAGTACAACCATGAAGGTGGTATGGAACACCCTTAGCTAATTAATTAGAGGAACTGAGGTGTAGTTTGCTTCGCCGTCGTGCCGTCAATGGGGCTCAGTGTATGCGGCTCACTCTACCGAGGGTGGTTTGGCCCATGGGGAGGAGTGTGGTACATTTAGGAAACCTAACGCGCGACTACAACCTTAGGGAATCTTTGTAAAGGCATCGTAGTAAATCCCTGGCCATTCACCTCGGGAGCGAATAAGGGTATTGCAAGCCCGGGCTAGAGATGGAATCACGTCTCGTGGGTAAAGTGTGCAACCTCTACAAAGTGTTATGAAATTGATATATCAGTCGTACTCACGGTTATGAGCGGCCTTGGGAGCTACATTGATTAGAGATACTATGATTACAGATGATGATGCCGATAGTTAAGGTTTCGATGATTATGATTATGATTATGGTTTTTGGTATTCTTTCTATTTGGAAGGAGTACTTTTGGGTTAATAACTTGGGTTTAATGCTAAAACATGGCTCTCTACTAGTAATAATTACATGACCAACTAAAAGCAACTGCTTGATCCTAACCCCACAAAAAGCTAGTCCACCACAGCCAAACGGGATAATTGCTGAGTATGTTGATGTGTACCCACCCTTGCTTTACAACACCAAACCCCCAGGTTGTCCACATTGCAACCACTTCTCAGGAGAAGATGAAGTCGTGGTGGAGGACTTTCAGGAGTTCCAAGACTATGATGATTTCTAGGCGTGGGTTAGTGGCAAACCCCCAGTCGACTGCCTGTGAAGGTCGTTTGTTGCTACATTTCGTTTTTGCACTTTGATTTATGTTTAAGACTATATGGATGTCTCGGGCATCATGATGTAATCAAGTTAATACTCTTTTATTTTATTATTTGAGCATTGTGTGATGATGTCCAATTATATAACTGCTGTGTACGTGAATTGCTGATCCTGGCATGTACATGGCTTGCATTCTGTTTGCCTTCTAAAATGGGTGTGACATAAGTGGTATCAAAGCCGTGCTGACTGTAGGACCACTAACCTAGAGTAGTATGGCTGTTCTAAGGATTATAGACCATATTCTCACCTTGACCTTGGTGTCACTTCAAAAGTTGGTCATCTCGACCAATTCTATGTTCTACTATATATATATTATACCTTGCTAAAATTTTTGTTTTATTTTATTTCCTATTTTTTATGGTTTACTTGCTGGTCATATTAGTTCTATTCTTACTCTTATGCTTACTGTGTATTTTGTAGATGGCTCGTCTTAGACACACAAGATGGAAGTCAGTCATTCCATTCTTGCCCTCTCGTCTGGCGGAGCGTCCGCTTCGTCGCCCAGTGACTGGCCAGTCCAGCCACTTGGAGAGGTTGCACCACCGCCTGCACGAGGAGCAGGAGCGTCGGCGCCAGGAGCTGGAGCAGCAGGGCTCTTCCTCCTTGCCTTAGCAGGAGGTAGAGTCTATGAGGCGTTGCTCCCCTATGACCCTGCTAGAGGCATCCCCAGCACCACCACTGGCCGCCCTGGTCGCTGGAATAGCTGCTAGAGGAGACCCTGGCGATGGAGACGGCGACGACAACAACTCAAGCCATAACATCGACCTCTCAGAGGAGCAGGAGCTGGCGGGATGGGTCGCCCGACCCATCACTTGTGACACCGCTCGCGGGTGTCACTTCCATGATGCGCTCGACACCTTGCCGCGCCGGGCACTTGACCGACACACTTGGTCCATCAAGTATCAATGTGTGGTCTACCAGCACAGTCGTGGGGTATACCTGGACCGCTGGGAGGCGACTTGCTTGGTGCATCATCCCAGAGGATGGTCTCCGAGGTGTGGAGGTCTGCTCGGAGCATTATTCTATCTCTGAGCGGGACTCAGCCGAGGCAGCCATGCAGGTTGCCGCACAACTTGCACTTTCTCACTACTGCTCGGTGGGGTGGCTGATGGTCTTGACTTGAGGTATTACCCCCGCCGTCCATCTGGTAGCACTGGAGGTGTGGTTGTCTCACCTATTGGTGAGGACAATCCTAGGTTGAGCAGCACAGTCAACCTCGCCACCGTGCTAAACATGGAGCTGGACCACGCTTTAGACAAGCTGAGTCGGGCTCGTGCTAAGATCGCCTAGTTGTGGACTGAGCGCGTGGAGTGCCGTCTCCTAGCGGATGGCTCTCCCTCCCTCGTCGGGACTCAGCACCCTTACCGCTCGCCTCGGTGTGGACACCATGTCTACGACAACCCCGACTGCTGGACCCAGATAAATTTAGATCCATAGATCGTCAGCGTTGGATTTTGTAATTAATGCTTAAAATAGAAGTCTTACTCTTAGTCTTAGTTAGTCAGGATAGTTTGCTTATCCTGTGTTTTATGCCTATCATGATGAACTATTATGGATTTGGGTCTTTGTAATGACTGTCGCCAGAATGTGGGTGCCCCCTGTATTTTGGCTTAGCTGTTAATGTTAATGAAATTAGTTATTTAGTTGGGAGGCCTTTTTATCTCTATTTTCCTCTTTATCTGAGAAGTTGTGTTTGCCTATGTTTGGAGTCAGTGAAGATGCTTGTTTGTTTAGTGCTGTGAAGAACTCTATGCCCTTTTCTTATGCTGCAAGATTTGCAGGATCAGTTCTGATGTGTGATTGCCTTCCGCAGATGTCAGACAACATGCGCCAAGGTGGAAGGTGTGCCAAGCAAGAGCAGCAGGCACCACAGGATGAAGCATCCCAACAGCAGTTGCCACCACCACCCCCAATGAAAATAGAGCAGATGTTTCTGATGTAGACTCAGGCAGTCCAAGCGATTGGTCAGACTCTGGCAGCCATACAACAGGTACAGCAACATCAGCCCCCACCCCAACCTCAACTGCAAGTGCAGATGCCTTAGATGCCCAGAGACAAGCGGGTGAAATTCATGCGAGGTCATCACCCTGTGTTCGCTCACTCCGCTGACCCTATGGATGCCGAAGACTGGCTGTGTACAATGGAGCGAGAGTTGCACACCGCTCAGTGCAATGACAGAGAAAATGTTTTGTATGGTCCACATATGTTGAGGGGAGCAGCTCAGTCCTGGTGGGAGTCTTACCACAGCACCCACGCCGACCCGAAGTCATTACTTGGGAAGAATTCAGAGACAACTTCCGTCGATGTCATATTCCAACAGGTCTGATGATAGTAAAAAAGAGGAGTTTCTGGCACTAAAGCAAGGGCCCATGTCAGTCAGCGAGTACAGAGACAGGTTTCTACAGCTATCTCGCTATGCTCCTGAAGATGTCAACACAGATGCCAAGAGGCAGTTCTGTTTCTTGAGAGGCTTGGTTGATCCCCTGCACTATCAGTTGATGAATCATACCTTCTCCACCTTTCAGCACATGATCGACAGAGCAATCATGATGGAGAAGAAGCGCAAGGAGATGGAAGATCGAAAACATAAGATTGGTGGACCTCAGCCCGAGAGCAACAATCGCCCCCGTTTCTCAGGTAATCCACTTCAGTAGTTCAAGCAGAGTCACCCTCAGGGATATCAGCAGCAGACCCAGCGTCCGCCTTAGCAGCAGTTCCAGAGGCAATACCCTCAGCATCAACAGCAGTACCGCCAGAATAGTCAACCGAGGAAGTCAATTCTAGAGGCAGAATAATCAGGCACCTCGTCTTCCTATCCTAGCAACCAAACAGAGCAGTCAAGCAGCCCCAGCGCAAGGAGGAGGCAGAGGATGCTTCCATTCTGGAGAGCAAGGCCATTGGGCAATGCATTGTCCAAAGAAGGAAGCTCAATAGCAAACAACCCCTAATGCCCCAGCAATGCAGAATGTACCTCAGCAAGGAGAAGACAATCGTGTTCAGATGCACTACAACCATGGGAGGCTAAACCATCTAGAGGCTGAAGCAATCCAGGAAATACCAGGCATGATAGTAGGTACGTTTCCAGTCAAATCCCATCTTGCAGAAGTGTTATTTGATACTGGAGCAACACATTCATTCATTACTGCATCATGAGTAGAAGCGCATAATCTCCCAATAACCTCCATGACAACACTAATTCAAATTGATTCAGTCGGTGGAAAAGTCCGAGCTAATAGTGTATGATTGAATGTAAGTGTGGAAATAAGGGGGATAGAGTTCCCCGCTAACCTGATAGTGATGGGTACTCATGGAATAGATGTTATACTAGGGATAAATTGGCTAGATAAGTACCAAGATGTTATCAGCTGTGATAAGAGGACGGTAAAGTTTGTATCCCCACTAGGAGAAGAAGTGGTGACTGAGCTAGTCTCACCCGAGCCAAAGAAAGGAGGTTGTCACCAAATGGCTATTAATAGCAACGAGGCCGATCCACTCGAGGCTATCAAGGTTGTGTCAGAATTTTCGGATGTGTTCCCTAATGATCTACCAGGTATGCCACCTGAGCGGAAAGTTGAGTTTGCCATAGAGCTTATTCCTGACACCGCCCCTATTTCTAAAAGAGCCTACATGGTATCTGGACCAGAATTGGTTGATCTCAAAAAGGTACATAGATGAGCTGTCAGAGAAAGGTTACATCAGACCAAGTACCTCACCTTGGGCTGCCCCTGTCCTATTCGTGGAAAAGAAAGACGGCACCAGGAGGATGTGCATCGAATACCGAGCTCTGAATGAAGTCACAATCAAGAACAAGTACCCTCTGCCTAGAATAGAAGATCTATTCGACCAGCTACGAGGAGCCAGTGTGTTCTCGAAGATAGATCTGAGGTCAGTTTATCATCAGCTCAGGATCTAACCTTCAGACATCCCCAAGATGACATTTATTACCAAATATGGGATGTATGAGTACACAGTTATGTCTTTTGGCCTGACGAATGCGCCAACCTTCTTCATGAATCTAATGAACAATGTGTTCATGGATTATCTCGACAAGTTTGAGGTGGTGTTCATTGATGACATTCTCATATATTCTCAAAGTGAGGAAGAGCATGTGAATCATCTGAAGATGGTATTGCAGAGGTTGCGAGAGAACTAGATGTACGCAAAGTTGAGAAAATGTGAGTTCTGGATTGATGAAGTCCTGTTTTTGGGTCACATTATAAACATAGATGGATTGACTATGGATTCGAAGAAAGTGGCAGACATTCTGAACTAGAGAGCGCCAACAGATGTTCGAGTAATCAAGAGCTTTATTGGAATGGCCGGATATTATCGGCGATTCATTGAAAGCTTTTCAAAGATTGCAAGACCTATGACAGCTCTGATAGCAAATAAAGTTGAGTTCAAGTGGACCCAAAAGTGTCAAGAGGCTTTGAAGCGCTGGAAGAGAAGTTGACTATAGTGCCTGTCTTAATTCTGCCTGATGTGCACAAGCCCTTCTCAGTGTATTGTGATGCTTCCTACACCGGCTTGGGATGTGTATTGATGCAAGAGGGAAGAGTTGTGGCATACTCGTCCCGATAGCTGAAGGTTAATGAGAAGAATTATCCAATCCATGAACTGGAGTGAGCAGCAGTGGTTCATGCACTGAAGACATGGAGACACTATCTGTACGGGTAGAAGTGCGATGTTTATACAGAACACAAGAGTCTGAAGTACATATTCACCCAGTCAGAGCTGAATATGAGGCAACGAAGATGGTTAGAGTTGATCAAATACTATGAATTGGAAATTCACTACCATCCAGGCAAAGCGAACATGGTGGCAGATGCTTTAAGCAGAAAAAGTCAAGTCAACATGATGGCCATTCACCCGATGCCTTATGAGTTGGCCAAAGAATTTGACAGATTGAGCCTTGGGTTTTGAACAACACACGAGGAGTACCAGTCGAATTAGAGCCCACCTTAGAGCGTGAAATCAAAGAAGCACAAAAGAATGATGAAAAGATTGATGAAATCCGGCAGCTGATTCTAGAAGGAAGAGGCATAGATTTTCGGGAAGATGCAGAAGGTGTGGTATGGTTCAAAGACCGTTGTGTGTTCCCAATGTCCAATCCATTCAGAAGTTGATTCTCAAGGAAGCTCATGAGACAGCTTATTCCATACATCCGAGGAGCGAGAAGATGTATCAGGATCTGAATAAGAAATTCTAGTGGTACGGAATGAAAAGGGTGATTGCAGAGCATGTGGCTATGTGTGACAGTTGTTAGAGAATCACAGCAGAGCATCAGAGGCCCGCCAGTTTGTTGCAGCCGTTGCAAATTCCTTAGTGGAAATGGGATGAGATCGAAATGAACTTCTTAGTCGGGTTGCCTTGCACTCGAGCCAGCTATGATTCCATTTGGGTAGTAGTGGACCACTTGACCAAGTGAGTCCACTTCATACCTGTCAAGACTAGCTACCGCATTGTAGTATTAGCAGAGCTGTACATGTCCCGGAGCTTTTGTCTCCATGGTGTGCCAAAAAAGATAGTGTTAGATCAAGAAACGCAGTTCACCTCTCATTTCTGGCAGCAGTTGCATGAAGCTTTGGGCACACATTTGAATTTCAGTTTAGCCTATCACCCGTAGACAGATGGTCAGACTGAAAGAACTAATCAAGTCCTAGAAGATATGTTGAGAGCTTGTGTGTTGCAAGACAAGTCCAGATGGAACAAGAGACTACCTTATGCAGAATTCTCCTATAACAATAATTACCAGGCCAGTTTGAAGATGTCACCGTTTTAGGCACTTTATGGAAGGAGTTACAGAACTCCATTGCATTGGGATCAGCCTAGAGAAACACAGGTGTTTGGGCCCGACATTTTGCTCATAGCCAAAGTGAATATCAAGATAGTTCGGGAGAATCTGAAGATAGCGCAGTGAAGGCAGCAAAGTTATGCAGACACCAGAAGAAGAGAGCTGAGTTTTGAAGTGGGATATTTTGTCTACCTGAAGGTATCGCCTATCAGAGGAGTCAGAAGGTTCGGAGTCAAAGGCAAGCTAGCACCCGATATGTTGGTCTGTATCAAATTCTCGTAGAGCATGGAGAAGTGGCCTATTAGCTCAGTTTACCGGGAGATTTGTCAGCGGTGCATGATGTCTTTCATGTGTCTCAGTTGAAGAAGTGTCTACGTGTGCTAGAAGAGCAGTTGCCAGTGGAAGGTTTGGAAGTTCAAGAAGACTTGACTTATATAGAAAAGCCAACACAGATTCTGGAGACTGCAGACAGGGTCACCCGGAGGAACACTATAAGAATGTGCAAAGTCAGATAGGGTCACCACTCTGAGGAAGAAGCAACTTGGGAGCGTGAAGATGATCTGATGGCCAAGTATCCTAAGCTCTTTGCTAGCGAACCTTGAATCTCGAGGGCGAGATTCTTTTAAGGGGGATAGGTTTGTAACCCCTTGAATTTGGGGGTATAAATTTTCTTCTCCAATACTCACCAAATTCAGGCGTTACTCTCTTTTTCTCTTCCTATTTCGCTCCTTTCTCCTATTTTCAAAGCAATATAGAGACTGGTGTCTGTATCACGTGTAACCAAAACCCTAAGGTGATATTGTTGTTGCATCATGCCGGAGCATATTTAATTTCTCTGATGTTGTGCCTAGGCATGCGTTCGTCTAGTTTTGGTGTTCAATTCGTGGATTGATCTTGATTAGAAGCAGGCGAGATCGAGTAGAGGGAAGTTAGCCTGGCCCACAACCCAGTCCAGCCCTAGGCGCGTGGCCCAGGCGCCCATGTCCCCCATGCACCCCCTCTCCCTCATTCTCTCTTTCCCACGCAAAGTAACCTCCCTCTCCCTCTTCTGCCTCTCTCCACCTCTCCCCCTGCCTTAGGGTGGATCCCGGTGAGCGGTTGCTGCCATTCGTCGAGCCCGTGCTGAGCTTCCTTTCTCCTCCCTCCCCTCTCCCTCCCTCCCCTATGTGGCCCCCTAGCTGGCCCCTTCTCGGTGTGTGGCCCCCGGCGGCATGGCTCCCCGATGGCGTGGCTCCTCGGCGCGCGACCACCCGGAGCGTGGCCCCGGCGCCTCGACCGCCCCAGCGGCTCGCCCCGCCCGACGCGTGCCCCTGGTGCGGCTCGGCCCCGACACGGCCCCGACGCGGCCTCTACGCGCCCTGTCCCCTCGCGCGTAGCCCCAGCGCGCGTTGTAACATTTTAAACCCTGTTGGAGTCACGTGTGGTGACGTGTGCTTCGCGGCACGACAACCCTTTTTAATTCCATTCGAGTAGTGCGTTGTGTCACGTGCTTTGTCGCGCGACAGTCTTTCTATTTTTGTTTAGATCATGCGTTGTGTCACGCGCTTCGTCGCGCAACGATCCTTCTAAATTTACCTAGAATGGTGTATATTAATTAAAAGTGTGTAGTGTAACGACGATTAGTCAAATACCAAACTAATTAGGATCTAGTGCTAATTTTATTTATGCATTACAGGATTATCAATTAATATGATCATGTTTAGATAAGTATTTTAATCCATAGCTGCCTAACGTAATCACTATGTCTCTCGACCGCAACTTGGACCGTTATAGTTTCTTTCCTCGCATAGTCGTAGATGCGAGCCTTGCGCCATGCGCCTGTTTAGTTGTAATATTTTATTGTGTGGTGTATTGTTTCTTTTTATGTTAAGATTGTGGAATGTATGTTTGAACTCATATAGATAACGGTCTGTTGGTGAAGTCTGAAGGAGTTGCAGGTGAAGACCCTGAGCAACAGCTAGTTGGTGAAGGAAAGTGTCCCCTGACCTATCTATGTCCTATACATTTTATAATTCACCTTCCCGCATTTACACAATTTATACCTAAGGATTTACTAGTCTTTGTTTATCCTGTCCTTGTTCACCTATTTGGGTTGGATCATCTTAGGATTAGCTCTATGCTAGCGCTTAACTTTAATCAATGAACATGATGAGATTATGTATGATACGATGTTTACTTTTGATTATGATGATGGCATTGTGACATTTAAGGGGGCTCGAGTGGTTTCTTGAGTGCCTCTCCGTAAGGACTGGTTCGTTGGATGACCACCCGGGAAAATAGTACATCCATGAGGGTGGTATGGGATGCCCTTGGCTAATTAATTAGAGGAATTGAGGTGTAGTTTGCTTCACCGTCATGCCGTCAATGGGGCTCGGTGTATGTGGCTCACTCCGCTGAGGGTGGTTTGCCCCTTGGGGAGGAGTGTGGTATATTTAGGAAACCTAACGGGCAGCTACAACCTCAGGGAATCTTTGTAAAGGCTTCGCAGTGAATCGCTAGCCATTAACCTCGGGAGTGAATAAGGGTCTTGCAAGCCCGGGCTAGAGAGAGAATCACGACTCGTGGGTAAAGTGTGCAACCTCTGCAGAGTGTTATGAAACTGATATATCAACCGTGCTCATAGTTATGAGCGGCCTTGGGAGCTCCATTGATTAGAGATACTATGATTACAGATGATGATGCAAATAATTATGGTTTCAATGATTATGATTATGGTTACTGGTATTCTTTTCGTTTGGAAGCAGTACTTTTGGGTTAATAACTTAGGTTTAATGCTAAAACCTAGCTCTCTACTAGTAATAATTACCTGACCAACTAAAAGCAACTGCTTGATGCTAACCGCACATAAAGCTAGTCCACCACAACCAAACGAGACAATTACTGAATATGTTGATGTGTACTCACCCTTGCTTTACAACACCAACCCCCAGGTTGTCCACATTGCAACCACTGCTCAAGAGAAGATGAAGTCGTGGTGGAGGAAGGAGTTCCAAGACTATGATGAGTTCTAGGCGTGGGTTAGCGGCAAACCCCCAGCCGGCTACCTGTGAAGGTCGTGTATTGCTACATTTCGTTTTCACACTTTGATTTATGTTTAAGACTATGTGGATGTCTCAGGCATCATGATGTAATCTAGTTAATACTCTTTTATGTTGTTATTTGAGCACTATGTGATGATGTCCAACTATGTAACTGCTGTGTACGTGAATTGATGATCCTGGCACGTACATGGTTCGCATTGGGTTTGCCTTATAAAACCAGGTGTTACATAGCTTAACAAATTTTTTGTTCTCTTTAATGAGAAAATTTTCTTGGCCTTCCAAGATTTCATCCTTCTCATTAATGGTTTTTATCAATTCATTGATTTTCTTCTTTTCTTATATGGTAAGGTTTGCAAAAAGAGAAGACAAATCATCATTCTTTTCACTAGAGCTATCCTCATCATCGGAAGTATTTGGGGGTGTCTCTAGAGTATACCTTCTTCCTTTTGCCCTCCTTGGCCATGAGACACTTGTGGCTGACGTTGGGGAAGAGAAGACCCTTGTTGATGGCAATGTTGGCGGCGTCCTCGTCGGAGTCGGAGTCGGTGGAGCTCTCGTCGGAGTTCCACTCCCTTCCTATGTGTGCCTCGCCACCCTTCTTCCTGTTGTAGTACATCTTCTTCTCCATCTTCTTCTTCCCTTTCTTGTCGTCGTCTCTGTCACTATCACTTTCATATGGACATTTAGCAATATAGTGAGCAAACTTACCACACATATAGCAAACCTTCTTAGGGTGGGGTTTGTACTCCTTCCCCTTCCTTTGCTTGAGGATTTGCCAAAAGCTCTTAATAATAAGAGCCATTTCCTCATTGTCAAGCTTGGAGACATCAATTGGAAGCCTATTGGTTGGTGTAGGCTCTTCCTTCTTTTCTTCTGTTGCCTTAAATGCAACGGGTTCCACCTCGGGTGTGGAGGTGGAACCTTTCTCCAAGTTGACAATATGTTTGGAGTCTTTGACCATAAGTCCAAAGCTCACAAACTTGCCAATCACCTCCTCAGGAGACATTTTCTTATACCTAGGATTCTCACGAATTAATTGCACTTGAGTGGGGTTACAAAAAACAAGAGATCTTAGAATAACCTTGACCATTTCATGGTCATCCCACTTGGTGCTCCCGAGGTTGCGGACTTGATTCACCATGGACTTGAGCCAGTTGTACATGGCTTGTGGCTCTTCTCCTTTGTTAAGGACGAACCGACCGAATTCTCCCTTGATTGTTTCCCGCTTGGTGATTTTGGTTACTTCATCTCCTTCATGCGCCATCTTGAGGACGTCCCAAATTTCTTTGGCACTTTTAAACCCTTGCACCTTGGTGTACTCCTCTCTACACAAGGAAGCGAGGAGTATGGAGGTGGCTTGGGAGTTGAAATGCTTCACTTGGTGGCCTCATCGGAGTCATAGTCCTCATCGCCCACTTGTGGTGCATGCACTCCAAACTCAACAATATCCCAAATGCTTTCATGGAGTGAGGTTAGATGGTGCCTCATTTTATCACTCCACATACAATAATCTTCACCATCAAAGTATGGTGGTTTGCCTAAGGGAAAAAAAGTAAAGAAGCACGTTTAGGAATGGGAGGATAGCGAAGAGGGATCTTATTATACTTCTTACGCTCTTGGCGCTTTGAAGATGTTGACTCGGCATCGGAGGTTGAGGGCATGGATGAATCAGTCTCGTAGTAGACCACTTTCTTCATCTTCTTTTTCTTCTTGTCACCCTTCTTGTGTGATTTGATGGAGCCGGCGGATTCTTCCTTGTCTTCCTTATGCTTGTCGCCAGTCTCCTTTGATGGAGTCTTGCCTTCATTCTTCTTCCCCGAAGATCTAAGATTTTCCCCGGTGACCAACTCCTTTTTGGCGTGTTATCCTGATGCCACTTCGAGTTGTTAGACTCTAATGAAGTATCGGGCTCTGATACCAATGGAAAGTCGCGTAGAGGGGGGTGAATAGGAAAAACCTATAAATTATAAACTTTAAACACAAACTTCATCTGGGGTTAGGATTAGAAACAAATAATAATGAACACGGAGTGCGTAAGAGAGTTCTTCTTGCTATGAGTTGCTCAATTAATGCAGATAACTATGGGAGCTAACTCAAAAGATTGTGAGCAAGAGAACTTAGAGAGAGGAGAGAGGAATAATCAAATTGTAGGATAATGATTAACAAAAATGAACATAATGATTTGTTTCCCGAGGTTTGGTTTCAAAGAACTTACTCCCTGTTGAGGAGGCCATGGAGGCGGGGTCTTTTTCAACCCTTTCCCTCTCTCAAACGACCACTTAGATCGGTTGAGTGCTTCTTCTTAATCTCAAGGATCACTAAGACCCCGCAAGGACCACCACACACTTAGGTGTCTCTTGCTAGCTTTACAAGTCACTAGAGAGTGTAGAAAGAGATGAAGAAAGCACTATTAAAAGCCAAGCAACAAGAGCAACAAATGAAACACGAATCACGCTCTCTTAAGTCAGTAATCACTAATGATCACTTGTCTCAATTGTGGCACTTGGAGAGGTTTCAAAGCTTTGAATGTGTCTTGGAATGGATAGCTTGCTCTTGTATTGAATGTGTGTGAGTAGAATGCTTGGGTGTATTGAATGGAGGTGGTTGGGGTTGTATTTATAGCCACCAACCACTTCCTAGCCGTTGCCTCCTTTCTGCCAACCGCGGACGATCCGCGCCCCTAGCCTGGACGGTCTGCCCCTACACATCAACGACTGAAATCGCAATGGTCAGCAGTAACGGCTATATCAACATGCATTAAATGTGTCGTCAGATGTCAGACACAACAGTTGCAGATGGTCCGGCGGTGCACCCCGGACGGTCCGCGAGGATGCTAAAAATGCGTTTTACTGAACCCGTCACCTTCATAGTTTTCTGTTTTTTCAATGAACGGGTGGTCCGCGACTGAGTCCGGACGGTCCGAGCTTGGTCCCGGACGGTGCTCTATTTTCTTTCAGAGAGTCCGTAGTGTAAACACGTGATTTGCATAGTTCGTGTTTGAGGCTCACCCTGGTGTCGTGGACGGTTCGCTGGAAGGCCCGGACGGTCCGCGCACAGGTGAATTTCCAAAAGGCTTCTTCTGTCCGAAATAATCTATGGTATTCCGGACAGTCGACATAGAATTGATGTAGATGAACTTATGCTCCTGAGAAATGATCAACTAGGCAAACTAGTTAGTCCATAAGATTTGTGATGGTCGTCAAGCACCAAAATCAATTATAGAAAATGGTTAAGACCATTTCCCTTTCACCCTATCCATGTAGCAATGCCTATTAACACAGTTTTGACCCAATCTACACGACATATCAAAGAAACAACACCCATAGCACCAACTCCACATTCGATCGATTGATTCCACCATGCAATCGAACTAATCAATTCCTAAAGCAACAACCCAGCGACGTTCCTATCATGGAGTGTGGGCAGGGGAGGCGGTGGTATTTCCTCACACTAGCACGATTTGCTATGGTTGAGCCACTAGAGAGGCAGTCCTAGTGCACGAACTTGATGCTTCCGCAGTTCCGTTGCAGGCGCATGGGTAGCATAGCGGGTGGTCCTCATCACTGTGGTTGCAGCAGATCCGGCATACTTCCCCCTCCTCTTCCTCCCCATTGTCCTCCTTACCGTGCGGCGGCCTCAGCTCCTCCGGTAGCTCACTCGTGATGGCCCATTCGACCATCTCTGACATGACTGCCTCGATGGGGCGGCAACGAGGTTAACCACGTTTGATCGGCCACTGTGGAGGCAAACATGGAGGCAGTGACCATGTTGATGTTGTACTCTTGGTCTTCCAGCAGTAGGCGATGGGTGGCCGTCGCCGAGCCTAAGCCTAAGCGCCGATACCCCCCCGGCGGCACTGCCATCTGGGCGTCAACGGCTATGGCCGCAGGGTCCGAGACAGCCACCCCGCCAGCGAGCACAGCATGGCCGTGGCCAACGCCATAGTCACCGCACCGCCCTTGGTCGTGCCCTCCTCGTTCCATAGAGATAGAAGCTGTGGCGGAGGTGGAGGATTCGGATGGTGTCGAGGAGATGAAAGGAAGACAGAAGGGACAACATCTTCGCGAGATCTACGGTACAACGTCTCCTCGATAACGGTCTCCAGGTACAGTGGTACTCCATTAGCGTGAGGGGATGCATCTCCGCCACCGATGTCATCTCTCCCTATGACGGGTGTGTGGTGCGGGGGAGGGGAAATGCAGATTCTTTGTGCGAGACACATGTTGCGCGTTGCTGTGAAACCCTAGGAGAGGAGGGGAAAGGGGAGGCGGCGATGGCGGGAGCCGGGCATGAGCGGAGGCACTAGGGAGTAGGACCACGTGAAGGTCCCGACGTGTTCAGGGAGGCCCAAGGCGAGGGTGCACGCAACGGCGGCAGAGTGAGGGAGCAGTTGCTAGCGTGTTTGGAGGAGAACCCCAACGGGGAAGGGAGTAGAGGTTGCACGAGCGTCACATGGAGGAGGAGCGACGAATGAAAAGACATGGGAATGGTAGTGTAACACCCCAGGTGTTTGCCTTAAAATAAACAGCAGATATGGACTTGAGCGAGTATATCAAGTGAGGATCAAGACGTGTACATCACATTCGTATATTTAAACTATTCAAAGGATTTCACAAAGTTTGGTCTTAAATTGTCATACGAGTTGGCGGATCCTATGCTGATTGGATTGCTTAGTTATGTGAATATCAACTATGGAAAAAGGCCTGATAATAAATTTATGTGGACAACGCACAACTTTTCACCCATGTGAACGACACGTGACCATAAGGATCACAATTTTGATGTCACATCCTTCTCCATCTACCAAGATTGTTGAAGAAGTTTCACGTAGTTCGGAACATATTTGCTCTATTAATTATCGAGTCTTGTGGCTAATTAGAATTAATCGATGGAGCGAATACAAATTTGGGAGCTCGGCTCACTCTTGCAATTTTTGTCCCAAATAAATGTTATTAGAACTCGACGATAGAAGTTTGTTGTAAAATTAAATCAGGCTGAGATAATTAGAGCTAACACCCAATATTCATAATTTAATTGGTTTCCCTGTTTGTAGTAGAAGATAAATTTTCATTCGACTCCAAATTAATGGAATGTGGTCTTCAGTAGAGTTGTCGATATCATTTTGGTTCGGTCCATGTGTTTCTTGCCTAGACTGAAATCTTCGAATATAAGTCTGGTAAAAATTTATCTAATTCTAGCAACCTTCAGCAAATCAAATATTGTCTAAACACTGTAGCCTGACTCAATTTGGCTCTTCCAAACCTTAATTCTAGATCCGTGATATTTTGGCATGCGCTTTTGGTAGAGAGAGAAAATAAAAAAAGAAGAAAAATAAAATATCCCAGCCATCCCTATCCACACCGCTCTTTCTCTGTCCCCCTGAACTTTTTCACCGCGCATGGGCCATGACTTTATCTCCTGGCCGTGTTGCCTCCGTCTCCCTCACGACGCCTTCTGTTGGGGCGAAGGCGAAGACGCTACCCTTCGCTCCAAGCCTTCGTCAATCTCGCTGCACCAACGGAGGCAAAATGACTGGCGGGGTCCACCCTTCGTCCTCTACACTACAATACGAAGGCCTACGACGAGGTCGCCCCATCCCACGTCCTCACCCAACCCGGAGGCCCACGTGGGATTCGACCCATTGTAACAGGCTCCACACGGAGAAGTGTGTTACGGGCCCAATTTGTAATGGATTTTTTTGTAATGACAGTCTGTAACCCTCCCTTATGGGAATATTCCGGGGATAGTCCAGGTGCCTGAGGGCACATGCGTCCTTACATCAAGACGCTGGGCACTCAGACACCTATAAATACCCCCGTACAGTGCCCTTGAGAGGCTGGATTAATAGAGCAATCACCATCTCGAGTTAAAACCTTGTTTGCATTCCTTTCACTCCCCCGTTGGATCATCTTGCCCAGGAGAGCAAGTTCCAACATTTGGCGCCCACCGTTCGTGCTACGAACAAACCACCCACGATGGCACCCAAGAGAGCTAGCTTGAAGGCAGCCCCATCCGTTGACGAAGCAGCGAAGGCAGCGCTACTAGCCAAGAAAAAGGTCAAGGCCCTTGCAGACACTACCCATCAAGAAGCCTGCGAAGACGACGCTGTCAGCAAGAGATAGCGCAACGACCAACCAACTGCCGAGGGCAGCCTCCGCACCTGCAGCTCCAGAGGACAGCCACAGGAACCACCCCCAGGCTTCGCTCCGCTAGAGGGCGAGGACGCCACAGAGGACGGCGAAGTCATCGGCGTTTCAGCAGAAGAACAGCTACAGCTATGGGCCCTCCGCATCAAGAACCGCAACCTCCAGAAGCAGAAAGAAATCCTCGAGGCCAAGCGCCAACGTGTTTCCACGCAGGCCAAGGTGCGCCAGATAATACGAGACGAGGAGCAGAGGGCTCAGGAGCTCGAGCAAGAGATTGCGCTCATGCAGCACGAAGGCCAACATGATCTGCAGCACGACCCGCCCCTCCAACAGCGCGCGCCAGTCGGAGACATATTCATTCCTCAGCGCGGACCCTTCATCCTGCACGCCGCAGCATTCCAAGGCGTCAACTACCTCGATGAGTGGAGTCCCCTGGCGCCACAACTGCAAGTGTCACCATGGCCCGCCAACTTCAGGGCAGGGACCTACCCCAAGTACAACGACAACACTAACCCAGCACAGTACATCATGAGCTATCAAGTCGCTATCACATCATCCAAAGGGGACGATGCCACGATGGCCAAGTCCTTCATCATCGCCCTCGAAGGTCCGGCCCTTACCTAGTACACCAGGTTGCCCACGTTGTCCATCGACTCCTGGAGAAGTCTCCGGGAAAAATTTCTGCTCAACTTCCAAGGGTACCGCCCAGACACCGATGCCTTGGCCGAACAATCACTCTGCAAGCAGCTGGAGAAAGAAACCCTACGGGAGTACTACCACAAGTTCCTGACTCTCAAGTCACAACTGCCTTCGGTCGACGACCAAATTGCCATTCACTACGTCATCAGTGGCCTTCGGGCTGGCGTCCTTTACAGTCACTGCATCAGGGACCCACCCAAGAACCTCCAAGAGCTCTATCAGCTGTTTGAAAAATATGCCAGATCCGAAGAGCTCCACCAGCGCAAGGTCGAGTCCCAGAGGAAACCCAAGGACCCTCCGCAGTCCAACCGAAATGGACAAGACCTTCGCAGTTAGACTCCGGTCGGGACAGCCGCAGTCAGCAGCAGGTGCATAACATTGCCAACCAGCACCCCGCCGATGAGGCCCCTCACCATCAAGACTATCCCCCCAGGGCCACGGCAATGGCACTCATGGTCAGGGCCGAGGACGGGCACAACAACCTCGTAGATTTTACTGCCTGTTTCACGGCGAAGACTGCACACACCCAACGAGGGACTGCCCGGAAACGAAGGCCACCAAGGATAGGATGTCTCGGGCGCAACCAGCCGACAACCCAAGAGTTGTCGCGCACACATATCAACATCACCTCCCACAACCATACAACCACGGCCCCGCTCAACATCCACCTAACCACGCATACCAACACCACCAGGAGGTACAAGTCGTACCACCCCACTCCCGCCTCCGCACCCACATCAGCCCAACATCCACCACCCAAATCACCCCCAAGCACCAAAACAAGAAGACTTCGCTGATCAGCCGTATCATGGAGTCATTCACATGATCACTAGGGGGTCCAGTGTCAACTTCGACACGAAGCGACATAAGAGGGACCACTGTCGAAGCATCAACCACGTCGCCGTCACCGGCCCAGTCATGCAAACGAAGTGGTCCCATGTGCCACTGACCTTCGACGGCAGAGATGTTGACCTGCGCAGCGCACCCCACATTGACACCATGGTAATCAACTGCAGTGTGGCAGGCTGGGACCTGCACAAAGTCTTAGTTGACAACGGTAGCCAGGCGAACATCATTTTCCTTCATGCCTTCGACCGCATGGGCATCAGCCATAGTTTACTTAAGCCTTCAGACAATCCTCTATATGGCTTCGGCGGCATGGGCACCTTTCCTGTGGGCAAGATAGAGCTACCCTTGTCCTTCAGTGTAGCACCCAATGCACGAAGTGAGCATGTCACCTTCGACATCGTCGACATGGTATACCCGTACAATGCCATAATGGGTTGGGGCTCCATCAACAAGTTTGAAGCGGTCATTCACGAACTTTACCTGTGCATGAAAATCCCGGGTCCGCAAGGCGTGATCACAGTCTATGGCAACCAGCAGACTACGCGCAACATTGAAAGAGACTTCATTCCAGGGCAACGGAACGTACACTGCCTTACGACGCAGCGCGAAGTCCCCAAGGCTACCCACCCAACCTCCAGCGAGCATGAAAAGGCACAGTTGCAGAGCAACGATGGAACGAAGACAGTTCCCCTTGACTAGGCAACGCCCAAGCAAACGGTCATCATAAGCGAAGACCTGACTTCGCAAGACGAGGAGAGACTCATCTCCTATCTTCGCCTGGTCTGCCCTCGACCTGGTCGAAGTCAGTTGCACTATCATCGAACACAGTCTGGGCATCGACCCTTCGGTGCGGCCAAAGAAGCAGAGGCTGCGCAAAATGTCTGATGAAAAAACAGAAGCCGCCAAAGCCGAGGTACACCGCCTACTTGAGGCCAATTTCATCGAACCAGTCGCCTACCCTACGTGGCTCGCTAACGTAGTCATGGTGCAAAAGAAGAATGCCAAGTGGCGGATGTGCATCGATTTCACCAGCCTCAACAAGACCTGCCCCAAGGATAATTTCCCGCTGCCTCGGATCAACAAGATCGTCGATAGTGCAGCCGGATGCGAAGTCATGTCACTCCTTGACTGCTTCTCTGGCTATCACCAAATATATTTGAAGGAGGAAGACAAGACCAGCACCAGTTTCATCACGCCCTTCGGCACGTATTGCTTCGTGAGAATGCCGGAGGGACTAAAGAACGTCGGGTCCACCTTCTCTCACCTCACCAAGACGGTGCTCGAGAGCCAAGTAGGCCGGAACATTTTCACGTATGTGGATGACATCGTCGTCGCCAGCAAAAACAAAGAGGATCATCTAGCCGACCTCGCAGAAACATTCGCGAACATGCGGGAAGCACGACTTCGCCTAAACCCCGAGAAGTGCGTCTTCAGAGTTCGTCAGGGGAAGATACTGGGCTACCTGGTGTCGCATCGTGGGATCGAGGCCAACCCGACCAAGATCTAGGCTATCATCAACATGATGCCTCGACAGTCAACCAGGGACGTCCAACGCCTGACAGGCAGATTGGCCACCCTCAACAGATTCATTTCCAAGTCCGCAGAGCAAAGCCTACCTTTCCTCAAGACGCTACGCAGCGCAAAAGACTTTGCATGGGGACCAGAGCAAGCGGCAGCCTTCGCATCACTCAAACAGCACCTGTCAGAGTTGGCAACCCTTACAAGCCCCAACCCCTCGCTACCTCTGTTGCTCTACGTCGCAGCTTCGCCACACGTAGTCAGCGCAGCATTGGTCCAAGAGCAGGACATAGAGAGCACAACTCAGCAGTGTCCAGTTTATTACGTCTCCGAAGTCCTCATGACTTCCAAATGCAACATGACGGAGTTGGAAAAAAAATGCCTACACAGTCGTCATGGCATCGCGCAAGTTGCGCCACTACTTCAAAGCGTTCAAGGTGCGGGTCACCACAGACAGGGGACTCAGCGAATTATTCAGAAATCCAGAGGCGTCCGTCCGTATCGCCAAATGGGCAGCCAAACTCTCTGAATACCACATCACCTTCGAGCCCAGGACAACAATCAAATTGCAAGTCCTCGCAGATTTCATCGTCGACTGGACAGGGCAAGCACGGCAGCAAGAAAAGCCCTCAGAGAAGGTGTGGACCATCCACTGTGACGGCGCATGGTGCCATGCGGGGGTAGGCACAGCTGCAATTATCACATCACCCACCGGCGTCAAGCATAGATACGCAGCATGTCTCAGCTTCGCTCTGGAATCCGACAGGTGCACAAATAACATAGCAAAATACGAAGCCGTTATCCTGGGCCTTCGCAAGCTGAAAGCACTCGGCGTGACCACCTGCATAATCAAGACAGACTCCAAAGTCGTTGCTGGCCAGATCGAAAAGACTATTCAGCAAAAGACCCTACACTTCTGCAGTATCTTACGGCCGTTCGCAGTCTTGAGAAACAATTCAAGGGTTTCACCCTGCAGCATGTGGACCACGCTAGGAATGAAGAAGCCGATGCGTTAGCCAAAGCAGCAGCCAGAGGCGAAGCCCTGCCCTCCGACGTGTTCTACCACGTCATTGGCACACCAGCCGTCCGCAACCCAGAGGGTCTGCAAATAACCACCAACGCCGAGGGCCATTGCATTGTCAACCTCATCATGGCTGAAGACTGGCAGGCCCCAATAACCCTATTCTTGCAAGGATATTACCATCCAGGTGATGTCAACGAGGCCAAGTGCCTCAAACACCGAAGCCGGGATTTCACACTTATTAAGGGCCAGCTATACAAGAAAGGGATCAGTCAACCCGTGCTCAAATGTGTCACAGAGACCGAAGGCCTCCAGATCCTGCGCGAAGTCCACAACGACACTTGCGGCTCTCACTCGGGGCCTAGGGCCCTCGCTGCCAAGGTGATCCATCAAGGTTTCTACTGGCCCGCTATAATCTGCGCCGCAAATCGAGTCACGAGGTCGTGCGAAGCCTGCCAGAAGTTCTCTCCCCGTTCGGGCAACCCCTCGCAATTCACAAAGCTGATCGCCCACACATGGCCACTTCAACGCTGGGGGCTAGACATTGTCGGGCCACTACCCACGGCCCAAGGGAACCTCAAGTTCACCTTCGTCGCCGTCGAGTATTTTACCAAGTGGATCGAGGCAAGGGCAGTATCCATAATAACGTAGAAGACTGCCCAGAAATTTTTCTAGCAAAACATTATTTGCTGATTCGGAGTCCCGTCTGAGCTCACAGTCGACAATGGCAAACAGTTTGACAGCCAGGACTTCAGGGACTTTTTCTTCTCCATTGGCACCAAGCTTGCCTTCGCCTCAGTGTATCACCCACAATCTAACTGCGTCGTCGAGCGCACCAACGGCAAGATTTTCACTGCCATCAAGAAAATGCTTCTCAACGATAAGAAGGGTAAATGGGCTGACCTGCTACCTGAAGCAGTCTGGGCGCTGAACACGATTGAATGCCGAGCGACTGGATTCACTCCCTTTCGCTTGCTATACGGATCGAAGGCCATGACCCCGCAGGAAATCAAACATGGGTCACCACGGACAAGCGCTTCAGCCGTCCCCGACGTAGACGAACCAACCTCCAAAGATCTCATCGACGGAGACCGTGTCTTCGCCCTGCAGGCTCTCAACAAATACCAAGCTCAAACGAAGGCTTGGCGCGACCACGCAGTCATCCCAAGAGAATTCGACGAAGGGGACCTCGTACTCGTCCGGACAACTCGGACAGAATCACGGGGCAAGCTGGAGCCAAAGTGGGAGGGTCCTTTCATCGTCAAGACAAAGGCGTCGCCCAGCGTGTACAGGCTAACAACGCTATCCGACGAGGACCTAGAGCATTCCTGGAATATCGATAATCTCCGCAAATTTTTTGTTTGAATCCTCAGGGCTAACACGCCCTTGTAATTCACCAAACAATATCATTCCGGCCCGCACTCTTTTCCTCCCGGGGGGTGAGGTTTTTAATGAGGCGGAGCCATGTAATATACCTGCAAAAATCCCCCGCAAAAACTAAGACACAATATGTCAAAAAAGACCGCATCGACGGTCTTCGGCATTCGACCACACCGAAGTCACCGCGAGGGGCAGCGTTGACTACCCTCGCGTGCAACACTCCGCGCAAAAGTCGCCTAAGGGTGCAGCCGGACTAGCACAATAAGTGCGCAAAATCGAAGTCTTTTCCAAAAGACTCTTCGTGCAAAAGTCGCCTAAGGGTGCAGCCGGACTCTTCGTGCAAAAGTCGCCAAAGGGTGCAGCCGGACTAGCACAATAAGTGCGCAAAATCGAAGACTTTTCCAAAAGACTCTCCGTGCAAAAGTCGCCTAAGGGTGCAGTCGGACTCTCCGTGCAAAAGTCGCCTAAGGGTGCAGCCGGAATAGCACAACAAGTGTGCAAAATCGAAGTCTTTTCCAAAAGACTCAAAAGTCGCCTAAGGGTGCAGTCGGACTCTCCGTGCAAAAGTCGCCTAAGGGTGCAGCCGGAATAGCACAACAAGTGTGCAAAATCGAAGTCTTTTCCAAAAGACTCTCAGTGCAAAAGTCGCCTAAGGGTGCAGCTGGACTCTCCGTGCAAAAGTCGCCTAAGGGTGCAGCCGGAATAGCACAACAAGTGCGCAAAATCGAAGTCTTTTCCAAAAGACTATCCGTGCAAAAGTCGCCTAAGGGTGCAGTCGGAATAATAGGTGCGCAAAATCGAAGTCTTTTCCAAAAGACTCTCCGTGCAAAAGTCGCCTAAGGGTGCAGCCGGAATAATAGGTGCGCAAAAATCAAAGTCTTTTCCAAAAGACTCTCCGTGCAAAAGTCGCTTACGGGCGCAGCCGGAACAACACGCGAAGATCAAAGTCATTCCCAAAATACTCCGTACAGAAGTCGTCTACGGGCGCGGCCGGATCAACGAAGGCGCGCAACCTTATCATACAAATTATGGTTATATACACATAGCGAGGGCATCATATATTACATTGGCTCAACCTTCGGGATGATACCCATCTCCCTGTAGTTGAACAACATTATCCTCAATTCCTCACCCTCAAAAAGATTTCGCAGCTCCCCCTCACCTACACTCACCCCAGTCGGCGAGGACAACAATTCTCGCTTACCAGTCCCGTCCACGCGAAGACGACCCCTCTCCATCTCACTACGATGATGCCTCCTGCTTCGCGACAATTCACTCACTCTCCGTTTCGCCACCGCCCTTTGCCGCCTATACCCAGTACTCGCGCCCGGGAGCTCCTCAGAACCCTCCGCGCGCGGCGAAGGCTCCACTGCAGCCACATCTGACGCTGCAAAATAATCCAAGTCCTCATCTGAAGACTCCTCCGTCCACACAATCGAACTCCCAGAATCATCAGACTCAAAACACTTAGACACAGAGCCAAACGAATCGTCATCAGCAGCCACAGTTGAAGCCGCCACAAAAATAGCATTGTCAGTAGCGGTTGCGTGCGCATGCCCAAACCTCAGAACCTGCGCAGCAACCAAGGTTCAGTATCACACAGACAAAAATTTACAAACTCCTCAACACCTATTCAGCCACCTGCGAAGGCCCGACCGCGGCTGTGGGGTCTTCGGCTGCCGGCTCGGCAGCCGGCTCGGCCACCACCTTCAAGGCGTCTTCGCCCATCGGCGCAGGGGCTAGTGTGGGGTCTTCACCGGCTACAGTCGGTGCGAGGATCGCCGAGGGGCCCTCATCGGCATCAGAGGGCGGCATCGGGTTGACCTCCGTAGCCTCGGGCAAAGCGCCGTCAAGACCACCAAGGTCCTCGACGTCCTCGACATGCGCCATCTACAGCATCATCACACTCATTCAGCAAAACCACACATACCCACACATATAACCACATAAAAATAGCCTTTACCTGATCTATTGCCCGGCAGACCGCTCCCTGACCGCCTCTCGGCCGTGCGGGCCCCACATCCTATAGAAGAGCGCCCCCGCCGACTGCTTCAGCACAGGGTCTTCGACCTTGAAAATTTCACGTTCAAAGTTTTCGTCCGCTTGGTCGAAGACCTCGTAATGCCTGCACCCCTTGCAGAACAAAGCGTTCAGGGCCCCCTCGCAGGTGACGAAGGAGGCGAAGGACATGAAACCCGTCACAATGGTCGGGAGCACCCCTAGCTCCTCCTGCAACCATTCAAGAAAGCGAAGGCCCGCTTCTTGGCCGGGCACTTCGAAGTCAGCGGTCCGCGTACCCAACTCCCGGTACACGTCCACGAACTGCGCGTGTGTCCGCTCGACCTCCGCACGCGTCGAGGCCTCGGCCTTGTCCACACGATTGCGTAGGGCGTTGAGCCTCGCCTCCAGCTCCTCGGTGCGCTGGCGGGCGAGACTGCCCTCCACCCGCGCCACTTTGGCTTCGACTTGCGTAGCCTGCGCATCAACGATGGCCTTGTTCGCCTCCCTCCTCTCCTACGCCAGCTGGCGCCGGAGATCCACCCTCTCGGCCTCCATGGCGGCCACCTTCTCCGACAGCCTGCGGCTTTTGCTTTCCGCAACCGACTTCTCCCGCACAGCATCCGCATGCTGCACCCGGAGACTCTCGACCTCGGCAGCAAAGTCCGCAGTCAAGGCACCCAGCGTGTAACGCCCTGAATTTGGGGGTAGAATTTTTTCTTCTTTTCTCTCACCAAATTCGGGCGTTACTCTCTTTTCTCTTCTGGATTCGCTCTTTCTTCACAATTTCAAACCAGTATAGTGACAAGTGTCTGTGTCGTGTATGAACAAAGACCTAAGTGTCATGGGTGTTGCATCATGCCGAAGCACATTTCTTTGTCTGATATTGCGTGTTTGTCTTGTTCTGTCTCGGTTTTCGGTTCGCAATTGGAGCCCGTGTCGTGCGTCTCGGATTGGGTCGTGCGTCTCGGATTGGGTCGTGCGTGTCGGGGGTTTCGATCCGCGAAGTGGCCCAGCCCAACCTAGCCCGGTCCGGCCCGGCCCTGCGTGCCCCTAGCGCCCACCCCCCCATGCGCCCCCTCCTCCTCTCCCTCTCTCATTTGAATTTCCCACGCAGCAACCTCCCTCTCCCTCTTCCACCTCTCTCTCCCCGTGGTGCCCTAGGGATTGGAGACAACGATCACCGGAATTTGGACCCCGAGGTGAGCTCCCCTCCCCTCCCCTTCCCTTCTCATCTCTCTCCCTCTCCCTCCCCTTCTCTTCCCTGCGCGCCCCCCTCTCTCTCCCCTGCGCGCGGCGGCGCTCGCTCGCCCCCTGCCCCTCCCCTGCGCGGCGGCGCTCGCCCGCCCCCGCCCCAGCCCTCGTGCGCGGCGGCGCTCGCCCCCTCGCCCCGGCCCTCGTGCGCGGCGGCGCTCGGCCGCCCTCGCCCCGACCCCTGCGCGCGGCGGCGCCCGCCCCCGCCCCGGCCTCCCCCGTGGCGGCGCTCGCCCCCCCGCCTTGGCCACGCGGCAGCGCCCGCCCCCGGCCCCGGCGTGGTCGGCCCACCCTTGCCCCGGCGCGGCCTCCCCAGCCCCGGCGTGGCCCCTGCCCCCGGCGCGCAGCTCCCTGCGCGCGGCCTCGGCCCCCTGCGCGTGGCGTCCCAGCTCCCGACGTGACTCGCGTGGCCTCGTTTACCCCTAACGCGTTCCCGCGTGCGTAAACCCACGCGCGCGGTGATTATTTCTAGTTTGTAGTTGATTTCAAACTCCGTTAGTTAGCGTGCTACGTCGCGCGCCTCGTCGCACGACGACTCTTTTAGTTTATATTTATTGAAGTGTTGTGTCGCGCGCTTCGTCGCGCGATGATCTATTTTAATTTCAGGTTGTTTAAGGTGCGATGTCGCGCGTCCAGACGCGCGGCGTTCCACTTTAAACGCAGCTCTGTTGGAGTATGTCGTCGTGCGCTTCGTCGCGCGATGCTTAACGTCTATTTATAATTAGTGCAAGCATCTCGTTGGGCACTTTGTCGCGCAGCGAGTCGTTTACTTCTCAATGCAATCTAAATGTCATGTCGTACGTCTCGACGTGCGGCCACTCCCTTTCATTCATCTTCAATTGTTTATAACGATTAAACGTGGAACTTGACTTTACTTTATGCCAAATGTAGTATTCAAATTAATTCCTTTCCATTAAGCGAGTAGTTTGATTTACAATCTTGTAACGTGATCGTTTCTCGACTGTCTTCTTCTCTTTCTCTCTTAGCCTTAATTGCGAACCCGCGTGGAACGTCTGTTTACTTACTGCATTCTATTGTATGGTGTACTGTTCTTTTGTATTAAATATGTGGATGTATGTATGTTTGCGCCCGCATAGAGAACGATCTGGTTGAGGAGCCCGAAGAACTCGCAGGAGAAGCCCCTAAGCAGCAGTCGGTTGGTGGAGGCAAGTGTTCCTTGACCTATCTCTGTCCTATACATTCTTTAATTCACCTCCCGCATTACACATTTATACCTAAGGATTGAATAGCTTTTGTTATCCATGTCCTTGTTTACCTATTTGGGTTGGATTATTATTGCTTAGTCTTATGCCATTGCTCAACTCTAATGAATGAACATGATGAGAATTATCAATGATACACTGTTTTCCCTTCTTTTATTATGATGTTATACTTGTGGTCTTCAAGGGGGCTCGAGCAGTTTCTCGAGTGCCTCTCCGTAAGGACCTGTTCTTTGGATGACCGCCCGGGAAAACAGTGCAACCATGAGGGTGGAATGGGGTGCCCTTAGCTGAATAATTAGAGGATCCGGGGTGTAGTTCGCTTAGCCGTCGTGCCGTCAATGGGGCTCGGTGTATGCGGCTCGCTCTGCCAAGTTTGGGTTCGCCCCTTGGGGAGGAGTGCGGTGCATTTAGGAAACCTAATGGGCGACTATAGCCCCGGGGAATCTTTGTAAAGGCTACGTAGTGAAACCCTGCTGGGTCACCTTGGTAGTGATCAATGGAGAGTCATGATCTCTAGGCAGAAAGGGAATCACGGCTTGTGGGTAAAGTGCACAACCTCTGCAGAGTGTTTGAAAACTGATATATCAGCCGTGCTCGCGGTTATGAGCGGCCAAGGGAGCTCCAGCGATTAGTGGTACTTGATCGGAGACATTTTGGTTTACAGGTGGCAATGAGATTGATGGTTCTGGTTATGACTATGGTGCGGGTAAGTGGTATTCTTTCCGTTTGGAAAGGGTACATCGGGCTAATAACTTGGGTTAATGCTAAAACCTGGCTTTCTACTAGTAAGTAATAATCTGACCAACTAAAAGCAACTGCTTGACTTACCCCCACATAAAGCTAGTCCACTACAGCCAAACAGGATACTTGCTGAGTATGTGGATGTGTACTCACCCTTGCTCTACACACCAAACCCCCCATCCCCAGGTTGTCAGCATTGCAACCACTGCTCAGGAGAAGATGAAGCCATGGAAGGAGACTTTCAGGAGTTCCAAGACTACGACGAGTTCTAGGCGTGGGTTAGCGGCAACCCCCAGTCGGCTGCCTGTGAAGGCCGCGCTTATCTACGTTTCTTTTCCGCACTTTGATTATTTGTAAAGACTATGTGGATGTCCCAGACATATGATGTAATCGACTATTTCCCTTTTTAATACTATTTAAGCACTGTGTGATGATGTCCATGTTATATAACTGCTATGTACGTGAATTGCTGATCCTGGCACGTACATGGTTCGCATTCGGTTTGCCTTCTAAAACCGGGTGTGACATAAGTGGTATCAAAGCCGTGCTGACTGTAGGACCGCTAACCTAGAGTAGAATGGTCGTTCTAAGGACTATAGACCTCTGTCCCTGCCTTGACTTTGATATCCCTTCAAAAGTTGGTCATACCGACCAAACCTATGTTCTACTATATATTATACCTTGCTGAAAATTATGTTTTTATTCTAATCCTTCATTTATTTATGATTCATTACTTGTTGGTCACATTAATTCCGTTCTCACTCTTTTGCTTGCGGTGTCTTTTGTAGATGGCTCGTCTTAGGCACACTGCATGAAAGTCCGTCATCCCCTTCTTACCCTCCCGCCTTGCTGAGCGTCCGCTTCGCCGTCCCGTGGCCGGTCAGTCCAGTCACTTGGAGAGGCTACACCACCGCCTGCATGAGGAGCAGGAGCGTCGACGACAGGAGCAGCAGGGCTCTTCTTTCTCACTCCAACAGGAAATAGAGTCCGTGAGGAGCTGCTCCCCTGTGCTTCCTCTGGAGGCGCCCCATGCACCACCACTGGCCGCTCCAGCCCCTGGAGTAGCTGCTGGAGGAGACCCAGACGATGGAGGTGGCGACGACAGCTCGAGCCACGACACCGACTTTTCTGCTGACCAAGAGCTGGAAGGATGGGTTGCTCGACCCATCACTCGCGACGCTGCTCGCGGGTGTCACTTCCACGATGCGCTCGACACCCTGCTACGTCGGGCACTTAACCGGCGTACTTGGTCTATCGAGTATCGTTGTGTGGTCTACCAGCATAGTCGCGGGGTCTACCCGGACCGCTGGGAGGCGACCTGCTTGGTGCGCCGTCCGGAGAACAGTCTCCAGGGTGCGGAGGCCTGCTCAGAGCACTATTCCATCTCTGAGCGGGACTCAGCTGAGGCGGCCATGCAAGATGCCGCACGGCGTGCGCTTTCGCACTACTGCTCGGTTCTCGGTGGGGTAGCTGACGGTCTCAACCTGAAGTATTACCCCCGCCGTCCATCTGGCAGCACAGGAGGTGTGATTGTCTCACCTGTTGGTGAGGACAATCCTAGGTTGAGCAGCACAGTCATCCTAACCGCCGTGCTAAACACGGAGCTGGACCATGCGCTAGACGAGCTGAGTAGGGCTCGTGCTGAGATCGCCCTGCTGCGGGCTGAGCGCGCGGAACGTCGTCACCTGGATGATGGTTCCCCCGCTCCCGTCGGGACTCAGCACCTGTACCGCTCACCTCGGCGTGGACGCCAGTCTTATGGCAATCCCGACTGCAAGACCAAGATAAATCTAGAACCATAGATCGTTAGAGTCGGATCGTGTAATTATTACGAAATATATACGTAGAAGCTACAGTCTTAGTGTTAGTCTCGCTTTTAGTTAGTCTTAGTTAGACAGGGTAGTTTGCTATATCCTGTGCATTTATGTTTGTCATGATGAACTATGTTTGATTTGGATCTTTGTAATGACTGTCACCAGAGTGTGGGTATCCCCTGCATTTTGGTCTACCTGTTATGTTAATGGAGTTAGTTATCTAGTTGGGAAGCCTTTTATTCCACTCTCCTCTTTATTTGAGAAGCTGTGTGGTCTGTGTTGGAGATCAGTGAAGATGCTCGTCTGTTCAGTGTTGTGGAGAATTCTATACTCTTTTCTTATGCTGCAAGATTTGCAAGATCAGTTCTGATGTGTGGTTGCATTCTGCAGATGTTAGAGAACAGGCGCAGAGGAGGAAGGCGTGCTCAGCAGGAGCAAGCCGCTCAGCAGGATGAGGTACCCCAGCAGCAGCAGCTGCCGCCCCCGCCCCCGATGTCGATCGAGCAGATGTTTCTGATGCAGACTCAGGTAGTACAAGTCATCGGTCAGACTCTGGCCGCCATTCAGCAGCAATAGCAGTAGGCACCACCTCAGCCTCAGATGCCTCAGATGCCCAGGGACAAGCGTGCTGAATTCATGAGAGGTCATCCACCAATGTTTGCTCATTCTTCTGACCCCATGGATGCTGAAGACTAGCTGCGCACTGTGGAGCGGGAGTTGCTTACCGCTCAGTGCGATGACAGGGAGAAAGTCCTATATGGTCCCCGTCTATTGAGAGGAGCAGCTCAGTCATGGTGGGAGTCTTATCTCGCCACCCATGCCAACCCCGACACCATCACCTGGGAAGAGTTCAGAGGTAGCTTTCGTCAGTACCATGTTCCTGCAGGTCTGATGACAGTGAAGAAGGAGGAGTTCCTGTCCCTCAAGCAAGGGTCATCGTCTGTCAGTGAGTACTGATACAAGTTTCTGCAATTGTCTCGCTATGCTCCTGAAGACGTCAACACCGACGCCAAGTGACAGTATCGTTTCCTGAGAGGCTTGGTTGATCCTCTGCAGTACCAACTGATGAATCACACCTTCCCGACATTCCAGCACCTGATTGACAGGGCAATCATGACAGAGAGGAAGCGTAAGGAGATGGAGGATCGTAAGCGCAAGATCAGTGGACCCCAGCCTGGAAGCAGCAATCGTCCTCGTTTCTCAGGCAATCAACCTCAGTAGTTCAGGCAGAACCAGCGTCCACCTCAGCATCAGCAGTTCCAAAGGCAGTATCCTCAGCATCAGTATCAGAATCGTCAGAACAATCAGTCAGGAGGAGGTCAGTTTCAGAGGTAGAATCAGCAGGCACCTCGTCTTCCTGCCCCAGTAGCCCAGCAGAACAGTCAGGCAGCACCAGCTCAGGTTGGAAACAGAGCATGTTTCCACTGTGGAGAGCAAGGCCACTGGGTGATGCAATGTCCGAAGAAGGCAACCCAGCAGCAATCAGGCCCCAATGCCCCAGCAAAGCAGAATGTGTCTCAGCCTGGAGCAGGCAACCGCTCTCAGTCGCGCTATAATCATGGGAGACTGAACCACTTGGAGGCTGAAGCAGTTCAGGAGACCCCAGGCATGATAGTAGGTATGTTCCCAGTCCACTCCCATATTGCAGAAGTGTTATTTGATACTGGAGCAACGCATTCTTTCATTACTGCATCATGGGTAGAAGCACATAATCTTCCAATAAATACCATGTCAACCCCCATTCAAATTGACTCAGCCGGTGGTAGAATTCGAGCCGATAGCATTTGTTTGAATATAAGTGTGGAAATAAAGGGGATAGCGTTTCTCGCCAACCTCATAGTAATGGGTACTCAGGGAATAGATGTCATCCTAGGGATGAATTGGCTAGATAAGTATCAGGCAGTTATCAGTTGTGATAAGAGGACAATCAAGTTGGTGTCCCAAATAGGAGAGGAAGTGGTGACCGAGCTAGTCCCGCCTAAGCCGAAGAAAGGAAGTTGTTATCAGATGGCTGTTGATAGCAGTGAAGCAAACCCAATTGAGAGTATTAAGATTGTGTCCGACTTTCCAGATGTGTTTCCCAAGGACTTACCGGGTATGCCACCAGAGCAGAAAGTTGAATTTGCCATAGAGCTTCTTCCTGGAGCCGCCCCCATCTTTAAGAGAGCTTACAGAGTATCAGGACCAGAGTTGGTTGAACTTAAGAAGCAGATTGATGAGCTGTCAGAGAAAGGTTACATTCGGCCAAGCACCTCACCTTGGGCCGCCCCTGTCCTATTTGTGGAGAAGAAAGATGGCACCAAAAGGATGTGTATCGATTATCGAGCTCTGAATGAAGTCACAATCAAGAACAAGTACCCATTGCCCAGAATAGAAGATCTGTTCGACCAGTTGAGAGGAGTCAGTGTGTTCTCCAAGATTGATCTGAGGTCAGGTCATCATCAGCTCAGGATCCGACCTTCGAACATTCCGAAGACGGCATTCGTTACCATGTATGGTCTGTATGAGTTCACTGTGATGTCTTTTGGTTTGACCAATGCACCAGCCTTCTTCATGAATCTGATGAACAGCGTATTCATGGATTATCTTGATAAGTTTGTGGTGGTATTCATTGATGACATTCTGATTTACTCTCAAAGCGAAGAAGAGCATGCAGATCATTTGAAGATGGTATTGCAGAGATTGCGAGAGCACCAGTTGTATGCAAAGTTGAGCAAGTGCGAGTTCTGGATCAGTGAAGTCCTGTTCTTGGGTCACATAATCAACAAAGAAGGATTGGCTATGGATCCGAAGAAAGTGGCAGACATTCTGAACTGGAAAGCGCCAACAGATGCTCGAGAAATCAAGAGCTTCATTGGAATGACCGGATATTATCGGCGATTCATTGAAGGGTTTTCAAAGATCGCGAGACCAATGACAGCGTTGCTAGGCAACAAGGTTGAGTTCAAGTGGACCCAGAAATGCCAAGAAGCCTTCGAAGCGCTGAAAGAGAAGTTGACTACAGCGCCTGTCTTAGTCTTGCCTGATGTGCACAAGCCCTTCTCGGTGTATTGTGATGCTTGCTACACTGGTTTGGGATGCGTGTTGATGCAAGAGGGAAGAGTTGTGGCTTACTCGTCCCGACAGCTGAAGGTTCATGAGAAGAATTACCCAATCCATGATCTAGAGTTGGCAGCAGTGGTTCACGCACTGAAGACATGGAGGCACTACCTGTATGGACAGAAATGTGATGTTTACATAGACCACAAGAGTCTAAAGTACATATTCACTCAGTCAGAGTTGAATATGAGGCAGCGAAGGTGGTTAGAGCTGATCAAAGACTATGAGTTGGAGATCCATTACCATCCAGGCAAAGTGAACGTAGTGGCAGATGCTTTGAGCAGGAAGAGTCAGGTCAATCTGATGGTCGCCCGTCCGATGCCTTATGAGTTGGCCAAAGAGTTTGACAGGTTGAGTCTCGGATTTCTGAATAACACGCGAGGGGTCACAGTTGAGTTGAAACCTACCCTGGAGCGGGAAATCAAAGAAGCGCAGAAGAATGATGAGAAGATCAGTGAGATCCGGCGACTGATTCTATACGGCAGAGGCAAAGATTTTCGAAAAGATGCAGAAGGTGTGATATGGTTCAAAGACCGCTTGTGTGTTCCCAATGTCCAGTCTATTCGGGAATTGATTCTCAAGGAAGCTCATGAGACAGCCTATTCGATTCACCCTGGCAGTGAGAAGATGTATCAGGATCTGAGGAAGAAATTCTGGTGGTACGGAATGAAGAGGAAAATCACAGAGCATGTGGCTATGTGCAATAGTTGTCGAAGGATCAAGGCAGAGCACCAGAGACCAGCTGGATTGTTGCAACCGTTGCAAATTCCTCAGTGGAAATGGGATGAAATCGATATGGATTTCATAGTCGGATTGCCTCGCACTCGAGCCGGCTACGATTCCATTTGGGTAGTAGTGGACCGCTTGACCAAGTCAACCCACTTCATACCTGTCAAGACCAACTACAGCAGTGCAGTATTGGTAGAGTTGTACATGTCTCGGATCGTTTGTCTTCACGGTGTGCCAAAGAAGATAGTATCAGACAGAGGAACACAGTTCACCTCTCATTTCTGGCAACAGTTGCATGAAGCCTTGGGCACACATCTGAATTTCAGTTCAGCTTATCATCCGCAGACAGATGGTCAGACCGAAAGGACCAATCAAATCCTTGAAGACATGTTGAGAGCCTATGCGTTGCAAGATCAATCCGGATGGGACAAGCGATTGCCTTATGCAGAGTTCTCCTATAACAACAGTTACCAGGCTAGTTTAAAGATGTCACCATTTCAAGCGCTCTATGGAAGGAGTTGTAGAACTCCGTTGCATTGGGATCAGCCTGGAGAAAAGCAAGTGTTTGGGCCAGACATTCTTCTTGAAGCCGAAGAGAACATCAAGATGGTCCGAGAAAATCTGAAGATAGCGCAATCAAGGCAGCAGAGTTATGCAGACACAAGAAGAAGAGAGCTGAGTTTCGAAGTCGGAGACTTTGTCTATCTGAAAGTGTCTCCGATCAGAGGAGTCAGAAGGTTCAAAGTCAAAGGCAAGCTAGCGCCCCGCTACATCGGTCCGTATCAAATTCTCGCAAGGCGTGGAGAAGTGGCCTATCAGCTCAGTCTGCCAGAAAATTTGTCTGCTATGCATGATGTCTTTCATGTGTCTCAGTTGAAGAAGTGCTTGCGTGTGCCAGAAGAGCAGTTGCCAGTGGAAGGTCTGGAGGTTCAGGAGGACTTGACCTACACAGAGAAACCAGCGCAAATCCTTGAGACTGCAGACAGAGTCACCCGAAGGAAGACCATCAGAATGTGCAAAGTCAGATGGAATCACCACTCTGAGGAAGAAGCAACTTGGGAGCGCGAAGATGATCTGATGGCTAAATACCCTGAGCTCTTTGCTAGCCAACCCTAAATCTCGAGGGTGAGATTCTTTTAAGGGGGATAGGTTTGTAACGCCCTAAATTTGGGGGTAGAATTTTTTTCTTCTTTTCTCTCACCAAATTCGGGCGTTACTCTCTTTTCTGTTCCGGATTCGCTCTTTCTTCCCAATTTCAAACCAGTATAGTGACAAGTGTCCATGTCGTGTATGAACAAAGACCTAAGTGTCATGGGTGTTGCATCATGCCGAAGCGCATTTCTTTGTCTGATATTGCGTGTTCGTCTCGTTCTGTCTCGGTTTTCGGTTCGCGATTGGAGCCCATGTCGTGCGTCTCGGATTGGGTCGTGCGTGTCGGGGGTTTCGATCTGCGAAGTGGCCCGGCCCAACCCAGCCCGGTCCGGCCCGGCCTGTGGTGGAACTGCCCGAATTATTCCAACTTAAGTGCCTAAGTCCCGCCTTAGAGGCTAGACCACACTTAAATGGGAATAACCCGTCAATCCCTCGGATCTAGTCCGACACGGCCACTGATAGGATCAAGTACCACAATCTCACTCGATGGTGAGTCACAGAGCAAATACAATAAAGCATAAAACCATGCATTAAAGAGTATTAAATTATTACATCATCATCGGAGTTTTGCAAAAGTAGTCATCATTGTTCGAAGTGCTGCGGAATAAAACTAACGGTAAATAAATAGAGAGATGGGGAAGCCTGTCCCATCACTCCTCATGCTCCTCCTCAGCCGAGGTAGGGTCCCACTCGACAGTCCAACCCGGTGGCAAGATGGACGGCCAAGTCACTCCAGCAACCATGTCCTCAAGAGAACCTGTAAAAATTTATGCCATAAGCAAGGCTGAGTATACTAATACTCAGCTAGACTTACCCGGTGTGAGGAGTCTACTCCTCTACCTCTAGACATGCAGCTGTTTGGCTGTGGGGTTTGGTTGCCAAAAGCACTAGCTGAGTTTCTAAGTCAAGTTTTAACTTTGCCAATTTAAGTGTGACTCTCTTAAGGCTAAATGTGTACTATCTACTCATACATGGTAGCAAACATTATTAGCAATCAACATCTTATATCAACTCATCATATTTCCACTTGTTACTCAATGCAGTACAATGGATCAAGCAGTCTCATTAGCTGCGAGAAGCAGACGATTCAAATCGAGTTTTTATCCTTGTAAGGTAAACCTAAACACACGACGTGGCGAGGCACTCCGTCCCCACACACATCAAACATCCCCATCGATTCCCCGTCAGCAGATCAGGGCTCAACGCCTTGGTGTACAATGCCTCACTGACCCCGACTGCCGTCGTGCAGTGACCGCACTTGTACCCACCATAACCGGAATGGGAGACCACGTCTCAGGTCGCGTGAGGGGTAAAGTCCACTGCCAGGTTCAATCAGGTACTAGGCTTACCGATTTACCATATTTCTCGGTATGTGCTTAGTACGTTCAAACGCTTGACACAGGTATCCGCACGTTAATCCTTATTCCAATTTCACCTCGTAGACCACGCATCCCCCATGGATCCGTGTCCACCAACCAACTATCAATATGATATAAAAAGTGGGTACAACCAATTCCTGATCTCGCGCGAGTGCTAGAAAAATCACTCGTCTTCTACCGAGATCCTAATTAAATAAAACAACTACTCGACCTAGCATACTAGTATCCATCTCAAAAAGGATTCCTGAGATCATGCAACTAGGGTTTCAATCAACTCCTACACTTAAGTGCACATTACAAACCTACAAACATTAAGTGTAGTAAAATAGCATAATAAATGGTTATGCATAAAACCGGGGGTTGCCTTCCAAAGCAGTGGCAGGCAGGTCCTCTGGTGCAGGCTATGGTGCTGGATCTGGGGCTACCTCCTGAGCAGCTCCTTGCTCCGGCACGAGGACGTACTCTCTGTCAGCAAGGTTACAGTCTATCGAATGCAATGAACAATGTCATGATTATGCAGGATTTAATAACATTATGTTAGAGAATTAAACTGAGTTAAGGAGTAACTTGGGGTTCCTTGGTCATGCAGGGCTTTTAGTGGGTTATGCTTATCACTTTTAGGTTTAAGTTTTTATTGAGGATAAATATAGGGAATTGGTATTGCCTTTATATACTTCAGTGGACAAGTTATAAAGGGTTTTTAGGATGACACTAATTTTCTGTTATTCACTTTTCCCTTTCTTTATTTTCTACTTATGGTTTCTAGTGTAGGTTTGAACTACGACAGTGGTTTAACATTTTCCACAAATTCTGTAAAAATTACAGTGGGTCGCCATTTGCTATTCTAGCCTGTTTTAAGAATTTGAGGTTTAAAATATAAAGGCTATGCTTTAGACAAAAATAACAAGAGTTGTGTAAAATGGGCTACTTTACACTACATCTCTTAATTAGGGGTGAGTTCTGCCCTAAGGGTTATTTTGGTTGGCATCTAACAGTAATATTAGGCTTCTGTGCTAAAAATCACAGAAAGCTAAGGGATGGTCATTTAGTTATGATTTTCTAAAGTTAAATGCCAAAAAGGCACTATCTACTACATTGTTATTTAAAAAATGTCAAACAACAGATTTTGTATTTTTCCTAAGTCCTTATTAACAAAACATTAGTTATCCCAAGGGTTGGGGTGTTTTCACCTTGGGGTTATTTTTGTAAGGTTTTTCTAAGTTTTCCTTGTTTTATTAGAATAAAAGGTATCTTACTTATTTTATACTAAACCAGGGTATGATAGATTTTTCCAGTGAACTACATTGAATAAGTATCCTAACAAAAATAGGGGTGCCCTCTGGTTCATTATTTAAACCACATTTTCTATTTTTCTTAACCTTAAGCATATTGTAAAATAAGTGGTAAAAACTAACTTAATGGGGTGGACAGAGAGGTTTAGCATTTTTAATTAGGTCAGTAGGTGGACATAAACTTCTCCCAAATTTTCTAACCCTAGCCAAATAGTACAACTATTTTTCTTTCTATTATTGAGCTTTTAGCCCAAACTATAATTAAATCAGAACCTTAAAGTTTTCTATAATACATAGGGGGTTTTATATTTTTATTAGGTAGGTCACATTATTTAGAGTCTGACAAAATTGGTTTGACTCAATTTGAATGAAATAAACAGAAGTTATGGATTTTCAAAGTTTCTGTTCAAATTTAAATTCAGGTTTAATAAGGTTTTATGAAAAAGCAGTTTGCACCGAGGTCCCTGGGTTAAAACTAAATCAACCCACTCGATTCTACCCCTGCGCCACTATTCCCCCGAGTCTCTGACAGTTCAAAAAGCCCCCTGACTTTCTCTTCCTCTCACCCGTGGTCCCTCTCAGGTGTAAACAGTACCCGCAGAGAAGAAAGGGGTGGCGCGGCTTACCGACGACGAGAGAAGTCCGGCGAGGGGTAGGGTTAGCTCAGGGAGGTTCTGGCGGTCACAACGGCGTACGGCTCGCCGGCGGGGATGGCCGGAATCGCTCGGTCCACGTGCGCAGGCGTTTGTCCTCGTCGGCGGCGGGTGTGACGGCCAAACCACGATGACCTAGTCCAATCCAATGGCACGGTGAGCTTCCTAGGGTGATGTAGAGGCTATCTGTGCATTGAATCGAAAAATGGCGCAGTGATTTACCCGGTCCACGTGTGCCGGCGGGGGAAGGAACTCCGGCGAGCACGGTTTCGCTATTCCGGTGACGCGGGTCCTCGGTTCAAGCTTGAGTAAGCTTCACGGCCTCACCAGGAAGCTATCTAAAGGCTTGGATTGAACTAAGGAGGACGGGAAAGGGGCTGGCCACGGTGGTTGCTCTCGGGCGGCTCTGACGGGTCGTGGGGAGGTCGCCGGAGCTAATGGCGGGCTCGGGGAAGTCAGGCGTGGTACGGAGGAGGCAACGGGGAGGGCAGCCGAGTACTGGGACGGGCTTTATAGCCGTGGCGCGGGCGTGGTCACGGGCGGCCGCAGGCGCGCGGGGGTTCGCGCACGGGCGTGCTCTGAGCGCGCCCCCGGGTGTCAGCTCGCGTCGAACACGTGGGAGCTCGCTTCTGCCATGGTTCAACGGCAGATTTGAGCACCTTAGCTTGCGTATCTTGCAAAGTCACTATGTACGGTCGCTTCCCTGCTCCATATCCTACCTTTTTGCTATGAGTTCCAAGTCGAGATATGGTCGGGGTAGGGAGATAGAGGGGTGAGAAGTTGGCTGTGTCAGCTAGGTCCAAGCCGAGACAAAAATGGTGCCAAGTCGTGTCAAACGCCCCAGGGTAGGTATCACCTCTTTCCAGGGCATTCTAGGGTTAATTTGGCGCCACTTTGTCAATTGGGTCGAAATGTTTTGAATTTTGGATTAAGGTGAACATGTGGGGTCTTTGTTCAAAGGTTAGTTTTTAGACTTAGGCAAATCCTGAATTTTCTCTTGTGCTCAACCTTTGGTGAGCTTTTTGGGGCTTTTCTGAAATCTTTTTGGGGGTACTTTCTTACTACTATTTGTAGGTTATGAAGTTTACTACAACTTTTATATTTGGCCCAAGCCATGATCATAAGGTTTACATGACCTTTTGATCCTAGCTTCAATTAGGGTTCCCATTATCCAAAAGGGGTTTGCTTTAGGGTTTTGGAAAATTCTCCCCTTAGATGTGTATGACAAACTAGGGCATGATATCCAAGATGGTTTGCACTTGCTTAGGACCTTGAGTTCCAAGTTTGATGTACTTTGCCCAAATCAATCCTCATGTGATAATAGGTTAAATGGGGTAGCCCTGGGTGGACACCCTGAGTAACACCTGGGGTGTTATAGCCCTCCCCCCTTAAAGGAATCTCGTCTCGAGATTTTAGGTAGAGTCCCTTGGAGGGGTGCTTGAAGGTGTGTGGGTGTGCTACTCTTTCTTTATACTCAAGTTTCTCTTGTTAACTGTTCTTCGAATGTCATTCTCTTTGCAACTTCAGAAGGAAGCCCTTTTAAAGTTAAATCCACAACTTAGACTATTCTTGTTATCTAAGTTTTTCTTCTAATTGCATTCAAAGGGCAGGTTGTGGTGGGGTTTTGGGGGACGTACTGACTCCTTTGGGTAGAAAGTCGGGGAAGCGAGAGCGTAGAAAATCCTCCGTCTCCCATGTAGCTTCTTCTGCTGAATGGTGACTCCACTGAACTTTATACATTCTGACTGACCTTGCCCGTGTTGATCTCTCCTTCTGATCTAATACCTTGACGGGGTACTCTTGATAGGACAAGTCTGGTTCTATCTCAATGTCTGGTTCTGGCAGCACTTCAGTGGGTAGGCGAACACATTTCCGCAGCTGAGATACATGGAACACATTGTGAACTGCTGACATGTGAGGTGGCAATTCCAATTGATAGGCTACAGGTCCAGAACTTGCTTTGATCTCATAGGGTCCAATGTAGCGAGGGGCTAACTTGCCCTTGATCCCAAATCTCTGGACACCCTTAGTGGGTGATACCTTAAGATAAACATGATTCCCCACCTCAAACTGTAGAGGCTTCCGCCTCTTGTCATGATAGCTCTTTTGCCTAGCCTGAGCAACTTCTAAGTTCTTCTTGATGACCCTGACCTTTGCCTCGGCTTCAAGTACCAAATCTAGCCCAAAAATTTCCCTCTCTCCTGCTTGAGACCAATTCAGTGGGGTCCTACACCTTCTCCCATATAAGGCTTCAAAAGGTGCCATCTTCAGACTGGACTGATAGCTGTTATTGTAAGAAAATTCTGCCAAAGAAAGACACTTGTCCCAATCCTTTCCATAGTGTAGTGCACATGCTCGCAACATGTCTTCCAAAATCTAATTCACCCTTTCTGTCTGGCCATCCGTTTGGGGATGGTATGCTGAGCTTCGTATGACATGGGTCCCAAGGGATTCTTGTAGCTGCTCCCAAAAGCGTGCCACAAACAGTGCTCCTCTGTCAGATACAATAGTCTTTGGAATACCATGCAATCGCACTATTTGATCAACATACATTTCTGCATACTTCTCTGTCTTGTGGGTGGTATGCACGGGTAGGAAATGAGCAGTCTTGGTCAACCTATCCACAATAACCCAGATGGAATCATGGTGCCTGGAGGTATTGGGCAATCCTACTATGAAGTCCATGCAAATGTCCTCCCATTTCCAAGATGGTATGGGAAGGGGTTGTAAAGGGCCTGCTGCCTTCAAATGACTGGCTTTGATTCTCTGGCAGGTGTCACATTCGGATATATACTTGACAATTTCCCTCTTCATTCTGGTCCACCAGTACAAAGATCTGAGATCATGATACATTTTGTTGCTACCAGGGTGCATGGAGAATTTGGAAAGGTGAGCTTCATCTAATATCTTCTTTCTGAGCTCTGGTTCCTTGGGAACAACCAATCGATCTCCAAACCATAAAATTCCTTTGCTGTCCTGGCGGAAACACTTGTATTTCTCTGCCTTCTGCTTGATCATTTCCTTGATGACCTGAACACCCTTATCCTCAATCTGTGCCCTGACTATCTGCTCTTGCAATGTGGGCTCTACCGTGATATAACTTAAAGCACCTGAAGCAACAACTTCCAGGTTCAGCTTGCACAATTCATCGCACAGGGTGGTAACTCTTGCATCCATGCTCATACAATTGCACTGGGCCTTTCTGCTCAAAGCATCTGCCACAACATTGGCTTTACCAGGATGGTAATGTACTTCCAAATCATAGTCCTTGATTAACTCCAACCATCTTCTCTGCCTCATGTTCAGATCTGCCTGAGTGAAGATGTATTTGAGACTCTTGTGATCGGTGTAGATGTTACAGTGAGCTCCCATCAGGTAGTGTCTCCATATCTTAAGAGCATGAACCACAGCTGCCAATTCCAGATCATGTGTAGGGTAGTTCTGCTCATGGGGTCTGAGTGCTCGGGAAGCATAAGCAATGACTCTGTTATCTTGCATCAAGACACAACCCAATCCTGTACCAGAAGCATCACAGTAGACTTCGAATGGCTTGGTGTTGTCAGGTTGAGCCAGCACTAGGGCCGTTGTCAAATGCTGCCTCAAAGTGTGAAAGGCACCTTCGCACTTTTGGCTCCAATCATACTTGACTCCCTTTTTCAACAGTTCAGTCATTGGTTTGGCAATTCTGGAGAAATCCGGAATAAATCGTCGATAATACCCTGCTAAACCCAGAAAACTTCGAATCTACCTTACTGTAGTCGGGGGTTTCCAATCCATCACCTCTTGTACCTTCTCAGGATCAACTGATATCCCATCCTGAGAAATTGTGTGACCCAAGAATTTGATCTCCTTCAGCCAGAATTCACATTTAGACAACTTAGCATAAAGATGATGATCGTGCAGTCGCTGAAGCATGATGTGCAGGTGCTCAGTATGTTCGTCTTCATTCTTGGAATAGACCAGAATATCATCAATGAAAACGACCACGAACTTGTCCAATTCTGGCATAAACACTGAGTTCATCAGGTACATAAAATAAGCCGGGGCATTGGTCAGCCCAAAAGACATTACCAAAAACTCATAAAGCCCATATCTGGTAGAGAAAGCCGTCTTGGGAATATCGCTGGCACGGATCTTGATCTGATGGTAACCTGAGCGAAGGTCTATCTTGGAGAATACCTTGGATCCTACCAACTGATCGAACAGAACATCAATGCGGGGCAGCGGGTACTTGTTCTTGATAGTCACCACATTGAGAGGGCGGTAGTCAACACACATCCTCAAACTCTCATCCTTTTTCTTCACAAATAATGCTGGACATCCCCATGGTGAAGTACTTGGGTGAATAAACCCCTTGTCTAACAACTCTTGCAATTGCTTTTTCAGTTCTGCTAATTCCGCGGGAGGCATCCTATAGGGTCTCTTGGAGATAGGAGCAGTCCCGGGTTGCAATTCGATTGCGAACTCAATGTCTCGGTCAGGTGGCATCCCTAGCAATTCATCTGGGAAAGCATCTGGGTAGTTACAGACCACTGGGATCTTTTCCACTAGGGATTCTATCATAACGAAGGCACAAGAACGGGTACATCCTTGGTCGGGCAAATATAGTGTGGTTTCACCACAAGTTGGTGAGTGCACCTCAATGGCCCTAGCTGCAATATCAATAACTGCTTGGTGCCTGGTTAACCAGTCAGTCCCCAATATAATATCCACGCTATCCAAACCCAAAATGAGGAGGGTGGTTTTAACTATTAGGCTACCAAACTTTATGGGCACATGTCTGTTGATTTGATAGGTGGCAACCCTGCCTCCTGGTGTTGAAATTGTGATACCCCCATTGGTGTGGTGAAAAGGCAACTGGCACTTGGCACTAAATTTGGCACTGATAAAACTATGCGAAGCACCAGAATCAAACAGAATAATAGCAGGATAATTCAAAACTGTAAAGATACCAGTCATGACGGGTGCTCCCTCTGGAATATCAGCCATGGTGGTGAAGTTCAGCCTGCCCTGCCTCACTTGCACCTTCTGCCTCTTGCCTTGGTTCTGATTAACATTCTGCCCCTGCCTCTGCTGGTTCCTGGGGCAATTTTTGGCATAATGTCCGGTGTTGCCACATGTGAAACACCTGTTATCATTTGCCTGGCGGTACTGCTGCTGCTGGTTGTTCCTCTGAGCTGGAAACTGGGTGCGGTTGGGTGCCTGCTGCTGCTGCTGCTGTGGTCGGATCACCCATCTGCCTTGCTGCTGCTGGGGTCCCCTGTTCTGTGTGTCGGACACAATCCTGAAGCGCTATGGCTGAGCTGAAGGTCCTGCCACAGGGTTCTTCCTCTTCTTTTCTGCCTGTCGAGCTGTAATGCAGTCCTCCTGGGAGATAGCCATGTTGACCAACTCATTGTAACTGTTGGCCCTGACGGTGTTGAGACGGTCACGGAGCTTAGTGCTGAGCCCCCTCCTGAACCTGTCTCGCTTCTTCTCATCTGTATCTGCATGATATCCCGCATACTGGCACAAGTCATTAAAAGCCTGGGCATACTGCAACACTGTTCTGTTGCCCTGAGTGAGTGCCAGAAACTCGTTGAGCTTTCAGTCCATAATCCCGGCTTGTATGTGGTGTCCCCGGAAAGCTGCCTTGAACTCCCTCCATTCCACCTCTCGATCCTCTGGCTGCATGGCAAGAAAATGGTCCCACCAAGTCCTTGCGGGTCCGCGAAGCTGCTGGGTGGCGAACCTGACTTTAGTGACCTCTAAACAAGCTCCATGGAGTAGCGGGAATTTGGATTCCACTACTCGCAACCACACATCTGCATCAAGTGGGTCCTCTGCCCTTGTGAACAATGGTGGCTGGGTACTGAGGAACTCCTGGTAGGTAGCTGCCGCGGGGTGACGCTGATGGTCTCCACCACCATAGTGCTGAGGTGGTGGCTGGCGCTAAGCTAGCTGCCTCAAGATCTCATTCTGCTGAGCCATTAGCTCCTGCAGTGTGGGAGGCGGTGGCGGCGGCGAAGGAACGCGCTCATTCTGGCCACGACGCTGCCTCCCGGCCATCTGAAAAACCACATATATACTTAACACCATATCTCCAAGCTCAAGGTTTAATCGCGGCGAAAAGAGTCGAAAGCAAAATGATAGATTCCAACTTAAACAAAAAGGATTTAAAAAGGCATAAATTTTTCCTTCCAAATTTAAAACTGATAACAGCATCCATCAATCATGCTTCCAAGAGAGTTTATCACGGTTACATCATTGGTCCCAAAAAGACTGAACTCTATCTAGCCTAGTACCCCAAGGGTGCAAAAGCTAAGCTAGCTGCGAGGAGTCCTACCATCACTGACGTCTAACTCTATCCCGGGCACCTAGTGAGCGAACAAGGCAACACTCGACTCGGGGGAAGGTGGTCTCCCTGAGCCAGTAGTGTCTACACTAGAGGCAGGCTCATCTCCTCCCTCGATGTCGACGTCCTCGTTGGCCTCCATATCCTGGATCTCCTGGTGATGCATATCCAAGTGCTCGTTAGCCTCAGCAAGCTGCTGCTGAGTGTTAATGAGCTGATCCTCGAGAACCTCGATGGTGTTCTCCCTGGTGCCCACTAATTCCTCCAACTCTTGGATATCAGTGGATAGCTGCTCCACCTGCAAGTCCTTTTCCACCATTTTAGTGGACAAATCAACCACGAGTTCCTCTCTGTTGTCCAAAGTGATCTTGGTCGCCTCCAATAGTGCCATCAGATGGGACATCACCTCACCGCGCATCACTTGCAGACGGTACAGAGCATTCATGCACCGTACGGTCAAGTGCGCAGTCTGTCCTGGGTAGATGGCCCAGATATCCTTGGCATGCTCCACCCGATCCTTCCACATTGGGTCGTCCTCCCTTTCGGCGGGGAACAAGCCAATGGGGTGGGTAGACAGCTCCAAAGGATGGAACCCACAGGAAGTGGTCAACCCGTGCAGAGCGATCGCTTCGATCGTGTCCTTAGCTCGGTATCCAAAGGACTCAGAGTCCAACGAGCGCCAGCCTGGCTGCAGGGGATGAGGCTCCAAGGTCATCCTCACCCTACAGCGGGGCACTCGGTGCTTCTCGAATTGCTGCACCGCGTACTGAGGGGGTGTCGCGTATCCGACCCCCTGAAGTACCTCCCACAAAATGCGGGGAAAGCCCTCTCGTGCAAGCCCGTCAGTGTGGGACAGTGCATTTCCGTCATCTGAGGATCCGTGGGAAGTCATCTGTGTACGATTAAGCGTAAGTAAAAGAAAAAGAATTATAAAAAGAATAAGAAAAATAAGACTCAGCCTTTCTCTAGTTAAATAAAATGGTACTGGGGACTTAGTTGGTTATCATCTTGTTTTTAAATCTTTACTCAATTATCCATTTGTTTAATTTAAGAATGCATGCATGCTCGTCCTGAACGACCTCACCAATATAAAGGGGATAGGGAAGAACTCCCATCCCTTAAGGTGGCCTGTAGGGCCTAATTACGTAGCCACCTAGCCACCTTTCTATCATCCTAAGGCTTCACGTCCTAGGTCTATCCTGCTCGTCCTACTATCTATCCAACATTGTTTCTATCAAGTTTTATTTTGGAAAAAGATGGTATTTATATCTTATTGATTCCTCTGTGGTGGTACAAGCTCCGATACCAGCTGTGGCGGAACTGCCCGAATTATTCCAACTTAAGTGCCTAAGTCCTCATCGGAGTTTTGCAAAAGTAGTCATCATTGTTCGAAGTGCAGCGGAATAAAACTAACGGTAAATAAACAGAGAGATGGGGAAGCCTGTCCCATCACTCCTCATGCTCCTCCTCAGCCGAGGTAGGGTCCCACTCGACAGTCCAACCCGGTGGCAAGATGGACGGCCAAGTCACTCCAGCAACCATGTCCTCCAGAGAACCTGTAAAAATTTATGCCACAAGCAAGGCTGAGTATACTAATACTCAGCTAGACTTACCCGGTGTGAGGAGTCTACTCCTCTACCTCTAGACATGCAGCTGTTTGGCTGTGGGGTTTGGTTGCCAAAAGCACTAGCTGAGTTTCTAAGTCAAGTTTTAACTTTGCCAATTTAAGTGTGACTCTCTTAAGGCTAAATGTGTACTATCTACTCATACATGGTAGCAAACATTATTAGCAATCAACATCTTATATCAACTCATCATATTTCCACTTGTTACTCAATGCAGTACAATGGATCAAGCAGTCTCATTAGCTGCGAGAAGCAGACGATTCGAATCGAGTTTTTATCCTTGCAAGGTAAACCTAAACACACGACGTGGCGAGGCACTCCGTCCCCACACACATCAACCGTCCCCATCGATTCCCCGTCAGCAGATTAGGGCTCACCGCCTTGGCGTACAATGCCTCACTGACCCCGACTGCCGTCGTGCAGTGACCGCACTTGTACCCACCATAACTGGAATGGGAGACCACGTCTCAGGTCGCGTGAGGGGTAAAGTCCACTGCCAGGTTCAATCAGGTACTAGGCTTACCGATTTACCATATTTCTCGGTATGTGCTTAGTACGTTCAAACGCTTGACACAGGTATCCGCACGTTAATCCTTATTCCAATTTCACCTCGTAGACCACGCATCCCCCATGGATCCGTGTCCACCAACCAACTATCAATATGATATAAAAAGTGGGTACAACCAATTCCTGATCTCGCGCGAGTGCTAGAAAAATCACTCGTCTTCTACCGAGATCCTAATTAAATAAAACAACTACTCGACCTAGCATACTAGTATCCATCTCAAAAAGGATTCCTGAGATCATGCAACTAGGGTTTCAATCAACTCCTACACTTAAGTGCACATTACAAACCTACAAACATTAAGTGTAGTAAAATAGCATAATAAATGGTTATGCATAAAACCGGGGGTTGCCTTCCAAAGCAGTGGCAGGCAGGTCCTCTGGTGCAGGCTCTGGTGCTGGATCTGGGGCTACCTCCTGAGCAGCTCCTTGCTCCGGCACGAGGACGTACTCTCCGTCAGCAAGGTTATAGTCTATCGAATGCAACGAACAATGTCATGATTATGCAGGATTTAATAACATTATGCTAGAGAAGAAAACTGAGTTAAGGAGTAACTTAGGGTTCCTTGGTCATGCGGGGCTTTTAGTGGGTTATGCTTATCACTTTTAGGTTTAAGTTTTTATTGAGGATAAATATAGGGAATTGGTATTGCCTTTATATACTTCAGTGGACAAGTTATAAAGAGTTTTTAGGATGACACTAATTTCCTGTTATTCACTTTTCCCTTTCTTTATTTTCTACTTATGGTTTCTAGTGTAGGTTTGAACTACGACAGTGGTTTAACATTTTCCAAAAATTCTGTAAAAATTATAGTGGGTTGCCATTTGCTATTCTAGCCTGTTTTAAGAATTTGAGGCTTAAAATATAAAGGCTATGCTTTAGACAAAAATAACAAGAGTTGTGTAAAATGGGCTACTTTGCACTACATCTCTTAATTAGGGGTGAGTTCTGCCCTAAGGGTTATTTTGGTTGGCATCTAACAGTAATATTAGGCTTCTGTGCTAAAAATCACAGAAAGCTAAGGGATGGTCATTTAGTTATGATTTTCTAAAGTTAAATGCCAAAAAGGCACTTTCTACTACATTGTTATTTGAAAAATGTCAAACAACAGATTTCATATTTTTCCTAAGTCCTTATTAACAAAACATTAGTTATCCCAAGGGTTGGGGTGTTTTCACCTTGGTGTTTATTTTGTAAGGTTTTTCTAAGTTTTCCTTGTTTTATTAGAATAAAAGGTATCTTACTTATTTTATACTAAACCAGGGTATGATAGATTTTTCTAGTGAACTACATTGAATAAGTATCCTAACAAAAATAGGGGTGCCCTCTGGTTCATTATTTAAACCACATTTTCTATTTTTCTTAACCTTAAGCATATTGTAAAATAAGTGGTAAAACTAACTTAATGGGGTGGACAGAGAGGTTTAGCATTTTTAATTAGGTCAGTAGGTGGACATAAACTTCTCCAAAATTTTCTAATTCTAGCCAAATAGTACAACTATTTTTCTTTCTATTATTGAGCTTTTAGCCCAAACTATAATTAAATCAGAACCTTAAAGTTTTCTATAATACATAGGGGGTTTTATATTTTTATTAGGTAGGTCACATTATTTAGGGTCTGACAAAATTGGTTTGACTCAATTTGAATGAACTAAACAGAAGTTATAGATTTTCAAAGTTTCTGTTCAAATTTAAATTCAGGTTTAATAAGGTTTTATGAAAAAGCAGTTTGCACCGAGGTCCCTGGGTTAAAACTAAATCAACCCACTCGATTCTACCCCTGCGCCACTATTCCCTCGAGTCTCTGACAGTTCAAAAAGCCCCCTGACTTTCTCTTCCTCTCACCCGCGGTCCCTCTCAGGTGTAAACAGTACCCGCAGAGAAGAAAGGGGTGGCGCGGCTTACCGGCGACGAGAGAAGTCCGGCGAGGGGTAGGGTTAGCTCGGGGAGGTTCTGGCGGTCACAACGACGTACGGCTCGCCGGCGGGGATGGCCGGAATCGCTCGGTCCACGTGCGCAGGCGGTTGTCCTCGTCGGTGGCGGGTGTGACAGCCAAACCACGGCGACCTAGTCCAATCCAATGGCACGGTGAGCTTCCTAGGGTGATGTAGAGGCTATTTGTGCATTGAATCGAAAAATGGCGCAGTGATTTACCCGGTCCACGTGCGCCGGCGGGGGAAGGAACTCCGGCGAGCACGGTTTCGCTATTCCGGTGACGCGGGTCCTCGGTTCAAGCTTGAGTAAGCTTCACGGCCTCACCAGGAAGCTATCTGAAGGCTTGGATCGAACGGAGGAGGACAGGAAAGGGGCTGGCCACGGTGGTTGCTCTCGGGCGGCTCTGACGGGTCGCGGGGAGGTCGCCGGAGCTAATGGCGGGCTCGGGGAAGTCAGGCGTGGTACGGAGGAGGCAACGGGGAGGGTAGCCGAGCACTGGGACGGGCTTTATAGCCGTGGCGCGGGCGTGGTCACGGGCGGCCGCGGGCGCGCGGGGGTTCGCGCACGGGCGTGCTCTGAGCGTGCCCCCGGGTGTCAGCCCGCGTCGAACACGTGGGAGCTCGCTTCTGCCATGGTTCAATGGCAGATTTGAGCACCTTAGCATGCGTATCTTGACAAAGTCACTGTGTACGGTCGCTTCCCTGCTCCACATCCTACCTTTTTGCTGTGAGTTCCAAGTCGAGATATGGTCGGGGTAGGGAGATAGAGGGGTGAGAAGTTGGCTGTGTCAGCTAGGTCCAAGCCGAGACAAAAATGGTGCCAAGTCGTGTCAAACGCCCTAGGGTAGGTGTCACATCTTTCCAGGGCATTCTAGGGTTAATTTGGCGCCACTTTGTCAATTGGGTCGAAATGTTTTGAATTTTGGATTAAGGTGAACATGTGGGGTCTTTGTTCAAAGGTTAGTTTTTAGACTTAGGCAAATCCTGAATTTTCTCTTGTGCTCAACCTTTGGTGAGCTTTTTGGGGCTTTTCTGAAATCTTTTTGGGGGTACTTCCTTACTACTATTTGTAGGTTATGAAGTATACTACAACTTTTATATTTGGCCCAAGCCATGATCATAAGGTTTACATGACCTTTTGATCCTAGCTTCAATTAGGGTTCCCATTATCCAAAAGGGGTTTGCTTTAGGGTTTTGGAAAATTCTCCCCTTAGATGTGTATGACAAACTAGGGCATGATATTCAAGATGGTTTGCACTTGCTTTGGACCTTGAGTTCCAAGTTTGATGTACTTTGCCTAAATCAATCCTCATGTGATAATAGGTTAAATGGGGTAGCCCTGGGTGGACACCCTGAGTAACACCTGGGGTGTTACACGGCCTGGCCCTGCGCGCCCCTGGCGCCCACCCCCCCATGCGCCCCCTCCTCCTCTCCCTCTCTCATTTGGATTTCCCGCGTAGCAACCTCCCTCTCCCTCTTCCACCTCTCTCTCCCCGTGGTGCCCTAGGGATTGGAGACGGTGATCACCGGAATTTGGACCCCGAGGTGAGCTCCCCTCCCCTTCCCTTCTCCTCTCTCTCCCTCTCCATCCCCTTCTCTTCCCTGCGCACCCCCCTCTCTCTCCCCTGCGCGCGGCGGCGCTCGCCCGCCCCCCGCCCCGGCCCTCGTGCGTGGTGGCGCTCGCCCCCCCGCCCCAGCCCTCGAGCGCGGCGGCGCTCGCCCCGGCCTCCCCCGTGGCGGCGCTCGCCCCCCCCGCCTTGGCCCCGCGGTGGCGCCCGCCCCCGGCGTGGTCCGCCCGCCCTTGCCCCGGCGCGGCCTCCCCGGCCTCGGCGCGGCCTCTGCCCCCGGCGCGTAGCTCCCTGCGCGTGGCCTCGGCCCCCTGCGCGTGGCGTCCCAGGTCCCGGCGTGACTCGTGTGGCCTCGTTTACCCCCTAACACGTTCCCGCGTGCGTAAACCCACGCGCGCGGTGATTATTTCTGGTTTGTAGTTGATTTCAAACTCCGTTAGTTAGCGTGCTACGTCGCGTGCCTCGTCGCGCGACGATTCTTTTAGTTTATATTTATTAAAGTGTTGTGTCGCGCGCTTCGTCGCGCGACGATCTATTTTAATTTCAGGTTGTTTAAGGTGCAATGTCGCGCGTCCAGACGCGCGGCGTTCCACTTTAAACGCAGCTCTATTGGAGTATGTCATCGTGCGCTTCGTCGCGCGATGCTTAACGTCTATTTATAATTAGTGCAAGCGTCTCGTTGGGCGCTTTGTCACGCAACGAGTCGTTTACTTCTCAATGCAATCTAAATGTCGTGTCATACGTCTCGACGTGCGACCACTCCCTTTCATTCATCTTCAATTATTTATAATGATTAAACGTGGAACTTGACTTTACTTTATGCCAAACATAGTATTCAAATTAATTCCTTTCCATTAAGCGAGTAGTTTGATTTACAATCTTGTAACGTGATCGTTTCTCGACTGTCTTTTTCTCTTTCTCTCTTAGCCTTAATTGCGAACCCGCGTGGAACGTCTGTTTACTTACTGCATTCTATTGTATGGTGTACTGTTCTTTTGTATTAAATATGTGGATGTATGTATGTTTGCGCCCGCATAGAGAACGATCTGGTTGAGGAGCCCGAAGAGCTCGCAGGAGAAGCCCCTAAGCAGCAGTCGGTTGGTGGAGGCAAGTGTTCCTTGACCTATCTCTGTCCTATACATTCTTTAATTCACCTCCCGCATTACACATTTATACCTAAGGATTGACTAGCTTTTGTTATCCATGTCCTTGTTTACCTATTTGGGTTGGATTATTATTGCTTAGTCTTATGCCATTGCTCAACTCTAATCAATGAACATGATGAGAATTATCAATGATACAGTGTTTTCTCTTCTTTTATTATGATGTTATACTTGTGGTCTTCAAGGGGGCTCGAGCAGTTTCTCGAGTGCCTCTCCGTAAGGACCTGTTCTTTGGATGACCGCCCGGGAAAACAGTACAACCATGAGGGTGGAATGGGGTGCCCTTAGCTGAATAATTAGAGGATCCGGGGTGTAGTTCGCTTAGCCGTCGTGCCGTCAATGGGGCTCGGTGTATGCGGCTCGCTCTGCCATGTTTGGGTTCGCCCCTTGGGGAGGAGTGCGGTGCATTTAGGAAACCTAACGGGCGACTACAGCCCCGGGGAATCTTTGTAAAGGCTACGTAGTGAAACCCTGCTGGGTCACCTTGGTAGTGATCAATGGAGAGTCATGATCTCCGGGCAGAAAGGGAATCATGGCTTGTGGGTAAAGTGCACAACCTCTGCAGAGTGTTTGAAAACTGATATATCAGCCATGCTCGCAGTTATGAGCGGCCAAGGGAGCTCCAGTGATTAGTGGTACTTGATCGGAGACATTTTGGTTTACAGGTGGCAATGAGATTGATGGTTCTGGTTATGCTATGGTGCTGGTAAGTGGTATTCTTTCCGTTTGGAAAGGGTACATCGGGCTAATAACTTGGGTTAATGCTAAAATCGGGCTTTCTACTAGTAAGTAATAATCTGACCAACTAAAAGCAAATGCTTGACTTACCCCCACATAAAGCTAGTCCACTACAACCAAACAGGATACTTGCTGAGTATGTGGATGTGTACCCACCCTTGCTCTACACACCAAACCCCCCATCCCCAGGTTGTCAGCATTGCAACCACTGCTCAGGAGAAGATGAAGCCGTGGAAGGAGACTTTCAGGAGTTCCAAGACTACGACGAGTTCTAGGCGTGGGTTAGCGGCAACCCCCAGTCAGCTGCCTGTGAAGGCCGCGCTTATCTACGTTTCTTTTCCGCACTTTGATTATTTGTAAAGACTATGTGGATGTCCCAGACATATGATGTAATCGACTATTTCCCTTTTTAATACTATTTGAGCACTGTGTGATGATGTCCATGTTATGTAACTGCTGTGTACATGAATTGCTGATCCTGGCACGTACATGGTTCGCATTCGGTTTGCCTTCTAAAACCGGGTGTGACACGACGTGACGTGGTCGGCGAAGTCGGCCGCCTGACACATAAACCCATGAGACCTGAACCCTCATAAGAACAACAACCATCGAAGTCCAACACAACTTACTTGCTTCAACTGCTGTGACAGCTGCTGCGACGCTTGCCTCAGTTGCTGAGACATGGAGCCCACCACGTCCTTAGCGGCAGCGGCCAACAGAATCTTGCCACTCGTGCAGAAGGTGGCCCACGAGTACCGCGTGGCACCCTTCGCCTCAACCACCACAGTTGGCGAAGTGGTTGCCACCGGAGGCGGGACAACAGCCCCCCATCCGACCCTGCACCATGATAATGGTTAAAGACCTAGTCTTCAAAAAAAACTAAGTTACCAACAAAATAATCAGTGACACTGATGTCCGTGTCGAAGTCAGCAACACGTGCCGCTGCCCCGTCCGTTCACGCCGCCGAAGGCTGCCTTCGTCCTTTCATGGGCCCGCCCGGGGGTGGCTTGCTCGCACCAGAAGCGACAGCCTTCGCACTCGGCGACGCCTTGTTGTGCCCGGGGGCGACCAGTTTCGCAGTCGGCACTGGTTTGCTACTACCAGGGGCAGCAACCTTCGTGCTCCCCCGCGCCTTCTTCGCCTCGCGCATAGGATCAGCGATCCTAACAACCGCCCGGCGCTTCTGCGCAGCGTCTTGACGGTCCTTCTCCATCACTGCCCATGCAACAACAGCAATATTCCGTCCGTAAGGAAAAACCTTCAAGTCACGAGCCATGCGAGACGTAAAGAAGTCTTTGCCAGCCGCGCGGGGGATTGGAACATTCTTGGGCCATCGACCCCCGGTAACCTCCAGCATTCGCGCCGAGGACTCTTGGAGCTCGGGCGAAGACATCCTTCCCCCGAGGGCTGCACACGTCCCCATCAACTCCATAGCAAAACTATCGGAGACCCCCAGTCCCCCCACTGCAGTACCTATTTTTCTCTTCTTCATGACTAAGGCGGCCTCCTGTGAAGGGCCTTCCTTAGTCACGGCCACTGGCCTCTTCCCGCGGCGGTCGACAGCGTCATCCCCGGGATAGCCGCCGTACGGCAAGCGATTCAGCTCGAAGACCCTATTCAGGCGAACGTTGGATTCACGGATATCCCAACTCCGCAGGGCCTCCGTCCTAGGCACATAACGCCCCACAATACGTGCAGCCCCGTCTTCCGCTTCACGCACGAATGCGGCGGGATCCCGGTCATGCAGATCCAACGCGAAGGCTGGACTTCGCACTCGCTGCCCACCCAGGGAGGGCATGTCGTGAGGGCATACTTCACCCAACGCCCAGCCATGTGCCAAGGGCCACACCCCATACCTGATGAATTCCTCAACTAAATTGCGCCCGCTACTCATACAGGCAGCGCACCGAAGGTCTCCTTCATTTTCATCATCCTCCGCTACCTCAAATTGCGGGTACGCCACATAATAATGGGAGCACATCACGGCCACAGGGAGCCCTGGGTGGTTTTCGACTTCGCCCTCGGAAACATAAAACCAGAAATCCCACCAGTTGCCCCACTTATTACGGGCACATGGAACTAACTCCACGACTTCCATCGAAGTCTTTCCGGTCCTCGGCGTAAATGTGCACGATCCAAACTGTGCAATCTGGTGTCCAATTTTTCTTTTTTGCCAATGCAAACAGTAATGTTTGGCAAAGACCTCCATAGAAGGCTGACCGCCATACGAAGTCGCCGCCCAGACATACTTCGCCAGGGCCACCACGGCGTTAGGTGTCAGCTAGTGGACCTGGACCTCAAATCTCTGCAGGACCTCCGCCACAAAGCGATGTGTAGGCAGGCGAAGGCCAGCGGTGAAAAACGCCTCAAACACGATCAAATCACCCTTGGGTTCGGCAATCTCCTCCGCCCCCAGGACACGCCCAACTCTGCTGCCAAAATACCCCAGCTGCTGCATATCCTACACGCGAACCAAGGAAATCCTCGAAACGCCGAACTCCACCGTATCACCCGGATGTAGCTCCACCGCTGCCACATTGCTCAAGGTATCCTCGGACGATGTGTCGGCCGGCGGCGTGTTTGCAGCAGACGAGGAAGAAGACGGCATGGCTACGTACCTTCGGCGGCGGCGAGCGGTCTGCTTGACGCGGGCCAGATCTCCGACGAACAGGAGCAAGAAGGGCAGGCGAGCGGGCGAACGGTTTCAAAAGGAGGCTAGGGTTTTGTGGTGCACAGAAAGGTAAGAGAAAATGACCCGCGCCCCCCCTTTTTATACACAGGACGCGACGCTTTGGGAAACCCGCAGTCCAACAGTACCGCGTCCGTTAACGGTCACATCAAAAACCCCTGCGGAACCACTTCGAGCGAGGGCAGTGTCTCCACCATCTAGCGACGTCTTCGGCACCAGATGACTTAGTCGAACTGGTCCCTCGGAGGGCAAATGTTGGGGCGAAGGCGAAGACGCTACCCTTCGCTCCAAGCCTTCGTCAATCTCGCTGCACCAACGGAGGCAAAACGACCGGTGGGGTCCACCCTTCGTCCTCTACACTACAATACAAAGGCCTAAGACGAGGTCGCCCCGTCCCACGTCCTCACCCAACCTAGAGGCCCACGTGGGATTCAGCCCATTGTAACAGGCCCCGCACGGAGAAGTGTGTTACGGGCCTGACTTGTAATGGCTTTTCTGTAATGACAGTCTGTAACCCTCCCTTATGGGAATATTTCGGGGATAGTCCAGGTGCCTGAGGGCACATGCGTCCTTACATCAAGACGCTGGGCACTTAGGCACCTATAAATACCCCCGTACAGTGCCCTTGAGAGGTTGGATTAACAGAGCAATCACCATCTCGAGTTAAAACCTTGTTTGCATTCCTTTCACTCCCTCGTTGGATCATCTTGCCCAGGAGAGCAAGTTCCAACACCTTCCTCTGTGTGCCTCTCGCTAGGGCTGAGCTCCCTCACGCTCGGATCTCTCCCTTGCTCCTGTAGCTCGCCCTCCCTTCCTCAAGCTCGTCCCCATGGCGCCCGGCCCTAGCTCGATCTCCCTCGGCCGTGCTCGCTCTGGCCACGGACACCGTCGAGCTCAGGGCCCTGCTCGCCGTCTGTCCGTGCGTCCGTCCGGCCACCTGGAAGATCCGAGCTCGCCCATGCCAAGCTCCCTTAGCATCTCTCCCATGGCCGCCTCCTTCCCCTCGTCGCCCATGGCCGTGCCCTCTGCTTCTCCAAGCCGGCGTCGACCTCCCGTTGCCCATCTTCAAGCTGCTACACACCGCTCGCCCCTCGTCGCGTTTTCCTCTCGCTGGACACACGACCTTGGTCCTTGCATCATCGTTCATCGAGCCCATCTACCTGGACACCGCCATGGAGTTCGCCTGTAGCCGCCCCTCTCTACTCGTCCTCGCCGTCGGCTCTAGTCTCCAGCTCGTCGTTCCCCTTCCCTGCCATGGAAGCTGGCCGCTGCTGCTCAGCTTCTCTGGTGCACGCGGTTTGCCGGCCTAGTCCCCTCACCGGCGGTCTCCTCGCCGCGTGCTCTAGTTGCCGTGCCATGTGCCCTTCTCCCATTGCCCCTCTCTGCCTATTCTCCAGCCGTGTTGGTGGTTGGTTAGGCTAGTCGACCATGGTCGCTGCCATGCGTGCTTGTCCCTGATGCATATCGCGCCGTAATCGGATCTCGCCGATTGACTCCCGCCTTCCGCTGTGCTGTGTGCTGGCGTTCCCTCCCGGCATACCACACCGTCAGTTTCTACCATGCATCCCATTCCTTCGAGATCGACAACTATTGTGGTGGTCGTCGCCACCATCTTGCCTATGTTATGTCGCCGGGGATGGTGTCCCATTCGATGTGTTCGCCTGAACACCACGCTCAGGCCTCATCATTGATTCCCCACCTTTGGTTCGCTCATGCCCAACCACTGATGTCGTTGTCATTTGCCTCCACGTTGTGTGCAACAACATCGTTGTTTTCCCTTCATGTGCTCATTCTCGATCTCCGCCTCGCCATCACCCTCTATCGCAGCACCGTGTCGATGACTTGTGATTCTTGCCTTCGTTCTCACACCTCGCAAGATGCTGCTCTAGTCCTTGCCAATTGGATGCTGAACTGAAGAAGGCCCCTGTGTGACGCCACTAAATGCTCGACGAAAAGCCTGAACTATAAATTATCGTGGTTCTTGCGAAATTCACGTTGGATTTTACCAATGAGAAATATTAGGGTGTTTGGGAAAAGAAGAAGGTGATGTTCCGATGCGTCGCTCATCAGGAGATTGTCGTCGTTCTTGCAAATATTGAGTCGAGTTGATTATGGTGAGCGGATTCTCTACTTTTATTATTTTGTTTTAATGAATGGATCGATAGATATGTCGGTTATGATGATTCTCGTATTTTTAGCAAGAGTGATACATGATAATTTATTCACGTCGCCTAATAATCGTTAGCTTGTAGGTTGTGTGAAGGGTGCTTTGATAACTGTATGTGTCGAGTATGATTAACTCGATGCTATGCATGTGATAAGTAGTATGGTCAATATTATGTAGAATGCTTGTTGAAATACTTCGTCTCTTCCGGTGGCTAGGGATATTTGGGGAGACATGTAGGTCTAGTGTGATGGAATTGGTTCTATGTTTATAGGGAGTGGCATATCGGTGATGAGTAGGATGGATTGGTGTTTCTAGCAATCAGCCGATAACTTATGTTATTGTTATTTATGCCTAGTGTGTTGTCGGATAAAGTCGATACCCTGTCATATCAGACATCACATTCTCTAGGTTTATTAATAGATTAAATGTCATAAATAAATAATTGTTGTTACCCAAAATAATTAGGAGGCGAGTAAGATCGATAAGTTTGTTTCTGTGAAAACCTGAGAACTGCCAGTGGAGAGTGCTTATAAGCGCTTTAGATCTTTGGTTGTTAGGAAAGTTGTTTTGTAGAACTCTATGCTGTAGGATTATGTTCTACTTGTTAGAACAATTAGTGTGGTGCTTTATTTAGTCGATATGCTTTGCATAATATTTTATAATAGTAATTTTAAAGATAATTGTAAAGCTACTATTTGTTACTCTAAGTCCGAGGTATACTAGATTGATTAACTTAAGTATTGTTAGTCTTTGGTGTTATGTGTTAGCTAAGAAAGATGTAAAATTTATGCTTAGTGTGTTGTTTCGTGATGTTTGAGCTAGCACCGGATAAGCATAAGAAGCGTGAATATTATAGTTAGTCTTATATCGACAGCTGGCGTTTCTTGTAATTGGTTCTAATGACTTTTTAGTAGTGTGTAATCCTCGACCGTGTAACATTGTCTAGTATTGTGCTAGTTCTTCTTATATTCATACATGTGCATTATGCATTTCATTTAGGTATGATAATTAATCACGTGATGCGGAAGACGACCCAAGTCGACACCAGGATAATGCAGAGATTGGACATCTCCGCAAGACGATGTCGTCAGTCGGGCCAACCTGAAGATGGATAAATCAAGCAAGTGCTCGACTAAGAGATGATAGCCAAGTGGACGTCATCTAGCAAACATTAACCTAGTGTTATTCCAGGCAAGCCCCGGTGCATTTACCCCTTTCCTTGTTGTTTTAAACTCTTTATCACTTGAGATGATGCATTAGGTGATAGGAGTTGTGTGCTAAACAATTGCTGCATTTCCTTCCTTGGAAACTGATTACCATTCCTTAATACCTGATTTACTTAAAGGTTTTCTAATGCTTAGCTTTGCTTTACAAAACAAAATGTTTTGCTTTTAAACAAAAGGTGATTCTTCATATGGGATGGGAATTTTTCAAAGAAAAGAATTGATGGGGAATTCATCATGGCCGTGTTGGGTTCAACATCTGAAAGGATGTACCTCTATGAGGTACCAAACTTTGGGGTTGTAAATGATAAAGACGAGACCGGGCGGGTGACTTGCACGAGAAGGAAGTCTCGATGTAGTGTCTCCGTCTGAGTCGATTAAGAATCGAACCGATGTAGGCTTGATGATCGAGGACCTTTTAACTAGCCACCTGCCTCGTCATGGGTAAGCTTTGCCTCGGTTGGACCAATACCAGAAAGGCCACCACGCAATGGAAGTGGAGAGATGGCGAGAGTAGCGTGTACCCTCCGTGGCAAGAGGCTGGACGATGGTGTATCTGTGCTCTCGGTTGGCGTGAACCCATTCTGGGCTTGAGAAACCCGGTGGCGAGTTGACTTATGCAAGGGTTAAGTGCTACATATGTCGTGTGGTCGGAGATCCCCAGCTGGGTATTAATCGATTCGGATCGTCGTTACTTCTCGGACATGAAGACTTGGTCACTGACTTACACGTAGCAATCAAGTGAACTAAAGGGATGATAAAAGATGGCTAGTATAGGCCAAGTGCTTGATCTAAAAAAGAAAGAATTCTAGCTGCAGGTAACTACTTAACTAGATAAGTAAAATGAATTTTTAAGGATCCACTCATTGTAAGCTTTTCTGCAAAAAAGAGTCTTTGAATCTTGATAAGCTTTACCTTGATTCCCAAAAGGCAACATATCCTTGAGAGTCTTTTTCCTTAGACGGGTAAGACTTACGAAAGTATATTTCGTACTTAGATTTTTTGAACCCATGTTGTTGCAGGTACTAGATTTGTGCTGCTGTGGATGGTGTTAAGCGCCAGTGGGCATGACCTTATTATAGGTTAAAGTAGCTATTCTATGCTTCTTATTGAGGATTGTCATTGAGCTAGCATATATTTCAAACTTATAAATAATTTATAATATTGCAAAGTTTATTTTTTTGAATCACTTTTGTAATCACTCCGATAAACATAATGTAAATTTGTTGTAACTTTTAACTTTTGTAATAAAGAAATTCTGCTGCAAAAATGTTGGTGTGTGATTTGCGTTTACTTAATCTTGCGATCCTGGTTGTAATTGGTTTATCCGGAGTCCTTGGGACACTCGGACAGATCCTGTTAAGTTATTCGGTGCACATGCATAGCCGTCTGAGGTCTTTGAGACGAGGACAGGTGTATGTGGGCCCAATAACTTGGGAGGTTCTGCCACAGCTGGTATCAGAGCAGGATTAAGTATAATACAGTCACATACGTATTTTCAAAATAAATTTTTGGTTTCGAAAACCTATTTTCAACTAAACACATTGTTTGGTTTTAAAAACAGATTTGAAAAACTATAATGCTAGCGACATCCTCTATTAAGCCCTAAATTAAGGACTATCAGGTGGCTTAGTTCAAAACACTAACCCACAACCGGGTGGATATTGCATATATGTGTAATGTTATTTTGAGGCCATTCAGTCTTGAATGGATCGATGCTCAGGTAAGGTGAGATGTGAGAGCATGACCGAACAATCGTCGGTCTAGGGGAGAGCATAAAAAGCGCTGGACTATTTACATGTTCTACATATGTATATACAAAAGCTGCAATGTGGAGTAATTACTTTTCTGGGAATTCAGTACCCCATGTGTGTGTATGGGTATACATGCATGGGAATCCTGAGAAGTGTAATGTACTTGCAACGACACACCTATGCTCAGGTAAGAAGGTGAGTTACCATAATGGGCTACCCTATGGTTAAAGTGTGGCAGCGGTGCCTATGCGTGCCTCGGCGCTTAATGAAGAGTTGGCCTCCATATAGAAATATATGGAGTATAAACTGTGATAAATTGTCATGTGTGGATCTTGCATCATGGGAAATTGGACTGTAATGGAATTTTCTGTAGGTACACTAACCTCGAAAATGTATGTGTAGCTGACGACTAGCAAAATACCGAGAGTGTCGTAAGTATGCCACCGATATAGAACACTATTGCTACATTAGGTTGGCAAAATCAGTGAGGACGCATAGGACGAGCATGCATCCTGATTGTTGCATCGTGTTTGTCCCCTATGCACCAAAATGCTTCTCTCACCTTTATTCCAATATTTGGTGATTGTAAATAATGTGGTGTCTTAGAGATACGTGTTTAAATGGCTTCCAATTTTTCTTAATTTGACCATTAGTGCAAATGGTGTTTGTTCTTGTGCTTGATGTGCCGATAGAAGGTTGGTGACGTGTTTGCATAAACCCAAGGCTAGGCTATGCCATCCGTTTAGTGAACCATAACCTAAATCGTTATCAGTCCTTCGAAATCCTTCCAAGTTTCCAAGCATGGATGAATTTGAATTTTCCGTTATCCCTCCATGACCAAGCTCATACCTATAAATACTTAGATAATCTCTTTATTGGACCTAAGATGCACTCGGGCTTCAAATAAGGATCTTGAGTCTGTATTCTTGGCAATTAACTTGTAACTCCCTTAGTGGTTGTGTTTCCATCCTAGATCCTGCCCTTGCTCAGTTGATGCAGGTTGAGGTCTCTATTGTATTTGGCCTCTCCTTGTGGATTATCTTGTCGCTTTATCAATCTAACTTAGGAAAGACATGTCCGATCATGTTCTTGAGTTTGATGCCTTTGGTTTCCTCATATCTATCGAAGCCATACCAACTTAATCTTATGACTGTTTTCCCTCTATATCTAATCAAATACTAATCCTTGACCTTGTAATCTCTATGACAGGCATAGAAATATGCTTGGGGCTGAAATAACAGTCTCCTATCATACTCCCTCGTCAACCAATTTAGGTTATGGCCATGCCTTGTTCATTTCATCGGGCCATTATCTATTTGGCTCTCTACTTGTAACCATTCTTATAGGTGGATTATCTCTTTGTATATTGTCACCTTGCTCAATCCGTTTGTGACGTGTGAGATTTCTTATTGGTTATGTCCGGTAATGGTGTTATGACTAAAACCGATGGTGCCGCTATGAAACCGAGGGCCTCCTGTGGATGCATACACCAGGATGCGCTACTTGGCACGTGCTGGTATCACAGTTAGTAGTCATAATCCATTATTAGACTATATTGATATGTTATCTCTACAAAAATTGTTCTTACCATGTGAGATTCTTTATTGGTGCCAGTTCGGTATTGGTGTCACGATTAATGACTTATGGTGCCACGGTGAGACTGATAGCCTCCTATGAATGCACACACAGGATTTGTTGTTTGGTGCATGCTGGTATCGAGGTCTCTAGTCATGGTCCATTATGGAACTACCCTAATATGTTATCTTCCATAGATCTCTTCCTTGAAATGATTTCGGTGTTGTTTGTTGAAGTGATCAAGCAACATCTGTCATCTCTGTTGAATCAAAAAGAGCATATCACTTTAATGTGCTCTTTAACAAATTCACTACCAATTTAGAAAACTCCATAAAAAATCAGAACTCTCTGATTGTCTAAACTCCCTTTTTAGTTCAATCTACCTTGAAAGAGCGCTTGAAAAAGAATCAAGTCAAGTCGACTGGTAACCACCTAGTCATCACTCTAGTTGCGCGTCGACCGCCTCCCATGTGATTATCCAACATGTGTGATTAGGCGGAGTCGCACTAGTGCAAGATGAGGTTGGTTCATTGTGAAGCCAACATTTGTTGATAACCTTCACTGATGTTTCCTCGAGTCTCCATTATCATCATTGGACTTGGATTTTCTGGCTAACACGAGTTAACTGTGATGTTGTTCGACATTTACACTCGTCTTATGTGCTATGAATTTCCAATGACCACTTGTTGGTAAACCTCTTTTTGTGTGTTTTACCCAAGAGGTTGCATCTAGTTCTATTTGGATAAATTCGCATATCTACCGCTCGCTCAACAGACTCAGATAGTACAGTGTTATCAAAAAAGCAAACTGCACACATGGAACCTTATATGTTCTTCTGGCAGATATCGTCTCTATTGACATTCCTAATTGGCCTTAAGTGATACACACTATATCAACTAGAGAAACAACATCATGAGATACTCGCCTCCGCTTGAAACTACCTTATGTTATTGCTCATATGGACAAGAGTTACATGCTTCTCTACTCTTAAAAGTCTTTCGATATGAATCTCAGGACGAGATTCTTTTAAGGGGGGAGGACTGTAACACCCTAGGTGTTTGCCATAAGATAAACAACAGATCTGGTCTTGAGCAAGTATATCAAGTGAGTATCAAGACGTGTACATCATATCCGTATATTTAAACTATTCAAAGGATTTCTCAAAGTTTGGTCTTAAATTGTCATACGAGTTGGCGGATCCTATGCTGATTGGATTGCTCAGTTAAGTGAATACCAACTTTGGAAAAAGGCCTAATAATAAATTTATGTGGACAACACACAACTTTTCACCCATGTGAACGACACGTGACATCGCCTCCATAAGGATCACAATTTTGATGTCACATCCTTCTCCATCTACCGAGACTGTTGAAGAAGTTTCACGTAGTTCAGAACGTATTTGCTCTGTTAATTATCGAGTCTTGTGGCTAATTAGAATTAATCGATGGAGCGAATACAAATTTGGGAGCTCGACTCACTCTTGCAATTTTTGTCCCAAATAAATGTTATTAGAACTCGACGATAGAAGTTTGTTGTAAAATTAAATTGGGCTGAGATAATTAGAGCTAACACCCAATATTCATAATTAATTGGTTTCCCTGTTCGTAGTCGAAGATAAATTTTCATTCGACTCCAAATTAATGGAATGTTGTCTTCAGTAGAGTTGTCGATATTGTTTAGGTTTGGTCCATATGTTTCTTGCCTAGATTGAAATCTTCGAATATAAGTAACTGGTAAAAATTTATCTGATTCCAGCAACCTTTACCAAATCAAATATTGTCTAAACACTGTAGCCTCACTCAATTTGGCTCTTCCAAACCTTAATTCTAGATCCGTGATATTTTGGCATGCGCTTTTGGTAGAGAGAGAAAATGAAAAAAAGAAGAAAAAAGAAAATATCCGAGCCCATCCCTATCCCCACCGCTCTTTCTCTCTCCCCATTATCTTTTTCACCACACATGGTCCACGACTTTGGGTCTGTTTGGTTGGGCTGTGGCTGTGAAAAAAGTTGCTGTGGGCTGTGAGATGTGGAAAAAGCTGATGTAGGCTGTAAGCCGTTAAAAAGCTAAAAACTGTTTGGTGGAAACCACTAAAAGTCGTTAAAAGTTCTTCGATATATGTTTTCACAGTTCCATTCAAAAAGTCACTAAAAGCAGGTTCAGAGGTGCTTTCAGATTTGCACTGTGAGAAAGCCAGCTTTTAGAAAAAGCTGCTTCCTGAATCCAACCCTTTGGTTGGCTTTTGGCTTTTAGGGGGCAAAAGCCAAAAGACAAAAGTCAAACCAAACACACCCTTTATCTCCTGGCCGCGTCACCTCCGTCTCCCTCACGGCGCCTTCCTCTGCGCGCCTCTCCCTGGGGTTGAGCTCCCACACGCTCGGATCTCTCTCTTGCTCCTGCAGCTCGCCCTCTCTTCCTCAAGCTCATCCCCATGGTGCCCGGCCCCAGTTTGGTCTCCCTCGGCCATGCTCGCTCTGGCCACAGGCACCGTTGAGCTCAGGGCCCTGCTCGCCGTCTGTCCGTGCGTCCGTCCGGCCACCTAGAAGATCCGAGCTCGCCCATGCCAAGCTTCCTCGGCGTCTCTCCCATGGCCGCCTCCTCCAAGCCGGCGTCGACCTCCCATTGCCCATCTTCAAGCTGCTAGACACCGCTCGCCCCTCGCCACGTTTCCCTCTTGCTGGACGCACGGCCTTGGTCCTCGTGTCGCCGTTCGTCGAGCCTATCTACCTGGACGCCGCCATGGAGTTCGCCTGTAGCCACCCCTCTCTGCTCGTCCTCACCGTCGGCTCTAGTCTCTAGCTCGCTGTTCCCCTTCCCTGCCATGGAAGCTGGCCGCTACTGCTCGGCTTCTCTGGTGCGCACGGTTTGCTGGCCCAGTCCCCTCTCCGGCGGTTTCCTCGCCGCGTGCTCTGGTCGTCGTGCCATGTGCCCTTCTCCCATCGCCCCTCTCTGCCTATTCTCCAGCCGTGTTGGTGGTTGGTCGTCGACCTCGCTTGGCCCTGTGTCGTTAGGCTAGTCGACCATGATTGCTGTCGCGTGCGCTTGTCCCTGATGCATATTGCACCGTACTCGGATCTCACCGATTGACTCCCGCCTTCCGTCGTGCTGTGTGCCGGCGTTCCCTCCTGGCAGACCACACCGTCAGTCTCTACCATGCATCCCATTCCTTCGAGATTGGCAACTGTTGTGGTAGTCGTCGCCACGATCTCGCCTATGTTATGTCGCTGGGGATGGTGTCCCGTTCGATGCGTTCGCCTGAACACCACGCTTAGGACTCGTCATCGATTCCCCACCTTTGGTTCGCTCATGCCCAACCACTGATGATGTTGTCGTTCGCCTCCACGTTGTGTGCATCGTCGTTTTCCCTTCATGTGCTCATCCTCGATCTCCGCCTCACCATCACCCTCTATCGCAGCACCGTGTCGACGACTTGTGATTCTCGTCTTCGTGCTCACACCTCGCAAGATGCTGCTCTAGTCCTCGCTAGTTGGATGCTGAACTGAAAAAGGCCCCTGTGTGACGCCACTAAATGCTCGACGAAAAGCCTGAACTAGAAATTATCGTGGTTCTTGCGGAATTCGTGTCGGATTTTACCAATGAGAAATATTAGGGTGTTTGGGAAAAGATGGTGACGTTCCGATGTGTCGCTCATCAAGAGACTGTCGTCGTTCTTGCAAATATTGAGTCGAGTTGATTATGGTGAGCCGATTCTCTACTTTTATTATTTTGTTTTAATGAATGGATCAATATATATGTCGGTTACAATGATTCTCGTATTTTTAGCAATAGTGATACATGATGATTTATTCACATCGCCTAATAATCGTTAGCTTGTAGGTTGTGTGAAGGGTGCTTTGATGACTGTATGTGTCGAGTATGATTAACTCGACACTATGCATGTGATAAGTAGTATGGTTAATATTATGCAGAATGCTTGTTGAAATACTTCATCTCTTGCGGTGGCTAGGATATTTGGGGAGACATGTAGGTCTAGTGTGATGGAATTGGTTCTATGTTTATAGGGAGTGGCATATCGGTGATGAGTAGGATGGATTGGTGTTTCTAGCAAACAGCCGATAACTTATGTTATTGTTATTTATTGCCTAGTGTGTTGTCGGAAAAAGTCGATACCCTGTCATATTAGACATCACATTCTCTAGGTTTATTAATAGATTAAATGTCATAAATAAATAATTGTTGTTACCCAAAATAATTAGGGGGCGATTAAGATCGATAAGTCCATTTCTGTGAAAACCTGAGAATTGCCAGTGGAGAGTGCTTATAAGCGCTTTAGATCTTTGGTTGTTAGGAAAGCCGTTTTGTAGAACTCTATGCTGTAGGATTATGTCCTACTTGCTAGAACAATTAGTGTGGTGCTTTATTTAGTCGATATGCTTTGCATAATATTTTATAATAGTAAATTTAAATCTAATTGTAAAGCTACTATTTGTTACTCTAAGTCCGAGGTATACTAGATTGATTAACTTAAGTATTGTTAGTCTTTGGTGTTATGTGTTAGCTAAGAAAGATATAAAAATTATGATTAGTGTGTTGTTTCGTGATGTTTGAGCTAGCACCGGATAAGCATAAGAGGCGCGAATATTATAGTTAGTCTTACATCGACAACTGGCGTTTCTTGTAATTGGTTCTAATGACTTTTAGTTGTGTGTAATCCTCGACCGTGTAACATTGTCTAGTATAGTTCTTCTTATATTCATACATGTGCATTATGCTTTTCACTTAGGTACGATAATTAATCATGTGATGCGAAAGACGACCCAACTCGACCCCAGGATAATGCAGAGATTGGACATCTCCGCAAGATGATGTCGTCAGTCGGGCCAACCCGAAGATGGATAAATCAAGCAAGTGCTCGACTAAGAGATGATCGCCAAGTGAACGCTGTGGGGGATAGATATCCCCTGGGTCCACTAAAGAAGTAAAAGGCCTCACGAAAGGCCCAAGGGCCCAATAATTCGTAAGGTCATTCTTTCGTGGGCCTAGGGAAAGACAACCAACAAAGAAGAGAAGACGTGAGACTGATTAGTGCAAACCCAGACGGCCCACAACGTCGAACGAATGAATCGCAACAGAGACCCGACTTTCCCGCGCTGAAGCCCCCATGCAACAGAGCCATGCGAGGATAAGTCGGCAAGGGTTGCGTAGGGATAAACTCAAGAGGTTCACTATCTTTTAGCTACTTGTTGTTATCATATCACGTGTACTGCTCCACGGCCGAGTATATAAGGCCTAGGGGGCACCCCTTCAGAAGGATGGACCCTGTTCTACTTAGCCACCCACATAAACTCTCTGCGCCCTCTATCCAGAGAACCCTCTTGTAACCACGCTCATATACACCAGGACGTAGGGTGTTACGCACTTCTAAGCGGCCCGAACCTGCAAATCTTGTCCATTGTCCCTCGTGCGACCGGCACGAACCATTTTGCTACAGTTGTTGACACCGTCCTACTCCTAAAAACACCTTGAGGGGCAACCCCGGGTGTGCGGTCGGACCCAAAACACCGACAGCTGGCGCGCCAGGTAGGGGGTGTGTCGACGATCCAAGCTAGCTCAATGGCCGTCACCTTCCACAGCAAGATCGCCGTACGTCCCGGATCTGTATTCTGCTTCGGGACAATCTCATCCGTAGTAGACGAAGAGGGAATTCTACACCGCCTCGCAGATCTGCCGGAACAGAAGTCTCCTCCAACAAACTCCGAAAATGCTGGAAAGACGCTACCTCCGGCTCTTCGGAAAAAGATCGTCTCCGGGGAGGCTGGAGCTGGGAGCTCGCTGACCCGGAAGACTCCGCTGTCTACTTCCCCGACGAAAGAATGGACACGGGTCGTGAGAAAGAAGGAGACCAGGGGGAGGCAGGTCGTTCTTCCCATTCCTCCGGCCTCAAAGGAGAACAGAAAGAAAGTCGCCGCGACAGCAGTACCGTTCTACCCCGACGTCCTCTTCATCGGGAGAGCAGAGTCGCCCGCCGTCTCTGACGATGAACCGACCGCACCTGGAGAAGAACCACCTCAGCGAGAATCCCGCCGACGAAGGAACCGACGCAGGAACGTTCGACGACATCACGCAGCCGGAGAGCGGGATCCGGAGCAACCTGTCTCGCGAGACGAGGTCTCAGAGATAGGAGAAACTCCGGAAGAACGCGTCTTCAGGGAACGAAGGAACTCTCGACGACGTGATCGCCGGCGGACTCAGGAGCAAGCCGAGCAAGATGCAAGGCAACGGCGCGAGAATCCGCTCTTCGGGCGCAACCTGAACCCCGACTTCGCCCGAGCTATGAACACGCCAAGCGAAGTCGGAGGCGTTCTAGCTCGGATAGCTGACGGACTTCCTCGGACTCCCGACGCCGAGGGATACCGACGCCTGTTCACTCAGGCAGCAAACCATCTTCTACCGCTCGCCCACCCGCCAAACGATTTGCGACACGCCATCAACAGTCGCCGAGACGCGCGAAGCTCTATCAATGCTTCGCGCGAACGGCGGCATGAGAACGAGATTCGCCGTCGGGAGGAGTATGACCGAGATCATGGCTTCCCGACTCAAAGCCAGGCCACCCGAACTGAGTCGGCAACAGCTTCAACTGGTGGAACCACCCGGGGACGGTCGAGGAACCACCACCGCCACTCCCCTCCCCGGGATAGACGACATCCCCGACGACAGGAGGACACGTGCGGAGTATCCGCCCTTACTCCGCGCCTTAGGGCCATCCAATGGCCTCCCAACTTCAAGGTATCCAATGTCGACAAATATGAACCTAAGCAGGATCCAGGGGGTTGGTTAGCCGTTTACACCACCGCTGCTCGGGCTGCCGGAGCATCCGAAGACGTTATGACCGCGTATCTGCCCATCGTCCTTGGGCAAGATGCGCTGCAGTGGCTACGACATCTACCTCGACACTGCATCGACGACTGGGGAGACTTCAGTCGACGCTTCACCGCCAACTTCCAGTCTCTCTCCGACAAGCCAGCGCAACCATGGGACCTCAAATCCATCAAGCGCCGAGGAGACGAGACTCTCCGGTCATACCTTAAAAGGTTCCAAACCATGAGAAACCGCATCCCCGAGGTCACGGAGGCGGCCGTGATCGAGGACTTCTACAGAGGATCTAACGACTCGGCTTTCGTCCGAGCCATACTACAAAAGGCGCCGACTACTTCCGAGGAGCTGTTCCGGGAAGCCGACCTCTACATCACCGCCGACGAGCGGGCCCAGGACCTCATCGGAGGAGCAAAACCCGCACCGACAGCACCACGACGCGACGCGAACCAGCCACCCGACAAATGCTGGGAGAAGAGGCCTCGCGAAGAAGTACACGCCGCCGGACCACCCGCCTCTCGCGCCCGAGGAGGACCTCGTGGAGGCGAGCGTACACTGGACGACATCCTCGACGCCCAGTGCCCGTACCACAAGGACATGCGCCATACTCTACGTAACTGCCGGGACTTCAAGCACTCCGTCGGACATGGTCGACCCTTCCAACCCCTACCGCCTCCTCCACCGAGGGGAGGACCAGGTGAACCACGATAGCCCCATCAGCCGGAGGAGGGGGGAGGAGGAGCTTTCCCGCGCGTTGACAGGGAGGTCAACGTCATCTTCGGCGGACATGGGTCACAGGAGAACAAAAGACAACAAAAGCTCAATGACCGCCAGATACTGGTGGCGACCACCGGCCCTCCCGCCCCGTACCGGTGGTCGGAGCACCCAATCACTTTCACTCGGGAGGATCAATGGCTCAACTTTGACCATCCAGGCAAATACCCGCTCCTCGTCGATCCGGTGATCCGAGAGAGCCGGGTAAAGAAGGTGCTAGTGGACGGGGGGAGCAGCATCAACGTCACCTTCCCCCGTACGCTCCAAGGCTTGGGAGTTCACCTCAAAGAGCTCCACGAGTCAGACACTCCTTTCTTCGGCATCGTGCCGACGGAAGGGGAATACCCGCTGGGCCACATCTACATGCCGGTCACCTTCGGGACTCCGGATAACTACAGAACCGAGTTCCTGAGGTTCGAGGTGGCGAACTTCGACTGCGGTTACAACGCCATCATCGGAAGGCCGGGGCTAGCCAAATTCATGGCCATCCCGCACTATACCTACATGATACTGAAGATGCCAGGACCGCAAGGAATCATAACTGTGCGCGCCGACTTCCAAGGCGCCGCAGAATGTTTCCGAGTGGCCATCCAAGCAGCCCTCACCACCAAGCCGTCAACGGTTCCTTCTACACCGACGAACTCTAAGCCTGAGGAAGACCTCGCCGTGCCGGCAAACGAAGCTCAGGCCGCGACCTCTATGCGGCCGACTGAAGAAACCAAGCGGATCAACCTGGGGTTTGCCGATGAGCGCAAGGCGGCCATCATCAGCTCCAGTTTGAATGACAAATAGGAAAGCGCGCTCATCCAGTTCCTGCAAGATAACCGAGACGTATTCGCATGGCAACCTGCGGATATGCCGGGAGTCCCAAGGGAGTTGGCCGAGCACAAATTGAAAGTCTATCCTCAGGCGAGGCCGATCCGGCAAAAGCTGCGTCGTTTCACGCCCGACAAGAGAGAGGCCATTCGTGCCGAGTTAGCTCGCTTGGTCGCAGCCGGATTTATTAGAGAAGTATTACACCCCGAGTGGTTAGCCAACCCTGTTCTTGTACTCAAAAAGAATAAAGTGGATTGGCGCATGTGCGTCGACTATACTGATCTCAACAAACACTGTCCGAAGGATCCCTTCGAGCTCCCGAGGATAGATCAGGTGGTGGATTCCACCGCTGGATGTTCTATGCTGTCTTTCTTAGATTGCTACTCCGGGTATCATCAGATTAGTCTGGCAAAAGAAGACGAGGAAAAAACGGCGTTCATCACCCCGTTTGGTGCTTTCTGTTATACCTCCATGCCGTTCGGCCTCAAAAACGCTGGAGCGACTTATCAGAGAGCCATTCAAACATGCTTAGCCGATCACTGGGGCAAGCGTGTGGAGGCCTACGTAGACGACGTGGTGATTAAAACGGAGAATCCAGAAAACTTCATCGAAGACTTATAGCTGGTTTTCAACAGCCTGAGAAGATATAGATGGAAGCTCAATCCTGAGAAATGTGTCTTCGGGGTACCAGCAGGAAAGTTACTCGGATTTATTGTCAGCCACCGGGGAATTGAAGCTAATCCAGATAAGATTGAAGCTATCATGAAGATGGAAGCCCCTCGGTCGCAAAAGAAGGTTCAGCGACTCACTGGATGTATGGCAGCCCTGAGCAGATTCATATCCAGGCTGGGAGAAAAAGGTCTGCCATTTTACAAACTGCTCAAGAAGGTGGATAAGTTTCAATGGACGTCAGAAGCACAAGAAGCTCTAGACGCACTGAAGAAATTCCTGACAACACCACCAGTACTAAAGCCGCCCCGGCGAGCTACGCCGACTCAACCAGCTGAAGATTTGCTGCTATATATCTCTTGCACGACTCACGTGGTAAGCACTGCGTTGGTAGTCGAGCGAGTGGAAGAAGGGCATGCCTATCCGGTACAACATCCTGTCTACTTCATCAGTGAGGTTCTAGGTCCATCAAAGAAAAAGTATCCTCAAGTTCAGAAGCTATTATATGCAGTACTTCTAACTGCCCGCAAGCTGCGCCACTACTTTGACGACCACAAAGTCATAGTAGTCACTGGTTTTCCAATAGGGGATATTCTTCACAACAAGGAAGCCATTGGCCGAATAGCCAAGTGGGCTTGCGAGTTGGGATCCCATGATATCGAGTTCCGACCTCGCACTGCCATCAAAACTCAAGCACTGGTCGATTTCGTATCAGAGTGGACAGAACAGCAAGTTCCAGACAATCCAGAAACAGCAGAAGTATGGCGAATGTATTTTGATGGCTCGCTGAAGCTGCAGGGAGCAGGAGCAGGGATTCTCTTCACTGCACCTGGAGGCGAGCACCTCAAGTATGCTCTCCAGTTGCTATTCCCGACCTCTAACAATGCAGCCGAGTATGAAGCTTTGATACACGGATTAAACATCGCCATATCACTGGGTGTCAAGAGACTGATGGTATATGGAGATTCTCTGGTAGTCATCAGTCAGATAAACAAGGAATGGGATTGTTCAAGTGATTCAATGGGAAGATACTGCGCCGCCGTCCGAAAGCTAGAAGATAAATTCGAAGGTCTGGAGTTTCATCATATAGAAAGAGATCGGAACACGGCGGCCGATGTACTGTCCAAGCTCGGATCCGGTCGGACTCAGGTCCCGCCCGGGGTCTTCGTGCAAGAAATTCTCCAGCCGAGCGTCTCGACGGATCAAACAGAAGAATGCAACATCATAGATCAACCCGAGTCAGACTCTGATGACTGGAGGCAACCGATTATTAAGTATATAAAGAATGAAGAAGAACCAGATGACAAGAACTCGGCAGAGCGCATTGCCAGACAATCAGCTCACTATACACTCATTGGGGAGGTATTATACAGGAGGGGCGCGTCAGGCGTCCTCATGAAGTGCGTTCTCCCGTCCACCGGGAAGCAACTTCTGGAGGAAGTCCATGCAGGGCAGTGTGGAGTACATGCAGCATCCAGAACATTAGTCGGGAAGGTTTTCAGGTCAGGATTCTATTGGCCGACGGCGAAGAACGATGCAACCGAGTTAGTTCAGAGATGCGACGCTTGCCAATACCTGTCAAAGCAACAGCACATGCCAGCACAGCAGCTACAGACCATACCAGTAACTTGGCCTTTCGCATGCTGGGGATTGGATATGATTGGACCTTTCAAGAAAGCTCAAGGAGGATACACCCATGTATTGGTGGCAATTGACAAATTCACTAAATGGATAGAGTTCCAGCCCATTGCCTCTTTAACCTCTACTAAAGCCGTGGAATTCATACAAAGCATAATATTCAGATTTGGGATACCAAACAGTATCATCACTGACTTGGGATCCAACTTCACCAGTTCAGAATTCTTTGACTTCTGCGAGCAAAAAAGCATTCAGATCAAGTATGCATCTGTAGCCCATCCGAGAGCCAACGGGCAGGTTGAGCGAGCCAACGGAATGATAGTGGAGGCACTTAGAAAAAGGGTCTTTGATAAAAACGAAAAATTCGCAGGAAAATGGATAAGAGAATTGCCTTATGTTGTTTGGAGTTTGAGAACCCAACCTAGCCGGGCCCTGCATGGAAATACTCCTTTCTTCATGGTCTATGGGTCAGAGGCAGTGCTACCTGCTGATCTCAAGTTTGGGGCGCCAAGATTGATCTTCGAAAGCATAGCAGAAGCCGAAGCCACCAGGCTGGAGGATATTGATGTACTCGAAGAAGAACGACTGAATGCAGTAATCCAATCAGCATGATACCAGCAGACTCTAAGGCGCTACCACGACAAAGCTGTGCGGCAACGTTTCTTTTCGATAGGAGACCTCGTCCTCCGCCGAATTCTAACGGGGGAAGGACGGCACAAGTTATCACCCTTATGGGAAGGGCCATTCATAATAGCAGAGGTCACTCGGCCCGGATCGTATCGCCTCACTCAGATGGATGGCACAGAAGTGCGGAACTCCTGGAACATAGAGCACCTCCGAAAATTTTACCCCTAGCTGTATCTCAAAACAGCCGGGGCGACCATGTATTCTGTATAATGGAAATAACGTCATCAATAAAGAGAGATTTCAAAGATACTTGGCTCGTTCACGATTGACTTGCATTCTTACTTAACTCGGGGTGACCACTATGCCCTACAAACGGAGCAATCGACTTAAGTCGGCAACGACTTAAGGCGGTGCAACATGCTCACGCTTACTTAACTCGGGGTGACCACTATGCCCTACAAACGGAGCAATCGACTTAAGTCGGCAACGACTTAAGGCGGTGCAACATGCTCACGCTTACTTAACTCGGGGTGACCACTATGCCCTACAAACGGAGCAATCGACTTAAGTCGGCAACGACTTAAGGCGGTGCAACATGCTCACGCTTACTTAACTCGGGGTGACCACTATGCCCTACAAACGGAGCAATCGACTTAAGTCAGCAACGACTTAAGACGGTGCAACATGCTCACGCTTACTTAACTCGGGGTGACCACTATGCCCTACAAACGGAGCAATCGACTTAAGTCGGCAACGACTTAAGGCGGTGCAACATGCTCACGCTTACTTAACCTAGGGTGAACACTATACCCTACTAACGGAATTACCGGCTAAAGTCATTGACGGCTTAAACCGGTATAGCATACTCGCGCTTATGCAGTTCAGGGGATGATTTCCATATCCCACAAACAAACTTCATAATCATCATGCAGCGTTACCACAAATTCGCAATTCGGATACAATAAGAAAGTGATGATGCCATTCGAATGATAAGCCGATAAACTCTAACAAGTACTTGATCATGCTAACTGCGCGCTCAGAGCACGCGAACTGTTTCTTTATTTTCCAATGTCTTTCTCAGGAACGACTGACGAAGAAGGGCGATTCGAGGAATCAGGGGCAGCATTCACATTGGCTCTTATATCTTCAGGGACAACCACGCCGGGTCTTCTCATCAAGATTCGTCCCGCCCGAATAGCTTTGTCCAGGGCTTTATCACGCTGAGCTTTGAAAGTGACAGCAGCTTCTTCGGCAACTTTAACAGCCTGCTGAGCAGCTTCTAACTCCTGAGCAATGGATTTCTTAGAAGCTCGGAGTCCCTTGATGGTGGCATCCTTTGCTGATAGCAACTGTGTAAGGCGGGTCACTTCGTCCGAGGATTCTTGCAGCTGACGGCGCTGATTGTCCAGCTCCTCCATCGTAAAACGGTGGCTCCTCTCCAAGATGGTCAGCGAGTTGCTGGAATCTCGGTACAATCTGTCCAGGTTGTCGCGAGAAGCAGCAAGGATGCATTTTTCTTCCTACAAGCAAAAATCAACTCATTCAGAATCCAAGAGCATGATAAGGCGAAGCACGGGTTCGTAAGCTACCTTCTCAGAGTCAAGCTGAGCATGAAGAGAAGAACTCAGAGCGTTGGCATCATCCAAAGCCGCGGAGACCTGACTCAATTCAATCTGGCTCTGAGAATACTTCTCCTCGAAGTCAGCGCACCGTCGAGCCATCTCAGCTTGATCTTGGGAATGTTTTTCTTCAAGAACTGTAATCCGCCGAGTCATCCCTATCAAGAGGTATTCAAACGAAATGAGGTCAGAAGGTAAAACAATCCACGAGCAAGAACAAAGAAAAAGAAGAAAAGACACTAACCAGCATTAGTTGCCTCCAACTCGGATGCACGACCCCGAAGCAACACCGGATTCCAACGCTCAAGAGATGAAGCCACCTCCGGGATGGAAGCACCCTGCGACTTCAGCTGGCCGACTATTCCATCCACCAAAGCCTGATAAGAAGAGCGGATGAACATAATAGCAACAATTCATGCAACATAAAGATCAAACTAAAGCACAGCACAACACCTGGAGGTTGGAAAAGAACGAAGGGATCCCCAAGTCAGGAGAAATCAGCTGATGACCAGGTGCCAGACCACCACCCGAAGCAGCTTGCAGCAGACCAGCAGGAACGAGCTCAGTACATTCAACAGAGCCTAACGCCAGACCAGTGGGATGCTGCCCTCTAAAGCGACCCCCTGATCCGGAGTTTGGGCCACCACCATACCGCCAGAGTGTGGAGGTGAACCTGCATGAACATCCATGGAAGTGCAGGAAGGAGACCTCGCTCGGACACCCTCGGGGGCTGGGTCAAAGTTGGCACTGCCCACTTGAGCCGGATCATCCCCGGCAACACCCTCGGGGGCTGGGCAGTGGCCTACATTCCTCACCCGAGCTGAGTCCTCCCCGGCGACATCCTCGGGGGCTGGACACGTGTCAGCACTATTCAAGGGATCCAAGCTCTCTGCCGTGACCACCTCTAAGGTTGACGGGCCTTCAGCTACTTCCATGGGATCAGGACGGTCCAAGTCAGCATCCCGACCCTCGAGATCATGCTCTAAGGTTGACGAGGCACGGGATGACCTCAGCCCAGCATCTGGCACGGCAGCACAAGTTTCTGTTGCATCAACATCCACAGGCTCTGATAGCAACTCTTCTGGGACCATATCCTCTAGAGCTTGATCAAAATTGGCCATAGACAGCTCTTGCAGACCAATAAGGGCAGACAAAGCAGGAGAAGGGACTCCACTACTTCCACCGCTAGCAACAAACTGCCGACTGTTTTTCCGAGTTAATGGAGTGTCATTTTCTTCCTCCTCATCTTCCACAGTAACAGCACGAACAGCATCCTCAGCGGGGTCAGCAGCAGGCGGAGCACACCCATTGGGATCAATGTCAGCAAGGCCAGTTGCAGTCATTTCTTCAGCAGCAGGAGCTAAGGTACTAGCATCCTCGTCAAAGCTGGATACTCGTCGGAGGCGTCTTCTCTTCTTCTTCTGCTCATCAGCAGAAGGCTCGGGCTGACTGGTTCGGCTAGGGCGCCTCGGGCGAGTGCTGACAGGTTTCGGGACATCCAAGGTCGCATCAACCTCTGGAAGGGGCACCACTGCCAATGTACCATCAGGAGCAGCATCAGATGAATCCTCAGCTAGCAGATCAAGCATGTCATTTATGTCTGCATCACTAGGGTTCAGGGGCACTTCAAAATAAATCTGCCGTTCATCATCAGGTATCTCCCCGAGCGAAGCAACTAAAGAACGGACCTCTTCAGCAGAGGGTCGCACTCTAAGACCCAAATTGCTATCAGTCACGGGCGGATTGGACGCAAAAAGGGTGAAAGCTTTGGGAGAAGGTAGATTCCAAGCCGAGTATGCCACTGGAGCACCAACGTTTGAAACTTTACCCCTGAGGATCATCTCGAGTCGGCTTACCAAATCAACAGAAGGAATTCTCCTATTGGTAACTCGGGTTGAGTCGGCCAGCCCTCGATAAAGATATGCCGGATAGGCCCTGTCTTTCAGCGGCTGAATGTTTTTGAAAACAAAATCTGTGACCACAGCTTCGGCAGTCAGACCTCTCTCTTTCAGTAATCCGACTTCAGTAAGCAACACGCCTGCCTCGGCCACTTCTTGATCCGTGGGAGACTCAGTCCAACTCGGAGTACGAACGTCTGGCTGTCTTCCTGAACGGGAAGGGAGAGAATTTCCATAATTATCGATTATAAACCACTCCAGACGCCAACCTTTAATGCTGTCTTTGAGGGGTATCTCGAGATACTCGGTCTTCCGCCCACGGCGCATCTCCAAACTGGCACCTCCGACCAACTGATGTTGCCCCCCGGCCATCCCAGGACGGCAGTGATACAGATACTTCCATAAACCAAAATGTGGCAGCACGCCGAGATAAGCTTCGCAAAGGTGAACGAAAATAGAGATTTGGAGAATGGAATTAGGGTTCAGGTGAGTCAGGTTGATGTGATAAAAATCAAGGAGGCCACGGAAAAAAGGAGATATGGGAAGGCCGAGGCCGCGAAGAAGGAAAGGAGTGTAAACTACTGACTCGTGGGTATCTTCGGTTGGGACAGTAGTCCCGTGGCAAACCCGCCAAGAACAGAGTTCCCGCGGAGGAAGAACCCCGATAGAGACAAGGCGGAGAAGCTCAGCTTCAGAAATTACAGACATGTGGTTACCTGCGAAGGGTAACTGGCTGTTGGGGTCGATTGCGGGGATCACTGCAGCAGACGAGTTCGCAGTTTTTCTCTTGGGCGCCATCTTGCTTCTCACTGGCGAAACAGAGTAGGAGGCGAGTGGCAGAGAAGATTCAGATGCAGAAATGCAAGAACTAGGGCACGGAAAGCAAAGGCGGCTAAAAGCGCGACTCTTAAGGGATATTCTTGAGCCAGATACTCTTTCAAAAAGTGCCCAGTCATCACCCGGCGGTCATTTCCGAAATCCCAGCATGCCACGTGGATATCCGACAGTTATTTCCAAGAAAGCCGACGTGCCACCTCGTCACTCGATTATTTTTCCTCAAAGTAACTTGTGAAGCTGGCTATCACTCGGCGTTGCCTCTAAAACGCCGACCACGTGTTCAATCGCTCGGCATTACTTCTAAAATGCCGACGCCGACCTTCAATCACTCGGCGTTGCCTCTAAAACGCCGACCACGTGTTCAATCGCTCGGCATTACTTCTAAAATGCCGACGCCGACCTTCAATCACTCGGCGTTGCCTCTAAAACGCCGACCACGTGTTCAATCGCTCGGCGTTGCCTCTAAAATGCCGACGCCGACCTTCAATCACTCGGCGTGTCCTCTAACACGCCGACCACGTGTTCAATCGCTCGGCATTACTTCTAAAATGCCGACGCCGACCTTCAATCACTCGGCGTGTCCTCTAACACGCCGACCACATGTTCAATCGCTCGGCATTACTTCTAAAATGCCGACGCCGACCTTCAATCACTCGGCGTGACCTCTAACACGCCGACCACGTGTTCAATCGCTCGGCATTACTTCTAAAAATGCCGACGCCGACCTTCAATCACTCGGCGTTGTCTCTAAAACGCCGACCCCGTATTCTGTCGCTCGGCATTACTTCTAAAATGCCGAAGCCGACCTTCTATCATTCGGCATTGCCTCTAAAACGCTGGTCTTGTGTTCGATTGCTTGGTGTTACTTCTAAAACGCTGATGTCAACCTTCACATCGCTCGGCGTTGTTTCTACTGTATCAAAAGAATCAGTTCAACATTCAGAAAAAGCAACGACAAGTCATCAAAAAGGGGGGATCAACGACAGTTCTTGATTAAAGGGAAGTTAATAAGTTTACAAACCAACTCCTCAGGAGTTGGTGCTTCCCTACTTCTACTCTACATTACTACTACTACTAAACTACACTATACTACCCTACATTACTACTACATTATTCTAATTATACTAACATTTAAAGACCAGTGGCCCTGCCGCCGCTGCCCTTGCCGCCGCCGCCTCCGGTGCTGCCCACGCTGCTGCTGCCCTTGGTGCCGCCCTTGCCGCCGCTGCCTCCGCCGCCGTTGCCGCCATCACCGTCGTCGTCGCCTCCGTTGTCGTCGTCGCCGTCGTCGTCGTCGTCATCTTCGCCCTCGCCGCCGTCCGAGTCCTCCTCGTCCGAGGAGTACTCAGACTCATCCGAGCCCTCGAGCCCGGAGCGCTCGACGGCCCGGATGTACGTCCAGACCTCCGCCGCAAGCCCCTGGGAGTCGTCTGAGTCATCAGACGACTCACGCAGGGGGATGGGAGCCGGAGACCCCTCGGACTCAGAGGAGAACTCCTCCTCTGAGTACTCCGAGTCACCAAACTCCTCCGATGGAGGAGTCGGCTCACGCTTGCGCTTGTTGTTCTTGCCCATGGTGGAAGCAGACAGAAGGGAGGAAGAAGAAGGCGGTAAAGAGTAGTGAAGAGATGTGAAAAAACCAGAGAAGCAAAGGTGTTATTTATAGAAGGGAAAGGCAACCGCTCACTTCTAACCGCGGTCACTGAACAGTCGCAAGGCATTCAATAAGCACTTCCACCCATCTGAAGACACGTCAGACGGCGGACGCCGTTTCATGCAACACTACACCCATTGGGACTCCAGTCAACAGCGCAAAGGATATGATGACACTAGCCGTCCCATCGCATTACTACTCAGAGGCAACCGGCTAAAATACTCAGCGTACCAAGCCGTCCCTTGCCCACACCCATTGGGGGGGGACGCCCAGGAATTATCAGTATATTTTTCAAAACGGTCACATCCGTGCAGGGCATGCAGTGAATACCTCAAGACAAAAATGAGATATCAGTAAGGATCAGAGGAAAGCCAAATATAGCTAGCAAAGTATAAGATATGGCCGACAGAAGCGACGTGAAGACTAGACAGAGAACGTCCGTCAAACGTCCAATCAATCGCAGAAGCAAATAAATTGCACTACCTAGCAAGATATGGATGGATTGCAAACTCGGCTGCTAAAGACAAAATATACGCTGACCTTTGCAGCAAAATATTGATGACATAATGCTGACCTCCAAAGCATAATGCAAAATAGCTTCATGCCAGTTTCCACAAGCAAAAAGAAGACCTTCGAATGGATTATCCTTAAAAAATCCATTTGAAGGTCGGGGGCTACACCCATTGGGTGCACCTCTGGTGCACCCCATGGAGTATTATTCTAAACCGATATAGCGCCGACTTCTAAGGCGTAGAGCAAGATTGAAAAGACCAATCCTCAACCGAGATGCAGGAGCGCGAATGGAGATAACCTTTGGAAAAAGACCTTCGAGCAGACTATCTTCTAAAATCTACTCAAAGGTCGGGGGCTACACCCATTGGGTGCACCTCCGGTGCACCCAATAAAGTCCAGAGTCTTACAATCCAAAATGCCGACCTCTAAGGCACAAGCACAAAACCAAACTTTGGTCGAACAAGTGATCAGAGCCAGAGAAGACAGCAGGAAGTCATTTTTTGGACCTTGGATCTTTGAGTCGATTACCTCTAAATCAACCCAAAGATCGGGGGCTTGTGGGGGATAGATATCTCCTGGGTCCACTAAAGAAGTAAAAGGCCTCACGAAAGGCCCAAGGGCCCAATAATTCGTAAGGTCATTCTTTCGTGGGCCTAGGGAAAGACAACCAACAAAGAAGAGAAGACGTGAGACTGATTAGTGCAAACCCAGACGGCCCACAACGTCGAACGAATGAATCGCAACAGAGACCCGACTTTCCCGCGCTGAAGCCCCCATGCAACAGAGCCATGCGAGGATAAGTCGGCAAGGGTTGCGTAGGGATAAACTCAAGAGGTTCACTATCTTTTAGCTACTTGTTGTTATCATATCACGTGTACTGCTCCACGGCCGAGTATATAAGGCCTAGGGGGCACCCCTTCAGAAGGATGGACCCTGTTCTACTTAGCCACCCACATAAACTCTCTGCGCCCTCTATCCAGAGAACCCTCTTGTAACCACGCTCATATACTCACCAGGACGTAGGGTGTTACGCACTTCTAAGCGGCCCGAACCTGCAAATCTTGTCCATTGTCCCTCGTGCGACCGGCACGAACCATTTTGCTACAGTCGTTGACACCGTCCTACTCCTAAAAACACCTTGAGGGGCAACCCCGGGTGTGCGGTCGGACCCAAAACACCGACAAACGCCATCTAACAAACACTAACCTAGTGTTATTCCAGGCAAGCCTCAATGCATTTACCCCTTTCCTTGTTGTTTTAAACTCTTTATCACTTCAGATGATGCATTAGGTGATAGGAGTTGTGTGCTAAACAATTGTTGCATTTCCTTCCTTGGAAACTGATTACCATTCCTTGATACCTGATTTACTTAAAGGTTTTCTAATGCTTAGCTTTGCTTTACAAAACAAAATGTTTTGCTTTTAAACAAAAGGTGATTCTTCATATGGGATGGGAATTTTTCAAAGAAAAGACTTGATGGGGAATCCATCATGGCCGTGATGGGTTCAACATCTGAAAGGATGTACCTCTGTGAGGTACCAAACTTTGGGGTTGTAAATGATAAAGACGAGACCGGGCGGGTGACTTGCACGAGAAGGAAGTCTCGGTGTAGTGTCTTCGTCTGAGTCGATTAAGAACCGAACCGATGTAGGCTTGATGATCGAGAACCTTTTAACTAGCCACATGCCTCGTCATGGTAAGCTTTGCCTCGGTCGGACCAATACCAGAAAGGCCACCACGCAATGGGAGTGGAGAGATGGCGAGAGTAGCGTGTACCCTCCGTGACAAGAGGCTGGACGGTGGTGTATCTGTGCTCTCAGTTGGCGTGAACCCATTCTGGGCTTGAGAAACCCGGTGGCGAGTTGACATATGCAAGGGTTAAGTGCTACATATGTCGTGTGGTCGGAGATCCTCAGCTAGGTATTAATCGATTCGGATCACCGTTGCTTCTCGGACATGAAGACTTGGTCACTGACTTACACGTAGCAATCAAGTGAACTAAAGGGATGATAAAAGACGGCTAATATAGGCCAAGTGCTTGATCTAAAAAGAAAGAATTCTAGCTGTACGTAACTACTTAACCTGATAAGTAAAATGAATTTTTAAAGATCCACTCATTATAAGCTTTTCTGCAAAAAAAAGAGTCTTTGAATCTTGGTAAGCTTTATCTTGATTCCCAAAAGGCAACATATCTTTGAGAGTCTTTTTCCTTAGACGGGTAAGACTTGCGAAAGTATATTTCGTACTCAGGGTTTTCGAACCCATGTTGTTGCAGGTACTAGATTTGTGCTGCTGTGGATGGTGTTAAGCGCCGGTGGGCACGACCTTATTATAGGTTAAAGTAGCTATTTTATGCTTCTTATTGAGGATTGTCATTGAGCTAGCATATATTTCAAACTTATAAATAATTTATAACATTGCAAAGTTTATTCTTTTGAATCACTTTTGTAATCACTCCGATAAATATAATGTAAATTTGTTGTAACTTATAACTTTTGTAATAAAGAAATTCCGCTGCAAAAATGTTAGTGTGTGATTTGTGTTTACTTAATCTTGCGATCCTGTTTGTAAGTGGTTTATACGGGGTCTTTGGGACATCAGATGGATCCTGTTAAGTTATTTGGTGCACATGCATAGTCGTGTGAGGTCTTTGAGACGAGGACATGTGTATGTGGGCCCAATAACTTAGGAGGTTTTGTCATATGACACAAAAGGAGAATGACAGAATAGGGAATGCCAATCTTACTTTACTGCCTTAATAAGATTTACTTCCAAAGTTCTGAACGATTAATATGATGATACATGGATCTTTCAGCCAGCATATAGTCAGAATAATAAGTTTGTTTCGGTCAGGTTACAAATGGCACTTATAATCAATAAACAATATCAGATAAAATTCAAATCTCGACAAAGGTGGAAAACTTCAAAAGCTGTAAAGCGAAAAGGTCAGCACTTGACTTTTAGCAGCCATCTGAAAATTGTTAGAAGCCACCGATGAATACTGAATGTAATCTTCTATACATTTTCTTTCGAATGATGTCAGGCATAAAATCTTCTATACATACAATGATTCAGCGGGTTCCTTAGACTTCGCTGAGATTATGGACGTAAAATCGTCAGCCACCAAAGATCTGAAAAATATTTATTGACATTATATTAGTTCTGCCAACAAAAGAACCTTAATCTCTAACAAAAGGCAAAATAAATTGTTGGTAACTTGTTTCTAATTGCTTCGTGGCATCAAAAATAAGACTAACACAAGTAAAAATTAAGAACCTTCGTATTCATGTTTGTTACTTATCCAAAGTAACAGTTTGAAGAAAAAGGTTCATTTAGGAAAATGTGAACGAAGAGTCATTAGATGGTATAGAAATAAATGACAAATAACAAGACTCATCTCATATATTTTAGCATTTTTATTACATCTTTCTTTGTATCAAATAAATTTACAAACATATATTCGGCCTCTTTGTATAATATAGCTCAAAGGTTCTTTGAAGGCTAAGCAAGACGAAGCTAAGACACTTGAAAAGATGAATTTATACATGACACTATTCATCTATTTATAAGAAAAATGAATAGCCTCATACAAAATTACATCCATACCCTCTAGATTTTACATGATTTACCAATGACATTAGGGCAGCATTGTCCTTTCCCTTTCTTTCTTAACGCTCAAGATTTCATCTTCTTCTCCTTCGTCCCTTCTTATTCGAAACTTGCCTTATGCCGACGGTCGGTGACCTTCGGTTTGCACCTTTGATGTGCACTTATGCAGACGAAGCCTCTATATTCGAAGACTAGCTTCGTGCGTCCTTTATATACCTGAAAACACATCTGTTTATTCTGAAACAAGAGTTATTTGAGTATCTTTAGAAAAGGTAGTCCCCAACATAAGTAAACGCATGTAAAGGCAAAAAAAAACCAACAAAATACCTTGGTTTTGTGAATTGTGACAGCCATGAGTATGTACGTGTGTTGATGTGGATACTACTTATTGTTGGTTACCCCTACATTATTTCGCGATGAATTGACTGTCCTTACAAATATCTTAAGTCCAAGTTCGACTATTCCACAGATAGTGATGCCGATATTGGTTATCGAATCGAACAAGCTAGCGATATTTGAAGTCTCAAAGTCCTATGTGCTCAGCAACCGAAGATGACTTCAGGGACATTATCTTCCTGTCATTCTTTAGTCTTTACCCTCAGCTAGTCGTCAGCCATGTGCATAGTTTACAGTCATCCCTCTCGTTGGATGACAACAGAAGCTATTTTTGGCGGCCATAAACTGCCAAAAATAAACCATGTGTCGTCAAAAGCAAGTTATTTTCGGTGGCATAAAACTTATTTTCCCATTCCCGGCTGCCATTCCGTGTTCTGTCATTCCCATTCCCCAATCCCCACACTGTCTTTCTCATTCCCCCTCCACGCAAATTCCATTTTCATTCTCACGTGCATCCCACGCCTAGCTAAAATTAAATTAAAAAAACACAAATGTGGCCCTAATGGGATTCGAACCTGTGACCCCTCCCATTCCCGGCTCCCGGCTGCCACTCCGTGTTCTGTCATTCCCATTCCCCCATCCCCGCACTGTCTTTCTCATTCACCCTCCCACAATCTCATTTCCATTCCCACGTGCATCCCAGCCTAGCTAAAATTAAATTAAAAAAAACACAAATGTGGCTCCAATGGGATTCGAACCTGTGACCCCTCCCATTCCCGGCTCCCGGCTGCCACTTCGTGTTCTGTCATTCCCATTCCCCCATCCCTGCAGTGTCTTTCTCATTCACCCTCTCACAATCCCATTTCCATTCCCACGTGCATCCCACGCCTAGCTAAAATTAAAATAAAAAAACACAAATGTGGCCCTAATGGGATTCGAACCTATGGCCCCTCAAGCAAATGTGCTCATAACTACCACTACACCAGATGTGTGTTTATGTCAATATCTGTTACAGTAAAAATATCTACTACATCTCTCTCAAAGCCCACCTGCTACCCTTGCACAATGTGTAGTAGTAGATAATTATCAACGAGATTCGTGAATTATATTTTTGGATAGAGGGAGTAGTATTTAAAGAAGAGCCTTGCATGCAATTTCTTTTGTTTGAGTAATATTTTCAACTTAAATTTTTTTTATATGTGTGACATTTATTCTCCGTAATATTTTTTTCCATGGATCTGACTTGTGAGTCATTTTCATAAACCAACGCCAAAGATGAATCCATGTTTCTTACTTGGAAACCCCGAACAAACACCACTGGTAGGAGGCGCTCGCATTGGCGTCGCTCATAAACGACGAGAAGAAGCTTGGTGACTGCCAGTTCGACCTCTGGAAGCAGTACTACGTGGCCGCATGCATCGTTGTGTTCGGCAAGCTCCGACGCAGCCGTCGCTTGGACGCGGTTCAGAGCGGCTGCACCGCGCTGTCCATCTTCAAACAGGGGGTCCTCATGGTCATCGCCAACGCCGGCGACTCTCGGGTTGTTCTGGGCACCGCATCCGACAATGGAGTCGTCACGCCGTCCAGCTCATCGTCTACCTGAAGCTCAACTTGCCACGTAAGTCACTACTGACCGGCCATGAATTCTTGTGCGCTGGGATGACGGCCGTTGCTGACGTTGTGTGAGTGTCTTCGAACAAGATGTATGTAGAGGAGTAGCACATCCGATGGTGCAACGGCTAGGTGTACTACCTCGCTGATGAGCCTGGGGTGCACTTCATTTGGCAGCCCAGCCAAGAGTCATCGGTACTCGCCATGTCGTGCACGTTCGACAACTACTATATCAAGGACTATGGCGTCATCTTGGCGCCAGAGGTGACGCAGAGGAATGACAACAATGACCACTCGCCATCGTCGGGGTAGCTTTTGTGCCGGCCTGCCTTTAATTCTCTTCGCAAACACATACACTTGCCTTTTTGTTTAAGCAAGCGTGTATGGTGGTGCGTACCTGATGACTGACAATGTACGAGGGAACTTCTACCGGCAAGTGTGGCACGTGCTCTTCAATGATGAGACCATGTAAATCGTGGCATATATCGAAGTCTGCATGATACTGATGGTTGCAATGTAGTAGTGAAACAGCTAAATTAAAATAACAAAATTTATGTATGGCTAGGATTACAAATGGATTATGAAACATTTTCTTATAACAATATAAGACATATTTTGTATATAAGTTATTATATGTTCCCGTTGCAACGCACGTGCACTCACCTAGTATATATATATATATATATATATATATATATATATATATATATATATAACATCAACACAAATCCATCATTTTGATAGAATAATTCTTCATAAATACCATAAAATCACCACAAATATCACAATTCATCCACACAAGTATCACAATCCATCCACCACAAATATCACATCCATCACAATATACCACATACATTAGAATCTATAAGAGTTCATATCAAATCCATTATCAGGGGCCAAATTCATCACAAGAGTCAATTGATCCCATATAGGGGTCGTTTGAGTTGTGGCCACTACCTACAGAAGCGAAGAAGTTGTTGACGAAGTCGGCTGTCTAGTTTGGAGTCTAAAAGAAAGAAGAATACAATAGTAATTATAGTATTAACTTGACCACTATTTAAATGAATTGTTTGTCAAACTAATCTCTTCTTTAGTAGCTCCCACTTCCAGAAGCTCCTCCTGGTGCTGGTATTACCGGTGGTGGCGTGTTGTGGCCCATAACCCCCGATCCCTTCAAAATCAAGTTAAGTCAAGATTTGAAAGGTTAACACAAACGATAAGTCTAAACTAAATTGAATTTTATGGCCTACTCGGAGGTGATCTTTGTGAGGAGCCACACTTTGATCCACTAGGAGAACTTATCGATCGCGACAAAGATGTGAGTGTAGCCCCCTGGTACCTTTTTGAGAGGTTTGACTAGATCGAGAGCCAAGATGGCAAACGACTAGGTGACAGGGATGGTTTGGAGTGCCTAAGCGGGTAGATGGGTCTGCCACACGTAGTACACACACCCTTCGCAAATCCTGACCACTTGATGTCTGTCCGACACCATGGTGGGCTAATAGTATCCCTGTCAGAAGGCATTCCCCACGAGGATCTTGGGGCGGCATGGTGCCCATAGATCCTGCCATGGATATCTTCCAAGAGCTATTTCCCTTGTTCAATTAGGATGCATAGCTGCCTTATCCCGTTGTTCCCCTTCTTGTAGAGGTCTCCCCCGATTATGACGAAAGATTTGGCCTGCCGATGAAACCTTGAAAGTCGCCTAGAGGGGGGTGAATAGGCGAAACCTGAAAATTAAAACTTTATCCCCCAACTAGATCCCTTGATTAGTGGTTAGAACAAGATATACAATTATCGGAGTATAAAAACTAAGTCCTTCGCTTGAAAGGAGTATTGTTTTCAAATAATGCAGAATTGATAAATCAATACTACTAATAAGTCTATGAGAATAAATCAAGAGGACTTGGATAAAAAGAGAAATAACACAAGTTCTTTCTTGCAAGGTGTTACTTCACTAAATGAGAATTTAACTTAAAGCAACACCAAATAGTATTAGCAAAGAATGGTGCAAGAAAAACTTAGAAAGGGAGAGAACAAACAAATCATAAGCAATAAGCACATGAGACACGGGTGATTTGTTTTACCGAGGTTCGGCCCTCGAAGGCCTAGTGCCCGTTGAGGAGTCCACTAAGGACGGGTCTCTTTCAACCCTTTCCCTCTCTCCACCGATCACACAAGACCGACGAGCACTTCTTCTCAAGGATCACTTAAGACCCCGCAAGGACCACCACACTCTTTGGTGTCTCTTGCTAGCTTTACAAGCCTCCAAAACTTTGGAGGAAGTTCAATGGGAGTCAAAACTCCACGCACAAATGAACGCAAGATGTAGCACACACTTTCTCTCAATGAATCTCACAAGGCACTAGAGCTTAAACTCACACGAGAAGCTTTCTTTTGCTTGCTCTCTCTTTTGTAGCACTTGTGTGGGTTGTAGTGGTCTAAATCTTGTGTATAGGATGGATCAATGAATAGAGGTGGTTGGGAGGGCTTGAATATGTCAACTATATGACTTGGAATGTTGCTTGGGCTCTCCCTTCTTGAAGTGGCCGGTTGGGGTGGTATTTATAGCCACCATTCAAATTGTAGCCGTTGGAGAAGGCTGCTGGCGATGGGTGTCCGGTGCGCCATCGGACAGTGTCTGATGTGCCGCCACGTCATCCTGCCGTTAGGGCTTGGAGCTGGTCGACCGTTGGAGGCTTTGTCCTTATGTGGCACCGGACAGTCCGGTGCCCCTCTGACCATCTACCCTGACATCTGAATTGCACTGTTCACTTTGCAGAGTCGATCGTTGCACGCAGATAGCCGTTGCTCCGCTGGTGCACCGGACAGTCCGGTGGCACACCGGACAGTCCGATGAATTATAGCGGAGCTGCGCCTGGAAAACCCGAAGCTGAGGAGTTTGACCTGATTCACCCTGGTGCACCGGACACTGTCCGGTGCGCCAGACCAGGGCACACTTCGGTTTCCTTTTTGCTCCTTTCTTTTGAAGCCTAACTTGTTCTTTTGATTGGTTTGTGTTGAACCTTTGGCACCTGTAGAATGTATGATCTAGAGCAAACTAGTTAGTCCAATTATTTGTGTTGGGCAATTCAACCACCAAAATCATTTAGGAAAAGGTTTGACCCTATTTCCCTTTCAATCTCCCCCTTTTTGGTGATTGATGCCAACACAAACCAAAGCAACTATATAAGTGCGAAAATGAACTAGTTTGCATAAGGTAAGTGCAAAGGTTACTTGGAATTATACCAATATTCTTTTCATAAGATATGCATGGATGCTTTCTTCTTATTTAAAATTTTGGACCACGCTTGCACCACTTGTTTTGTTTTGTAATGTTTTGAAAATTCTTTTTCAAAAGATTTTGCAAATAGTCAAAGGTATATGAATAAGATTTTAAGAAGCATTTTCAAGATTTGAAATTTTCTCCCCCTATTTCAAATGCTTTTCCTTTGACTAAACAAAACTCCCCCTTAATGAAATCCTCCTCTTAGTGTTCAAGAGGGTTTTTAGATGTTAATTTTGAAGAGGGTATACCAATTTGAAATTATATCAAAAATAAGATACTAATTGAAAAATCTTTTCTTAACCCAAATTTGAAAGACTACATTTTTGAGATTGGTGGTGGTGCGATCCTTTTGCTTTGGGCTAATACTTTCTCCCCCTTTGGCATGAATCGCCAAAACCGGATACTTGTGAGGAAATATAAGCCCTTTTACTTTCTCCCCTTTGGTATGACTAAGAAGAGTGAAGATTATACCAATTGAGAGATGGCGGAATACCGGCAAAGAGTGGATAATACCAATGGAGTTGAGTGGAAGCGTCGTCTTTGCCAAATACTCCATTTCCCTTTCAATTCTATGACTAAGCATGAAGATACACTTGAAAGCACATTAGTCATAGACATATGATCAAAAGATATATCAATTAAGCATAATCATAGTTCTATATAATATAGATTGCTCCCCCTAAATATGGAGAGGAACACATATTTTGGCCTTAAATGCCAATTGCACATAATTAGGTTAATGAGAACATATCTATATCATACATAATGTGAAGTGCATTGTGTCATAGTATAAGTGTGATGCTCATGACAGTTTATGCACTTATGAAAGCATGTTAGAAACATCTTAAGCATTTACCCTTAAGAATTTCAAAGAGGCTTAAGGACCATCCACCTTTGGAACAAAGGCAGCTTATCCTCGTTACAAGGTTAAGCTTTAAGCTCTTTGACAATAAAATTACTTCACCCAGTTTTAATCAAAGATGCAAGAATGAATGTTTGAGAAGTTAAACTAGGTATGAAGTAGGGCTATTGCATGAACATGCTTTCTCTTCCTTTTATACAAGATATGCAAAGAAAGTATGAAAAAGGAAGATTTAGGTACAAGTTAAAATGAAAGGAAGTTGTTTTACCCTTTTGTACCTTCACATAGAGACGCTCTCTTCATTGTGCTTTGTCCTTAGTCTTAGTCGCTTAAGACCTATACTCAAGACAATATATGGAAATATTTTGCACAAGAGAGAGTTCTACAACTAGTGATCCTTTTCTAAGTCATTGTCAGCATATATCAAATGGATCACAAATTGCATAGATGTATCATGAATTCTCCTTTTAACTTAGTGCATACCAAGATAGATGTTGATTGATAGAATATGCGGCACTATGAGACATAAGTGTTAATTGAAGTTATTCAATGATCAAACAAATAACAGATGTGATCAAAAGAACAACATATGCATTAGATAAGCTTAAAATAGGAGAATCCATTACATATGCTACTTTAGCAATGAAAGCAACAATCCTTTAAAAAAGCGAAATTATTTTAACAAGTTGGATTGATATGTAGTAGCATTACTTCATGAGAGACTTATTCTCATACTTGAGACTATATGAGATTACTAAGATAAAGTGCCAGTTTCAATATGATCAAGCTCCCCCTAGAGATATGCATCAAAGTATTAGAATGAGATGAATAGATGCATCCTTTTTGTTTAAAGACAAATAGGGAGAAGCATTATATATCTTGATCAAGGCTTATAAAATTTGCAATAAACAACTTAAGCCTGGTATTCTCACAATGAAAATGATTTAGAATGCTTACAACCACACCATTGATTGTTTTGAAGATCTTACTATCCAAGAAGGTGTTGTCGTTCTTGATGTCCTCCTCTTTTATTTGAGAGTCCTCCCCTTGTAGTTATCTCTTTTTCCTTCCAAACTTATTGAAAATACTCAAGCGAGATGTTAGTAGCATAAGGGAGTATATGATGAAGGATGATTTTTTTGATAGGAAATAAAAACAATTCATCATCCATAAGTCACATGAAGTAAACTTCTTAACATTAGTGCACATCTTTTAAGAAAAAGGAATATGCACCTTTTAAACATTTTAATCGATCATAGGAAATTTACTTCTTCATATTGAATTTATTAATCATCACTTAGAAGCAAATCAATATGAGAACATATATAGAAAATGCATGAAATAGATTCTAATGCATTTATGAGAACAAGATTGAATGCACACCTAGCAAAAATTAAGTCCAATAAAGAATCTATTCTTCACATAGGTAGAATAAGATAATTTAGAGTAAATAACCATTGATGGTAAAAAGAGTTCCCATACCTTTGCTTTTACCTTTCTCCCTTAGAGTGAAGAGTAACCCTAGAAGCTTGTGACTTTAGACATGCACTTTTTCTTTTGTAGATTTCCATAAGTAAGCTCAAGAGATACGTGGTTAGTAACACAAGCACAAGTTTCCCTTTTTGTAATCATTTCGACAAGGAATGAAAAGTGGATTACTAAAGCATGGAAACTTTATAATATGAACTAGATTATTCCATGATATATGCTTAGTTTTAACTTATGAAACAAGCATAGTTAATTCCTTAAGATAATGGGAACAAATCTAATTCATAACATGGAGAGTGATGTAAGTTATAAGAATCATATCCAACATAAGCAAGAGGCACAACAACATAAGTCATTGGATTGATTTTTCTTTTTATGTTAGATTGCGCACTTCCAAAGAGAAACTTATTCTCTATATGTGAGACTATTAAATTAAAAAAATGAGTCTCGCAGTTCTAGATATAAATAGAGATTCCTATTTATAAGTGTCCTAAGGATTTGGATTCCTTACATGACACCTTATTCTTTTAAGAACTTGGAATATCTCTCTATATCTAGAACATGGCAATGATAGGATAAATAGTGTAAAGCATGCCATGAGGTACTTATAATAACTAAAAGCATGTAGATTGCCAAAGTATAGAAATGATGAATATGCAATCTACCATATGAGAGGAATTTCTTCAAAGAATGGTGACATAATTTAAAGATATTTGAAGTGCTTCATTTTTCTATGTGACTACACAAGACACATGAGAAATAGTAATTTAAGATACTTGCACTTAAAAACATAGATGTTACCATCCTTTGGCTTTCCTCCACGTTGTAGGCCTTATTGTTTCCGCACAGGATAATTCTTTATTTCCTACAACATCAATACTTTCCCCGAGATGATATGAATTTAAGACATGAAAAATAACCTTGGGTCAATCATGGATATAGATCATTGAAGATTTATAGCTTGAGTTAACAAGAATTGAATTGACTCTCTCAAGCACCCCAAAGCTTCATATCATCTCCTTCTCCTGTAAAGCTTGTCAAGCATATTTTGGTACCCATCTCTTGATTGGTCCATCAAGGTTAGTCAACAAAGATCTAGGAACCCAAACGTCCTTTGTGCTAGCACTAGGTAAACTCATTACCTTTCTAGCACAAGTTGCAATTTTGGGTTGCCTAGTTACATGAGAGTTAATTGACAAGCTAGGAGTGGGATTGTTACTAATGGGACAATCCTTGCATTGATGTCCCTTCTTTTGGCATATGTAGCATAGGCGATCCTCAAGTCTTGAAGATTTCTTCTTTTCTTGTTTTTTTCTTGCTACATGGTTAGTGAATATTTTCTTTTCTAACACTATTCCTTTTTTGTTTTAAATGGGGACAAGACCTAAACAAGTGTCCCTTCTTGGAGCATTTAAAACAAAGTTTATCATCCTTGTTAATAATCAAGTCATTTTTAATATGGGGACATGACCTAATAGAGTGCCCCTTTTCAAAGCATTCATTACACTTCTTACTTCTCTTAGTGTGAAGTGTGACTTGATTATTACCTTGGATGTTACCTTTTATGGAGGCGTGGTTGAGGCTTTTGGAAGAGGTATTGATTTTCTTCTTTTGTTCCTTCCTCTTGATAATCCTCAAGTCCTTGACATTTTCTTCAAGGGTTTTAGTGCATGCCACGGTTGTTCCTGTCTCAAGCTTCTTCACCATGTGATCACGGTTATCTTGAGAAGGTTGAGCAATGTACTTCCCTTTTAGTTGTGTCAAGCTCATTTTTAGCCTCTCATTTTCTTCTTTGAGATTTTGATATGTATCATCGTTTGTTCCTGCAAATTCTAGCTCAAAGAAAGATTTGCTTGTCGACGGACAACAAGCATTAGCACATGGTAATGTAGTTTCAATTTGAATACATGTGCATGAGTGACATTGTTGGGATTTTAAGTTTTCTATCATAACCTCATGAGCAATATTTAATATGATATGATCATCCATAAGATTTTCATGAGAACATAGGAGCATATCATATTTTTCTTGAAAAGCTAGATTTTCATCTTTTAGCTTTTCTACTTGGTCCTTAAGCAAGGCATTCCTATTTACTAATTGAGCGATACAATGTAAAGCGTTATCTTGCTCAATTGAAATAGTTTCATACCTTTGGACCAAATCAACATGAGAGCACTTTAGCTCCTCTTGTTCTTTAGTCAACTCGTCAAAGTGTAGCATTTTCATGGAGAGAACATTTTCTAGCCTTTGACGAGCTTCGCTTCGCTCTCTCGCTCTTTCTACAAGTTTGAGCATGACCACCTTATCTTCTTGGCTTAGGCGAGCGTAGAGTTGCATGAAGCTTCTTTCTTCCTCGTCATCCTCGTTTGTGCTTCCGCTATCATTTTCATTAGCCACACAACATATGTGGGAATCGAAATGGGAAGACAAACCTCTTGGAGAGGTGGATTCATCGTTTGGTCTCCATCGGTCATTTTCTTCTTCTTCCTTGCAAGGGTTAGTATCACAAAGACCAAAGGAAGTAGAAGCACAAAATGAACTATCATGTTTGGACTCATCAAATTTGATTTTAACTCTAGTCCAAATATCATGCGCATCAGGAATATGTTCATAATGATTCATTATGAAGGCATGAGAACCTTCCTTGCTAAGAGAATTAACTAGGATGTCAAAAGCAAGATAATTTAAGCGTAAGCATCTTTGATCTTCCTCGGAAATATTTTTATCGTTATAACCAGAGGGTATGATACTCTTGTCTATAATTTGTTCTAATCGTGAGTCTATGGTTCTAAAAGCTTTTATCACACTAGTAGACCATGAAGCATAATTAGAACAATCATCAAGTAAAATCTCAAGAGTTACCTCCTTGATTTTCTTCGAAGGAGTCTTCTTGTTCTTTTGGGATCTTCCTCGAGCCATCACTTCGAGTTGTTAGACTCAATATGAAGTGCCTAGCTCTGATACCAATTGAAAGTCTCCTAGAGGGGGGGTGAATAGGCGAAACCTAAAAATTAAAACTTTATCCCCCAACTAGATCCCTTGATTAGTGGTTAGAACAAGATATACAATTATCAGAGTATAAAAACTAAGTCCTTCGCTTGAAAGGAGTATTGTTTTCAAATAATGCGGAATTGATAAATCAATACTACTAATAAGTCTATTAGAATAAATCAAGAGGACTTGGATAAGAAGAGCAATAACACAAGTTCTTTCTTGCAAGGTGTTACTTCACTAAATGAGAATTTAGCTTAAAGCAACACCAAATAGTATTAGCAAAGAATGGTGCAAGAAAAACTTAGAAAGGGAGAGAACAAACAAATCACAAGCAATAAGCACACGAGACATGGGTGATTTGTTTTACCGAGGTTCGGCCCTCGAAGGCCTAGTCCCCGTTGAGGAGTCCACTAAGGATGGGTCTCTTTCAACCCTTTCCCTCTCTCCACCGATCACACAAGACCGACGAGCACTTCTTCTCAAGGATCACTTAAGACCCCGCAAGGACCACCACACTCTTTGGTGTCTCTTGCTAGCTTTACAAGCCTCCAAAACTTTGGAGGAAGTTCAATGGGAGTCAAAACTCCACGCACAAATGAACGCAAGATGTAGCACACACTTTCTCTCAATGAATCTCACAAGGCACTAGAGCTTAAACTCACACGAGAAGCTTTCTTTTGCTTGCTCTCTCTTTTGTAGCACTTGTGTGGGTTGTAGTGGTCTAAATCTTGTGTATAGGATGGATCAATGAATAGAGGTGGTTGGGAGGGCTTGAATATGTCAACTATATGACTTGGAATGTTGCTTGGGCTCTCCCTTCTTGAAGTGGCCGGTTGGGGTGGTATTTATAGCCACCATCCAAATTGTAGCCGTTGGAGAAGGCTGCTGGCGATGTGCGCACCAGACAGTGTCTGGTGTGCCGCCACGTCATCCTGCCGTTAGGGCTTGGAGCTGGTTGACCGTTGGAGGCTTTGTCCTTATGCGGCATCGGATAGTCTGGTGCCACACCGGACAGTTCGGTGCCCCTCTGACCATCTGCCCTGACATCTGAATTGCACTGTTCACTTTGCAGAGTCGACCGTTGCGCGCAGATAGTCGTTGCTCCGCTGGCACACCGGACAGTCCGGTGAATTATAGCGGAGTTGTGTCTGGAAAACCCGAAGCTGAGGAGTTTGACCTGATTCACCCTGGTGCACCGAACACTGTCCGGTGTGCCAGACCAGGGCACACTTCGGTTTCCTTTTTGCTCCTTTCTTTTGAAGCCTAACTTATTCTTTTGATTGGTTTATGTTGAACCTTTGGCACCTGTAGAATGTATGATCTAGAGCAAACTAGTTAGTCCAATTATTTGTGTTGGGCAATTCAACCACCAAAATCATTTAGGAAAAGGTTTGACCCTATTTCCCTTTCAAACCTTCGTGCTTCCGTTTCATCTTGAGGCAGCACGCCATTGGTCAAGAAGTCGTGATACAACACCCTCTATTTAGCGACGAGGTCAGCTGGGAGGTCGGTCTCTTCCACGATGGCAACCAATTCTAGGGTCGGCAGGCCTGTGCTCACGAATTGTCTGTCTTTCTGGCGAGCCTCATCATATTGGACGATTGGTTTAATAAGGTCGGTCACAAAGACCCCCGGAGAGATGGTCGTTCGTCCTGATGTTGTTTTTTGCGAGAGCATCTGTCATTTCGTTACCTTGACAAGGGATGTGGTTCAGTTTAAAGCCATCGGACCGTTCCTCTAGCCGCCGCACTTCTCAACAGTACGTCGCCATCTTGGGATCACAGCATTCTGACTCTTTCATTACTTGCCCTACGACGAGCCAGGAGGCCCCTCAGACGTCCAAGCGTTGGATACCCAATTCCATGGCAATCTGTAGCCCATTCACGATGGCTTCATACTTGGCCACATTATTAGAAGCTTGAAAGTGGAGTCACATGATGTATTGCAATTGTTCCTCGATGGTGATGTAAAAATGAGACTACCACTGATTCCTTCCTTTGTCATCGGCCCATCGAAATGCATGATCCAACATTTCTCAGTGGTCTGCGCTGGCTCTAATTGGGTATCGGTCCACTCCACGACAAAGTCGGCAAGGACTTGTGGTTTGATCGCTGTTCATGGGGTGTAGGAGATCCCATATCCCATCAACTCGAGAGCCTATTTGGCGATCCACCCATAAATGTCTGGATTGTGGGTTACATCACCCAGGGGGAACGATGTCACCACGATAACAGGACGTGACTTAAAATAATGCTTAAGCTTCCTTTTAGTAATTAGGACGACATATAGTAGCTATTGTACTTGGGGTAGCGAGTTTTTTGTGCTAGTGAGGACTTCGCTTATGAAGTAGATAAGATGTTGCAGCAGGCACGTGCCTTCTTCTCCCTGCCTCTCCATGACGAGCACCGAGCTTAGCACCTGGGCAGTCCCTGGAATGTAGAGTAGGAGTGGCTCCTTGTCCTTTAGTGGGACCAGGATGAGGGCTCAGGTCAAAAGGTTTTTAAGGCCGTCAAGCGCCTTGTCCGCTTCTGCCGACCATTCAAAGCAATCAGCCTTCCTTAGCAGCTTGTAGAGCGGCCACCCACGCTCCTCGAGGCGCGTCACGAAGCGACTGAGGGAGGCCAAGCACCCCATGACTCTAGACACCCTTGAGGTCCCGTATAGATCCCATGTTCGTGATGGCGGCAACCTTTTCTGGATTAGCCTTGATTCCTCATTCAGAGACCAAGAAAGCAACATGCCTTTGGGACAACCAAAGACACATTTTCTTGGTTCAACTTGATACCGTTCGCATTTAGCTTATCAAACATTTCTCTCAGGTCGGGGACAAGGCCCTCAAACCATCGAGTCTTGACCATGATGTCATCGACGTAGGCCTCCACAGTCCTTCCAATCAGATCACCGAAACATTTGATCATGCATCTGTGGTACGTGGCCCTCGTGTTCTTCAGACCAAACCACATCATCACATACCAGTATGAGCCAAAAGGGGTGATGAAGGAAGTCGCAGGTTGGTTGGACTCCATCATTGCAATCTGATGGTAACCCGAGTAGGCATTGAGGAAGCTTAGGACTTTGTAGCTAGATGTAGAATCAACCACCTGGTCAATGCAAGGGAGGGGGAAAGTATCCTTTGGGCACACTTTGTTCAAGCCGGTGTAATCCATATACATCCTCCATTTATCGTTTTTCTTTCAGACCACTATAGGGTTGGCCAATTATTCGGTTTGGTTAATTTTGTGGATAAACCGGACTATGAGGAGCTTCCTGATATCTTCCCCAATGGCCTTGCGTTTTTCTTCGTCAAAGCAGTGTAGCCGCTGTTTCACCGAGTTGGACCTAGGATTAATTCGTAAAGAATGCTCGATGGTTTCCCTTGGGATGCCCTTCATGTCAAAGGGTTTCTAGGCAAAGATGTCCTTTTCTGCATGGAGGAACTTGACGAGCGCGCTTTCCTATTTTCAGAGAGAGGTTGGAGCCGATGTGCACAGTCCACCCATCAGCACACTCGAGATCCAAGGGTATTTCCTTTACATTCTTTACTGGTTTGAAAGCCATGCATGTCCTCTTCACGTTGGGTGGTTGCTCGTCTGCAACCTGTAGTACCACCGAGAGTTCTTGCTTGGCAGTGGCCTCCTCGGCTAAGTCACAGCACTCGACCTCGCACTCGTATGTGTGGCACACCGTGGTGCCACGGTGATGGTGTCTGCAGGACCTGACATTTTGAGCTTCAAGAAGGTGTAGTTGAGGATAGCCATGAACTTCACGTAACATGGTCGCCCGGGAATGACATGATAGGTCCCCCGAAACCCGACCACCTCGAAGGTGAGGGTCTCGATCCTGAAATTGGCTGACATCCTAAAGGTAACTAGGAGGTCGACTTGCTCGAGCGAGGTCGCCTGCCTTCCTGGTACGACCCCATGGAAAGGCCCCCTATCGGACATAGGCGTTCCTGCTCCAGGCCCATGGCATCAAGCGTGGCAAAGTAGAGGATGTTGAGCCCACTTCCTCCATCCATTGATACCTTCATTAGTCGCACCGACCCAACAATGGGACTGATAATGAGCGGGTATCGTCGGGTCGGGGGATGTGCTCTGGGTGATCGGTTCGGTCGTAAGTAATGGAGGGGTTGGACCAGTCGAGGAAAATTAGAGATGCTTGTAAAGCCTAGAATATTTTATGTCATTCTAACTTCCGATGTCTTCTCGGCACATAGTACTCTGACCCTCCAAAGATCAGCAGGCACCTAGTCTCGTCTGAGAAGGCGACCCCTTCCTGTTGGTCACTTGTTCTAAAATGCTACGAATCAAGAACAAGGCAACACAATTGTTAAAGATTAAGGACATTCGTCTTCCGAAGCATTATCTCCACATAGGGATAATACTCATCAGACGAAGATCAAGAAAGACATGCCTTCATTATTTAATACGTTAATAGGAATACGAAAGGATAAAGATGAAGACTTGATCTTATTAATTCATTTATATTCGTATCCCATAAAACATAGACAAATATTCAACAGTATTGATATTACATTGATACCTTCAGCTTGCTCGAAGGCGTGAATGCAGGAAAGTGATTACCATCCAGCGTGAACAGTACAGAGTTACTGTTCATCTATTTATAGGCATGGGACGTAGCCTGGGTAAAATTACATTCATGTCCGTGACATTCATCTATTATCATTACACAAAACATTAAGGGCCGAGTAGTCTTTGCCCCTTTTCAGTCATCATCATACTTGTTCTTCGTCATCACATCAAAACCGAAGTTCTTCGGTTGTAGCTTCGTCGTCTGTTCTTATCACCTTTGGGCTACATCTTCACCTTGTTATAAGAGAAAACCTTCGGGTAGCGGTAGTTCGGGCATGGAGCTTCGAGCAGCATCTCGAAATGGTCAGTGGCTTCCTCGGTCGTCATGAACATTATTAGGTCAAAGAAAGTGATCAAGGACACAACTTGCCTTTGCAGTGCAACTCTAGGTACTTCTCCAATGTAGAATCTAGATTTCTCGTGACCTCGCTTCTACTTGCAGCAAAACATACAGATAGACAAACAATACTTAAAAATATCATTGCATCAAACATGAAGACAAACTGCGCAGGAATATTCTACGCGTCCCTACAAAATCGTAGGTTCAAGAACCACTAAAATTGGAGTTAAAACAAAGTATATATTAATTTTACAAGTTTCTAGGCATTTTATGTTAATTTTTACACTAAAAACAATTATTAAATGTTTTCTATAATTCCTGATTTGTTTTATTCATTTTATTTTATAGAAAGGATGACGAGTTCTAATTAAATGAAGCTGAGGGGCCAAAACACAAATACCAAGGTCCTAAATTATATGTTTTTTATACTGGCTGGATGACGGGTTGAATCATATAAAACACAAGCGCTCTTTTGTTATTATTTCGGTCGAAGGGGTTTCGTTGAATCCTGGCCGTTGGATTTAAAGCTCATGGCCCAGATTAGATTGTTATTAATCCGAGCCGGTACGCTATCTTGCCTGTTGGATCTCGATCCAACGGCCCGGACCAGGGGTGCAACGTGTCCGCGACTAGAGTCGCATATCGGCCGACCTACAACTATCATATATTGAAACGAATAGGTACGCAAGATCTAATCTCAACCGCCCAGATCAGATCTAATAATCGTGATTTAATGCAAGCGAAACTGTATGAGATGATCTAATCTCATCCACTAGTCACGCATCCGACGACCCAAACTACCCCCAATGAACCGTTATATCATGTTTTAATCCTGGTCATTCATAGATATATTAATAGCTACTGGCACCCCACCCATCTCCCTGCCTTTCCCCACCACCATAGGGTGGCGCCTCCATGCCGTACGACGGAGGGCATACCAGCGACGTGTTGTCCGGCACATTGGTGCCCTGCTAGCCAATCCAGAGGGTCATATGAGCTACTCGAGACACGACGAACCAGATGAGTGCATCCTTACCTCCAACGTTTGCGGAGTCTGCACCGTCCATGACGTGGTGTAGATGCCTGGCGGAGGGTTGGCTCCGACGAGAAATTCAGCCATCCCTAAGGGTCCTCCCCCGCATTAGAGCCACGACCTCGCTCTCCAAATCTTAGCGAACCTCCCAGACCTCCTGTTGATCCCCGAACATCAGTGTGGGCGGAGCGCGACGTAAGGACATCTTCTCTCGTTCTCTCCCTCTTGCGGTGGCAATGGTCTCAACAATGGCTCTTTCGGATTATGGTCGATGGGCGATGGGGAAGACCTCAGTGGTACTTAAACCCTAGAGGATAGGCTAGATCGCGCTGGCAATCAACAAGATTTACGGAGGTTGTTGTGCGGGCGGGCGGAGTTCGCTATGAGTCCCGCGTCTTCGGTTGTAGTGGAGGACGGATCTGACGAATCAGGCCGACGCGTTAGGCTATCCGCAACCGTTACCCCTAAATTTTTACTCCTATATCACTTTCCCCCTATTTTCCCCCTATTTTTTCATCTCACGCAGTGGTTCCCCCTAAATACCCCCCCTATACCCCACTACAACTATAAAATATCATTTTCTATATCAACTATCAATTTTTTATCTACTAACAATTACTCGTGGACCCACATCATAGTGTTTAGGGGATGAACAGTGACACGCTAGATCTGGGGGGAGAGAGAAGGGGACCAGCACGTAGAGGGCGCTGTAGGGGGCACTGCTGCGGCCGTAGAGTGCCCCCTACAGGCCGCATGCAAGGGGAGGGGGCTGCGTAGGCGCAGCCGTTGCAGTTAGTCTTAACGAATGCGAGAGCGAGCAGAGGGACGAGTTGATGTCTGAGTCCCACGGTTCAGCCAGCACAGTGGCATGGCCGTGCAGCACGACCTGGGCTGATTCAGCGACGAGGGATGAGCAATGGGCCGGTTGGTTGGAGCTTTCGGCCCAATAGCAGGCTGTACCTTTTTTCTTTTCTTTTATGTTTTATGTTTTCTATTTCCACTTCTTTAGTTTTCAAGTTCAAATTCAAACTTAGTTTTGGATTTCAAATTCCATTAAATGCACACCCCAAAACTACAACATAAATGCAACTTATAATTTGATTAATTTGTTATCCGATTTAATGAATGCTTTTAAATGTTGCGATTCATCTACACTAAAAATAGAAAATATGTGTTTTTTTAATAAAAATAATTTCTAGTGTATAAAATTGTTTTATAGAATAGTTATAAATATATTTCGTCAAGGGTGTACTAAAATCATATAGGGATGCTTTTAAAATCTTTATTAGAAACCATATTTGTTTTGGAGATGTAACTTTAAGAATAAGAAAGTTATTATTAAAAGGTATTTTAATTCAAAAAACTTTGGAGGACTCTCCCTAGATTCTAGAATAAGATTTTTGGTGTTATAGTATCTACTAGGGATAGTTTTGACTAGTGAAATAATCCTCTATAAATATATAGGTGGGTTGTTGTGGACAACCATCTCTTTGGCTAGCATTCTTATGTTTATTGGCTAGCAGCGAGCACTACTGTAGCTGTTCGGACTGCTGCAACTGCAATCCATATAGACAAAATATTGTAGAAGCCGTAGGCGCAGCAAGCCGCAACGAACAAAATAGTTTTTCATTCCTTAGTTTGGTTGAGATCCGCAGGTGTTTTGCTCTCATCTATGTGATTGTAATCTTGAACTCTGTATTCGAAGGAAGGGTGGTCAGATCCATCCACGAAGTAATTTGGATCGTGTATTCAGTTTTATTTGTGCCGCAATTTTTTATTCGAGTTTGTCTCCGTTCTCGTTTTCTCCCATCTCCTTTAGATTTTGGAAGAATTCTTGATTTCTTGAGATGGGATTGTTTTTGGGGATTGTCTTGGGGTAAAGATTACTCTCTAGACCACTGCAATCATATGGTTTGAGCAGTTCGTGGTTGTGATCCAATCCGAACTCGTTTTAAAAACCCCAACAAAACCTTAGTCTAATTTGTGTTTTCTGATCTGCAATTGATTTACAAATTCGTTTGAGTTCAAAATTTGTGTAGACCTTGAAACTCATTTGTCAAGGTGTGTAAAATTTTAGCTCAATCAGAGTCCGTATGATTTATTTTGGCATTTGAAAACTAAATTTGGAGTTATTGAACACTAGATAACGGCACGGTTTCGGGCCAATTCGGACTTTTCGGTGTCCGATCGGAATAAGTTTATTTTGTTGGTTTCGTTTGAGTCTTAGAAACATTTTGAAATCTTGAGATCTCTGGTTGACCGATATGCTTTTGATTTGAGCGATTTTTTTCATCTCAACAAAGTTAAGTGCTCAATTTCAGTTCCTAGTATCAAAATTTGATTGTGTGATCACCCCATTCGGTCCTTCATGGATATGTGAGTGAGGGCTGTGCCCATGATGAATTCTTGCCACAATTTTGGGGAAAACGCTGTCGGTAGTCTACATTTACACTTCACTTACGATTATTCAATGAATGCACAATCTCTTCTAAATGGAGTATTAAGAGATATAACACTAGATGAGAGTCAAACTGTGCGACTTGACTGATGCTAAGAAGATGAGGTTTGTTACATTGATTGGTAAAGTCCATCCCGCTACTTCCCCTTGTCAATTTTGCTGACCGCAGATTCGAGTTAGACTTAGCTCGGTAGTTATCTCGATGCACGCATGTATATATCATCCCAATCATACAAAAAATTTCCAACACACTACATAAACATCTAAGCAACCTTAGAGCTCCTTTGGCAGCCAGGACAGGCTACGCCGGGGCAGGCCAACCCAGGCATCCCCCGCCACGCTCGCCTGGCTGCCCGCGGGAGTGCGTCCTCCGCAGGTGAGCCCTGCCCTGCTGCCGTTTGGGACACCAGCCCCGGCCCTGCTGCCCTCGGCTGTTTTATCTGCTCGAGCGATGTCGTTGTTGTGGAGGTGGGAGCGAAGAGTCGAGGACGGGAACGACGCTCGACGGGAATGTGTGCCCGGCCTCCGGAGGCGAGACGTGCGCGACCCAGCGAAACCCGTCGCGCCCAGGGCCTACTACCACGCGGACTGATCTCCCAAATGGCCCAATGACCGCCACGGGCATTCTAGGCCACGGTGTGACGGGCTCCCGAGGAAACCGGTCGGTTTCCGTGCTCCCAAAGGAGCCCTTAGGGGTATTTGGTTAGAGGGAATAAAGATTAGTCTCTAGTTTTTAGTCTCATTTAGTCTCTTTTTTGCTAAATACTAAGACTAAAATATGGACAAAAATGATTTAAGGCATGTTTGGTTCACTACCTCAGTTGCCACACTTTGCCTAACTTTTCTGCCTAAGGTTAGTTATTCAATTCGAACGACTAACCTTAGGCAAAGTGTGACACATTTAGCCACAAACCAAACAGGCCATTAGTCTTTAGTCCTTCCCATATGTGTTAAAAGAGACTAAACTATATTAATTCTACATTTACCCCTCATTTATTTCAATTTTACTAATAGCAGGAGAATGTTAAAAATCATTTTAGTCTTCTTATGAGTCATTTAGTATATTCTTTTTATTTTTAGCCCCTAAAACCAAACATATTATAGACTAAACTTTAATCGCCTAACTAAATTTTAGTCCCTAGACTAAAGGGGTGTTTGGTTAGAGAAACTAAAGATTAGTCTCTAGTTTTTAGTCCCATTTAGTCCATTTTTTGCCAAACACTAGGACTAAAATATGGACTAAAATGATTTAGTCTTTAGTCCTTCACATATGTGCTAAAAGGGACTAAACCATATTAATTCCACATTTGCCCCTCATTTAGTTCAATTGTACTAATAGCAAGAGAATGTTAAAGGCTATTTTAGTCTTTTTATGAGTCATTTAGTATATTCTTACTATTTTTAGCTCCTATAACCAAACATGTTAGGGACTAAACTTTAGTCCTCTAACTAAATTTTAGTCCCTAGACTAAAGAAACCAAACATGGCCTAAAGAAACCAAACATGGCCTTATTCTTGTTAAACTGTTCGTCGTCCAATCCCCGTCCCCGCGCCCAACTAACTCACCACCCCCATCCAGATTGAGACGCAGAGTACAATCTGAATGTATCCGTGGGGACGAATCGATCGAATGGCGCGGCGGACAAACGGGATACATATATATAACTAGTCTTGGCTCGACAGCGAGTGTGGCGGAGTCAGCGGGGCTGGAGAATTGAAAGACGGCAAGACCGGCCGCAAGCAATGCAGAGTCTTGATGGACCTCGTCATTTGGCTCAAAGTTACCAAGAAGCTGGCTGCAGTCTTATGTCTAACTATTAGGCTGCATCTGGATCGAAAGCGATTGAAATGAACTGCATAGAACAGTTTTTCTTCAACCTAGACGCAACCGAACAAGATCGGAAGGTGGCACAAAGGTCTCGTCCATTGGAGCAAACGGCACAGGACACAGTTTTCTTGCAACTCAGAAGTTGTAAATCGACGTGATAAAGGTTCGAACTCAATTCCCTCCATCCGCTATAAAAAGAGTTCTTACGACACTCGTGCTGGTCAAACTTTGATTAAATTTATATAGAAAACATTAATAAAATTTATATCTTTAAATAAATTTACTATAAAAAATCTATTTAATGATACTATAAATATACATATTTTTGTGTATATATTTAGTCAAACTTAAATCTCTACTAACTATTAAGAGAGGAGTGTAGACTGCCCCCGCCTCTCTACCCCGCCCGCCCGCCCGCGACCTAGGATTTTCGCATCGCGCCTCCGCCTCCCAGGATTGTCGCGCCTCCGCCATTTTCGCCGCCGGAGGGACGCCATGCCCCAGAAGGATGGGAGCGCGCCAGAGAGGCTGTTCCCCTGGAGGTTGAGATCGCGCAGTGCCGCAAGCGACGGGAGCGACGGCAGGAGCGTCCCCGCTAGGCCGACGTTCTTGAGGTCGAGGTTGTCGACGCGGCCCACTTGCTCCAGCTTGGATCCTCCTGGGCGCGCCACGGCACCGTCCTCGTCGCCCCCGCCGTCACGGTGCTCGTCCTCACCGAGCTCGCCGCGCTATCCTACACCCCCTCCGGTCCGCCAAGTGGATGAAGCATCCCCTCTCTCTGCCGTCCAAGCCGCGAAGCCCCATACTGGCCTCCGACGCCGTCTTCGCGCTCTGCGACGTCGACACGCCGTAGCGCAACCAGTGGAAGCTCTTCTCCTGCCCGCTTGCCATGCTCACGGGGGGCTGGGCGCCCGTGGAGCGAGCGGCGTGGGGAGACGCCTTCGAGGTCCTCAAGCGTCCCCGACTCCTGGCTGGGGCCGGCGGCCGCCGGGTCCTTATGATCGGTGGGCTCAGGTCCTCCTTCGCCATGGACGCGCCGTGCTCCACGGTCTTAATACTCCGCCTAGATCTGGCCACCACGGAGTGGGAGGAAGCTGGGCACATGCCGCCCAATATGTATCGCTGCTTCACTGGCCTATGCGAGGCTGCCTCGCAGGGAGGCGCCATACCGGCCGCTGCTACCGGGGGTAACAATAAGGTCAAAGTTTTCGGAGGCAATGGGAAGGTGTGGTTCGCAGGTAAGCGAGTGCGCTGGAAGCTTGCAATGTGGGAGGAAGATGAGATGGGGAGCAGTGGCAAGTGGGACTGGGTGGATGGTCTTCCTGGCTATGGTGATGTAGTGAGTTTATTTTAGTACAAATGGCAATCGTATTGTCCTACCTGATATAAACCGCAACACTAATTTTATTATATGATGTTTTCCACTTATTATGTGATGTTTTCCACTATGCGAGGTTGTTGGTATAGCATTTATGTTGTATATTTGATCAAATAATTTGTGTGTCGTTGCAGCGTATGGCCATTGTACAGGCTCTTTGGCTCGTGTGTTGCGACAGTCGTGATGGCTACTGCGCAAGTCACCAAACATGATGGCACGATTTTTCGTTGTACCGGTAAACACTAATGACTAACCCAATGACTTAGATTACTTGATTTGTTTTTGTGTGCTTTGTGTTGAAGGTGTTTCTTAATTCTAGCATGGCAGACAGGAAGTGAATGTGGAGTTGAAGAAGGAAGTTGATGTATGAGGTATGATGTTGTTTGTGTGAAGTTTCTGATAGTGAGTATATTGGTAGTTTCTTGTTTTTTTTGCTTTCTATATATGACATCTTTGCCATTTTAAATTTTCATGGATGACTGGTAAATATAACTGGTAAAATTTCATATGTGTTCATGTCCTTATCTGCTTGTGTCAGCTCTCTTAATCATGCAAATTCTAAAATGATCTTATCATATAACTTTGATTCCTTTTAAATAATTTAATTTATGAAATAAATATGTTTGTAAATAGATATATTGATTCCGTAGCAACGCACGAGTATATATCTAGTATATCTTGAGAAACTAAAATAGGATGGAGGAGTATATGAAGTTGTGTTGAAAGCACTAGGCACTAGCTGACGTTGAACTGTGGATAGAGTTTCTTAAAGTGACTATATTGCCCATTTGTCGCGTGGCTTAATCATTCATTAAGTAAACTATTGTCGCGTACATCAATAGTTGGACTAGTTTGGGAGCTCCATTTTCCTAAGGGATTTCCATTTTCCCAAAAGAAAATTAACTAATTTCCCTTGAAAAAATAGAAATCCCTTGGAAAAATAAGGTTCCCAAACTAGCCCTTAGTTAAGTAAATAGTCCACCGCACGGATTAGTAAAATTTTATAAGATATTAGCCTTAGATGTTCATGTTTTAAAACCTACAAGTAATCAAAATGGGTTAATTTATTTAACGAAATGTCAGGAGCTCTGCCTATCCATTAAAAGGGAAAGGGTTCAAAAAATAAGAGACGAGGTCCAACGACCAAATACAACAGAGCCTAGCACGTAGAGCGGGATGAACATTCCCAGAAGACAAACATAGAGCAGCTAGCTGCTAAGGCGCTGCGACAACCCAATTACTAGGTAGACATAGCCCTCCTAAAACTTTAAACATCTGCTTTGATCCTTGAGGGTACCTGGATAAGGAATATGGAGTTGTTTTCAAATATCCTCCGGTTTCTCTCCTTCTATATGTTCCATAGGGTGTATATCACGATGCCGTTGAAGTCGCACTTTTGGGTTTTTGGGAGCAGGGCGGGCACTGCTTTCCACCAGCCCTTAATGTTGGAGTGAGCAAGGTCCCCCTGGGTAGGTAGGGTCATACCTTCCGAAGCTAGAATTTTATCCCATACAACACGGGCGAAAGGGCAATGCAAAAAGAGGTGAAGGCTAGTCTCTAGGAGCCCATTGAAGAGGGAGTATTTTGGATGGTGTGGCCAACCCCTAGTGGCAAGATTGTTCGCAGCAAGGACCTTGTCCTGTAGAAGAATTGAAGCAAAAACCTTGCATTTTGATTCAACCCTTGCCCTCTAGACAAAGCCAACTTTGATGTGGGTGTAAGATCCGATGAATTGCGCTTTGTAGGCTGAATTAACTGTGAAGGCATCATCAGGGCTCCATTTCCAAGTAATGGTGTTTGGAACCTATGGTTGAAGATGGAAATCTTGGAGTCTAATCCAAAGGGAGACAAATTCTTTGATCTAAATCGAGGATGTGATCTTGCTTCTCTAAGACTTGATCCAATTCCCGCCATTGAACTCACAAGCAATCGTCCTATTTTTTCTTGATACTAGCTCGAAGAGGTGTTTGTCTAGGTTCCTTGGTCCATGCCATCAAGCCAACTGTCTTGCCATCTCCCACATGACAATGGTGGAGGCACTAAAAAGAAGCATGTCCATAATGTTACAAGGCACATCGATCCCTTTCTAAGGGTGATCACCACCTTCTAGTCCTTCCAAAGTGAGTAAAATCGAAGGGCATGTATGAACTTGTCGAGGTTGAGAACGCCCATACCACCTAGGGCTTTGGGCTTGCTGACTAGCATCTATGTGATAGTCACCTAGAGGGGGTGAATAGGTGATGCCTGAAAAACACAACTTAAACAAAACTTAATCCAAATTAAGTATTAGTTTAAAACATGCTTGTTTATAAACAAGAATTAGAAACACTCTTTCGAATACAACTTTCCTTCATGTGTTTTATTAGCTAGATAATCTTCTAAGATTAACTTAACTAATATTCTTAGGCTAACAAGTTATAGCAAGTTTACTATTTTCAATTTCACTTGTAAAATTAATTCCTAATTTCATTTGGTATTAAAAGGAGTTATTTTCTTGAACTATATCCGTTTTCTTGGCCAAACAAGTTCAAACTTCACTCAAGGGCTAGAACAAACATACCAAGTCCACCCAAAAGTTTTTATGATTTTTTAAACTCCTAATATACTTCTAAAATTCTAATAGGCTTTGCATAAGCATCTTTAAATGCTATATAATTTATTGTTTGCAATAAAAACCTTGAAACTATTTTTATTAAATAATATATGATTTTAGGAGTATACTAAAATTGGTCCCTTGATTTTACAAATTTTCTATTATTTTTAATGGATTTTACAAGCTACCAGTAAAAAGAAAAAGAAAAATAAAAATCTAGAATATGATTGGGCTGAATCTAGCTCGAGCCAGCCCACGGACAGGGAAAGCGCATGCCCGTGTCTGCGCCCGCGCGCGTGACTTTGCGCAAAGGCCCCTCGCCATTCAATTAATCAGGTATGAGCCCGCGACACTATTCCCTTTGTCACTGACATTTACGCTTTACCACTCCTATTTCTATTTCTTCACGTGCTTGGGTCCCAGACAGCGCTCTGGTCGAGCACCAGGTCGGAGTCGCGCGTACCCGTCGCTGGCAACCTATTCTGGTGGTAGCGAGTAAACAGGCTTCATTCCCGCAGCTAACTGAGCACGTCCCCGAAGAAAAATGGAACGATCCGACCCATGAACACCCTTGTCCATGATAATGGCGAACGCCGAGGCTCGACAAGCTTGTTCCGAGCACAACAACACGGTAGCATTCAATTGAAGTGCATGGAGAGCTTCGGTGTCATATCAGAGCTATGATGCTTGCGTAAATTCGGGCGGAGAACTCCTAGATTAGCTGGTTGACGCGAAGGGCGGTCTACGCGGTGCCCAGCGACGACGAGACGACGTTCTCGGAGTTTCAGTGTGGTAGAGTTCAAACGGCCGATTCCATAAGCAACTAGGGGTCGGAGAAGTACCAGGATGCAAGCCAGAGGGGCATAAACTAACCCGAGAAGCGCTAGCCACGGTGAGATGCACCACAGCGGCGCTGGTGATCTTTGGGGGAATCCGATGAACTCAAGCTACGTTGAACGGTGGGAGGTGGTTGAGGGTGGGCTGGACGCGTAATAGAGAGGCGGAGAAAGGGGAACACTCAATTTAAAATCTTGGTCAACCCTATTGTGAATTTTGGCTAGGATCGAGCTCGATGGTGGTTGGGATATTTCACAGAGCGTGTTTCACCGTGAACACTCAATTTAAAGATCCCCAACGTCGATAGAACGGCGGGCCCGCATGGCAAGTGGATGTCATGCATAAGCCGGCCAAGCGCCTATGTTCCTCCCTCTGAAGATCTTTTACCTTGTCATGTACTCCAAATTTGGTGCGAATCTCTGTGGCGAGCTCGTATCACGGCGCATGATCAATGGCGGCGAGGTGCATTGCACCTGTGATCTAATTCAGTTTACTGTACAATGTAGTACTCCATTTCAGTGTCCCACAGAGCTACATTGAGGGCATATTACTCCCATTTCCAAGTAGTAACATACCAAATCGACTTCATCAAAGTTGTTCTCCTATATAACATCTTCAACTTCGTCACACTGACCTTGGTCTTAACTTCAATGGATCAGTCACAAATTGGCTCCAAAGTTGACTATATGTCATTGAATCCTTAGTTTCAGAATTGTTCTAGTCTGACAACCCAACTTTGGGGATGTTTTACACTATGTTCCATATAGTTTTAGGACTAGGTCCCTTACTCAAATTTGCACTACTATAGTAGCCTTACAAATTTGTCATAGTGATTTACTACAAAACCCTTATGGATTTAAAACTACAAGTGTCCAAAGTTAGCTCAATATCACTGTTTTCAGGACTTCAACTCTCGAGCACATGTGAACTTTTACACTTTACTCTAATTTACTCTACAACACTTGGAAATCCCCAAATAGGAAAATGTTAGGCTCTCAAAACTCTACCACTTTGGCATATACACTTTTCTCAAAAAGTGGTTAGAATTTGAAATCATCTATAAGTCACTATTTAGGGTTTTTGGACTCCAAACTAGGGTCTTGGTGTTCCAGAGTACTTAAAGTACTTAACCTCCCTAGTCCTAAGCCTTCTAAGCAGTATGCTCAAACAAGTACCACACCACATGCTCTTTTTAAGATTTTAACCTAGTGGGTGCATTTTAGGTGTATCACAAGCAATGTAATGTCAGTGTATATGATGCCATGCCAAAGTTTTAGTTCCCGTAACACCGGGGGTGTTAAACGACTGTTGTCATAGATCCTAAAGCCGTTCGTGTGTTGGTCGGCGTGCAGTTGAGTGCATCACCGAGTCGGCGGTTGATTCGCCCCTATCCTTAGCCCCCGCCATGGGGAGCCTGGTTCCGGTCGTAGTCTTCTTGGTGCCTCAACTCTTCTTCATATCGTAGGGCATGCAAAGAGTCAATGTCGCTCCATGCGTCGCTTCGGTCATTGAGGTGGTGATGTAGAACTCCCTTAGGGTGAGCTAGCGAGAGGAGATGGTTTTCCACTTGGGTGAGAATTTGCCTGTTGCCCTCCCCCTCGGCCATTGGCGGCAGGTCATTCGCAAGGCGAGCCAGCGCACCCCTGACATAGCTCGGGGTCTGGATGGCCCGGATGAACTCGGGTTATAGGTTGCGAGGGAAGGGCGGATGATCATGAGGGGGTCGGGCATGGTGCCCTGCCAGCTCACGACTATGTTCCTGGGTAGCTCGGCGCAGATGCATGTGAGCGTTCCTTTGCCTACAGAATTCCCTCTCCTCAGGAGTTTTGTCATCCTCGGACACGTCATCTCGAGAAATAAGTTGAGTTAGATCTTGTTTCCCACCGGCACGGTGTCATCGGATGTTGCATCGACGATTCCGTCGACGACGGGCTTCACGATGCAGGGGCTCCTCTCCCAGCAGAGTCGGTTTGTCGTCGAACACAGGGTCGTTATCTATTCCTTCATTGATGCAGAAAAGGTTGGGGTAGTAGTGGAAGGTCTTCGGCGTTGTGGGCGCAATCGCCGCCTTCGGGGTTCGATCGATCCCCACGATGGCTTGTTGCGCGTTGGCGAACCTAGAAACATCGGGAGCCATGGTTTCATCTTTCCTCCGACTGATCTGATCCAAACATTGTGACAGCTCGATACGATAGATGAGCACACATGGAGCCGAGTGTTGAATTGGTGCAGTCCTGGCCACGACCATTTGAGGTCTGGCCGTGGAAGGCGGTGGGATCTCCCTCTTCCGTGACACTGGCTTGTGCTCCATCGTTCCGGTGAAGCGGGGCTTCTGAGCCTCACCGTCCACGCATACTACGCGATGGAGGATTCCCTTCTGGTCAGTGATGCAAGGGAGGGACCTGAAAAGGAAAACCTCTCTTGCGGTGAAATGGTGGACGATGTTGAAGACGACGGCCATGCAGTTGTTGGAAATCGATCTTGGAGCCACTACCTATCGCGCCAACTGTCAGTGTCGAGTACTCGCAACATGCTATAGGGATAGTCGCTTAGCACTTTTTAGAGGGAGGCGACGACAATCGCAACTCAATGGTATGTGTAGGGCACATTAAGGACACGAGTGATTGCTTAGGTTCGTGCTGCTCTAAGGTATAATACCCTACGTCCTGTGGTTTCTGTATGTGTGCTGCTAAGTTCTCCCTTTGGTTACATGTGGTCTCGGAAGAAGAGTACAATGTGTCTATGTTTGTTTGTTTGTTTGTTTGTTTTCGTAGGGTCCTGTCTTCGGCCTTATTACCGACTGAATCAGGGTTACAGGGAACCACCACCGGTGCACGAACTCCACATCGCGCTTGTCCTGTGTCGCACTGCACTCAGCTACGGTCAAACGAGTCGCCCGTTGATTTCTCGTGTGCTGCACGCATAGGACACGACTGGCTTCTCACACACCCGCTCTTGTGCCTTTCTTGGATGTCGGCGGTTCCCGTCTGATCGAGGCCCATAAGGCACCTGTCGGAGAACCCATTAAAGGCCTTTCGGATGGCCCACGGGACATCGGGGTCGTGGTGACCCGGGGGATATCTATCCCCCACAACCCCATTACAAATCTAGTGCAGTATACGTGAGAAACCCAACTAGACGTAGGGACATTTCGCCCGACCCAGTACGTGCAAATCACTTAGTATTACTAGCCGGCGATTTTGTAACGTCGACAAGTACCCATTGACATCTCTAGTCCATCGCTCGATGTCACCGCGATGGTGGTTGGCTATATTGAGAGCACCTAGAGGGGGGGGGGGTGAATAGGTGATCCTGTAAAACTTAAACTTATAGCCACAAAAACTTGTTAAGTGTTAGCACAGTTCTTGCCAAGTGGCTAGAGAGGAGTCAAAACACAATAACCACAAGAAAGCAATCACAGAGATGACACAGTGGTTATCCCGTGGTTCGGCCAAGTACAAAACTTGCCTACTCCACGTTGTGGCGTCCCAACGGACGAGAGTTGCACTCAACTCCTCTCAAGTGATCCAATGATCAACTTGAATACCACAGTGTTCTTCTTTTCTTTGCTCTTTTCCCGTTTGCGAGGAATCTCCACAACTTGGAGTCTCTCGCCCTTACAATAGAGTTTCACTAAGAAGCACGGAGTAAGGGAGGGAAGCAACACACACAAATCCACAGCAAAATGCGCACACACACGGCCAAGAATCGAGCTCAAAGACTATCTCACAGTTTCTCACAAGAACAGAGCTCGAATCACTTAGAATCACAAACGGATGCGCAAAGACTGAGTGTGGATGATCAAGAATGCTCAAGAGTTGCTTGGTGTTCTCCTCCATGCGCCTAGGTGTCCCTTTTATAGCCCCAAGGCAGCTAGGAGCCGTTGAGAACAAATCTGGCAGGCCATCCTTGCCTTCTGTCGTCGGGCGCACCGGACAGTCCGGTGCACACCGGACACTGTCCGGTGCCCGATTCCCTTCCTTAACAGGCGCAGCCGACCGTTGCAGATCTGGCGCACCGGACAGTCCGGTGCACACCGGACAGTCCGGTGCCTCCTTCCGACCGTTGGCCAGGCCACGTGTTGCGCGCAGATTCCGCGGCCGACCGTTGGCTCTGCCGACCGTTGGCTCACCGGACAGTCCGGTGCACACCGGACAGTCCGGTGAATTATAGCCGTACGCCGTCGGCAAATTCCCGAGAGCGGCCTCTTCGGCCGAGGCAGCCTGGCGCACCGGACACTGTCCGGTGCACCACCGGACAGTCCGGTGCCCCAGACCGAAGCAGTCTTTTGGCTGTACACAGCCAACTCTTCTTCTTTCTTCTTCTTTCTATTTCTATCACTTAGACAAGTATATTAGTACACAAAACCAATGTACTAAGGCTCAGAAACATACCTTTACTTGTGATTTGCACCTTGTTCATTCATGGGCATAGATTCACAATTAAGCACTTGTGTTTGCACTCAATCACCAAAATACTTAGAAATGGCCCAAGGGCACATTTCCCTTTCAATCTCCCCCTTTTTGGTGATTTATGCCAACTCAACACTAAGCAACTAGAACAAGTGCAAAATCACTTCAAATAAACCTCAAATTTATTTTGATTCATCTTTGGCATATATGGATCATCCTTTGCCACCACTTGGTTTGTTTTTGTAAATCGAACTCAAATCTCTATCTCTAAGTCAAACACACATGTTGAGGCATAAAGAGAGTCATTCCAAAAGAGATTGATCAAGGATTTCAAAAACTCCCCCTATTTCCCATAATCAACACTTCTCCCCACAAGAAGCCAACTTTTGACAAGAGAGACAATAAAAGCATTTGACAAAACAAAAACTCTATTCTACTATTTTCAAAATCTCTCAAGTGGTAGCTGATCCATTTATCGCTTTGGCCTTTATTTTCTCCCCCTTTGGCATCAAGCACCAAAACGGGATCAATCTTGGCCCTTTAACCCCATTGCCTCACCAAAATCTTCAATTAAGAGTACAAAGGCAATAAGATCATAGAGATGAACTTGGAATAAGTTACCCTCTCATCGGAGTGCAGTGGAAGTCTTGCATGGTCCAAGTCCACCTTTTCCCTTTCAATTCTCCTTCGAGACTAAATCAAGCAAACTCAAACAAATGGTTAGTCTCAAAGGGTCAAGTTGTAGCACATCTCCCCCTAAATGTGTGCATCACTTGCAAAAAGGACTTGTGAGGTCCGGAGAGTGCTTGTACAACTTGAGCACCATCAATAAGCAACAAAATGCATAAGGAACATGATCAAAGGCATAAACACATGTATGCTATAAGTCAATCCAAGTTCCGCGAATCTAAGACATTTAGCTCACTACGCAGCCTGCAAAAGGTCTTCTCATCTAGAGGCTTGGTAAAGATATCGGCTAGCTGGTTCTCGGTGCTAACATGAAACACTTCGATATCTCCCTTTTGCTGGTGGTCTCTCAAAAAGTGATGCCGGATGTCTATGTGCTTTGTGCGGCTGTGTTCAACAGGATTTTCCGCCATGCGGATAGCACTCTCATTATCACATAGGAGTGGGAATTTGCTCAGATTGTAGCCAAAGTCCCTGAGGGTTTGCCTCATCCAAAGTAGTTGCGCGCAACACTGTCCTGCGGCAACATACTCGGCCTCAGCGGTGGATAGGGCAACGGAAGTTTGTTTCTTAGAATTCCATGACACCAGGGACCTTCCTAAGAATTGGCACGTCCCCGATGTACTCTTCCTATCGACCTTACATCCAGCATAGTCGGAGTCTGAGTATCCAACTAAGTCAAAGGTAGACCCCTTTGGATACCAGAGCCCGAAGCAAGGCGTAGCAACTAAATATCTAAGAATTCGCTTCACCGCCACTAAGTGACATTCCTTAGGATCGGATTGAAATCTAGCACACATGCATACGCTAAGCATAATATCCGGTCTACTAGCACATAAGTAAAGCAAAGAACCTATTATTGACCGGTATGCTTTTTGATCAACGGACTTACCTCCTTTGTTGAGGTCGGTGTGTCCGTCGGTCCCCATCGGAGTCTTTGCGGGCTTGGCGTCCTTCATCCCAAACCGCTTTAGCAGATCTTGCGTGTACTTCGTTTGGGAGATGAAGGTGCCGTCCTTGAGTTGCTTCACTTGGAACCCAAGGAAGTAGTTCAACTCGCCCATCATCGACATCTCGAATTTCTGTGTCATCACCCTGCTAAACTCTTCACAAGACTTTTGGTTAGTAGAACCAAATATTATGTCATCGACATAAATTTGGCACACAAACAAATCACCATCACATGTCTTTGTAAAAAGAGTTGGATCGGCTTTCCCAACCTTGAAAGCATTAGCTATTAGAAAGTCTCTAAGGCATTCATACCATGCTCTTGGGGCTTGCTTAAGTCCATAGAGCGCCTTAGAGAGCTTACACACGTGGTCGGGGTACCGTTCATCCTCGAAGCCAGGGGGTTGCTCCACGTACACCTCCTCCTTGATTGGCCCGTTGAGGAAAGCGCTCTTCACATCCATTTGGTACAACCTGAAAGAATGGTGAGCGGCATATGCTAGCAAGATACGAATGGACTCTAGCCTAGCCACAGGAGCGAAAGTCTCCTCAAAGTCCAAACCTGCGACTTGGGCATAACCTTTTGCCACAAGTCGAGCCTTGTTCCTCGTCACCACCCTGTGCTCGTCCTGTTTGTTGCGGAACACCCACTTGGTTCCCACAACATTTTGCTTCGGACGAGGCACCAGTGTCCAAACTTCATTGCTCTTGAAGTTGTTGAGTTCCTCCTGCATGGCCAACACCCAGTCCGGATCTAGCAAGGCCTCCTCTACCCTGAAAGGCTCAATAGAAGAGACAAAGGAGTAATGCTCACAAAAATTAACTAATCGAGACCGAGTAGTTACTCCCTTGCTAATGTCACCCAGAATTTGGTCGATAGGATGATCCCTTTGAATCATCGCTCGAACTTGGGTTGGAGGTGCCGGTTGCGCTTCTTCCTCCATCACATGATCAACTTGTGCTCCCCCTTGATCACACGCCTCCTGTTGATGAACCTGTTCATCGTCTTGAGTTGGGGGATGCACCTTAGTTGAGGAAGAAGGTTGATCTCGTTCATATTGTTCCTGTGGCCGAACGTCTCCAATCGCCATGGTTCGTATAGCGGTCGTCGGAATATCTTCTTCATCTACATCATCACAATCAATAACTTGCTCTCTTGGAGAGCCATTAGTCTCATCAAATACAACGTCGCTAGAGACTTCAACCAAACCCGATGATTTGTTGAAGACTCTGTACGCCTTTGTATTTGAGTCATAACCTAACAAAAACCCTTCTACAGCTTTGGGAGCAAACTTAGAATTTCTACCTTTCTTCACTAGAATGTAGCACTTGCTCCCAAATACACGAAAGTAAGATACATTGGGTTTGTTACCGGTTAGTAGCTCATACGACGTCTTCTTGAGGAGGCGATGAAGGTAGACCCTGTTGATGGCGTGGCAAGCCGTATTCACGGCTTCCGTCCAAAAGTACTCGGGGGTCTTGAACTCTCCTAGCATCGTCCTTGCCATGTCGATGAGCGTCCTGTTCTTCCTCTCTACCACACCATTTTGCTGTGGTGTGTAGGGAGCGGAGAACTCGTGCTTGATCCCTTCCTCTTCAAGGAACTCCTCCACTTGAAGGTTCTTGAACTCGGACCCGTTGTCGCTCCTTATCTTCTTCACCTTGAGCTCAAACTCATTTTGAGCTCTCCTGAGGAAGCGCTTGAGGGACCCTTGGGTTTCAGACTTATCCTGCAAGAAGAACACCCAAGTAAAGCGGGAAAAGTCATCAACAATAACTAAACCATACTTACTTCCCCCTATGCTTAGATAGGCGACGGGTCCGAAGAGATCCATATGTAGCAGCTCCAGGGGTCTTGATGTGGTCATCACATTCTTGCTGTGATGCGTTCCTCCCACCTGTTTACCTGCCTGACAAGCTGCACAAGGTCTATCTTTTTCGAATTGTACGTTAGTTAAACCTATCACGTGTTCTCCCTTTAGAAGCTTGTGAAGGTTCTTCATCCCCACATGTGCTAAGCGGCGATGCCACAACCAGCCCATGCTAGTCTTAGCTATTAAGCATGCATCTAGACCGGCTTCTTCTTTTGCAAAATCAACTAAATAAAGTTTGCCGTCCAATACACCCTTAAAAGCTAGTGAACCATCACTTCTTCTAAAGACAGACACATCTACATTTGTAAATAGACAGTTATATCCCATATTGCATAATTGACTAACAGATAGTAAATTATATCCTAGAGACTCTACTAAAAACACATTAGAGATAGAATGCTCATTAGAAATTGCAATTTTACCTAACCCTTTTACCTTGCCTTGATTCCCATCACCGAATATGATTGAATCTTGGGAATCCTTATTCTTGACGTAGGAGGTGAACATCTTCTTCTCCCCCGTCATATGGTTTGTGCATCCGCTGTCAATAATCCAGCTTGAACCCCCGGATGCATAAACCTGCAAGGCAAATTTAGGCTTGGGACTTAGGTACCCAACTCATGTTGGGTCCTACAAGGTTAGCACAAATATTCTTAGGGACCCAAATGCAAGTTTTGTCTCCCTTGCATCTTGCCCCTAACTTCCTAGCAATTACCTTTCTATCCTTTCTACAAATTGCAAAGGAAGCATTCAAAGCATGATATATTGTAGAAGGCTCATTAACTTTCCTAGGAATATTAACAACATTTCTCCTAGGCATATTATGACCAACATCCCTTCTACCAACATTTCTATCATGCACATATGAAGAACTAGAAGCAAACATAGCATGAGAAGAATCATTGTACTCATTATAACTCCTATAAGCATTTCTAGTTTGTCTCCTATCATGATACAAAAAGGCATGGTTCTTTTTAGCACTAGCAGCCATAGGGGCCTTCCCTTTCTCCTTAGTGGGAATGGGAGCCTTATGGCTTGTTAAGTTCTTGGCTTCCCTCTTGAAGCCAAGCCCATCCTTAATTGAGGGGTGTCTACCAACCGTGTAGGCATCCCTAGCAAATTTTAGTTTATCAAAATTACTCTTGCTAGTCTTAAGTTGAGCATTAAGACTAGCTAATTCATCATTCAATTTTGAAATAGAAACTAAGTGTTCGCTACAAGCATTAATATCAATATCCTTACACCTAGTGCAAATTTCAACATATTCAACACAAGAGTTGGATTTATTTGCTTCTACTAGTTTAGCATTTAAATCATCGTTTATGCTCTTTAAGTTAGAAATAGAATCATGGCATGTTGACACTTCACAAGCAAGCATTTCATTCCTCTTAATTTCTAATGCAAGGGATTTTTGAGCCTCTACAAACTTATCATGTTCTTCATACAACAAATCCTCTTGCTTTTCTAAAAGTATATTCTTTTCATTCAAGGCATCAATTAATTCATTAATTTTGTCTATCTTAGATCTATCTAAGCCCTTGAACAAACATGAATAATCTACTTCATCCTCATCACTAGATTCGTCCTCACTTGAAGAAGCATAGGTAGAGTTGCGAGTACATACCTTCTTCTCCCTTGCCATAAGGCATGTGTGACGCTCGTTGGGGAAGAGGGTTGATTTGTTGAAGGCGGTGGCGGCGAGTCCTTCATTGTCGGAGTCGGAAGAGGAGCAATCCGAGTCCCACTCCTTGCCTAGATGCGCCTCGCCCTTTGCCTTCTTGTAATGCTTCTTCTTTTCCCTCTTGTTTCCCTTTTCCTGGTCACTATCATTATCGGGGCAGTTAGCGATAAAATGACCAATCTTACCGCACTTGAAGCATGAGCGCTTTCCCTTCGTCTTGGTCTTGCTTGGCTGCCCCTTGTGACCCTTTAGCACCGTCTTGAAGCGTTTGATGATGAGAGCCATCTCTTCATCATTAAGTCCGACCGCCTCAATTTGTGCCACCTTGCTAGGTAGCGCCTCCTTACTTCTTGATGCTTTGAGAGCAAAAGGTTGTGGTTCGTTGATCGGTCCATTCAAGGCGTCGTCCACGTATCTTGCCTCCTTGATCATCATTCGCCCGCTGACGAATTTTCCTAAGACTTCTTCGGGCGACATTTTGGTGTACCTGGGATTCTCACGAATATTATTCACCAAATGAGGATCAAGAACGGTAAAGGACCTTAGCATTAGTCGGACGACGTCGTGGTCCGTCCATCGCGTGCTTCCGTAGCTCCTTATTTTGTTGATAAGGGTCTTGAGCCGGTTGTATGTTTGAGTTGGCTCCTCGCCCCTTATCATCGCGAACCGTCCAAGCTCGCCCTCCACCAACTCCATTTTGGTGAGCAATGTAGCGTCATTTCCCTCATGAGAGATCTTGAGGGTATCCCAGATTTGCTTGGCGTTATCCAAGCCACTCACTTTGTTATATTCATCCCTGCACAATGAAGCTAGAAGAACAGTAGTAGCTTGTGCATTCTTATGGATTTGCTCATTAATGAATATAGGACTATCCGAACTATTAAAGTGCATTCCACTATCTACTCTCCCATATACTAGGATGGAGAGAAAATAGGTGACTACGCATTTTGTGGCTCCAAAATCCGTAGTCCTCCCCATCAAAGTGTGGGGGCTTGCCGAGTGGAATGGAAAGCAAATGTGAATTTGAGCTTTGCGGAATACGAGAGTAGTCAAAGGAAAAGTTAGAATTAACCGGTTTCCTTTGCTCGTAGTCGTTGTGGTCGTCGTCCTTTTGGGAAGAAGTAGACTCATCACTGTCGTCGTAGTAGACGATCTCCTTGATGCGCCTCGTCTTCTTCTTCTTCCCTTCCTTTCGTCTATGACCCGAGCCAGAGTCGGTAAGCTTGTCATCTTTGAGCTCATTGACGAAGGACTCCTTCTCCTTATCGTTGATCACGATTCCCTTCCCCTTAGGATCCATCTCTTCAGGCGGCTAGTCCCTTTCTTGAAGAGAACGGCTCTGATACCAATTGAGAGCACCTAGAGGGGGGGGGGGTGAATAGGTGATCCTGTAAAACTTAAACTTATAGCCACAAAAACTTGTTAAGTGTTAGCACAGTTCTTGCCAAGTGGCTAGAGAGGAGTCAAAACACAATAACCACAAGAAAGCAATCACAGAGATGACACGGTGGTTATCCCGTGGTTCGGCCAAGTACAAAACTTGCCTACTCCACGTTGTGGCGTCCCAACGGACGAGAGTTGCACTCAACTCCTCTCAAGTGATCCAATGATCAACTTGAATACCACGGTGTTCTTCTTTTCTTTGCTCTTTTCCCGTTTGCGAGGAATCTCCACAACTTGGAGTCTCTCGCCCTTACAATAGAGTTTCACTAAGAAGCACGGAGTAAGGGAGGGAAGCAACACACACAAATCCACAGCAAAATGCGCACACACACGGCCAAGAATCGAGCTCAAAGACTATCTCACAGTTTCTCACAAGAACAGAGCTCGAATCACTTAGAATCACAAACGGATGCGCAAAGACTGAGTGTGGATGATCAAGAATGCTCAAGAGTTGCTTGGTGTTCTCCTCCATGCGCCTAGGGGTCCCTTTTATAGCCCCAAGGCAGCTAGGAGCCGTTGAGAACAAATCTGGCAGGCCATCCTTGCCTTCTGTCGTCGGGCGCACCGGACAGTCCGGTGCACACCGGACACTGTCCGGTGCCCGATTCCCTTCCTTAACAGGCGCAGCCGACCGTTGCCGACCGTTGCAGATCTGGCGCACCGGACAGTCCGGTGCACACCGGACAGTCCGGTGCCTCCTTCCGACCGTTGGCCAGGCCACGTGTCGCGCGCAGATTCCGCGGCCGACCGTTGGCTCTGCCGACCGTTGGCTCACCGGACAGTCCGGTGCACACCGGACAGTCCGGTGAATTATAGCCGTACGCCGTCGGCAAATTCCCGAGAGCGGCCTCTTCGGCCGAGGCAGCCTGGCGCACCGGACACTGTCCGGTGCACCACCGGACACTGTCCGGTGCACCAGACCGAAGCAGTCTTTTGGCTGTACACAGCCAACTCTTCTTCTTTCTTCTTCTTTCTGTTTCTATCACTTAGACAAGTATATTAGTACACAAAACCAATGTACTAAGGCTCAGAAACATACCTTTACTTGTGATTTGCACCTTGTTCATTCATGGGCATAGATTCACAATTAAGCACTTGTGTTTGCACTCAATCACCAAAATACTTAGAAATGGCCCAAGGGCACATTTCCCTTTCATATATGGGAGTTTCAGGGTTGCTACGACCGCGCACATAAGAAAGAACAATGTAGGATCTAGAGGTGTTAATGGAGAATTCCCACCGGGTTTGGACACCACATCCCCGCCCCATTAAGCTATACCTATCACCATACCCATTCCCATCATTGGTATAAGATTCATCCCATACGCATCCCCATTCGGGTATTGGGTCCCCAATAGATCCTCATCTCCGACAAGAAAAACATGATCACATTCTATTTATATGACATTAACCGTCACACGACATCCAACAACAATACATCACAAAACTAGTGTTGGTTTCTGCATTGTGAGTGCCCTTATCTGCGAGGGTAGAATTTTAGGAGTCAATTATGCAAATCGAGGACTGCATGGATTACTTATCCAATCTTTTATTCGAGAGAGGACATCAATGCCACGCCTAGAAAAGTAATGCAGCACATGCTACCAGCGACTAGTTCTTGTAACCAAATATCAAACACGTTGTGAGTGGCTGAGTGCCCTTATCAAGGGATGCAGCACATGCTTGCGACTCAAAAGTTGATGGTGACAGATAGAGCAAAGTCAGCACTCAGCAGCACAACTTTCCAAATTGATTAAGGAATGGATAATTGCAGTAGGTAAGTTTCTGTGCGTGTCTTTGTGCAAGTGGGCCGGGTGGGTGTCTCCAGGTTAGGGGCTGCGGGCAACGTTGGCAACTGGTAGAGATGGTAGAGATCTGATAGGATGGAAGTGCAAACCAAATCTGTATTCATTATTCTCCCCCTTCTCTCATTGTTATAGCTTCAGATCGAAGGTTTTAGTGAAGAGAACAGATTTTGTTTAGTTACCAGCGTACTAGGAATGCATAGACAGGGAGACCCATCCTCTACACGCACAACAGCATTGTACACCACTTTCGACGGCCACACTTATTTTTGGCGACCAGAGCTCGACCGCTGAAAATAACCTTAATTTTCGGCGGCGTGTTACAGCCGCCAAAATAATCCTATTTTCGACGGCTTTTGTCCTGGCCGCCGAAAACAAGACTATTTTCGGCGCCTCTAACATAGCCGTCGAAAATTAACGCTTATTTTCGACGCGTTACGTGATAGAATCTTATAAGTATTAGAATATCATGTGTGATTGGATTTCCACTCTTAAATAAAATTTCTTACCATTGCTCTCTCTGTATTCATTATTATCTAGCATAATTCTCATAAATACTATGCTATCTGTCTAGATTTACCAATTACTCTCTATGTACTTTACCAAATTCACAATTTTAAAAAATAATACAAAGTAACCCGTAAATTTTAATTACCTACACATTGCATTTTTAAAAAAACATAGACATTCTTCTAAATTATCCACTTCGATTCAATGTTACTTGTTAGTATATAAAATATTTACTCAACATACAAATGACATCTCTCTGTTTTCATTATTATCTAGCATAATCCGCATAAATAATATGCTGTCTATCTAGATTTACAAATTAGTCTCTATGTACTTTACCAAATTCACAATTTTCAAAAATAATACAAAGTAACCAATAAATTGTAATTACCTACACATTACATTTTAAAAAACATAATCATACTACTAAATTATCCACTTCGATTCAATGTTACTTGTTAGTATAGAAAATATTTACTCAAGATACAAAAGTAATAAATAAATTTGTATCTAAATTACATGCATGTAGCATCCCGGTTTTTGGCTCCAAGGTTAGAAACCCTAAACTCCTTAACCCCTCCTTATTTTTCTTTAAACCTTAAGCCTCATAAGCATTTTATTACTCATATGCATAAACCATGTTTGCTAGTAGCACTTCACACATATAGTCTCACCTAGCATTTCATTTTTGCACCTAGAAAATCTCTTATATATATATATGTGAAAACATAAGTGTATATAAGAAGGCATTTTTTTAAAAAAGGAGAAAATTCTCCCCCTCGGCCGGGTCGGCCTTTGCCCGTTTTCACGCCGGCCCATCCCCGTGCGCGCTCTCCCCTCTCGTCCCACGTTAGCCCACCTCGACCCATCCTCGCGCGCGCCCTCTCGCGTCGGGTGCTCCCCCTCTCTCTCTCTCTCTCTCTCTCTCTCTCTCTCTCTCGCTGCCACCCGACCCCACTCGCCAGACGTGCTCTCTCTCGCTCCCTCGCGCTCGCACCCGCGCCCCGCTGACGGTCTGGCCCCACTAGTCAGCCGCCCTCCCTCCCCCTTTGCTCACCGCGCACGGCAACGACGCGATCACCACCGATCGTCGTCCTTCCCTCGCCCCACCATTACTCCTGCGCCAGTGAAGTTAGGCACCGTTTCGTCCCCCCGCCCATTGTGCTTGCATCCTCACACTGCACCTCCTCGAACCATCCTGTCCCCGGCGTTGTGCGCCATTACCGCCGCCGCTGTGCCGCTCACCGATGCCCAGCTGGCCACAGCCGCTTCCCACCCCCGGGCACCTATAAAAGGCCGCCTAGAGCTCCTTCACCCCTCGCACTGGCCTCGACCACTCTTCTCCCCTCCCCGGAGCTCGATTGAGCTAGCGCTGTTGCCTCCCTTCGCTCTAGTTAGCTCTCCCCCTCCCCTCTCTAGTAGCCTAGTGTCACATTAAGCTAGCTCACTAGCTTCACCACATCGCTACGAACAAGGAACACCGCATCCCACCCCAATCACACCAGAGGCCTCGCCGGCGACCTCACCGTCGTGAGAGCCCCGCCACCTCACAGTGGTCGGCCCCTTCCAAACCACCGTCGGTGACATCAACCCCACCATCGTGACCGCCTCCCACTGCTCATGCTAACCCATCTCCTCGACGACCGGGAACTAGATCAATGGCGGAGAACTGCCGTCGAACCCATCGGCGGCTGGTTCTCCTCCGCGGTCGGACGACCCACTCCCGCCTGACATCGTCTTCCCCTCCCTCTCGCTAGCACGTGGGCCTGTGCCCACGGTGTCGTCTCCGCGCCGCTCGCGTTGTGCCCCGCTAGTGGGCCATGCTGGGTCGGCTTGCCCACGTGGCCGCGCGCGCCCACGCTCGACTTGGGCCGAAATCTCCACGCCGGCCCGTTCAACAGAGAATCATTTATCATTTTCTTTTTCTTTTTCCTTTTCCCCTTTTCACACATATCTTTATATGTTGATATTTTATGCACCAAAAATGATCCAAACACTTTATAAGTCACAAAAATGATGACGTTAGGAACTTGACACACTTTACTTAGAAAGCAATGTTTGATGTATTATTTACTACCTGTTTTTGCAAGATGAAGAGGGGTACGACTTTTCGGAACCCATAGCTCCAAAAGAAGGCAGGAGCCCGACCTCCCGGAAATAGATCTTTCGTACCTAGAGAGCTTCGACGAAGGCAAGTTCATTCTACCCTTGATGCATAAATTACCTATTCTTTCTACCACTACCTAAGTCGGGATATGGGATGGTTGTTATGCATTGTGAGTCGACTGACAGTCTGCATTAAAGAGCACCTTTTTGCTACAAAGAAGATGTGGGTTAGGGAAATGGTATTTAAGAGGAAAATGTTTTTTTTTTCAAAATGTGTATGATGAAGGGTTGTCACCCTTATCATCATTCGAGTGGGATGATCAGAGACTCCCTGGTTTGGGAGGGCCTTAACGTGATGGCTCAGCTAAGTTAGGTGTGAGCATGAAAGATTAGATTGTCCCCCTCGTTTAAGGACCAGTTTGTCATCCTTCAGTACATGTACTAATGACAAGTACAACCACTCGAGACTGTATGGGCAGTCACTCGATCTGAACTTGCACGGTCCGAACCCCAGGATTATGATGGCGGGGGAGCACCGAGAGGATGAGGTGGGGGATGTTTTGTCCTGGTTTGGGCATGGAGGTGGCCTTGTTTCTTCCGATATAATCGCTAAGGTAAGGTCGTGCAAGGAAGGAAAGAGTTTTGGTGTCGGATCTCATGGCAATGAGATCGTAGAGCCGGAATAGTGGGTAAAGTGTACACCTCTGTGCGGAGTTGGAAACCTATTCGAATAGCCGTGTCCACTGGTATGGACGAGTCTGGTGTGGCATGCCAATTAGTGTTTTTATCTTAAGAAAAGGGAATTGCGTGAGTATTTTTTTGGAAACAAAGATGAGGCCACGGGAGCAGGAAGCTCAGTGGTGGTTGAGTATGAAAAAGTGCTACTTCTCTCTTTTTCTGGGTAAAAACATCAAGTATCGCCTTTCTCAAAGAAAAATAAAGAGTGACTACAACTCCACCATATCAAGCATGTACTATATAGGTCCCTCTCTCTTTACGGGTTAGGATGGGCTTGCGGAATACGTAAGTATACACCCAGCTTTATTTATGTTTTCAGCTACCGAAGACTTCCTTTCTGCTATGTTCGACTGAAAAGGGGGTTGTGTCTGTTATTAATTGTATCACATTTGAGTCCTAATGGATCAGGACGCTTCAATGCACATCTGCTATTACAAAAAATTCAAAAATATCTGAAGAAGAATCTAAACTGCATGTGTGTAACTCCGCATATGTTGTCTCAGCATATGTTGGTGCAGCATAGCCTAGTCCTAAGTCCAAGTACAAGGAGGAGCGTTGCGTTAGGCGTGGCGAGCACGATTAAAACTTAGCCACTCAAATGGAGATGAAACCCAATAGAAAACTGTTGGGGGCGTAACGCTCTTAGCGACGTGCCATATCGGAACCCGGGTATGGTATTAAATGGGCAAGGGCCAGGCCGCCACCCCCTTGGTGGTGCGTCGTGTCATGATCTGGATGTGGTATCAAGTGAGCAAGGATCGGGTCATCCCTTCCTTAGTGGCGCGCTACATCAGCGCCCGAGTGTAGTGACAAATGTGTAAGGGTCTTCGCATCTGTCTCAACGGGTGCGAGAGGTAAGGAAGCTAGTTGAGCCGACTAGGATCTGTGTAGGTAGTTGGAACATAGGGTCCCTTATAGGTAAGCTAAGAGAGTTAGTCGATGTAGTGAGTAGGAGGCATGTTAGTATCCTATGTGTCCATGAGACAAAATGGAAGGAGAAAAAAACAAAGGAGGTGGAGAACACTAGTTTCAAACTTTGGTACTTAGGAACAGTGGCAAATAAAAATGGAGTAAGTATCCTGATTGATAAGACCCTCAAGGATGGAGTGGTGGACGTCAATGACAAGGAGATAGGATTATCCTAGTCAAACTAGTTTTGGGGATGTAGTCTTGAACATTATAAGTGCATATGCCCCTCAGGTTGGTTTGAGTGAGAGAGAGAAAAGGAAGTTTTGGGAAGACTTAGATGGCATGGTCAGAGCAGTACCCACCAAAGAGAAGCTTTTCATAGGAGGAGATCTCAATGGTCATGTAGGTTCAACAAATGTAGGTTAGGAGCTGGCTCATGGAGGTTTCAGGTATGGTAGTAGAAATCAAGAAGGAGAGGATATTTTGGACTTTGTTGTAGCCTACAACCTACTGATAGCCATCACTTTCTTTAGAAAAAGAGATTCTAATTTGGTGACTTTTAGCAGTGGCCATCGTTCGAGCCAGATCGACTTCATTCTCACAAGGAGAGAAGATAAACAAACATGTTTGGATTGTAAGGTGATACCTAGACAGAGTGTTGTGCCCCAACATAATCTTGTGGTGGCTGACTTCTATTTTTGGATCCATACCCATAGGGATAAACAAGCCAAAATTGCGAGGACGAAGTGGTGGAAACTCAAAGGGGAGACATCCGAAGTTTTTAGGGAAAGAGTTTTTGTGGAGGGCGCTTGGTCCAAAGAAGAAGATGCAAACAATACGTGGGTGAATGAAAGGGAAATGGGCTTAAAACATTTCCTATAATCGATTTTGGTGTTCGACGTCCATCATAAACCAAGTGGACTAATTGGTTTGCCTAGTTGTCATTTATCTCAGGTGCATAAAGTTCAACATAAACCAAGAAAGAAATTCAGTTGGGGACTCAACCAAGTTCGAAGCAAAGACTAGCAATGGTACTGCCAGTGGTGCACCAGACATTATCCGGTGCCTAGGCCAAGCGCTTCGCGAACTGGCCACTCTCGGGTTTACTTAGGGATGCTCTGCTATAATTCACCGGACTGTCTGGTGTGCACCAGCCAGTGTCCAGTGAACCAACGGAGCAACGGTCAGATGCGCCAATGGTCGACTGCAAAAGGTGAACATTGTGCAGTCAAAAGTCAAAGCAAGAAGTCAGAACACACCGGACATGTCTGGTGTGCCACCCGACAATCCGGTGCAGCATGAGGACAAAAGACTTCAACGGTCAACCGCTCCAAACCCCAACGGTCTGTTGACATGGTAGGCACCGGACAGTGAACATGTCACACCTGGTTTTGGAAGGTAAACCAAATGCGAACCATGTACGTGCCAGGATTAGAACTCACGTACAAAGCGATTACATAATTGGACATCATCACACAATGCTTGAATTAAATAGCGGAAAGGTACTTAGTTACATCAAGATGTCTGAGACATCCATAGAGTCTAATACATATCCATAGTGTTCAACATTAAATCAAAGTGTGGAGTAACGAAACGTAGAATGTAAGCCTACACAGGAAGCTGACTAGGGGTTTGCCACTAAAGTAAACTAGAACTCGTCGTAGTCTTGGAACTCCTCAAAGTCCTCCATGTTGCCAGCTTCACCTCCTGAGCACTGAGTACAGTGGGGACAACCTGGGGTGGGGTGGTTTGTAAAGCAAGGGTGAGTACACATCAACATACTCAGCAAATGTCCCGTTTGGCTAAAGTGGACTAGCTGTATGTGGAGTTAAGGTTAAGCAGCTACTTTTAGTTGGTCAAGTTTTATCACTATAAGTATAGCCAAATTTTAGTAATAACCCAGTTATTACTCAGAGGCACTCCCTCCAAGAGGAAATACCAGAGATCATAATTATAATCATCATTGCTAATCATCATCATAAAAGTAACCAAAGTTCTTCTAATCAAAGAGGATCCCAAGGCCGCTCATAACCGTGAGCACGACTGATATACCAGTTTCTAACACTCTGCAGAGGTCACACACTTTACCCACAAGCCGTGATTCCCATTCTGCCCGGGGTTCTAGCCTCCCCATTGATCACTACCAAGGTGACCTAGCAGGGTCTCACTATGTAACCTTTACAAAGATTTCCCAAAGGTCATAGTCGCCCATTAGGTATCTCTAATTTGATAAACACAGTACATCTCCCCATAGTAAGGCTGACTAACAAAACCAAAACAAAGAACCTCTGTAACCAGCCTTGGCAGAGCAAGTACTATGCCCGGACCCATTGACGGCCCTACGGCGAAGCCAACTACTCCTCTGGTTCCTCTAATTAATCAGCTAAGGGTAAATAAATAAATCAACATATACTTTAATTCTATATTCTAAGTGTAAAAAGTAAAGTATACAGATTATAGTTGGTCATATTTTATTTGAGCAGAGAATAATCTTGTGAACATTTTGCAATTTAAACCACTAAATTTGGAGTTCATATGAAAAAGATATGAAATAAACAAATTTTGAAGTTTGAAATATGAAATTAGGGCTAAATCTGTAATTAAATAAAAGTCCAGGTGGCTATTCTAAAGAAACCAGGGACCTATGCGCTAAAACAGAGGACGACGAGTTGATTTCCTAAAACCAGGGGGGTTCTTAAGCAAAACTCACACGCGAAGGGGTACAGGGTAACCTCAGCCATCGGATCAGAGATCAACGACGCAGATTAGATCGCGCGGGCGCGCGGGCACGGCTGACAAGTGGGGCCAGGGCGTCAGCGAGCCAGGGCGGGCTGAGTGGCTGACCAGCCGAGCCCAGAGGCAGAGACGTGGGTGAGGGGGAAGAGAGAGAGGCGGTTGGATCTGGATCGGAGGGCTGCGATCAAATCCGCTCTGGTTAAGTCTAAACCATCCAATCTCGGACGGATGACCGAGATGTAACGACCAGGGGCTAGCTTGGGCGCGGTGGCGCCGCTCGGTCCCGCGGTGAGGGCTCGCCGGAGACGAGAAGGCTGGCCACGGTGGGGCACTAGAGGCTCGGGGTTTAGCTCGGGCGCATTCAGGGCGGTCTGGCGGACTCGGACATGGGCATTACGCCGGCGCGGGAGCACCAGAGGGCGGTGCACGCGCGCAAGGCGGGCTAACGGCGGCGCGGATCAACTCTGGCGAGCAATCACGCGGGCAAAAGGGCAGTAACGACCGAATTAAGGGCGCGGGCAGGTTGCTCACCTCGAGTGCGAACTCCGGAGCACGTGGAGGACGGCAAAGGTGTGGTGGAACCTCGGGTCGACGGCGGCGGGGCTTCGACTGCGCAAGAAACGCTCCGATGAGTGCGGACCGGACGAAACAGAGAGGGAGAGGGCACACCGAAGGGTATCCCGAGCAGCTGAGAGTAAGGCGAAGCTCATCGTGGCGTTGGACGGGGCACGGGCGCGACGGTGGCCACGGAACAGGCGGTGGGCATCGGCGAGCGGTGGCGGAGCTTCCTGTTCGCGTGGGTAGAGCGAGAGAGAGGGCGAGAGAGTTGGGCACGGGGTGCAAATGAGAGAGGAGAGGTGGGCGAGTAGGGCACGGGCACACGGACGTCGTCGAAGAACGCGCGGTCGTGGGTGCGTCCACGACGGGGAGATTGTGGGTGGAAGGTTGAGGACGGCTGACAGGTGGGGACAACGGGACAGAGAGAGAGTGGGCGCGGGGGGAAAGAACAGCGCCGATAGCTCTGGCCCACGGGGTAGAGAGAGAGGGAGACGACGCGCTCAGGCTTGCGCTGATAGGCAGGGCCCGCCTGTCAGGCACAGGGGGCGCGCGGGCACGGTCGCGCGCGCAGGCTAGGCTAAATGTGCCGATTTGGGCTGAAATGGCCTTTTCTATTTCCAGGGAATTTCTAATTGCTTTTCTATTTATTTTCTCTAGGGTTTTCAATTCAAATTCAAATCATGTTTCAAATTCAAACCAAATCAAATATATGCAACAATTCAAAGAATATTTAGACTCAATATGATGCAACAATCCATGACTCAAAGGTTTTGGGCAAAATAAAATAAATAATCCTTCACTAATACCACTAACTCTAATTAAAAGAAGAGAGGGAGAAAACTAGAGAGAGAGAGAGAAACTAGAGAGAGATAGAGAAGAGTAACACCTGAATTTGGATGATCATAAGAAATTTTATACCCCCAAATTCAGGGTGTTACAGAACAGTCCCCTGTTCGATGCACCACCGGACTGTCCTCCGGTGTGCCATCGACAGTAACGACTAGAATAGTGGCTGGGGCTATAAATACCCCTAAACACCACCATTCAAGTCATCCAAGTTTTCTGGACTCACCATTCAATATAACAGCAAAAGACTACACTACAAGACACAATCAATAGATCAAATCTTCTCCAAGCCTCCAAATCAACTCAAATGCTTAGTGACTTGAGAGAGGGTGTTTTGTGTTCTTTTGTTGCTCTTGTTGCTTGGATTGCTTTCTCCTTCTCATTCTTATTCTTTTAAGTGCTTTGTAAAGCTAGCAAGAGACACCTAAGTGTGTGGTGATCCTTGCAGGGTCTTAGTGACCCATGTGATTAAGGAGAAGCCTCGACCGGTCTGTGTGACCGATTGAGAAAGGGAAAGGATTGGAATAGACCCGGCCTTTGTGGCCTCCTCAACGCGGACTAGGTTCTTTGGAACCGAACCTCAGTAAACAAATCACCGTGTTCACTTGTGTTGACTTCTACTTGATTTATTTCCCCTATTTCCTCTCTCTAAAAGTTCCCTTGCTAATATTGATTTGAGTTTGCTCCCAAAGGTTATCTGCATTGATTGAGCAACTCGTGGCAAGGAAAACTATCTTCCGCACTCCTATTTAATTCTAACGCTAACCTTGAGCAAAGTGTGTGTTCAAAGTTTATAATTTTCAGGTTTCGCCTATTCACCTCCTAGGTGACTTTCAATTGGTATCAGAGCCTGATGCTTCATTAATAGTCTAACAACTTGAAGTAATGTCGGGAGATCACGCCAAGAGGGAGATAATCACCGGCGACAAGACCAAAGGCTCGGGAAGGAAGAACAACGAACGGACTCCGTCAAGATAGTCCGGTGACAAGTATAAGGAGGACTCCGCTTCCTCCATCAAGTCACATAGGAAGGGTGACAAGAAAAAAAAAGAAAATGAAGAAGGTGATCTACTACGAGACCGACTCTTCATCACCTTCCACGTCCGGCGCCGAGTCTACTACTTCGAAGCGCCAAGAGTGCAAGAAGTATAGTAAGATGCCTCTACGCTATCCTCACATTCCTAAACGCACTCCTTTACTTTCAGTACCCCTAGGCAAACTACCATATTTTGATGGTGAGAATTATTGTATGTGGAGTGATAAAATGAGGCACCATCTAACCTTACTCCATGAAAGCATATGGGATATTGTTGATTTTGGAGCGCAGGCACCACAGGTGGGCGACGAGGTTCACGGCTCGGATGAGGCCGCCTAAATTAGGCATTTTAATTCCCAAGCAACTTCTATACTCCTTCGCTTCCTTGTGTTGAGAAGAGTATAATAAGGTGCAAGGGTTAAAAAATGCCAAAGAAATTTGGGTCGTCCTCAAGACAGCGCACGAAGGTGACGAGGTGACCAAGATCACCAAGCGCGAGATGATCGAGGGAGAGCTCGGTCGATTCGACCTCAACAAAGGAGAAGAGCCACAAGCGATGTACAACCGGCTCAAAACAATGGTCAACCAAGTGCGCAACCTCGGGAGCACAAAATGGGATGACCATGAAATTATGAAGGTTATTCTAAGTTCTCTCGTTTTTCGTAATCCTACTCAAGTTCAATTATTTCGTGGAGATCCTAGATATAAACAGATGTCTCCCGAGGAGGTTATTGGCAAGTTTGTGAGCTTTGAACTTATGATCAAGGACTCCAAATACATTGTCAACTTGGAGCAAGGTGCCACCTCCACACCCGAGGTGCAACCCGTTGCTTTCAAAGCAACAGAAGAAAAGAAGAACGAGTTTACACCAAGTAGACTCCCAATCAACGCCTCCAAGCTCGACAACGAGGAGATGGCTCTTATCATTAAGAGCTCTCGACAAATCCTCAAACAAAGGAAGGGGAAGGACTACAAGCCCCGTTCCAAGAGGGTGTGCTATAGGTGTGGTAAGTCCAATCACTTTATTGCAAAATGTCCATATACAAGTGACAGTGATAGGGACGACAAGAAAGGGAAGAAAAAAAATGGAAAAGAGAAGATACTACAAGAATAAGGGTGGCGAGACGCACTTGGGGCGGGAATGGGACTCCAACAAGAGCTCCACTGACTCCTCCTCTGACGAAGACGCCGCCAACATCGCCATCAACAAGGGCCTTCTCTTCCCCAACATCGGCCACAAATGCCTAATGGCTAAGGACGGCAAGAATAAGAAGGTACATTCTAGAGATACCCCCAAATACACTACTTCCAATGATGAGGGTAGTTCTAGTGATGATAATGATGATTTAACCTCTCTTTTTGCTAACCTTACTAAGGAGCAAAAGAAGAAAATAAATGAATTGATAGAAACCATTAACGAGAAGGATGATCTCTTGGAATGCCAAGAGGACTTGCTCGTTAAGGAAAATAAGAAATTTGTTAAATTGAAAAATGCTTATGCTCTAGAAGTAGTAAAATGTGAAAAATTATCTAAAGAGCTTAATATGTGCAATGATTCAATTTCTAGTCTTAGAATTGAGAATGATAATTGAATTGCTAAGATTGAAGAATTGTTTGCAAACCTTCTACATCTACTGTTGAACATGTCACTATTTGTACTAGATGTAGAGATATTAATGTTGATGCTATGAATGATCACATTGCTATGATTAAAGAACAAAATGATCACATAGCTAAATTAAATGCTAAAATTGCCAAGCATGAATTAGAAAATGAAAAATTGAAATTTGCTCGAAGCATGCTTTATAATGGGAGATTCCCTAGCATTAAGGATGGCATTGGCTTCCAACAAGGGAGCCAAAGCAACATCAAGCTTAATGCCCCCAAGAACAGACTATCTAATTTTGTTAAGGGTAAGGCTCCCATGGTTTAGGATAGAGAGGGTTACATTTTATATCCTGAGAACTATCCTGAGCATAAGATTAGGAGGATTCATGCTAGAAAACCTCATTCTGTTTCTCATCATGCTTTTATGTATAGTAATGAGGCTTCTAGCTCTAGGCATTCAACTCATATCAAAATGCCTAAAAAGAAAATTGCAAATGCATCAAATGAGCATAACATTTCATTTAATACTTTTGATGCATCTTATGTGTTAACTAACAAATCAGGCAAAGTAGTTGCTAAATATGTTGGGGGCAAACACAAGAGTCCCAAGATTTGTGTTTGGGTACCCAAGGTGCTTGTTTCTAATGTGAAAGGACCCAAGACCGTTTGGGTACCTAAGAACAAGGCCTAAATTTATTTTGTTGGTTTATGCATCCGGTGGATCAAGTTGGATAATTGATAGCGGGTGCACAAACCACATGACAAGGGAGAAAAGGATGTTCTCCTCATATGAGAAAATGAAGACCCCCAAAGAGCTATTACATTCGGGGATGAAAATCAAGGTTTGTTCAAAGGTTTGGGTAAAATTGCTATATCCCCTTAGCATTCCATTTCTAATGTTTTTCTTGTAGATTCCTTAGACTACAATTTGCTTTCAGTGTCTCAATTATGCAAGATGGGCTACAACTGTCTCTTTACTGATGTTGGTGTTACTGTCTTTAGAAGAAGTGATGATTCAATAGCTTTTAAGGGAGTGTTAGATGGTTAGCTATATTTAGTTGATTTTAATGATAACAATGCTGAGCTAGACACTTGCTTAATTGCTAAGACTAATATGGGTTGGCTCTCGCATCGCCGACTTGCCCATGTTGGGATGAAGAATCTTCACAAGCTTTTAAAGGGAGAGCACATTTTAGGACTAACAAATGTTCATTTTGAGAAAGGCAGGATTTGTAGCGCATGCCAAGCAAGAAAGCAAGTTGGAGCTCATCATCCACACAAGAACACCATGACGACCGATAGGCCGCTTGAGCTACTCCACATGGATCTATTCGGTCCAATTGCTTACATAAGCATCAGCGGGAGTAAGTATTGTCTTATTATTGTGGATGATTATTCTCGCTTCACTTGGGTATTCTTTTTGCAGGAAAAATCTCAAACCCAAGAGACCCTAAAGAGATTCTTGAGACGAGCTCAAAATGAGTTCGGATTGATAATAAAAAAGATTAGAAGCGACAATGGAACAGAGTTCAAGAATTCTCAAATTGAAGGATTTCTTGAGGAGGAGGGCATCAAGCATGAGTTCTCTTCTCCATACACACCTCAACAAAATGGTGTAGTGGACAGGAAGAATAGAACTCTATTGGACATGGCAAGGACCATGCTTGATGAGTACAAGACACTGGATCGGTTTTGGGTAGAGGCAATTAACACCGCTTGCTACTCCATCAACCAACTCTACCTTCACCGAATCCTCAAGAAAACATCATATGAACTCCTCACTGGTAAAAAACCCAATGTCTCTTATTTTTAGAGTTTTTGGGAGCAAATGTTTTATTCTTATTAAAAGAGGTAGAAATTCTAAATTTGCTCCTAAAGCAGTAGAAGGCTTTTTACTTGGTTATGACTCAAACACAAAGGCATATAGAGTCTTCAACAAGTCCACTGGATTAGTTGAAGATTCTTATGACATTGTGTTTGATGAAACTAATGGCTCCCAAGTGGATCAAGTTGATCTTAATGAACTAGATGATGAAGAGGCTCCGTGCGTCGCGCTAAGGAACATGTCCATTGGGGATGTGTGTCCAAAAGAATCCGAAGAGCCTCCACAAGCACAAGATCAACCATCATCTTCCATACAAGCATCTCCACCAACTCAAGATGAGAAAATGGCTCAAGAGGACGAAGATGAAGATCAAGACGATGAGTCACCTCAAGAGGAGGACATTGATCAAGGGGGAGATGAAGATGATCAAGACAAGGAAGATGATAAAGAAATTCAAGATCAAAGATCGCCACACCCAAGAGTCCACCAAGCAATTCAAAGAGATCACCCTGTCAACTCCATTCTTGTTGACATTCTGTGAACATTACTCGAGTTGCTCATTTCTGTGAACATTACTCTTTTGTGTCTTCTATTGAGCCCTACAAGATAGAGGATGCACTTAGAGATCCGGATTGGGTGGTGGCAATGCAAGAGGAGCTCAACAACTTCACGAGGAATGAGGTATGGCATTTAATTCCACGTCCTAGCCAAAATTTTGTAGGTACCAAGTGGGTATTCCGCAACAAACAAGATGAGCATGGTGTGGTGACTAGGAACAAAGCCCTACTTGTTGCCAAAGGATATTTACAATCGAAGGTTTGGATTTTGATGAAACCTATTCACCCGTAGCTAGGCTTGAGTCAATTCGTATATTACTTGTGAAGGAAACGGGTGACGCCTAAGAGGGGGGGGGGGGTGAATTAGGACTTCTAAAACTTTTACTAAACTAGGCCACAATTAAATCCCTAGAGCAAAACCTATGCCAATAATCAAACTAGAATGTGCAAACTAGGTTTTGTCTAAGTGTTGCTATCTCTACCGCAAAGGCTAAGTTTCAATATACACTAGATAAGTATGAATACAAGATTGAAACTTAAATGCTTAATATAAATGCGGAAACTTAAAGAGCAAAGTAGAGAAGCAAACTCTCGTGGATGACGCCGGTATTTTTACCGAGGTATCCGGAACCGCGCAAGGTCCCGACTAATCCTCGTTGGTGCCCCTACGCAAAGGGAAGCCCACGTGAGGGCCAAGCACCTCAGTCGAGTAACTCCGTAGAGAGCCGCGGGCCTTCTCCACGCGCAAGTGGTGCTCCGCTTCCGGCTCCTCTCGGACGCTCCCCGCTGTCTCCACTATCAAGCTTTCGGCCGAAACACCGCGGGCCTCGTTGCCTCCGGTACACGGTGGCGGCCGTGACACAAACGCGGTTTTTACGGTCTCGCAAGACTCTCGCCCCACTCGGTACAATTACAACGACTCACGCAAGAGCCGAGGGGTTGTGAGGTTTGTCTAAACTCACTCAACAATCTAGGGTTCACCTAGAGCAAGCGCTAAAGCGGTCTAACTAACCTAAGCACTTCGCAAAGCACCTACGCTAATCACCGAGTGATTCTATTAAGCACTTGGGTGTTTGAGCACTTGGAAATGTCTACAATATGCCTTGGTATGTTGCTTGGGCTCCCACACTGGAGAATGGCCGGTTGGGGTGGTATTTATAGCCTCCACACCCCAAACTAGCCGTTGGACAGAAAGCAACAACTTTCTATCGTTGGGTGCACCAGACAGTCCGATGCACCACCGGACAGCTAATGTGGAGTGTCCGGTGCATGCCACGTCAGCCGACCGTTGGCAGCTGTAGCAGTCGATCGTTGGATCCGACCGTTGCCGTCTGTCTGGTGCACACCGGACAGTCCAGTGCCGACTGTCCGGTGCCCCACCGGACAGTCCGGTGCTACAGCCCGAGAGCGCCTGACTTCGGCCTCTCTGCATAGACTGTCCGGTTGTCCCACCGGACAGTCCGGTGCACACCGGACAGGTACTGTGCACTGTCCGGTGCGCCACCAGGCGCTGGCTGACAGCCCTCTTCTCAGGTTTCTTCGGTGATTTCTTTGGGCTTCTTTTGTTCTTGAGTCTTGGACTTCTATGCATCTTTTTATGACTTCTTTTGAGGTGTTGCATCCTCATTTCCTTGGTCCAATCCTCAACGCATCCTGTGAACTACAAACATAAACACTAGAGAACTTATTAGTTCACGGATTATGTTGTTCATCAAACACCAAAAATCAATTAGCCAAATGGCCCGGGGTCCATTTTCCTTACAATCTCCCCCTTTTGGTGATTGATGACAACACAACCAAAGCAAGCAAATAATACAAATATTTGAATGTAAATATGCAATCTACTTGCTAGGATGCATATTTGTCCCCTCAAAGTGATATTATGGACTTAAGCCTCCCCCTAACTCCATAATTCACTTACTTCCTATTTTGGACCAAATAACCAAAACCACTTGAAAAAAACCATTTGGGGATTAAAATTTTAAATTGGTGGTGTTTGGTGTTTGATCTAGTTTTTGTTGCTTTGGTCCCTAAACTTCTCCCCCTTTGGCATCAACCACCAAAAAGGAAGACATTGAAAGCATGTAGGAAGTAAATAAAAGGCTTGCCCTCAAAAGATTACTCCCCCTAAATGAGTGTTCTCTTTTGGAAAGAGCATTTCTCCCGTTTTAGAGACAAAGAAATACTCCCCCTGACAGAGATCTTCTACTTAGGAAAAAAGCATGTGAAAAAAAAATTTAAGGTGCAAAACATGATTTGAATAGACTAACTTCCTATATGCATATGTAACAGAGTATGAGATAACTGCTTATGCATTTTTTAGCAACATGGAAGTATATGATATGAAATATAGTCTAGACAAATATTGGAGAAGACATGTAAATGATACTAGATGTAGTCTCAAAAGATACCGATTGAGATTCAACGGTGAGCTTGAGAGACATGAGAGTTCTTGGAGATTTTGCAGTGGAAGATTGTTGTCTTTCTCCGGGGACCTTATTTTCCTTACAATGAGACTATCACATGAAATAGACTTGAAAAGGTGTTAGTCTCAAAGTGTCAGATTATAGAGTAACCTCCCCCTAAAGGTGTGCATACAAGTTTCTGAATACTTGTAGGAGACATGCACTTTTGATTTGACATCAAGAGGGGCAAATTATCCATAATCCAAACTTTGGCACATATAAGTCAAATGATACAACTTGTAGAAATGAGAGTTATTAATTGGTGCATCATTTACTATGGAGTCAAATTGAAGTTATGTGCCATGCTTAAGTAAACATTTTAAGACATGTAGGTTTGCTTAAGAGTATGAATTGAAAGCAAGCAATCCTACCATATGATTTACCTAGTATGCATGCATTTGAACAAAAGTAAATACCAAAATGTAATACTAGGCATGAAAAGTAAACTAGATACAAAGTAAATAGATACACATATCTTAAAACAAGAAATACAATAAATCTAGTTACCTTAGTCATGGGTGGGAAATTTGGGTCCAAAATTTTCACTAACCCACTTGGTAATAGAACTTGATCCAATATGATGTATCCCATGATATACATCCCAGCTTTGCCAAGTCTCCAAATTTCTCGAAGACCTTCGGTCCACTCACTTCCCTTTCAGGATCCAAACCTTCTTGGTGCTTTTCATAGTTGAAATTATTTCCTTTGGCACCCAGATGCGTTTGGCCCCCTTTCCTTTGTTGGCTTGCTTGTTGGCCTTGATTGCTATCACCTTTCCATTCTTTTTCTTCTTGATCAAATATGGTGTAGCAGCCTTTTTGTCCACCTTTTTGATGTAGGTGTTGGAGATTTTGCTTGATGGCTTTTGCTTGAGCTTTTGCTTTTGTTTATCCCCGATCATTGCCTTGCATTGGAAAGACTTATGGCCTTCCATGTGGCATAGCCTACAAATCACAGTTTCTCCCTCCATAGGCTTGTTCACTCCCATAGTGGTGTTATCCTGTGGAGGTCGGATTTGTTTGGCTTTGCCTTTCTTGTCATACAAAGCCTTGCCAAGGCGAGCCACTTCCTGCCTTAATTGTTCATTTTCCTTTGCAACCTCATCTGAACATGTTTCTACAACAATATTCTCAACAAAAACTTGGTTGCAGGGGTTAGAATCATCAATTAAATCAAAGCAAGAAGTAGAAGCATCTTTCTTAATAATTTTAGGTATTTCAACTAAAGATGCTGCTGGGGTGCTACCGATGTTCTCTAGCTTAGTAGTTAGCTCATTATTGTGTATGCTAAGAATTTCCATTTTCTTTAGCAAATTTTCAATAGCTTCTTGGGAGCTAGCTAACTTAGCCTTAAGTTTTTCATTCTTTTTAATCAGACCATCATCAGTAGCAGTGGATGGAGCACTCGACTCTAATAGCTCAATTTTAGTTGACAACTCACAATTTAGGTTTGCAAAAGTTTCAAATTTTTCTAGCAATCCTTTGTAATCATTTTGGGAGCTAATCAACTTATTTTTCAAAGTTTTAAGTTGAGATTTTTGCTTAGTGCAAACATCCTGGAAAAATTTAATGGCTTCCGCAAGTTCATCTACAGAGGGCTTTCCCTCACCATCATCATCACTACTACTATCATCACTAGAGGATGGAATGCTCATTTTACCTTTTGCCATAAGGCATTTGTGTGATGACCGTGATGAGCGTGATGAGGACCGATGGCTGCGCGTTCTTGGAGGTTCATCTTCACTTGAAGAATCATCCCAAGTTCTGACACTTGTTAGCGCCTTGCCTTTGCTCCTCTCCTTTTTGGGTTTGGCCATAGTTGGACAGCTGTCACTGAAGTGACCCTTCTCCCCACATGCGAAGCATCCTCTCTTTCTTTGCTTTTTCCTGTCAATGTTAAAGAGAATATCTTCGACCTGCAGGGGCACACCCATTAGATTAATCTTGCGGATCATCCCCATTACCTTTCCGACGCGTCAGATTGTTTCTTCGTCCTCGGAGGATGATGTGCATGGTTGATTATCTTCATCATCATCACTTTCTTCTTCTTCCTCTTCTTCACTTGAAAAACTTGGAGTGGGGGCCTTCTTTTTGCCCTTCCTTTCATCACATTCAAAAGCATATGGCCTTGAGGAAGTTGGCTCCTCTCCCCGACACATTTTTCGCGACATCTCAAAAGCCGCGATTTTCCCAATTACAATGGTCGGGGTCATGTTACTCAAGTCCTCCATGTTGTGAAGGATGGTGATGATGCTCCCATATCTTCGTTGTGGTAGCAGGGAGATAATCTTCCTCACAATGTCCGCACCACCTAGCTTATTTATGCCAATAGAGTTGAGCTCATTGATGATTAGATTTAAACGAGAATACATGTCTCTAACAAGCTCATCACCTCTCATAGCAAAAGTATTATACTCATTTAAGACTAGGCAATGTTTTTGCTCACGGACATTTGATGTGCCGTCATGGAGCTCATGCAATTTTAACCAAATCTCATTAGCAGTTTTCAAGGTAAATACTTGATTAAAAATATCCATGCTAAGAGATTCATACAAGCAATTTTTGGCTCTAGCATTTAAATGAATTTCTTTTTCCTTAGTCGTGGTGGGTTTCTCAGGATTCTTGGGGGGTTTCATCCCGTCACGAGTGACTCTCCAAACACCTAGATCAACGACCTCTAGGTAACAAGCCATTCTAGCACTATAATATGGGAAGTTAGTGCCATCAAAGTGTGGTGGCCTATGGGTATCCATCCCTTCCTCTAAAAAGCATCGACTCTTTTAGCGGTGAAGCTAAAGCGTTTCAAATGAGCCAAAACCAGGCTCTGATACCAATTGAAGGAAACGGGTGACGCCTAAGAGGGGGGTGAATTAGGACTTCTAAAACTTTTACTAAACTAGGCCACAATTAAATCCCTAGAGCGAAACCTATGCCAATAATCAAACTAGAATGTGCAAACTAGGTTTTGTCTAAGTGTTGCTATCTCTACCGCAAAGGCTAAGTTTCAATCTACACTAGATAAGTATGAATACAAGATTGAAACTTAAATGCTTAATATAAATGCGGAAACTTAAAGAGCAAAGTAGAGAAGCAAACTCTCATGGATGACGCCGGTATTTTTACCGAGGTATCCGGAACCGCGCAAGGTCCCGACTAATCCTCGTTGGTGCCCCTACGCAAAGGGAAGCCCACGTGAGGGCCAAGCACCTCGGTCGAGTAACTCCGTAGAGAGCCGCGGGCCTTCTCCACGCGCAAGTGGTGCTCCGCTTCCGGCTCCTCTTGGACGCTCCCCGCCGTCTCCACTATCGAGCTTCTGGCCGAAATGCCGTGGGCCTCGTTCCCTCTGGTACACGGTGGCGGCCGTGACACAAACGCGGTTGTCACGGTCTCGCAAGACTCTCGCCCCACTCGGTACAATTACAATGACTCACGCAAGAGCCGAGGGGTTGTGAGGTTTGTCTGAACTCACTCAACAATCTAGGGTTCACCTAGAGCAAGCGCTAAAGCGGTCTAACTAACCTAAGCACTTCGCAAAGCACCTACGCTAATCACCGAGTGATTCTATTAAGCACTTGGGTATTTGAGCACTTGGAAATGTCTACAATATCTAGCCGTTGGACAGAAAGCAGCAACTTTCTGTCGTCGGGTGCACCGGACAGTCCGGTGCACCACCGGACAGCTACTGTGGAGTGTCCGGTGCACGCCACGTCAGCCGACCGTTGGCAGCTGTAGCAGTCGACCGTTGGATCCGACCGTTGCCGTCTGTCCAGTGCACACCGGACAGTCTGGTGCCGACTGTCCGGTGCCCCACCGGACAGTACGATGCTACAGCCCGAGAGCGCCTGACTTCGGCCTCTCCGCGCAGACTGTCTGGTTGTCCCGCCGGACAGTCCGGTGCACACCGGACAGGTACTATGCACTGTCCGGTGCGCCACCAGGCGCTGGCTGACAGCCCTCTTCTCAGGTTTCTTCGCTGATTTCTTTGGGCTTGTTTTGTTCTTGAGTCTTGGACTTCTATGCATCTTTTTATGACTTCTTTTGAGGTGTTGCATCCTCATTTCCTTGGTCCAATCCTCAACGCATCCTGTGAACTACAAACATATACACTAGAGAACTTATTAGTTCACGGATTGTGTTGTTCATCAAACACCAAAACTCAATTAGCCAAATGGCCCGGGGTCCATTTTCCTTACAACTTGCCTATGCAACTTATCATGGCTTTAAGTTATATCAAATGGACGTAAAGAGTGCTTTCCTCAATGGTCCTATCAAGGAAGAGGTATATGTTGAGGAACCTCCTGGCTTTGAAGATAGTGAGTATCCTAACCATGTTTATAAGCTCTCAAAGGCGCTTTATGTGCTCAAGCAAGCCCAAAGAGCATGGTATGAATGCCCGCGAGACATTCTTATCACTAATGACTTCAAAGTTGGTAAAGCTGATCCTACTCTCTTCACTAAAACAATTGCTAAAGACTTGTTTATATGCCAAATTTATGTTGATGGTATTATATTTGGGTATACTAACAAGTCATCTTGTGAAGAGTTTAGTAGGATAATGATACAGAAATTCGAGATGTCAATGATGGGGGAGTTTTAGTATTTCCTTGGATTTCAAATCAAGCAACTCCAAGAGGGCACCTTCGTCAGCCAAATTAAGTACATTCAAGATATTCTCAAGAAGTTTGGAATGAAGAATGACAAACCCATCAAGACACCCATGGGAACAAATGGGCATCTCGACCTTGACACGAGAGGTAGATCCGTAGATCAAAAGGTATACCGGTCAATGAAAGGTTCTTTACTCTATTTATGTGCTTCACGACCGGATATTATGCTTTCTGTATGCATGTGTGCAATGTTCCAAGCAAATCCTAAGGAAGTTCACCTTAGGGCCATGAAAAGAATCATGAGATATTTAGTTTACACTCCTAAGTTTGGGCTTTGGTACCCTAAGGGATCTACCTTTGATTTAATTGGGTATTTCGATGCAGATTATGCCGGATGTAAAATTGACAGGAAGAGCACATCAGGGACTTGTCAGTTTCTGGGAAGATCTCTGGTGTCTTGGGCTTCAAAGAAACAAAACTCAATAGCTCTATCCACCGCCGAAGCCGAGTATATTGTTGCAGGACATTGTTGTGCACAATTACTCTGGATGAGGCAAACCCTTAGGGACAATGGCTACAAATTGAGCAAAGTCCCTCTCCTATGTGATAATGAGAGTGCAATCCGCATGGCGGATAATCCCGTTGAACATAGCCGCACTAAGCACATAGACATCCGGTATCACTTTTTGAGAGATCACCAATAAAAGGGGGATATCGAAATTGCTTATGTTAGCACCCACAACCAATTAGTCGATATCTTTACCAAGCCCCTGGATGAAAAGACTTTTAGCAAGCTTAGGAATGAGCTAAACATCTTAGATTCTTGGAACTTTGATTAAAACATTGCACACATTGCTCATTTATGTACCTTTGATCATGTCTCTTTCATTTGGTACAAATGCATATCTCTTATTCTTCTTGTGCCAAAGCTGAGACTAATATGCTTTTAAGTATATTTCTATGATTAGTCTTCAATCGAAAGAGAAATGGAGTTTTCGGCAAAGGCAAGGCTTCCACTCCAACTCTGTCGGTATCACTTATCCTTTGCCTTACTCATAAACTTCAAATTGGTATACTCCTTCACTCATTTCTTTTTACCAAAAGGGGGGAATTTAAAGGCCTCTCAAGCTTCTTCCTTTTTTGAGATTAATGCCAAAGGGGAGAATTTATAGGCCCAAAGCAAACGGACCGCAACACCACCCTGTTTTCAAATTTTCAAAAAATATTTCACAAAAGGAAGAAATTATTTCAACAAGTATGTGTTTCACAAAGGGGAAGAAATCATTTCAATTGCAAAAACCCTCTTGACAACTAAGGGGATAATTTCTTCAGGTGGAGCTTTTATTTAGCCAAAGCAAAAGTGTGACGGAACCTCCCAAGTCATTAGGCCCACCTACAGTTGTCCTTGTCCATCAGACCTCGGACAAATCTATAGATGCACCTGATCACTTGACAAGTTCGGTATCTGAATTCTTTACCTTTCCCAAGAGCGTTTCACCCATCACGTAGATATTACAACACATCGGAGGAACGAATAAGCGGAAGCAATTACAGTAACTTAATTTACATTAAAATATAGGAAGAGTGTTGTTATTACAAACCAGTAATATATAAGAGTGCAGAAGTAATATTATTACAAACCCAGGAGGCAAAAACCCCTCCCGCTTAACATTAAAGTGTTTTTAAAAGGGGGACAACATTCTCCCATGTCTTCATTCTTGAGCTTCTTCCTTCGGCACCACCGTAGAGCAAAAGCAACAAAAGTTTGCTGCTTCCTCACCTACAACAACATGGGTTTGAAAACCCTGAGTACGAAGTGTACTTTCGCAAGTCTTACCCGTCAAAATAAAAGACTCTCAAGGATATGCTGGCTTGAGGGAGTCAATGTAAGGCTTAATCAAGAATCAAGACTCTGTTTGCAGAAATGCTTACTAATAGTGGATCCTTAAAAATCCAGTTTTATTAGCAAGTTAAGTCATTACCTGAATCTAGAGTTCTTTCTACCCTAGTTCAAGCACTTGACCTATACTAGCCATCTTGTTATCAACCCTTCTTGTTCACTGGAATGCTACGTGTAGGGCAGTGACCAAGTCTTCATGTCCGAGAAGTAACGGCGATCCGAATCGATTAATACCCAGCTGGGGATCTCCAATCACATGACATATGTAGCACGTAATCCTTGCATATGTCAACTCGCCACCGGAGTTCTTAAGACCAGATCAGGTTCACGCCAACCGAGAGCACAGATACACCACCATCTAGCCTCTTGCCACGGAGGGTACACGCTACTCTCGCCATCTCTCCACTCCCATTGCATGTTATCTTATTCTAGTATTAGTCTGCCCGAGGCAAAGCTTACCCATGATGAGGCATGTGACCAGTTAAAAGGTCCTCGATCATCAAGCCTACATCGAGACGGTCCTTAATCGACTCAGACGGAGACACTACACCGAGACTCTCTTCTCGTGCAAGTCACCCGCCCGGTCTCAGCTTTATCTTTTCAAACCCAAAGTTTGGTACCTAGCAGAGGTACATCTTTTCCGATGTTGAACCCATCACGGCCATGATGGATCCACCATCAAGTTTTATTTTTGAAAACACCCCATCCCACTTGAAGCATCATATTTTGTCAAAAAACATTTTGTTTTTCTAGAGCAAGACTAAGCATCAGGAAAAACCTTTTCATAAAATAGGGATCACGGAAAGGTAATCAATCTTCCAAGGAAGGAAATGCATCAATTGTTTAGCACACAACTCCTATCACCTAATGCATCAAGCAAGTGAGAAAGATTTTAAAATAGCAAGGAGGTGGCAAATGCACCGGTGTTTGCCTTGTGTTATAGGAGAGTCGGGCTCTGCTCCACAAATATCGAAATAGAAGCAATTCCCGGCAGGTGGGTCTTCAGGTGGTGGTGTAGCTCTTCCTTCTTCAACTTATACTTCTTCGTTCTTTATATATATCATATATAACCATGAATGCTCATGTAATGCTTATGAAAATGCAATAATAAGAGTACATCATATTAGGTCTTGAATACAATTTTCCTTCACGGTACTCCAGTAAACTAGGGTTTTTGGAGTCAATATTGTAGTTCATAGGGCACGCACTACTTAGAAGTTTAGGGTTTTGGGGTTTAGGTACCAAACATTGTCCAAACCATGCCAAACTTTACCCAAGGCTTCTAAATTATCATTTAAGCTTATCAAAAAAGTTTAGTGATTTTTGGAGTTATTAATCAATTTCTAAAATTCCAGGAGTATAGGTTTTGGCTATTTTAAATACTCCATAATTCCTTATTTGGACTAAAAATCATAAAACTATTTTTATTAAATACTATAGAAATTTAGAAGCCTAGCAAAACTGGTCTCATATTTTATCATTTTTTCTACAATTTTCTAGAAATTCTCTAATCCTGGAAGAAAAAGAAAAGGGAAAAGCATGAATAGTATTGGACTGAAACTGGCCCAATACAACCCATGCCCAGGCGAAACACGAGCGCCCTCGTTCGCGCCGGCGGATTTGCACCGAGGCCCTCAGCGGTTTGAATAACTAGTGAAGAACCCCGCACACTATTTGTTTGGGTCACTAACAAATGCAGATAGGCCCTCGTACTTCTATTTCTTCACAGCCCGCGGTCCTTGACGGCGAACGGCGACGGACCGAGCTCCGGCGAGCTTGTACTGGCCAGAATAAGCAACAGCTAGCCCTCCCCTTTGCTGGACACCAAAATCAACCCTAAACGATCATTTCCCCTCACTTAATTGCTAGATTTTAGCTCTAAAACACCCTGCCCACGGTGACAGCGCGATCACTAGACAACATAGAGCGTTCCCGTCGATCTTATGGGTCCTAGCTTAACTGGATGGGTCAGGGAGTATAAAGAGCACCTAAGGATACTGAAACAAGGAACCAGAGGACATGAACAGACCTATAGCACGCTGGCCACGACGAGGTCACTTCGCACGGTGTTTTGGACCGATTTGGGGGAAGTGAGCAATTCGGGGGCTCTAGTGAACAATTGAAGGCACGAGTTGATGGATTGGGTGCTTGACTACCCTGCGGAATCGACAGCATGCTCAATTTATAGGATCCCCGAGCGGTGGCCCATGAATTTGAGATGGTGCAGTGGCGGTCGGAGAGAGAGAGGAGCACTGTCGCAACAGATGGGTGGCTTTCACCGTGGCGGGCTCACCGGCGATCCCCGGATATGCATAATACGAGCTACTGCGATGTGGTAAGACACCAAGGCACGTGGCGCACAATCGTTGAGCGGCTAACACCGGTGAGGATGATCCCGACCAGCCGTGGTTCAAGTGGGTACGGCGGCACAACGGTGAGCGAGCTCGAGCTAATCCGAGTGCCAAGATTTTTACTCCTCTCCATTATCCACTTGCGCTGGGCACGAATCACAGCGGCTAGCGCGAATCTGGGCGCATGGCTCACCGGCGATGATGTTTAGTGGATTTAGGATATTTGCAGTGCACTGTACCATTGGATTCTCATTCAGTCAGCCTGATAGAGCAACTTGCAGGGAGATTTGTTCCCAAATTCATGTAGTGACTCGACGTGCTCTCTATATCAAAGTTGTAGCCCTATGATCTAGCTACAATCTTGCTATAGCAACCATAGTCAAACAATTACTGGAACATAGTCGAATTCCATCTCAAAGGTTGCCTAACTTCACTGTTACCCCTTCTTCAGTTCATTGGCTGACTGTCAGCTTGACTTTAGACCTAATTATCTCCAAATTTTTAATGACACCAGAGCTTAATTAGTTAAGCAAAGTTGTACTCCTACAGAAGCTCTACAAGTTTGATGTGTTGATCCTAGGAAAATTCCTTATATTTTTAGAAATACAGAGCTCCAAAGTCAGCCCTGTTCACTGATTTTGGACTTAGTCACATGAGAGGTATAGAGTGACTTTTTGCAAATAAGCCCAAATCTCATCCTTTGACTTGGAAATCCTCAAATGTGTAAAGCATATGATTTGAGGTGCCCTAATACCTTGGTTTTTGCACTTTGGTCCAAAAGTGTATAAAATTTACACATAACCCCCTAGGGTTTCAATTCAGGGATTTCTAGGGGTCTTTTTAGGGTTTTTAATATTTAGGGTTTTGGTGCTATCCAAGTCCATTAATGGTGATATCTTATGATCATTTCTAATGAGTTTTGAGTTTTTAACTTATTTAGGCTTTATTGACACTCCTAAGCCTAGTTTAGGGTTAAGTACCCTACCCTAGGGTTTCACACATAACAAGTCACATCAATACAACTTGTTTGAAATTTTTTTGCCTAGTGAATGCACTCTAAATGTAACAAACGCATGATATGCTAATGCTCATGATGTTATGCTCAAGTTTTAGTGACAGTAACACCAGGGGTGTTACATCGTTCGCCCCATAAAAGAATCTCATCCCGAGATTTAAAAGTTCTAGGGCAAGTAATGGAAATGGAAACACGTCATATTTTTATTTCCTTATTTCTTGTACTAGGCAGGGGGTGGTATGGGGTCTACTTCTCTATTACAACAATTTTACATATCTCACAATTTACATGAAGCTAAAAAGCCTGGGAAATTCTTTTCTAGAAAGTCTTGAGTTTCCCACGTAGCTTCATCTTCCTTGTGTTGGTTCCATTGTATCTTATAAAATTTGAGAGTTCTCCTTCAGGTAACCCTGTCCTTTTGATCCAGGACTCGAATAGGATGTTTTGAATATGTTAAGTCTGGTTCCAAGGTAACATCCGTCACTTTAATGGTTCGATCTGGAACCCGAAGACACTTCTTCAATTGGGACACATGGAACACATTATGCACTGCAGACAATGTTTGGGGTAGTTGGAGTCGATACGCCACTGGTCCATATCTTTCAAGGATAGGAAACAGACCAATGTATCAAGGTGCAAGTTTTCCTTTTTCCCCGAAACGAGATACACCCTTCATTGGTGATACCTTTAGGTACACATAGTCTTCAACTTGAAAGTATAAGGGTTGGCGTCGTTTGTCTGCATAACTCTTTTGGGGAGCTTGTTCTTCTTTAAAATTATGTATAATTCGTTGAACTTTTTCTTCCATTTCTTTAACCATATCAGGCCTGAAGAACCATCTTTCCCCTAGTTCAGACCAATTTAATGGAGTACGGCACCGTCGTCCATATAAAGCTTCAAAGGGTGCAGACTGAGAATACGAGCAATGTAAAGTTCTGCATATGTGATTACTGGATACTTTACCTTAACTGGGAGAAATTGGGCAATCTTTGTAAGTCGATCAATGATAACCCAGATGGAATCAAACCCTTTTGTTGTCCTAGGTAATCCCACAATGAAGTCCATCCTAATGTCCTCCCATTTCCAAGTCACGATGGGCAAAGATTGCACTGGACCAGTAGTTTTCATGTGTATGGCTTTGACACGTCTACAAGTGTCACACTTTGGCATATAGCTTGCAATTTCAATTTTCATTTTTGTCCACCAATAATGTTGCTTTAGATCATGATACATCTTAGTGCTTCCCCGATGAATGGAATACCGACTAAGATGTGCTTCATCTAAAATTTGTTGGCGGACTTCATCATTCTTGGGCACCACTATGCGGTTATTAAACCATACTATGCCTTGATCATCCTTTCTGAAACAGTTTGCTCTACCAGCTTTTATTTTCTCATGAATATAGCTCATACCATTATCACTTCTTTGTGCATCAATTATCTTTTGTAGAAGAACAGACTCGAGCTTCAATTGATTTAATGTTCCATGTTGAATCATTCCCAGGTTTAATTTCTCCATTTCTTGGCATAATGTGATGACATAAGTCTTCATTGTAAGACAATGACAAGAAGTCTTGCGACTTAGTGCATCTGCCACCATGTTGGCCTTGCCTGGGTGATAGTGAATTTCTAATTCATAATCCTTAATTAGCTCAAGCCATCTCCTCTGCCTCATATTTAGTTTTGACTAGGTAAAAATGTACTTCAAGCTTTTATGATCTGTATATATATGACATATATTTCCCAGCAGATAACAACGCCATATTTTAAGGGCATGAACCACGATAGCTAATTCTAAGTCATGAGTTGGATAATGTTCTTCATGCCAGTGTAACTGTCTTGAAGCGTATGCTATAACTCAGACCCCTTACATTAAGACACATCCAATACCACTGCCTGATGCGTCACAATACACATCAATAGACTTGTGATCGGCTTCACAAGTTTAGAGAAATCTGGGATAAATCGGCGGTAATAACTAGCCAGTCCAAGGAAACTTCAAACCTGATGCACAGTGGTTGGCGGTTTCCACTCTAGAATATCTTTGACCTTGCTGGGATCAACCACAATCCCATTTGCAGAGAGTACATGTCCTAGGAATTGGATTTCCTCCAGCCAAAATGCGCACTTGCTGAATTTAGCATATAGTTGATGCTCCCTTAAGCGTGTTAATCCGATCCATAGATGTTGAGCATGCTCCCCTTCATTCTTGGAATATATTAAGATATCATCAATGAAGACCACCACAAATTTGTCCAACTAAGGCATAAATACCGAGTTCATCAGATATGTGAAGTGGGCAGGAGCATTTGTTAATCCGAAAGACATAACCAGATATTCGAATAATCTGTACCGCGTAGTAAATGCTGTTTTGGGTATATCTTCGGGTCGGATACGGATCAGATGATAGCCCAACCTAAGGTCAATTTTGGAAAATACCCGAGCTCCGGTAAGCTGATCAAGTAAAATATCAATCCAGGGAAGAGGGTACTTATTCTTGATTGTGACCTCATTAAGGGGTCTGTAGTCCACGCACATCCGAAGCGTTTGATCCTTCTTCTTGATGAAGATTGCGGGACAACCCCAAGGTGACGAACTAGGTCAGATGAATCCCTTCTCCAGTAGATCTTGTAATTGAGTCTTGAGTTCTGCCAACTCATTTGGAGGCATTCGGTACGACCTTCTAGAAATAGGAGCCATACCGGGCTTTAGTTCAATCACAAATTCTACATCTCTCTCTGGAGGTAATCCAGGCAGATCTTCATGAAAGACGTCCAGAAACTCACATACTACTGGAATATCTTGGATTTCTGGGATGATAGCTTCATAGACTCTGCCAAATGGTTTAGCTGGAATAGCTACAGGGATGGACAAGAGAACCTCTTCATGGCCTTAGCTCAACCTGATGGTTCTCAAATCAGTGTTGAGGATAGCTTTGTGCTGGGCTAACCAATTCATGCCCAGAATTACATCTATATCTTGACCTTTCAGAACAATCATGTTTGTGGGAAAGTCTCGTTCATCCAATGTTATGGGCACATGGAAAGCCACTTCTTTAGTGAATATCTGTCCCCTAGGCGAATGAATAATAAACCCTTCCCTTGATTCAATGCAAGGAATGCAATATTTCTCCACAAATTTCTTGCTTATGAATGTGTGCGAAGCACCAGAATCAAAGAAAATAACTGTTGGGTGATTGGCCACAAGAAATGTACCCATCATAACCGGCTCTCCCTCTGGTGTAGTGGCCACTTGTGTGTAGTATATTCGCCCAGTCTTCTTTATATTCTTGCCCACTGCATTATTTGTCGTGTTTCCCTTGCCTTGATTTGAGCTCCCTAAGCTCTTCTGATTGTTGGATTTGTTCTGCCTCGGATATGGGCAGTCTTTGATAAAATGTCCAGACTTCCCACAATTGAAGCAGCCAGTTGAGGAGCTAGGGAGGGCAGGGAAATGAGCACCAGGGGCACTCGACTGACTTGTTGAAGTGGGGGGAGTGGCAGGGCAAATAAAGACAGGCTGTTTGAAGGGGTAGGAGGGTGGACGAGGTGAAGAAAGGTTTTGATTGAAAGGTCGGATTACCAACCTTTGTCGCTTTTCAGGCCCCTGATTGGACCTGTCACCTCCGAATCCCTTCGATTTTCCTGGGCATGTATGCTTAGCTTCTACTGCTAGCGTTGTGCTGACAGCCCTGCTGTAGGAGAGATCTAGGCAGGTGGCCATCTTTCTTTGAAGCCGGTCATTGAGGCCTCTCATGAAACAATTCCTCTTTTTCAGGTCAGTATTAACTTGATCAATTGCATACTCGGACAAATGATTGAATTTGTTGAGATACTGCATGACAGTATCTCCTCCTTGCTTGAGTCGCATGAATTCCTCCTGTTTCATGTGCAGCACTCCTTCTGGAATATAGTGCTCGCGAAACGCCAATTTAAATTCGTCCCATGTGACCTGATGTCCGGCAGGCTGAATGGCCACATAATTTCCCCACCAAGTACTGGCATGGCCTCTTAACTGTTGAGCCGCAAACAACGGCTTCTAGGTCTCAGTGCAGCGGATGAGTCCAAATTTCTGCTCAATAACCCGTACCCATCCGTCTGCTTCGAGAGGGTCTTTGGCTTAAATGAATAATGGGGGATGGGTTTCCGAAAAATCCAGGTACGAAGTTTCACGGGGTCCCTGCGGATAAGCCCTCCCGCCTTGTTGCTGAAGTTGATTTCCTGCCATTTCACGTAGAAAGCGGGTGTTGTCGGCGGTTGCATTGACCAAGGTAGCGATAGCCTCGGCCAATGTTGGCGGTACAGGCGGTGGATTGGGCGTGTCTTCCCGACCATGGGAAGTACCGACACTGTCATGTGCACGAGTCCTCGATGGCATCTGAGGCAAAGAAATATTTGGGAAAATATAACATGCTGATATACACCATCATTTTACATTACAAGATGTAATGATACAGACTCATATATACAACATGACTTTATTATCTATTTTACATTAGCATTATATCTAAACTATACTACTCTAGTTTTTATCGTCCTTGGTTGCTTCACTGTCTGTCGTAGGGGACCGTTCGTCAGCTAGGTTCATAGAGGGAGGGGGTTTGAAAAGATCCAATTCCCCACCAAGTGCTTCACCTGTTGTTCCTGAGGGTCCGGCTCCCATTCCAACAGGGTCGGCAAGTACGTCTGGGTGCAGTCGCGAATACAATTCATGAACTTCCTCATGTAATGTATTGCAATACACCCGCAAGTTGTCAACGGCCGCGCTAAGCTCTGCCACACGAGCACGAGCTTTGGCTTCTCGGTCCCAAGCAATGGAACATGAATTGACAGCCCAATCGATTGCCAAATCCCGTTCGGCAAGCTCATCTTGCAGATGCCTGACGTCAGCTCTTAACTCATTTATACGCTGACCATCTTCTATCCACACCCTGTTTCTGTGACGTAGCTCTGTCCGAAGCTGCTCCACTTGGGCTTCTAGGTCTCCAATGGGGTCGTTACTGCCGCTGCTGCTCTTCTCATGCCTTGGAGCCAGCTGGTGCCAAGGTACGCCAATCGGTCCAGTGGACTTACATGAGGGTTTCCTCGTGCACGACAGCATATCTCCATAAGGGGGAAAACTTTCTTAGTATAGTATTTAACATGATGCATGCATAATTACATAATCAAACTTTGTTGATTCACAACCTTCTATACATTGCACTCTGCTACCTGGTCTTATAAGATGAGTACTTCAGAAAGTAATAAGATAAGAATGCAAGAAATTTTCTTTAGATAAGTCTTTGAAAATTCTTTTTGAAATGTCTCATAATATCTGAAGAGATGGGCTTCGCTCTGATACCAGCTGTGACGAAAGCTCCCAAGTCATTAGGCCCACCTACAGTTGTCCTTGTCCATCGGACCTCGGACAACCCTGTAGATGCACCTGATCACTTGACAAGTTCGGTATCTGAATTCTTTACCTTTCCCAAGAGCGTTTCACCCATCACGTAGATATTACAACTCATCGGAGGAACGAATAATACGAGCTCACTGTCGCAAGAGATGGGTGGCTTTCACCGTGGCGGGCTCACCGGCGATCCCCGGATATGCATAATACGAGCTACTACGACGTGGTAAGACACCATGGCATGTGGCGCACGATCGTTGAGTGGCTAACGCCGGTGAGGATGATCCTGACCAACCGTGGTTCAAGTGGGTACGGCGGCACAACGATGAGCGAGCTCGAGCTAATCCGAGTGCCAAGATTTTTACTCCTCTCCGTTATGCACTTGCGCTGGGCACGAATCACAGCGGCTGGTGCGAATCCGAGCGCACGGCTCACCGGCGGTGAGGTTCAGTGGATTTGGGATTTTTCCAGTGCACTGTACCATTGGATTCTCATTCAGTCAGCCTGACAGAGCAACTTGCAGGGAGATTTGTTCCCAAATTCATTAGTGACTCGACCTGCTCTCTGTATCAAAGTTGTAGCCCTGTGATCCAGCTACAATCTTGCTATAGCAACCATAGTCAAACAATTACTGGATCATAGTCGAATTCCATCTCAAAGGTTGCCTAACTTCACTGTTACCCCTTCTTCAGTTCATTGGCTGACTATCAGCTTGACTTTAGACCTAATTATCTCCAAATTTTTCATGACACCAGAGCTTAATTACTTAAGCAAAGTTGTACTCCTACAGTAGCTCTACAAGTTTGATGTGTTGATCCTAGGAAAATTCCTTATATTTTTAGAAATACAGAGCTCCAAATCAGCCCTGTTCACTGATTTTGGACTTAGTCACATGAGAGGTATAGAGTGACTTTTTGCAAATAAGCCCAAATCTCATCCTTTGACTTGGAAATCCTGAAATGTGTGAAGCATATGATTTGAGGTGCCCTAATACCTTGGTTTTTACACTTTGGTCTAAAAGTGTACAAAATTTACACATAACCCCCTAGGGTTTCAATTCAGGGTTTTCTAGGGGTCTTTTTAGGGGTTTTAACACTTTAGGGTTTTGGTGCTATCCAAGTCCATTAATGGTGATACCTTATGATCATTTCTAATGAGTGAGTTTTTAACTTATTTAGGCTTTATTGACACTCCTAAGCCTAGTTTAGGGTTAAGTACCCTACCCTAGGGTTTCACACATTACAAGTAACATCAATACAACTTGTTTGGTGAACTCAACATTCAATACAAGAGCAAAAGACTACACTCCAAGACACAATCAATAGATCAAATCCTCTCCAAGCCTCCAAATCAACTCAATTGCTTAGTGACTTGAGAGAGGGTGTTTTGTTTTCTTTTTTGCTCTTGTTGCTTGGATTGCTTTCTCCTTCTCATTCTTATTCTTTTAAGTGCTTTGTAAAGCTAGTAAGAGACACCTAAGTGTGTGGTGATCCTTGCGGGGTCTTAGTGACCCAAGTGATTAAGGATAAGCCTCGACCGGTCTCTGTGACCGATTGAGAGAGGGAAAGGGTTGGAATAGACCTGGCCTTTGTGGCCTCCTAAATGGGGACTAAGTTCTTTGGAACCGAACCTTGGTAAACAAATCACCGTGTTCACTTGTGTTGACTTCTACTTGATTTGTTTCCCCTATTTCCTCTCTCTAAAAGTTCCCTTGCTAATAATGATTTGAGTTTGCTCCCAAAGGTTATCCGCATTGATTGAGCAACTCGTGGCAAGGAAAACTATCTTCCGCACTCTGATTTAATTCTAACGCTAACCCCGAGCAAAGTGCGTGTTCAAAGTTTATAATTTTCAGGTTTCGCCTATTCACCCCCCTCTAGGCGACTTTCAGTGAAGATGGCAACTTGTATTACGAAGGTGACGTCAGAGGTGTTTGGAGTGACCAAAGGGAGTAGAGGTGAACCTAAGGATACTTGGTGGTGGACCGAGGACGTTCAAAAGGAAATAAAGGAGAAGAAAGAATGGTATAGGAGCTTGTTCCATGACAGGAGCACGATCAACATAGAGAGGTATAAGGTGGCAAAGAAGACCGCAAAGCGAGCTATGAGTGAGGCAAAGGGTCGAGCCTATGATGATCTTTACCAAAGACTAAGTACAAAGGAAGAGGAGAAGGATGTCTATAAGATGGCTAGGATTCGGGAAAGGAAGATGAGGGACCTCAACCAAGTTAAATGCATTAAAGATGAGATGGATCAACTCTTGGTGAAAGGACAAGGCATCAAACAGAGGTGATAGAGGTATTTTGACAATCTTTTCAATGATGAGAATGAGACTATGGACACCCAATTGGATGGCTCCTTTGATGATTTAAATAGATGCTTTGTATGCAGTATCCAAGAATCAGAGGTCAAAGAAGCTTTAAAGAGGATGACAAGGCGATGGGCCCAGATGGTATCCCAATAGAGGTGTGGAAATGCCTTGGGATATTGCTATCGTTTGGCTAACCAAGTTCTTCAACCATATTTTTTGATCAAACAAGATGCCCGATGAGTGTAGGAGGAGTACATTAGTACTAGTCTTTAAGAACAAGGGAGATATCCAAAATTGCACCAACTATCGAGGGATTAATCTCATGAGCCAGACTATGAAGCTATGGGAGATAGTTATTGAGCATCGCCTGAGAGGAATGATGCATATCACCATGAACCAATTTAGATTCATGCCTGGAAGGTCAACCATGGAAGCAATTTTCTTAATAAGACAGGTCGTGGAGCGATATAAGGAGCAAAAGAAAGATTTGCACATGGTTTTTATCCACATGGAAAAGGCCTATCATAAAATACATTTGAATCTCATATGGTGGCCATTAGATAAGCATAAAGTCCCAACAAAGTATGTTACCCTCATCAAGGACATGTATGACAAGGTTGTGACTAGCGTCCGAACAACTGATGGTGATACAAATGTTTTCCCGATTAACATAGGACTACATCAAGGTTCAGCTTTGAGCCCTTATCTATTTCCTTAGGCCCCGTTTGTTTCCCTTCATTTTGAGGAATTGGAATTTAACTAATACAGTAGACTATTTTTTTAGAATGTGACATTCCACAACTTTCCAAAGTGTATATATAAGCGTATCTCAAATTCATGGGGTGGGAGATGGAAATTAATTCTATAGATTTACATGCTACTTTTCTAATGTACAATTTTGTCGGGGACCATAATTAGGGGTACCCTCAAGGCTCCTAATTCTCAGCTGGTAACCCCCATCAGCATAAAGCTGCAAAGGCCTGATGGGTGCGATTAAGTCAGGGATCGGTCCATTCGAAGGACGCGATCACGCCTCGCCCGAGCCTAGCCTCGGACAAGGGCAGCCGACCCCGGAGGATCTCCGTCTCGCCCGAGGCCCCCCTCCAGCGGCGAACATATTTCCGGCTCGCCCGAGGCCCTATCTTCGCCAAGAAGCAACCCTGACCAAATCGCCACACCGACCGACCAAATCGCAGGAGCATTTAATGCAAAGGTGGTCTGACACCTTTATCCTGACGCGCGCCCCCCAGCCGGCAGAGCCGAAGTGACCGCCGTCACTTCGCCGCTCCACTGACCGGCCTGATAGAAGGACAGCGCCGCCTGCGCCGCTCTGACTGTGGTGCCACTTGACAGAGTGAGGCTGACAGGCAGTCAGGCCCGGTCGAAGGTACCATAGGAAGCTCCGCTTCGCCCGACCCTAGGCTCGGACTCGGGCTAAGTCCCGGAAGACGACGAACTCCGCTCCGCCCGACCCAGGGCTCGGACTCGGGCTAAGTCCCGGAAGACGGCGAACTCCGCTCCGCCCGACCCAAGGCTCGGACTCGGGCCAAGTCCCGGAAGACGACGAACTCCGCTCCGCCCGACTCAGGGCTCGGACTCGGGCTAAGTCCCGGAAGACGACGAACTCCGCTCCGCCCGACCCAGGGCTCGGACTCGGGCTCAGCCCCAGAAGACGACGAACTCCGCTTCGCCCGACCCCAGGGCTCGGACTCCGCCCTGGCCTCAGCTGACGCTCTCCGCCGACCCAGGGGCTCGGACTCGACCTCGGGCACGGAAGACAGACTCGACCTCGGCTTCGGAGGAGCTTCCACGTCGCCCAACCTAGGGCGCAGACCGGCCACGTCAACAGGAGGCGCCATCATCACCCTACCCCGAGCTGACTCGGGCCACGGGGAACAAGACCGGCGTCCCATCTGGCTCGCTCCGCCAGATCAGCAATGATGGCGCCCCGCATACTCTGTGACGACGGTGGCTCTCAGCCCCCTTACGGAAGCAAGAGGACGTCAGCAAGGACTCGACAGCCCCGACACCTGTCCCTCCGCCAGGCTCCATCACTCCTCCGACGGCCACAACATCACACCAGCTGGGTGCCAAAATCTCTCCGGCTGCCACAACGGCATGTACTTAGGGCGCTAGCTCTCCTCCGCTAGACACGTAGCACTCTGCTACACCCCCATTGTACACCTGGATCCTCTCCTTACGCCTATAAAAGGAAGGACCAGGGCCCTCTTAGAGAGGGTTGGCCACACGGGGACGAGGACGAGACAGGCGCTCGCGTGAGGCCGCTCGCTCCCTCTCCCGCGTGGACGCTTGTAACCCCCTACTGCAAGCGCACCCGACCTAGGCGCGGGACGAACACGAAGGCCGCGGGATTCCCACCTCTCTCACGCCGGTCTCCGGCCGCCTCACTTTCCCCCCTTCGCGCTCGGCCTCGCGTCGACCCATCTGGGCTGGGGCACGCAGCGACATTCACTCGTCGGCTTAGTGACCCCCCGGTCTCGAAACGCCGACAAATTTATAGCATACTCTTCTACTTGTTTCTCTATAACATAAATGTAGTCTATAACTATCTATCTGATATGATTTAGGATAACATACAAATACGTTATATAAATAAATATATTAACTTAATTAGTTTGTTTAAATTATAATTATTAGAATAGAATTCAATTCCAACAAAACAAACGGGGCCTTATGAAAGGGAAATGTGCCCTTGGGCCATTTCTATAATGTTTTGGTGATTAAGTGTCCAACACATAGTGAGTGAGTTGCTATCTGCTAAACAAGCAAGAAGTGCAAATCATATAACAAGGTATGTTTCTACACTTAGTAATTGGTTTTTTTATACTAATGTATTTGTCTAAGTGTTAGAAATAGAGCAGAGAAGAAAATAAACAAATTGGAAAAGACTTGGCTATGTGCAGCCAAACAACAACTCTGGTCAGGTGCACCGGATAGTGTCTGGTGCGCCAGGCTGGTCTCCGATGAAAAGTGCTGCTCTCGGGTTTCGACAGCGACGTACGACTATAATTCACCGGACTGTCCGGTGGTGCACCGGACTGTCCGGTGAGCCAACGGTCGCCTGAGCAACGGTCGGCTGCGCAATCTTCGTGCGACACGTGGACTGCTCCAACGGTCAGCTGGTGCACCGGACTGTCCGGTGTGCACCGAACAGTGTTCGGTGCGCCAATCAGCCTAGAGGAGCAACGGACGGATATGCCAAACTTGGAAGGAGATCGCACACCGGACCGTCTACAGGACCTGTCTGGTGGCGCACCGGACTGTCCGGTGCGCCACTCGATAAAAGGCAAGGATGGCCTTCCAAGTTTGCCTCCAACGGCTCCTAGCTGCCTTAGGGCTATAAAAGGGACCCCTAGGCACATGGAGGAGCTACCCAAACATTCTCTAAGTATTCTCAAGCATCCAGACTCCACTCTCGTGCATTCGCTTCATTGTGTTAGTGATTTGGGCTCCTTTCGAGTTGTGCACTCCCTGAGTTGTCATTTGAGCTCAAGTCTTCACTTGTGGGCGTGGTTGTGCTGTGTATTTGGGTCTTGTGTGTGTTGCTCTTCCCAACCTTACTTTGTGCCTTCTTTGTGATCTCAATTGTAAGGGCGAGAGACTCCAAATTGTGGAGATTCCTCGCAAACAGGAAAAAGACTATAAGGAAGAAAGCCGTGTTATTCAAGTTGATCATTGGATCGCTTGAAAGGGGTTGAGTGCAACCCTCGTCCATTGGGATGCCACAACATGGAAGTAGGCAAGTGTTACTTAGCTGAACCACGGGATAAAAATCGCGTGTCTCTTGTGTTGCCTTCTTTGTGATTGTTTTATCCACAAGAACTCGCTTCGAAACTACTTAGTTGCGCTAACACTTTAATAACTAAGTTTTGTGGCTATTTAGTGTTTGATTTTAGAGGATCACCTATTAACCCCCCCTCTAGGTGCTCTCAATTGGTATCAGAGTCGTACTCTTCATCTAAGGGACTAACCGCCCGAAGAGATGGATCCTAAGGGAAAGGGGATGGTGGTCAACGACAAGGAGAAGGAGTCCATTTTCAACGAGCCAAGAGATGACAAGCCCACTGACTCAGGCTCGAGTCACAAGAAGAAGGACGGGAAGAAGAAGAGGCGCATCAAGAAGATCATCTACTACGACAGCGATGCATCTTCTTCTTCACCAAGAGACGACGATGACTCTTCAAAAAGGAAAACGGTCAATCAAAACTATTCATTTGATTACTACCGTATTCCATTTAATTCAAATGCTCATTTGCTATCAATTCCACTTGGGAAACCTCCACACTTTGATGGAGAAGACTACTCTTTCTGGAGTCATAAAATGCGTAGTCATTTATTTTCTCTTCATCCTAGTATCTGGGAGATTGTTGAAAACGGAATGCATTTTGATAGTACTGACAATCCCGTTTTCATAAATGAGCAAATATATAAAAATGCACAAGCTACTACTATCTTGCTAGCCTCACTTTGCAGGGATGAATATAATAAGGTGAGCGGCTTGGACAACGCAAAGAAAATCTGGGACACCCTCAAGATATCTCATGAGGGAAACAACACCACCATGATCACCAAAATGGAGTTGGTGGAAGGCGAGCTGGAGAGATTTGCGATGATCAGGGGAGAGGAGCCAACGCAAACCTACAACAGGCTCAAGACCCTGGTCAACAAAATACGAAGCTACGGAAGCACAAGATGGACGGATCATGATGTCGTCCGACTCATGCTAAGGTCATTTACTGTAATTGACCCCCATCTTGTCAATCTTATTCGTGAAAACCCTAGGTACACAAAGATGACGCCCGAGGAGATCCTTGGAAAGTTTGTAAGCAGGCGCATGATGGTGAAGGAGGCTCGATACGTGGACGATGCACTCAACGGTCCACTACCCGTCTATGAGCCACAGCTCGTTGCTCTTAAAGCAACCAGCAGCATGAAGGTGCTACCAATCAAGGTGGCACAAATAGAAGCTGCCGGGCTAAATGAAGATGAAATGACACTCATCATCAAACGCTTCAAGACCACACTCAAAGGACGCAAAGAGTACCCCTCCAAGAACAAAACAAGGGGAAAGCGCTCCTGCTTCAAATGCGGTAAGACTGATCATTTCTTTGCTCAATGCCTCGATAATGACAATGACTAGGAACAAGAAAAGTACGGGAAGAGGGAGAAGAAGAAGGTTTACAAGAAGGCGAAGGGTGAGGCACACCTTGGAAAAAAATGGGATTCAAACTGCTCTTCATCCGACTCCGACGATGAAGGACTGGCAGCCTCGGCCTTCAACAAGTCTTTGCTCTTGCCCAACGAACGCCACACCTGCCTCATGGCTAAGGAGAAGAAGGTTCATATTCGAGATTCCCCTAAGTACTCTTCTTTTAGTGCTGAGGAATCTTTCGATGATGAAGTAGATTACTCTAGTTTATTTAAAGGTTTAGATAGAGCAAAAGTAGAGAAAATCAATGAATTGAATGATGCTATAAATGAAAAAGATAGACTACTAGAAAAGCAAGAGGATATTTTGTATGAAGAACATGAAAAATTTGTTAGTGTACAAAAATCTATTGCCTTAGAAATTAAAAGAAATGAAGTCCTATCTTCTGAGTTGTCTGTTTGCCATGAATCTATCTCTAGTTTAAAGAGTTTAAATGCTGAATTAAATACTAAGCTAGAGGAAGTTAATAAATCTAGTTCATGTGTAGAGCATGTTGTTATTTGTAATAGATGTAAGGATGTTGATGTTGATGCATGTGATGAACATCTTATTTCTATTACCAAATTGAATGATGAAGTGGCAAGTCTTAATGCTCAACTCAAGACTTGCAAAAGTGATTTTGATAAATTAAAGTTTGCTAGGGATGCCTACACTGTTGGTAGACACCCCTCAATTAAGGATGGACTTGGTTTTCGAAGGGAAACCAAGAACTTAACAAGCCAAAAGGCTCCCATTCTCAACAAGGAGAAAGGGAAGGCCCATATGGAAAGTAGTCCTCAAAGGAACCATGCTTTCATTTATAATAGAAAAATTGCTAGTAGTTCCAATTATAATAAGAGTTATGTTCATACTGCTTACAATGATTCACATGCTATGTTTGCCTCTAGCTCTACTTTTGTGCATGGTAGAAATAGGCCTAGGAAAAATCATGTTGTGCATCATGTGCCTAATAAAATGTGTAATGAACCTACTACTATTTTTTATGCTTGCAACACTTCTTTTGTACTTTCATGTAAGAATGAAAAAGTGGTTGCTAGGAAATTGGGATCCAAATGCAAGGGAGACAAAACTTGCATATGGGTTCCAAAAGCTATTGTGACTAATCTTGTAGGACCCAACAAGAGTTGGGTACCTAAAACCCAAGCTTAAACTCCTTGTAGGTTTATGCATCCGGGGGCTCTAGCTGGATAATCGACAGCGGATGCACAAACCACATGACGGGGGAGAAGAAGATACAATTAATCGACAGTGGATGCACAAACCACATGACGGGGGAGAAGAAGATACTCCTTGTAGGTTTATGCATCCTACGTCAAGAACAAGGATTCCTAGGATACAATTATTTTTGGAGATGGGAACCAAGGCAAGGTCAAAGGTTTGGGAAAGATAGCCATCACCAACGAGCACTCCATATTGAATGTATTTCTAGTAGAGTCGCTTGGTTACAACCTCCTGTCTGTAAGTCAATTGTGTCACATGGGTTACAATTGTCTTTTTACAAATATTGATATATCTATCTTTAGAAGGAGTGATGGTTCATTAGCTTTTAAGGGTGTATTAGACGGCAAACTCTACTTAGTTGATTTTTCGAAAGAGGAGGCCAATCTAGATGCATGCTTAATAGCTAAGACTAGTATGGGCTAGCTGTGGCATCGTCGTCTAGCACATGTTGGGATGAAGAACCATTATAAACATCTAAAGGGAGAACATGTGTTAGGACTAACCAATGTTTGTTTCGAGAAAGATAGACCTTGTGCAGCTTGTCAGGCAGGGAAACAGGTGGAAAGCACTCATCACAGCAAGAATGTGATGACAACATCAAGGCCACTGGAGCTTCTTCACATGGATCTCTTCGGACCCGTTGCCTACCTTAGCATCGGGGGAAGTAAGTATGGTCTTGTAATTGTTGATGATTTTCCCCGCTTCACTTGGGTGTTCTTTTTGCAGGATAAATCAGAAACCCAAGGGACCCTAAAGCGCTTTCTAAGGAGGGCTCAAAATGAATTTGAGCTCAAGGTAAAGAAGATAAGAAGCGACAACGGGTCTGAGTTCAAGAATCTGCAAGTGGAGGAGTATCTTGAGGAAGAAGGCGTCAAGCACAAGTTCTCCGCTCTCTACACACCACAGCAAAACGGTGTGGTAGAGAGGAATAACAGGACGCTTATCGACATGGCGAGAACGATGCTTGGAGAATTCAAGACGCCCGAGCGGTTTTGGTCGGAAGCTATGAACACGGCTTGCCACGCCATAAACCGGCTCTACCTACATCGCCTTCTCAAGAAGACCTCGTATGAACTCCTTACCAGTAACAAACCCAACGTTTCTTACTTTCGTGTATTTGGGAGCAAATGTTACATTCTCGTGAAGAAAGGTAGACATTCTAAATTTTCTCCCAAGGCAGTAGAAGGGTTTTTACTAGGGAATGACTCAAATACAAAGGCGTATAGAGTCTTCAACAAATCATTGGGTTTGTTTGAAGTCTCTAGCGACGTTGTATTTGATGAGACTAATGGCTCTCCAAGAGAGCAAGTTGATCTTGATGACATAGATGAAGATGATGTTCCGACGGCCACAATGCGCACGATGGCGATTGGTGATGTGCGACCACAGGAACAACAGGCGCAATATCAGCCATCTTCCTCCACAATGGTGCATCCTCCAACTCAAGACGGTGAACGGGTACCTCAAGAAGAGGGACAGGATCTGAAGCGCCCCAATCCTCTGGGACTCAAATGTGATACAATTACTAGTCCCAGGAGGCTAGTAAACACATTTATACATCAGATGATTATAGATCTGCTTAAACAAGACAAACCTATAAAGGTGGCGAACAACTTTAAGAGTTGGTCCACAACTCGGGACATATCATCAGAGTGGGGCTAAAGCAGCCCGATATACGTAGTGAAGCAAATCAGCGGTCCAACAGCCACAGGCAAGGTTGGGAACAGTCGTAACTCTTACCCGTTCTCCTTTTTCTGAAAAACAACAAATAAGCAAGGGTGAGTACAAACGTACTCAGCAGCCCACCTTCACCCGCGGAATGGGGAAATCAGATATAATGCATGGAATATGTGGAGCTCAGGATATTTTGCAGAAACAACAATATTTTATGCAGGGTTGTTTTGTAAAACATTTTGTATTTTGCAAAGCGCATCCTCTCCCAAAGGAGCAGGAAGTTTTTCAATATAGAACAAAATCCCCTGGACTAAACCATCCAGGTATCTCAGCAGTTTCCCACTGGTTTTCATTTTCAAAAACAGGTACTGGACTTCCCGTCCACCATAGCTCACGGCTCAACCGTCGGACCTTTTAAAAACCACTTTTCTCAAAATCATCTTTTTTTGGAAAACAAAACACTAATTGCCATACCACACCAGACTCGTCCATTCCTGCGGACACAGACTATTCGAATAGGTTTGAACTCTACGTAGAGGGGTACACTTTACCCACTAGTCCGGCTCTGCGATCTCATGGCCAATGAGATCCAAATCCAAATCTCTTTCTTTCCTCGCACGTCCTAACCTTAACAGTTATACCGGAAGGAGTCAGGCCACCGCCATGTCCAAACCGGACAAAACATTCCCCCTCCTTATCCTCTCGGTGCTCCCCAGCCTTCATAACCCTAGGGTTGGACCGTACGAGTTCAGATTGAGTGACTGTCCATACAGTCTCGAGTGGTTGTACTTATCATGAGTACAGGTAGTGAAGAATGACAAAACGATCCTTATATGAGGGGACAATCCTTCTGCTCACACCTAAACTAGCTGAGCCAGCACCTTAGGCCCTCCCCTAAACCAGGGAGTCCCTGATCATCCCTACTCAAAGGTGATAAGGGTGAAAACCCTTCATCATACACATTTTGAAAAGCATTTTCTTTTGAAAACTCACACATTTTCTCAAATCATTTGTAACAAATATATCAAGGATTGATTGCGGCAAGCGGCTGAGTGGCCATAATAACTTGTCTCAAAATCATATCATGCATAAAATAACAGGCTGAGGGTTGTGGTTGAAAAATCATAGGTAATTTATGCATCAAAGGGATCCAGTGAGCTTGCCGTGCTTATCCGGCGAAGGGGGAAGGAGAGCTCACGGAACTGGCTTCTAGCTCCACCGCCCGGTGTAGACTTGCAGATTTGGCCTCCACGAGACGCCACGAACGCTCCGATAACTATGCAACATGAATAAGCAAACATACAAACAAGCAAGTATACCAACAAATATTTAGTATAGTGGTCATAATAGTGATATATGGATGGGTAGAGTCTTGAGTAGAATCTGTGTCATGTGGTGTTGTGATATTACTGGTGGTGGAGCGGAGGTGCTTACCAGGAGGGTGGACTGGAGGCAAAGTGACACTATGCGTGTAGCCGGCTGAGCAGAGTAACTGAGTGGGTGGGGTGTTTGCCTTGGCTGAGGGTGTTGAGTGTGTGGAGAGGGAGAGGGTAGCTGGGTGTATGTGGTGTAGCACAGTGAAGTTCACTATTGGTGAGAATAGTGATGAATGAATCGTCCGACTTAGTATGAACAGGAAAGTTATAGGCAGAATATGGGACAAGAGTATTTTGGGAGTTTTCTGGAATATGGACCATGCTTAAGGGATGACATGGTTGGATAGGGAATAGTTTGATAAGAATTTAGAAACGAGAATTATTGGAATCTGAGTTTGGAAGCCTGGTTCGAAGGAATCTCAAAGTTAAGCGTGCTCAACTTGGAGAAACTTGGGATGGGTGACCAGATGGGAAGTACCCTACTGGAAGGAAAATCACAGTCACCGGAATTCGTATGACTAGAATATGGGTCTGACTGGTCTTAGGTGGACTGGACAACATGATGGATGAGTAGTTGAAATTTGGGGGTGATCGGATGAACGATGAATAGAAACGATGATGAATAGTAATGGTGAATAGTAACGATGAATAGTGATGGTGAATAGTAATGGTAAATAGTGATGTGAATAGTTCGTATGAACGAACGATGAACGATGAATAGTGATGATGAACGAACGATGAACGATGAATAGGAACTATGAACGAACGGATGAACGATCGAATGACCGGACGAACGAACGATCTGAATTTCGGTAGCATAACGGCAGGACAAAGATTATTTGGAAGAACGATGAATAGGGACTATGAACGAACGATGAACGATGAATATGAACTATGAACGAACGATGAACGATCGAATGATCGAACGAACGAACGATCGGAATTTCGGCAGCATAACGGTAGGAAAAAGATTATCTGGACGAACGAACGAACGGACGGACGAACGAACCATGAACGATCGGACGAACGATCGAACGATCAGACGAACGAACGAACAAACTAAGAACAGGGGGACAAACGATCGAAGAACGACCGAACGATCCTTGTGCTAGTGTGTGCTTGTGTGGGAAGTGGAGTGGGTGTGTGTGTGGGGGGGAGTTGCCATGAAATGGCTTGGGGTGGGATGAGAGGAGGCCCTTGCCCCTCTATTTATGCCCATGGTGGGGGGATTATGGGGAGGGATGAGAGGATTAGTGGGAGGATGAGAGGATTAGTGGGAGATTAGCATGTATTTGTCTTGTATAAGTGAGATTAGCTTGTAGAGCTCACCGTATGACACTGGAGGCATACGTATACGTATGAGCATGAGGAAAGTTATGAAGAAAATATTTATAGGGACTTGAAAAGGATTCTGAAGGTATTTCTCAAGAGGAAAATACTTGGAGATATATTGGTGGAAATATTTGGGCGGTATTTCTGGAAGAATTTGAGGGGGGTCACTGGAGAAATATCTAGGCAGTATTTCTGAAAAGAAATTGAGGGTGATCACTAGGGAAATATTTGTAGGATATTTTGAGGAGGATTTTGGAGAGAATATAGACCACTATATTTTATTTACTGATATCAACTCACAAACAAACATTTTGAAATGAAATTTGAAATTCATTTTGAATTTAGAGCGAGTTTGAGAAAATTCCAAGATTTGAATTTTTGGCATGCTACAAATCTACCCCACTTAAAAGGAATCTCGTCCTCGAGATTCGGCTTAGAAGGGTTATGGGTATAGCTTTACTTCAGCTACATATCTTCACTTTGCAGACTCTTCGAGGAGATGGAACTTCAACAAAATCTGGCCTTTCAGGAGCATCCGGTTGCTGATTGCAAACGCTGATTCTGGCTACTCAAAGATCATCTTGAGGCTTCTAGCTTTTGCTTGGCAGCTAGCTTATTGAAGAAGCATCGATGCCAACACACAAACCTTCTTCTTGCGAACTTATCCATGGGTCCCTTCCTTGATTGCTCTTCTAGTGCTTCATCAATGAAACTTGGGTGACCACCTCTCATCCAGAAACTTATATGCTTCGATGATCTAGTCCTCCACAAGCTTGCTACAGACCTTCTTCTTTTTCTCCATAGAAGGAACCTTGCTAGAACACTACCCCACTTAAAAAGAATGAGGGTAGAACTCTTGAATCTTGGGGATTTGAACTCCTTGAAGTACCTCATAACAAGGGTGTTATGGGGCCTTCTTCTGCTGTTGCTGCTTGAGCAGGCTGCGGAGAAATGACTGACACAGGGTTGATTCTGGGACAACCTTCTTCTCATCTTCTCTTCGCTATCTTCTTTTCTCTTCTCACTTTTCACTGCCTATTTCTTTCTCTTTGCTCTTCCCACTGGAGGATTCTATCAAAGAGTATTACCATCACACAGAGGAGGAAACCGAAGACTATGAACCATGTACAACAGTCTTCAACCCAAGAATCACCAAGCATTGTGATCTTAGGGGCGATGGAGTGGAAAATGGATTTGCTTGCGATTTGGCAGAGGGGATTTTATCAAGAGTGTGCTTTGCTTTGAGCGAGATTGGAGTTGAGGGAGCTGGTGGGGGGGTTTATAGGCGACTGGCATGCAAGGTGTTGCTCGAGGTGTGGAGTGGTGGTGATGGAGCAAGTGACACGAGGCAGCAGGCGCGACATGGGGAGGGGGGCATGTTGCCGGCGACGATGGCGGTGGGTGCGCTGCAAAAGGGGGCGTGGGTGGCGGTAGTGCGCTGCAAAGGGGGCGTGGGGCGGTGGTAGTGCGCATGGAGGCGGGCACGCGTGCGAGGGGCACGGGTGAGTGGTGGGGGTCAATGACCTTAATGTTTGTGGTCTCTGGTTCCAAGAATGTTTGCCTCTCCATATGGTAATAACTTCTTTTGTCTTCTTTTTCTGTTTACTTTGACTCAGGGGAAGTGCTTTGATTCTCACGGTCGGTCCTTTTGACTGAGCGACTGGATAGGTTCCTCTGTAGCTTATTCCATGCTTCAAGGTTAAGCTTCCTGGTATCTTCTTGGATAAGGTGCTTTTCTCTTGAGATGGGTTAAGATGAGAATGGAAGCATAAGGTGAGGATTAGCTCTAATTTGTGATCTATGTTTTTAGAGAAAACCTTTCTTAAAAGAAAGAAAACACACAAGCTCAGCAATAATAAGCACAAACAAATCAAATGTTTTGAATAAGGGAAGAATAGAGTTTTTCCAAAGCACGGACTACTCAGATTCGGGGGCTAAGCATAACTACTATTGCTTGGCTCCTGAATTGAGAACTATGCTAAATGCAACTTATGAGCACTAACGTTAAAGCATCACATATGCACTCAAAAGGGAGGAAAACATCAAGTGAAATTCATTTTGAAATGCCCTAGGGGGCCACACAATTAGAGTTTTGCAAAACACGAGGCTACACGATTACCTTTCATACATGCAGGGCTCTAGCCAAAGTGAAGAAAAACTTCACTACTGTAATGCCCCGAATTTCGAGTTGAATTTTTTTGTTTTTTCTCTTTCTATATCGCTCGCTAAACTCGGGCGTTACCTCTCTTTCCTATTTTTTTTCGCTAAAACCCTACCTATTTCCAAAACTCCAAATAGAATAATAATAATAAACCCTAAGAGTATTTCACTTGGATTGTTGCACCATGCCGGTCCCTGCATATATTTTGTTTGTGGATTGAATTTGTGAAAACATGATTTCAGAAGAAATGATTAAAAAGGGAAAAAACTTTCCTTCTCTCTCCCTTCCCCCCCTTCCCCTTTCAGCCCAGCCGGCCTGGGCGGCCCAGCTGGCGCGGCCCAGCCACGCGCGCAGCCCCCCCTTCTCGCGCTCGGCCCAGCTGGCCAATCCGGCCCAGCCGGCCTCCCTCCCCCCTTTCTTTCCTCCCCGCCGTGGGCCGGCCTTGCCGCGGCCCAGCTGCCCCTCCGCGTTTTGGGCCCAGCTGGCGGCCCGGCCGCGCGCAGCCCCCCTCCCGCTTTCTCCGCGCGCAGCGCGTGGTAGTTGTGCCCGCCGCCGCCCCCTTCCATGCGGGCCCCGCCCGTCACCCTCTCTATCCGCCCAAATCCCTCTCTCCTCCCCTGCTCCACCCCAATCCCCTGCTGCTCGCCCGTAACCGCCGCCGCCGCCGATCCCCGCCTGCGGTAAGCCCCATCTCCTCCTCCCTCGCCCCTCCCCTCTCCCTCGTGCGCGGTTGGCGTGGGCGCGACGCTCGGCATCCCCGGCCCCGACCTCGGCGTCGTTTCGCCCCGGCGCGGCGCGACGCGCTCGTCCCGGCGCGGCTCGGCCATGGGGGCGCGGCCCTGCGCGCTCGCCCCGACCCCCCCTCCCCCTTCCTCCCTCGCGTCCGTCTGGCTGGCGCGGCCCGGCGCGGCTTGCCCGCCAGCGGCCCCGGCCCTCGCTCAGCGCGGCGTGCCCGCCGCGGCCCCAGCTAAGCCTTGCGCGCGGCCATGGCGGCTCGCCCGCCCGTGGCCGGCCCGGCCCCAGCCTGCGCGCGACCTCGCGGCCTCGTCCGCAGCTCGCCGGCGCGCCCCCGGCGTCCCCGGCGCCCTCCCGCGGCGCAGCGGGCCCCTGCGCGCTCGCCCCGCCCCTCCCCTCGGCTCGCCGGTGCGGCAGCTCGCGCGGCCATGGCGTGGCCATGGTGCGGCTGTGGCGTGCGCCCCGGCGTCGGCCCCCGCTCGGCGCGCGCGGCGGTCCCGCCCCGGCCTTCCCTGCCTGCGACACTCGCCCCGGCCCCTGCGCGGCCTCGGCAGCCTCGCGCAGCCCCGGTCCCGGCGTGGCTTCGGCGTGCGCGCGGAGCCCCGGCGCGGCCCGTGCACGCACGGTGCCCCCGGCGAGCTCGCCGCACCCGCGGCTCGCGGCCATGGCGGCTCGTTCCCGCCCGCATTGGCGTGTCCCGCCCCTGCGCAGCGCGGCCCCGGCCCGGCGCAGCTTCAGCTCGCGCGGCCGTGGTGCCCCTGCGTAGCGCGTGCGCGGTTCGGCCCCGGCGTGTGCGCGACTCGTTCGCGACACGTCAGCGCAGCCTTGCGCGTACGTGCTCGCGTGGTGCACGGTGCGTTTGCGTGGCTCGTCGTGCCCGCGACGCAACGCATAGCGCCCTGTCAAATCCGCGACACGATCGTCTACCCCAAGCCGCCCGTCTACCCCCCCCCCCTCCCCCCGTGCATTCCGTGCGTAGTGATCGTGTGATGTAATCAATAAATGGGAACCCAAATTAGAAATCGGTTACGTTAGTTAATTCATGTAAGTAATCATCTACCTCACCTAATGTCGATCAACTGGAGTTAGTCATGATTCGAATTATGCATGTAGCTAATCCGTTTGTTAGAACTAGTTGGAATTAAGCAGAACTAAGGCACGTAGCGTCTAATTATTCACCAACCCGTAGCGCGTCTTGGGCATAAGCTTTAACTCTCGCGAGACCTTTCCCCGCCTCTTTCTAACCATGGTAAATTCATTACTGTATGCGATATTCTATGCATGTTTCATCTACTTGTTCTCTTGTATGGTGTATTGTTGGCTTCCTAATTTCAATGGATGGATGTATGTATGTGTGCACTCGCATAGAGAACGATCCGGTTGAAGAGCCCGAGGAACTCGCAGGAGAGGCCCCTGAGCAGCAGTCGGTTGGTGGAGGCAAGTGTCCCTTGACCTATCTCTGTCCTATTCATTCTTTAATTCACCTCCCGCATTACACATTTATACCTAAGGATTGACTAGCTTTGTTATCCATGTCCTTGTTTACCTATTTGGGTTGGATTATTATGGTTTAGCTTTATGCTATTGCTTAACTCTAATCAATGAACATGATGAGATTATCTATGATACGCGGTTTTCCCTTCTCTTATTATGATGTTGCACTTGTGGTATTCAAGGGGGCTCGAGCGGTTTCTCGAGTGCCTCTCCGTAAGGACCTGTTCTATGGATGACCGCCCGGGAAAACAGTGCAACCATGAGGGTGGAATGGGGTGCCCTTAGCAGATCCGGGGTGTAGTTCGCTTCGCCGTCGTGCCGTCAATGGGGCTCGGTGTATGCGGCTCGCTCTGCCAAGGTTGATTTGTCCCTTGGGGAGGAGTGCGGTACATTTAGGAAACCTAACGGGCGGCTACAGCCCCGGGGAATCTTTGTAAAGGCTACGTAGTGAGACCCTGCCTACTCACCTTGGGAGTGTTTAAGGGTCCGTACAACACGAGGCAAAAAGGGAATCACGGCTCATGGGTAAAGTGCGCAACCTCTGCAGAGTGTTATGAAACTGATATATCAGCCGTGCTCGCGGTTATGAGCGGCCAAGGGAGCTCCAGTGATTAGTGGTGCTTGATCAGAGATGTTCGGGTTGCTGGTGACAATGAGACTGATGGTTCTTGGTTTTGACTCTGGTAATGGTAAGTGGTACTCTTTCCGTTTGGAAAGGAGTACGTTTGGGTTAATAACGTGGGTTAACACTAAAACTTGGCTTTCTATACTAGTAATAATAATCTGACCAACTAAAAGCAACTGCTTGACTTATCCCCGCATAAAGCTAGTCCACTACAGCCAAACAGGATACTTGCTGAGTATGTTGATGTGTACTCACCCTTGCTCTACACACCAAACCCCCCCCCCCCCAGGTTGTCCGCATTGCCACCACTGCTCAGGCGAAGATGAAGCTGTGGAAGGAGACTTCCAGGAGTTCCAAGACTACGACGAGTTCTAGGCGTGGGTTAGCGGCAACCCCCAGTCGGCTGCCTGTGAAGGCCGCGTTTATCTACGTTTCTTTTCCGCACTTTGATTTATTGTAAGAACTATATGGACGTCTCAGACGTATGATGTAATCGACTATTATTTCCCTTTTAATACTATTTTGAGCACTGTGTGATGATGTCCATGTTATGTAACTGCTGTGTACGTGAATAACTGATCCTGGCACGTACATGGTTCGCATTCGGTTTGCCTTCTAAAACCGGGTGTGACATAAGTGGTATCAAAGCCGTGCTGACTGTAGGACCGCTAACCTAGAATAGAATGGTCGTTCTAAGGACTATAGACCTCTGTCCCTGCCTTGACTTTGATATCCCTTCAAAAGTTGGTCATACCGACCAAACCTATGTTCTACTATATATTATACCTTGCTGAAAATCATGTTTTATTCTAATCCTTCATTTACTTATGATTCATTATTTGCTGGTTATATTACTTCTGTTCTCACCCCTTTGCTTGCGATGTTTTTTGTAGATGGCTCGACTTAGACACACTGCACGAAAGTCCGTCATCCCCTTCTTACCCTCCCGCCTTGCTGAGCGTCCGCTTCGCCGTCCCGTGGCCGGACAGTCCAGCCACTTGGAGAGGCTGCACCACCGCCTGCATGAGGAGCAGGAACGTCGACGACAGGAGCAGCAGGGCTCTTCCTTCTCGCTCCAGCAGGAGATAGAGTCCGTGAGGAGCTGCTCCCCCGTGCTTCCCCTGGAGGCGCCCCCTGCACCACCACTGGGCGCCCCAGCCTCTGGAGTAGCTGCTGGAGGAGACCCAGACGACGGAGGTGGCGACAATAGCTCGAGCCACGACACCGACTTCTCTGCTAACCATGAGCCGGAAGGATGGGTTGCTCGACCCATCACTCGCGACGCTGCTCGCGGGTGTCACTTCCACGACGCGCTCGACACCCTGCTACGTCGGGCACTTAACCGGCGTACTTGGTCCATCGAGTATCGCTGTGTGGTCTACCAGCATAGTCGCGGGGTCTACCCAGACCGCTGGGAGGCAACCTGCTTGGTGCGCCGTCCGGAGAACAGTCTCCAGGGCGCAGAGGCCTGCTCAGAGCACTATTCTATCTCTGAGCGGGACTCAGCTGAGGCAGCCATGCAAGATGCTGCACGGCGTGCGCTTTCACACTACTGCTCGGTTTTCGGTGGGGTAGCTGACGGTCTTGACCTGAAGTATTACCCCCGCCGTCCATCTGGCAGCACAGGAGGCGTGATTGTCTCACCTGTCGGTGAGGACAATCCTAGGTTGAGCAGCACAGTCAACCTAGCCGCCGTGCTAAACACGGAGCTGGACCATGCATTAGATGAGCTGAGTAGGGCTCGTGCTAAGATCGCCCTGTTGCGGGCTGAGCGCGCGGAACGTCGTCACCTGGATGGTGGTTCCCCCGCTCCCGTCGGGACTCAGCACCCGTACCGCTCACCTCGGCATGGACACCAGTCTTATGGCAACCCCGACTGCAAGACCAAGATAGACTTGGAACCATAGATTGCCAGCGTGGAGTCTTGTAATAAGTGCTTAATACAGAAGTTTTACTCTTAGTCTTAGTCTTAGTTTTAGCGTTGGTCTCGCTCTTAGTTAGCCTTAGTTAGACAGGGTAGTTTGCTATATCCTGTGCATTTGTGTTTGTCATGATGAACTATGTCTGGTTTGGATCTTTGTAATGATTGTCACCAGAGTGTGGGTATCCCCTGCATTTTGGTTTACCTATTATGTTAATGGAGTTAGTTATATAGTTGGGAAACCTTTTATTCCACTTTCCTCTTTATCTGAGAAGTTGTGTGGTCTGTGTTGGAGATCAGTGAAGATGCTCATCTGTTCAATGCTGTTGAAGAATTCTATACTCTTTTCCTATGCTGCAAGATTTGCCAGATCAGTTCTGATGTGTGGTTGCATTCTGCAGATGTCAGAGAACAGGCGCAGAGGAGGAAGGCGTGCTCAGCAGGAGCGAGCCGCTCAACAGGAGGAGGTGCCCCAGCAGCAGCACCTGCCGCCCCCGCCCCCGATGTCGATCGAGCAGATGTTTCTGATGCAGACTCAAGCAGTTCAAGCCATCAGTCAGACTTTGGCCGCCATTCAGCAGCAGCAGCAGCAACAGCAGCAGGCACCACCTCAGCCTCAGCCTCAGATGCCCAGAGACAAGCGTGCTGAATTCATGAGAAGTCATCCACCAACGTTTGCTCACTCTTCTGACCCCATGGATGTTGAAGACTGGCTGCGCACTGTGGAACGGGAGTTGCATACCGCTCAGTGCGATGACAGGGAGAAAGTCCTGTATGGTCCCCGTCTGTTGAGAGGAGCAGCCCAGTCTTGGTGGGAGTCTTACCTCGCCACCCATGCCCACCCTGACGCCATCACCTGGGAAGAGTTTAGAGGAAGCTTCCGTCAGTACCATGTTCCTGCAGGTCTGATGACAGTGAAGAAGGAGGAGTTCCTGGCTCTCAAGCAAGGGTCATCGTCTGTTAGTGAATACCGGGACAAATTTCTGCAGCTGTCTCGTTATGCTCCTGAAGATGTCAACACCGACACCAAGCGGCAGTACCGTTTCCTGAGAGGCTTGGTTGACCCTCTGCAGTATCAGTTGATGAATCACACCTTCCCAACATTCCAGCACCTGATTGACAGAGCAATCATGACAGAGAGGAAGCGTAAGGAGATGGAGGATCGTAAGCGCAAGGTCAGTGGACCCCAGCCTGGAAGCAGCAGTCGTCCTCGCTTCTCAAGCAATCAACCTCAGCAGTTCAGGCAAAACCAGCGTCCACCTCAGCAGCATCAGCAATTCCAAAGGCAGTATCCTCAGCATCAGTACCAGAACCGTCAGAGCAATCGGTCAGGAGGTCAGTTTCAGAGGCAGAATCAGCAAGCACCTCGTCTTCCTGCCCCAGCAGCCCAGCAGAACAATCAGGCAGCACCAGCTTAGGTTGGAAACAGGGCATGTTTCCACTGTGGAGAGCAAGGCCACTGGGTGATGCAATGTCCGAAGAAGGCAGCCCAGCAGCAGTCAGGCCCCAATGCCCCAGCAAAGCAGAACGTGCCTCAGCCTGGAGCAGGCAATCGCCCTCAGCCGCGCTACAATCATGGAAGGCTGAACCACTTGGAGGCTGAAGCTGTTCAGGAGACCCCCGACATGATAGTAGGTATGTTCCCAGTCGACTCCCATATTGCAGAAGTGTTATTTGATACTGGAGCAACGCATTCTTTCATTACTGCATCATGGGTAGAAGCACATAATCTTCCAATTACTACCATGTCAACCCCCATTCAAATTGACTCAGCCGGTGGTAGAATTCGAGCCGATAGCATTTGTTTGAATATAAGTGTGGAAATAAGGGGGATAGCGTTTCCCGCCAACCTTATAGTAATGGGTACTCAGGGAATAGATGTCATTCTAGGGATGAATTGGCTAGATAAGTATCAGGCAGTTATCAGTTGTGATAAGCGGACAATCACGTTGGTGTCCCCACTAGGAGAGGAAGTGGTGACCGAGTTAGTCCCACTTGAGCCAAAGAAAGGAAGTTGTTATCAGATGGCCGTTGATAGCAGTGAAGCAGACCCAATTGAGAGTATCAAGGTTGTGTCCGAGTTCCCGGATGTGTTTCCAAAGGACTTACCGGGTATGCCACCAGAGCGGAAAGTTGAGTTTGCTATAGAGCTTCTTCCTGGAACCGCCCCTATCTTTAAGAGAGCTTACAGAATATCCGGACCAGAGTTGGTTGAACTTAAGGAGCAGATTGATGAGCTGTCAGAGAAAGGTTACATCCGGCCAAGCACCTCGCCTTGGGCCACTCCTGTCTTGTTCGTGGAAAAGAAAGATGGCACCAAAAGGATGTGTATCGATTATCGAGCTTTGAATGAGGTCACGATCAAGAACAAGTATCCCTTGCCCAGAATAGAAGATCTGTTCGACCAGTTGAGAGGAGCCAGCGTGTTCTCCAAGGTTGATCTGAGGTCAGGTTATCACCAGCTCAGGATCCGACCTTCGGACATTCCGAAGACGGCATTCATTACCAAGTATGGTTTGTATGAGTTCACAGTGATGTCTTTTGGTTTGACCAATGCGCCAGCGTTCTTCATGAACTTGATGAATAGTGTATTCATGGATTATCTCGACAAGTTTGTGGTGGTATTCATTGATGACATTCTGATTTATTCTCAAAGCGAAGAAGAGCACGCAGATCATTTGAGGATGGTATTGCAAAGATTGCGAGAGCACCAGTTGTATGCAAAGTTGAGCAAGTGTGAATTCTGGATCGATGAAGTCCTGTTCTTGGGTCATATAATCAACAAGGAAGGTTTGGCTGTGGATCCGAAGAAAGTGGCAGACATTCTGAACTGGAAAGCGCCAACAGATGCCCGAGGAATCAAGAGTTTCATTGGAATGGCCGGATATTATCGGCGATTCATTGAAGGGTTTTCGAAGATTGCGAAACCTATGACAGCGTTGCTAGGCAACAAAGTTGAGTTCAAGTGGACCCAGAATTGTCAAGAGACCTTTGAAGCGCTGAAAGAGAAGTTGACTACAACGCCTGTCCTAGTCTTGCCTGATGTGCACAAGCCCTTCTCGGTGTATTGTGATGCTTGTTACACAGGTTTGGGATGTGTGTTGATGCAAGAGGGAAGAGTTGTGGCTTACTCGTCCCGACAGTTGAAGGTTCATGAGAAGAACTACCCAATCCATGATCTAGAGTTGGCAGCAGTGGTTCACGCACTGAAGACATGGAGGCACTACCTGTATGGGCAGAAATGCGATGTTTACACAGATCACAAGAGTCTGAAGTACATATTCACTCAGTCAGAGTTGAACATGAGGCAACGAAGATGGTTAGAGTTGATCAAAGATTATGAGTTGGAGATTCATTACCATCCAGGCAAAGCAAAGATAGTGGCAGATGCTTTGAGCAGAAAGAGTCAAGTCAATCTGATGGTCGCTCATCCGATGCCTTATGAGTTGGCCAAGGAGTTTGACAGGTTGAGTCTCGGATTTCTGAACAATTCACGAGGAGTCACAGTCGAGTTGGAACCTACCTTAGAGCGCGAAATCAAAGAAGCGCAGAAGAATGATGAGAAAATCAGTGAGATCCGGCGACTGATTCTAGATGGCGGAGGCAGGGATTTTCGAGAAGATGCAGAAGGCGTGATATGGTTCAAAGACCGCTTGTGTGTTCCCAATGTCCAGTCCATTCGGGAGTTGATTCTTAAGGAAGCTCATGAGACAGCCTATTCGATTCACCCTGGCAGTGAGAAGATGTATCAGGATCTGAAAAAGAAATTCTGGTGGTATGGAATGAAGAGGGAAATCGCAGAGCATGTGGCTATGTGTGATAGTTGTCGAAGAATCAAGGCAGAGCACCAGAGACCTGCTGGATTGTTGCAACCGTTGCAGATCCCTCAGTGGAAATGGGATGAAATTGGTATGGATTTCATAGTCGGATTGCCTCGCACTCGAGCCGGCTACGATTCCATTTGGGTAGTAGTGGACCGCTTGACCAAGTCAGCCCACTTTATACCTGTCAAGATCAACTACAGCAGTGCAGTATTGGCAGAGCTGTACATGTCTCGGATCGTTTGTCTTCATGGTGTGCCAAAGAAGATAGTGTCAGACAGAGGAACGCAGTTCACCTCTCATTTCTGGCAGCAGTTGCATGAAGCCTTGGGTACGCATCTGAATTTCAGTTCAGCTTATCATCCGCAGACAGATGGCCAGACCGAAAGGACCAATCAAATTCTTGAAGACATGTTGAGAGCCTGTGCGCTGCAAGACCAGTCCGGATGGGATAAGAGATTGCCTTATGCAGAGTTTTCCTATAACAACAGTTACCAGGCCAGTTTGAGGATGTCACCATTTCAGGCGCTCTATGGAAGGAGTTGCAGAACTCCGTTGCAATGGGATCAGCCTGGAGAAAAGCAGGTGTTTGGGCCAGACATTTTGCTTGAAGCCGAAGAGAACATCAAGATGGTCCGAGAGAATCTGAAGATAGCGCAATCAAGACAGCGAAGCTATGCAGACACAAGAAGAAGAGAGCTGAGTTTCGAAGTCGGAGACTTTGTCTATCTGAAAGTGTCACCGATCAGAGGAGTCAAGAGGTTCGGAGTCAAAGGCAAGCTAGCACCCCGCTACATTGGTCCGTATCAGATTCTTGCAAGACGTGGAGAAGTGGCCTATCAGCTCAGTCTGCCAGAGAATTTGTCCGCTGTGCATAATGTCTTTCATGTGTCTCAGTTGAAGAAGTGCTTGCGTGTGCCAGAAGAGCAGTTGCCGGTGGAAGGTCTTGAAGTCCAAGAGGACTTGACCTATGTTGAGAAGCCAGTGCAAATCCTTGAGGTTGCAGACCGAGTCACCCGGAGAAAGACCATCAGAATGTGCAAAGTCAGATGGAATCATCACTCTGAGGAAGAAGCAACCTGGGAGCGTGAAGATGATCTGATGGCTAAATACCCTGAGCTCTTTGCTAGCCAACCCTGAATCTCGAGGGCGAGATTCTTTTAAGGGGGACAGGTTTGTAACGCCCCGAATTTCGAGTTGAATTTTTTTGTTTTTTCTCTTTCTATATCGCTCGCTAAACTCGGGCGTTACCTCTCTTTCCTATTTTTTTCGCTAAAACCCTACCTATTTCCAAAACTCCAAATAGAATAATAATAATAAACCCTAAGAGTATTTCACTTGGATTGTTGCACCATGCCGGTCCCTGCATATATTTTGTTTGTGGATTGAATTTGTGAAAACATGATTTCAGAAGAAATGATTAAAAAGGGAAAAAACTTTCCTTCTCTCTCCCTTCCCCCCTTCCCCTTTCAGCCCGGCCGGCCTGGGCGGCCCAGCTGGCGCGGCCCAGCCACGCGCGCAGCCCCCCCTTCTCGCGCTCGGCCCAGCCGGCCTCCCTCCCCCCTTTCTTTCCTCCCCGCCGTGGGCCGGCCTTGCCGTGGCCCAGCTGCCCCCCCCCCCCCGCGTTTTGGGCCCAGCTGGCGGCCCGGCCGCGCGCAGCCCCCCCTCCCGCTTTCTCCGCGCGCAGCGCGCGGTAGTTGCGCCCGCCGCCGCCCCCTTCCATGCGGGCCCCGCCCGTCACCCTCTCTATCCGCCCAAATCCCTCTCTCCTCCCCTGCTCCACCCCGATCCCCTGCTGCTCGCCCGTAACCGCCGCCGCCGCCGATCCCCGCCTGCGGTAAGCCCCATCTCCTCCTCCCTCGCCCCTCCCCTCTCCCTCGTGCGCGGTTGGCGTGGGCGCGACGCCCGGCATCCCCGGCCCCGACCTCGGCGTCGTTTCGCCCCGGCGCGGCGCGACGCGCTCGTCCCGGCGCGGCTCGGCCATGGGGGCGCGGCCCTGCGCGCTCGCCCCGACCCCCCCTCCCCCTTCCTCCCTCGCGTCCGTCTGGCTGGCGCGGCCCGGCGCGGCGTGCCCGCCAGCGGCCCCGGCCCTCGCTCAGCACGGCGTGCCCGCCGCGGCCCCGGCTCAGCCTTGCGCGCGGCCATGGCGGCTCGCCCGCCCGTGGCCGGCCCGGCCCCAGCCTGCGCGCGACCTCGCGGCCTCGTCCGCAGCTCGCCGGCGCGCCCCCGGCGTCCCCGGCGCCCTCCCGCGGCGCAGCGGGCCCCTGCGCGCTCGCCCCGCCCCTCCCCTCGGCTCGCCGGCGCGGCAGCTCGCGCGGCCATGGCGTGGCCATGGTGCGGCTGTGGCGTGTGCCCCGGCGTCGGCCCCCGCTCGGCACGCGCGGCGGTCCCGCCCCGGCCTTCCCTGCCTGCGACACTCGCCCCGGCCCCTGCGCGGCCTCGGCAGCCTCGCGCAGCCCCGGTCCCGGCGTGGCTTCGGCGTGCGCGCGGAGCCCCGGCGCGGCCCGTGCACGCACGGTGCCCCCGGCGAGCTCGCCGCACCCGCGGCTCGCGGCCATGGCGGCTCGTTCCCGCCCGCATTGGCGTGTCCCGCCCCTGCGCAGCGCGGCCCCGGCCCGGCGCAGCTTCAGCTCGCGCGGCCGTGGTGCCCCTGTGTAGCGCGTGCGCGGTTCGGCCCCGGCGTGTGCGCGACTCGTTCGCGACACGTCAGCGCGGCCTTGCGCGTACGTGCTCGCGTGGTGCACGGTGCGTTTGCGTGGCTCGTCGTGCCCGCGACGCAACACATAGCGCCCTGTCGAATCCGCGACACGATCGTCTACCCCGAGCCGCCCGTCTACCCCCCCCCCTCCCCCCGTGCATTCCGTGCGTAGTGATCGTGTGATGTAATCAATAAATGGGAACCCAAATTAGAAATCGGTTACGTTAGTTAATTCATGTAAGTAATCATCTACCTCACCTAATGTCGATCAACTGGAGTTAGTCATGATTCGAATTATGCATGTAGCTAATCCGTTTGTTAGAACTAGTTGGAATTAAGCAGAACTAAGGCACGTAGCGTCTAATTATTCACCAACCCGTAGCGCGTCTTGGGCATAAGCTTTAACTCTCGCGAGACCTTTCCCCGCCTCTTTCTAACCATGGTAAATTCATTACTGTATGCGATATTCTATGCATGTTTCATCTACTTGTTCTCTTGTATGGTGTATTGTTGGCTTCCTAATTTCAATGGATGGATGTATGTATGTGTGCACTCGCATAGAGAACGATCCGGTTGAAGAGCCCGAGGAACTCGCAGGAGAGGCCCCTGAGCAGCAGTCGGTTGGTGGAGGCAAGTGTCCCTTGACCTATCTCTGTCCTATTCATTCTTTAATTCACCTCCCGCATTACACATTTATACCTAAGGATTGACTAGCTTTGTTATCCATGTCTTTGTTTACCTATTTGGTTTGGATTATTATGGTTTAGCTTTATGCTATTGCTTAACTCTAATCAATGAACATGATGAGATTATCTATGATACGCTGTTTTCCCTTCTCTTATTATGATGTTGCACTTGTGGTATTCAAGGGGGCTCGAGCGGTTTCTCGAGTGCCTCTCCGTAAGGACCTGTTCTATGGATGACCGCCCGGGAAAACAGTGCAACCATGAGGGTGGAATGGGGTGCCCTTAGCTGAATAATTAGAGGATCCGGGGTGTAGTTCGCTTCGCCGTCGTGCCGTCAATGGGGCTCGGTGTATGCGGCTCGCTCTGCCAAGGTTGATTTGTCCCTTGGGGAGGAGTGCGGTACATTTAGGAAACCTAACGGGCGGCTACAGCCCCGGGGAATCTTTGTAAAGGCTACGTAGTGAGACCCTGCCTACTCACCTTGGGAGTGTTTAAGGGTCCGTACAACCCGAGGCAAAAAGGGAATCACGGCTCATGGGTAAAGTGCGCAACCTCTGCAGAGTGTTATGAAACTGATATATCAGCCGTGCTCGCGGTTATGAGCGGCCAAGGGAGCTCCAGTGATTAGTGGTGCTTGATCAGAGATGTTCGGGTTGCTGGTGACAATGAGACTGATGGTTCTTGGTTTTGACTCTGGTAATGGTAAGTGGTACTCTTTCCATTTGGAAAGGAGTACGTTTGGGTTAATAACGTGGGTTAACACTAAAACTTGGCTTTCTATACTAGTAATAATAATCTGACCAACTAAAAGCAACTGCTTGACTTATCCCCGCATAAAGCTAGTCCACTACAGCCAAACAGGATACTTGCTGAGTATGTTGATGTGTACTCACCCTTGCTCTACACACCAAACCCCCCCAGGTTGTCCGCATTGCCACCACTGCTCAGGCGAAGATGAAGCTGTGGAAGGAGACTTCCAGGAGTTCCAAGACTACGACGAGTTCTAGGCGTGGGTTAGCGGCAACCCCCAGTCGGCTGCCTGTGAAGGCCGCGTTTATCTACGTTTCTTTTCCGCACTTTGATTTATTGTAAGAACTATATGGACGTCTCAGACGTATGATGTAATCGACTATTATTTCCCTTTTAATACTATTTTGAGCACTGTGTGATGATGTCCATGTTATGTAACTGCTGTGTACGTGAATAACTGATCCTGGCACGTACATGGTTCGCATTCGGTTTGCCTTCTAAAACCGGGTGTGACAACTACCCAACGCATGCAGAGGACTGGGCATACTAACTTCAGACCAGGCAACTTCTCTTCTGGCAAGGCTTGCACACAACTTCAATCTGAGACATCTCCTGGTTGGGTTAAGAGGGAGCTGATGTTGATGACTTCTTCTGGCAGCGACTAAGATGACAGGACAGGGTTGAACTCTTCTTCAAGCAGGACTGGCTCTTGTAGCTCCTCAGAGGGCGGCGGTGCTGGTGGGGTGCTTGCAGCTTCTTCTTTGGTCTCACGGGATGGTGCTGGAATCTTCTTCATGGTGAGGGGCTCAAACAACTTTGGCGGGGGATCTTTGGAGGACTCGGGGTGCTCTTGCTTATCCATAGCCTGAGGGAAGACTGGAATTCCTTCCAAGACTATGGCTCCTTCCAGGAGTTCCCAAGCCTTCTTTTCTCCTCTGGTAGAGACAGGGTGACCTTCAAGAATCTAGGGATCTTCGGCTCTCATGGGTTGAACAGGGTTGGATGAAGCGGGCTCTTGGATCCGTAGGGCTCTACGTTGGTTATGGGTTACCAAGTAGGCCTCCATCAACTTCTAGACATGCTCATCCTTGGCTTGCTTCAGGGCTTCAACTGTAATGACTTCAAGACTTTCCAATGCGGTTGCACGGGCTTGAGTTGTGGTGAGATCCACATGGAGCTAATGGTTGCGCTTCTCTGCATCTTCTGCTCGGGCAATCATCTGACGGTGGTGCCGAGCTAAGAAATCATACTGGGCATCCAAGGTGAGCAGGTATGCAGTGAGGTACACGACTGGGGGATCATCCTCAAGCAGCTGCTGCTCTTCCAATGCACACATCCTGGCCATCCAAACGGGACGGTCTCTCTGAAAGAGCGGAAAGAATCTGAGCGGTGTGTCGGCCACTTCTTCTTCATAGATCTGACACATGGCCCTCAATGCCTCACGGGCGACGACTTGGCAGGTGTCTTTGAATCTGTGCCCAGCAGCAGTGACACTCCATTCCACATGGTGCGACTAGATCCAATGTATACAGTCATGACACACTTCTCTGTGCCATGCTCGACGAATTCACGACCATCATACTCTGGCTGGCTCCTGATTCCGAGGTGAACTGTGCATGCTCTCAGCAACTTGGGGAAACCATCTTCATTCTGGCAAAAGCTGGTTTGGCAACGGACCTCCATCTGACTTCTGAGAGAAGGAAAGGGGAAAGCATTTTTGAAATGAAGGGATGAGAGCAAGAATTTTTTTTTTAAAAAAATAGTTTTGACTCAAAAACTTTTGGACCAAGGCTAAGGGTTACATCCTGCGGCCAACCTAACAGCTCTGATACCACCTGAAGCGCCCCAATGCTCTGGGACTCAAATGTGATACAATTACTAGTCCCAGGAGGCTAGTAAACACATTTATACATCAGATGATTACAGATCTGCTTAAACGAGACAAACCTATAAAGGTGGCGAACAACTTTAAGAGTTGGTCCACAACTCGGGACATATCATCAGAGTGGGGCGGAAGCAGCCCGATATACGCAGTGAAGCAAATCAGTGGTCCAATAGCCACAGGCAAGGTTGGGAATAGTCATAACTCTTACCCGATCTCCTTTTTCTGAAAAACAACAAATAAGCAAGGGTGAGTACAAACGTACTCAGCAACCCACCTTCACCCGGTGAATGGGGAAATCAGATATAATGCATGGAATATGTGGAGCTCAGAATATTTTGTAGAAACAACAATATTTTATGCAGGGTTGTTTTGTAAAATATTTTGTATTTTGCAAAGCGCATCCTCTCCCAAAGGAGCAGGAAGTTTTTCAATATAGAACAAAATCCCCTAGACTAAACCATCCAGGTATCTCAGCAGTTTCCCACTGGTTTTCATTTTCAAAAACAACTACTGGACTTCCCGTCCACCATAGCTCACGGCTCAACCGCCGGACCTTTTAAAAACCACTTTTCTCAAAATCATCTTTTTTTGGAAAACAAAACACTAATTGCCATACCACACCAGACTCGTCCATTCCTGTGGACACAGAATATTCGAATAGGTTTGAACTCTGCGCAGAGGGGTACACATTACCCACTAGTCCGGCTCTGCGATCTCATGGCCAATGAGATCTGAATCCGAATCTCTTTCTTTCCTCGCACGTCCTAGTCTTAACGGTTATACCGGAAGGAGTCAGGCCACCGCCATGTCCAAACCGGACAAAACATTCCCCCTCCTTATCCTCCCGGTGCTCCCCAGCCTTCATAACCCTGGGGTTGGACCGTACGAGTTCAGATTGAGTGACTGCCCATACAGTCTCGAGTGGTTGTACTTATCATGAGTACAGGTAGTGAAGGATGACAAACCGGTCCTTATATGAGGGGACAATCCTTCTGCTCACACCTAAACCAGCTGAGCCAGCACCTTAGGCCCTCCCCTAAACCAGGGAGTCCCTGATCATCCCTACTCAAAGGTGATAAGGGTGAAAACCCTTCATCATACACATTTTGAAAAGCATTTTCTTTTGAAAACTCACACATTTTCTCAAATCATTTGTAACAAATATATCAAGGATTGATTGCGGCAAGCGGCTGAGTGGCTATAATAACTTGTCTCAAAATCATATCATGCATAAAATAACAGGATGAGGGTTGTGGTTGAAAAATCATAGGTAATTTATGCATCAAAGGGATCCAGTGAGCTTGTCGTGCTTATCCGGTGAAGGGGGAAGGAGAGCTCACGGAACTGGCTTCTGGCTCCACCGCCCGGCGTAGACTTGCAGATCTGGCCTCCACGAGACGGCACGAACGCTCCGATAACTATGCAACATGAATAAGCAAACATACAAACAAGCAAGTATACCAACAAATATTTAGTATAGTGGTCGGAATAGTGATATATGGATGGGTAGAGTCTTGAGTAGAATCTATGTCATGTGGTGTTGTGATATTACTGGTGGTGGAGCGGAGGTGCTTACCAGGAGGGTGGACTGGAGGCGAAGTGACACTATGCGTGTAGCCGGCAGAGCAGAGTAACTGAGTGGGTGGGGTGTTTGCCTTGGCTGAGGGTGTTAAGTGTGTGTGGAGAGGGAGAGGGTAGCTGGGTGTATGTGGTGTAGCACAGTGAAGTTCACTGTTGGTGAGAATAGTGACGAATGAATCGTCTGACTTAGTATGAACAGGAGAGTTATAGGCAGAATACGGGATAAGAGTATTTTGGGAGTTTTCTGGAATATGGACCATGCTTAAGGGATGACATGGTTGGATAGGGAATAGTTTGATAAGAATTTAGAAATGAGAATTATTGGAATCTGAGTTTGGAAGCCTGGTTCGAAGGAATCTCAAAGTTAAGTGTGCTCAACTTGGAGAAACCTGGGATGGGTGACCAGATGGGAAGTTCCCTACTGGAAGGAAAATCACAGTCACCGGAGTTCGTATGACTGGAATATGGGTCTGACTGATCTTAGGTGGACTGGACAATATGATGGATGAGTAGTTGAAATTTGGGGGTGATCGGATGAACGATGAATAGTAACGATGATGAATAGTAATGGTGAATAGTAACGATGAATAGTGATGGTGAATAGTAATGGTAAATAGTGATGTGAATAGTTCGTATGAACGAACGATGAACGATGAATAGTGATGATGAACGAACGATGAACGATGAATAGGAACTATGAACGAACGGACGAACGATCGAATGACCGGACGAACGAACGATCGGAATTTCGGCAGCATAATGGCAGGACAAAGATTATTTGGAAGAACGATGAATAGGGACTATGAACGAACGATGAATGATGAATAGGAACTATGAACGTACGATGAACGATCGAATGATCGATCGAACGAACGAACGATCGGAATTTCGGTAGCATAACGGTAGGAAAAAGATTATTTGGACGAACGATCGAACGATCGGACGAACGGACGAACGAACCATGAACGATCGGACAAACGGACGAACGAACCATGAACGATCGGACGAACGATCGAACGATCGGACGAATGAACAAACAAACTAAGAACAGGGGGACGAACGATCGGAGAACAACCGAACGATCCTTGTGCTAGTGTCTGCTTGTGTGGGAAGTGGAGTGGGTGTGTGTGGGGGGGGAGAGAGTTGCCATGAAATGGCTTGGGGTGGGATGAGAGGAGGCCCTTGCCCCTCTATTTATAGCCATGGTGGGGGATTAAGGGGAGGGATGAGAGGATTAGTGGGAGGATGAGAGGATTAGTGGGAGATTAGCATGTATTTGTCTTGTATAAGTGAGATTAGCTTGTAGAGCTCACCGTATGACACTGGAGGCATACGTATACGTATGAGCATGAGGAAAGTTATGAAGAAAATATTTATAGGGACTTGAAAATGATTCTGAAGGTATTTCTCAAGAGAAAAATACTTGGAGATATATTGGTGGAATATTTGGGCAATATTTCTGGAAAGAACTTGAAGGGGATTACTCGGGAAATATCTGGGCGGTATTTCTGGAAGAATTTGAGGGGGATCACTGGAGAAATATCTGGGCAGTATTTCTGAAAAGAAATTGAGGGTGATCACTGGGGAAATATTTGTAGGATATTTTGAGGAGGATTTTGGAGAGAATATAGACCACTATATTTTATTTGCTGATATCAACTCGCAAACAAACATTTTGAAATGAAATTTGAAATTCATTTTGAATTTAGAGCAAGTTTGAGAAAATTCCAAGATTTGCATTTTTTGTTTGCTACAGGATCGAGGGGAGCACAAGAAGAACAAGTGATGGAGGAAGAAGCACCACGCGGCCCTCCAACTCAAGTCCGAGCAACGATCCAACGACATCACCCTGTTGACCAGATTCTGGGTGACATAAGCAAGGGAGTAACTACTCGCTCAAGATTAGCTAATTTTTGTGAGCATTACTTGTTTGTCTCTTCTATTGAGCCTTTTAGGGTAGAAGAGGCCTTGCAGGATCCGGACTGGGTGTTGGCCATGTAGGAAGAGCTCAATAACTTCAAGAGGAATGAAGTTTGGAGCCTGGTGCCATGTCCAAAGCAAAATGTTGTGGGAACCAAGTGGGTGTTCCGCAACAAGCAAGACGAGCACGGGGTGGTGACAAGAAACAAGGCTCGACTTGTGGCAAAAGGTTATGCCCAAGTCGCAGGTTTGGATTTCGAGGAGACTTTTGCTCCTGTGGCTAGACTAGAGTCTATTCGAATTTTATTAGCCTCTGCCGCTCACCACTCTTTCAGGTTGTTTCAAATGGACGTAAAGAGCGCTTTCCTCAACGGGCTAATCAAGGAGGAGGTATACGTGGAACAACCCCCTGGCTTTGAGGATGACAGGTACCCCGACCATGTGTTCAAACTCTCTAAGGCGCTCTATGGACTTAAGCAAGCCCCAAGAGCATGGTATGAATGCCATAGAGATTTCTTAATTGCTAATGCTTTCAAGGTTGGGAAAGCCGATCCCACTCTTTTTACTAAGACTTGTGATGGTGATCTTTTTGTGTGCCAAATTTATGTCGATGACATAATATTTGGTTCTACTAATCAAAAGTCTTGTGAGGAGTTTAGCAGGGTGATGACACAAAAGTTTGAGATGTCGATGATGTGCGAGTTGACCTACTTCCTTGGGTTCCAAGTGAAGCAACTCAAGGACGACACCTTCCTCTCCCAAACAAAGTACACTCAAGATCTTCTCAAGAGGTTTGGGATGAAGGACGCCAAGCCCGCGAAGACACCGATGGGAACCGACGGGCATGTCGACCTCAACAAAGGAGGTAAGTCCGTTGATCAAAAGGCATACCGGTCTATGATAGGGTCATTACTTTATTTATGTGCTAGTAGACCGGACATTATGCTAAGCGTATGCATGTGTGCTAGATATCAATCCGACCTCAGGGAATGTCACCTTGTGGCCGTTAAGCGAATTCTTAGATATTTAGTTGCCACGCCTTGCTTCGGAATCTGGTATCCTAAGGGGTCTACCTATGACTTAATTGGATACGCAGACTTCGACTATGCCGGGTGCAAGGTAGATAGGAAGAGCACATCGGGGACGTGCCAATTTCTAGGAAGGTCCCTGGTGTCCTGGAGTTCGAAGAAACAAACATCTGTTGCCCTATCCACCGCTGAGGCCGAGTATGTTGCCACAGGACAGTGTTGCGCGCAACTACTTTGGATGAGGCAAACCCTCCGTGACTTTGGCTACAATCTGAGCAAAGTCCCACTCTTATGTGACAATGAGAGTGCAATCCGCATGGCGGATAATCCTGTTGAACACAGTCGCACTAAGCACATAGACATTCGGCATCACTTCCTGAGAGACCACCAGCAAAAGGGAGATATCGAGGTGTACCATATTAGCACCGAGAACCAGCTAGCCGATATCTTCACCAAGTCGTTGGATGAGAAAACCTTTTGCAGGTTGCGTAGTGAGCTAAATGTCTTAGATTCGCGTAATTTGGATTGATCTATAGCATACATGTGTTCTATGCCTTTGATCATGTTACTTCATGCATTTATATGATTTGTTGCTTATTTATGGTGCTCAAGTTGTGCAAGGGATCCTCGGACCTCACAAGTCCATGTGTGAATGATGCACATATTTAGGGGGAGATGTGCTACAACTTGACCCTTTGAGACTAATCTGGTTGTTTGAGTATACATGATGAAGTCTCAAAAGTGCATTGAAAGGGAAAGGAGAACTTAGACGATGCAAAGACTTCCAGTTCACTTCGGTATTAGTATACTCACTTCCAAGTTCATACTCATTCTCTCATTGCTTTTTGCTCTTAATTGACATTTTTGGTGAGGCAATGGGGTTAAAGGGCCAAAAATGATCCCGTTTTGGTGCTTAATGCCAAAGGGGGAGAAATTAAGGCCAAAGAAAATGGATCAGCCAACCACTTGTGATTTTTGAAAATAATAGAGTTAGAATTTTTGATTTCTCCAAAATACTCTTATTGCAAAATTTGGTCTCTTGTGGGGGAGAATATTGATTATGGGAAAAAGGGGGAGTTTTTGGCACTTGATCAATTTTACTCTTGGAGTATCTCTCTATTTGCCCAAACAAGTATGTTTGACTTAGAGATAGGAAAAAGAATTTGATTTGCAAAAACAAACCAAGTGGTGGCAAAGAGTGATCCAAATATGCCAAATCATAAGCAAAGAAAATTTGGTGTTCAATTGCATTGATGTTGCACTTCTTTTGTTGCTTTTTGTTGTGTTGGCATAAATCACCAAAAAGGGGGAGATTGAAAGGGAAATGTGCCCTTGGGCCATTTCTATAATGTTTTGGTGATTAAGTGTCCAACACATAGTGAGTGAGTTGCTATGTGCTAAACAAGCAAGAAGTGCAAATCATATAACAAGGTATGTTTCTAGACTTAGTAATTGGTTTTTGTATACTAATGTATTTGTCTAAGTGTTAGAAACAGAGCAGAGAAGAAAAGAAACAAATTGGAAAAGACATGGCTGTGTGCAGCCAAACAGCAACTCTGGTCAGGTGCACCGGATAGTGTCCGGTGCGCCAGGCTGGTCTCCGATGAAAAGTGTTGCTCTCGAGTTTCGACGGCGGCGTACGACTATAATTCACCAGACTGTCCGATGAGCCAACGGTCGCTTGAGCAACGGTCGGCCGCGCAATCTTCGCGTGACATGTGGACTGCTCCAACGGTCAGCTGGTGCACCAAACAGTGTCCGGTGCGCCAATCAGCCCAGAGGAGCAACAGTCGGATATGCCAAACTTGGAAGGAGATTGCGCACCGGACCGTCTACAGGACCTGTCCGATGGCGCACCGGACTGTTCGGTGCGCCACTCGACAGAAGGCAAGGATGGCCTTCCAAGTTTGCCTCCAACGGCTTCTAGCTGCCTTGGGGCTATAAAAGGGACCCCTAGGCACATGGAGGAGCTACGCAAGCATTCTCTAAGTATTCTCAAGCATCCAGACTCCACTCTCGCGCATTCGCTTCATTGTGTTAGTGATTTGGGCTCCTTTCGAGTTGTGCACTCCCTGAGTTGTCATTTGAGCTCAAGTCTTCACTTGTGTGCGTGGTTGTGCTACGTATTTGGGTCTTGTGTGTGTTGCTCTTCACAACCTTACTCTGTGCCTTCTTTGTGATCTCAATTGTAAGGGCAAGAGACTCCAAATTGTGGAGATTCCTCGTAAACGGGAAAAAGACTATAAGGAAGAAAGCCGTGGTATTCAAGTTGATCATTGAATCGCTTGAAATAGGTTGAGTGCAACCCTCGTCCAATGGGACGCCACAACGTGGAAGTAGGCAAGTGTTACTTGGCCGAACCACGGGATAAAAATCGTGTGTCTCTTGTGTTGCCTTCTCTGTGATTGTTTTATCCACAAGAACTCGCTTCAAAACTACTTAGTTGCGCTAACACTTTAATAAATATGTTTTGTGGCTATTCAGTGTTTGATTTTACAGGATCACCTATTCACCCCCCTCTAGGTGCTCTCACCTTAGTGATAGATGAGGTCATGAGGGATATACAAGGAGATATCCCTTGTTGTATGCTTTTCGTTGATGATGTGGTTCTAATAGATAAAAGCAGGAAGGAGTAAATAGAAAGCTAGAGTTATGGCGTCAGACTCTAGAGTCAAAAGGATTTAGAATTAGCAGTACCAAATCCGAGTATATGAGATGTGACTTTGGTACTACAATTAGTTAGGATGGAGATGTAGGCTTGGGAGGCTAGGTAGTACCAAAGAAGGACATCTTCCATTATTTGAGATCGATGCTACAGAGAGATGGTGATATTGATGAAGATGTTAGCCATACGATCAAAGTGGGGTGGATAAAATGGCGTGAAGCATCAGAAGTCCTATGCGACAAGAGAGTGCCACAGAAGTTGAAAGGCAAGTTCTACAGGATGGCGATTAGGCCTGCTATGTTATATGGGGTTGAGTGTTGGCCTACTAAGAGATGACATATCCAACAACTAAGTGTTGCAAAGATACGTATGTTGGCATTGGATATATGGGCACACAAGATTGGATCGAGTGAGAAACGATGATATACGCGATCGGCTAGGAGTAGTGCCAATTGAAGAAAAGCTTATTCAACATTGGTTGAGATGGTTTGGGCATGTCCACCGGAGATCCATAGAGTCACCGGTGCACAGAGGCATCATAAGACGAAACAATAATGTGAAGAGAGGTAGAGGACGACCAAACATGACATGGCAGGAGGCAACCAAAAGGTATTTGAAGGAATGGAATATCCTAATAGAGTTGTGTTTGGATAAAAGTGCTTGGAAAGAAACTATCCATGTGCCCGAACCGTTATTAGGCATTTTCCCTTTTAGTTCTCTCAAAAGCTTTTTCCCCTCTCATTTCTCTCTTTCTCTTTTTGGTGACATTTTGTTGGGTTTCAACTCTAGCCTACCCTAATTTGCTTGGGACTAAAAGACTATGTTGTTGTTGCTGCATGTGTGTGTGTCATTATAGAAAAATATCGCAAAGTGTTATATATAATATGCTTCTAAATTATTCGCTTGTATTTTGTTCTTAAAACAATATATATATATATATATAATATATTACGAGCCCTGGGCTTCCAATAACTAGAGGAAGCTCTAGCTCAACTGTGCCATCCGGTTCAGCTGAACCAGGTTTGGGCTGCTATAAAAAACACCCCCACGCCGCCAGGGATTAGGTTTTAGCGGCGGCGACGGTTCCCTCGGGTGTGAGATGGCGGCGATCTTGGGGGCCAGTGATGTTGCCGCCCTGAGGCGGGCGACCGACGACGGCGCTCCACCAGGAATGAGTGACGGCGACGCTCCCAAGGCGGGCGAGCAAGAGGTGATGGCGCTCCTGAAGCGGACGAGCGGCGACGGTGCACCCTAGGCCCGGTGGCAACGACAGTTGTGCGAGGCGCTGTAGGCGTCGGCAGCGGTGGCCACGAGGGACGCGGGTCGCTCCGTCGATCGCGCGAGGCGCGGTCATCTCTAGCGATGGCGGCCACGCGAGGTGTGGGTGGCTCTGGCATCCTTCGACGACCAACTCCTTCGATCTTGTGGCTTCGATAGCGTCCTTTGATCTAGCGGCCTCGAGATCGTCCTTTGGTGACGAACTATCCGATCCATATTTATGCCATAAATGATTATGTTTTATGCCTGCTACTTACACTATTTATGCATTCCAGTGATGATTTTTACAACGATGAATACAATTTTATGTTGCCATAAAACTGTCCCTAATTCCCGCTGGGCTGTTAGTTGAACCGATATTAGGTTTTTTATCAATTATGCTACACGGTGCATTTATTTATGTGACTTTGTATAAAAATTTATGATTTGCGTGAACCATGTCATTCTATTTTTTTGCATGAGTGCTGTGGAAACGAAAATATCATCCAAAATTTTCGCGCATGCAATGGAAACTCCAATGATCTGCCATAATTTTTGGATCTACATAAAAATAGAAACCGCATGGATGCGACTCCCATATTTTTCAGAACTGCCATAAAAATAGGATCGTGAATACTACCCACCAGAGATATCAACCTCTCACATTGGATCGGTATTTACGCTTATAGCTGAAGGGTTTTATGCTCAAAACTTAAGATTTTACGCTCAAACCTAGAGATGCGTCCACCAGTGAACCACATGCCAGATTTTTACGCACTGTATCGCATTGCATAAATACCTACACCATGTAACATAATTTATATAAGTATATATCATAAACTGGTTCTAACGATTCTAGTTGCATGGTTGTTGCAGCGATCCTGTATTTATGGAGGAAATAAAGCATTAAATACGATTTTTTGTTACCATGCATGCCAATCCATTTCCTTTCATCGTACATTTTTGCTAATCTAATTTTGTGTGCCTGCACCAGGTAACCGATTTTTACGCAGTGTACCGAATTGCATAAATATCTACAACGTGTAGCATAATTAGTATCAGTATATATCATAAACTGATCCTGATAAGCCTAACTACATGGTTGTTGGAGCGATCCTATATTTATGGAGGAAATAAAGAATTAAATATGATTTTTGTTTCCATACATGTCAATCCATTTCCTTTCATCATACATTTTTGTCATCTTAATTGTGCGCATGCAACATGTAAAAGATTTTACGTAGTGTATCAAATTGCATAAATATCTACAATGTGTAGCATAATTAGTATCAGTATATATCATAAACTGGTCCTGACGAACCTAGCTGCAAGACTGTTGTAGCAATCCTATATTTATGCAGAAAATCAAGCATTTAAATAGAAACCGCCACACATCTCTTTTCTAAATTTACGCGCATGCAGGAAAACATGTTTGACTCATGCATGCCTTTTTTTGCATGCACAGACGTGGGGTGGGGGCACCAGGCTAGACCATGTCGCAGGGGGTGGTCGACTATTTGAAGCACATAGCTACTAATATACCAACCATATATATGTATGTATTTAGAGCCTTGTCTCTGTTAAACTACAGGAAGCCCCGACCACCTACCGACATTTGATAAATTATTTATGCACATGGAAAATCATAAATTTTTATTCATAATAACACGATGCGCATACCTGGATGTCATCGCCACCACTGGTGCCACAACTCTCACCAGTACCTATATCAGGCTCGACACGCATCAATAACCCTAGTAGTTCGTCCATCATCTCTAAGGCTCTATCATTCCCAACCTTAGATAGACTAGCATGGTGTACTACCTTCATTGCCTTTTTAAGCAACATTTTCTGTCTATATGATATAGTTTCTTCATCTTTTCCTTTCAAATTCCTGTCGTCTCTTGAAAAAGCCACATCCTGTCGCGCCGAGTATTTGTATCGTTGCAGAATGTACTCACTCGGAATCCGTTCAATCTGAAGATGCATGAATGTGCGTACAAGATGAACACAAAATAGACCTACAGTTGATTAACCATACGATATGTCATATATTATTCACGCACAGTGTTAGATAATAATAATTTATCATTTCATATAGGAAGATTTGTTCAATATAGCACACCTCTATGCTCCCACTGCTTGCACTCACATGAATACTTACCGGAATCCACATCAGCCCTTATTTTGAATTGGTGTTGTCCCCAAACAATTTTATTCAATCTTGTAGTATGTTTCACCACCCAATCATTTACGTTACCATCTGTATCACGGTCTATTTGGTATGCAGTTGCATATTTTACTGACTCCTAGAACCTTGTCATTACAGCCTTAGTGTATGCCCTCGCAACTCTTATTTCAAACATATACAATGTAGTTGTATCCTTTTGACCCTGCAAATTATACAATACTAGATTATTGAGAGCACCAAGATGGGCGGGTGAATAGGTGATCCTGAAAAAATCAACACTAAATGGCACAAAACTTGGTTTATGAAATGTTAGTGGAATCAAAACCAAGGTGCTATGTCTAGAGAGAAAGAGATGATTTCTTCACTTAATTGCTCTTCGCAAGGTGATTATTTAAACTTAGAGCAATTATCAAGTGAGTAGAAGCAGAGAGAATCACACACGAATAACAACAGGTGACACGGCGATTTTTATCCTGTGGTTCGGTCAAGTAGAACACTTGCCTACTTCCACGTTGTGGCGTCCCAATGGATGAGGGTTGCACTCAACCCCTTTTAAGCGATCTAATGATCCACTTGAATACCATGGTTTCCTTCCTTATAGCACATGTTCCCTTTGTGACGAATCTCCACAAGTTGGAGCCTCTCACCCTTACAATATCGATCACAATGAAAACCACAAGAGTAAGGGAGGGAATAGAAATGCACGCAAGAGCTAGAGTCACAGCAGCGACACGCACACAAGTCAAGAAACGAGCACACAAACACAACGCATCGAGTTCACAACTCAACAAGTGCTCAAATCTCAAACACAATGATCCAGATGCGTGCTTGCGGAGTCTAGGCATCTTAGGATGTTCAATGGAGGCTTGGTGTTCTGCTCCATGCGCCTAGGGGACCCTTTTATAGCACCAAGGCAGCCAGGAGCTGTTGGAGCTCCATTTGGTAGGCTATTCTTGCCTTCTGTCTGTTGGCGCACCGGACAGCCCGGTGCACCACCGGACATGTACAGTGCACGATTTCTTTCCTTCTTTAGCGAAGCCGACCATTGAACCCTCGGTCCTCTTGGCACACCGGACACTGTCAGGTGCACACCGGACAGTCCGGTGCAGCCTAGTGACCGTTGGCTCTGGCCACGCGTCGCCCGTTGATTGCGCGTTGATCGCGCTGCCGACCGTTAGCACGGGCGCTGTTGGCTCACCGGACAATCTAGTGCACACCGGACAGTCTAGTGAATTTTATCCGCAGCGCCCTCGGCGATTCCCGAGAGCAGCGAGTTCATCGCTGAGCAGCCTGGGCACCGGACAGTGTCCGATGCACACCGGACACTGTCCGGTGCACCCACAACTGGTGCAATACTGGCAGTTTCGGCTGAACTCCTCTTGCTCCTTTTGTACTTGAATTAATTGAGTTCCTGGCACTTAGACAAGCATGTTTGACACATAAAACAATTGACTATGTGTCTGAAACTTACCTTTAATCTTGATCCATCTAGATATTCTTTTGCTTAACATTTGTTAGTTTTCACCAAGTGTGTTGTGCATCTAATCACCAAAACAATATGGGAATGGCCCAAGGGCACATTTCCCTTTCAATCTCCCCCCTTTTTGGTGATTTATGCCAACACATTAAAAAACAACTTATTTCAAACTAACATATCTAGAAGAACTCAAAAATGCAAATTGAAGACTAATAAGATTTTTAAGGAATTTGGCATATTTGGATCACTTTTGCCACCACTTGGTTTATTTTCACAAAACAAATTCTTTTTCCTATTTCTACGTCCAACACACTTGTTTTGGCAAATCGAGAGATCTTTCAAGAGTAAATTTGATCAAATGCCAAAACTCCCCCTTTTCCCCATAATAGAAATTCTCCCCCATAAGAGAACAATTTTTGCAAATAAGAGGGTTTTGACCAAACATAGAAAGTTTAACACTCCAATTTTTGAAATTCACAAGTGGTTGGCTGATCCAGTTGCTTTGGCCTTAATTTCTCCCCTTTGGCATTAAGCACCAAAACAGGAGACATTTTTGGCCCTCTAACCCCATTGCCTCACCAAAATGTCAACTAAGCGCAAAAAGGCAATGAGAGCACAAATAACTTAGAACAAGATACATTGATATCGGAATGCAGTGGAAGCCCTTTCTTTGTCCAAGTTCACTTTTCCCTTTCAATGCAACTTTGAGACTGTATAACGAGTACTCAACAAACAAGTTAGTCTCAAGGGAGTCAAGTTGTAGCACATCCTCCCTCGAAACATGTGCATCATTTGCATAGGGACTTGAGAGGTCCGGGGATGACTTGTACAACTTGAGCACCAAAAATAAGCAATTAAAGACATTAATGCTTAAAGTAACATGATCAAAGGCATAGAACACATGTATGTTATAGATCAATCCAAGTTACGTGAATCTAAGACATTTAGGTCACTACGCAACCTGTAAAACCTTTTCTCATCTAAAGGCTTGGTGAAGATATCGGCTAGCTGGTTCTTGGTGCTAATATGGTAAATATTGATATCTCCCCTTTGTTGGTGGTCTCTCAAAAAGTGATGTCGGATGTCTATGTGCTTAGTGTGGCTGTGTTCAACAGGATTATCCGCCAAGCGGATTGCACTCTCATTATCACATAAGAGTGGGACTTTGCTCAGATTGTAGCCAAAGTCCCCGAGGGTTTGCCTCAACCAAAGTAGTTGCGGGCAACACTGTCCTGCGGCAACATACTCGGCCTCAACGGTGGATAGGGCAACAAAAGTTTGTTTCTTAGAGCTCCAAGACACTAGGGACCTTCCTAGAAACTGACAAGTCCCTGGTGTGCTCTTCCTATCAACCTTGCACCCGGCATAGTCGGAATCTGAGTATCCGATTAAGTCAAAGGTAGACCCCTTTGGATACCAGATCCCGAAGCAAGGTGTAGAAACCAAATATCTAAGAATTCGCTTAACAGCCACAAGGTGACACTCCTTGGGGTCGGATTGAAATCTAGCACACATGCATACACTTAGCATAATATCCGGTATACTTGCACAAAGATAAAGCAAAGATCCTATCATAGACCGGTATGCCTTTTGATCAACAGACTTACCTACTTTGTTGAGGTCCAGATGTTCGTCCGTTCCCATCGGTGTCTTTACAGGTATTGCATCCTTCATCCCAACTTCGCTTGGGAGATGAAGGTTCCTTCCTTGAGTTGCTTCACTTGAAATCCAAGGAAGTAGTTCAACTCGCCCATCATTGACATCTCAAATTTCTACATCATCACCCTGCTAAACTCTTCACAAGACTTTTGATTAGTAGAACCAAATATTATGTCATCGACATATATTTGGCATACAAAGAGATCACCATTACAAGTCTTAGTAAAGAGAGTAGGATCAGCTTTCCCAACCTTGAAAGCATTAGAAATAAGGAAATCTCTAAGGCATTCATACCATGCTCTTGGGGCTTGCTTAAGTCCATAGAGCTCCTTAGAGAGCTTGTAGACGTGGTCGGGATACCTGTCATCCTCGAAGCCCAGGGGTTGTTCCACATACAATTCCTCCTTGATTGGTCCATTAAGGAAGGCTCTCTTCACATCCATTTGAAACAACTTAAAAGAGTGGTGAGCAGCATAGGCCAATAATATTTGAAATGATTCTAGCCTAGCTACAGGAGCAAAAGTCTCCTCAAAATCCAAACATGCAACTGGGGCATAACCTTTTGCCACAAGTCGAGCCTTGTTTCTTGTCACCACACCTTGTTCATCTTGCTTGTTGTGGAACACACACTTGGTTCCCACAACATTTTGCTTCGAACATGGCACTAGGCTCCAAACTTCATTTCTCTTGAAGTTGTTGAGCCCTTCCTGCATGGTCAACACCCAGTCCGGATCCTGCAAGGCTTCTTCTACCCTGAAAGGCTCAATAGAAGAAACAAACGAGTAATGCTCACAAAAATTAGCTAAACGTGAGCGAGTGGTTACTCCCTTGCTGATATCACCCAGAATCTGATCCACTAGATGATTTCTTTGAATGGTTGACTAGACTTGAGTTGGAGGAACTTGTGACGCTTCTTCCCCCTTATTTTGTTCTTCATGTGCTCCCCCTTGATCCAGGCCTTCATTTTGAGGTACATGTTCCTCATCTTGAGTTGGGGGATGCACCAATTTAGAGGAAAAAGGTTGATCTTGCTCTTGTTGTTCCTGTGGTCGCACATCACCTATTGCCATTTTTCTCATTTCGGCCGTCGGAACCTCATCTTCATCTACATCATCAAGATCAACTTGCTCTCTTGGAGAGCCATTAGTTTCATCAAATACAATGTCGCTAGAGATTTCAACTAATCCTGATGACTTGTTGAAGACCCTATACGCCTTTGTATTTGAGTCATAACCTAGTAAAAACCCTTCTACAGCTTTGGGAGCAAACTTTGAATGCCTACCTTTCTTTACCAAGATGTAGCATTTGCTCCCAAACACACGAAAATAGGAAACATTGGGTTTGTTACCAATTAGAAGTTCATATGATGTCTTCTTGAGGAGGCGATGCAGATAGAGCCGGTTTATAGCATGGCAGGCTGTATTCACATCTTCCGACCAAAACTGCTCAGATGTCTTGTATTCTCCAAGCATTTTCCTTGCCATATCAATTAGTGTCATGTTCTTCCTCTCTACCACACCATTTTGTTGTGGTGTGTAGGGAGCGGAGAACTCGTGCTTGATGCCTTCCTCCTTAAGATATTCTTCGACTTGAAGGTTCTTGAACTCAGATCCATTATCGCTCCTTATCTTTTTCACTTTTAGCTCAAATTCATTTTGATCTCTCCTTAAGAAGCGCTTTAGAGTTCCTTGGGTTTCATATTTGTCCTGCAAAAAGAAAACCCAAGTGAATCAGGAAAAATCATCAACAATGACAAGACCATACTTACTTCCACCGATACTAAGATAAGCAACAGGACCGAAGAGATCCATATGTAGGAGTTCCAGTGGTCTTGATGTTGACATCACGTTCTTGCTTTGATGATTACTTCCCACCTGCTTCCCTGCCTGGCATGCTGCACAAGGTCTGTCTTTCTCAAAACAGACATCGGTTAGTCCTAACACATGTTCTCCCTTTAGAATTTTATGAAGGTTCTTCATCCTAACATGTGCTAGACGGTGGTGCCAGAGCCAGCCCATATTAGTCTTAGCGATTAAGCATGCTTCTAGATCGGCATTCTCTTTTGAGAAATCAACTAAGTAGAGCTTGTCATCTAATACACCCTTAAAAGCTAATGAACCATCACTTCTTCTAAAGATAGATACATCAATATTTGTAAATAAGCAATTATAACCCATGTGACATAATTGGCGAGCGATTCTTCTAGAAACACATTTGAAATCGAATGCTCGGTTGTGATGGCTATTTTGCCTAAGCCCTTAACCTTGTCTTGGTTCCCATCTCCAAAGATGATAGTGTCTTAGGAATACCTATTCTTGACGTAGGAGGTGAACATTTTCTTCTCCCTCATCATGTGGTTTGTGCATCTGCTATCAATAATCCAGCTTGAGCCCCTAGATGCATAAACCTGCAAGATAATTAAGCTTGGGTTTTAGGTACCCAACTCTTGTTGGGTCCTACAAGGTTAGTCACAACAGACTTTGGAACCCAGATGCAAGTTTTGTCTCTCTTGCACTTAGGTCCCAAACTTCTAGCAACTACTTTCTCATTTTTGCATATAAGAACAAATGAAGCATCACATGTTTGATAGAGCATAGTTGATCCAGTTGATGCTCTCCTAGGTGCATGAGAAGCAACATGATGGTGCCTAGGTCTATTCCTACCAAGAGCATATGAAGAGTTAGATGCAAACATGGCATGAGAATTAAATGCAGCATCATGAGGAGTAGGAAAAACAATATGATTACAACAATTCTTGATGTGAGCATAAAGATAAGCATGGTTCTTTTGGTCATTTGAAGAATTGGAAGTCCTTTGGAGCCTTTCCTTTCTCCTTGTTAAGATTGGAAGTCCTTTGGCTTGTTAAGTTCTTGGTCTCCTTTTGGAAACCAAGTCCATCCTTAATAGAGAGGTGTTTACCAATGGTGTAGGCATCCCTGGCAAATTTTAGTTTCTCAGAATTATCCTTGCAAGTCTTAAGTTGAGCATTAAGACTTGCAACATCATTATTTAACTTAAGAATAGTAGAGGCATGTTCATTACAAGCATCAATGTTAAAATCTTTGCACCTATTACAGATAACAACATGCTCTATAGATGAACTAGCAAAACTTACTTCTTCTAACTTAGCATTTAAATCAACATTTAAATTTTTAAGCTTAGAGATAGAGTCATTGCAAGCAGACAACTCAGAAGTCAATAGTTCATTTTTCTTAATTTCTAGAGCAATAGATTTTTGAACATTAATGAATTTATCATGCTCCTCATAAAGAATAACTTCTTGCTTTTCTAGGAGCCTATCTTTTTTCATTAAGAGCATCAATCAATTCATTTATTTTATCTACCTTAGATCTATCTAATCCTTTAAATAGATCACTATAATCCACTTCATCGTCAGAAGATTCCTCATCACTAGAAGAAGTGTACTTAGGTGTATCTCGTGTACGTACCTTCTTCTCCTTAGCCATAAGGCACGTGTGGCGTTCGTTGGGGAAGAGGAAGGACTTGTTGAAGGCTGAGGCAGCTAGTCCTTCATCATCGGAGTCGGATGAAGAACAGCCGGAGTCCCATTCTTTTCCAATGTGTGCCTCACCCTTTGCCTTCCTTTAGTTCTTCTTCCTTTCCTTCATCCCTTTCTTTTCTTGTGTCTGGTCATTGTCATTATCGGGACATTGTGCTATAAAATGACCAGACTTATCACACTTGAAGTAGGAGTGCTTTCCCTTAGACTTGCTCTTGTTGGGATATTCCTTGCGTCCCTTTAAATTGCGGTCTTGAAACGCTTGATTATAAGCTCCATTTCGTCCTCATTGAGTCCGGCAGCCTCCACTTGTGCTACCTTGCTAGGTAGTGCCTCCTTGCTACTCATTGCTTTGAGAGCAACGGGTTGCAGCTTGTAGAGAGGAAGCGGTCCGTTTGCAGCATCGTCCACGTATCTTGCTTCCTTCACCATCATGCGTTCGCTTACAAATTTTCTGAGAATTTCCTCGGGCGTCATCTTGGTGTACCTGGGATTCTCATGGATAAGATTCACAAGATGAGGATCAATAACGGTAAAAGACCTTAGCATGAGTCGGACGACATCATGATCCGTCCATCTTGTACTCCCATAGCTTCGAATCTTGTTGACCAGGGTCTTGAGCCTGTTGTAAGTTTGAGTTGGCTCCTCTCCACTTATCATGGTGAATCTCCCCAGCTCGCTTTCCACCAGTTCCATCTTGGTAATCATGGTGGCATCATTACCCTCGTGAGAGATCTTGAGGGTATCCCATATTTGCTTGGCATTGTCCAAGCCGCTCACTTTGTTGTATTCATCCCTGTATAGAAATGCTAGCAGAACAGTAGTAGCTTGGCGTTTTTATGTATTTGCTCATTAATAAATATATGATTGTAAGTGCTATCGAAATGCATTCCATTTTCAACAATTTCCCAAATACTTGGATGGAGAGAAAATAAGTGACTGCGCATTTTATGACTCCAAAATGAATAGTCTTCTCCATCAAAGTGTGGAGGTTTTCCAAGTGGAATAGATAATAAATGGGCATTTGAATTATAAGGGATGCGAGAATAATCAAAGGAATAGTTTTGATTAACCGTTTTCTTTTTCGACGAAGAGTCTTCGTCGTCGTCATCCCTTGGCGAAGAGGAGGAGGCATTACTATCGTAGTAGATGATCTTCTTTATGCACCTCTTCTTCTTCCCATCCCTCTTCTTGTGACTTGAGCCTGAGTCAGTGGGCTTGTCGCCTTTTGGGTCGTCGACATAGAGGGTCTCCTCTTTGTCGTTGATCACCATCCCCTTACCTTTAGGATCCATCTCTTCGGGCGGTTAGTCCCTTAATGAAGAGTATGACTCTGATTCCAATTGAGAGCACCTAGAGGGGGGTGAATAGGTGATCCTATAAAAATCAACACTAAATGGCACAAAACTTGGTTTATGAAATGTTAGTGGAATCAATACCAAGGTGCTATGTATAAAGAGAAAGAGATGACTTCTTCACTTAATTGCTCTTCACAAGGTGAGTATTTAAACTTAGAGCAATTATCAAATGAGTAGAAGCAGAGAGAATCGCACACGAATAACAACAGGTGACACATCAATTTTTATCCCGTGGTTCGGCCAAGTAGAACACTTGCCTACTTCCATGTTGTGGCGTCCCAATGGACGAGGGTTGCACTCAACCCCTTTCAAGCGTCCCAATGATCCACTTGAATACCACTGTTTTCTTCCTTATAGCAGATGTTCCCTTTGTGAGGAATCTCCACAAGTTGGAGCCTCTCATCCTTACAATATTGATCACAATGAAAACCACAAGAGTAAGGGAGGGAATAGAAACACACGCAAGAGCTAGAGTCACAGCAGTGACACGCACATAAGTCAAGAAACAAGCACACAATCACAGCGCAGCGAGTTCACAACTCAACAAGTGCTCAAATCTCAAACACAATGATCTAGATGCGTGCTTGCGGAGTCTAGGTGTCTTAGGATGTTCAATGGAGGCTTGGTATTCTGCTCCATGCACCTATGGGTCCCTTTTATAGCCCCAAGGCAGCTAGGAGCCGTTGGAGCTCCATTTGGTAGGCAATTCTTGCCTTCTGTCCGTTGGCGCACCGGACAGTCCGGTGCACCACCGGACATGAACAGTGCACGATTTCTTTCCTTCTTTGGCGAAGCCGACCGTTGAACCCTCTGTCCTCTTGGCACACCGGACAATGTCTGGTGCACACCGGACTGTCCGGTGCGGCCTAGTGACCGTTGGCTCTAGCCACGCGTCGCCTGTTGATTGCGCGTTGATCGCGCTGCCGACCGTTGACGCGGGCGCTGTTGTCTCACCGGACAGTCTAGTGTGCACCGGACTGTCTGGTGAATTTTAGCCGTAGCGCCCTCGACGATTCTCGAGAGCAGCGATTTTATCGCTGAGCAGCCTGGGCAGCGGACAATGTCCGATGCACACCGAACACTGTCCGGTGCACCCGCAGGTGGTGCAATACTGGCTGTTTCGGCTGAACTCCTCTTCCTCCTTTTGGACTTGAATTAATTGAGTTCCTGGCACTTAGACAAGCATGTTTAGCACATAAAACAATTGACTAAGTGTCTGAAACTTACCTTCAATCTTGATCCATCTAGATATTCTTTTGCTTAACATTTGTTAGTTTTCACCAAGTGTGTTGTGCATCTAATCATCAAAACAATATGGAAATGGCACAATGGCACATTTCCCTTTCAATTATTCCCTATTTTTGTTAAATAGTATAAACAAATGTTATTCATTTTGTCACTTTCCATGCATCCTAGTGCCTCTTTGGCCTCTTTCATCTTCCTACTATGCAGGAGCTTCATCATTTGCTTTGCAAATTGATGAAGCGGTGTGTTTGCATCCACATGGGCACTCTTCACCAGCTTGTTCATGCTTTTGCTATGTTGTGTAGAGACCATAAGACCACAATAGTCTCCTTTAAAAAATGCAGGTACCCAATCTTTACGTATTTCATACAATCTGGCAAGGGTGTTGTTCTCGTGTAGCTGGAAATCATTTAGCATCATTTGCCAGGCTGCCTCGAAACTCCATTTTATTCAATGGATGATGTATTATGGATTGGAACCTTGTTTGAAATCTCCTTCCTCAAATCCGGCATACAATTCATTCAAGTGGGGCATATACCTGTTTTGCATATGCCACAAACACAACTGATGTATTGTGTTTGGGAAGACTCTACCTAGTGCGACTAGCATCACAGGGTCTTGATCTGAAATTGAAACATTTACATAACATTATGCAATATTTTATTTAGTAAAATGATACATATTTATAAATACGGTAGCATATACTATGTTTTTAATCAATACAAAGCATTTATATACAACATACCTGTCAACATTACTCGTGGTCAGTCACATCCCATGCATGTTTTGAATGTATTCAAGACCCACTCAAATGTATTGATTGTCTCGTCTTCTAGTAAAGCAAATGCAAATATTGTGCACTAGAGGTGGTGATTCGAACCAACAAACATGCTAAATGGCTTATCATACATCTTAGTCTTATGTGTAGTATCAAAGGTAACTACATCACCAAAGTCAATATACTCGGCTTGCTGGCTACCATGGGACCAAAATATGCTTAAAATCTTCTCTTCTTTGTCCAGCTAAAAGTCAGAAAAAAGTTGTGGATTATCTTTTTTGCATAATGCAAAAAAAATAATAGCTTCGACCCATCATTTGCATTTCTTTCCCTTTGTCATGCTTTCTTCCTATCAAAACATAACGATTATGCGCTACACCTTTTTAACATATGTATGTTCATATATAATAATAATTTTGTCAATAAAGACTACACTTACAGGTTACTCATGTCCTGCACGGTTATTGGAACGTTTTCTGGACCACCATGCATTTCCCAAACAAAATCCTTAATGCAATGTTGCGAAATCCTGCTTTCCTGCATCGCACTAAGGAACTCCATATACTCACGATCATGAGTTTTGTTGCATTGCAATTAGCCTTTTTCTGTATCTTTTTTTTAAGAATTCATGATTATGCTCAAAGTTAACCAGATCAATCCGTACAGAAATAACATTTTCTTTGGCATCATCGTAAAAAATTTTAAGTTTATCCCAGCCTTGCATTGTGTTCGTTTCGAACATGTATTACACATCCTTGTATTTTCAACACCCCTTTCAGCATTCTTTCCTTCCATTGAACAATTCAACCATTTACAATTCTTCCGCTCGCTATATTTCTTCAACGGAAATCCCACCTCATATGCATATCAACTATAAAAATTATACACCTCGTCCACATTACAAAACGTGATACCAACTTTAGGTATCAATCTTATATCAATATTGTCTGGTTGTGCACAGAAAATTAACATTTATGAATTAATGATGACCCAAATTTACTGGAAAATACTACAACACTACCAAAGTATGTATGTAACTAATATTATTATCTTCTCGAAACTTATATGGCTTTGCAGAATGTGAGGTGTGTCCTGATCATGCGCACTAATATGTCTCATGGGGATGTGTTGATCTGCTCCTACCATCTCTGTCGATCTTGTGTTGTCATCAATATTTCTAGGTGCCCTCAACGCCGTCGGTGGAGTAATAGCTACAACGTCTGCGACTCCGGTCACAACATCAAGTACAGCTACGATGTACATGCCAGTAGACGTACCTGATTGATCTATGTGCTCTGTTTGTCCTCCCGTCGCCATTAACCATCGCCAAGAGCACAAAGGATATGGTCCTTCTGCTATCGTACAGGAAAGGCTACTACAAAGTAACGCCAAAGTCTCAAAAGAATATGTCCTTCCTTATTTTAATGCTCCTCAAACCGCAACGTTGAGAATAAAACGGTAACTTTCCCACATTTATCGTGATTTTACAGCACTACTTTACTAATCTCAAACCAACCCAGATGTACGCACACACTGGTCACATATATACAATAGCATAAATGGTCTGACGTCGCTATAACGCATGGTTTATGTTGTTACTCTTCATGTTCGTATGCAGTCGTAAACACTGAACAAACTTGTAAAGTCGTCCCACGTGATTTGCGCGTCAGCAGATTCTTTTTGCATTGTTTATGCACATTATTCAATCTGTTTATCTCGGTATAAATGATGACGCAGACATAGGTGAACTGTTTTTCCAAATTCGTTGCATGGTACATACAACTTTTATAATTAAATTTTACAGTCATAAATGCAGACGCAATCACACGGGACGTAGCCTATTCACGTCCTGGCGCATATATATATATATATATATATATATATATATATATATATATATATATATAATATATATATATATATATATATATATATATATATATATATATATATATATAGAGAGAGAGAGAGAGAGAGAGAGAGACACCAATCTTGTTTGCAGGACTCGGTACCCGACCGTGGGCGGCGAGCGCAGTCAGCTGCTAGCTGCAGCACCAATCAACTGGAACAGAAAATGGCGAAAAAGGGGATACGTGGATGGGTCCCGGTTGGCCGTTGTATCCAGCAATGTGTTCTTGACTCGATCAGTTCCACTATAACTAACGTCAGTGTTCACCATCATCGGACATCCACTGCGATCAGCTACACATATATCTGTGCTATGCGCGCTCCGGGAGGAGCGCAGCAGCCAGGCTTTTGCGATCAAGGCTGGTCGACGTGGTTAAGTTGTTGCGATAGCTCGGACGGCAAAGAGACGATGCACGGCGGTGGAGTGGTCACGCTGAGCAGCGCCGGCGCCGGCGATGGCTACAGCAGCGAGATCACCTTCACGGTGGTGATGAGCTGCCTCATGGCGGCTTCCGGCGGGCTCATCTTCGGCTACGACATCAGCATCACAGGTCTGTGCTAGCTGCTGCCGCTTGGTCTGATCCGTCTCTTTCCTCTCGTTCTTTCACGGGTTGCCTCTCGCATGCATCTCCTGTTTGCGGTTGCGAAACACAATTCTCACACCGTCGTCGTCCACGTTCTCAGTGTATTTGTACAGACCGGGACGGTGAAAATCGATTTCCACTATCGATTGGACTAAAATAAAACCACCACTAAAAATCTTTTCTACAAAACATAAAATAAGGTTTTAAAAATAACAAAAAATATTTTAATTTGTTATCACTCCACCTATTACTTCATATCTATATTGCAGTTTTGTTGGCCACATATTAAAACGATTCGAATATAAATTGATTATTTGAGACTTTAAACGAATCCAAAGGAAAAATTATCAACTACAAAGTTTCATAACACTTTTGAAGTTCTACAACCCTTATTCTAGTACTTTTCCATCCGAGATCGTTTGCAAATTTGCATTTTAAATTTAACTGATTTAGATGTAATTTTTGAGAGCCCAAATGATTTCAAATAAAAAAAAATTATTAGTTACAAAGTTTCATAACTTTTAGAGATCTACAACTTTTATATATGTGTTTTTCATACGAGATCCTTTGAAAAACTCGAAAAAAAATAAAAATAGAATAAAAATGATTTTTATTGTTGGCCTCTTAAGGAATCACCTGTATAAATATGATTTCGAAATCGTCACTAGAAGTATAACTGGAGTTTAATAGACGAAACTATCTGTACTTAGAGACGGTTTCGGCTATGAAACACCAAGGGAACGTACGGGCCGCCTGGGAGCTGAGGTTCTCTTCCAGTGGAGGACATGCTTGTTGTGCTCAAGGCATATCACGATGAACGGTACGGCCTGGCTACTGAGGCACTCCTGTCTCTTGCCTTGGCATTGGGAGAGGCAACCCAAGGCCCCTGTCATTGTCGTTTGATTCAACTATAGATCGATCACGTTATTTATTGGCATATCTCCATCGATCTGCTAGCAGCTAGCTTACTAGCTAGGCCTTAATTAGGCCTATGTCTTTTGACTTTGTTATTTTGCCACCAAGTCAGAGGGTGTGAACCAATACTCTCCAAGGAGACTCGCATCACACACCACATGTGGTTGGGCCCCAAGACGCTGTAGCGGAGAGGCGGCTGCTTCCCTAGCCTTGCCCATGTGAGGACGATGACTCCAAAGTTCACATCGATCCAGCCCGGAGGCGTCAGCTCTTGTTCGCTATCTCCAACAAATTTGATCTTATTATATCTTCTATCTTATCACTTATTTCAAATTTTATCTTATAGACAGTATCATCTTCGCGTCTCCTATCTTACACACACTCTACTGAGTGTTACCAAGTTTACGCCGGTTGCAATAGGTTTTTGAGTGGCACTGGCACCGCACCTCCAAAGCACAGATCATGCAGCATGGGTGCTGTGTGCCTTTGCTAAAATAACGCACAAACGCACCAAGACATGGACAAGGGGGCCACCAGAGATATTATATACTATATCCATCTAGAAATCATCTTGTTTTTCCGAGGAGTCAAAAACTTTTTAAAGTCTGATTAATATATATATATATATATATAATAGTATCAGAATTTGGATTTTTATATTAGTTTGTTATAATAATATACTCTATCTATACTTAATCTAATGATGCTTTATAATCACAAATGTTAGTGTATTTAATATATTTGATCATTTTTTAAAAAATGACTCTTTAAAGAGCGTGATATATATTTATCTTAGGAACCGAAGAAGTACGCTAGTGTCACGATCTCCAGCCTAAGCAACGGTGTTATTCTTTAACGAGTCACTGTCTCGCACTCCGGTTATCGTCTCAAGTTGCTGGCAAAAAAAAAAAAAAAAAAAAATCCCAGCGACCGCAGCACGCGCGCATATGCATGCTCCAAAGCTCATTCTTCAGTCGTCGTTTGCCCATTATTTTGTGTTCTTATAATAGGACGCACTATATGATAGTATCAACATAATATGCAAGCTCCGATACTTTGCCGTGAGTGCACGTAATGATGGCTATACCGCTATGGCGTCTGGGATGCACTAAACTCATTGGATTATTATAATGCATATCAAGGCACTAAATATTAACAACAACAAGGTGGGCGGCTGGTTCGGTGATGGCCTGGACGAAACATGGGGTTGTTTGATACCGCCGATTATCTCTGCACAGAAAAGAAATTGAATGTATGAGACCAGATAAATATATATCATGTAGGATTAAAATTTTGATACTCATATAAGTATGGAACTGAATAGAGTCGGCTGGAGGGAGCAACGGAGGTGGTGGAGAAAAACCTTGTGCGGCGTAAGGCTGTGCATGTACTAGAACATCTCTGTCATCCTCTGCTGATCCGCCAAGCGAGCCGCCTGCTCTGCCTCTCGCTCTACCCTCATCCTCACCTCCATCTCCATCTGTTCACTCCTCTTTTTTTCTAGCTGGGCCTGTAATATTTTACCCGAATGTTATAATAATGCAATGAGAAGGTATATAATTCAATGAATGACGAGGCACAGAAGCACTAACCTGGAGTCCCTGGATACGATGTCGCCAGCTGTCCTGTCGAGGTCATATGGCTGGTCTCGTGCTCGTGCTTCGTACTCGCACTTGAGACAGAGTAGGAGTGGAGGACGAGTTGATTGCCCCGTCGGCAATCCAATACCACCCACACCTCTTGCCTCCTCCGACCGTCATGGGGACACCTCTGTCGATGTCCTCGGTCCTCGGATCGTAATCTGGCCCATGAACCTGTTGTGCCATGGCAGTATACTCACTGAGGTGGCTATAGACGGCAGGGTTTCTATACGCCTCGGGCCCGTCCTCCGGATTGTAGGTGACGTCGGACGTCGCCTTACCCTTGTGGGCCATAGCATACATCGAGAATATGGAGCAAGGCTGGCCACCATGTGACGCGCGACTGCGATAAAACCAATGAGATGGTTAGAAATCATGCCTAATCGAAAGTTAGACTAAAATAAAGAGAGTGTCTACCCATGCTTTTGCATATTTGCCGAGGTTGCAGCTGCCTTGGTGGTAGCAGGGATCTTGCATCATCAAATATCGTTCCCGGCTAGCGTTGTGAGTCTCGTCCCACTCGGTCGAGCACCACCTTTGCATCATCTGCTTCCAGCACTTAGGATGCGCGACGCACCAATAAGGAATTATCTACCAAAAAAGTACACAACAAATCAGAAGATAAAATTAATCATATTTAATATCAATATTAATATTTTGTATTTACCTACAAGTATTGGTCTGAAGTCAACGACATGGTCTGGGCGTCCTTCTTGTTCACCTTCTCCCCAATGATAGAGTCATAATAAGTGACGATGGCCTGATGTGCGCGTTATAGTGCATGTTTACAACGAGCTTCTTACAGCTCGTGGTAGCCACCACATCCGCCCTGCCCTCGTATCCAGCCTCGCATCTGAAGAAATCCTACATACAAAGGCAATGTATCCAAACATTATTTGAAGAATGTGCAACGAATGCGATGTATTAAACAATATAGTGCGAGGAAGACTTACCTACAACTTGTTGAGCCTGTCGTCTCGATCCACTACATCGGGGGCGACGGTGTAGTGGTCGAAGAAATAGGTCGGACCCATCACTCCAACGTATTCAACAAGTCTAGAGAAGTGTTCCTTGCACAGAAGGTCGAGGATGTCATTGGGCTTACGGCCGTGACCCCCTGCATTCTCCAAAACTTTCCAAGACATGTCCAAGTGATTAAAAAAGTATTAGTTTCTATTTTAAATTTGAACATATAATATGAATAAGCAGCGACAACATCTAAAGTTACATACATTTCCCCATCGGAACGAATAAGCGAGCGCCTGTCACGAAGTATCGACCACTGAAGGAGACTCGTGGGACCTCGAAAGTAGACGTGCGTCGATCCTAAGGCACCAGACCCAGAGGCATCCTACTGAGCATCGTTGTCGTCATGGTCGTCGTCCTCCTGCGCGGCATAGATAACAGTCTGTTGCTCCATCTGTGTTGTACGGTGTCGTCCTGCTGCGCCTCCTCCTCTCTACTACAGGTGATCCTCCTCCCCCTCCCCCTCTCCCTCCTCGTCCTCGTCCCACCGCCCACCATCTTTGTCGAACTACATAGAATTAAGAGTAAGCAAATAAGCACAAATAAAAAATGTATTTAGAAACAGATGCAAAATAAATAAAAAATAGCATTACATCGACTAAAATAATCTTCATATGTGTCCAGATTAGCCAGATCATAAGTCTCAACATCACTATCAACCATTTCATAGTTAACACCATATGAAGGCGCAAGTTCGTCATTGTCATTGCCTTCAAGCATTTCTAAGTCATTCTCATTTTGCACCTCATCATCCTCCTCATCAACAACCATTTCAGTATCTATTTCTATTTCGATCGCTTCGGTTAAGTCTATCTCAAATTGCCCTTCTAGCCCATCTTTTTGAAAGAACTCTCCATCATATGTGTCTGGATCTAAGTTATAATCTTCATGGTTTGGAACAGGTATTTATCGTGCGGTGATACCTTATACACAATATCCCAACCCTTAAGATGTTCTTTCATTTGGCATGCATATGGGAGATAATACACTTGTGTGGTCTGTTGGGCCACGATATAGACATTGTCTCCTGTAAGGTGGAATATTATTGAATTTTGACTAGTCCAAGATTAGAATGTGCCCGTCTCGTCACTTCACGGTGAAACCAATGACTTTTAAATATCATTGGAGTAAGAGGTTTGAAACCATGAAAATTGAGTTCATATATTTCTTCAATTCTTCCATAATACTTGACCTCGTCAAGCCCAGGCATAAAGACTCCAGAACACGTGGTTTTTCGATTGGGCCGACTTTGGTCGTAGCTTGTCGTGCGAAAACAATATCTATTGATGTCATACCTAGAAAATTTCCTGACCCTATAGGCAAAGACAGTTGGTACTTGTCTCAACTCGGCACTCATAGACGGGTCTCTTTGGCCCTGCAAGTTCAAACATGCTAGATTGTTATATTATTCGCACGTAAGAGAACCTTCAAATGAAAAACTAAGCACGGCCTTCTGTTTGAACCAGGAAATGAAATCGGGCAATCCATTTCCTGCACCTAGGGCAGGCAATGGGCTCTAAATTTTACACTATAAAATGTAAGGATCGGATCCGGTTAGGATCTGGCTCTATTTCTATTCATTTTTAACTAAAAATAATTTAGGGACCTAGTAATTTGTGAAGAAACATTTGGATCGCAATCCATTACCACCCCTACCTGCACCCCTTCTAAGAAGGGTATCATATTTTTGTGGAGTTGGGTCCCTTGATCGACGCTATAATTCATGAAGAAATTGCACCATGTATGGCGTCACCTTTTCAAGGTTGGTCAATACATATAGCATGATATGGCACCACTCTTCATGTCTCAGGGTCTCAGTGGTTGAACCACTTGCGCTTCCGAGTTGCCCTCGAAAAATGTTGAGGTTTGATTCATTTTTGCCATCACTATAATGACGGAGTGGATTATACACGCATGTCACTTTGTCACCATAGTAAGTTGTTGTGAATTTTGACACCTTCTCCAGTATGTATGCCTCTGCAATGGAAGCCTCGATTTTGCATTTATTTTTACATTTCTTTCAGTCTTTAGACATCTCTCGATTGGATAGCACCAACGTCCCTGAATGGGCCCCCATTCGTGCCTCATACAGGAGATGAAGAATCAAATGTTGTATCGGATTAAAGAAACCATGTGGAAAGGTCTTCTTCAAACTACATAGTAACATGGGTGCCATTCTTTCCAAGTCTGTAATCACGGTCCGAGATAACTCTCTTGCACAAAGTTAGTGGAAGAAATAGCTCAACTCTGCAAGCGCTAGTTAGACATGCTCAGGGACATAGCCTCAAACCATCGCCGAAAGAATTCGTTCAATTCATATGTGGAAGTCATGACTCTTCATCCCTAAGACTCGCAGAGTAGATAAGTTTACCCCCTACTCAGGTTAGCTACATACCTATCTGGGAACATTAACATCTTGATCCATTGTAGTACTTCCTTCCTCTGGGCCCTGCTCGGGACAAAATTAGCATGTCATTTAAAAGTCACTAAATTCAACAAACACACATAGTACGATATGAATCACTAAACACACATAATGAACTCACTAAACTCACAAATTCACTAAACACACATAATATAATATGAAACTGACTAAATTCACTACATTCACTGAACACACATAGTATAATATTAAAGTCACTAAACACACATACTAAATTCACTAAATTTTAGTACAATATGAAACTCACTAAACATGGATTGGGACAGGAACGACGTCGACGAGGATCATCGGGGCGAGGCCAGGGTCGAAGACGGGGAGGGGTCGGGCCAGCGATGGCACGAACGAGGCCGAGGCACTATGGCATGGGGGCGCAGTAGTGCGAGTGAGTGTGTGTGAGAGAGAGAAAATGGCCGCTGGCTAGGGGTTATGTAAAACTAGTTTGTCGAGTGTCCGTGGTTTGGCACTCGATAAAGAGTTTTTTATTTTTTAAAAATAAGCTTCACTGAGTGCCCTAGATCCGACACTCAGCAAATTTTTTTTAAAATAAAAAATTTATTGCCGAGTGTCCCCGTAAGACACTCGACAAAGTACATTTTCATTTTTTCCACCAAACATTTGCTACTGTGTTCCTACACTATATGTACCTACATGTTCCATTTTGGCACAATTTTCAAAGTGTTTGCTATAACTATTAGATTAGTTTGTTTAATTGAATTTCTTCGGATAATTTAGATTGAACTGTAAGTCATTTGAAAAATGAAAAATAGCGAATGTAAAAATAATATTCATGTTATTTAGCACAAGCTACGACCTATTTTAGGAACAAACCGGAATTTCGAGTACCATGCTCATGAAACATGACTGTGAACTTGCGATCCATTTGTTTTAAAAATGTATAAAACACAAACAAAGTCAGAAAATCATGAAACTTGTCGACATGTCATGATATCATATGTAGAGATTATGATAAAATTTTCACACTATTTCATGAAAGTTATCATGCACTATGTGTAGAAACCTAGAAGTTTTATGATTCCTGTTAAGAACACCTAGGTTTCTACACATAGTGCGTGATAACTTTCACGAAACACTATTACATTTTATCCCAACCTCTACATATGATATTATGACATGTCGATAAGTTTTATGATTTCTGACTTTGTTAGTGTTTTATACAATTTTAAAACAACTAGATTGCAAGTTCATGTTTCGTGAGCATAGTGCTCGAAAATTTTGGTCTACTCCTAAAATAGACCATAACTTGTTCTAAATAACATGAATATCATTTTTGCATTCACTATTTTCCATTTCTCGAGTGACTTGCAGTTCAAATTTGAATTATCCGAAGAAATTAAATTAAAGAAACTAAATCTAATAGTTATAGCAAAGACTTTGATAATTGTTCCCAAATTGAATACGTAGGTCTATATACTGCAGGAAAACACCACAAAAAGTTTGGTGGAAAAAAAAGAAAAAACAAATATTTTTTGTCGAGTGTCAAGGCAAGACAATCAACAAATTATACTTTTGCCGAGGGTTTTCTAGGTGACACTCGGCGAAGAAGATATTTTGCTGAGTGTCAACGGCTGACACTCGGCAAAGTTAACGGTCATCAACAATAGACGGTTCCTAATGACCCTTTACCGAGCGTCGCATTTCGTCGAGAGCTTGGCGCACGACAAAGGCTCCTTTACCGAGGGTTTTTCTATGTCGAGTGTTCTGCCCTCGGCAAACGACGTTTGTGTCGAGAGCTTTAGTTCGCCAAGAGTGGCACTCGGTAAAGAATGCTTTATCGAGTGCTCGATAAATTGCACTCAGCAAAACGCTAAGCACTCGACAAAGAGCCGGATTCCGGTAGTGTCCACAAGATCCCATTTAGTTTCTTTTTTTCATAATAAAATATGGTATAGAAGAATATAAGAAAACTAAATTGCAAAGCAAGGGGAGATGAGCACCAGCATATTGGATAAACCATGTCACCTTAATTATATATATAAGACCCATACGTCGGTGGGAAAAAAATCTTTCTTCCTCCTCTTTCTCTTCTCCGTTTGTTATTATTGTCTTCAGTATCTCTCCTATGACATCTCCTGTCTCACCTCCTATTTTAAATTCCATTCTACAAACAGTGTTATCTACGATACAAAACAGTGTTTTACACAACTATATGCATGATTTGCTGGACACAACCTTATGTCGAAGGCCCATGGTTACGTTTCACGAGCTCACCTGTGCGGCCTGCACAAGGTGCTTCTAGCGCTCACTGATTTGGTCTTATCGACTGTTATATTAGGGTCTGTTTGAATCTATGGTGCTTAAGTTTAGCATTACACTTTTAGCTAAACTTTAGTACTTGGAGATCCAAATAGAAGTGCTAAAAGATGCTAAAAGTGAAGTAGTAAACTTTAGCACCCAATAACAATTTAGCTTTTCAAGGTGTGCTAGCGCATGGGATTCAAACATGCCTTTGGTTGTGGATTGTACTACTGGCTAGACTATCGTTATCTTTTCTTTTAGAGAATTTTAATTAATATAAAACATAACATTTTATAGGAATAAAAATCCATCTGAGTATATAATTAAGTAAATAAAAAACATAATTCATTAAAAAGAAAATACAATGTAAAAACTTTTTAAAAATTATATAATTCATAAAAATAACTGACACGCTACTCCTTTTTACCATATTTCTTTTCTATCTCTTTCGTCTCTTTTTTCCTAATCTAATTTCAGTTGCTTTGTCAACTTTTAAGGTCATCTTATGGATCTTTATAGTGTCTTCATCCATGTTGATGGTGAAGCAATCCAACAAGTCGTTGAATTCCTCAAACAATTTAAATTGAGTCATCCTCTAGCTAGCCATCTATAGCTTGTTCAACATCCTTTTCCTCAAAACCAAGGACTCGCTACCTTTTGTCGTTGCCCCTTACTCTTCTAGTGATCGCTTGCACTATTGCGTCCAATAGATCATGGTGTGTCCACACTTTCTAGTGATGCAGAGATATAATCGTTGTCCAAATTTAAACGAGGTCTTTTGCTCCCATCACTGCAGTGATCGTCACCGTGCCTTGAGCACCGCTTGGGTTGATCGCAAAGAGTGCACCACATGTACTCCGGTTTGAAGTCGATTTTATTGGACTTGTTATGGAAGTCTCCTTAGTCGCTTCAAGTAGCATAGCATCGTCAGTTCCACTCATTTAGGTCGCGTATAAGCGGTTATAGATGCCATTGAAGAGGGTGGTCTTATGGTTGCTTGTCGACCACTGATCCTTCATTTTCTTAGTGTGTCGTGGTGAGCATCTTCCATGATGGAGTTGTTGGTGCTGACTATTTGGCCCTAGAAGATCGATCCCTTCTTGAGGTTACCATCAATTGGGTCCATGGAGTATAATAGCCAAGCGTGAACCTATAAATTTATGAACTCAAAAAAGTTTTATCGACCCAAAAACCATGTGGAATTCATAAAAGAATATGTGTGCTTACTACCCTTTTATCCTTCATTTTCGTCCAATCCTTTCGTTATTGGAATTAAGGAGCACCAAAGTACCGGAATGGTTTGAAGCGGCATCACTATCGCTGGTCAAGGGCACTATCGCACATGTAGGTGGACAAAATGAAGGACGAACATCATATGAGGGAGGAGCATCAATGGGGGAGCGAGCGAATGAACACCATATAAGGAGGAGCACCACATGATCCATATAGAGGAGGGTATGGATAAGTGAAAGGTTGGAGTAGAAGGAGCATTTATCGTAAGAGCTTTAGTGGAAGGAGGATGAGCATTGGTGGTAGGATTTTCACTGGTAGGTGTAGCATCCACATATGGTCAGTAGGGATACAAAGGAGGAGGATATGTGTATGAAAATAGAGGTTACGGATTTAGGAAACTAGGATGAGCATAGACATCTTACTGACAATGGTATACGAAAGAAAAGCTGTTGAAGAAGTCATCTCCCTCACCGATAGGGTAGACATTGTGGAGATCGCTCGTTGAGCAAGTCGGCAAAGGTTTCAAACTTCATACTCCACCTAAAATCTATATTAGAATAAAGAGTGGAATACTATAATATAAAGGAATAGAAACCAAGTAGAGAGCGAGGGGTCTATTTATATGACGCATTTGAGATTTTCTTTTATTTTTTTAGATTTTTCTGTACTTCAAACGGGCAAAAGAACGGTTGGTCGGTACCGACTGATAGTTTAGCTCTAGCATGGTCGGTAACGACCGGGCCGGTCAGTCAACAAACCCACCGACGATCGTCGATCCGATTGTTGTTAGACTCGTGCCGATCGAAACCGTCATTGGCTTGACGACATCACCTATCGGCTTGGACAAGTGTTGGACCGAACGTAAGAGATCATACTTAGGAATATAAATGGTATGGATATTATCCGCCTGTATTCAAGTTCGACCATCTAATCTGTATCTGAGTCCGGGTACTCAGTATTCAATCTATATCCGATCTTTATTCGTATTCGCATTCTTAAAATTGGATATTTAAGATGTCGATATTCATTCAAATTTTACCCTAATTAAACTTGATAATATTTGTATCCAATCCGAATTTGAAGAGAAAATATGAAAATAAATATGAAATGAGTAATATCTGTCCATATCCTATCCGATTACACCTCTAATCACAGAGTGTTATGAACTGTTTTGCATGGCATCTTATGATCAAGTGACATTCAGCGTGCTTTAATTTTGATGGTGAATTTTCAGGTGGCTTGACGCAGATGCAGTCGTTCCTGAAGGCCTTCTTCCCCGACATCTTGGAGAAGATGAACGCCGCGACGCAGGACGAGTACTGCATCTTCGACAGCCAGCTGCTCACCACGTTTGTGTCGTCGCTGTACCTCGCCGGCATGTTCGCGTGCCTAGTGGCCGGCCACATCACGAAGAAGATCGGGCGGCGGAACTCGATGCTGATCGGGGCGTCGCTCTTCTTCGTGGGCTCCGTCCTCAACTGCACCGCCGTGAACGTGGCCATGCTCGTCATCGGCCGCGTTTTCCTGGGCTTCGCCGTGGGGTTCACGAACCAGTCCGCGCCGGTGTACCTGGCGGAGATCGCGCCGGCGCGGTGGCGCGGGGCCTTCACCAGCATCTTCCACTTCTTCCTGAACGTGGGCATGTTCGTGGCGGACCTGGTGAACTACCGCGCCAACACCATCGCCGTGTGGGGCTGGCGCCTGTCCCTGGGCGTGGGCATCGTCCCGGCCACCGTCATCCTGGTGGGCGCGGCGTTCATCCCGGACTCGCCCAACAGCCTGGTGCTGCGGGGGAAGACGGACGCCGCGCGCGCGTCGCTGCAGCGCATCCGCGGGCGGTCCGCTGACGTGGGCGTGGAGCTCAGGGACATCGTGCAGGCCGCGGAGGAGGACCGGCGGCACGAGTCCGGCGCGTTCCGGCGCATCGTGCGCCGCGAGTACCGGCCGCACCTGGTGATGGCCGTCGCCATCCCGCTCTTCTTCGAGCTGACGGGCATGATCGTGGTGACGCTGTTCACGCCGCTGCTGTTCTACACCATCGGGTTCACGAGCCAGAAGGCGATCCTGGGGTCCATCATCACCGACGTGGTGAGCCTGGTGTCCATCGCCGTCGCCGCGGTGGCCGTGGACCGGGTCGGGCGGCGGTCGCTGTTCATGGTGGGCGGGGGCATCCTGCTGGCGTGCCTGGTGGCCATGGCGTGGATCTTCGGCGCTGAACTGGGCACCAACGGCGAGAAGGCGATGTCGCGGCCGTACGCCGTGGCGGTGGTGGCGGTGGTGTGCCTGTTCACGGCCGGCTTCGGCGTCTCGTGGGGCCCGCTCAAGTGGATCATCCCCAGCGAGATCTACCCGCTGGAGGTGAGGTCAGCGGGGCAGGCGATGAGCGAGGCCATCTCGCTGGCGCTCACCTTCGCGCAGACGCAGTCCTTCCTCAACATGCTCTGCAGCTTCAAGTACGGCAGCTTTGCGTACAACGCGGGCTGGGTGGTGGTCATGACCGTGTTCATCTTCTTCTTCCTGCCGGAGACCAAGGGCGTGCCCATCGAGTCACTCCGCGAGGTGTGGGCGCGCCACTGGTACTGGAAGCGCTTCGTCAAGCCGCTGCCGACGCCGCCGCCGCCGTCGTCAGCGTCCAAAGTGGTGGATGGGCCGGTTTGAATTTGAGAATAGAGCGTTAAAGTTGTTGGTCGTATACTGGACTTGGTGGCTAGCGGTCTGTACGTGTGCTCTAGTGTCGAGTTTGAAACGGTAGATGTCTGATTTTGGTCATCAAATTCTCCCAAAGGAAAATGTACCCACTCTCTGTAGCCTGTAGGTAGTGGTCTAGTGAATACGGTGATGTACTCAAGCCGTGTTTATGCAATACTATCTTGGTTCCTTTTTATTTGTCATGTTTTAGTTCAAAAAATATAGTAACAAACAACAAATATTTAAGAACGAATAAATATTAAGAACGAAGGTAACTATAAATTACCCTTTTAGATGTAAAAAATCCTAAACTTGGATAATATACAACACCCGGAAGCTATGAGCTCGTTGCCACAGTTCCTGTTCACTGTAGAATCAACTTTATCCAGCCATAAACTTCTTTGGCCCGATAGTGGAACAACTACTGCATTATATTTTTCTTAACGATACGGACAGAGCTGTCTTATACTCTCTCTCTTAAAATAAAATTAGTTTTAGACTAAAAATACATTTATTTAATAAACTATTAATATAGTTTATATGTATATCTAATTTAATTATGAATGTGGTCAGAAAAAAGATGGCTAGAAATAACTACTCCCTCCGGTGTCATATTATTTGTTGTTTACGTCTCCGCAGTAGTTCTTGGTACTCTAGAAAATCTACAACGACAAATGACATCCCGTCCCGTCCATGCCGGTATATTGAGGATTGCTATAAGATCCTTTATCTGATTCTCTAGCCACTATATGCATTAAAAACAATAAATTAACGATGTATTTGGTTGAGGAGTGGAGGGAAATGGAGTGGCTCCATTCTTATTTTTTGGATGTTTGGTTTTCAACGGAGGAGACCGGAACAGCTCGTGGAGTCTATATATGACAAATATTTAGGATGCTCTTGCTCTATCAAAACGACCAGCTGCGAGCGCTCTCCTCCCCTCCACACTTATATGGCTCTCCAACCAAACAATGAAAGGAGCGGCTCCGTTCTATTCTACTCTTCAACCAAACAAAAAATGGAGTGGTTTCGTTCTGCTTGCCAAACACAGAATGAAATGACTCAATTCTCAGAAACTGGAATGGAGTCCCTCCATTCCAGTTGTCTCCCCAACCAAACACATCATAAGTCTTCAAGATCAAAAGACGATGCTATTAGGATGACAAACTTTAAATCAAACAGTGAGGTGTTGGTGATGACCTTCCTTTTACTAGCCGCGTTCTAGATTAGATTGGATCTCATGGGTATGTGGGGAACCGGAGGTAAAGTCGAATGTTGGCCACATTCTTGATGTCATATTTGTACTAACTTGCTTGTACTTAGAACTTATTTTACCACTTCTTTAGTTTTTTAACTTACAATTCCCACTCCTCATCTTTCTATGTCAACTAGAGAAATTGAACATGAGAGAGAGAGAGTTATATTTTATGACCCCTTAATTCAGAATCATAGACGCTCCATAAAATCCATGACGGCTATGCATGTTTTCTAAACTCATTGGGTGAAAACACTTAAGTGAGCGGATCTGTAAGCATTTGCTTTGCATATATATGCTCAAGATCAATTGTTTGATCCTAGAAACTCCTTTACAATATAATATTTAATGTCATTGCGTTTGATAACAACACTTTGACTATTATAGGAGTAAAATGTTGTCGACTCATTGTCATAGTATAGTTTCAATGGTTTTGATATGTTGTCGACCAATTTTAAATTTGGTATAAATTTCTTAAGCCGCGTAGTCAGTCGTCCGTGAGGCTGCTGTCGGATCCTGGCCACAGCGGAGAGCGGAGAGCGGACAGCGTTACCGGTCACCGGTGACCCAACGTAGCTCTTTCGACTCGTCATTCTCTATGTCTCGGCATCTCGGCCATCTTAATGCAGCGACTCGTCATTCTCTGTGACTTGCCAACTCAACGCATCAATATAGCACATCATCGCCCTCCCTCTCAATCAATAGCAAGGTATATGGACTTATGGAGCTTACACCCGCAGTTAGCACATGCACTTAGCAGCTTCAACTTTATATCTTTATTCCCTGGCTCACTGCATTGTGTATCCTTAGAAACAATGAGTACAAAAATAATGTGTGCTACATGCAGTTAGCACTTAGCAGCTTCAACTTTATGTCTAAATCATTATAATGTGTCCATGTATTGCGAATGTACTGCTTAATTTTTGTACCCATTTGTGTACTACTTTTTTTGGTAGTGCTATGGATGTGGATGATATAGTTGATATTGAATATGTGTCCAATGAGAATGAAGTGCAAGCCTCAATTGTGGAGGGTGGCAATACTGGTAGCGATGACCAAGTTGTTGGTGAACCTTCCAGCAGTGCTAATGCTGTTGCTACCCCTCTTCTTGGAAAAGAGAAGATATTTATCGGTGTAGAGCATCGTGTAGTGAAACAGTGAACCACTACTCCTACAAGCATGCTCAAGGCATCCAAGGCAACAACATCAAGCAAGGATAGAGATATTGTTTTAGTGCCATCACATGCAAAAGGTATGCATTTTTTCAACTTGTATAGATTAGTTTCACAGGATATATGCAAGTAGTAATTGTATGTTAACCTTTGTTTTTTGTTACAGTTGTGCGATGCGCAAGTGGAAGTCAAAGCGCAAATGTAATTGCTGGTGCAAGCGCTCCAAGGGGAAGTGGCGCAAGTAAAAGCACTCCAAGTGCTCAAGGAAGTATTGGAGATAACAAAGAAGAAGAAAATGATGTGAAGGCTAGAAAAAGCTCATTTCATGGGTTTGGGAGCACTTCACAAGGTATGAGTTAGAGGTTCAACAATCTGATGGTTCTATTGTTAAGCAACCATGGGCTAAATGCAACATTATGTACATATAAAGCTAGGACAGAAAGTGCTAATGGAATAAAGGCTTTTAGTAACCATTTAAGGTTGAAGCATCAAATCTTGAAAGGTCAGCAAATCCTTAGTCAAAGTGGAAATGCCATAGGAACATATAAATATGATGAGAATGCTAGTGTGAGACTTCTATATTATGTCATCATCATGCATGAGTATCCCTTTAGTATTGCTCAACACAGGTACTTTGTGAAATCCATCGAATCATTAAGACCATTATTTCCTATGAAGTCTCGTGTTACTGTACATAATGATATCATGGATCTTTATAAGGAGGAAAAGAATCTTCTGTTTGCACAATTCAGTAAACTTTCATGTCGTGTTAGTTTTATTATGTATACATGGACATCTATTCAGAACAAGTCATACTTGTGTGTTACTGCACATTGGATTGATGATAATTGGAATATGCAAAAAAGGATTATCAACTTTATGCTTGTAGAAGGTATCCATGGAGGAATAAAATTGAGTGATACCTTTTATACAAATGTGCTGAATTGGAACCTTGATAAGAAAATGTTTGCTCTTTCTTTCGATGCAAACAAGGTAGCGGTTGAGACAGTGACTCAAAATGACAAAGACTTGCTTGTATGTGATGGAAAATTCTTTCATGTTATATGTGCAAATCATATATTGAACCTAGTTGCTAGGGATGGGTTATCATGCATTGAAAGTGTCATTAGAAACATTAGGCAGTTTGTAACAATTATCAAAAGAACACCTTTGCAGTTGGAGCATTTAAAAAGTGTGCTAACGAATGTGATCTAGACCCTAAAAAGGCTCTTTCCTTAGATGTTGTCACTAGATGGAACTCTATATATATCATGATTAGAGATGCCATTTATTATAAGAACGCTTTTGATCGTCTTGCTAAAAATTATAAGGACAAATATGGTCATATCAATCCTTCAAGCACTGAGTGGTTGAATGCTGCAAATATCAGCAAGTGTTTGAAAAAATTCTATGATGTCATATCGCTTTTTTCTAGCAATTCATTTCCTACTGCAAATCATTTCTTTCGCAAGTCTAAGATTAAGATGGATATTGCAATATGGCGTGATAGTAGTGATATGATAATTTGCACAATGACATTTTCTATGAGAGAAAAGTTTGAAAAATATTGGGAAATGAACAATGTAGCTTTTGCATTGGGAGCATTTCTTGATCCTAGATACAAACATAGGATAGTTGAGCTATATATGTCTAAGATGTATGACAGTGACAAAGCTGAGTTAGAAAAGTTGGTATTCATGAATGTTATCAATGAATTATTTACATATTATTCATTAGGCATCACTGCAAAATCAACCACGAAAGGTCCTAGTTCAAAAGAGAGCGAGTTTGTTCCACATAAAAACACTTGTTTGGTGGATGAAGATGATGATGAGGTTCATTTTGATGAGTTTTATGCTACAATGTAGGAAACAATGATGCCTAAGAAGGGGAGTGAATTAGGACTTTTAAGAACTATTCTCTAAAATAGGCCACAATTAAATTCCTAGAAGAAAACCTATGCAAATAAACAATCTAGAATGTGCAAACTAGGTTTTATGTAAGTGTTGCTATCTCTACCGCAAAGCCTAAGTTTCAATCCTAAATAATCTAACAAGAAAGGCGAGATTGAAACTTAAATACTTAATATAAATGCGGAAGGTAAAGGATAAGGTAGAGATGCAAACTCTCATGGATGACGCTGGTATTTTTACCGAGGTATCCAGAATCACGCAAGGTTCCGACTAATCTTCGTTGGTGCCCCTATGCAAAGGGTAGCCTACGTGATGGCCAAGAACCTCGGTCGAGTAACTCCGTAGAGAGATGAAAGGGAAATAGAGTTTAACCTTTTCCTATAAATAATTTTGGTGGTTGAATGCCCAACACAAATATTGGACTAACTAGTTTGCTCTAGATTATATATTCTACAAGTGCATAAAGGTTCAACACAAACCAATAAAAAGATCAAGTTAGGGTTCAAAAAGAAAGGAGCAAAAGAAACCAAAGGGTGCCCTGGTCTGGCGCACCGGACTGTCCGGTGTGCCACCAGACAGTGTCCGGTGCACCAGGGCCGAACAACTCTGAACTCCTCACCTTCGGGTTTCTCAGGCGTCGCTCCGCTATAATTCACCGGACTGTCCAGTGGGCCACCAGACTGCCTGGTGCACCAGCGGAGCAACGACTACTTCGCGCAACGGTCGCCTACAAAAGCTGAATTCTAGATGAACAGTGCGCAAACAGTGCGCGGCAGAGCAGTGCAGCCGTCAGAGGCGCACCGGACAGTGAACAGTACCTGTCCGGTGCGGCACCAGACTGTCCGGTGACACAAGAAGACAAAGCTCAAACGGTCAAACCCTAACGGTTGGGTGATGTGGCTGGCGCACCGGACAGTGTCCGGTGGCGCGACAGCAGCCACCACCAACGGTTGAATTGGTGGTTGAGAGCTATAAATACCCCCAAACACCTCCACTCCAATAATCCAAGCATTCATCACTCTCCATTCAATACAAGAGCAAAGTGCAACACTCCAAGACACAAATCAAAGCCACCGATCCGATCAAAGTCCCCAATTCTATTCTAGTGCATTAGGACTTGTGAGAGGATCACTTATGTTTCTTGTTGTTCTTGTTTGCTTGGCTTGGCTTTCTTTTCTTTCTCACTTCTTACTATCAAGTGCTTTGTAAGCGAGGCAAGAGACACCAATTGTGTGGTGATCGTTTCGGGGTCTAAGTGACCCGTGAGATTAAGGAAGAAGCCTCACTCGGTCTAAGTGACTGTTTGAGAGAGGGAAAGGGTTGAAAGAGACCCGGTCTTTGTGACCACCTCAACGGGGACTAGGTTCTTTAGAACTAAACCTCAGTAAAACAAATCACCGTGTCATCCGCTTTATTTTCTTTGTTGATTTGTATTCCCCTCTCTTCCGGACTCGGATTTTATTCTAACGCTAACCCTGGCTTGTAACGTGCTTAAAATTGTAAATTTCAGTTTCCGCCTATCCACCCCCCTCTAGGCGACTTTCAATTGGTATCAGAGCCCGGTACTTCATTAGAGTCTAACCACTTGAAGTGATGTCGGGAGGATCCGCCAAGAGGGAGATGGAAACGGGCACAAGCCACGGGAAGGCTCCATCAAAGGAGTCCGGCGCCAAAGGAAAGGAGGAATCACCTCCACGAGTCAAGTCGCATCGGGGTGGCGACAAGAAGAAGAAGATGAAGAAAGTGGTCTACTACGAGACCGACTCTTCGTCGCCATTCACCTCCAGCTCCGACGCGACGTCCATCACTTCTAAGCGCCATGAGCGCAAGAGGTTTAGTAAGATCCCCCTACGCTATCCCCGCATTTCTAAACGCGCTCCTTTACTTTTCGTTCCATTAGGCAAACCACCAGTTTTTTATGGTGAAGATTATTGTATGTGGAGTGTTAAAATGAAAGGTCATCTAACCTCACTCCACGAAAGCATATGGGATGTTGAGTATGGAGCGCAGGTACCACAGGTGGGGGATAAGGACTATGACTCGGACGAAGTAGCACAAATAAGGTACTTTAACTCCCAAGCAACTACTATAATCTTGCCTCTTTAAGTCGAGAGGAGTATAACAAAGTGCATGGGTTAGAGAACGCCAAAGAAATTTGGGATGTCCTCAAGACCGCACACGAAGGGGACAAGGTGACCAAGATCACCAAAAGAGAGACAATTGAGGGAGAGCTCGGTCGATTTGTCCTCAACCATGAGGAAGAGCCGCAAGCCATGTACAACAGGCTAAAGACCATGGTGAACCAAGTGCGCACCTCGGGAGCACCAAATGGGATGACCATGAAATGGTCAAGGTTATTATAAGATCACTTGTTTTTCGCAATCCTACGCAAGTTCAATTAATATGTGGTGATCCTAGATATAAGCTAATGTCTCCCGAGGAGGTTATACGAAAGTTTGTGAGCTTTGAATTGATGATCAAAGGCTCCAAACAAATCGTCAACTTGGAGCAAGGCAGCACCTCCACACCCGAGGTGCAACCCATCGCATTCAAAGCGGCGGAGGAGAAGAAAGAAGAGTCTACATCAAGTAGGCTCCCCATCGATGCCTCCAAGCTTGACAACGAGGAGATGGCGCTCATCACTAAGAGTTTTCGCCAAATCCTCAAGCAAAGGAAGGGGAAAGACTACAAGTCCCATTCCAAAAAGGTGTGCTACAAGTGTGGTAAGCCCGGTCATTTTATTGCAAAATGTCCTATATCTAGTGACAGTGATAGGGCGACGACAAGAGGGGGAAGAAGAAGGACAAGAAGAGATATTATAAGAAGAAGGGCGGCGATGCCCACGTGTGTCGGGAATGGGACTCCGACATGAGCTCCACCAACTCCTCCTCCGACGAGGATGCCGCCAACATCGCCATCAACAAAGGTCTCCTCTTCCCCAACGTCGGCCACAAGTGCCTCATGGCAAAGGACGACAAAAAGAAGAAGGTAAAATCTAGAGCCTCCACAAAATATACAACATCTAGTGATGAGAGTAGCTCTAGTGAAGATGAGAATGATTTGCTTACACTTTTTGCCAACCTTAACATGCAACAAAAAGAAAAATTAAATGAATTGATAGAGCTATTCATGAGAAGGATGAACTCTTGGATAGCCAAGAGGAATTCCTTATTAAGGAAAACAAAAAGCATGTTAAAGTTAAAAATGCTTATGCTCAGTAAGTTGAAAAATGTGAAAATTTAACTAAGGAGCTTAGCATTTGCCATGACACTATTTCTAACCTTAGAACTGAGAATGCTAGTTTAATTACTAAGGTTGAAAAGTTAAATGCTTGTGATGATTCTATTGTCAGTCTTAGAAATGAAAATGCTAGTTTAATTACTAGGATTGATAAATTGAATGAATCAATTTCTAGCCTTACGACTGAGAATGCTAGTTTAATTTCCAAGGCTAGAGACTTAAATGTTTGCAATGAATCTATTTCCTATCTTAGAGATGAAAATGCCATGCTAAAATCTAAGATAGATGAATTAAATGTTTGCAAACCCTCTACATCTACTATTGATCATGTCGCTATTTGTACTAGATATAGAGACATTAATGTTGATGCTATTCATGAACACATTGCTTTAATTAATCAACAAAATGATCATATAGCACAACTAACTACTAAAATCAATGAGCATAAAATTGAGAATGAAAAATTTAAATTTGCTAGAAGCATGCTCTATAATGGGAGACGCCCTGGCATCAAGGATGGCATTGGTTTTCAACAGGGAAACAATGTCAAACTTAATGCCCCCAAAAGATTGTCTAATTTTGTAAAAGGCAATGCTCCCATGGTTTAGGATAATGAGGGCTATATTTTATATCATGCTGGTTATCCCGAACACAAGATTAGGAGAATTCATGCTAGGAAACCTCATAATGTTCCACACCATGCTTTTATGTATAAGAATGAGGCTTCTAGCTGTATGCAATCAACCCATGTTAAATTGCCTAAAAAGAAAACTCCTACTGTATCAAATGAACCTAATATTTCATTTAAGACTTTTGATGCATCTTGTGTTTTAACTAACAAATCAGGCAAAATAGTTGCCAAATATATTGGGGGCAAACACAAGGGGTCAAAGACTTGTGTTTGGGTACCCAAGGTGCTTGTTTCTAACATCAAAGGACCCAAGATTGTTTGGGAACCTAAGAACAAGGCCTAAATTGTTTTGCAGGTTTATGCATCCGGGGGCTCAAGTTGGATTATTGATAGCGGATGCACAAACCACATGACAGGGGAGAAAAGGATGTTCTCCTCCTACGAGAAAAACGAAGATCCCCAAAGAGCTATTACATTCGGGGATGGAAATCAAGGTTTGGTCAAAGGACTTAGTAAAATTGCTATATCACCTGACCATTCCATTTCCAATGTTTTTCTTGTAGATTCTTTAGATTACAATTTGCTTTCAGTTTCTCAATTATGCAAAATGGGCTACAACTGTCTTTTTACGGATATAGGTGTTACTGTCTTTAGAAGAAGTGATGATTCAGTAGCATTTAAGAGAGTATTAGAGGGTCAGCTATACTTAGTTGATTTTAACAAAGCTGAACTCGATACTTGCTTAATTGCTAAGACTAATATGGGTTGGCTCTGGCATCGCCGACTAGCTCATCTTGGAATGAAGAATCTTCACAAACTTCTACAGGGAGAACACATTTTGGGACTAACCAATGTTCATTTTGAGAAAGACATGGTTTGTAGCGCATGTCAAGCAGGAAAGCAAGTTGGCGACCACCATCCATACAAAAACATAATGACAACGGACATGGCACTGGAACTACTCCACATGGATCTATTCGGCCCGATAGCTTACATAAGCATCGGCGGGAGTAAGTACTGTCTTTTAATTGTGGATGATTATTCTCGCTTCACTTGGGTATTCTTTTTACAGGAAAAATCTCAGACCTAAGAGACCTTAAAGGGATTCTTGAGACGAGCTCAAAATGAGTTTGGATTAAGGATCAAGAAGATAAGAAGCGATAACGGGACGAAGTTCAAAAACTCACAAATCGAAGACTTTCTTGAGGAGGAGGGCATCAAGCATGAGTTCTCTTCTCCCTACACACCTCAACAAAATGGTGTAGTGGAGAGGAAGAATAGAACTCTACTAGACACGACAAGAACCATGCTTGATCAATACAAGACTCTGGACCGGTTTTGGGCTGAGGCGATTAACACCGCCTGCTACTCCATCAACCGGCTCTACCTTCACCGAATCATCAAGAAGACATCATACGAACTCCTCACCGGTAAAAAGCCCAATGTTTCATATTTTAGAGTCTTTGGTAGCAAATGCTTTATTCTTATTAAAAGAGGTAGAAAATCTAAATCTACTCCTAAGGCTGTAGAAGGCTTTTTACTTGGTTATGACTCAAACACAAGGGCATATAGAGTCTTCAACAAATCCACTGGATTAGTTGAGGTTTCTTGTGACATTGTGTTTGATGAGACTAATGTCTCCCAAGTGGAGCAAGTTGATCTTGATGAGCTAGATGATGAAGAGGCTATGCTCGTCACGCTAAGGAACATGTCCATTGGGGATGTGTGTCCTAAGGAATCCGAAGAACCTCCACAAGCACAAGATCAATCATCATCTTCCATGCAAGCATCTCCACCAAATCAAGATGAGGATCAGGCTCAAGACAATGAAGATGAAGATCAAGAGGATGAGCCACCTCAAGAGGAGGACAATGATCAAAGGGGAGATGAAGTTGATCAAGAGGAGGAAGATGATCAAGAGATTCAGGGTCAAAGACCACCACACCCAAGAGTCCACCAAGCGATTCAAAGAGATCACCCCGTGAACTCCATTCTCGGTGATATCCATAAGGGGTAACTACTCGATCTCGAGTCGCTCATTTTTATGAACATTACTCTTTTGTGTCCTCTATTGAGCCATACAGGGTGGAGGATGCACTACGAGATTCGGATTGGGTGCTGGCAATGCAAGAGGAACTCAACAACTTCACGAGGAATGAGGTATGGCATTTAGTTCCACGTCCTAACCAATTTTTTGTAGGAACCAAGTGGGTATTCCACAACAAGCAAGATGAGCATGGCGTGGTGATAAGGAACAAAGCTTGACTTGTGGCCAAGGGATATTCACAAGTCAAAGGTTTGGATTTCGGTGAAACCTATGCACCCGTAGCTAGGCTTGAGTTAATTCGCATATTACTTGCCTATGCTACTTACCATGGCTTTAAGCTCTATCAAATGGACGTGAAAAGTGCCTTCCTCAATGGACCAATCAAGGAAGAGGTCTATGTTGAGAAACCTCCCGGCTTTGAAGATAATGAGTATCCTAATCACGTTTACAAACTCTCAAAGGCGCTTTATGGGCTCAAGCAAGCCCAAGAGCATGGTCTGAATGCCTAAGAGATTTCCTTATCACTAATGGCTTCAAAGTCAGAAAAGCCGATCCTACACTCTTTACTAAAACCATTGCAAAAGATTTGTTTGTATGCCAAATTTATGTTGATGATATCATATTTGGGTCTACTAACAAATCTACTTGTGAAGAGTTTAGTAGGATAATGATTTAAAAATTCGAGATGTCTATGATGGGGGAGTTGAAGTATTTTCTAGGATTTCAAGTCAAGCAACTCCAAGAAGGCACATTCATCAGCCAAACAAAGTACATTCAAGACATACTTAACAAGTTTGGAATGAAGGATGCCAAGCCCATCAAGACACCCATGGGAACAAATGGGCATCTCGACCTCGACATGGGAGGTAAATCCATAGATCAAAAGGTATACTGGTTGATGATAGGACCTTTACTCTATTTATGTGCATCTCAACCAGATATTATGCTTTCCGTATGCATGTGTGCAAGGTTCCAAGCCGATCCTAAGGAAGTTCACCTTAGGGTCGTGAAAAGAATCATGAGATATTTAGTTTATACTCCTAAGTTTGGACTTTGGTACCCCAAGGGATCCACTTTTGATTTAATAGGTTATTCAGATGCTGATTGGGCAGGGTGTAAAATTGATAGAAAGAGCACATCAGGGACTTGTCAGTTTCTAGGGAGATCCCTGGTGTCTTGGGCTTCAAAGAAACAAAACTCAGTAGCTCTTTCTACCGCCGAAGCCGGGTACATTGCCGTAGGTCATTGTTATGCGCAATTACTTTGGATGAGGCAAACCCTCAGGGACTATGGCTACAAATTGAGTAAAGTCCCTCTCCTATATGACAATGAGAGTGCTATCCGCATGGCGGATAATCCCATTCAACACAGTCGCACTAAGCACATAGACATTCGGTATCACTTTTTGACAGATCACCAACAAAGGGGGATATCGAGATAGCTTATGTTAGCACCAAAGAACAATTAGCTGATATCTTTACCAAGCCATTAGATGAGAAAACCTTTAGCAAACTTAGGAATGAGCTAAATATACTTGATTCTCGGAACTTTGATTGAAACTCTGCATACATAGCTCATTTATATACCTTTGATCATATCTCTTTTATGTCTACGACTAATGTGTTTTCAAGTGTATTTCTATGCTAAGTCGTAGATTGAAAGGGAATGGAGTCTTCGGTGAAGACAAGGCTTCTACTCCACTCTATCGGTATCATTTACCCTTCGCCATTACTCCACATCACTCCCAAATTGGTATAATCTTTCACTCATATTTACTTGTACCAATGGGGGAGAAAGTAAAAAGGGCTCTCAAAGTCTTCTTTTTTGGCGATTAATGCCAAAGGGGGAGAAATATTAAGCCCAAAGCAAAAGGACCGCACCACCCAAACTTCAAAAATTTACGAAATGATGATTTATGTTTGCCTTTTCAATTGGTATCTTATGATGAAAATTCTTAGTTGATATATTTCAAATTGGTATGTTGATTTTCAATTAATACATTTTCAAAAGCATCCCAAGTAGAAGTTTCAATTGGTATCTATTAAAACCCTCTTGAAAACTAAGAGGAGAATTTCATCCCAGGGAAGTTTTGTTTAAGTCAAAGGAAAAGCATTTGAAACAGGGGGAGAAAATTTCAAATCTTGAAAATGCTTCTCGAAATCTTATTCATATACCTTTGACTATTTGCAAAAAGACTTTGAAAAGATTTTCCAAAAGCATTTGCAAAAACAAAACAAGTGGTGCAAATGTGGTCCAAAATATTAAATAAAAAGAAAGCAACCATGCATATCTAGTAAAACTATAAATTGGTTTAATTCCAAGTAACCTATGCACTTACATTATGCAAACTAGTTCAATTCTGCACTTATATATTTGCTTTGGTTTGTGTTGGCATCAATCACCAAAAAGGGGGAGATTGAAAGGGAAATAGGGTTTAACCTTTTCCTATAAAAATTTTGGTGGTTGAATGCCCAACACAAATATTGGACTAACTAGTTTGCTCTAGATTATATATTTTACAGGTGCATAAAGGTTCAACACAAACCAATAAAAAGATCAAGTTAGGGTTCAAAAAGAAAGGAGCAAAAGAAACCGAAGTGTGTGACAGCCCTCCCAAGTTATCAGGCCCACATGCACCAATTCTTGCCTTATTGGCCTCAGATGGCTGTGCACGTATACCGGGTAACTTAACAAGGCTATCGAGTTCGCCAACTCGAACTCATCATCCTAAGGATCTCCCACATAACAGGTATATTACAGTAATCACATTTGATACACACACATTGGAGATAGAGCGAAAGACTTTTACAAAGTACACTTTACATTCCAGAACTCAAGTTTTACATGGTAGAAAGAGATGTATTTATTACAAGTCCTGATAGTCCTCGAAGGGAATAACTTAACTACAATAATTGGAAGGGTGAAGCCTTTCCATAAGAGATATATAAAAACCTTCTAAGCTTCAAGTCCTCCACATGAAGTAACTAACCCAAAGATAAGGGAATACAACTTCTTCTACAAAAACAACAAGGGATAAAACCCTGAGTAGGTAATTACTCAGCAAGACTTACCCTACTAAGGAAAAGACTCTCAAGGGTATGCTGGGTTTTGGGAATCAAGGTGAAGCTCATCAAAGTTCAAGGACTTATTTTGCAGAAAAGCTTACTAGAAGTGGGTCCTTAAGCCAAGTTTTATTTCACACGTTAGTTTATTACCTGAATCTTCTAGCCTGAATCTAGCATTTGTCTAATCTAGATCATTCACTTGACCTACACTAGGTTGCTTTTAATCAAAACTTTGTTGTACTTGTTAACTACGCTGCAGGTCGAAGATCTAGTCTTCATATCCGAGAAGTTCGGTGATCCGAATCGATTAATACCCAGCTGGGGATCTCCAATCACACGACATATGCTTCTCTTAACTCTTTTGCACATGTCTACCATTCCCACGGATCCTCCATCACATGAACAGGTCCGCGCCACCCGAGAGCACACCACCCCTTTTAGGCAGTCCTTTGCCAGGAGGGTACGTGCCACTCTTACCATCTCTCCACTCCCAGTGCGCGATTGTCTTTTCATGTATAGAATAGCCGGGTTCAGGCTTACCCATGACGAGGTATGTGGCCAGATAAAAGGTCCTAGATCAGCAGGCCAACAATCGGTACGGTCCTTAATTGACACAGACGGGCGACTTTTCTGGCTCAGTGTCTGGTCTCATTTTAAACTATTTCAAAAACTTTGGCGCCTAACAGAGGGGCCATGCCTGGATAATGAATTTATCAACGTCTTGATGCCTTCATTATCCCAAGCCCATTTTATTTATAAAAACATGAGTCATAGATCAAAAACATTTTTCTTAATCTATCAGCGTGACTAAGCATCACTAGCTTTTATTAAACAGGTAACAAGGTATGATAATCAAGCTTTCAAGGATGGTAGTGCATCAAGAGTTTAACAATCAACTCCTATCACCTAATGCAGCATATAAGTGATAAAATTTTGTAAATACAAGGAAAGTGACAAATGCACCGGGGCTTGCCTTTGTTGCAGAGAAGATCCAAAATCCTTCTACCAGATGACTAGTTAGATGGAACCCCACCAATGGGTATTTAGGTACTGGAGCAAATTTCTATTCGATGTCCACCTCTTTAGTGAGCTCTACATGAGATAACATTCTTATGAATTTTTGTGCAATGCCATGAAAATGCAACTTGAGGGTAACAAATAATATATATAGAACACACCTACAATATATACATATATAAATCACCAAAATATGAATAAAGAGCGCCACACTACTTGATGACGACACGATGCCGGTTCGACGAGAAATTTCACGAACACAAGGTAGGAAAGGACGCCGGCGCTGCTGCTGTTCTGATGAAGTAGGATCAACCCAGATGAAAAGGAAGCGGGCAGGACCTGAGCATGGTGCAGATCACAGCTGCTGACCAACTTGGCGAAGTCCAAAACCAAGGCGAGTCCGACGAGTTCAGTTGGGAATGCGTCGGGATTGAAGAGGTGTTGGGCACCGGGGCGAGCGTGCTGGTGTCGGGCGACCTCGATCCGAGAGCGAGGGAGAAGCTCGGCGCTCGGCGCAGTTGGGAAGGACGAGCAAGCAAGGAGGAAAATGGCACACGAGCGGTTGACAACGACTAGTGCAGGGCGCTGGCGACTTTGGTACAACGGCCTGACGGCACATGGGTTCTGGCGGAGGTGAGAAACATAGGGAGAAGGAAGTCTCGAGGTGTATCATTGCTACTTCCACCGACTGGGGTACACAGGTTTTCTTGCATGAGCTCCACGCATGACCAGTTTCCTGCCAATCCAGTGCCACGTTGAAAAGGATAACCATTTGACTGGAAGCAACCGACAACAGGTTTTTTCTTTTCACTTTTTTTATTACTAGGGATAACGATTGAGCCTTTGATATTTACAGTGTATAACACCATTGTCCCAGCACTAAAAGTTCCCAAGTCACTTTACTCCTTACCTCCAATTTAAACAATGCGACGGAATACAGCAGGGAAACAAAGAAAACACTCCCTTTCAGATTTCTGCACCTGTCCAGACTGAAATCGCACCCAAGTACCTACGTGAACATTCTTGTTTATACCTCTTTATCTCATTATTTCATATGGTAACCAACTAATGATCCTTAACCAAAATTGTTCCCTAAGGTACGATGTACAACTTTTCTATAACATCTCTGAGCTAATAATACACGAGTCATAAGTTAAATTGCCCCAAAGTCGAGCACACTCACTAAAATTCAGTTTCAGTTAACTGCTCTAAGTCTGAAATCTATAGCCCGACAACATGTTTTTAGACACTATTTTCTCCTATTTCTAGGCTAGGTCAGGGGGATTCACCTTAATGAAAATTACTCACCACACTATTCTCTAACAGTTTTATAGAGAGAAAGAAGGCTATAACTTCATGGATCAAAAGTTATAGTGCTCCAAAAATGGGTTGACAACACTTAAAACTCAGTTTCAGTTGACTGAAACCATATACCTGTCAGTGAAAATTTTGAGACATTTTATCCAATTTTTACACAGCAGAAATCCAAAATTTTCTCAAGGAACTTGTTCCCCTTTATATGATATTTCACTTTTCTAAAGGTATTTTAGTCCAAAAACCCATGAATTGGTCACAAAAGAGCTTCAAAGTTGCACCAAAAACACTGAAATTCAGATTCAGTTAGCTGCATCAAATCTGAAATCCAAATCTGTCAACTCCTCTTTGGACCATTTTTTCTCCTAGTTCCAAGCCGTTTCAAGGGCATGTACCTTACTAAGGATTACTCCTCCAACATTGGTCTCCAAGTTTTCTAAAGATACTACAGTCTGAAAGCACATGGATTGACCACCAAGGAGCCCCAAACTTGACACTTTTCACTGAAAATTCAGTTCTCAATCAGCCAGACGGTCTGAAATCCAGAACTGAATATTAGATCTTTGAGCCACTGTTTCTCCCAATTCCATATAAATTTAGGGGCATAACCTTTAACCAAACTTATACAACAACATGTGGAATTCCACTTTTGTACATAAACTTTAACCCATAGCTGTATGTATCAGCCACTAACAGGCCTCCAAAGTTGCTTCAGAATATAAAATCATCAGTTTCAGAGATTGCGCAGTCTGAAACTCCACAAGTATTACAACCCATTTTTGGACAAGTTTTACACCCAGTTGCATATGGTTTTAGGGACAGGTTGCCTAAGCAAATTTGTACCCCTAGTGTAGCTCTAGAACTTTGTTACATTGTCTACCTTCAAATTGTTTATATATCAAAAGTGGTAAAGCCCCTAGTTGATATTATTTTCAGCAAACTTCAAATCTGAATCAAAACTGAATTTAGCATTTTACTCCAACTTTTTCTATAAAACTTGGAATTCTTCAAATAAGAAAGTTGTTCACTTTTCCAAGCTTTACAACTTCGGTATATAGACTTTTAGCAAATCCTCACTAGATTTGAAATTCCACTTTTGGGGCTAGTTTAGGGTTTCAATTGAAATTTTGGACCTAGTAAAATGTATTCTAGGTGTATCAAGCAAGATGATGCTAATGCATATGATGACATGCCAAAGTTTTAGTTCTCATAACACCAGGGGTGTTAGAAAGGGTGCCCTGGTCTAGCGCACCGGACTGTCCGGTGTGCCACCGAACAGTGTCCAGTGCACCAGGGTCAAACAACTATGAACTCCTCACCTTCGGGTTTCTCAGACGTCGCTCCGCTATAATTCACCGGACTGTCTAGTGGGCCACCAGACTGTCCGGTGCACCAGCAGAGCAACGACTACTTCGTGCAACGGTCGCCTGCAAAAGCTGAATTCCAGATGAACAATGCGCAAACAGTGCGCGGCAGAGCAGCGCAGCCATCAGAGGCGCACCAGACATTGAACAGTACCTGTCCGGTGCGGCACCGGACTGTCCGGTGCGGCACCGGACTGTCCGGTGCCACAAGAAGATAAAGCTCCAACGATCAAACTCTAACGGTTGGGTGACGTGGCTGGCGCAGCGGATAGTGTCCGGTGACGCACCGGACTGTCCGGTGCGCCCATAGACAGCAGCCACCCCCAACGGTTGAATTGGTGGTTGATGGCTATAAATACCCCCCAAACACCTCCACTCCAACAATCCAAGCATTCATCACTCTACATTCAATACACGAGCAAAGTGCAACACTCCAAGACACAAATCAAAGCCACCGATCCGATCAAAGTCCCCAATTCAATTCAAGTGCATTAGGACTTGTGAGAGGATCACTTGTGTTTCTTGCTGCTCTTGTTTGCTTGGCTTGGCTTTCTTTTCTTTCTCACTTCTTACTCTTAAGTGCTTTGTAAGCGAGGCAAGAGACACCAATTGTGTGGTGATCGTTGAGGGGTCTAAGTGACCCGTGAGATTAAGGAAGAAGCCTCACTCGGTCTAAGTGACCGTTTGAGAGAGGGAAAGGGTTGAAAGAGACCCGGTCTTTGTAACCACCTCAATGGAGACTAGGTTCTTTGGAACCGAACCTTAGTAAACAAATCACCATGTCATCCATTTTATTTTCTTGGTTGATTTATATCCCCCTCTCTCCCGGACTCGGATTTTATTCTAACGCTAACCCCGGCTTGTAGCGTGCTTAAAATTGTAAATTTCTGTTTCCGCCTATCCACCCACCCTTTAGGCGACTTTCAAGAGACACGAGCCTTCTCCACGTGCAAGTGGTGCTCCGCTTTTGGCTCCTCTCAGATGCTCCCTGCCGTCCCCACTATCGAGCTTCTGACCGAAACACCGCAGGCCTCGTTCCCTCCGGTAAAAGGTGGCGACCGTGACGCAAACTCGGTTGCCACGGTCTCACAAGACTCTCGCCCCACTCGGTACAATTTCAACGATCGCACAAGAGCCGAGGGGTTGTGTAGTTTTTCTAAACACACTCAACTATCTAGTATTCACCTAGAGCAAGCGCATAAGCGGTCCAACTAACCTAAGCACTTCGCAAAGCACCTATACTAATCACCAAATGATTCTATTAAGCACTTGAGAGTATGAGCACTTGGAAATGTCTAAAATATGTCTTGGTATGTTGATTGGGCTCCCACACCTTCAAATTGCCGGTTGGAGGGGTATAAATAGCCTCCCCTCAATTATAGTCGTTGGACAGAAAAGGTGCTGCTTCTGTCCTCAGGCGCACCGGACAGTCTGGTACACACCAGACATGTCTGGTGTCCTAGCCACGTCAGCTGATCGATGAGGTCTATAGCAGTCGACCGTTAGATACAACCGTTACCCAGACTACCCAGACTGTCCAGTGCACACCGGACAGTGTAACACTCAAAAATCGCAATATGAATAAATTAGAAAACTCATTTCGTGATTTAAATAAATGTGTTTTTCAAATAATAGATTACCTAAAAGGTTCTTATGTGAACTATTCTATGTGTTAAAGATCTATTCTCCAAAAACATTAAGTTAAACTATCTCTTAATATAGAGTTTACATAAGAAATTATATCCTTTTAAATAAATATATGAAGATTATAGATTTATTTTATTGTACTTCTAAAATGTGGCTATATGTTTAAATTATTTTCTCTAATAATTATTATTGTAAAACATCTTACATGAATTATTCCTACTATTTTTCATTTGCTTAACTAGATAAATTAATTAATAAAAATATTTTGCATTCATGTTAAATTTTTGTTTATTGCAATTTATTCTTGAAATAGAAAATTTAAACTTAGCTCTAAATTAGACTTGAATTTTAAATTTTAAATAGAAAGCAGAAATTAGAAATATAAGCTAATATAATGGATCGATGTATGTCTGGTTGGTTTGTTTGTACACGACGTCCTTTAGGTTAAGTCGATACAAATTAGGATTTCGCAATATGATATTTAAGGAAATACTCCTTTCAGCTCGTGTATAACACCTAAAAAATTAATTTAAAAATTGATATAATAATATATTCTAAGATTTATTTAACTTGAAGTTCTAATATGATTAGTACAAATTAACAACAATATTATTGGAATAAAAGAGATGAGTTAGAGTTTCTAACAGATAGGATATGATTGTAACGGATAAGCACTAGATTAGATCTTTCATGTAATGGATTTGGTTTCGAATTTGTTATAGTTCCTAACAGATAGGATAGGATTGTAACAGATAAGTACTATATTTGATTTATCATGTAACCATCCACCTCTCAGCCTATATAAATATATGCCACCATAACACCTCAAGCCATCAATCATAGACTTGTATCCTTAATAGCCTCGCTGTAGCGCCGCCGCCATCCAAGCCACAGCAGCTCGCTGCCAGCTAAGCTCGCAGCTATAGGCCTCCATGACCAACTCGTCGAAGTTTGAGTCTCGCCTAAAAGCGACAACTCCAGCGAGGAATTTCTCTCCGCCCGTTCATCTTTCGAGGCAACCCAGAACATCGTCGTGACTAGCTCGGTGAGAGCTTCATCCCCGCGCTTTCGGTTCATCGATCAGATATCTGGTTCATCGTCAAGAACCGAGATGACCAGCAACAACACAAGATTGAAGGGCTTCATTGTAAGATAAGTTAGTGGTAGGTTAGAGGTCTTTCCCATAAAATAGGCTTGACGCTTCCCGCCTAATAGATATCCACCAACATAGGCCATTTTACATACAAGGTTGTCATTCAACATGAATTTAACAGTAGGTACAATCATGATAAGTTGACAACAACTAGATCATGCATTTGTAAACAAACATTTCCCACCGTCATGTCACCTATTTCTGTGCAGCCCTACTAATTTATTAAAAATGTGATTTTTTTCTAGGTCAAATAATTCGTTTTAATCTGTTCAAGTTGTGTTAGATTCATATTATTTTTTGTGTACACAGTAATAAGTTTGTTTTAATTATGCCCAATGTTTTAATTAATTAATTACTTACTTATTTAATCAATGTTAATTAGCTAGATAATTTAGTTAATCTAATTTATAGTTCTAACCTATGAATTTTATAAATAATTATTAATAATTAATACCAACTCAAATATTTTAATTTAATTCCTGCTTAGTTTAAATGCAATATCGGTTAGATTCCATCTATTAGATTTATTGCGCCTAAAATATCGTTTTATCCATAAATTCTTCATTTTAACTCCGATTATAATTATTCTTGAACCTACGATCTCGTAGTGACGTGTAGAATATTCTTACACGGTTTATTCTTATAGTTTGGTGTAATATTATCATATCCATTATTTACTTGATTATATGTATTGCTACGAATAGAGGTGAGGTGACGAGGAACACGATGCCCAACTTTTGGGTCAACATCTCGATAATAGGTTATCGCAAGTATAAGGCAAGTTATGTCCTTGATCACTTTTCTTTACCTAATAATGTTTATGTTAATCAGTGTGACATGCTCATGTTAATTTGATGGGACCTAATATGTTACCTTAGTTTTCTTTACCCCACCTCTTGCAAACAAATGAACTATTGGTTAGACTTGCTATTGCTCTACCTGGTTTGAGATTAATATTATATCTGAATTAGCATCATGTTCCATTATTATTGTTGTTTAATTATTATTCATGATAAGACTATTGTGTTAATTGGAACATGTAGCTTAACTTGAGATAACAATGCTACCACAAGGGTGTAATAGGACGCCCTTGGCTGACTAATTAGGAAAGCTAGTTGTTGGTCACTTATTCTCAAACGCTATATATTAAGAACAAGGCAATAAAGTCGTTAGTCATTATGGACTTTCATCTGTCCGAAGCATTATCTCCTCATGGGCATAAAGCTTCGCCAGACGAAGGTTAATAAGGACATACCTTCATCATTTAATATGCAAGTAGGAATGCGAAAGGATAAATATGATAACTACATCTCATTAATCGATTTATCATTATATTCCATAAAACAGAAATGAATATCAACAATGTTAATATTACATTGATACCTTTGGCTTGCTCAAAGGTATGGATGCGAGAAAGTGAATACAATCTAGTATAAACCGTACGGGGTTACTATTCATCTATTTATAGGCATGGGACGCAGCTCGGATAAAATTACATTCGTACCCTTAAACGCTTATTTACAAGCAACTAAAGCTAATAAGGTCTATTTAGTCTTTTATTTCTTTGCTTGGTCCGAGCCGAAGCTATTGAACTTCGGCATTCTGCAACGTTGCTTGTACACGGAGTCTTCGTCTTGAGAAGCAAAGCCAAGGTTGATGATAGCTTCGGTGAGCCTTTGTATTATCTTGCCGAAGGTGTTTTTGTCTTGAGGACCTTCAATATAGAAGAAGACCCTCAATAGTAGCCCTTTCGCGGTGCTAGATCGTTTTTTCATAACGAGATCGATCCGCAAAAAACACAAAGGCTTTGGAATGCCGAAGGTCCAAAAAACACCTTCCCTGCGCTCGTTGTCGAAAAACGATTAAAATATTCCGAGCGTCGGCTGGTCCACCGCTCAGTTAGTGTAGACGGTCTGCCGGTTCACCTTCTTCCCCTGCAGCACTATATAAGCAGACAGGTTGGTGAGGAGTTACCACAGCATTCATTGCCATCACACTGTTGTGCTGTTAAAAATTTTAACCAAAGCCAAAGCTTTCTGGATTGCGCTTTCCAAACACGCTCTTCTTCATTCGAAGTTAGCTTCATCATAAGGAACCGCAACACTTGAAATGGCCCGAGTACGATCCACTGCTAGGGTGTCCCGTGAGGGAGATGAGGCTGAAGTGACTGAAACAGCGCCAATATCGGAAGTGATGAGGCGATCAGGTCTAGTTGTGTCGGAAGAAGCTATTGTCGAAGGTGAAACTGCCAAAGGTGAGCAAACTGTAGTTGAGGACAGGAGTGATGATGAAAACGAACAAGACAACGATATTCTAAGCCCATCAAAACTCGGCCATATTGAATTCGGAAAATCTACTATATCAGAAGAGGACCTGGTTATGATGAAGAAGCTAGTCTATTTTGGGGAAGATGAGAGTAAACTCATTCACTTTGCTAGCGAAGAAGTGATTCCGGAACCAAAGGAGGATGAAGTTGTTGTATTTAAAAGTTTCTTTAGGGCTGGGCTTCGGTTTCCTCTATATGATATAATAGGAGAAGTTTTGAAAAGGTTTGAAATATATCTTCATCAGCTGACACCGAATGCCATTGTCAGGCTGAGTGTCTACATATGGGCTCTTCGAAGCCAGGGCAAAAGTGCCAATGCCGAAGGTTTTTGTCTAGTGCATGAGTTGCACTATCAGCTGAAGGCTAGAGCTGATGGTCTTCACAAGAACTTTGGATGTTATAATTTTGCATACCGAAAGGACACCAAGGCCCCGGTGATCGGCTACCGCACTAAGTGGCCGACCGAGTGGATAAGCGAATGGTTCTACATGAAAGCTGATGAGAAGAAGAGGGAAAAACTCATGACTACGGTTATGAGTCCTCTAAGGTTGAGCTTCGGGATGACAAGGCCATTGTGCAATATGCAACTCGGCTCCCCATGCCAGCTGGCCGAAGTCGAATTTAGAGTGGTGGCTGCTGAAATTAGCACTAGGGACTTAGTGCTGGAATACCTGGCGAATAAAACCTTTACAGCCTCTAGCGGCTGGGGGATGCCGAAGAAGAAGAAAGGAGGAAAGAAATATGAACTTGTTCGACTCCCCTTCCGCTTCAAGTTTGAAAAGCAATTCAAAAAACCATGTACTGAATGGTTAGAAATGATAGAAACTATGTGTAATGAAATTCTTGGAATTACACAAAGAAAGAAGATTAGTTAATGACTGCTGCCTTTGGCACTCGGCCGAAACGAAGATTAAATCGGGTAATGGATGCCCTGAACTTCGAGTACCTGGATTATGACAGACTTGACGAAGGGGTCGGGGAGCAAAAAAAAAGAGTTGTTAGCATTTTGAGCAGGCAAGTTGCCCGGTCCGTGAAGGAAGACGAAGAGGCTTTGAAGAAGATGAAAACAGCGTGAAAAACGGAAGCTTGACAGGATGCCTTCTGCCGAACCGAAGGGACATGATGCGTCGGAGAAAATTATGAGCCCTCCCTCACCTTCTATTGCCAAAGTGTCAGAAATTTTGAAGGTAATGTCTGAATCCCCACCATTCAAGCTGCTAAGTCCTCTGAGATTGGAACTGACAAACCTTTTACAGAAAAAGGAAATCTCTCCAGCTACCATGGAAGAGACGGGGGCCAGAAAAAGCGACGTATGATGAACATACTGCAAGCGATTGAGTGAACCCCGCCTCCAGCTTCGGTAGACAAGACTATCAAATCTACTGATGCCGAAGCTGTCGTTGCTACTGAAGGCGAAGATCTCACAGCCACCATGTTCGAAATTGACAAAATTATATCAAACATGGCTGTGGAGAAGGAGATAGCAAAAGAAGTTTCAGACAAAGGGAAAAAGGCTGAGGAAATCTTTTTGGAAGAAGCAGACTTTGACCTACGACACCTGGGTGGCTAACAACTTTCCGAAGAGGATGTGGCAGAGTTGAAGGAATTTGCTATCTCGTGTGGCTACCAGCCTGGATCGGTACTCTTTGGCGAGGTTGACGAAGAAATCCTGGGAAGCATCCGTGATCGTGCTGGTGCAAAAATTATAGGTACCCTATCGAAGAGTGTCGGCTTCCTGAAGCTTGAGAAGGATATCAGCTGCTATAGGCGGCAACACATCATAGGCATCCTGTTTTATTCCAACTTTAAAGTAAGAACCCTTCTACAAGTTACCACTGATGTGTTCATATTAGCTTAAATATTTTAATTTCGAGTTTGTTTTTGCAGGCATGTTTCTAAGCAAAGCTTTAAAAATGCAACAAGATGATGAGGATAGGAAGAAAGAAATTATTATCAAAGGTTTAGAAGATAAAGTCAAAGAAATCGAAGACTCTTTGAAGGAAAAAGACGAAATGATGTGTTTAGCCAAAGGGTCCCTTACCGAGGCACGAGCTCAAAATAAGGAGTTGGGTAAAGAACTGGCAGATGCTCAGGCACTTTTGAAGGAAAACTCTAGTAGATTCAACCAGGAAAACGAAGCTTTGAAAACAAACTTAAGGTTGAGACTGAGAAAAATACGAAGCTTAGTGATGCGCTCAGGGATTTGAAGGAGAGATGTTTCGAGTTTGCAAGCCAATACACCACTCGGTTGAGAAGCATTTTCAATTCAGTTGGAGCTGCATCAGAGGAAACTAGCCTCGCTGCCGAAGATATACCCGGGGCACTCGAATATATTGAAAAGGAGGTTGATGAGCTTGACGAAGTTATAACCGACCATGGAGACTTCTGTGCGCTGGTAGCTTCTCGTGGTACAGCTGCCGCCTTCATAAAAGTCGGATGCAATCACGTGAGAGTTGTCAACAGGCCAAATTTCAATCTTTCATCATTCGATCTGGTTGACGTTCCAACCGAAGCCCGAAGCATAGGGAATAGGTTTATTACCCAAATTTGGGCTAAGGGCGAGCGTGAATTGGCTGGAGATGAAGCCCAAAAGCTTCTTAACACAGTATGGGACCTTACCTTTGTTCTTTTACCTTGATTTTTCTTATCAGATTTCTGATTACCTTGTACTTTGCTATTCTGCAGAATGATGGTACCGAAGGTCGATGAGCCGAAGCTTGTTCTGAAATACTGAAAAGGACCTTAGACTCGCCTTTTGTAGTCATCTGTAGAAATACTTGGAAACCCTTTGTACCATATGAGAAAACGTTGCAATTCATAATGAACAAATTATTATAAACATTTGTAAATATCTTGTAATACCATTTTACCTTTTGCTTCATGTGTGAACTGCTTTGCTGTGGACGAAACAAATGCTGGTAGCCTTTTGAGCCGAAGGCGAAAAACACCTTCCCTTCTTTTCGTTCACATCGAAGCATTTTCATATGCAATCAGATTTCATTTGAGACGAAGAATCTTCGTATACGATGTAGTTTAATTTGATACGAAGCATCTTCGAAACATTTTTTCATCGAAGACATGCATCTCATGTTTTCCTGTTAATGTTTGTGCTTTATGTCATGATGATGATGAGCCTACGAATGTCTAATGTATGTCTGTATGAATGCAAAAGATGATGTGATGAAATATGCAAATGTATGTCAAAAACACACCCAGACTCTGCATCCCCTTAGGAACGACTTTTGAGTCTCTTCACCTTTTACTTAGGTGGTCTTTAAGCTCTGCATTCCCTTTGGAACGACTTTGGAGCTTCTTCACCTTTTACTTAGGTGGCATTTAAGTTCTACATCCCCTTAGGAACAACTTTGGAGCTTCTTCACCTTTGATTTAGGTGGCATTTTAGTTCTGCATTCCCTTAGGAACGACTTTGGAGCTTCGTAACTTACTCTGTGTCCCTTTAGGAACGACTTTGGAGCTTCGTAACTTACTCTGTGTCACTTTAGGAATTACTTTGGAGCTTCTTCACCTCTTATGTGAGATCTTAGCTCTGCATCCCCTTAAGGACGACTTTTGAGCTTTTTCCCGGCTTTTACACTCGACGGTGTAGTCCCAGATTTTTACATTTTACATGTGGGGGAATTTGGCCCTTGTATTGCACAAGGCTACACAAAAATGAAAATTAAAACCTATGGCCCCATTAAAAACCTTTCCCCCTCTTGAAAAGAAAAGGATGTCATAGGAAAAAATAAAAAATTACATAGTTTACACATAATATCTTTGAAGCTCATCCGCATTCCAAGACCTTGGTATGTCATTGTCGTCCATGTCTTTCAACCTGTAAGATCCAGGTCTCGACGAAGATACCACCAAAAAGGGACCTTCCCACTTGAGCTGAAGCTTCCCCACTTTATCTAGGTTGGCCACTCTATGAAGCACCAAATGTCGTAGCTTGATGTTCTTCAGTTTTACCTTGCGATCGTGCCATTTGAATGTTTCAGCCTGGTACTTATTGATGTGATCTACTGCTTGGAGCCTGGTCCCTTCTATGGTGTCTTTTGTTATTTTGCAACCCTCTTCATCTTCTGTCGAAGCCAAGGTCCTTATTGATCCCCTTCTTGCTTCTTCCGGTGTTATTGCTTCGTCACCAAACATAAGCTTGAATGGAGTAAATCCTATTGACTTTGAAACGACAGTGTTGTGGTTCCACACTACCTTTATTAATTCATCTGGCCACTTTCCTTTGGGCTGGTTGAAGATTGACTTCATTATTCCTATTATTATAATTATGTTTGCTCTTTCTACCAGTCCATTTGACTCCAGATGTCTCACTGATGCAAAGTGTATTTTTGTACCAATCTGGTCATAAAGGTTTTAAATGTTTCAACATCGAATTGAGTTCCATTGTCAACCGTGATAGCCTTCGGCACGCCGAAGCGGCAAATAATATTTTGCCAAAAGAATTTCTGTACTGTGGCTAAGGTCTTTGCTTTGATCCACTTAGAGAAGTACTCCACATCCACTACAGCATATTTCAAGTTGCCTTGTGCTAGTGGAAGTGGACCTAACAAATCTAGGCCCCACCTTTGTAGTGGCCAGGTAGGTTGTATCAGCTGGGTTAAAGACGAAGGTTGTTTCTGGTCTCTGGCGCACCTTTGGAAATTTTCACATTTTTGAACCAAATATTCTGCATCCGAAGCTGCCTTCAGCCAGTAAAATCCTTGTCTAGAAACCTTCCCCAGCAGAGGCCTAGACCCAATATGAGCTCCACACAATCCTGCATGTATCTCCTTCATCAATTCTTGACCTTTGGCTCTAGACAAACATTTAAGTAATGGAGAGCAGACTCCTTGTTTGTATAATTCCCCTTCTATAATGACGTAGGGTCGTGCTCTTGCCTCTATTCTTTTATTGTAAACTTTGTCATCCGAAAGACAATTGCCTTGGAGGAAAGATACAATCTCAGTCTTCCAATCTTCGCTGAGCACTGGTGAGATTGTAAGCACTGCTCTTTCCATGAGCTCGACCGAAGGTGCTTTTATTGTTTCGAAGGATACCTCCGATGGTAACGGAAGCCCCTGTGCCGCTGATTTAGCTAACAAATCTGTGTGCTCGTTTTCTCCTCTCGGGATGTTTTTTACAAAGAAGCCTTCTAAAGAGGCTTCCATCCTTCTAACTGCATCCAGATATTTCTCTAGCTTCGGGTCCCTTGCTTTACTGCTTTTGTCAATGTGACCTGAAATGACTTGTGAGTCGAATTTGAGTATTGCCCTTCTTATTCCCATTGCCTTAAGCTTTTGAAGCCCCAAGAGAAGGGCTTCGTATTCTACAATGTTATTTGTGTAGTTGAAGTCCAATCTTGCTGCATAGAAGGTTTTGATTTTTATGGTGAAATTAAAACAGGAGCTGCTCCTGCGCCGAAGGTTCCCCAGGGCACATCACAACATACTGTCCAGGCTTCGGCATCATTTGTTTTCTCTTCGTCCTGAGCCCCTGGCGTCCAATCAGCAATGAAGTTTGCAAACGCTTGGGATTGGATTGAAGATCTATGAACGAAATCAATAGTGAATTCATTCAATTCTACAGCCCATTTTCCAACTCTTTCTATGGCTTCTCTATTTCTCATTATGTCCTTGAGGGGTTGTGAGGAAGGCACTATGATATGGTATGCTTGGAAGTAATGCCAAAGCTTCCTGGAAGCCATTAATACAACATATAGTACCTTCTCTAACTATGTATAATTTTTATTTGATGCACTAAGTACTTCGGAGATGAAGTACACTAGAACTTGTTTTCTTGCCTAGCCATCCTGCTTCTCTTGTACCAGCGCCACATTAACCGCAGCGTGGGAAGCAGCTACATACAACAGCAATGGAGTTCCTGGCGAAGGTGGAGTTAAGGTTGTTAGCTCTATCAAATACTGCTTCAATTCTTCGAAGGCTTTTTGCTGAGTTGGTCCCCATTGAAAGACTTCGGCTGACTTCAGCATTTCGAAGGATGGCAAGTTCCTCTCTGTTGATCTTGAAATAAATCTATTCAATGATGCCAGCCTTCCTGTTAACCTCTGGGCACCCTTTCTTGACTTTGGTGGCTCCATCTGAAGTATGGCTTCTATCTTACTTGGATTAGCTTCGATGCCCTTTGTTGATACCAAGCAACCAAGAAATTTACCCTTCTTCACTCCGAAGACACATTTTTTGGATTTAGTTTAAGACCAGCTCTTCTGAAGTTAGCAAATGTTTCTTGCAAATCAGCAACGTGATTTTCTTGCTTCATGCTCTTTACTATGATATCATCAACATATGCCAGTACATTTTTGCCAATTTGGGAGTGAAGGACTTTGGCAATCATTCTGTTGAAGCTTCCTCCAGCATTCTTGAGCCCCTCGGGCATTTGAAGGTAGCAATAGGTCCCACTAGGGGTTATGAAGCTTGTCTTAGGCTCATCCTCCTTCATCATCCAGATTTGATGATAACCTGAGTAGTAGTCCAATAGGCTCATGAGCTCTGAAGTAGTCAATGCATCCACAAGAGAATCTATTCTTAGCAATGGGAATTCATCCTTCGGGCATGCCTTATTGAGATATGTGAAGTCAATGCACATTCTCCATTTTCCATTAGCTTTCTTTACCATCACAGTATTAGCCAGCCATTCTGGGTATGTTACTTCTCTGATAACACCGGCACTTAGAAGTCTTTTTACTTTGTTTCACGTGCCTTTGGCTTTATCATCAGACATTTTCTGAAGCCTCTGTTTTCTTGGCCTGAAGGCCGGGTCTACATTGAGTGAGTGCTCAATGACATCTCTATTAACACCACAGAGATCATTGGCTGACTAGGCAAAAACATCCTTGTTGTTGAACAGGAATCTCAAAAAAGTCTTCTCTTGTTCATCAGATAATTGAGATCCCAACAGCACCTTCTGCTTAACTATGTCTTTGCTAAAAACCATGGGCTTTGGTTGATCTGCTGAATCAGCCTTTTCTCTTTTATGCTTATATTGTTGATGAGCTTCGGATTCATCTATGTTATGGATGGCCTTAGAATTCGTCCAATTCCCTTCGGCTCTCCTGGCAGCCTCTTGGCTTCCATGTACAGCGATAGGTCCTTGGTTAGAAGGTATCTTCATGCAAAGATATACTGGGTGGAGTATTGCTTCGAAGGCATTCAGCGTCCCTCGACCAATAATTGCATTGTAGGGGTACTCCATATCGACAATGTTGAAGACAACCTGTTCTGTCCTTGTATTATATTGTGAACATAGTCAAAGGTGATCAGCATAGTTATCTTACCGAGCGACACGATCTGTCTTCCTCTAAAGACGCAAAGGGGTGCTTTGCATCATGTATCTTGTCATCCGACTCTTGCATTTGCCTGAAATCCTTCGCAATGATGATGTATGTCGCGCTGCCTGTGTCCACTAGGACATTGTGGACCAAGAACCCCTTGATGACATAAGATATGGCCATTGCATCATTGTGAGGATAGTCCTTGAGCTGAAGGTCTTCCTGGGAGAAGGTGATTGGTATATGAGACCATTTGGACTTGATGAAGGGTCCTTGCACTCCAACATGTTGTACCCTTCTCTGTGCTTCCTTCTTCTGCTTCTTATTGGCTGGTTTAGAACTTGAGCCGCATGTGATTGGGACTACCAACTTCGTAGCCAAAGGTGCCACAGCTTGGTTGCCTTGCGAAGCCATTGTCGTAATTGTGGAAGTGAGTTCACCAGAGGTGGGCGCCAATGCTGGTCACTTGTTCTCAAACGCTATTTATTAAGAACAAGGCAACATAGTCATTAGTCATTATGGACCTTCATCTATCCGAAGCATTATCTCCTCATGGGCATAAAGCTTCGTCAGACGAAGGTTAAGAAGGACATACCTTCATCATTTAATATGCAAGTAGGATGCGAAAGGATAAACATGATAACTGCATCTCATTAAATGATTTATTCTTATATTCCATAAAACAGAAATGAATATCAGCAATGTTAATATTACATTTATACCTTCAGCTTGCTCGAAGGTGTGGATGCGAGAAAGTGATTACAATCCAGCATGAACAGTACAGGGTTACTGTTCATCTATTTATAGGCACGGGACGTAGCCCGGATAAAATTACATCCATACCCTTAAACACTTATTTACAAGCAACTAAAGCTAATAAGGTCTATTTAGTCTTTTATTTCTTTGCTTGGTCTGAGCCAAAGCTATTGAGCTTCGACATTCTGCAACATTGCTTATACACAAAGTCTTCGTCTTGAGAAGCAAAGCCGAGGTTGATGATAGCTTCGACGAGCCTTTGTATTATCTTGCCGAAGGTGTTTTTGTCTTGAGGACCTTCGGTAGAGAAGAAGACCCCCAACACTAGTAGAGGACTACCTTACCCGAAAGGGGCAAGGGCGATAGAGGAGTTGTCGGTGAAGGGAGGTTCTCGGGTCGATCATGCTGCGATGGCTTTTCGGACGAGGGATTCCTATGTCGCTCTTCTCACAAAATTGTAGTGGGTTTTCTGAAGCTAGTGGAACTTTGTTAAGGCCTTGTAGTGGATCCATAGCCATGCACCTCAGAAGTGTCTAAGGGCCATGGAAACCCTGGCTAGACAGGATACACGACTTGTGGGTAAAGGGCGCAACCTCTGCAGCGTGTAAAACTGGTAGATCAATCGTGCTCACGGTCAAGAGCGACTTAGGACTCTCGCATGGTTAATTTATGGAATTAAATTTAATATGTCATTTGCATTGCATTGTGAAATTTATTATTAATTATGATCTCTTATTTTATTGGGATGGTATCTACTTATACTTAGTAACTGCTAATAAAATTTTGACCAACTTGATAAAAGCAACACTCAGCCTTAATCATTCTCTTTGGTAAGCCTTACACTTCACATGAGCCCTCACCGTAAGTGAGCTCATGTACATTATTCCCCACAACTTGTTGAGCGATGAACGTATGTATGCTCACCCTTGTTGTACTCACACCCCTAGGTCAAGAACAGGTACCGCAAGATAAGGAGCATGAAGGATGTCACGATGTGTTCATGAGAGGTCTAGGTCATCGTCTCCCAGTCAACTATGGTTGCGGGGATCGTTGTCTTCGTATGATGCAATTATTTAGCTATTATGTACATTACTTCTATTATATTGTAAAGATGTGACATTCATTTCTATACCATGAGTCATCATATGTGTGAGACTTGATGCTAGCACACATTTGAGACGCACCCGGGTTTCCCCTTAAATCCGGGTGTAACAGAAGTGGTATCAGAGGAATGTTGAGTGTAGGATGTAACCTAGATAAAACTGGACAACCCTTACTTACTTACCTTTACTACTCTGATTCTTTCTAAATTCCCTTAATCTTTTCTCGTCTATTGCTACTTTACTCTGATTACTCTTACCTTTTCTCTTCTAAAAACACAAGCGGGTTTCACACTTTGAAATCATGTACCTAAAGTAACTCTTAGGAATAGGAGACCTAATCTTAGGAACAAAATCAAAACTACTTTTGTAGGTATTTATATGCTTGAATGTTTGTCCTTATAATACATGTCTGATTTGGTTCTTTGATTGAGTGTGATGGGTTGTGGAGTAATATCCACAATTGCATCTAAATGCATATAGGCATAAAAATATATTTAGAAAGATAGATATCCCCCATATAAAAAACAAATAAATCTATCTTATAGACCCATCTTACCTTAAGAATATTCTATCTTATACTTCCATCTTATCCTAACCACTTTGCTTATCTCATCCTGGAGTAACAAACATGATCTAATCCAAATTAACTATATTTTATCAAGTCTAATCTACTCATACCAATCTAATATAGATCCCATCTAAACTAATATGATCTAATCTAATGTGAGTTACTTAACGGGTTAGTTAATACTGGTGAAATAGATTAGACATTACTCGTATAAATATGTTTTAACCTAAATTGGTGCCCTAGACTAACTGACCATATGCAACTACCTCACCCATCAGATGGTTCCATAACCTCTCTGTTTCAACCTAACAACAAAATTGAGATTCTGACCAACCTATCTATCCTACCCACAATTATTTTACTACATGTCCATATCTTGGATGGAGACACCAAGACTGAAGGAGGTTAACCTCGACAACGAATGATATGAGCAGAACCAGATCTTCAGATGAATCAAGATTCACCACTCGGAATAGAGTCTTTCTTTTTATGTTAGAACCTACCCTTACTTTAACCATATATGATCTTATACCTAAAAAAATACCCATGCTTTCTTAAAAGCACATGTTAATTAGTACTTAAAAGAAGAAAAAAACTTCGATCTTTTAACTAATTAAGAAAGTAAAAGGTAAACCACAAACCAAAGTTCTTGCATCCCTTTTCTTACTAATATCAAGGACAACATTATTTTTAAGGGGTAGAATTTGAAAATCACAATATGAATAAATTACGAAACTCATTTTGTGATTTAAATAAATGTGTTTTCAAATAATAGATTACCTAAAAGATTCTTATGTGAACCATTCTTTGTGTTAAAGATCTATTCTCCAAAAAATTAAGTTAAACGATCTCTTAATGAAGAGTTTACATAAGGAATAATATCCTTTTAAATAAATATGTGAAGATTATAGATTTATTTTATTGTACTTCTAAAATGTGGCTATGTGTTTAAATTATTTTCTTTAATAATTAGTATTGTAAAACATCTTACATGAATTATTCCTACTAATTTTCATTTGCTTAAATGGATAAATTAATTAATAAAAATGCTTTGCATTCATGTTGAGTTTTTATTTGTTGCAATTTATGATTGAAAAATAAAATTTAACTTAGCTCTAAATTAGACTTGAATTTTAAATTTAAAATAGAAAGCAGAAATTAGAAATATAAGCTAATATAATGGATCGATGTATGTTTGATCGGTTTGTTTGTACACGACATCCTTTAGGTAAAGTTGATACAAAATTAGGATTTCGTAATAAGATATTTAAGAAAATACTCCTTTCAGCTCGCGTATGACACCTAAAAATTAATTTAAAAATTTAAATAAAATATATTCTTATATTTATTTAAATTGAAGGTCTAATATGATTAGTACAAATTAATAACATAATTATTGGAATAAAAGAGATAAGTTAGAGTTCCTAACATATATGGTAGAATTGTAACAGATAAGTACTAGATTTGATCTGTCATGTAACAGATTTGGTTTCGAGTTTATTAGAGATCGTAATAGATAGGATATGATTGTAATAGATAAGTACCAGATTAGATCTGTCATGTAACCACCCATCTCCCAGCCTATATAAATATATGCCACCATAACACCTCAAGCCATCAATTATAGACTCATCCTCAATAGCCTCGCAGCAGCGCCGCCGCCATCCAAGCCATAGCAGTCCGCCGCCAACTAAGCTCGCAGCCATAAGCCTCCATAACCAGCTCGTCGAAGTTTGACTCTTGCCCAAACTATAGCGACAACTCCGGTGAGGAATTTCTCTCCGTTTGTTCATCTTTCGGGGCAACCCAAAACATCATCGTGACCAGTTTGGCGAGAGCTTCGTTACCGCGCTTCCGGTTCGTCGATCAGATCTCCAGTTCATCGTTAAAATCCGAGATGACCAGCAACAACGCGAGATTGAAGGGCCTTATCATATGGTAAGTTAATGGTAGTTTAAAGGTCTTTCCCATGAAATAGGCTTGATGTTTCCTGCCTAATAGATAACCACAACCATAGGCCCTTTTATATGCAAAAATGTCATGCATCATGAATATAACAGTAGGTACAATCATGATAAGTTGGCAACAGCTAGATCATGCATTTATAAACAAACATTTCCCACCGTCATGTCAACTATTTCTATGCAGCCCTAATAATTTATTAAAAACGTGATATCTTCTATGTCAAATAATTTGTTTTAATCTGTTCAAGTTGTGTTAGGTTCATATTAGTTTTTGCGTAAGTAGTAATAACATTGTTTTGACTATGTCACATGTTTTAATTAATTAATTAATGTTAATTAGTTAGATAATCTAGTTAATCTAATTTATAGTTCTAACAATATTTTATAAATAATTGTTAATGATTAATACAACCACAAATATTTTAGTTTAATACCTCCTTAGTTTAAATCCAATATCGGTTAGATCCCATCTATTAGATTTATTGCGCCTAAAATATCGTTTTATCCATAAATTCTTCGTTTTAACTCTGATTATAATTGTTCTTGAACCTACGATCTCGTGGCGACGTGTAGAATATTCTTACGCAATTTGTTCCTATAGTTTGGTGTAATGTTATCATATCCATTATTTGCTTGATTGTATGTATTGCTACGAGTAGAGGTGAGGTGACGAGGAACCCAATGCTCAACTTTTGGGTCAGCATCTCGACAACAGGTTATCGCAAGTAAAAGGCAAGTTGTGTTCTTGATCACTTTTTCTTTACCTAATAATGTTCCCGTTAATCACTGTGACATGCTCAGGTTAATTTGATGGGACCTAATATGCTACCTTAGTTTTGTTTACCCCACACCTTGCAAATAAATGAACTATTGGGCAGACTTGCTATTGCTCTACCTAGTTTGGGATGAATATTATATCTGAATTAGCATAATGTTCCATTATTATTGTTGTTTAATTATTGTTCATGATAAGACTATTGTGTTAATTGGAACATGGAGCTTAACTTGAGATAACAGTGCTACCACAAGGGTGGAATGGGACGTCCTTGGCTGACTAATTAGGAAAGCTAGTGAAGAACTACCTTACCAAAAGGGGCAAGGGCGATAGAGTTGCAGGGAGGTTCTTGGGTCGATCATGCTGCGATGTCTTTTCAGACAAGGGATTCCTATATTATTGTTCTCATGAAATTGTAGCAGGTTTTCTGAAGCTAGTGGAACTTTGTAAAGGCCTCAAAGTGGATCCCTAGCCATGCACCTTAGAAGTGTATAAGGGCCTTGCAAACCCTCGCTAGACGGGATACACAACTTGTGGGTAAAGGGCACAACCTCTGCAGAGTGTAAAACTAGTATATCAGCCGTGCTTACGGTCAAGAGCGACTTAGGACTCTCGCATGATTAATTTATGGAATTAAGTTTAATCTGTCATTTGCATTGCTTTGTGGGATTTATTATTAATAATGATTTATTATTTTATTGTGATAATATCTACTTATACTTTGTAACTGCTAATAAAATTTTGATCAACTTGTTAAAAGCTATGCTCAACCTTAACCATTCTCTTTGGTAAGCCTTACACTTCACATGAGCCCCCACCATAAGTGAGCTCATGCACATTATTCCTCACAATTTGTTGAGCGATGAACGTATGTGAGCTCACCCTTACTGTACTCACACCCCCAGGTCAAGAATAGATACCGCAAGATAAGGAGCATGAAGGATGTCGCGATGAGTTGTGAGAGGTCTAGGCTATCGTCTCCCAGTCAAATATGGATGCGGGGGATCATTGTCTTTGTATGATGTAATTATTTAGCTATTTTGTACATAACTTCTATTATATAGTAAAGATGTGACATTCATTACTATACCATGAGTCATCATATGTGTGAGACTTGATCCTAGCACATATTTGAGACGCATCCGGGTTTGCCCCTGTGACAGACAGTCTGGTGCTACAGCCCAGAGAGCCCCTAGTTGCGGGCTCTCTACGCAGACTGCTTGGTGGCTCACCGAACTGGTACTGTTCACTGTCCGGTGCACCACCAAAGCGCTGGTTGACTGCCCACATCATGGATTTCTTCATTGTTTCTTTTGGGCTTCTTTTGTTCTTGAGTCTTAGACTTCTACGTATCTTTTAGGTCTTCTTGTGAGGCATTGCATCCTTAGTGCCTCAGTCCAATCCTCTTCGCATCCTGTGAACTATAAACACAACCACTAGCAAACATATTAGTCCACAGGTTATATTGATCATCAAACACCAAAATCATTCAAACAAATGGGCGGGGGTCCATTTTCCTTACAATCTCCCCCTTTTGGTGATTGATGACAACACAACCAAAGCAAGCAAATATAACTAACTTTTTTTATTAAAATATGCAGTCTACTTGCTAGAATGCATGAATGTCCCCACAATGTGAGATTATGGACTTAAGTCTCCCCCTAACGCCATAATCCACAAACTTATTGTTTTAGACCATAGATACTTGTATAACCAAAACCACTTGTAAGATCAAGATTTTAAAATTTTAAATTGGGTGGTGTTTGGTGTTTGATATATTTTGAATTGCTTTGGACCCTAAAACTTCTCCCCCTTTGGAATCAAACATCGAAAAGGAAGACATTAAAAGCATATAGGAAGCAATTAAAACTTGCCCTCTAACAGATTTACTACTTGTATTTCTAAAAGATTATTCCCCTTAAAAGAGTATTCCCCATTTGAAGAAGTATTCTCCCCCTTTGTCATAGACGAAGATATACTCCCCCTGTCGGAGATCCTCTAGTTAGGAAAAGCACATGACAAAGAGAGGGACAATACATGATTGATTAGACTAACTCCCCCTATGCATAGGTAAAAGAAATATTTTGAAAACATATGCATTTATAGCACCACATGAAGCATAAAATTTGTAATATAGTATAATCAAATTCTAGAGAAGACATGTAAATGATACCAATTGTGGAATGAAACCACTTGTGGAATCAATTGAAAATTCTTGTAGATTTCCAATGGAAGCTTATTGGCTTTCTCCGGGGACTCCATTTTCCTTCAATGAGACTACTACACATAATAGACTTTAAAACAAGTATTTGTCTCAAAGACTTAGATTATAGATTAACCTCCCCTGAAAGTGTGCATACAAGTTTTGAATACTTGTAGGAGACTTGCACTTTGATTTTGATATCAAGAGGGGCAAATTATCTATAACCTGAGCATTGACACATATAAGTCAAAATGACACCATTTGGAGAATACCACTAGTAGGATATAAACTTTGAAGAATTAGTGTCATTTACTTAGGAATGTTAAATAAGCTATGTGACATGCTTAACTAAATATTTTAAACCATGTAGGTTTGCTCAAGAATATGAATTGAAAACAAGCATTCCTACCATATGATTGACCTAGTATGCATGCAATTATAACCAAAAGTAAATACCACATGTAAAAACTAGGCATGTAAGCTAAAAACTAGATATAAGAGAATAGATACTCATATCTAAAAACAAAGAAATGTAATAAATCTAGTTACCTTAGTCATGGGTGGGAAATTTGGGTCCAAAGTATTCACTAACCCACTTAGCAATAGACTTGATCCAATATGATGCATCCCATGATGTACATCCCAATTTTGCCAAGACTCCAAATTTCCCAAAGTCCTTTGGACTTCTCACTTCCGTATTGAGATCCAAACCTTCTTGGTGCTTTTCATGGTTGAGATAATCTCCTTTGGCACCCAGAAGTGTGTAGCCCTTTTCCTTTGTTGGCTTGCTTGTTAGCCTTGATTGCTATCACATTTCCATTATTTTTCTTCTTAATCAAATATGGTGTAGCAGCCTTTTTGTCCACCTTGTTGATGTAGGTGTTGGAGATTTTGTCTGTTGGCTTGAGCTCTTGCTTTTGCTTATCCCCGGTTCTTCACATTGCATTGGTAAGACTTGTGGACTTCCTTATGGCATATCCTACAAATCATAGTTTCTCCCTCCATAGGCTTGTTCACTCCCACGGTGGTGTTATCCTAAGAAGGTTGGATTTGTTTGGCTTTGTCTTTCTTGTCATACAAGGTCTTGCCAAAGCGAGCCACTTCTTGTCTTAATTGCTCATTCTCCTTTGCAACCAAATTTGAACATGTTTCTATAACAACGTTCGAAACAAGAGCTTGATTGCAGGGATTAAAATCATTAATTAAATCAAAGCAATAAGTAGAAGCATTTTTCTTAATAATTTCAGGAATTTCAACTAAAGATACTCCTGGGGTGCTACCGATGTTTTCTAGCTTAGTAGTTAGCTCATTATTGTGTATGCTAAGAATTTCAATTTTCACTACTAAGTTTTCAATAGCTTCTTGAGAGCTAGCTAACTTAGCCTTAAGTTTTTCATTCTTTTTGATAAGGCTACCATCGGTAGTTGAGGATGGAGCAATAAACTCTATTTGCTCAATTCTAGTTGTTAGCTCACAATTCAAATTTGAAATGTTTCAAATTTTTCTAGCAAGCATTTATAATCATTTTGAGAGCTATTAAACTTATTTTTCAAAGTTTTAAGTTGAGTCTTTTGTTTAGTGCAAACATCCTCAAAAAACTTAACGACGTGTGCAGGTTCATCTACGGATGGCTTTCCCTCATCATCGCACTCACTATCACTGTCATCATAAAGGATGGGATACTTGTTTTACCTCTTGCCATAAGGCATTTGTGAGATGACCGTGAAGAGCATGATGAAGAGCGGTGGTTGCGAGTCCTTGGAGGATCATCTTTGCTTGAAGAATCATCCCAAGTTTTGACACTTGTGAGTGTCTTGCCTTTGTTCCTCCTCTATTTGGGTTCGACCATATTTGGATAGTTGTCCCTAAAGTGGCCCTTCTCCCCGCATGCGAAGCATCTTCTCTTTCTTTACTTTTTTCTGACAATGTTAAAGAGAAGATCCTCGACCTACAGGGGCACACCCATTAGATTGATCTTGCGAATCATCCTCATTATCTTTCCGACGCGTCGGATTGTTTCTTTGTCCTCGGAGGATGATGTTGAGGGTTGATCATTGTTGGTCACTTGTTCTCAAAAGCTACGAATCAAGAATAAGGAAACACAAATGTTAATGGTTAAAGACCTTCGTCCTTCATAACATTATCTCCCTTAGGATATAATGATCTTCGGACGAAGGTCACGAAGGACATACCTTCTTCATTGCAATATACAAAGATATAAACATGATTGTATGAAACATAGAGAAAGCATGAATAATCATTTTAGATCATTAGATTATTCATATTATCATCATATATCTATGAACAAACATCAATGATATTAAATTACATTTGTACCTTCGGCTTGACAGAAGGTAAAAATCCGAGAGTGACGTGTGAGTGATTACAAGTTCGTGTGAACAGTGCGGGGGTACTGTTCATCTATTTATAGGTACGGGACACAGTCTGGACAAAATTACATTAGTGTCCTTGATAACTAATCATAACCATGACACAAATTATCAGGGGCTAAGCGGTATTTTCCACTTTAAGTCGGTGATGCCCTTCGTCTCAAGCGTATCATCATGCCGAAGCTCTTTCAATTGTAGCTTCGGCATATATCTTCATGTCGTGCCTGCTTGCATATCATCTTGCCGAAGGTGTTTTTGCTTAGAGGACCTTCAGTGGAAAAGAAGGCCCCCAACAATCATCTTTATCATCATCACATTCTTCTTCATCTTCTTCACTTGAGGAGCTTGGAGTGGGAGCCTTCTTCTTGCCTTTCTTTTCATTATATGCAAAAGCATATGGCCTTGAAGAAGTTGGCTCCTCTTGACCCATCTTTCGTGACATTTCAAATGCCACAATCTTTCCAATCACAATTGTCGGGGTCATTGTACTCAAGTCCTCCATGTTGTGAAGAATGGTGATGATGCTCCCATATCTTTGTTATGGCAGTAGGGAGATAATCTTCCTCATAATGTTCACATCACCTAGCTTATTAATTCCAATAGAATTGAGCTCATTGATAATTAGATTCAAACGAGAATACATGTCTCTAACAAGCTCATTATCTTTCATAGCAAAATTTTTTTAATCATTTATGACTAGGCAACGTTTTTGCTCACAAAGATTGGATGTGCCGTTATGGAGCTCATGCAATTTTAGCCAAATCTAATTAGCAATTTTTAATGTAAAAACTTGATTAAAAAATTCCATGCTAAGAGATTAATACAAGCAATTTTGGCTCTAGTATTCAAATGAATTTCTTTTTCCTCACTCGTGGTGAGCTTCTCGGAATTTTTAGGTGGTTTCATCCTGTCACAAGTGACTCTCCAAACACCTAGATCAATGGCTCTAGGTAACAAGTCATTCTAGCATGATAATATGGGTAGTTAGTGCCGTCGAAGTGTGGTGGTCTATGGGTATCCATCCCCTTCCTCTAAAAAGTGTCGGCTCGATTAGCGGTGAAGCTAAAATGTTTCAAGGAGCCAAATCGGGCTTTGATACCACTTGTAGGAAACGGTGACGCCTAAAAGGGGGGTGAATTAGGACTTCTAGAAACTATTCTCTAAACTAGGCCACAATTAAATCCCTAGAACAAAACCTATGCAAATAAACAATCTACAATGTGCAAACTAGGTTTTGTGTAAGTGTTGCTATCTCTACCGCAAAGCCTAAGTTTTAATCCTAAATAATCTAACTAGAATGGCGAGATTGAAACTTAAATACTTAATATAAATGCAGAAGGTAAAGAGTAAGGTAGAGATGCAAACTCTAGTGGATGACGCTGGTATTTTTACCGAGGTATTCGGAACCACACAAGGTTCCGACTAATCCTCGTTGGTGCCCCTATGCAAAGGGTAGCCCAGGCGAGGGTTAAGCACCTCGGTCGAGTAACTCCGTAGAGAGCCACGAGCCTTCTCCACCCACAAGTGGTGCTCCACTTCTGGCTCCTCTCGTACGCTCCCCGCCGTCTCCACTATCGAGCTTCCGGCCGAAAACGCTGCGGGCCTCGTTCCCTCCAGTACACGGTGGCGGCTGTGACACAAACTCGGTTGTCACGGTTTCGCAAGACTCTCGCCCCACTCGGTACAATTACAACGACTCGCGCAAGAGCCAAGGAGTTGTGTAGTTTTTCTAAACTCACTCAACTATCTAGGATTCACCTAGAGCAAGCGCATAAGCGGTCCAACTAAACTAAGCACTTCGCAAAACACCTATGCTAATCACCGAGTGATTCTATTAAGCACTTGAGTGTATGGGCACTTGGAAATGTCTATAGTATGTCTTGGTATGTTGATTGGGCTCCCACACGTTCAAATGGCCGGTTGGAGGGGTATAAATAGCCACCCCTCAATTATAGTCGTTGGACAGAAAATCTACTGCTTTTGTTGTTGGGCGCACTGGACATTATGGTGCACACCGGACATGCATGTACAGTGCCCTAACCACGTCAGCCGTCCGTTGAGGTCTGTAGCAGTCGACCGTTGGATCCGACCGTTACCCAGACTGTCTGGTGGTGCTACAGCCCCGAGAGCCCCTACTTACGGGCTCTCTGCGCAGACTGCCCGGTGGCTCACCGAACAGTCTAGTGTGCCACCAAAGCGCCGGCTGACTGCCCACTTCATAGATTTCTTCACTGTTTCTTTTGGGCTTCTTTTGTTCTTGAGTCTTGGACTTCTACATATCTTTTAGTTCTTCTTTTGAGGTGTTGCATCCTCAATGCCTCAGTCCAATCCTCTTCACATCCTGTGAACTATAAACACAACCACTAGCAAACATATTAGTCCACAAGTTATATTGATCATCAAACACCAAAAATCATTTAGACAAATGGGCCGGGGTCCATTTTCCTTACAAACAACAAGCAATGACAAGGTGTCAGAGTTAGATTTATACATGACTGAGCTAGTGAAGGTCAATGACAATGAAGCAACATTTGATGTCCTTTCATGGTGGAAAGGGCAAGTGACAAATTTTCCTATTCTTTCAACCTTTCTTGTGATGTAATGTCTATGCAAGTTTCTACTGTTGCCTCGGAGCCTGCATTTAGCTCCGGTGGACGCAATGTTGATGCATTCTGTTCAAGGCTGAAACCAGAAATTATCGAGGCATTGGTTTGTTGTAAAGATTGGAAGATTTCTTCAGATAAAGGTATTGTTAAATTTGTTATACTTATAACTTTATGATTCACATCATCATTCATGTTTTTTGTTAATTTCAGATTTGGAGATTGAAATTAAAGCCTTAAGTGAAGCTATGAATGCCGTTGACTAGGAGGAAGATTTTATAATTGAAACTTGAGATGTTCAAGTTCAAGTTACCATGGACTATGGTTGTTGGAACGATATTTTGTTGTTTGCACTTCACTTGTTGTGTTGTTCTAGATCGAAATCCATACATGATCAAATGACTCTATCCATTGTAATGTGAAAGTGTTGAACACTTGAACATGTTAATTAGTGTCTTCTATCCACTATTTGTTATATATTTGTGGACTTGTGGATTGTGCCTAAAAGAGGGAATATGTTGCTGATTTTTAAAAAAAAATGTGTTGGTTCTATGATGATCTTGTGATTATTATCGGTTTACTTTTCTATATTTGAGCTATCATGTATATGATTATGTATCTCTTATTTTATTTGTTTATTGGACGGTTGGGTGATTAATATTACGGGGACGAACTACCCGATAAATATAAGTTATTTAAAGATTCTTATAAAGACAAAAATTATAAAGATTTATGACACATGACAGATATAGTATGATTATATATTTAATAGAGAATCTAATAGTATACATCACTACCGGAATCAATCGCTTTGCCGAGTGCCTGAAGCACTCGGCGAAGCCTTAAAAACACTCGGCAAAGGCTTTGCCGAGTGTTACACTCGGCAAATAAGGCTCGGCAAATAGTGCATCGGCAAAGCCTTCTTTGCCGAGTGCTTTTTCTCGGGCACTCGCCAAACCTCTTTGCCGAGTGCCAGAGAGCACTCGGCAAAGAAAAGCGACTGTTACGGCGCCGGGTGACGGAGACGGCGGCTTTGCCGAGTGTCCCTTGTGACACTCGGCAAAGAAGTTATCTTTGCCGAGTGTCTTCCAGGCAGCACTCGGCAAAGAATCCATCTTTGCCGAGTGCCACTTGGGACACTCGGCAAAGAACCCGCTAGGGAGGGTCCCCATGTCAGGTTCTTTGCTGAGTGTTCTGTGCGGCACTCGGCAAAGCCGACCTCTTTGCCGAGTGCCAGCGACATAACACTTGGCAAAGAACCTAAGTCGGTGCCCAGGTCTGTGCTCTTTGCCGAGTGTTATGACCCAGACACTCGGCAAAGCGCCTCTTTGGCGAGTGTTACACTCGGCAAAGTGACCAGTATATACCTTTTTTATTTGTTTTTTGTATTCCATCCACACAAACAGAAGATATCACATATATATCACATATATACATCACATATATCATCACAGACATAAATAGCCAACACAAACATAAAACTATCACCACAAACATAAATATCCATCATAAAGATAAGTGTTCAACACAAGTATTAAACACAAACATAAGTCTCAAACGTCGCAAGCTCTCACATAAGTATCAAACACAGACATAAGTATTATACATAAGTTCTGAAGTCTAAAACAATGAAAACACAACACTCATGGAGGTGGGCGGTTTGACCGGGGCTGCGTTGGGCTGAACCCTTCCGGAGGGTTGTTGGATGCCGCCCCAGATTGGCCCTACACAGAGAAGAGATTGCATGTGTTATACCAGATGCATTACAAACATCTAACTACAATTTTGATACTCACAGGAGTGTGGAAGAGAGTAGGGTCAACTGGGGGGAACAATGGAGGTGGCGGAGCGATGCCCTGTGCGGCGCCAAGGCTCTGCATGTACTGGAACATCTCCGCCATCCTCTGATCAGCCGCCGCCCGCTCCGCCATTATCCTTGCCTCCATCTCTTGACGTTCCCTCCTCTCTTCTTCTAGTTGGGTCTGTAATATTACAAGCCAACGTTATAGTAACTCAAAGAGAAGGTATATAACTCAAGAAAGGACGAGTTACCGAAGCACTAACCTCGAGTTGCTGTATGCGATGCTGTGAGCTGTCGTGCCGAGGTCGTATGGCTGGACTCGAGCCCGTGCTCCTTGCTCTCACCTGAGACAGTGGGAGTGGAGGACGAGTCGATTGCCCCGTCGGCAATCCAGTACCGCCCATGTCTCTTGCCTCCTCCGACCCTCATGAGCACATCGGGGTCGATCGGCTCGGTGCTCGGATCATAGTCTGGGCCATGGACCTCCTGCGCCATGGCGGTGTAGTCATGGAGGCGGCTGTAGACGGCGGGGTTGGTGTAGGCCTCGGGCCCATCATCCGGGTTGTAGGTGACGTCGGACGTCGCCTTACCCTTATGGGCCATAGCATAGGCCGAGAAGGTGGAGCAAGGCCTGCCACCATGTGACGCTGACTGCAACGAAAACCAACGAGATAGTTAGAAATAATATCTAACTTAGTGCTATATATCTAAATAAAAAAGGTGGCGTACCCATGCTTCGGCATATTGGCCCAGGCTCCGGCTGCCTTGGTGGTGGGAGGGGCCTTGCATCATCAAACGTCGTTCCCGGCTAGCAGTGTGCGCCTCGTCCCACTAAGCCGAACACCACCTATCCACCATCTGCTCCCAGCACAGAGGATGTGCGGCGCACCAATGTGGAATCATCTACAAAGTAAACACATAAAGTGCATATCAGAAGATAAAATAAAATTCATGCATGGAGTACTGGTACCAAACATGCATGACTTTACATGCAGGTACTGCTCCCTGGTCAACGACATGGTTCGGGCTTGAGGTTTGGTCACCTTCTCCCCAAGGACGGAGCCGTGGTAGGTGATGATGGCCTGGATGCGGGCCTCATAGTGCATGTCCACGACAAGCTTCTTACAGCTCGTGGTGGCCACCACATCCGCCCTAGCCTCGTATCCAGCATCGCATCTGAAGAAATCCTGCATACAAAAACGATGTATCCATACATTATTTCAAGAATTTGCAACGAATGCGACATATTTTACATTATACTAAGACTTACCCACAGCTCTTGCTTCACCCGCTTCGCCTTGTTATTGAATTCCCTGCCGTCCCGGTCTACTGCATCGGGGGCGACGGCGTAGTGGTCGAAGGTGAAGGCTGGGCCCGTCACTCCGGCGTACTCCACAAGTCCAGGGAAGTGTTCTCTGCACAGCAGGCCGAGGATGTTATTGGGGGGGCGACGATGACCCCCAGCATAATCCAAAACCGTCCAAGACCTGTCCAAGTGATAAATAAAATGTATTAGTTTATATTATGATTTTGGACACATAATATGAACAAGAATGAAGAACATAAAGTTACATACCTCTCCCCTTCCGGCCGAATCAGCGGTCGTCTGTCCCGAAGTATGGGACGCGGTGGGAGACTCGCGGGGCCTCGCAGGTAGATGCTCCTCGAACTGGAGCCGCCTGAACCTGAGGCGTCCTGCTGCTGGTCGTCGTCGTCCTGAGGCGCCGCCTGCTGCTGCGCTGCCTGCTCTGCCTCGTCCTGTTGCGCTGCCTGCTCTGCCTCGTCCGCCGTCCTACTGCTCCTCCCCCTCCTCCTCCTCAGGAAACCGCCCACCATATTTGTCCAACAACCTGCAATTAAGAGTAAACAAATAAGCACATATAAAAAGATGTATTTAAAAACAAGTGCGAAATAAAAAGTCATATAGCATTACATCTATTAAAAATAATCTTCATATGTGTCGGGGTTAGCCGGATCATAACTCTCATCATCACTATCAAGCATTTCAATCTCAACACCATCAGAAGACGCAACCTCGTCATTAATGTCATTGCCTTCAAGGATTACTAAGTCATTATCATTTTGCACCTCATCATCCTCCTCATCAACAACCATTTCAATATCTACGTCCATTCCGATAGCTTCAGTTAAGTCTATCTCAAATCGCCCTTCTAGCCCATCTTCTTGGAAGAACTCTCCATCATATGTGTCCGGGTCTAAGTTGTAATCTTCATCGTTAGGAACAGGTAACCTCCCGTGCGGCGATACCTTATACACAACATCCCAACCCTTAAGATGTTCTTTCGTTTGACACGCATATGGGAGATAATACACTTGTGTGGCCTGTTGGGCCACGATATAGACATCGTCTCCTGCTAAGGTGGAATCTTGTCGAATTTCGACTATCCCAAGATTAGAATGTGTCCGTCTCGTCACTTGAGGGTCAAACCAATGACATTTGAATATCACTGGAGTAAGAGGTTTGGAACCATAAAAATTGAGCTCATATATTTCTTCGATTCGTCCAAAATAATCGACATTGTCAAGGCCCGGCGTAAAGACTCCAGAACACGTTGTTTTCCGATTGGGCCGACTTTTGTCGTAATGTGTTGTGCGAAAATGGTATCCATTGACGTCATACCCAGAATATTTCTTGACCCTATAAACAAAGCCGTTGGCTACTTGTCTCAACTCGGCACTCATAGACGGATCTCTTTGGCCCTACAAGTATTCGCAAGTTAAAAGACGCTAAATTGAGTTCAAAGACGTATCTCTTTTACAAACTAAGCACGTACCTTACGTTTGAACCAGGAAATGAAATCGGGCAACCCATTTCTCGCACCCTTTCTAAGAAGAGCGTCATATTCCTGTGGAGTGGGGTCCCTTGATCGACGCCAGAATTCATGAAGAAATTGTTCCATGTATGGCGTCACCTCTTCAAGGTTGGTCAGTACGTATAGCATGATATGTCTCCACTCTTCATGTGTCAGGGTCTTGGTGGTCGAGCCACTTGCGCTTCCGAGTTGGCCTCGAAATATGCTAAGGTTCAATTCATTGCCGCCATCATTGTAACGAGGGGGTGGATTATGCACGCTCGACAGTTTGTCACCATAATAAGTTGTTGTGAAGTTTGAGACCTCCTCTAGAATGTATGCCTCTGCAATGGAAGCCTCGATTTTGCATTTATTTCTACATTTCTTTCGAATAGTCTTTAGACATCTCTCGATTGGATAGCACCAACGTCCCTGCACGGGGCCCCCCATTCGTGCCTCATAGGGGAGATGAAGAATCAAATGCTGCATTGGATTGAAGAAGCCGGGTGGAAATATCTTCTCAAGCTTACACAGTAACACGAGGGCCAATCTTTCCAAGTCTGCAACCACGGTCTGAGATAACTCTTTTGCACAAAGCTGGCGGAATAAATAGCTCAACTCTGAAAGCGCTAGCCAGACATGCTCAGGGACATAGCCTCGAACCATCGCAGGAAGAATCCGTTCGATCCATATGTGGAAGTCATGACTCTTCATCCCTAAGACTCGCATAGTAGATAAGTTCACCCCCCTACTCAGGTTAGCTGCATACCCATCAGGGAACATCAACATCTTGATCCACTTAAGTACTTCCTTCCTCTGGGCCCTGCTTAGGACGAAAACGGCCTTAGGCCTTCTCCACGTCTTTCCGCCACTTGGCGGCTTCATCTCTAGTTTTGGTCTATCACATAACGCTGCCAGATCCACTCTTGCCTTCACATTATCCTTTGACTTATCAGGAATGTCCATAATTGTTGCCCATAGTGCCTCAGCAACATTCTTTTCAGCGTGCATCACGTCAATGTTGTGTGGAAGGAGCAGGTCGTCATAATAGGGGAGCCGAGTCAAGCCAGACTTATGTGTCCACATATGTTGCTCACCATATCCCACAAAACCACCTTCTGTATTGGCCACGAGCCCATCTATCTGTTGACGAATTTCGGCACCAGTCATCGTTGCAGGTGGGCGGTCTGTCACTACGACACCTTTCGTAAAGTTCTTGATGTCTAGGCGGAATGGATGGTCAGCAGGAAGAAATTGTCGATGTTTATCGAAGGACGAATATTTGCCACCCTTTTTCAACCAAATGAACCTAAGAGCTTCCTTGCAAACTGGGCATGGGAACTTACCGTAAACACACCAGGCACAGAATAGCCCATACACCGGTAAGTCATGCATGGAGTACTGGTACCAAACATGCATTCTAAAGTTTGTCTTCGTAGCTCGGTCATACGTCCATACCCCTTCCTCCCAGGCACGTACCAATTCATCGATCAAAGGCTCCATGTACACGCCCATTTTGTTCCCCGGATGTCCGGGAATTATCAACGACACGAATATATTCTGCCTTTGAAAGCACACACCAGAGGGGAGATTGATTGGGATAATAAACACGGGCCAACATGTGTATGGGGCAGCGCTCATTCCATAGGGATTGAACCCATCTGTGGCCAACGCAACACGTACATTACGAGCCTCTTCGGCTTTCTCACGGTGAATGTCATCAAAGTGTTTCCATGCTTCACCATCTGATGCGTGCACCATCTTGTCAGGATTGTATCGTTTTCCATTTTTGTGTCATGTCATCTGTTTCGCGGATTCCTCTGTCATGTAAAGACGCTGGATCCTCGGTATGAACGGAAGGTGTCGTAGGATTGTCAAGGGGATGTCGAGCTGCCTCTTCTGTCCATCACCAGAGTCTACCTCCATAAACCTAGACGAATTACACTTGGGACAGTACTTTGCCTCCGCGTATTCTTTCCTAAATAGCACGCAGCCCTTCGGACAAGCATGAATCTGCTCATACGTCATCTTGAGTGCACGAAGTAGTTTCTGTGCTTCGTACATGCTCTTTGGCATAACATGATCATCCGGAAGCAGACTCCCAATAACCGTCAACAAGCCATCGAATGCATCTCTACTCATGCTGTACTGCGACTTGAACGCCATTACACGCCCAATGACATCCAGTTGAAAAACCTTTGTCTGGCCGTGAAGGGGCTTCTGTGCCGTGTCGAACATGTCGTAGAACGCCTTTGCAGTCGGCTCTGGCTCGTCATCCATACGTCCTCCCGTGTACTGTGCCTCCTGATAGTCGTTCAACATATCCGCTACCCCCGCATCCGCGTCATAATCCTCGACACGTTGTCTCAACACCTCCTCTCTCGTACGATGCGCTTCACCATGAAATATCCACCGAGTATAGCCCGGCGTAAATCCATTTTTCCAAATATGTTTTCTTTTCCGGTTGTCACATTTGCTGCACGGGCATGGGACTAGACTTGCTCCTTTAGCAGCTTCGCCATATGCCCGTTCCACGAAATCATCGGTCTTTCTAATCCATTCAGTGGTGACATCATTCCTTCATCTACGGCCTTTGTACATCCACTCACGGTCCTCCATCCTCTAACAGAAGCCTAGCAACAGAAAATTTCGGCAGCACCTCCCCTGCACGGGGAGGTTTCAAAATCCTGCAAATAAAACTATCAGCACGATGGCTGACATCCACGCATAATTCAACGGCACGATGGCCGGCAATCAACAATACTACATATTAACCTAATCATACACGTATATAATTAACTCAATATTAAAACTAATCATTTCATATAAATCATACACATATAACATAAATCAAGCAATCACCTTGGAGGTTTCGTCGCGGGCGAGGCGACGAGGCGCGGGCGAGACGATGGGTCGCGGGCGAGGCGCCGGGCGGGCGATGGCACGGCGAGGAAACGGCGGGGGCACGGCGAGGAGCGCAGCGGGGGCGGTGGGCGGGGGCACGGCGGGGGCGGTGGGCGGGGGCACGACGAGGAGCGCGGCAGGGGCACGGGCGAGGGCGAGGGGCTAGGCGAGGGGCACGACGGGCGAGGGCGAGGGCACGGCAAGCGAGGGGCACGACACGGCGGGCGCGGCTGCGGCGTCGCGAGCGCGAGGGCACGGCGGGCGCAGCTGCGGCGAGCGCGAGCGCGGGCACGGTGGGCACGGCACGGCGAGCGCGGGCACGGCGGGTACGACACGGCGAGCGCAAGGGCACGGCGGCGGCGGCGAGGGCGCGACGACGGTGAGGGCGCGGCGGTGGCGTTTGAGTGAGTGAGTGAGAGAGAGAGTGAGGAAGAAGCGTTCGGCCGTTGGTATGTAGGGCGCTTTGCCGAGTGCCCGTGATCTGGCACTCGGCAAAGTTTTTTTTTAATTTTAAAATACACTTTGTCGAGTGCCAGATCGCTGACACTCGGCAAAGCTGTCTTTGCCGAGTGTCGCCCAGGGGACACTCGGCAAAGACTCTTTCCCTATTCTTTGCCGAGTGCCACGCAGTTGGCACTCGACAAAGCTGTCTTTGCCGAGTGTCTTAATTAGACACTATGTGTAGAAACCTAGAGGACTACACATGAAATCATAGAGTTTCAATGTGGATCTCTTAGGTTTCTACACATAGTGTCTCACAACTTTCTCCAAACATTCTAAAATTTTTATCACAGCCTGTACATATGATATCATGACACGTGGACAAGTTTCATGATTTTCTGACTTTGTTTGTGTTTTATACAATTTTTAAACATGTGGATGCCAAGTTCACGGCCATGTTTAGTGAGCATGTTGCTCGAAGTTTCCGATACGCTTCTGAAATCGGTCGTAACTTATGCTAAGTAACATGAATATCATTTTTTCATGCACGGTTTTCCAAGTTTCGAGTGACCTGCAGTTCAAATTTGAATTTTCCGAAGAAATTCAAATAAACGAACTAAATCTACTAACGATTGAAACTCTGTTATAATTGTCCACAAATGATACATGTAGGTCTACATAGTGTAGGAACATACCATAAAAAGTTTGGGAGACAAAATAAAAAAAATAAAAATATACTTTGCCGAGTGTCTAGAGATGACACTCGGCAAAGCCTCTTTTGCCGAGTGCCTACTATGTGACACTCGGCAAAGAAGACTCTTTGCCGAGTGCCAACCGTTGGCTCTCGGCAAAGACTGACGGCCGTCAGCTTTGGGACGGCCGCTGACGGCCCTTTGCCGAGAGCCCCCTTTGTCGAGTGTTTGACACACGGCAAACTTGTCTTTGCCGAGTGGGGTCCTGTGCCGAGTGTCCAGCACTCGGTAAAGAGACTCTTTGCCGAGAGCCTAACTTTACCGAGTGCGGCTCTCGGTAAAGCCTTCTTTGCCGAGTGCCCGACAAAAGGCACTCGGCAAAGAATCCAACATTCGGCAAAGCCTCGGATTCCGGTAGTGCATGTGATATCGTAAATGTGATTACTTAATTATATAAATTTGATCAAACTTGAAAATAATTTGACTCTTAAAGAATTTTGGAATGATGGAGTATTATTGGGAGTGCAGTATTGGAGTTGGAGCTGGAACTCTTCTTAGGCTGGTGCCAATGGGGGCTAGAAGGGAGGCGAGAAGGGCCCTCTACCGCCCCGCGCGAGGCGATAGGCAGGCGAGAGGGAGAGAGAGGGCGACAGCACTCACGCCCGGCGAGAGCGGGCGATATCGCCCCGCTCTCGCCCGCGTTGGCGCGCGCGTCTGGGCGAGAGGGAGGCGAGAGGGAGGCGAGAGGGGGGCGACGCACTGACGGGGCGAGAGTGAGGCGGGCGAGAGTGCGGTGGCGCGACGTGATTGGTCCACGTGTGCCACGTGGACTAGCCGTTTTTTACCGTTTGGAGTCCAAAAAATTCGAAAAAATTGCAAAAAATCACAAATTTCATTCCCAATCCATCTATAAATATCCCTACCTGTTGGAGGTCATAATTAGATTTATGTAATTTTCTATTAATTGTTATGTAATTTTTTAATTGTCATGTACTTTTCTTTTAATTATTATACACTTTGTAATTTTAAATTCAATAAAAAATATTATGTTGTGTGATTTGTAAGCGTTGAAACAAATCTGTGTGAATTATTTAATCCTGAAATAGAAAAGCTGATGTAGCTATGGGCTGAGGCTATAGCCTGCTACAGCCTGTGCACTGGAGCAGCAGAGGCGAGAGTGGAGGCGAGAGCTGACGTGGCAGGGGCGAGAGAGAGGCTGTGCACTGGACTCAGCCTTAGAGTCTTGATGACTCTCCATGTGAGTAGCGTGGAGGTATTGCGCAGCTAGCCTAGCTATCTAGCTAGTAGCTGCAGCATCTCACCTGATGAGCAGCAGTGCACGTACGTCATTGCCGGCTCTGCTTGTGCTTGCTACCAGATATTTTGTACGCACATCATTGCCGGCTCTACTTTGCTACCAGATATTTTTATGCAGTGCCAAAGCCTGTCCTGAGTACACGTGGTCGCGTATCATTTGTTTTCCCCCTCCTCTTCCGTGCTCTTTTCTGCTTCAGCTCGAGATGTGTGTACACACTACACAGTCGCAATTGCTGACATTGGTCGTTTCTTCTATATATATATTGTGCAGCCTTCTCTACGTACATGTACGTAGAGAAGGCTGCACAATATATATATAGAAGAAACGACCAATGTCAGCAATGATGTGAGCTCGGTGTCCGTATGGGTTTATTGTGTTCCACTTCCACACCGCTTCGCCAACCGTTTTTATAAGCTGTCTTAAACTATTCTTTTTGTCTCTAAAAATACAGTCTCTGTTTTTTTTACGAATAAATGATGATAAATATAAATATAAACACAAACTACATTCATATGTTGATTGGTGGTGAATGCGTGTTTATTTAAAAAACGAATTATATTAATTTTAGAAGTTTAGAATGGTGAGTGGTAAGATATATATAAGCTGCGTAAATGAAGCAAAAACACAATCGGAATAAGAAACGTAGCTTTTTTTTATAAAAAATGTACATTATCTTTTATTAGCTTCTATAGCCGTCTTAGCTTGTTTTAGCCATAGATAAGATAATCAGGCTAAGAGCATCTTCAAGAGACTCTTTATTTTTGGCTCTCTATTTGACTTTTTATTTGCAATTTTATAAAAATTACACTTTATATGTAGCATTTCACTTCAGACTATTTATCTAGTTTTGCTAGTCAGGTGGCTAGCCAAATTTGGCTAGTGAGAGAGTCAATTTGAAGAGTCGGATGGCTTGGCTAGTCAGATAGATAGTCTGTTGGAGAGTTATTTTGTTATTGAATAGTTAAAATTTGGCTTGTCGATGCATTTAACTAGTTTTTTAGAGATGCTCTAAGCAAGACTAACGACATATGCTCTCCATCATGCCGACCCTGCCTGTCGACACGCACTGCACTACAGGTGTGGCCGCAAGCTAATCACACGTTTTTTGTTTTGTTTTTGGCCGCAAGCTAATCACACAACCCGGCCAGGCCATGTGCTACCGCTATGCTATATATAGATGCTACGTCCTACAAAATGGAGCCTAGTTTGGCCTTCCATGCACGTACACCATTTCCGAGGCGACGGTCACGTCGTTTGTCCACCGTCACGGGGTGGGGTCGTTGCGGCCGCGGAGCCACGCCACGAGTCACGACATCAACCCCATGCATGCATGCGTCCTCTGACTCTGACTCTAGGATCTTTGGCTCTCTTCTCAGTTCTCAACTTCTGAGATCGACTGTATAAAATCCTCCCACTCCCAGGTCCCAGCGCTCGCTGGTGGAAACATGCATTCTCCTAGGAGACGGCCGGCCGGCCCATACAAGCAGCAGAGGACGTGCCCAGCCTAGTACAAGTACTCTACACTAGCAACACTACTCTAGTTTATACACATGGAAAATCACGGCATCCACGGCCGGAGGCATCCTTTCTCCGAGTCCGCAATGGAGCACGACATGACCGCCACCGCAGGCGAGGAAGCATTGGAGGTGGAGCGGGAGGAGTTGAGCGACTCCGAGTCGGGCTGCGAGTCCATCGAGATCTCCGACCTGAAGCGCCGCATGTGGAAGGACCAGATGCTGCTCAGCAAGCTAGAGGGCCGCGCGGGCGGCTTCGTCGTCGGGGCGGGCCCGTCGTCGTCCAGGCCGCTTGCGCCACCGACGGCAGCGGGCGCGGGCGGGGACGAGGAGACCCCCGAGGTGCGGTGCCGGCGCAAGGCGATGCTGCGCGCGCAGGACGGCGTCCTCCGCCACATGCTCAAGATGATGGAGGCCTGCAACGCGCGCGGGTTCGTGTACGGCATCATCGACGAGGCCGGCGACCCCATGTCCGGATCCTCCGACAGCCTCCGCGGCTGGTGGAAGGACAACGTCAGCTTCGACCGGTCTGGCCCCATGGCGGTCACGGCGCCCACCGGGGAGAGCCCGCTGGGGGCCGCGTCCTGCCTCCACCGCCTCCAGGACATCCAGGACAGCACGCTGGGGTGCGTGCTCTCGGCGCTCATCCAGCACTGCGTGCCGCCGCAGAGGAGCTTCCCGCTGGACCGCGGGCTGGCGCCGCCCTGGTGGCCCACGGGGGACGAGGCCTGGTGGGGCTCCCAGGGCGAGGTCCAGGCGCACCAGGGCGTGCCGCCGTACCGGAAGCCGCACGACCTCAAGAAGGCGTGGAAGATCAGCCTGCTCAGCGCCGTCATCAAGCACATGAGCCCGCGCTTCGACCAGATGCGCAAGCTCGTGTGGCAGTCCAAGCGCCTGCAGCACAAGATGAGCGCCAAGGAGACGGAGACGTGGTCCAAGATCCTGCGCCAGGAGGAGACGCTCGGCCGCCGCCTCAAGAGCTCGCTCAAGATCACGCCCCTCGACGGCGATGGTGACGAGGAGGAGGAGGAGGACCGAGGCCTAGACGGCCTGGAGCACGTGGTCCGCGGCGTGCAGGACAAGCGCAAGCGAGAGCTCATCAGTACAGGAGGTAACAGCGGACAGAGCAGCAGCAGCAGCAGAGAGGTCGGGGAGCTGGTGGCCGGCCTCGTGGCGGATGAGGACGACCTTATTTGCCCGATCGACGAGCTCCTGAAGCGTTACTACAGCTGCGTGCCTGCTGGTCAGCACGACAGCGTCGTCGCGCCGGAGAACGAAGCAGGCATCATGACGATGCCTCTCGGAGAGCTCGACCTGTGCGGCGTCGTCGACGACGTGCCGGCAGACGTGCTGTTCGATCTCATCGCGAGCTGCTCGGGAGGGGACGACGCGTTCCGCCTGATGGAGGACTGACCGACTGAGCAGTGACTCAGCTAGTTGGTCCACACGCGTCGCTACGCAATAGGCTTGGGTGGGCGGCGGGAGGGATGACGTGGCGCGTTGCTGATGGATGTTAGCTAGTCGAACTATGACTAGGTACTATATGCTTGTTTCCGTTCCATTTCTTCTGAGCTTGTAGCCTGAGTAATCAAATGGACAAATTGAAACATCAATAGGGTAATTTCATGACGAACACATCACTCATCATATCTGAAATTGTTCAAGTTGAACCGCATAAGATTCAAGAGAAGATCCTGGTTAAAATATCAGGCGATTACTGTTTCCCGTCACAACACAATACATAATGAAGTTCGACTGTCTCTTGTAAAAAAAGATAAGCCCATCACATTAGTTTAGAAACTCAAATCCTGTTAGGATCTATATCTTTTTCGATGGTGAGCAATCCCAAAAAAATATTATTTGAATACAATATTTAATTATTTAGGGCTAGTTTGAAAAATTAGTTTAGTTTTTTTCTATCAATCCCTGTAAATCCTGTACAGAATTTAAGTTTTCAAACTAGTCTTTATGAGATTTTTTTTCTTCCTGGGTTTTACTCCTCTTGCTTCCAGATTAGCCTCGATTAAAATGTTCTCATATGTCATGGTCTAAATAATTTAGAGTTTAAAGAGTGAAGTGTTTCACAATCCTGATTTTTGTCTCCATTGCTTCTATGTCCTAAGTGTAAAACGATCAGTATGCCCTTGAGGCCAATGGCAGCTTATTAGCTGACCTAGTACGAGATAAAAGCAATGATGATACTAGTTTTTTAAATTCTTCTAATAGGAAGATTGTCACGTTAATATTTGATCCATAGGAAAATAAAATAACTAAAATTGAAGCACTCTTATTTTCTAAAATACATTCTAATCTAGATGGAGACAACCCATCACTAAAATCATAAAACAACATTAGTCTCATACATGAAATATCACATAAATAGCATTGCTTCTCCAACATATAAATGATAATTGAGATGGTTCGAGGACGATGTGAATATGTGATACCTAAACCGTGGCGTCGATGAGGGAGCTGGTTGCATTGGGGAGTTGTGAGTGCTCAACATGGCAAGGTGACCATAGGAGATGGACGGTAGATGGGTTCTAGCACTGATCAGTATCGGCCGTTTATGTGGCAATGGACGACAGTCGGTACCGGTCACCGTGGTCCCATCGTCGACCGACTATGGCGTGTGGTCGATTCGATGGCCGATCGGGCGTAATGATTGATACAAACCGGATTGGATTTGATTGGGCGTTAGGGTTTAGGATAAATTGATTTTGTTTATGAATTTTTATATGCATGGGAAATATAGACCATAAATAACTTCTTTATGAAATTAAAAACAATCTTAAGGAAAAATACATGTTTGTTGTCATTGAAAGGGAAATTGGGTTAACCATTTTCTATAATTAATTTTAGTGATTGACGACCAACACAAAAACATGGACTAACAAGTTTGTCTAGAATTCATGTATTATAGGTGCATAAGGTTCAACACAAACCAAGAAAGAAATTAGTTAGGGGTCACGATTCATTTGGAGCAAAGAACTTGAGTGTAATGAAAATTGGGGCACCGGACAGTGTCCGGTGCACCATCCCGTACGATTCCAAACCAGCCACTCTCGGAAATTCCAGGGCGCACTCCGCTATAATTCATCGGACTGTCCAGTATGCCACCAGACAGTCCGGTGAGCCAGCGGAGCAACGGTTCCCTGCGCCAACGGTCGACTCTGCAAAGTGCTATAGTGGGCAACAGTGCCGCGACAGAGTCAGAGCTCAGAAGTCAGAGGGCACCGGACTGTCCGGTGCCGCAAGAAGACAAAGCTCCAACGGTCGACCCAGCTTCGAACCCTAACGGTTGGGTGACGTGGCGGCGCACCGGACAAGGAACAGTGCCTGTCCGGTGGCGCACCGGACTGTCCGGTGCACCCATCGCTAGCAGCCTTCCCAACAGTTATGGAAGTGGTTGGGGGCTATAAATACCCCTCAACCACCTCATTCATATCCATCCAAGCATTCCAAACATCTCACTCAATACAAGAGCAAAAGACTCCACTCTAAGACACATCAAATAGATTGAACCCTCTCTAAGCCTCCAAATCAACTCAATTCCATTAGGGACTTGAGAGAGGGTGTTCTTGTGTTCTTTTATTGCTCTTGTTGCTTGGCTTGGCCTTTTTATTTTCCCATTCTTATTCTCAAGTGCTTTGTAAGTGAAGCAAGAGACACCAAATGTGTGGTGGTCCTTGCGGGGTCTTAGTAACCCGTGAGATTAAGGAAGAAGGCTCACTCGGTCTAAGTGACCGTTTGAGAGAAAGAAAGGGTTGAAATAGACCCGGTCTTTGTGACCTCCTCAACGGGGACTAGGTTCTTTGGAACCGAACCTCGGTAAAACAAATCATCGTGTTCACTCGTCTTGATTCTTGTTTGATTTGTTTTTCCCTCTCTTCGGACTTGAATTTAATTTTAACGCTAACCCCCGACCTTAGTGCGTGCTTAAGTTTATAAATTTCAGGTTTCACCTATTCACCCCCTCTAGGCGACTTTCAATTGGTATCGAAGCCAGTGCTTCATTAAGAGTTTAACCAACTCGAAGCGATATCTAGAGATCACGCAAAGAGGGAGATCATGACCGGCGAAAAAGCCGCAAGCTCAAGGAGGACTCTCTCAAGGGAGTTCGGCAACAAACATAAGGAGGATTCCTCTTCCTCCATCAAGTCGCATCGGAGAGGTGACAAGAAGAAGAAGAAGATGAAGAAGGTGGTCTACTACGAGACCGACTCTTCGTCACCCTCCACATCAAGCGCTGAGTCGTCCACTACTTCTAAGCGCCATGAGCGAAAAAAGTATAGTAAGATGCCCCTACACTATCCCCGTATTTCAAAGCGCGCTCCATTACTTTCCGTACCCCTAGGCAAACCACCATACTTTGATGGTGAAGATTATTGTATGTGGAGTGATAAAATGAGGCACCATCTAACCTCACTCCACGAAAGTATTTGGGATATTGTTGAGTTTGGAGCGCAGGCACCAAAGGTGGGGGACAAGGACCACGACTCGGACGAGGCCGCCCAAATTCGGCACTTTAACTCCCAAGCCACTTCTATATTCCTCGCCTCTTTATGTCGAGAGGAGTATAATAAGGTTCAAGGGTTAAAGAGTGCCAAAGAAATTTGGGATGTCCTCAAAACCGCGCACGAAGGGGACGAGGTGACAAAGATCACCAAGCGGGAGACGATCGAGGGAGATCTCGGTCGATTCGTCCTCAACAAAGGAGAAGAGCCGCAAGCCATGTACAACCGACTCAAGACAATGGTGAACTAAGTGCGCAACCTCGGGAGCACCAAATGGGATGACCATGAAATGGTCAAGGTTATTCTAAGATGCCTTGTTTTTCGTAATCCTACTCAAGTACAATTAATACGTGGGGATCCTAGATACAAACTAATGTCTCCCGAGGAAGTCACTGACAAGTTTATGAGCTTTGAACTAATGATCAAAGACTCCAAACACATTGTCAACTTGGAGCAAGGCGCCACCTCTACACCCAAGGTGCAACCCATTGCATTCAAAGCGATGGAAGAAGAGAAGAAGGAGTCTACACCAAGTAGGCTTCCAATCGACGCCTCCAAGCTCGACAATGAGGAGACGACACTCATCATCAAGAGCTTTCGCTAAATCCTCAAACAAAAGAGGGGGAAGGACTACAAATCCCGCTCCAAGAGGGTGTGTTACCATTGCAGTAAGTCCGGTCATTTTATAGCTAAATATCCAATTTCTAGTGAAAGTGACAGGGACGAAGACAAGAAGGGGAAGAAGAAGGAGAAGAAGAGATACTACAAGAAGAAGGGCGGCGATGCACACATATGTCGGGAATGAGACTCTGATGAGAGCTCCACCGACTCCTCCGATGAGGACACCGCCAACATCGCCGTCAACAAGGGCCTCCTCTTCCCCAACGTCGGCCACAAATGTCTCATGGCTAAAGACGGCAAAAAGAAGAAGGTACACTCTAGAGCCACCCCTAAATATACAACATCTAGTGATGAGGGTAGTTCTAGCGATAATGAAGATGATTTACTTGCTCTTTTTGCCAACCTTAACATGGAACAAAAGAAAAAAAATTAAATGAATTAATAGAAACCATTAACGAGAAGGACGATCTCTTGGAAAGCCAAGAGGACTTCCTTATTAAAGAAAACAAAAAATTTGTTAAGTTGAAAAATGCCTATGCTCAGGAAATAGAGAAATGTGAAAACTTATCTAAGGAGCTTAGCATTTGTCATGATTCAATTTCAAGTCTTAGAACTAAGCATGCTAGTTTAGTTTCTAAGATTGAAAAGTTAAATATTTTCAATGATTCAATTTCTAGTCTTAGAATTGATAATGATAAATTAAATGCTAAGATTGAGGAATTGAATGCATGCAAACCCTCTATATCTACTGTTGATCATGTTTCCATTTGCACTAGATGTAGAGATATTAATGTAGAAGCTATTGATGATCACCTTGCTATGATTAAACAACAAAATGATCATATAGCTAAATTAACTACTAAAATTGACGAGCATGAGCTCGAAAATGAATAATTCAAATTTGCTCGTAGCATGATTTATAATGGGAGACGCCCTGGCATTAAGGATGGCATTGTGTTCCAAGTTTCCAACATGGGAACCAATCCAATGTCAAGCTTAATGCCCCTAAAAAATTGTCTAACTTTATTAAGGGCAAGGCTCCCATGGTTCAGGATAGGGAAGGCTATATTTTTATATCCTGCAAACTGTCTCGAACATAAAATTAGGAAAATTCATGCTAAGAAACCTCACAATGTTTCTCAACATGTTTTTATGTATAAAAACGAGGCTTCTAGCTCTAGGCATACAACTCATGTTAAAATGCCTAAAAAGAAAATTCATGCTGCATCAAATGAGCATAAAGTTTTATTTATGACTTTTGATGCTTCATATGTTTTAACTAACAAATCAGGCAAAATAGTTGCCAAATATGTTGGGGGCAAACACAAGAGTCCAAAGACTTGTGTTTGGGTACCCAAGGTGCTTGTTTCTAACATCAAATGACCCAAGACTGTTTGGGTACCTAAGAACAAGGCCTAAATTTGTTTTGTAGGTTTATGCATCCGGTGGTTCAAGTTGGATAATCGATAGCGAGTGCACAAACCACATGACTGGAGAGAAAAGGATGTTATCCTCCTATGAGAAAAACGAAGATCCCCAACGAGCTATCACATTCGGGGCTGGAAATCAATGTTTGGTCAAAGGATTGGGTAACATTGCTATATCTCCTGACCATTCTATTTCCAATGTTTTTCTTGTAGATTCTTAAGATTACAATTTGCTTTCTGTCTCTCAATTGTGTAAAATGGGCTACAACTGTCTATTCACTGATATATGTGTTACTGTCTTTAGAAGAAGTGATGATTCAATAGCATTTAAGGGAGTGTTAGATGGTCAGCTATATTTAGTGGATTTTAATGATAATCAAGCAGAGGTAGACACTTGTTTCATTGCTAAGACTAATATGGACTGGCTCTGGCATCACCGACTTGCCCATGTTGGGATGAAGAATCTTCACAAACTTCTAAAGGGAGAGCACATTTTAGGACTAACCAATGTTCATTTTGAGAAAGACAGGATTTGTAGTGCGTGCCAAGCAGGGAAGCAAGTTAGAGTCCATCACCCACACAAGAACATGATGATGACTGACAGGCCGTTCGAGCTACTCCACATGGATCTATTCGGCCCGATAGCTTACATAAGCATCGGCGGGAGTAAGTACTGTCTAGTTACTGTGGATGATTATTCTCACTTCACTTGGGTGTTCTTTTTGCAGGAAAAGTCACAAACCCAAGAAACATTAAAAGGATTCTTAAGACAGGCTCAAAATGAGTTTGGATTGAGAATCAAAAAGATTAGAAGCGATAATGGGACGTAGTTCAAGAATTCTCAAATTGAAGGATTTCTTGAGGAGGAAGGCATCAAGCATGAGTTCTCTTCTCCCTACACACTTCAACAAAATGGTGTTGTGGAGATGAAGAATCGGACTCTACTGGATATGGCAAGGACCATGCTTGATGAGTACAAGACACTGGACCGGTTTTAGGCCGAGGTTATTAACACCGCCTGCTAGTCCATCAACCGATTATATCTTCACCAAATCCTCAAGAAGACATCATATGAACTCCTCGTTGGTAAAAAGCCCAATGTTTCATATTTTAGAGTCTTTGGGAGTAAATGCTTTATTCTTATTAAAAGAGGTAGAAAATCTAAATTTGCTCCTAAGGCAGTAGAAGGCATTTTACTTGGTTATGACTCAAACACAAGGGCATATAGAGTCTTCAACAAGTCCACTAGATTAGTTGAAGTTTCTTGTGACATTGTGTTTGATGAGACTAATGGCTCCCAAGTAGAGCAAGTTGATCTTGATAAATTAGATGATGAAGAGGCTTCGTGCGTCGTGCTAAGGAATATGTCCATTAGGGATGTGTGTCCTAAGGAATCCGAAGAGCCCACACAAGCACAAGATCAACCATCATCTTCCATGCAAGCATATCCACCCACTCAAGATGAGGATCAAGCTCAAGAAAATGAAGATCAAGATCAAGAGGATGAGCCACCTCAAGAGGAAGACATTGATCAAGGGGGAGATAAAGACAATAATGACAAGGAAGATGATCAAGAAATAAGGGGTCAAAGACCGCCGCACCCAAGAGTCCACCAAGCAATTCAAAGAGATCACCCCGTTAACTCAATTCTTGGTGACATCCATAAGGGGTAACCACTAGATCCCGAGTTGCACATTTTTGTGAGCACTACTCTTTTGTTTCCTCTATTGAGCCTTACAGGATAGAGGATGCACTAAGAGATCCATATTGGGTGATGGCAATGTAAGAGGAGCTCAACAACTTCACGAGGAATGAGGTATGACATTTAGTTCCACGTCATAACCAAAATGTTGTAGGTACCAAATGGGTATTCCGCAACAAGCAAGATGAGCATGGTGTGGTGACAAGAAACAAAGTCCGACTTGTGGCGAAGGGTTACTCACAAGTCGAAGGTTTGGACTTTGATGAAACTTATGCACCCGTAGCTAGGCTTGAGTCAATTCGTATATTACTTGCCTATGCTACTTACCATGGCTTTAAGCTTTATCAAATGGACATGAAAAGTGCCTTTCTCAATGGCCCTATCAAGGAAAAGGTCTATGTTGAGCAACCTCTCGACTTTGAAGATAGTGAGTACCCTAACCATGTGTATAAACTCTCAAAGGAGCTTTATGGGCACAAGCAAGCCCCAAGAGCATGGTATGAATGCCTGCGAGATTTTCTTATCACTAATGGCTTCAAACTCGATAAAGTTGATCCTACTCTCTTTACTAAAACTGTTGCAAAATACTTGTTTGTATGCCAAATTTATGTTGATGATATTATATTTGGGTCCACTAACAAGTCAACCTGTGAAGAGTTTAGTAGGATCACGATACAGAAATTCGAGATGTCAATGATGGGGGAGTTGAAGTATTTTATAGGATTTCAAATCAAGCAACTCCAAGATGGCACCTTCATCAGCCAAACTAAGTACATTCAAGACATACTTAAGATGTTTGGGATGAAGGATGGCAAACCCATCAAGACACCCATGAGAACCAATGGGCATCTCGACCTCGACACGGGAGGTAAATCCGTAGATCAAAAGGTATACCGGTCGATGATAGGATCTTTACTCTATTTATGTGCATCTCGACCGGACATTATGCTTTCTGTATGCATGCGTGCAAGGTTTCAGGAAAATCTTAAGGAAGTTCACCTTAGGGCCGTGAAAAGAATCATGAGATATTTAGTTTACACTCCTAAGTTTGGGCTTTGGTACCCCAAGGGATCTACCTTTGATCTAATTGGGTATTCTGATGCCGATTAGGCAGGGTGTAAAATTGATAGGAAGAGCACATCAGGGACTTGTCGGTTTCTGGGAAGATCCCTGGTGTCATGGGCGTCAAAGAAACAAAACTCTGTAGCTCTTTCCACTGCCGAAGCCGAGTACATTGCCGCAGGTCATTGTTGTGCGCAATTACTTTGGATGAGGCAAACCCTTAGAGACTATGGCTACAAATTGAGCAAAGTCCCTCTCCTATGTGATAATGAGAGTGCAATCCTCATGGCGGATAATTCCGTTGAACACAGCCGCACTAAGCACATAGATATTTGGTATCACTTTCTGAGAGATCACCAGCAAAAGGGGGATATCGAAATTGCCTATGTTAATACCCAAAACCAATTAGCCGATATCTTTACCAAGCCACTAGATGAGAAAACCTTTAGCAAACTAAGGAATGAGCTAAATATACTTGATTCTCGGAACATTGATTGAAACATTGCACACAAAGCTTATTTATATACTGTCGGGGACCATAATTAAGGGTACCCCCAAGACTCCTAATCTCAGCTGGTAACCCCCATCAGCACAAAGCTGCAAAGGCCTGATGGGTGCGATTAAGTCAAGGCTCGGTCCGCTCAAGGGACACGATCTCGCCTCGCCCGAGCCCAGCCTCGGGCAAGGGCAGCCGACCCCGGAGGATTTACGCCTCGCCCGAGGGCCCCCTCAAGCAACGGACACACCTTCGGCTCGCCCGAGGCCCAGCCTTCGCCAAGAAGCAACCTTGGCCAAATCGCCACGACGACCGACCGTATCATAGGAGCATTTAATGCAAGGAAGGCTTGACACCTTTTCCTGACGCGCGCCCTTTAGTCGACAGAGCCGAAGTGACCGCAGTCGCTTCGCCGCTCCACTGACCGGCCTGACAAGAGGACAGCGCCGCCTGTGCCGCTCCGACTACTGTGCCACTCGACAGAGTGAGGCTGACAGCAGCCAAGTCTGGCCTCGGGCGCCATAGGAAACTCCGCCTCGCCCGACCCCAGGGCTCGGACTCGGCCTCGGCCCCGGAAGACGACGAACTCCGCCTCGCCCGACCCCAGGGCTTGGACTCGGCCCCGGAAGACGACGAACTCCGCCTCGCCTAACCCCAAGGCTCGGACTCAGCCCTGGCCTCAGCCGACGGTCTCCGCCTCGCCCGACCCAAGGGCTCGGACTCGACCTCGACCTCGGAAGACAGACTCGACCTCGACCTCGGAGGAGCCTCCGCCTCGCCCTACCCAGGGCTCGGACCGACCACGTCACAGGAGGGGCCATCATTACCCTACCCCTAGCTAGCTCTGGCTACGGGGAACAAGACCGGCGTCCCATCTAGCTCGCCCCGGTAAAACAAATAATGATGGCGCCCTGCGTGCACCATGACGACGGTGGCTCTCAGCCCCCTTACGGAAGCAAGGAGACGTCAGCAAGGACTCAACAGCCCCGACAGCTGTCCTTCCGCAAGGCTCCAGCGCTCCTCCGACGGCCACGACATCACGCGAACAGGGTGCCAAAACCTCTCCGGCTGCCACGACGGCATGTACTTAGGGCACTAGCTCTTCTCTGCTAGACACGTTAGCACACTACTACATCTCCCATTGTACACCTGGACCCCCTCCTTACGCCTATAAAAGGAAGGTCCAGGGCCCTCTTACAGAGGGTTGGCCGCGCGGGGAAGGACGGGACGGCGCGCGCATAGGCCTCTCGCTCCCTCCCGCGCGGACGCTTGTAACCCCCTACTGCAAGCGCACCCGACCTGGGCGCGGGACAAACACGAAGGTCGTGGGTTTCCCCTTTTACGCCTGTCTCCCTCCGGTTTTCCCCCCTTCGCGCTCCGTCTCGCGCCGACCTATCTGGGCTGGGGCACGCGGCGACAATTTACTCGTCGGTCCAGGGACCCCCCGGGGTCGAAACGCCGACAGTTGGCGCGCCAGGTAGGGGCCTGCTGCGTGTTGACGAACAGCTTCCCGTCAAGCTCCAGATGGGTAGTCTCCAGCAACCTTTCCAGCCCGGAACGGTGCTCCGTTTCGGGAGTCTTGAGTTCATGTCCCTCGACGGCAGCTATGACATGATACTCCTTCCCCCGCCGCGCGACAGCGGCAATGGCGGCCGACAACCCGCCCGCCGGCGGCGGAATCGACGACGTCTTCCCCACGTGGCGGAAGAACAACATTCGGGTTTGTCCCGTCGCCTCCCCCGCCGACGAAGGAGGAGGCGGGGCAACCAAGGCCAAGCAGGAGGCAGCACCTCATCGGCTGTCGAGCGAGTCGACGGCACCGGCGCCCCAACGGGGGACACGTCGGGCATCGACCTCGCGTCTGAGACGAAGACGAGCGCCGTTTCCCCGCAACGCGCCAACTCCAAGCGGACGGACGACGCCAGCACGCTCGCAAAGTACTTGCTGGGCGTCACCCTCGTACCTGAGACGACGGTGCAGTCTGCCCCTGACATGACTTTGTCACCGCCCGTTGACCAAGAGGTATCTACCGATTCCCATCTCGTGCCTTTTGAATTCAGCCTCGACCCACCAAGCGACTTCGCTTCGGTGGACGCTTTCATAGAGGCGAGTCCAAACCCTCCGGGGTACGGTATGCGGTCACCCTGGTACCGGCTAACAGCCGTCTCGACCTACGGGCCCTCGGGTTCCGAGGAAGATGACGAGCCCGACTTTTGTTGGGATTTCTCCAGACTTGGTAACCCCCGTGCCATGCGGGACTTCATGACCGCATGCGACTACTGCCTTTCCGATTGTTCCGACGGTAGCCGCAGCTTCGGCGACGAGGACTGCGGCCCAAGTCGTGAATGTTTCCACGTCGATCTAGGGGGTCCCGACGAAGGCAACCATCTTGGTATACCGGAAAACAGTGATCCCCCTAGGCCTGCGCCTCGCGTTGACATCCTTCGGGAGCTAGCTGTGGCCCCAGTCCCTGCGGGGGGTCAGGACTCACAGCTCGAGCAAATCCGCGAGATGCAGGCCAGGCTCGACGAAGGAGCAGGAACACTTGAGCCATTCCGCCGGGACATCGGGCAGGAATGGGCAGGCCAACCTCCGACCAGAGAAGCACGTCATCCACCCCAGGGCATCCAGCACCGCATCGCCGACGATGTCAGGGCAAGGCCGCCACCGGCTTCCAGTGGGGTCGGCCAGAACCTGGCTGCAGCGGCAATACTTCTCCGCGCGATGCCGGAACCATCAACCACCGAGGGGCGGCATATCCAGGGAGAGCTCAAGAATCTACTGGAGGATGCCGCGGTCCGACAGGCCGAAAGCTCTGCCTCCCGAAGGCAGGGGTACCCCTCGGAGCATCGCGCCGCGACTTCCCGATTCATGCGGGAAGCCTCGGTCCACACCGGGCGCACGCGCAACACAGCGCCTGCGGCCCCGGGACGCCTCGGCAACGAGCACCATCACCGCAACCGTCGAGCCCACCTCAACAAAAAGGTGCGCCGAGGCTACCACCCCAGGCGTGGGGGACGCTACGACAGCGGGGAGGATCGGAGTCCCTCGCCCGAACCACCCGGTCCGCAGGCTTTCAGCCGGGCCATACGACGGGCGCTGTTCCCGACCCGGTTCCGAACCCCGACTACTATCACAAAGTACTCGGGGGAGACGAGGCCGGAACTGTGGATCGTGGACTACCGGCTGGCTTGCCACCTGGGTGGAACGGACAATGACAACCTCATCATCCGCAACCTCCCCCTGTTCCTCTCCGACGCCGCTCAGGCCTGGCTGAAGCATTTGCCTCCGGGGCAGATCTCCAACTGGGACGACCTGGTCCAAGCCTTCGCCGGCAACTTCCAGGGCACGTACGTGCGCCCTGAGAACTCCTGGGATCTCCGAAGCTGCCGCCAACAGCCGGGAGAGTCTCTCCGGGACTACATCCGGCGATTCTCGAAGCAGCGCACCGAGCTGCCCAACGTCACCGACTCGGATGTCATCGGCGCGTTCCTCGGCGGCACCACCTGCCGCGACCTGGTGAGCAAGCTGGGTCGCAAGACCCCCACCAGGGCGAGCGAGCTGATGGACATCGCCACCAAGTTCGCCTCCGGCCAAGAGGCGGTTGAGGCCATCTTCCGGAAGGACAAGCAGCCCCAGGGCCGCCAACCGGAAGATGTCCTCGAGGCGTCCACTCAGCACGGCACCAAGAAGAAGGGCAAGAAGAAGTCGCAAGCGAAACGCGACGCCGCCGACGCGGACCTTGTCGCCGCCGCTGAGTACAAGAACCCTCGGAAACCTCCCGGAGGCGTCAATCTCTTCGACAAGATGCTCAAGGAGCCGTGCCCCTATCATCAGGGGCCCGTCAAGCACACGCTTGAGGAGTGCTCCATGCTTCGGCGCCACTTTCACAAGGCCGGGCCACCTGCGAGAGGTGGCAGGGCCCACAACGACGATAAGAAGGAAGATCACAAGGCAGGGGAGTTCCCCGAGGTCCACGACTGCTTCATGATCTACGGTGGGCAAGTGGCGAACGCATCGGCTCGGCACCGCAAGCAATTGCGTCGGGAGGTCTGCTCGGTAAAGGTGGTGGCGCCAGTCTACCTAGACTGGTCCGACAAGCCCATCACCTTCGACCAGGGCGACCACCCCGACCGCGTGCCGAGCCCGGGGAAGTATCCGCTCGTTGTCGACCCCGTCAGCGGCAACGTCAGGCTCACCAAGGTCCTCATGGACGGAGGCAGCAGCCTCAACATCATCTACGCCGAGACCCTCGGGCTCCTGCGGATCGATCTGTCCTCGGTCCGGGCAGGTGCGGCGCCTTTCCACGGGATCATCCCCGGAAAACGCGTCCAGCCCCTCGGACAACTCAATCTACCCGTCTGCTTCAGGACTCCCTCCAACTTCCGAAGGGAAACCCTCACGTTCGAGGTGGTTGGGTTCCGAGGGACCTACCACGCAGTGTTGGGGAGGCCATGCTATGCCAAGTTCATGGCCATCCCCAACTACACCTACCTCGAGCTCAAGATGCTGGGCCCCAACGGGGTCATCACCGTCGGCCCCACGTACCGACACGCGTACGAATGCGACGTGGAGTGCGTGGAGTACGCCGAGGCCCTCGCCGAATCCGAGGCCCTCATCGCCGACCTGGAGAGCCTCTCCAAGGAGGCACCAGACGTGAAGCGCCATGCCGGCAACTTCGAGCCAGCAGAGACGGTTAAGTCCGTCCCTCTCGATCCCAGCAACGACGCCTCCAAGCAGATCCGGATCGGCTCCAAGCTCGACCCCAAATAGGAAGCAGTGCTCGTCGACTTTCTCCGCACAAACGCCGACGTTTTTGCGTGGAGTCCCTCGGACATGCCCAGCATACCGAGGGATGTCGCCGAGCACTCGCTGGATATCCGAGCTAGAGCCCGACCCGTGAAGCAGCCGCTGCGCCGATTCGACGAAGAAAAGCGCAGAGCCATAGGCGAGGAGATCCACAAGCTAATGGCGGCAGGGTTCATCAAAGAGGTATTCCATCCCGAATGGCTTGCCAACCCTGTGCTTGTGAGAAAGAAAGGAGGGAAATGGCGGATGTGTGTAGACTACACTGGTCTGAACAAAGCATGTCCAAAAGTTCCCTACCCTCTGCCTCGCATCGATCAAATCGTGGATTCCACTGCTAGGTGCGAAACCCTGTCTTTCCTCGATGCCTACTCAGGGTATCACCAAATCAGGATGAAAGAGTCCGACTAGCTCGCGACTTCTTTCATCATGCCTTTCGGCATGTACTGCTATGTTACCATGCCGTTTGGTTTGAGGAATGCGGGTGCGACATACCAAAGGTGCATGAACCACGTGTTCGGCAAACACATTGGTCGAACGGTCGAGGCTTACGTCGATGACATCGTAGTCAAGACGAGGAAAGCCTCCGACCTCCTTTCCGACCTTGAAGCGACATTCCGGTGTCTCAAGGCGAAAGGCGTAAAACTCAATCCTGAGAAGTACGTCTTCGGAGTCCCCCGAGGCATGCTCTTGGGGTTCATCGTCTCCGAGCGGGGCATCGAGGCCAACCTGGAGAAAATCGCGGCCATCACCAACATGGGGCCCATCAAGGACTTGAAAGGCGTACAGAGGGTCACGGGATGCCTTGCGGCTCTGAGCCGTTTCATCTCGCGCCTCGGCGAAAGAGGCCTGCCTCTGTACCGCCTCTTAAGAAAGGCCGAGTGCTTCACTTGGACCCCTGAGGCCGAGGAAGCCCTCAGGAACCTGAAGGTGCTCCTCACGAACGCGCCCATCTTGGTGCCCCCCGCTGCCGGAGAAGCCCTCTTGATCTACGTCGCTGCTACCACTCAGGTGGTCAGCGCCGCGATCGTGGTTGAGAGACAGGAAGAGGGGCATGCATTGCCCGTTCAGAGGCCAGTCTACTTCATCAGTGAGGTACTGTCCGAGACCAAGATCCGCTACCCACAAATTCAGAAGCTGCTGTACGCGGTGATCCTGACGCGACGGAAGTTGCAACACTACTTCGAGTCTCATCCGGTGACTGTGGTTTCATCCTTCCCCCTGGGGGAGATCATCCAGTGCCGAGAGGCCTCGGGTAGGATCGCAAAGTGGGCGGTGGAAATCATGGGCGAGACAATCTCGTTCGCACCTCGGAAGGCCATCAAGTCCCAAGTCTTGGCGGACTTTGTGGCTGAGTGGGTCGACACCCAGCTCCCAACAGCTCCGATCCAACCGGAACTCTGGACCATGTTTTTCGACGGGTCGTTGATGAAGACAGGGGCGGGCGCAGGCCTGCTCTTCATCTCGCCCCTCGGGAAGCACCTACGCTACGTGCTACGTCTCCACTTCCCGGCGTCCAACAATATGGCCGACTACGAGGCTCTGGTCAACGGGTTGCGCATCGCCATCGAGCTAGGGGTCCGACGCCTCGACGCTCGCGGTGACTCGCATCTCGTCATTGACCAAGTCATGAAGAACTCCCACTGCCGCGACCCGAAGATGGAAGCCTACTGCGATGAGGTTCGGCGCCTGGAGGACAAGTTCTACGGGCTCGAGCTCAACCACATCGCCCGACGATACAACGAGACTGCGGACGAGCTGGCTAAGATAGCCTCGGGGCGGACAACGGTTCCCCCGGACGTCTTCTTCCGAGACCTGCATCAACCCTCCGTCAAGACCGACGACACGCCCGAGGCACCCTCGGCCCCCGAGGGTGAGGCACTACGCGTCGAGGAGGAGCGGAGCGGGGTCACGCCTAATCGAAACTGGCAGACCCCGTACCTGTAATATCTCCACCGAGGAGAGCTACCCCTCGACCGAGCCGAAGCTCGGCGGTTGGCGCGGCGCGCCAAGTCGTTCGTCTTGCTGGGGGACAGGAAGGAGCTCTACCACCTCAGCCCCCTCAGGCATCCTCCAGCGATGCATATCCATCGCCGAAGGCCAGGAGCTCTTACAAGAAATACACTCGGGGGCTTGCGGTCATCACGCAGCGCCTCGAGCCCTTGTTGGAAACGCCTTCCGACATGGTTTCTATTGGCCGACCGCGGTGGCCGACGCCACTAGAATTGTCCGCACCTGCCAAGGGTGTCAATTCTACGCAAGACAGACCCACCTGCCCGCTCAGGCTCTGCAGACAATACCCATCACCTGGTCGTTTGCTGTGTGGGGTCTGGACCTCGTCAGCCCCTTGCAGAAGGCACCCGGGGGCTACACGCACCTGCTGGTCGCCATCGACAAAATTCTCCAAGTGGATCGAGGTCCGATCCCTAAATAGCATCAGGTCCGAGCAGGCGGTGGCGTTCTTCACCAACATCATCCATCACTTTGGGGTCCCGAACTCCATCATCACTGACAATGGCACCCAGTTCACCGGCAGAAAGTTCTTGGACTTCTGCGAGGATCACCACATCCGGGTGGACTGGGCCGCCGTGGCTCACCCCATGACGAATGGGCAAGTAGAACGTGCCAACGGCATGATTCTACAAGGACTCAAGCCGCGGATCTACAACGACCTCAACAAGTTTGGCAAGCGATGGATGAAGGAGCTCCCCTCGGTGGTCTGGAGTCTGAGGACAACGCCGAGCCAAGCCACGGGCTTCACACCGTTCTTTCTAGTCTATGGGGTCGAGGCCATCTTGCCCACAAACTTAGAATACGGTTCCCCGAGGACGAGAGCCTATGACGACCAAAGCAATCGAGCTAACCGAGAAGACTCACTGGACCAGCTGGAAGAGGCTCGAGACATGGCCTTACTACACTCGGCGCGGTACCAGCAGTCCCTGCGACGCTACCACGCCCGAGGGGTTCGGTCCCGAGACCTCCAGGTGGGCGACTTGGTGCTTCGGCTGCGACAAGACGCCCGAGGGCGGCACAAGCTCACGCCTCCCTGGGAAGGGCCGTTCGTCATCGCCAAAGTTCTGAAGCCCGGGACGTACAAGCTGGCGAACAGTCAAGGCGAGGTCTACAGCAACGCTTGGAACATCCGACAGCTACGTCGCTTCTACCCTTAAGAGGCTTTCAAGTCGTTCGTACACCTCATTCACACACAAAGTCTAACCATCAAGGAAGGGTCAGCCTTGCCTCGGCAAAGCCCGAACCTCCCTCGGGGGCTAGAAGGGGGGAACCCCCTCCGCGTCAAAATTTTCCTCGGAAAAGATCTTTTCTGCCAGAACGTCTTTCGTGCTTTTCAACTACTTCGAAAGTGGGATCCTGAAAATGACGGAGTACACGTAAGCAGCCAAGGCTGACCGAGCCGAGGGACTCCTACGCCTCTGGGATACGGATACCTCACTCATCACCTTCTGCGATAAGTAACTCACGCTCGGGTAGGTGATTCCGTAGACCGAACAAGTCTTCACGCTCGAAAACTCTTCTGCCGAAACGATTTTTCGGGCCTTCTCGACTATATTGATAGCAGAATCCTACGGACGAGTAAGAGTACACGTAAGTGGCAAGGCCGACCGAGCCGAGGGACTCCTACGCCTCTGGGATACGGATACCTCACTCATCACCTTCCGTGAAAAGTAACTCTCGCTCGGACAAACAATTCTGTTACCGACAAATAAGTCCAGATACTCGAAACAAGAGGAAAAGTAACGCAGCTTTACAGCACGACGACAGTATGTTTGGGCCTCGGCGGCCGCAGAAAACATACGCACACTACAAGATAAACTGATCCTGCAGGCTCGGACCTTGACGGAGGGGGAGCATCAGCACCCTCGGCGTCAGCTACACCTTCGGCAAAGTCCGACCGAGCCTCGGACGGCAACGCGGTCGGAGGGTCTCTGCTCTGTAGGACGACATCAGCACCGCGCCCGGGCTATCGCCGCCAGGGTCTTCTCCAGGAATCCGGCCCGAGCAGACATCTCGGCCGGCCACCCCGAAGCCTCAGCCAGCTGTCCCCCGAGGACATCAGCCCGGCTCGTGGCCTCGGCAACTCGACTCCGGCGTCGGTCCCGCCAGTGGACGGCCCGGCCAGGCTCCGGCCGACGAAGTCTTCTTTTCGAGCCAACTCCGCCTCTGTCCGTGCTGACACCGCGGCCTCCGGCTTCGGCTCATCGAAGATCGGCCGAGGGTTCCTTTAACTAAGCAAGAGAAGCCTCGGGCTGCAAGGCCGACCGAGCCGAGGGACTCCTACGCCTCCGGGATACGGATACCTCACTCGTCACCTTCGCATGAGGCAACTCACACTTGGTTAAGCGGTTCAGTTGGCTGACAGGCGAGTTCTAGTGCTCGAAATGAGGAAAAAACACGGCTCCGTGCCGAAAATACATACATGTTCAGGCCCCGACAGCCACAATGAACAAGACGCCGGCACTCAAGGTGCCATTACAAACGGAACTCCGGTTCCGTCCCCGCGGGTATGAACAACCTCCACACCGGGGAGCCTGCGGGGCGACAAGCTCCGGGCGACTCGCCAGCGACCTCTGCAGCAGCAGCCATGGTCCCAAGACGGACGCAGCCACCGGAAGGCTCTCGTTCGCGTCCCCACTCAAGGGACGCGAACCAGACATTAAAGCCAAAGAGCCGGAGGTCGGTCCGTAGGCGGCGCTGACGACCTCGACGGTGGGGAAGCTTTCTCCAGCTGCCACCACGTCAGCACCGACGGTGGCGTCCGCCTCTCCACCAACGCCGCACCAGCGAGCGCGGGCCGCCCAAAGCGCACCGGCAGGTCCTCGCTCCCGTCCTCGCCACGAAAGCGAGGACAGAGGATGGAATGTTGCATCCTAGCTGGGCAGCAACAGTTCGCCTTCCCCGGCATGGCTGGAGGACGCCTCCTCCGCAGAGCTGGAGGATGGTTTCCACCACCAGAAGCTGGAAGAAGAGGTGGCCAGCCGACCCATGCGGGAGGTAGAGCCCCGGCTCACCTCGCTCTCCGCCCCAGCAAGGATAATGAAGATCCTTGAAGCTGAGGGCGGGACCAAGATCGCAGCCCGGCTCGCTTCTCCCCACCATCGAACTGGTGGTCACCGTCTTGGGTGACCACCGGCGAGAGGATGTGGCCGGGCTGCCTGATGAAAATCCTTGAAGCCGAACGATGGCTGAAAGGTACCAACTTCCGCGAAGTTGCGTTCCTCCAACGACAAGGCGGAAGAACTGCGAGTGTCCCCCATCCGGGGGCTCGGAAGGTGGAAAGGCGCGATGCATAAGGGGAGCGCGAAGACATGGTTGCCTTTCAAGGGGGGCACTACTGTGCCTCCTCGACTGCGGGACCAGTACCACGACTCGAGGCAACCCTGAGCATGACCCAACAGTGCCAACCAGGCACATCGGTCATGGGCCGGTCAGCCGCGGGAGAAGGCACGACGGCCGATACGGCCAGAAATGGGCCGGCAGTAATGGCAGTGGCAGGCGGGCAGAAGCAGCGGTCAAGTCGTCAGCCAAGCTCACGTCCCCTCCTAGGACACCGAGAGAACCCTCTCCCGCGGCGTGAAGATGACGCGCCCGTGTTCCGTTCCTCGAACGGCTTGTGCACGCACAACGGCCGCCCCGCAAGCCACTCGTCCCGTCGCATTAACTCCGCGGCAGGGCAGGCGCCACCTTTGGCAGCAGAAGCAGGCGACGCTTCGCTTCCGCCATAATGACCGCGTCAAAAAAGGTGCGCCACGTCATTCGATTTCGTATCCTTTTCATTTTCCTCTTTCTCTCTCTTACAACAGGGACCGGGAAAGGGGATACCCCGAAAGGGATCCTTCTCCGCGAAGGAAGCGGGCCCCGAGCCCCCCTACTGATCAGAGGTTAGAAGGTTGGCCCCTCGAAGGGGTTCAACAGCCGCCTCAGAGCGCTCGGGCTCCGCGCCCACTACTGGTCAGAGGTTCGAAGGCCAGCCCTCGGAAGGGTTCAACGGCCGCCTCAGGCCACTCGGGCTCCGCGCCCACTACTGATTAGGGGTTCGTAGGCTGGCCCTCGAAGGGTTCGACAGCCACCTCAGACGCAGAGCGAGGGATGACCCTGGGTACGTTCGATACATAACCAAGGCTCGGGCTACGCTCCCGAGGTACCCTAGGACATTTCTGAGACCGACGGGAACAATTTTGTAACGGAATCCCATCAGAGGGAGGCATCGAGCCCTCGGACCCCGTCAAAAGGGGACCGGGTCCGGCAAATCACCCGCAGGTACTTTTGGAGCGCGCCTCCGGGCCACTAGACGACCCCTAACAAATGGGGCACGGGCGTCCACTCGGATTAACCGTTAGCAGCTCACTGGAGACACCATGTTCGGCGCCCTCCGAGGGCAACATGGCGCTTTTCCCCTCTCCTCCTTGCGGAAAGGCGACGCAGGGGCGTATGTAAAAAAGTCGAGTCTGCCTTTGACCGTCCTCTCGCTCTGTGCGGAGGCTCGGGGGCTGCTCTCGCAAACCCGGCTCCGGCCAAACCGTTGACATCATCAACATACCAGCCCGAGAACTTGGGACTCGACTGTGCACCCGGGCTACGGCCAGTTCGCATGAGGGAACAACCAGACCGGCCGAAGCATCACGAAACGCGTTAAGACCTCGAAGGAGTCAAACCACTCCTCCGAGGCCTCGGGGGCTACACCCGGCGAGTGCGCTCGCGCGCACCCACCGGAACAAAACGCAACCGAGAAAGGCCGGTCCCCTTGCAAAAAAGTGCGACAAAAGCCTCCAAGCGAGTATTAACACTCCCTTCGAGGCTCGGGGGCTACTGTCGGGGACCATAATTAGGGTACCCCCAAGACTCCTAATCTCAGCTGGTAACCCCCATCAGCACAAAGCTACAAAGGCCTAATGGGTGCGATTAAGTCAAGGCTCGGTCCGCTCAAGGGACACGATCTCGCCTCACCCGAGCCCAGCCTCGGGCAAGGGCAGCCGACCCCGGAGGATTTACGTCTCGACCAAGGGCCCCCTCAAGCAACGGACACACCTTCGGCTCGCCCGAGGCCTAGCCTTCACCAAGAAGCAACCTTGGCCAAATCGCCACGACGACCGACCGTATCATAGGAGCATTTAATGCAAGGAAGGCCTGACACCTTTTCCTGACGCGCGCCGTTCAGTCGACAGAGCCGAAGTGACCGCAGTCACTTCGCTGCTCCACTGACCGGCCTGACAAGAGGACAGCGCCGCCTGCGCCGCTCCGACTGCTGTGCCACTCGACAGAGTGAGGCTGACAGCAGCCAAGTCCGGCCTCGGGCGCCATAGGAAACTCCGCCTCGCCCGAACCCAGGGCTCGGACTCGGCCTCGGCCCCGGAAGACGACGAACTCCGCCTCGCCCGACCCCAGGGCTCAGACTCGGCCTCGGCCCCGGAAGACGATGAACTCCGCCTCGCCCAACTCCAGGGCTCGGACTCGGCCTCGGCCCCGGAAGACGACGAACTCCGCCTCGCCCGACTCCAGGGCTCGGACTCAGCCCTGGCCTCAGCCGACGGTCTCCACCTCGCCCAACCCAAGGGCTCAGACTCGACCTCGACCTCGGAAGACAGACTCGACCTCGACCTCGGAGGAGCCTCCGCCTCGCCCTACCCAGGGCTCGGACCGACCACGTCACAGGAGGGGCCATCATTACCCTACCCCTAGCTAGCTCTGGCTACGGGGAACAAGACCGGCGTCCCATCTGGCTCGCCCCGGTAAAACAAATAATGATGGCGCCCCGTGTGCTCCATGACGACGGCGGCTCTCAGCCCCCTTACGGAAGCAAGGAGACGTCAGCAAGGACTCGACAGCCCCGACAGCTGTCCTTCCGCAAGGCTCCAGCGCTCCTCCGACGGCCACGACATCACACGAACAGGGTGCCAAAACCTCTCTGGCTGCCACGATGGCATGTACTTAGGGTACTAGCTCTTCTCTGCTAGACACGTTAGCACACTGCTACATCCCCCATTGTACACCTGGACCCCCTCCTTACGCCTATAAAAGGAAGGTCCAGGGCCCTCTTACAGAGGGTTGGCTGCGCGGGGAAGGACGGGACCGCGCGCGCATAGGCCTCTCGCTCCCTCCCGCGCGGACGCTTGTAACCCCCTACTGCAAGCGCACCCGACCTGGGCGCGGGACAAACACGAAGGCCGTGGGTTTCCCCTTTTACGCCTGTCTCCCTTTGGTTTTCCCCCCTTCGCGCTCCGTCTCGCGCCGACCCATCTGGGCTGGGGCACGCGGCGACAATTTACTCGTCAGTCCAGGGACCCCCCGGGGTCGAAACGCCTACATATACCTTTGATCATATCTCTTCCATTTGGCACAAATGCATATTTCTTACTCTTTTTTGCCGAGGCTAAGACTAATGTACCTTCTAGTATATTGCTATGATTATTCTTAGATTGGAAGGGAAATGGAGTATTCGGCAAAGACAACACTTCCACTCAACTCTAACGGTATCATTTACCCTTTGTCGTTACTCCACAATCTCTCAAATTGGTAAAATCTTTCACTCATATATCTATTATCAATGGGGGAGAAAGTATTGTAGGGCTCTCAAGTTCTCCGTTTTTGGCGGTTAATGCCAAAGGGGGAGAAAGTATTTAGCCCAAAGCAAAAGGACCGCACCACCATCATTTTAAAATTTTTAGTCTATTTTTCAAATTTGTATCTTTCAAGAATTAGTATTTCAATCAATATATTCTCAATTGGTATCAATTGGTATCTATGTTTCACTTGATTTGTGAAAAATAAAATTTCACATTGATATCTATTTCAAAACCCTCTTGCAAGCTAAGAGGAGAATTTATTCAGGGGGGGCTTTTATGTAGTCAAAGGAAAATCATTTGAAACAGGGGGAGAAATTTCAAATCTTAAAAATGCTTCTTGCAATCATATTCCTATACCTTTGACCATTACCAAAGTTTTTGAAAAGATTTCCAAAAGATTTACAAAAACAAAACTAGTGGTGCAAATGTGGTCTGAAATACTAAATAAAAGAAAGCCAATCCATTCACTCTTATTCTTAGTAATACTTTCAATTGGTTTAACTCCAAGTAACCTATGCACATTCATCATGAATACAAACTAGTTACATTTATGCACTTTACATTTTCTTTGGTTTGTGTTGGCATCAATCACCAAAAAGGGAGAGATTGAAAGGGAAAATGGGTTAACCATTTCCTATAATTAATTTTAGGGATTGACGACCAACACAAACACATGGACTAACAAGTTTGTCTAGAATTCATGTATTACAGGTGCATAAGGTTCAACGCAAACTAAGAAAGAAATCAGTTAGGGGTCACAATTCATTTGGAGCAAAGAACTTGGGTGTGCTGAAAATTGGGGCACCGGACTGTCCGGTGTGCCACCGGACAGTGTCCGATACACCATGCCCGTACGATTCCAAACCAGCCACTCTCGGGAATTCCAGGGCGCACTCCGCTATAATTCACCAGACAGTCCGGTGTGCCACCGGACTGTACGGTGAGCCAGCAGAGCAACGGTTCCCTGCGCCAACGGTCGACTCTGCAAAGTGCTACAGTGGGCAACAGTGCCACGACAGAGTCATAGCTCAGAAGTCAGAGGGCACCGGACTGTCCGGTGTGGCACCAGACTGTCCGGTGCCGCAAGAAGACAAAGCTCCAACGGTCGACCCAGCTCCGAACCCTAACGGTTGGGTGACGTGGCGGCGCACCGGACAGGAAACAGTGCCTATCCGGTGGCACACCGGACTGTCTGGTGCGCCCATCGCCAGCAGCCTTCCCAACGGCTATGGAAGTGGTTGGGGGCTATAAATACCCCCAACCACCTCATTCATATCCATACAAGCATTCCAAACATCTCATTCAATACAAGAGCAAAAGACTCCACTCCAAGACACATCAAATAGATTGAATCCTCTCTAAGCCTCCAAATCAACTCAATTCCATTAGGGACTTGAGAGAGGGTGTTCTTGTGTTCTTTTGTTGCTCTTGTTTCTTGGCTTGGCCTTTTTGTTTTCCCATTCTTATTCTCAAATGCTTTGTAAGTGAAGCAAGAGACACCAAGTGTGTGGTGATCCTTGCGGGGTCTTAGTGACTCGTGAGATTAAGGAAGAAGGCTCACTCGGTCTAAGTGACCGTTTGAGAGAGGGAAAGGGTTGAAATAGACCCGGTCTTTGTGACCTCCTCAACGGGGACTAGGTTCTTTGGAACCGAACCTCGGTAAAACAAATCATCGTGTTCACTCGTCTTGATTCTTGTTTGATTTGTTTTTCCCTCTCTTCGAACTTGAATTTAATTTTAACGCTAACCCCCGACCTTAGTGTGTGCTTAAGTTTATAAATTTCAGGTTTCGCCTACTCACCCCCCTCTAGGCGACTTTCAGTCATGCTATTACATTTGAATATTTGTATCGTGAGGAATTTACCGAAGTTTAAATGGAATTTCAAATTTTTTTGAATTTTGATTCTAAAAATATAAATGGAAAAAGAAAAAAAGGAAACTCATCCCTCTCTTAGTTTGGGTCTAACTAGCTCATTTCGACATGCCCACTCGGGTAAAGTCGGCGGCAACGACGCACCCAACACCCTCCTTCTGAGTTACTAAACAGCCCAGCCACTTGTCGATGTCATCCAGTCTCCCGCACTCCTTGTTGAGTCGCTAACACCCTGGTCCCTCCGGTCATCTCCTATCAAATTTCACAAATAGCAAGCACAAATGAAAAGATATTTCGTGGAGTTTGAACTAGAACAAATCAAAACACCATGAACAGATTCAAAATCTTGTTTTGATTGGGGTTTTCGCAAACGAACTCAAAACAAGGTGAACTCTGATCATGACCACAAACTAATAAAACCTAGTGTTTGCAGTAGTTTAGAGAGAGATCTTCACCCCAAGGCTCCCTAACACAAACCACAACTCAATAAATCGATGATTCTCCTAATATTCAGAGAGAGAAGGGAAGAAAGCAGAGACAAAATCAAATAAAAAACAACAGCAAACACAAACTGAGCACATGATTTAACAAACACCGAACTGCATGTGGTTATAGCCACACTTCCTCACCAAATTTGGAGTACAAAGATGTCGAGTACATGTGATATTCTGGCCCCTGGGATGGTGATATCCTGGCCCAAGGCTTAATAGAATTAATAGAGTATCCATACCAATAAGGTGCATCTTATTTTTTGGAAGGCTATCTCGAAAGAACCTTCAAGTTAAGCGTGCTTGGCTTGGCGCAATTTGGGATGGGTGACCGACCGGGAAGTTTTCTCGGGTGTGCATGAGTGAGGACAAAGTGCACACAAAAGACTCGTGTTGGTCTATGGGGACAATATATGATCCTAGAGAGCTGCCAGGAGTAAGTACCGCTGGTCTAGGGATTGTACGGGGTGTTACAAGTGGTATCAGAGCCGACCCTCGCAGTTTCACGGGCGTGTGTGGGTTAGGGGTTCGGGTATATGGCGCATGTGGGCCCAGAGTGGTCACATGGCATGGTATATGAAGAAACTAGACACACAGACGTGGCTAAGAGGGGAGGTTCTTGGATTGGGGTTGATCAATGAGGACGTCGGTCTTCTAAGGGGGGTGGATTGTGATATCCTGACCCCTAGGATGGTGATATCCTGGCCCAAGGCTTAATAGAATTAATAGAGTATTCATACCAATAAGGTGCATCTTCTTTTCCAGAAGCCTATCTCGAAAGAACCTTCAAGTTAAGCGTGCTTGGCTTGGAGCAATTTGGGAGGGGTGACCGATCGGTACGTTTTCTCGGGTGCGCATGAGTGAGGACAAAGTGCGCATAAAAGACTCGTGTTGGTCTATGGGGACAATATATGATTCTATAGAGCTGCCAGGAGTAAGTACTGCTGGTACAGGGATTGGACGGGATGTTACAGTACAAAACACCTACGGGTCTTAACCTAGAGCAAAAGCTAGAGAACAAAATGAAAGATGCAAGTGCAATAAGCCAAAAGAGATATGACTGCACAACCAGCCCTCCCCTCCTATTTATAGATGGTTATTTCACTAGCCTAAACTACCTGTCACATCCGGTTTTGGAAGGCAAACCGAATGCGAACCATGTAGGTGTCAGGATCAGAAACTCACGTACACAACGATTACATAATTTGACATCATCACACATTGCTCAAAATAATAGCGCAAAAGGTACTTTATTACATCATGGTTTCTAAGACATCCACACAGTCATTAACATAACATAGTCATTAACGTGATCAAAGTGTGGAATATGAAACGTAGTAGATAGGGCCTTCGCAGGCAGCTGTAACACCCCATCCAATCCCTGGACTAGCGGTACTTACTCCTGGCAGCTCGCTAGGATCATATATTGTCCCCACAGACCAACACATGTCTTTTGTGCGCACTTTGTCATCACTCATGCCCACCCGAGAAAACTTCTCGGTGGGTCACCCATACCAAATTGCTCCAAGCCAACCACGCTTAACTTGGAGGTTCTTTCGAGATAACCTTCCGAAAAAGAAGATGCACCTTGTTGGTATGGATACTCTATTAATTCTATTAAGCCTTGGGCCAGGATATCACCATCCCAGGGGCCAGAATATCACAATGCACCCCACTTAGAAGACCGACATCCTCGTCGATCAACCCCAATCTAGGAACCTCCCCTCTTAGCCATGTCTGTGTGTCTAGTGTCGTCATATGCCATGCCATGTGACCACTCAGGGCCCACAAGCGCCATGCACCATATACCCGAACCCCTAACCCACACACGCCTGTGAAATCGCGAGGGTCGGCTCTGATACCACTTGTAACACCCCGTCCAATCCCTGGACAGCGGTACTTACTCCTAGCAACTCTCTAGGATCATATATCGTCCCAATAGACCAACACGAGTCTTTTGTGCGCACTTTGTCCTCACTCAGGCGCACCCTAGAAAACTTTCCGGCCGGTCACCCATCCCAAATTGCTCCAAGCCAAGCATGCTTAACATGGAGTTTCTTTTGAGATAGGCTTCCGAAAGAAGATGCACCTTGTTGGTATGTATGCTCTATTAATTCTATTAAGCCTTGGGCCAGGATATCACAACAGCTGACTGCGGTTTGCCACTAATACAACTAGAACTCATCGTAGTCCTGAAACTCCTCAAGATAATCCATGTTGCCTGCATCTCCTCCTGAGCATTGATTGCAATGGGGACAACCTGGGGTGGGTGGTTTTTAAAGAAAGGGTGAGTACACATCAACATACTCAACAAATGTCTTGTTTGGCTAAAGTGGACTAGTTGTATGTGCAGTTAAGGTTAAAGCAGTTTCTTTTAGTTGGTCAGGTATTTATTACTAGTAGTAAGCCAAGTTTTAGTAATAAACCCAGTTATTACCAAAATTACTCCCTCCAAGAGGAAATACCAGATATCATAATTATTATCATCACCAATAATCATCATCATAAAGTATCCAAAGTTATTCTAATCAAAGAGGTCCCAAGGCTGCTCTTAATCGTGAGCACGACTGATATACTAGTTTCTAACACTCTACAGAGGTTGCACACTTTACCCACAAGTCGTGATTCCCTTTCCAGCCTGGGTTGTCCAGACCCAATCTTCATTACCGAGGTGAATGACCAGAGATTCACTATGTAGCCTTTACAAAGACTACCTTGGTGCATAACTGTTCGTTAGGTTTCGCCAGTCGTACAAACACAGTGCTTCTCGATAAGGTGGATGACTAACAAAACCAAATCGAATGAACCTCAACACCCACCCTTAGCAGAGCGAGCATTATGCCCCGGTCCCCATTGACAACCCTCCGGCAAAGCCAACTACACCCCCAAGTTCATCTAATTAATCAGCTAAGGGCGTCCCATTCCACCCTCATGGTTGTACTGTTATCCCGAGTGGTCACTCAACGAACAGGTACTTACGGAGAGGTACTCAAGAAACAACCTGAGTCCCCTAAAGTACCACAAGAATATCATCATAATCATAATAACAACATCGTATCATAAATGTTCGCATCATGTTCGTTGATTAAAGTGGAGCAATTGTAGAGCCCCAAAATTGGTAGAAAAAGAAAAGAATGATAGAATAAAGAAATAGATATATTTATGATAGTATTTCTAGAATTTTTTTGAAAGCCTTTGGAGAATTTACGAGGACCTTTCCTATTAATAATCAATTAATAAAGTTAATTTAGTTAAATAGCCACTAAATAAATAATGGGGTGATGCATCTCTCGCTTATAATTTGTGGTGATACATCCTATTAAAATGAGGTATCATAATTTAAATCTGACCTCAAAATTTTAAATGAAAACATAAAAGAGAAAATGAGGAAAAGAAATTGTAGTAGTCATTTACTACTTCAAGAAAATTTGAAAGTGAAAGGAGAAAGTATAATAATAATAAATAAACAAATTCAGTACAAGTAGTAGAAGTATTAGCATTTGGTTTGAGGTTTGAAACCTGGAGATTAAAATCAGAATTCGAATTTAATTTGAATCTTTTGATTTGGAGATAAAACATAAACTAAAAAAAAGAAAAAGGGGGGAAACCGCACTCGAGCCGATTCTAGCGCCCCTCGGCCCAATGCCTTTTCTCCCTGCGCGCGGCCGACTTGCTTGCTCTCAGACACGCGCGGATAGAGCTTGTATCACAGACAGGTGGGACCGGCCTGTCTATGACACGCCTATGCGCGGTCAGACCTGGTCACTGTCTCGTGGGCCCCATGTTCCAGTGGCGTCCTCCCCACGTGGACCCCGTAACAGCCCGAACCTCTCGCCGTGCATGTCGCTGTCGTCGGGTCCCCTCTCAGGTTGTTGGGATGCTATCGAAATCATCTTAGGCTCGTGCTTATAACCCCAAGCTACCGCCTCCCCTTGCATCCCTCTGTTTCGTGTTTCATGATAGCCACAAACCCCGTCGGGCATTGCCAGAAGCCGTTGCGGCTAATCCGCTCTGCCGCCGCTCGGGCCCCGTCCTGAGAACATGGGAAGCTCACGCAAGCATGTACGTTCCGTTCCTCGATTAGCCTAGTTTGGAGTTAGTAGTAGAGAGCGCAATTGCTCGCAGTGGTTGCGGGAGTCCTCGGGTGCCGCTGGTTGCGTGGGGGCAAGGCAACACCGCCTCGATTCGAGGTAAAATCACGTCCCTGTTCTTCGTGCCACCCTCCTCTGTGTTGGGAACCCTTCAGGGGGAAGTTTAGGGCAGTGGATCATGGAAATCGCTCGCGGCGGGAGCTACGCCGCCGTGATTATCAGGTCGCCATCAGGTTTGGGCGCTGTGGATAGAAGACGACTTCTTGGCCGCAGGATCATAATCTGGCGGTCGACGGACGAAACGGATCTCGAGTGCATTGGGTCGTCGATCGGATGATGCACGACTAAGATTGGAGACACGAACCGGCGAGGTCTATTTGGGCTGGCACCGTCGGATAGTGATTGAAGGCGTTAGATTATATCTCGGTATTTTAAATCATGAGCCTTGGTGGGTGATCTGAGGGAGGGCAATGCGCATCGGGTTATAACCTTCACTGGTGTAAACCGAGCCTTCAGCGGGTGATCGGACGGCTCACATGTCGTGATACCCCTTCGGCCAACACAATTGCAAAAGAGACCCTGTATTTTATCTAAATAAACCCACCGTCCAACTGTAGGTAAAGAACAGTACAACCAGGTCCAGATTTTTACGCTATAACCCCTGAGTTCTCATGTATTCGTGTAAATAGTCCAGATGCTTTATTAATTAGATCTGAATTTGATTTTTAGTATAAATATAAACCTTGAAACTTGTAAAGTTCATAACTAATTCGTTTTAACTCCGATTTAGTCTGTTCAAATTGCGTTAGCCTCATAATAAAATTGCCTACGCAGTAGCAACATTATTTGTACTGCATCACATACTTTTATAATTAAATATTTGTTTACCCTTGTAGTAGTAGATTTATTTTACTAATTAGGGATTGACATGTCTATAATTTGACTATAACATGATTTCTAAAACAAGTTATAATCTAGATTAAAGTTAAATTAATTATTTAGAGTATATTTTCTTATATGAATATATGATGCATATTAACCAATTTATAATATAGTTTAGTATTTAATCACGTAGATCTTCGGAAAATCGTAACTCGATAACCATAATTCCGAATTTAGTGATTCTCGAGCCCACGATCTCGTTACAACACGTAGAATATTCTTATGCAGTTTGTTCTTATGTTTGGTGTGATGTTAATTTTGCCTATACCAGGTTTGTTTGTATTGTTACGGCTAGAGTGAGGTTACGAGCCACCTGAGGAGCAAGTTGGTACCTGGAATCTCAAGTCCCAGGCAAGTTGTGCCCTTGATCACTTCTTTTTACCCAGTCATGTTCTTATTAATCATAATGATCTGCATAGGTTAATTTTGATGGGACCTAATTGGTTACCCTAGTTTGACTATCTTTATACCTTGTTTACCACTGAATTTTTTTGGTAGTACCTGCTATTGCTTTATGTGGTTTTGGGTATAGAGATATACATTATTCATGATTATACTTTTATTATCAGTTGTTATTTACTGTTCATGATAAGATCATTATGTTAATTAGAACATGGAGAACCACCCGGGAAAACAATGCTACCACAAGGGTGGTATGGGACGCCCTTGGCTGACTAATTAGGAAAGCTAGTGGAGGACTACCTTACCCAAAAGGGGCAAGGGCAGTAGGGGAGTGGTAAGTGTAGGGAGGTCCTTGGGTTGATTTTGCTGCGATGGCGGTCAGGCGAGTGATCCTTGCACTGGAGCTTCCTAGAAACTGTAGCGGGTTTTCTGAAGCTAGTGGAACTTTGTAAAGGCCTCGTAGTGTTACCCTGCCTCACCTCCTCGGTAGAGGTGTATGGGAAGTCGCGATCCCTTGGCAGATGGGTAACATGACTTGTGGGTAAAGATGCGCAACCTATGTAGAGTGTAAAAGTGGTATACTAGTCGTGCTCACGGTCATGAGCAGCTCAGACACTCACATGATTAATTTATGGAACTAAATTCAATTTGTCATACGCATCGCATTGCGGGTGTTGTTATTACTTTTGTTCTACTACTTAATTAGGTTGGTATTTACTTATATTTAGTAACTGCTAATAAAATTTTGACCAACTTTAAAAGCAATGCTCAGCTCTAACCATCCTCTTTGGTAAGGCTTACACTTCACATGAGCTCCCACCTTTGGCGAGTTCATGCACATTATTCCCCACAACTTGTTGAGCGATGAATGTATGTGAGCTCACTCTTGCTATCTCACACACCCCCCCACAGGTCAAGAACAGGTACCGTAGGATGAGGCGCATGGAGGATGTTGTGACGAGTTCGTGAGAGGTCTAGGTCGTCGTCTCCCAGTCAACTTTGGGTTGCTGGATCGTTGTCTCCTTATGATGTAATTTTTATTTATTTTGTATAGAACTCTTATTATATAGTAAAGATGTGACATTCGTTTCTATACCACTATTCATCATATGTGTGAGATTGGTCCCAACACACCTGGTGATTATTTCGCGCCCGGGTCTTGGTGCCCCCGAAACCCGGGTGTGACAGCAATAGCATGAAGCTAACCATAATAACCCAAAAGGTAATCAAGCGCAAGATAAATACAGACTAGTCAATCCTTAGGTTTTAATTAAGTAATGTGGGACATTAAATTATAAATAAGTTTTGGAATTCAAAATACAAAACGAGGTCCAATTCTGTGATAAAATGAAAGGGTGGGGGCTTTTCTGCAAAAATATAGGGCCCTACGCGCGAAAACTAGGGACGACGTATTGATTCTCAGAAAAGACGAGGGTCTCTTTAGCAAAACTACCACGCGAAGGGGTACAAGGTAATATCATCCATCCAATCACAGACGAACGGCCACGATCAGATCTGAGCGAGCGCGTGCGGGCTGACAAGTGGGCTAGGAGAGTCAACGACCTGGGGGCGGGGCGGTCTGACCGGCCGGGCCCAGCTACAGGACGTGGGTGAGGGGGGCGGATCCGAGCAGCCAGATTTGAATCAGATGGGTGGGATCAGATCGGGTTTAATTAAAGTCAGGCCATCAGATCTCAGATGGACGCCAGAGATCTGATGGCGAACGCGGGCGGGGTTGCTAGGCTGCCCACGGCGGCGCCGCCCGATTCCACGACGGAGACTCGTCGGAGGTGAGGGCGAGGCCACGACAAAGGTCTGGGGTGCTAGGAAAAAGCTTAGGCGAGTTCGGGGTGACACGGCGGGCTTAGCCTTGGGCATGACACTAGCGTTGAGGCACCAGAGGGCACTGTCCGCAACAGAGTGGCCCGACGGCGGTGCAACTCAACTCCGGCGAGTGATTGTGCAGACAACAGAGTAGGGAATGTAGAATTAATGGCATGAGGAGGTTAGTTACCTCGAGAGACAGCTTTGGAGTGCTTGAGCAACAGCGAGGACACAGCAGGGACCTTGGTCGACGGCGGCGGAGGCACGACTACGCGACGAGAATTCCGGTGAGCGCGAATAGAGGGAAATAGAGAGGCTGGGGGCAAACCAGAGGGTGTGTTGTCTTTCTGACAAGGAGGCGGAGCTCACTGGGGCAATGGACGCGACAGGAGCTCGACAGCGGCCTCCGAACGGACGGCAGACAACGGCGGTGCTCCACGGGTGCGCGCGTAGTGCGAGAGAGGGGGTGCGAGGGGGTCTGCTGGCGAGCGCTACTGAGTGAGGGGAGTGAGCGAGTGGGTGCAGGCTCAGAAGGAGGTCGGGCGCATGGGGGAGTGGCTAGGAAACGCGCGACGTGGGCGCGTCCAAGGCTACGGAGGGAAACGCGCGACGTGGGCGCGTCCAAACCACCGTGAGTAGCACACAAAGGGAATTGAGGCTAACCCAAGCAAAATCGAAGCTATACTTCGAATGGAACCACCAAGTACAAAGAAAGAGGCTCAAATATTGACAGGAAGGCTGGCATCTCTCAACAGATTCATATCCAGATCAGCAGAGAGAAATTTACCATTTTTCGAAGTGCTTAAGTCAGCCGAAGTTTTTCAATGGGGACCAGTCCAGCAGAGAACCTTCGAAGAACTGAAGCAATATTTGATAGATCTAACAACATTAACTCCACCAACGCCAGGGGCTCCTTTGTTATTATATGTGGTAGCTTCGCACTCAGCGGTAAGTGCAACACTTGTCCAGGAGAAGCTTGAAGGCCAAGTTAAGAGGCAGGCCCCAATATATTTCGTATCCGAAGTTCTTAGTTTATCAAAGAAAAATTATATAGAATTGGAGAAGGTACTGTATGCTGTTTTGATGGCCTACAGGAAGCTTCGGCATTATTTTCAAGCCTACAACATAATTGTTCCTTCTTCACAACCTCTGAAGGATATTATGAGAAACCGAGAAGCTACTGGAAGGATTGGAAAATGGGCTGCAGAGCTCAATGAATTTTGTATTGATTATGTCCATAGATCTTCGATTCAGTCCCAAGCGTTGGCAGACTTCATTGCTGACTGGATGCCAGGGGCTCAGGAGGAAGAAACGAATAAAGATGCCGAAGCATGGACAGTATTTTGCGATGGGTCTTGGGGAACCTTCGGAGCAGGAGCGGCTGCTGTGTTGGTTTCACCTTCCAAAGTTAAAACTTGTTATGCGGCAAGACTTGATTTTAGTTGCACAAATAATATCGCTGAGTACGAAGCTCTGCTCTTGGGTCTTCGGAAGTTAAGGGCAATGGGAATCAGAAGGGCCATTCTTAAAACTGACTCCCAAGTTATTTCTGGTCATATTGACAAGAGCTATAAAGCAAGAGACCCGAATCTTGAAAAATATTTAGATACAGTCCGAAGGATTGAGGCTTCCTTCGAAGGATTCTCTGTCAAAAATAGTCCTCGTGGAGAAAATGAATACGCTGATCTATTGGCCAAGTCAGCAGCACAGGGGCTGCCTTTACCTTCGGAAATATTTTTCGAAACAATAAAAGCACCTTCGGTCGAGCTTCTTGAAAGAGCGGTTCTTAACATATCCCCTGTCTATAGTGAAGATTGGAGAACTGAAATCATCTCTTTTCTTCAGGGTAATTTTCTTTCAAATGAAGAAGCTTATAACAGGAGGATAGAAGCAAGAGCTCGACCATATGTCATAATAGAAGGGGAGCTATACAAGCGAGGGGTCTGTTCCCCGTTGCTCAAGTGTTTATCCAGATCCGAAGGCATAGAATTGATGAAGGAAATACACGCAGGCCTGTGTGGATCTCACATTGGATCTAGGCCTTTGCTTGGGAAAGTTTTTCGTCAAGGATTTTATTGGCCAAAGGCAGCTTCGGATGCAGCGGATTTAGTTCAAAAGTGCGAAGGTTGTCAGAAATGTGCAAGAGATCAGAAACAACCTTCGTCTTTAACTCAATTAATACAACCCACTTGGCCGTTGCAAAGGTGGGGCCTTGATTTGCTAGGTCCATTACCACCAGCACAGGGGAACTTAAGATATGTGGTAGTGGCAGTGGAATATTTTTCCAAGTGGATTGAGGCAAAGCCCTTATCTACAATAACTTCATTTACTATTCAAAAGTTTTTCTGGCAAAACATTGTTTGTCGCTTCGGAGTGCCGAAGGCCATTACTGTGGACAATGGGACACAGTTTGATTCTGAAGCCTTCAGAGAATTTTGTGATCAAATTGGCACGAAAATCCATTTTGCATCAGTCCGACATCCAGAGTCAAATGGACTTGTCGAAAGAGCTAATGGGATCATAATGACAGGAATAATGAAGTCAATCTTCAATCTGCCCAGGGGAAAGTGGCCAGACGAGTTAATCAAAGTGGTGTGGAGCCATAACACAACCATGTCAAGATCAACAGGTTTTACGCCCTTCAAATTATTGTTTGGTGACGAAGCAATAACCCCGGAGGAGGCCAAAGCAGGATCAATAAGAACAGTAGCTTCGGCAGAAGGCGAAGACGAAGCTGATTGCTCTGTAGAAAAAGATGCTATAGAAGGGTTCAGACTTCAGGCTGTGGAAAACATCAATAAATATCAAGCTGAAACAATAAAATGGTGTGACAGAAAGGTCAAGCTGAAGAACATTGAACCAGGACACTTGGTACTTCGAAGAGTAGCCAACCCTGAAAAAGTAGGCAAATTACAGCTGAAGTGGGAAGGCCCCTTTTTGGTAGTATCTTCGTCAAGACCCGGTTCCTACAGATTGAAGGATATGGACGGCAACGACATTCCTAGATCATGGAATGCGGATGAGCTTCGGCGATATTATGTTTAGCTTGATGTAATTTTTCTATTCTTTTTTGTGGCACCCTTTTCCTTTCCAAAGGGGGAGAAAGGTTTTTAACGGGGCCACAACATGTAATTTTCCTTATTTCAATTCTATAAGAGTGATATCCCCCAAAAATGTAAATGTAAATGCAAAGGAAAAAAGAAAAAGGAAACAGGGAGAAGCTCAAAAGTCGTTCCTAAGGGAATGCAGAGCTTACAACGAAAAATAAACGCTGATTCCGCTGAAAGTAAAAGGCGAAGAAGCTCCTAAGGGAGGCTTACAGCGAAAAATAAACGCTGATTCCGCTGAAAGTAAAAGGCGAAGAAGCTCCCAAGGGAGGCTTATAGCGAAAAGTCAACGCTGATACACCGAAAAGTAAACGGTGAAGCCGAAAAGTAAACGGCAAAAAGATTTGAATCATTCCTAAGGGGATGAAGGGCTGTGATTATGGTTTTTGAACATGTGTTCCAATATTCATTTGCACGATACATTTCATCATGTCATTTGCATTCATAAACATTCATTTAGACATATATAGAATCATCATCATACCACACAAACAAGACAGGTGCTTCAGCAATGAGGAAAAACTTCGAAGGAAAAATTTTTATGCTTCGTTGTGTACGAAAAGAAGGGAAGTTGTTTTTCGCCTTCGGCTCAAAAGAGAAGTTTCGTCCACAGCAAAGCAGATTGTACACAGATAGCAGAAACAAAATATATTACAAGGTATGTACAAATTTACATGAGTTGTTCCATAACTATATTACAAAAGTTTCTCCAGAATTTTTGCAGGAAAATATATTGTAAGCAACTATCAAGCTTCAGGCTAGGCTTCGTCAAACTTCAGCTTCGTCATTCTTTAGCTTCGTCATCCTGTGTATATCAAACAGCAGAATAAGAAAGGCGCAAATTTCAAGGAGAAAGTAAAAATAACAAATATAAGTTTCTTACCAGCTTAAGATGCTTCGAGCTTCGTCACCCGCCATTTTTCGCCCGCCACTTACCCAGATCTGGGTCATGAATCTATTTCCAATGCTTCGGGCCAGGCTTGGGATATCTATCAGATCTGATGCTGATAAGCTGAAGTTTGATCTATTCACAATATTTCCATGCGTACAGCCAGCCTTCAGAAAAGCGGTAGCTGTGCCCCGAGAAGCTACCAGGGCGCAGAAGTCGGCATGCCCACCAATAACTTCGTCAAGGGCATCAACCTCGCCTTCAATATATTCTAATGTGCTGGGCAGATTTTCAGCTGAAGGTGTAAATTTTGCAAAGCTGGCTCCGACAGAATGAAACACATCCTTCAGCCGCTGCACGCATCGGCTGCCGAAGCTTAGGCATTTCCCTTGAAGTTCCTTTAAGGATTTTTGCAAATTTGAATTTTTATCCATCTCAGTTTTAAGGCTTGCTTCAAGGTGTTTCTTTTCTTGCTCAAATTTTTCTGATTGTTTCAGCAATTCATTCTTTAAGCTGTCGTTCTCTGCTTGGACTTCAGTCAAGGAGCCTTCTATAGACTGGATAACAAAGTCTTTCTTTTCTAATGCACCTTCGTGTTCTTTAACCATGATTTCAAGGTCTTGGATGGATTTTCCATTTCAGTTGGAAAATGCAGTCGGATGTTTGGGGTACTATAAGTGATAAAGGGATAGTAACTCATATCACAGGGGGAAACTTTGCGCAGAGTTCCATTACGATTAATGGTTGGCTTCGAGATTTCTTGTGGGCACAGGCATCCCAAGTAATTCAGTCTTATGGTTCTTCATTATCTGCATATGGTCTTTTTTTCTTAGGCGCTCATTTTGTCTGGGCTTTCAGTTTAATGTTTTTATTCAGTAGCCGTGGTTATTGGCAAGAACTCGGTGAAGTTCTTCTTTTTCAGATCAGCTTCGTAATTTTCAACTTTTTCAGCCAAATCTTGGATGATGGCTTTGTTTTTCTCGTCTTCGAGATCTTGTTGCATTTTTAGAACCTTACTTAACAATATGCTCTGTCAAAACAGTCTTCGTTAAAAAATGACCTAAATAATAATAATAATAATAATAATAAAATAGCAATAATATTTGTTACCTTAAAATTAGCATAAAGTAAGCTTCCGGCGATATGGTGTCGTTGGTAGAGGCAGAGGTCCGCTTCTAGCTTCGGCAGGCCAATGTTTTTGGAGAGGGTTCTAACAATTTTAGCTTCGCTACGGTTTCGAAGGCATCTCAGCTTTCCTTCGTTAACCCCACCAAACAGTGTAGCCCCTGGCTTATATCCACAGGATATGGCATATTTTTTAAGCTCTTCTTTCTCAGCATCTGTCAATTCTTGCCCAAGTAAATCTTGAAACTTAAAATCTCTTTCCTCCAAAATGTCTTCAACTTGCTTTTTCCCCTTTTCAGTACCTATACTCGCTGCAGCCACGGCAGCTTCTTCCTCAGCCATTTTCAGGAGTATATTATCAATAACTTCAAGTGTGTCTTCCAGGTTTGGATCTTCTGTGGCCCCAGTTTCGGTTGCGCCGGTTTCAGCTTCGGGGGCTTCCACTCTGGTGGCTTCGGCTGCGGCGCCTTTGGCTTCGGCGGTCTCGACAAATGCAACTTTTGACACTGTCACCGGTGGCGGCATCTGATGAATCACATCTGCTATCTGAATAATCCTTCGTTTTTTCGGCAGTGCAGGACCTTATTCTGCCGAAGCTGCTTTGTCCTTCTGAAAAAACTTCGTCAGTTCCGGCGCCAGTGGACTTAGCTTGACAGGCAAGGGTTCAGTCATTACCTTCATAATCTCTTCTACATCGGCAGCAGAAGGCGTTGCAGGAGTATCTCCTTCTCGAACCAACGTCTTTGGTTCTGGAGATGCAGTTTTTCTCTTTCTTGCAGCAGCCACCTTCGGCTCAGGGCTCAATTTTTCAGGACTTAGTTTTTCAGAAGTCTCCTTTTCTTTTTGACCACTTTGGTGCTCTCTTCGTCAACAGCGCTGGCAACTCTTTTTCTCTTCGGGCCGCCAGCGTCTCCGCCCAATCGCCCATAGTCAGGATATTCGAAGCCTATAGCATCAAGTACTCTGTTTAGCCTTCGTTTCGGCCGGGTGCCGAAGGCTGCTGTCATCAATTGGTCCTCCTTTTTAGAGTAATTTCCAAGAATTTCAGTACTCATTATCTCGATTGTATCAAGCCATTCTTGGCAAGGTGCCTTAAAATATTTCTTGAACTTATAATGGTAGGGTAGTCGGACAAGCTCCCCCTCTTTCTTCTCCCCTGTAAGCTTCGGCATAGTCCACTCCTTCATAGTTGGAAATACTCTGAAGGCCAGAAATTCCTGCACTAAATCTCTAGTGCCAATGTGCTCTGCAATAGTCCTGAATTCATCCAGCGCGATCCGGGTTGGACCTTCTGCTGACATATTGCATCAGGGTCTGGTTTCTCCGAAGATCAGTTCAAGTGGACTCTGTACTAGCTTCTCCTTGTCATCGTCAACTTTGACGTAGAACCATTCTGATTTCCAGCCTGCCGGCCACTTGCTTCGGTAGCTGATCACAGGAAATTTTGTGGTTTTCCGATAGGCAAAATTATAACAACCAAAATTTTCATGTAACCCATCCTTTCTGGCCTTGGTTTGGTAATGTAGCTCGTGTACCCGGCAGAAACCTTCGGCAAATGCCTCCGCCGCCTGGCTTCGGAGAGCCCAGATATAAACATTAAGCCTAACAATGGCGTTAGGAGTCAGTTGGTGAAAATAAATCCCAAACTTTTGAAGCACATCAGCAATCATCCTATTCAAAGGAAATCTCAAGCCAGCTTTAAGAAAACTCTTGAAAATCACTATTTCATCCTTCTCTGGCTTCGGGGTAGTTTCCTCTCCACCGAAGCGAATCAGCTTTTTCTCATCTTCGCTAAAGTAGCCCGATTTCACCATCTTGGGAAGATCAGCCTTGGAGATAGTCGACTTTCCAAAGTCCAGATGGCTAGGCTTGCTCGGTACTGAGATATTGTAATCATCGTCAGAATCAGCCTCCTCAATATTCCCTTGTTCTGCTTCGACAGCGGCTTGTTCTGCTTCGGCAGCGGGAACTTCTTCCGATGTCACCAATCCAGATCGCTGCATTGCTTCCGAGATAGGAACAGTCTCCACACCTTCGGCTTCGTCTCCCTCACGCTCAACTCTAGCAGTAGAGCGCACTCTGGCCATTTAATTTTAAATTTCTTGAAAGATTTCTTCGAAATTAATAACCTTTTCTTCCGAAGCTCTCCTTCTGACGAAGCAAACGCCAAACAGAAGCTTCGTTTGAATGCAAAAGTCAAGCTTCGGCTATGGTTAAAATTTTTGGCAGCAAAACAGTGCAATAGCAATGAATGCTGTGGTAACTTCACACCTACCTGTCTGTTTATATAGTGCTGCAGGTAAGAAGGTGAATCGTCAGGATTTTTACACCAGGCAAACAGTTGCTCGCACCCGCTGCGCGGTGGGCCACAAAAACAGTGAACCTGCACTGTGGGACCGCTCTGTGCTCAGAAACTGTATCGTTTCTCGACAACGAGCTCAGGGAAGGTGTTTTTCGGACCTTCGGCTTCCTGAAGCCTAAGAGACTTTTTTCACGGATCAAGCTCATTACGAAAAACGATCTAGCACCGCGAAGGGGCTACTGTTGGGACCATGCTTCGTCGCCGAAGGTCCAGCAGAAAGAAACAGCTTCGGCTGAAGCTGCTTATACGCGATGACGAAGGTGCCATTTCGTGAAGCTTCGGAATTACAAACCGACTTAAAGATAGAATGACCTTTTAGTCCATAAAAGTCCGAGTCATTGTTGTAAACTTTTATGAGGGGTACGATTGTAATTCCTCACGGGCTGTGTCCTGTGCCTATAAATAGTGAACAGTATTCCTTTACTGTTCACGCATCCCTGTAATTGCAATTGCATCACTCGGAAATTACCCTTTGTCAAGGCAGAGGTATAAATGTGTCTAAATGTTATGTTTAAACATCTTAAATTTATAGTATATAAATAATGCTATTTATCTCCAATTCACTTGTCTTTAATGCCTTATGTCTTACATTATTTCACATTATCTTTGTGAGTTGAATTACGAAGGTGTAACCTTCGTAATTCTGCCATTATAACCTTCGTCCGAAGTATATCCTTGAGGAAATGATGCTACAACGGACGAAGGGCATTGAAATTTAACACTTTATGTTGCCTCGTTCTTAATTCATAGCATTTGAGAACAAGTCCCCAACATCCCCCATGTCCTAGGCATGTGTCCCGCCAATCCTCGACCATGCCAATGACACGATCCGCTCTACCACGTCCTCACATAAGTGTGTGTCTCAAAGTGTCAGCTACTGTGGCTAATAATCCAGCTTCTCTAGTCCCTCGATCAAGGCCCATCACTCGTCCTTCGCTGCTCCTGACCCATCGGCACGAACACGCACGACCTTTACCTTCGTCGTCAACCACCATCCCTGTGATCCACACCTGCACACCACAAGCCGACATACATGGTTGCACAACATAACTCACGCCTCGGTTAGTCCACACTACTCAACCCGAGACGTTATCCATTGACAATCACTCATTATCAACCCAAACCACAAGGGACAAATCAACCAGCAAAAGAAGAAAGAAGAAGAGAAGCTCACTTAAATGACCAAAAGCCAGACAAGAGCCAAAACAGGTCATTCAGAGTGAGCAAAGCTTGGTCCCCAAAGAAATGGGCAACGACTCAACATGACTATGCAAGAAAATGGCTAGTCCTCAAGAAAAGGCAGAAAAGGGTATCAACATCACTAGCCCATAGTCAAAACCAAATCGAAGCACAAAATCAGCAAGAATGCTAAAATCAAAGCTAGTTCCTCTAGAAAGAGGCAAATGGCCCAACACAACTAGCAAAAAATCCAAAAGGCTCAGAAACTCCCTTGAATCTTAGTTCATAATATAGGTTTGGAACTTAGGTTGCATAACTCTTTTTGCGGTAGAGATAGCAACACTTAGACAAAACCTAGATTGCACATGCTTGCTTAGTTATTTGCATAGGTTTTGTTTAAGAGAATTATTTGTGGCCTAGATTAGCGAGAATTTTCGAAATCCTAATTCACCCCCTCTTAGACGTCCGTGTTCCTTTAAATTGGTATCAAAGCATGGTTTGGCTCATTTAGGACCTTTTTAGCTTAACCGCTATTAGAGCCGACACTTTTCAGAGGAATGAATGGATACCCATAGGCCACCACACTTCAACAACACTAATTTCCCTTATTATAGTGCTAGAATGGCTTGTTTAAGAGGATTGAAGAATAAGAAGATGGGCTGAAATTAGGTGCACCAGACTAGGTGAGTGAGCACCGGACCAGTTTGCTAGAGACACCTTTCTCGGGTTTTGCTAGAGACACCTTTCTTGGGTTTTCGGCAAGCTGGGGCATCAGACCGAGCAAGTGTACATCGGACCGCTCCCAACGGTTGACAATGGTTAGTCATCCAATGATCATCTAATGTGGCATGCATCAAACCGGGTTTGTGTGCATCAAACCACTGCATTGTAGCAGGGTCTGTGTTAGAAGCACAAATGGCCAATTAACATGGAGGCACTAGACCGGGCTGGTGCGGCGCAGAAATACAGGATTACTCCAACGACTACATTTGGATGGAGGCACTATATATACCCCCATAGCCAACCATTTAAAGGTGTGGAGAGATCAAGAAGGTTGTCTAAGTGTAGATACACATTTCTAATAGCTCCAACAACAAATGCTTAACAGAATCACTCAGTGATTAGCGTAGGTGCTTTGCAAAGTGCTTAGGTTAGTTAGATCGCTTTAGCGCTTGCTCTAGGTTTGTTCCTAGGCTGTTGAGTGAGGTTACAAAACCAATGAAAACCCCTCGACTCTTGTGCGAGCCGTTGTAATATTGTACCGAGTGGGGCGAGAGTCTTGCGAGACCAAACAAACCGAGTTTGTAGTGTGGCAGCCACTGTGTACAAGAGGGAATGAGGCCCACGGCATTTTTGCCAAAAGCTTGATGGTGAAGATGATGGGGAGCATCCGAGAGGAGGCCGAAAGCGAAGCACCACTTGCTTGTGAAGAAGGCACGCGACTCTCTACAGAGTTACTCGACCGTGTGCTTGGCTCTCACATGGGCTTCCCTTTGCGTAGGAGCACCAACGAGGATTAGTCAGAACCTTGTGTGGTTCTAGACACCTCAGTAAAAATACCAGTGCGTCCACAGGAGTTTGCAATCTCTACCTTTGCTCTTGGGCTTCCACATTTACATTGATTACTTAAGATGTAATCTTTACTATTCTTAGATTAGAATATAGGATTGGTACTTAGGTTGCCAAACTCTTTTTGTGGTAGAGATAGCAACACTTAGACAAAATCGAGATTGCACATTCTTGCTTAGTTATTTGCATATGTTTTGTTTAGGAGATTTACTTATGGCCTAGATTAGCGAGAAATTTAGAAGTCCTAATTCACCCTCTTAGGCGTCCATGTTCCTTTCACTGTCGTCCTTTGTTGACTTATTGGTGAGGGAGTGGTTGGCTTGGCGTTAGCCCCCAGGCCATGTCAGACGACACCTTTGTTCAGACACACTTTTACTTGTTCCATCGTTCAATCAATCGCTTGTACCTAGGTATGACCCATGTGTACCTACTCCTGAATGGTCTTCCAGTACGTCTTTGGTCGATCAGAGGCTAGGGACTCAGGTGTGACCCTTCGTGACCCTTGTGGTCGGGCGAAGTGAACCTTTCTAGACGGCGATTTTACATTTTGACTCCCTAGGATACTTGGGGTCGGGCGAAACGAAGAATGGGTCTATTCTCAAGTTGCCTTGGTATGCACCATATCTTTGATATCTGTTCCTGACACTTCTAATGTTCATAACTTTTTCCATTTTAACTCTGTTTTGACCCATTTAGCTTGTAGTAGATTCAATTTGGAGTAATTTATCAGTGGTAACACCAACACATGTTTTCAATTATCAAAATTAATGGATTATAGATCTACTTGTGTCAAGGAAAAGATTTCCGGCCCCAAAGGCCCACCGGTCAGAGAGAGTGCACGGGATAAAGACCTCTGGACTACCGGGGACCATCGATCAGTGGGGGAATAAGGGAACCGTCTACCCTAGAAGCGCCCTCCCTCGGATAAACCCCAAGGCACTGAGCCCTGGGTCAGGCGTGGAAGAGCTAGAGAGGGGAGCCGAGCGAACCAAAGGGAAGACACTCGAGTGGATTCCTCGACTGGCCTAAGATTGACCCGCCATAAGTGGTTGGCCGCATTAACTACACGTGGCACCGAGTCGCAGTAGAGGACTGGTACACCTCCTAGTCATGACATGTGAGCACCTCGGCCTACAGCGCACTCATGACCTACGAACCCCTTAGGCTACGATGCACTCATGTACTATTGAGACTAGACATGAGTGCACAAGCCATCTATAGGGCCCACAATGCGATGAGGCACACCAATATCTAGGCTACGAAGTACAGTGGTCGGCGTGGTGCAGAGGTAGTAATGATGGTACAAGGGCCCCGCGTCGCCCACGTTGTCCATCATAATGAGCACGAGCAGATATGAAAGAGAAATGGCCTCAACCATCTCCTATAATCAATTTTGGTGTTTGATGACCATCACAAAACATATGGACTAACTAGTTTGCCTAGTTGATCTTTTCTCAGGTGCATAAAGTTCATATACATCTATAAGGAAAATGGACCCTTGAGCCACTTCTATAAATATGGGGCAAGTCAGACTTGCACCAGCCTGTCCGGTGCTCAGGCTGGCGCGCCCGACGAACAGGCCGCTCTCGGGAAAACTCAACGCTCCACGGTTAAAATTCACCGGACTGTCGACTGCCAACAGTCATCGTCACCAACAGTCGACTGCCACCAGCGTCAGAAACGTCAAAAGGTCAGAAACGGTCAGAAGTCAGGTCGCACCGGACTGTCCGGTGTGCCACAAGAGTGTCTGGTGGTCGGCAGATCCAACGGTCGTCTGCTACAGATTCCAATGGGTGACTGACGTGGCAGGCACCAGACATTGAACAATGCCGTGTCCGGTGTGCACCGGACTGTCCGGTGCGCCCGTCGATAGAAAGCTACAACCAACAGCTATAATGTGGTTGGGGCCTATAAATACCACCCAACCACCACCATTCAATGTATCCAAGCCTTCCACTCTCACACATTCAATACAAGAGCAAAGAATCAATTCCATGACACATTCAAAGCTTCCAATCTCCTCAAGTGCCACATATAAGACAAGTGATCATTAGTGCTTAGTGACTTGAGAGAGAGTGATTTGTGTTTCATTTGTTGCTTGGTTGTGCTTTCTTCATCTCCTTCTAAACTCTCTAGTGACTTGTAAAGCTAGCAAGAGACACCTAAGTCTGTGGTGATCCTTGTAGGGTCTTTGTGAACCTTGAGATTAAGTAGAAGCACTCAATTGTTCTAGGTGATCGATTGAGAGAGGGAAAGAGTTGAAAAAGACCCGGCCTTTGTGGCCTCCTCAACGGGGAGTAGGTTCGTTGGAACCGAACCTCGGGAAACAAATCGTCATGTTGTGTTGATCTTTATGCGATTTGGTTCTTCCTCTCTCCTCTCTCTAAAAGTTCTCATGCTCACAATCTTTTGAGTTTGCACCCAAAGTTATCTGCATTGATTGAACAACTCATAGCAAGCAAAACTCTCTTTTGCACTCTGTATTCATTATCATTTGTTTCTAATCCTAACCCCGGGTGAAGTTCGTGTTCAAAGTTTATAATTTACAGGTTTCGCCTATTCACCCCCCCCTCTAGGCGACTATCAATTGGTATCAAAGTCCGGTACTTTATTAGAGTCTAACAACTCGAAGTGATGTCGGGAGAACACACCAAAAGGGAGATGATCACCGGGGAAAAGCCCGGATCTTTGGGAAAGAAGAATGAAGAAAAGACTTCATCAAAGGAGGCCGGCCACAAGCACATGGAGGATAAATATGAATCTGTCGGCTCCATCAAGTCACACAAGAAGGGCGACAAGAAGAAAAAGAAGATGAAGAAGGTGATCCACTACGAGACCGATTCTTCCACGCCCTCAACCTCCGGTGCTGAGTCAACATCTTCGAACTGCCAAGAGCGTAAGAAGTATAGTAAGATCCCTCTTCACTATCCTCGCATTTCCAAACGTGCTCCTTTACTTTCTGTTCCCTTAGGCAAACCACCATACTTTGATAGTGAAGATTATTGTATGTGGAGTGATAAAATGAGGCACCATCTAACCTCACTCCATGGAAGTATTTGGTATATTATTGAATTTGGAGAGTAGGCACCTCAAGAGGGTGATGAAGACTACGACTCTGATGAAGCCGCCCAGGTGAGGCACTTCAACTCCCAAGCCACCTCCATACTCCTTGCTTCCTTGCGTAGAGAAGAGTACAACAAGGTGCAAGGGTTGAAACGTGCCAAAGAAATTTGGGATGTCCTCAAGACGACACATGAAGGGGACAAAGTGACCAAGATCACCAAGCACGAAACAATCGAGGGAGAACTCGGTCGGTTCATCCTCAACAAAGTCCGCAACCTCAGAAGCACCAAGTGGGATGACCATGAAATGGTCCATGTTATTCTAAGATCTCTTGTTTTTCGTAACCCCACTCAAGTGCAATTAATTTGTGAGAATCCAAGGTATAAGCTAATGTCTCCTGAGGAGGTGATTGGCAAGTTTGTGAGCTTTAAACTTATGTTCAAAGACTCCAAACTCATTGTCAACTTGGAGCAAGGTGCCACCTCCACACCCGAGGTGCAACCCATTGCATTCAAGGCAACAGAAGAAAAGAAGGAAGAGCCTACACCAACAAATAGGCTTCCAATTTATGCCTCCAAGCTTGACAACGACGAAATGGCTCTTATTATTAAGAGCTTCCGGCAAATCCTCAAGCAAAGGAAAGGGAAGGACTACAAACCCCGCTCCAAGAGGGTTTGCTACCAGTGTGGTAAGTCCGGTCACTATATTGTTAAATGTCCATATACATGTGATAGTGACAAGGATGATGACTAGAAGGGGAAGAAGAAAATGGAGAAGAAGAAATATTACAACAAGAAGAAGGGTGGCGAGGCGCACATAGGACGAGAATGGGACTCCGACAAGAGCTCCACCGACTCCTCCTCCGACGAGGATGCCGCCAACATCGCCATCAACAAAGGTCTTCTCTTCCCCAACGTCAGCCACAAATGTCTCATGGCCAAGGATAGCAAAAAGAAGAAGGTACATTCTAGAGATACCCCCAAATATACTACTTCCGATGATGAGGGTAGCTCTAGTGAAAAGGATGATGATTTGTCTTCTCTTTTTGCAAACCTTACCATAGAACAAAAGGAGAAAATTAATGAATTTATAAAAACCATTAACGAGAAGGATGAAATCTTGGAATGCCAAGAAGACTTGCTCGTTAAGGAAAACAAAAAATTGTTAAGCTAAAAGATGCTTTTGCTCTTGAAGTTGAAAAATGCAAAAACATGACTAAAGAGCTAAATACATGCAATGATTCAATTTCTTGTCTTAGAACTAAAATGCTAGTTTAAATGCTAAAATTGAGGAATTGAATGCTTGCAAAGTTTCTACATCTACCATTAAGCATGTTACTATTTGCACTAGATGTAGAGATGTTGATGTTAATGCTGTGAATGATCACCTTGCCATGATTAAAGAACAAAATGATCACATAGCTAAGTTGAATGCCAAAATTGCCGAGCATGAGCTTGAAAATGAAAATTTTAAATTTGTTCGTAGTATGCTTTATAATGTAAGATGCCCTAACATTAAGGATGGGGTTGGCTTCTAACCTAGGAGCCAAAACAACATCAAACTTAATGCACAAAGAAACATGATTTCTAACTTTGTTAAGGGCAAGGCTCCCATGGTTCAAGATAGAGATGGTTACATTTTATATCCTAAAAACTATCCTGAGCATAAGATTAGAAGAATACATACTAAGAAATCTCATCCTGTTGCTCATCATGCTTATATTTACAGTAATGAGGCTTCTAGCTCTAAGCATACAACTCATATTAAAATGCCTAAGACAAAGATTCTTGATGCATCAAATGAGCATATCATTTCATTTAAAACCTTTGATGCATCAATTGTTCTTACTAAAAAATCCGGCAAAGTAGTTGCCAAATATGTTGGGGGCAAGCACAAGAGTCCAAAGACTTGTGTTTGGGTACCCCAAGGTGCTTGTTTCAATATGAAAGGATCCAGGATCGTTTAGGTACCTAAGGACAAGGCCTAAATTTGTGTTGTAGGTTTATGCATCTGGCGGAATAAGTTGGATAATCGACAGCGAGTGCACAAACCACATGACAGGGGAGAAAAGAATGTTCTCCTCATATGAGAAAAATGATGATCCCCAAAGAACAATCAATTCGGGGATGGAAATCAAGGTTTGGTCAAAGGATTAGGTAAAATTGCTATATCTCCTGACCATTCCATTTCTAATGTATTTCTTGTGGAATCTCTTGGTTACAACTTGCTTTTTGTTTCTCAATTATGCAAAATGGGCTACAACTGTTTATTTACTGATGTTGATGTTACCGTCTTTAGAAGAAGTGATGATTCACTAGCTTTTAAGGGAGTGTTAGATGGTCAGCTATATTTAGTTGATTTCAATGATAACAATGCTGAACTAAACACTTGCTTAATTGCTAAGACTAACATGGGATGGCTCTGGCATCGCCGACTTGCTCATGTTGGTATGAATAATCTTCACAAGCTTCTAAAGGGAACACATTTTAGGATTAACCAATGTTCATTTTGAGAAAGACATGATTTGTAGTGCATGTCAAGCAGGGAAGCAGGTTGGAGTTCATCATCCACACAAGAACATCATGACGACTGAGAGGCCGCTTGAACTACTCCACATGGATCTATTTGGCCCTATTGCTTACATAAGCATCGGCGGGAGTAAGTATTGTCTTGTAATTATGGATGATTATTCTCGCTTCACTTGGGTATTATTTTTTCAGGAAAAATCACAAACCCAAGAGACATTAATGAAATTCTTTTGACAAGCTCAAAATGAGTTCAGATTGAGAATCAAGAAGATTAGAAGCGATAATGGGATGGAGTTCAAGAACTCTCAAATTGAAGGATTTCTTGAGGAGGAGGGCATCAAACATGAGTTCTCTTCTCCCTACACACCTCAACAAAATGGTGTTGTGGAGAGAAAGAATAGAACTCTTCTAGATATGGTAAGGACCATGCTTGAAGAATACAAGACATCAGATCGGTTTTGGGCGGAGGCGATTAACATCACTTGCTACTCCATCAACCAGCTCTACCTTCACCGAATCCTCAAGAAAACATCATATGAACTCCTCACCGGCAAAAGCCCAATGTTTCTTGTTTTAGAGTTTTTGGGAGCAAATGCTTTATTCTTGTTAAAAGAGGTAGAAATTCAAATTTTGCTCCTAAAGCAGTAGAAGGCTTTTTACTTGGTTATGACTCAAACACAAGGGCATATAGATTCTTCAACAAATCCACTTGTATAGTTGAAGTTCCTTGTGACACTATGTTTGATGAGACTAATGGCTCTCAAGTAGAGCAAGTTGATCTTTATGAGTTAGATGATGAAGAGGCTACATGCATCGCGCTAAGGAACATGTCCATTGGAGATGTGTGTCCACAAGAACCCGAAGAGCCCTCACAAGCACAAGATCAACCATCATTTTCCATACAAGCATCTCCACCAACTCAAGATGAGGAACTAGCTCAAGAAGAAGATGAGAGCACCTAGAGGGGGGTGAATAGGTGATCCTGTAAAATTCAACAATAAATAGCCACAAAACTTAGTTATAGAAGTGTTAGTGCGACTAAGTAGTTGAGGAGCGAGTTCTTGTGGATAAAAACAATCACAGAGAAATCAATCACAAGAGACACGCGATTTTATCCCGTGGTTCGGCCAAGAAACACTTGCCTACTTCCACGTTGTGGCATCCCAATGGACGAGGGTTGCACTCAACCCCTTTCAAGTGATCCGATGATCAACTTGAATACCACAGTTTTTCCTTTAGATGATTATTCCCATTTGCGAGGAATCTCCACAAGATTGGAGTCTCTTGCCCTTACAACAAAGATCACAATGAAAGCATGAAGTAAGGTTGGGATGAGCAACACACACAAGACACAAATCGCAGCACACCCACGCACACAAGAGAAGACTTGGGCTCAAATGACAACACAGGGAGTCCTTGACTCGAATAGAGCTCAAATCTCTAACACAACGAAACGAATGCGTGGGAACAGAGTCTGGATGCCTTAGGATGCTTAGTGAATGCTTGGGGTGACTCCTCCATGCGCCTAGGGGTCCCTTTTATAGCCCCAAGGGAGCTAGGAGCCGCTGAAGACAACCTTGGAAGGCTAATCTTGCCTTATGTCGTGTGGTGCACCAAATAGTCTGGTGCACCACCGGACAGTCCCTGTAGCTGTCCGGTGCACGATTGCCTTCCAAATAAGGCACAATCGACCGTTGCAGCTTCGGGCCCGACGGCGCACTGGACACTGTCCGGTGCCCCCTGCCGACCGTTGGAGTGGGCCACGCGTCACCCGCGGATTGCGCGGCCGACCGTTGCGTTGACGACCGTTAGCTCACCGGACAGTCCGGTGAATTATAGTCATATGCCGCTGATCTTTTCCCGAGAGCGGCCTTTTCACCGGACCAGTCTGGCGCACCGGACACTGTCCGGTGCACCACCGGACAGTCCGGTGTGCCAGACTGAGCTGAGTTTTGGCTGCACCGAGCCAAGTCTTTTTGGTTTCTTTTCTTCTTCTTTTCTCACTGTTCCTAGCACTTAGATAACTTCATTAGTATTCAAAAACAAATGAACTAAGTCTAGAAACATACCTCATGCCTTGATTTGCACTTTTTCAATCTTTGTCACATTAGAACTTAAAAGAATATGTGTTGGGCACTTAATCACCAAAACATTATAGAAATGGCCCAAAGGCACATTTCCCTTTCAGTCTCCCCCTTTTTGGTGATTTATGCCAACACAACCAAAAGCAACCAAAAGAAGTGCAAGATCAATGCAATTGAGGACCAAATTGTTTTTGACTATTATTTGGCATATTTGGATCGCTCTTTGCCACCACTTGGTTTGTTTTTTGCAAATCAAATTCATTTTCCTATCTCTAAGTCAAACTCACTTGTTTGGGCACAAGGAGAGATATTCCAAGAGAAAAATTGATCAAGTGCCAAAAACTCCCCCTTTTCCCATAATCAAAATTCTCCCCCACAAGAGACCATATTTTGCAACAATAAGAGTATTTTGGACAAATCAAAAGTTCTAACTCTATTGTTTTCAAAATTCACAAGTGGTAGCTGATCCATTTGCTTTGGCCTTAATTTCTCCCCCTTTGGCATTAAGCACCAAAACGGGATCATTCTTGGCCCCTTTAACCCCATTGCCTCACCAAAAATTGTCAATTAAGAGCAAAATGGCAATGAGAGCATAAGTATGAACTTGGAGGTGAGGACATGTTGGGGGCCTTCGGCTTCCGAAGGTCCTCAAAAACATAATTTGACAGTATTTTCCAAGTATGCGAGCAGGTATCTTCGGAATCAGGTTGCGGGTATATAAGAGCATTGTCAAGACGAAGCTTGACTGAAATGGAAGACGACCATGACGAAGGATGAAACGTTCACGAAGTTATGTGCAGAAAAGCTTCGGCATGACAGCAGAAAAGAGGAACCGACTTAAAGATGAAAAGCCAAATTAGACCTCGAAGAATTACTATAGAGTTACTGGTAAAAGCAAAGGGCATTAATGTGATTTTACACGGGCTGCGTCCCGTGTCTATAAATAGATGAACAGTACTCCCGTACTGGACACGCTGATTTGGCATTGACTCTTGCGTCACGTTTGTACTTTTACCTTCTTACAAGCTGAAGGTACATCTGTAATTTGATCTCATTTCTATTTCCCCATAATAATAAAATAGAAATGAGTTTGTAACAATACATAATTGTTTGTGTTACCTTTTATGTTTCATATGATTCCTTCTTCATTATTATATTTTATGCTGATGAAGGTATGTCCTTCATAACCTTCGTCCGAAAATCATTATATCCTCAGGGAAATAATGCTTCGAAGGACGAAGGATATTAACATTCAACATTTTATGTTGCCTTGTTCTTGATTCATAGCATTTGAGAACAAGTCCCCAACATTGGTGCCCACCATCGGTGAACTCACTTCCATTTCTTGAGCTTTGAACATCTTCGGCAAGCATCACCTTCGTCATGCCGCCAAAAAAAGCTTCAGCGACAGGGGCTGCACTCTGCAGCCGCTGGACCCCAATCAGGACGTCCTTTCTCTTAGGGAGGCCCGAAGCCAGAAGAGGAAGGCCACCAGTCCAACGCCTCCGGAGGACGACTTGGACCAGGAAATCCAAAACCTGGAGATGCTCCAACAACAGGTGCAACGAAAGAAGGAGAAGATGGCTCGTCTAGCTGACCTTCAGAGGCAGATAGATGAAGCTTCGGAAGAGGTTCATCATCTTGTTCAGGATGACCAGAACCAAGGCCTCCGCGCAGAGAGCTTCATCAGGAGGGCTTTTACAATGAGGACGACTGGTATGAAGATTTCCATCATGGAAATTTTGCTTTTGATGATGCTTCTCCTCTATCAACAGAATTGCAGGCTACACCATGGCCCCAGTCTTACAAGCCACCCCAGCTCCCCATGTACGACGGTCATTCAGACCCAAAGAAATTCTTGATGAGCTATGAAGCAACCATATCTTCGTATGGTGGCAACACTGCAGTCATGGCGAAGTCTTTTGTCATGGCTGTCAAGAGTGTCGCTCAAACCTGGTACTCCTCTCTTCGGCCAGGAACAATCACCTCATGGCAGAAGCTGAAGGATATGTTGATAACCAGCTTCCAAGGGTTTCAGATGAAGCCGGTCACTGCTCAAGCTTTATTTTAGTGTACCTAGGACCATGAAGAATACCTTCAGTCGTATGTCCGAAGGTTCCTGCGTCTGAGGGCATAGGCACCAACAGTGCCCAATGAAATTGTCATTGAGGCCATTATTAAGGGACTTCGGCCAGGACCTTCAGCGCAATACTTTGCCAGGAAGCCACCTCAAACGTTGGAGAAGCTGCTCCAGAAGATGGACGAGTATATTCGAGCTGACAATGATTTCCGCCAAAGAAGGGAGGAAGCATTCAGGTTCTCTAAAATGACCAGGGGCTTCGGAGGAAGATTTCATCTGAGGCACGTCAGGTCAATTCACAACTCTACTCAAAGTGACGATAGAGGGAGCCAACAACAAAGGCCACAATACTCTTCGCAAGCTTTGGGGCAGCAGCAAAGCTCTGTTCGGCCGCCAGCACCAAGGGGCAGAGGCGCCAGGGGCTTCGGGGGAAGATTTGGGGATCAGCCAAGAAGAATTTACTGCCTATTCTGTGGTGAAGACAAGGGCCATACCACCAGGATGTGCCATGTTACCATCCAGAAGCAAAAGGAGATAGTAGAAGCTGCAGCACAACAGAGTCAGCCGAAGCAGGTCATGCACACCGCTTCGTACCATTCGCCTTACATTCCAGAATATGTAAGCAATCACCCTGCAGCTTCTGTTGCTTCGGCAAGTCAACCCCAAGCATCTTGGCAACAGCCTCCACCGCCACCACCAACGCAGCGAGGTCAGCAGCCAGAAGGGAGTCAGCACACTCACCTTCAGCGGGACTTCAGAGAGGAGTCCGAAGCTCGCACAGTCAATAGCACTGTGCCAGAATCGAAGCACATTTACTGAAGATATCCTACCTCGACAGCAGTCTTTTTCGCATTTTCACATTCAGTATTACTTTCTTGTTAATAAGGAACAATTATAGGAAGTCTAAGTGTCTTTTATCGTTTCTCAATTTCTTGTAACAGTTTCACCTTTTGCCATAATGAAAATATATCTTCTCCATAGGCTTGAGTTGCCGAAGCATAAGAATTTATGGTGGCACGAAGGACCTTTGAATTATCAAAAATTTGTTCTAAGGAACACAGGGCAATTTATTCGAAGCAGTAAAAAGTCGTTCCTAAGGGAGCGCAGTGTAAGTTTTCTGAGCCTACAGCGAAAAATAAGCGCTGATTCCGCTGAAAGTAAAAGGCGAAGAAGCTCCTAAGGGAGGCTTACAGCGAAAAATAAACGCTGATTCCGCTGAAAGTAAAAGGCGAAGAAGCTCCTAAGGGAGGCTTACAGCGAAAAATAAACGCTGATTCCGCTGAAGTAAAAGGCGAAGAAGCTCCTAAGGGAGGCTTACAGCGAAAAGTCAGCGCTGATATAAAAGTATTGTGTGCTCTACTGCAGGGATGTGTGTACCTTCGGCACAAATATCATTTTGCATAACATAACATCATCACATCATTTTGCATAACATAAGCATCATACATCATATTGCATGTGGAACAAGACGGGGATACAATATTGATCTTCGGAGAATGTTTTGAAAAAGAGAAAATCGTGCTAAGCTACAAGATAAATTGAGAAGAAGTGTAGCTTCATCAGAGAGACAACATAAAACTTTTTAATAGCTTCGGAGAACGTTTTCACGAAGCTTGAATATTCTTCATCAGAGAAGTATGGAAATTATTGTGATATATAAAAGATTTTCTTCACGAAGCATGAAAAGAAGGGAAGGTGTTTTTTTCGCCGAAGGCTCAAAAAACGGTATGTATGCAAAATTTCATGCATCGTAAAGAATTGAACCATAAATAGATTATATATTACACTCAAAGTTACAAAGTATTACACATGTTACATTCCAAATATTTTTACAATAGCATTTAATCTTCCCTAAGAACTACTTCTGCAGCTTCGTTCAGTAGCAAATCGACAACTTTGTCCATGATGGCTTCGGCCATCTTTCTAATTTCGTCGTCCCCCTTCGGGTGGGGGCCCGGAGATGCCTCAGCAGGTTCTGAGGGAGGAGAAGATACGGCTATATTACTATTACAAACCGCGAACAAAGTTTGAAATCAAAAATTACAACAGAATAAAAACCACTAGTTAATACCTATTTGCCCTTCGGGCTCTGCGCTTTTTTCAGTAGCTTCTGCTACTTTTCTAGCATCATAGATGCCTTTTTCACTTTTTTGAATAATTTCCTTGGCCACTTCCCGGCCACCATTGTCCCAGATGTCGGTGAAAAATTTCCCACCGACAAGGCTTGCTTCGGCCGAGGGGTCTTTTGTATCTTCGGAAGACAAGGCAGTTTCGGATTCTGCTAGAGATTTCACATGCTCACAGCCTTTTCTTTCCAAAACAGTAGCAATTCCCCTGGCGCCTGAGAAAGCGCATATGTCTCCGCGGCTATTCAAGATTTCTTCGAAGGCCTCAGCTTCGTGGCTAATCCATTCAATCGGGCCTTCTGGATCCCCCCTTGTGAAATTTTCTTCGCTAGAGAATGCGCCAACGCTGGCGAAGCTGGATTTTATCTTCTTAACACACTCTATGGATTTGTCATAGCACCTTCTCTTAGATGCCCGAAGCTTTTCAACATTTATTTCCAAACGATCTGCCCATTGATCACTAAGTTCTCGTTTTGTTTCTTCAAGTATGTGTTCTTCTTTAGCTTTGGCCAGCTGTTTCCGAAGATCCTGAATTTCGTGTTTTTGGGCTTCAGCTTGAGCCTTAGAGGTAGCTTCGTCTTCCTTTATTTTATCCACCAGTATAAGCATAATTTTATCTTTTTCCAAACCTTCGTTCCTCAGCTTAATAACCTCTGTTCGTAGGTTGTTGAAAGCAATATTATAGCTCTCATCTTCGGCATTCTTTTGCGCTCTCAAAGTGTTGCTCAGTATTAAACCCTATATGAAAAAAGAATTAGTATAAGAATAAAAGAATGATTCAAAAATTACAAATTTCCAAATATACAATTCTCATACCTTCAGACTATTATATGCAAGACTATCCGCAAGATCGTCTTTCGTCATAGCGCAGAGCCCAGCTTCAAGCTTCGGGAACCCCATACTTCTAGCCATCTCCCGGCAGACAGATAATTCTTTGTTGTCTGGGAGGCAGTATAAGAAGTCATCTTCATCTGTGTCGTTGAATACCAAGGCCCCTTTCGGATACTTCAGTTCTCGGGCATAGTGATTAGCTTCAAAAATCTCTTCTTTAGATAATCTCTTCCCCGACGCATGTCGTATAATATAATCATGTATTTTGGCAGATGCTTCGGGGGCAGCAGTGCCAGTTTCTTCACTCAAAATTTGTTCTGCCATTTCTGTTTTTTCAGCTTCCAAGGATTTCACCTTGGCGGGCTCTGAAGGCCCGGCTTCAGTTTCAGACTGTGGCTTTGGAGCTTCGGCGTCCAAGGTTTCAGTGTGCATTTCGGAAGTTTTAGCAATTTTCTTTGGAGTTGTGCTTGAACATTTGATTGTCTCTAAAACATCTAGCACATTAACCATCCTTTTTCTTTTAGGGGTCACTGCTGGACCCTTTTGGCTTTTTGTTGCCTCGGTTTTTGCCGAAGGACTCAAGATTTATGATGTCTTTACTTCTTCAGCTCTCGTTTCTTCAGCCCTCGTTTCTTCTATTTTTTCAGTCACCGGCACTTTGGCCAGCACTTCAATATTTGGCAGGGGAGCTGTCTCTTTAGCTTCAGTGGCCGAAGGAGTCCCACCGACAAATGCAGGCACTGTGGCCGGTTCAATATAACGTGGCCGGTGTGTGAGAACTTTTACCCTTCTCCTCTTCGGCGCCGGCTCGCTAGGAGCGGCTGAAGCAGTTTCCTTTTTTCTTTTTCCACCCTGTGCTGGATAATGGTAGTCGGGGTAGACAAACCCAATTGCATCAAATACTCGGTTGAGCCTCTTCCTTTTTCGGCCTCCGAAGGCCGCCGACAATGCAGTATCTTCGGCCTTCGAGTATACACCAAGTAATTCATCACTGATGGCCTCAATACTTTTTAACCAGTCATCATCTGGTTCAACGAATTTATCTCCGTATTTAAATGTGTATTTCAACCTGACTAGTCCACCTTCGTCAGTCTCTTTAATGGTCTCCTTCGGCATTTCCCATTTTTCCACAAGTGGCCATATTCTGAAGGCAATATGTTCTTGAACTAGATCCCTTGTCCCAATAAAAGAGCAAACAACACCAAAGGCTCTCTGGCATTTTTCGGCTGCTTCATTCATTTCCACCTTCGGCCTCCGCAGTCCGAAGCATTGCCAGATGGGACGCATAATGATACTTTTAATATCTTCTTGTAAATTCAAATCATTTTTCACGTAAAACCATTCCGTCATCCAGTCGCCGGGCCACCTCTTTCGAAAGGTTGGCACGGGGCAGCTTGACCCAGACCGGGAGCCGAAGCTGTAGCAGCCGAAGTTATTGTGATATTGTTCTTTACCCCAGGGTTTTGTCTCGTACAATAACTCATGTATGTTGCAGAAACTTTTTGCATTTGGTTCTAAACCTTGGCTCCTCACGGCCCAGACGAAGATGCCCATCCTTATGATTGATTCCGGAATAAGTTGATGAAGGAAGATTTCAAATATCTTCAGTACTTCCATGACAAAACTGCTCAAAGGAAATCGCAGTCCAGCCTTCAAGAAGCTTCGAAAGATTACGACTTCATTCTCTTCGGGAGTAGGCGTAGTCTTCTCCCCGGCATCTGCCCTCACAATAGACATGTCTCGAAAATACCTTCCCTTCATGCTATCAAGATGACTCTGCTTGATGCTTGATTTTCCGAAGACTGTGTGACTTGGTCGCCACAGTCGATCTTCAGACTCTTCACCACCACTATCCGCATCATAATTGTCACTGTCACCAGTATCTTCAGATAAACCCTCCAAAATTTATTTAGTAATCTTCTCTGTATTAGTCTTCGACATTGATTGAAGAAAGCCCAGATGCATCTCCTCAGAAAGACTTAGCTTCGAATCACCAACAGCCTTTTTATCTTCAGACATCCTTGTAAACGCTGATAAAGTACTCTCGAAACCGAAGCTCAAAAATCTAAAAGGCCAAGCAAGTGTTGTTGCGCGCAGGATAAAACTTGGGTGAGTAAAAGCAGTTGGCAAGAGGGCGTGCCAAATAAACCCGTGATGGGCTCTTATTTATACACCTAGTGCGTTGAAAACTGGAGGGTCCCGCTTGTCAAAGACTGTTGCTATTCTAGCAAAGAGAAGGTGTTTTTTCGGACCTTCGGCTTAAGGCCTTCATCCATATCGCAATATGAATTTATCATTACAGCAAATTAATATTGTGAGGGGCTACTGTTGGGGGCCTTCGGCTTCCGAAGGTCCTCAAAAACATAATTTGACAGTATTTTCCATGTATGCGAGCAGGTATCTTCGGAATCAGGTTGCGGGTATATAAGAGCATTGTCAAGACGAAGCTTGACTGAAATGGAAGACGAACATGACGAAGGATGAAACGTTCACGAAGTTATGTGCATAAAAGCTTCGGCATGACAGCAGAAAAGAGGAACCGACTTAAAGATGAAAAGCCAAATTAGACCTCGAACAATTACTATAGAGTTACTGGTAAAAGCAAAGGGCATTAATGTAATTTTACACGGGCTGCATCCCGTGTCTATAAATAGATGAACAGTACTCCCGTACTGGACACGCCGATTTGGCATTGACTCTTGCGTCACGTTTGTACTTTTACCTTCTTACAAGCTGAAGGTACATCTGTAATTTGATCTCATTTCTATTTCCCCATAATAATAAAATAGAAATGAGTTAGTAACAATACATAATTGTTTGTGTTACCTTTTATGTTTCATATGATTCCTTCTTCATTATTATATTTTATGCTGATGAAGGTATGTCCTTCATAACCTTCGTCCGAAAATCATTATATCCTCAGGGAAATAATGCTTCAAAGGACGAAGGATATTAACATTCAACATTTTATGTTGCCTTGTTCTTGATTCATAGCATTTGAGAACAAGTCCCCAACAGGACATAAATATCGGAGTGCAGTGGAAGTCTTTGCATGGTCCAAGTTCACCTTTCCCTTTCAATGCATCTTTGAGACTACATCAAGTATACTCAAACACAAAGGTTAGTCTCAAAGGGTCAAGTTGTAGCACATCTCCCCCTAAATATGTGCATCATTCACACATGGACTTGTGAGGTCCGGGGATCCCTTGTACAACTTGAGCACCACAAATAAACAATAATGGATTTAAATACATAAAGTAACATGATCAAAGGCATATAACACATGTATGTTATAGATCAATCCAAGTTACGCGAGTCTAAGACATTTAGCTCACTACGCAACCTGCAAAAGGTTTTCTCATCTAATGGCTTGGTAAAGATATCGGCTAGCTGGTTCTCGGTGCTAATGTGGTACACCTCGATATCTCCCTTTTGTTGGTGGTCTCTCAGAAAGTGATGCCGGATGTCTATGTGCTTAGTGCGGCTGTGTTCAACAGGATTATCCGCCATGCGGATTGCACTCTAATTGTCACATAGGAGTGGGACTTTGCTCAGATTGTAGCCAAAGTCCCGGAGGGTTCGCCTCATCCAAAGTAGTTGCGCGCAACACTGTCCTGCGGCAACATACTCGGCCTCAGCGGTGGATAGGGCAACAAAGGTTTGTTTCTTTGAACTCCAAGACACCAGGGACCTTCCTAGGAATTGGCACGTCCCAGATGTACTCTTCCTATCAACTTTGCATCTAGCATAATCGGAGTCTGAATATCCAATCAAGTCAAAGGTAGACCCCTTTGGATACCAGATCCCGAAGCAAGGCATAGAAACTAAATATCTAAGAATTCGCTTAACAGCCACAAGGTGACATTCCTTGGGGTCGGATTGATATCTAGCACACATGCATAGACTTAGCATAATGTCCGATCTACTAGCACATAAATAAAGCAAGGAACCTATCATAGACCGGTATGCCTTTTGATCAACGGACTTACCTCCTTTGTTGAGGTCGACATGCCCGTCGGTTCCCATCGGTGTCTTCGCAGGCTTGGCGTCCTTCATCCTAAACCTCTTGAGAAGATCTTGAGTGTACTTCGTTTGGGAGAGGAAGGTGTCATCCTTGAGTTGCTTCACTTGGAACCCAAGGAAGTAGTTCAACTCACCCATCATCGACATCTCAAAATTTTGAGTCATCACCCTGCTAAACTCCTCACAAGACTTTTAATTAGTAGAACCAAATATTATGTCATCGACATAAATTTGGCACACAAAAAGGTCACCATCACAAGTCTTAGTGAAAAGAGTGGGATCAGCTTTCCCAACCTTGAAAGCATTAGCAATTAAGAAATCTCTAAGGCATTCATACCATGCTCTTGGGGCTTGCTTAAGTCCATAGAGCGCCTTAGAGAGCTTGAACACATGGTCGGGGTACCTGTCCTCCTCAAAGCCAGGGGGTTGTTCCACATACACCTCCTCCTTGATTGGACCGTTGAGGAAAGCGCTCTTCACATCCATTTGAAACAACCTGAAAGAGTGGTGAGTGACATAGGCTAATAATATTCGAATTGACTCTAGCCTAGCCACAAGAGGAAAAGTCTCCTCGAAATCCAAACCTGCGACTTGGGCATAACCTTTTGCCACAAGTCGAGCCTTGTTTCTTGTCACCACTCCATGCTCGTCTTGCTTGTTGCGGAACACCCACTTGGTTCCCACAACATTTTGCTTTGGACGTGGCACCAGGCTCCGAACTTCGTTCCTCTTGAAGTTGTTGAGCTCTTCCTGCATGGCCAACACCCAGTCTGGATCCAGCAAGGCCTCTTCTACCCTGAAAGGCTCAATAGAAGAGACAAACGAGTAATGCTCACAAAAATTAGCTAAACGTGAGCGAGTTGTTACTCCCTTGCTTATGTCACCCAGAATCTGATCGACGGGGTGATTTCTTTGAATCGTCGCTCGGACTTGAGTTGGAGGGGCCAGTGGTGCTTCTTCCTCCATAACTTGTTCTTCTTGTGCTCCCCCTAGATCACGCGCTTCTTCTTGAGGAACCTGTCCATCATCTTGAGTTGGGGGATGCACCATTGTAGAGGAAGATGGTTGATCTTGCTCCTGTTGTTCCTGTGGTCGCACCTCTCCTATCGCCATCATGCGCATTGCGGCCGTTGGAACATCATCTTCATCTATGTCAGCAAGATCAACTTGCTCTCTTGGAGAGCCATTAGTCTCATCAAATACAACGTCGCTAGAGACTTCAACCAAACCCGATGATTTGTTGAAGACTCTATACGCCTTTGTATTTGAGTCATACCCTAGTAAAAACCCTTCTACTGCTTTGGGAGCAAATTTAGAATGTCTACCTGTCGGGGACCATAATTAGGGGTACCCTCAAGACTCCTAATTCTCAGCTGGTAACCCCCATCAGCATAAAGCTGCTAAGGCCTGATGGGTGCGATTAAGTCAGGGATCAGTCCATTCGAGCGACTCGATCATGCCTCGCCCGAGCCTAGCCTCGGACAAGGGCAGCCGACCCCGGAGAATTTCCGTCTCGCCCGAGGCCCCCCTCCAACGGCGAACATATTTCCGGCTCGCCCGAGGCCCTGCCTTCTCTAAGAAGCAACCCTGACTAAATCGCCGCACCGACCGACCAAATCGCAGGAGCATTTAATGCAAAGGTGGCCTGACACCTTTATCCTGACGCGCGCCCCCCGGCAGAGCCGAAGTGACCGCCGTCACTTCGCCGCTCCACTGACCGGCCTGACAGAAGGACAGCGCCGCCTGCGCCACTCCGACTGCGGTGCTACTTGACAGAGTGAGGCTGACAGGCAGTCAGGCCCTGCCGAAGGCACCATAGGAAGCTCCGCTTCGCCCAACCCAGGGCTCGGACTCGGGCTAAGTCCCGGAAGACGGCGAACTCCGCTCCGCCCGACCCAGGGCTCGGACTCGGGCTAAGTCCTGGAAGATGGCGAATTCCGCTCCGCCCGACCCAGGGCTCGGACTCGGGCTAAGTCCCAGAAGACGGCGAACTCGGCTCCGCCCGACCCAGGGCTCGGACTCGGGCTAAGTCCCGAAAGACGACGAACTCCGCTCCGCCCGACCCAGGGCTCGGACTCGGGCTAAGTCCCGGAAGACGGCGAACTCCGCTCCGCCCGACCCAGGGCTCGGACTCGGGCTAAGTCCTGGAAGACGACGAACTCCGCTCCGCCCGACCCAGGGCTCGGACTCGGGCTAAGTCCCGGAAGACGACAAACTCCGCTTCGCCCGACCCTAGGGCTCGGACTCCGCCCTGGCCTCAGCCGGCGACCTCCGCCTCGCCCGACCCAGGGGCTTGGACTCGGCCTCGGCCACGGAAGACAAACTCGACCTCGGCTTCGGAGGAGCCTCCACATCGCCCAACCTAGGGCGCAGGCCAGCCACGTCAACAGGAGGCGCCATCATCACCCTACCCCGAGCTGACTCGGGCCACAGGGAACAAGACCGGCGTCCCATCTGGCTAGCTCCGCCAGATAGGCAATGATGGCGCCCCGCGTACTCTGTGACGACGGCGGCTCTCAGCCCCCCTTACGGAAGCAAGAGGACGTCAGCAAGGACCCAACCGCTCCGACAGCTGTCCCTCCGCCAGGCTCCATCGCTCCTCCGACGGCCACGACATCACACCAGCTGGGTGCCAAAATCTCTCCGGCTGCCACAACGGCATGTACTTAGGGCGCTAGCTCTCCTCCGCTAGACACGTAGCACTCTGCTACACCCCCCATTGTACACCTGGATCCTCTCCTTACGCCTATAAAAGGAAGGACCAGGGCCCTCTTAGAGAGGGTTGGCCGCGCGGGGGCGAGGACGAGACAGGCGCCCGCTTGAAGCCGCTCGCTCCCTCTCCCGCGTGGACGCTTGTAACCCCCTACTTCAAGCGCACCTGACCTGGGCGCGGGACGAACACGAAGGCCGCGGGATTCCCACCTCTCTCACGCCGGTCTCTGGCCGCCTCGCTCTCCCCCCTTCGCGCTCGCCCTCGCGCTCGACCCATCTGGGCTGGGGCACGCGGCGACATTCACTCGTCGGCCCAGGGACCCCCCGGTCTCGAAACGCCGACAGTTGGCGCGCCAGGTAGGGGCCTGCTGCGTGTTGACGAACAGCTTCCCGTCAAGCTCCAGATGGGCAGTCTCCAGCAACCTCTCCAACCTGGGACGGTGCTCCGTTTCGGGAGTCTTGAGTTCATGTCCCTCGACGGCGGCTACGACATGATACTCCTTCCACCGCCGCGCGACAACGACAATGGTGGCCGACAGCCCGCCCGTCGGCGGCGGAATCGACGACGTCTTCCCCGCGTGGTGGAAGAACAACCTTCGAGCTCATCCCGCCCTCTTCCCCGCCGACGGAGGGGAAGGCAGGGCAACCAAGGCCAAGCAGGAGGCAGCGCCTCGTCGGCTGTCGAGCAAGTCGACAGCGCCGGCACCCCAACGGGGGGCGCACCGGGTATCGACTTCGCGCTTGAGACGAAGACGAGCGCCGTCTCCCCGCGACACGCCAATCCCGAGCAAGCGGACGACGCCAGCGCGCTCGCGAAAAGCTTGCTGGACGTCACCCTCGTACCTGAGACGACGGTGCGATCAGTTCCCGACGTGACTTTATCGCCGCTCGTCGACCAAGAGGTACCGACCGATTCCCATCCCACGTCATTTGGATTCAGCCTCAACCCGCCTAGCGACCTCGCTTTGGCGGGCGCTCTCATAGAGGCGAGACCAAACCCTCTGGGGTTTCGCATGCGGTCGCCTTGGGACCGGCTGACAAGCGTCTCGACCTACGGGCCCTCTGGGTCCGAGGAAGACGACGACCCCAGCATCTGTTGGGATTTCTCTGGACTTGGCAACCCCAGTGCCATGCGGGACTTCATGACCGCATGTGACTACTGCCTCTCCGACTGTTCCGACGGTAGCCGCAGCCTCGACGACGAGGACTGCGGCCCAAGCCGCGAATGTTTCCACGTCGATCTAGGGGGTCCCTCCGAAGGCAATCATCTCGGCATGTCGGAGGACGGTGACCTCCCTAGGCCGGTGCCCCGCGTTGACATCCCACGGGAGCTAGCTGTGGTCCCCGTTCAGGCGGGGGGCCATGACCCACAGCTCGAGCAAATCCGCGGGGTGCAGGCCAGGCTCGACGAGGGAGCAGGAGCGCTTGAGCCGATCCGCCGGGATGTCAGGCAGGCATGGGCGGGCCAACCCCCGGCCGGAGAAATACGTCATCTGCCCCAGGGCTTCCAGCACCGCGTCGCCGACGACGTCAGGGTCAGGCCGCCACCCGCATCTAGTGGGGTCGGCCAGAACCTGGCTGCAGCAGCGATGCTTCTCCGCGCGATGCCGGAGCCATCAACCACCGAGGGTCGGCGAATCCAGGGGGAGCTCAAGAATCTCCTGGAAGGCGCTACGGTCCGACGGGCCGAGAGCTCTGCCTCCCGAAGGCAGGGGTACCCCTCGGAACCTCATGCTGCGACTTCCCGATTCATGCGGGAAGCCTTGGTCTACACCGGGCGCACGCGCAACACCGCGCCTGCGGCCCCGGGCCGCCTCGGCAACGAGCACCATCACCGCGACCGTCGGGCCCACCTCGACGAGAGGGTGCGCCGAGGCTACCACCCCAGGCGTGGGGGACGCTACGACAGCGGGGAGGATCGGAGTCCCTCGCCCGAGCCACCCGGTCCGCAGGCCTTCAGCCGGGCCATCCGACGGGCACCGTTCCCGACCCGGTTCCGACCCCCGACTATCACAAAGTACTCGGGGGAGACGAGATCGGAACTGTGGCTCGCGGACTACCGCCTGGCCTGCCAACTGGGTGGAACGGACGATGACAACCTCATCATCCGCAACCTCCCCCTGTTCCTCTCCGACACCGCTCGCGCCTGGTTGGAGCACCTGCCTCCGGGGCAGATCTCCAACTGGAACGACCTAGTCCAAGCTTTCGCCGGCAATTTCTAGGGCACGTACGTGCGCCCCGGGAATTCCTGGGACCTCCGAAGCTGCCGGCAGCAGCCGGGAGAGTCTCTCCGGGACTACATCCGGCGATTCTCGAAGCAGCGCACTGAGCTGCCCAACATCACCGACTCGGATGTTATCGGCGCGTTCCTCGCCGGCACCACCTGCCGCGACCTGGTGAGCAAGTTGGGTCGCAAGACCCCCACCAGGGCGAGCGAGCTGATGGACATCGCCACCAAGTTCACCTCCGGCCAGGAGGCGGTCGAGGCTATCTTTCGAAAGGACAAGCAGCCCCAGGGCCGCCCATCGGAAGATGCTCCCGAGGCGTCAACTCAGCGCGGCGCCAAGAAGAAAGGCAAGAAGAAGTCGCAAGCGAAACGCGACGCCGCCGACGCGGACCTTGTCGTCGCCGCCGAGTACAAGAACCCTCGGAAACCCCCCGGAGGTGCCAACCTCTTCGACAAGATGCTCAAGGAGTTGTGCCCTTATCACCAGGGGCTCGTCAAGCACACCCTTGAGGAGTGCGTCATGCTTCGGCGCCACTTCCACAGGGCCGGGCCACCCGTGGAGGGTGGCAGAGCCCACGACGACGACAAGAAGGAAGATCACCAAGCAGGAGAGTTCCCCAAGGTCCGCGACTGCTTCATGATCTACGGTGGGCAAGCGGCGAATGCCTCGGCTCGGCACCGCAAACAAGAGCGCCGGGAGGTCTGCTCGGTGAAGGTGGCGGCGCCAGTTTACCTAGACTGGTCCGACAAGCCCATCACCTTCGACCAAGCCGACGACCCCGACCACGTGCCGAGCCCGGGGAAATACCCGCTCATCGTCGACCCCGTCATCGGCGACGTCAGGCTCACCAAGGTCCTTATGGACGGAGGCAGCAGCCTCGACATCATCTACGCCGAGACCCTCAGGCTCCTGCGTGTTGATCTGTCCTCCGTCCGAGCAGGCGCTGCGCCCTTCCATGGGATCATTCCCGGGAAGCACGTCCAGCCCCTCGGACGACTCGACCTTCCCGTCTGCTTCGGAACACCCTCCAACTTCCGAAGGGAGACCCTGACGTTCGAGGTGGTCGGGTTCCGAGGAACCTACCACGCGGTACTGGGAAGGCCATGCTACGCAAAGTTCATGGCCGTCCCCAACTACACCTACCTGAAGCTCAAGATGCCGGGCCCCAACGGGGTCATCACCGTCGGCCCCACGTACAAACACGCGTTCGAATGCGACGTGGAGTGCGTGGAGTACGCCGAGGCCCTCGCCGAGTCCGAGGCCCTCATCGCCGACCTGGAAAGCCTCTCTAAGGAGGTGCCAGACGTGAAACGTCATGCCGGCAACTTCGAGCCAGTGGAGACGGTTAAGGTCGTCCCCCTCGACCCCAGCGGCGACGCCTCCAAGCAGGTCCGGATCGGCTCCGGGCTCGATCCCAAATAGGAAGCAGTGCTCGTTGACTTTCTCCGTGCAAACGCCGACGTCTTCGCGTGGAGTCCCTCGGACATGCCCGGCATACCAAGGGATGTCGCCGAGCACTCGCTGGATATTCGGGCCGGAGCCCGACCCGTCAAGCAGCCTCTGCGCCGATTCGACGAGGAGAAGCGCAGAGCGATAGGCGAGGAGATCCACAAGCTAATGGCGGCAGGGTTCATCAAAGAGGTATTCCATCCCGAATGGCTTGCCAACCCCGTGCTTGTGAGAAAGAAAGGGGGGAAATCGCGGATGTGTGTAGACTACACTGGTCTCAACAAAGCATGTCCGAAGGTTCCCTACCCTCTGCCTCGCATCGATCAAATCGTGGATTCCACTGCTGGGTGCGAAACCCTGTCTTTCCTCGATGCCTACTCAGGGTATCATCAAATCAGGATGAAAGAGTCCGACCAGCTCGCATCTTCTTTCATCACGCCCTTCGGCATGTACTGCTATGTCACCATGCCGTTCGGCTTGAGGAATGCGGGCGCGACGTACCAGCGGTGCATGAACCATGTGTTCGGCGAACACATTGGCCGCACGGTCGAGGCCTACGTCGATGACATCGTAGTCAAGACGAGGAAAGCTTCCGACCTCCTTTCCGACCTTGAAGTGACATTCCGATGCCTCAAGGCGAAAGGCGTCAAGCTCAATCCCGAGAAGTGTGTCTTCGGGGTGCCCCGAGGCATGCTCTTGGGGTTCATCGTCTCCGAGCGGGGCATCGAAGCCAACCCGGAGAAGATCGCAACCATCACCAGCATGGGGCCCATCAAGGACTTGAAAGGCATACAGAGGGTCATGGGATGTCTCGCGGCTCTGAGCCGCTTCATCTCACGCCTCGGCGAAAGAGGTCTGCCTCTGTACCGCCTCTTAAGGAAGGCCGAGTGCTTCACTTAGACCCCTGAGGCCGAGGAAGCTCTCGGGAACCTGAAGGCGCTCCTCACAAAGGCGCCTATCTTAGTGCCTCCAGCTGCCAGAGAAGCCCTCTTGGTCTACGTCGCCGCGACCACTCAGGTGGTTAGCGCCGCGATTGTGGTCGAGAGGCAAGAAGAGGGGCATGCATTGCCCGCTCAGAGGCCAGTTTACTTCATCAGCGAGGTACTGTCCGAAACCAAGGTCCGTTACCCACAAGTTCAGAAGCTGCTGTATGCAGTGATCCTGACACGGTGGAAGTTGCGACATTACTTCGAGTCTCATCCGGTAACTGTGGTGTCATCCTTCCCCCTGAGGGAGATCATCCAGTGCCGAGAGGCCTCGGGTAGGATTGCAAAGTGGGCGGTGGAACTTATGGGCGAGGCAATCTCGTTCGCCCCTCGGAAGGCCATCAAGTCCCAGGTTTTGGCGGACTTCGTGGCCGAATGGGTCGACACCCAGCTACCGACGGCTCTGATCCAACCGGAGCTCTGGACCATGTTTTTCGATGGGTCGCTGATGAAGACGGGAGCCGGCGCGGGCCTACTCTTCATCTCGCCCCTCGGGAAACACCTACGCTATGTGCTACGCCTCCATTTCCCGGTGTCCAACAATGTGGCTGAGTATGAGGCTCTGGTCAATGGGTTGCGGATCGCCATCGAGCTAGGGGTCCGGCGCCTCGACGCCCGCGGTGACTCGCAGCTCGTCATCGACCAAGTCATGAAGAACTCCCACTGCCGCGACCCGAAGATGGAGGCCTACTGCGATGAGGTTCGGCGCCTGGAAGACAAGTTCTACGGGCTCGAGCTGAACCATATCGCTCGGCGCTACAACGAGACTGCAGACGAGCTGGCTAAAATAGCCTCAGGGCGAACAACTATTCCCCCGGACGTCTTCTCCCGGGATCTGCACCAACCCTCCATCAAGATCGATGACACGCCCGAGCCTGAGGCGCCCTCGGCCCAGTCCGAGGTACCCTCGGCCCAGCCCGAGGTACCCTCGGCACAGCCCGAGGCATCCTCAGCTCGGCCCGAGGCGCCCTCGGTTCAGCCCGAGGTACCCTCGGCCCCCGAGGATGAGGCACTGCGCGTCGAGGAGGAGCGAAGCGGGGCCACGCCTGATCGAGACTGGCAGACCCCGTACCTGCGATATCTCTACCAAGGAGAGCTACCCCTCGACCGAGCCGAGGCTCGGCGGGTGGCGCGACGCGCCAAGTCGTTCGTCTTGCTGGGCGAAGAGAAGGAGCTCTACCACCGCAGCCCCTCAGGCATCCTCCAGCGATGCATCTCCGTCGTCGAAGGTCAGGAACTCCTGCGGGAGATACACTCGGGGGCTTGCGGCCATCACGCAGCGCCTCGAGCCCTTGTCGGGAATGCCTTCCGACAGGGCTTCTACTGGCCGACGGCGGTGGCCGACGCCACTAGAATTGTCCACACCTGCGAAGGGTGTCAATTCTATGCGAAGCAGACCCACCTGCCTGCTCAGGCTCTGCAGACGATACCCATCACCTGGCCCTTTGCTGTGTGGGGTCTGGACCTTGTCGGCCCCTTGCAGAAGGCACCCGGGGGCTACACGCACCTGCTGGTCGCCATCGACAAATTCTCCAAGTGGATCGAGGTCCGACCTCTGAACAGCATCAGGTCCGAGCAGGCGGTGGCGTTCTTCACCAACATCATCCATCGCTTCGGGGTCCCAAACTCCATCATCACCGACAACGGCACCCAGTTCACCGGCAGAAAGTTCTTGGACTTCTGCGAGGATCACCACATCCGGGTGGACTGGGCCGCCGTGGCTCATCCCATGTCAAATGGGCAAGTAGAGCGTGCCAACGGCATGATTCTACAAGGGCTCAAGCCTCGGATCTACAACGACCTCAACAAGTTCGGCAAGCGATGGATGAAGGAACTCCCCTCGGTGGTCTGGAGCCTGAGGACAACGCCGAGCCGAGCCACGGGTTTCATGCCGTTCTTCCTAGTCTACGGGGCCGAGGCCGTCTTGCCCACGGACCTAGAATACGGCTCCCCGAGGACGAGGGCCTACAGCGATCAAAGCAACCAAGCTAGCCGAGAAGACTCGCTGGACCAACTGGAAGAGGCTCGGGACAAGGCCTTACTACACTCGGCGCGGTACCAACAGTCCCTGCGACGCTACCACGCCCGAGGGGTCCGGTCCCGAGACCTCCAGGTGGGCGACCTGGTGCTTCGGCTGCGACAAGACGCCCGAGGGAGGCACAAGCTCACGCCCCCCTGGGAGGGACCGTTCGTCATCGCCAAGGTTCTGAAGCCCGGAACGTACAAGCTGGCCAACAGTCAAGGCGAGGTCTACGGCAACGCTTGGAACATCCAACAGCTACGTCGCTTCTACCCTTAAGATGTTTTCAAGTTGTTCATATACCTCGCACCCACGCAAAGTTTAGTCATCAAGGAAGGGTCGGCCTCGCCTCGGCAAAGCCCGACCCTCCCTCGGGGGCTAAAAGGGGGGGAACCCCCTCTGCGTTGAAATTTTCCTCGAAAAAAGATCTCTTCTGCCAGAATGTCTTTCGTGCTTTTTGACTACTTCGAAAAGTGGATCCTGAAAACGACGGAGTACACGTAAGCAGCCAAGGCTGACCGAGCCGAGGGACTCCTACGCCTCCGGGATACGGATACTTCACTCATCACCTTCTGCGATAAGTAACTCACGTTCGGATAAGTGATTCCACGGACCGAACAAGTCTTCACGTTCGGAAGTTCTTCTACCGAAGCGATCCTTCGAGCCTTCTCGACTGAGTCGGTGACAGAGCCTCATGGACGGGTAAAAGTGCGCGTAAGCGGCAAGGCCGACCGAGCCGAGGGACTCCTACGCCTCCGGGATACGGATACTTCACTCATCACCTTCCGCGAGAAGCAACTCTCGCTCGCACAAACATCCCTGTTACCGACAGAAAAGTCCAGATACTCGAAACAAGAGGAAAAGAGACGCAGCTTTACAACACAGCGAGGGTGTGTGTTCTGGCCTCAGCGGCCGCAGGAGACACACGCTACAAGACAATCTGATCCTGCAGGCTCGGGTCTTGACGCTGGAAGGGGGCAGCAGCACCCTCGGCATCGACGACACCATCGGCGAGGTCCGACCTAGCCTCGGACGGCGACGCGATCCGAGGATCTCCACTCTGAAGGACGATGTCATCGCCACGCCCGGGCAATCGCTGCCAGGGTCTTCTCCGGGAGTCCGGCCCGAGCAGGCGGCTTGGCCGGTCACCCCGGGGTCTCGGCCAGCCGTCCTTAGAGGGCGCCAGCCCGACCCGAGGCTTCGGCTGGTCAACTCCGGCATCGGTCCCGCTAACGGACGACCCGGCTAGGCTCCGGCCAACCAGGTTCCATTTTCGAGCCAACTCTGCCCCTGTTCATGCTGATGTCGCTACCCCTGGCCTCGGCTCATCCGAGAGCGGCCGAGGGGTCCCTTTAACTAAGCTAGAGGAGCCTCGGACAACAAGGCCGACTGAGCCGAGGGACTCCTACGCCTCCGGGATACGGATACCTCACTCGTCACCTTGACACGGGGCGACTCACGCTTGGTGAAGCGGTTCAGACAACCAACAGGCGAGTCTCAGTGCTCGAAAATGAGGAAAAACAACAGCTCCGTGCCAAAATTATATACATGTTCAGGCCTCGACAGCCATAATGAACAGAAACACTGGCATTCAAAGTGCCATTACAAACGGAACTCCGGTTCCACCTCCGCAGGTACGAACAACCCCACTCGATGGGGGAGGGCCTGCGGAGCAACAGAAGACCGACGAAAGGCGCGCCGTCACCCGCTCCAGCAGCAGCGACGACGACGACTTCTGCTCCGGTGGGCCGAACAGCGGCAGCACTGACCTCAGGGCGGATGCTGCTGCCAAGAGGCCCCCGCCCATGCCCAAACTCGTGAGGCAAGGACGGGCAGAAGGCCGTAGAGTTGGAGGTCGGTCTGTGGGCGGCCCTGGCTATCTCGTCGGCGGAAGAACCTCTTCCAGCTGCCGTGGCAGACGCCGGCGCCGCGAGCGGCTCCGAAGCCACTCGCGTCCGAGAGCCAGGCACGGTGCAGCTGCCGGCGCCACGGACGACAACCGCCCTTCCCTCCGATCACTGAGTGAAGGAGCGGGCCACCGCCCACGCAGGGGCCGACCCCAACTCGGCACACTCCCCTCCCCAGCCCTGGTGATGAAAATCCTTGAGGCTGAGGGAGGGGCAGAGGCCGCAACCCGGCTCGCTTTCCCCCACCATCAAGCTGGAGGTCACCATCTTGGGTGACCGCCGGCGGAGGGGTGCAGCCGGGCTGCATGATGAAAATCCTTGAAGCCGAACGATGGCTGAAAGGTACCAACTCCCACGGAGTTGCGTTCCTACAACGATGAGGCGAAAAGACGGTGGGTATCCCCCATCCGGGGGCTTGGAAGGTGGAAAGACACGATGCATAAGGGAGAGCGAAGACATGGTCACCTTTCGAAGGGGGTCATCCTCCTTTTAAAGGCGACTCTCCCTACTTGCGCCCCCAACCGTCGCGGGCTGAGTCTTCTCCAACACACTCCAAGGTCCCTCCCTGCGGCGCGGGGGCTGGGTCCCACACGTCATGCAAACCGGCTCAGAGCAGAAGAAGCCAAACCGCCGCGCGCGGTGCGCACGACCGCCCAGCGGTTACAAGTGACCCTCCACTTTTGCCCAGACCAGCGGGCGAAAGGGGCGAGCAGCCATGCAGGCGGCATGCAACCGCGCCAAGTGGACGCCCTTCTCCGACTCCCAACACGCCCAGCCTGGAGGCCCAGGCCCACGCGTCATGCAACCGGCGCGCCGAATGCTTCGTGCATGCAACTGCACCGCCGCTTGCGCCACCGCCGCGCCTCCTCCATTGTGGAACCAATACCGCGACTCGAGGCAACCCAGCGCACGACCCAGCAGCGCCAGCCTGGCGCGACGGTCAGTGCGGCCAAAAATGGGCCGACAGTAATGACGGTGGCAGGCGGGCAGGAGCAGCAGTCACGTCGACAGTCCGGTGAATTATAGTCGTACGCCGCTGATCTTTTCTCGAGAGCGGCCTTTTCACCGGAGACCAGTCTGGCGCACCGGATAGTCCGGTGTGCCAGACTGAGCTAAGTTTTGGCTGCACCGAGCCAAGTCTTTTTGGTTTCTTTTCTTCTTCTTTTCTCACTGTTTCTAGTATTAGATAACTTCATTAGTATTCAAAAACAAATGTACTAAGTCTAGAAACATACCTCATGCCTTGATTTGCACTTTTTCAATCTTTGTCACATTAGAACTTAAAAGAATATGTGTTGGGCACTTAATCACCAAAACATTATAGAAATGGCCCAAAGGCACATTTCCCTTTCAGAAGAGGATCAAGATCAAGACAATGAGCCACCTCAAGAAGAAGACATTGATCAAGGGGGAGATGAAGTTGATCAAGAAAAGGAAGATGAACAAGAGATTCAAGATCAAAGACCACCGCACCCAAGGGTCCACCAAGCAATTCAACGAGATCACCCCGTCAACTCCATACTTGGTGGCATTCAAAAGGCGGTAACCACTCAATCTCGAGTTGCTCATTTTTGTGAACATTACTCTTTTGTGTCTCCTATTGAGCCATACATGATAGAGGATGTACTAAGAGATCCAGACTGGGTGGTGGCAATGCAAGAGGAGCTCAACAACTTCATGAGGAATGAGGTATGGCATTTAGTTCCATGTCCTAACCAAAATGTTGTAGGTACCAAGTGGTATTCTGCAACAAACAAGATGAGCATGGTGTGGTGACAAGGAACAAAGCTCGACTTGTCGCAAAATGAAATTCACAAGTCGAAGGTTTGCATTTTGATGAAACCTATGCACCCATAGCTAGCTTGAGTCAATTCGAATATTACTTGCCTATGCTACTTACCATGGCTTTAAGTTGTATCAATGGACGTGCAAAGTGCCTTCCTCAATGGTCCTATCAAGGAAGAGGTGTATGTTGAGCAACCTCCCGGCTTTGAAGATAGTGAGTATCCTTCACATGTTTATAAGCTCTCAAAGGCGCTTTATGGGCTCAAACAAGCCCCAAGAGCATGATATGAATGCCTAAGAGACTTTATTATCACTAATGGTTTTAAAGTAGGAAAAGTTGATCCTACTCTCTTCACTAAAACAATTGACAAAGACTTGTTTATATATCAAATTTATGTTGATGATGTTATCTTTCGGTCTACTAACAAGTCATCTTGTGAAGAGTTTAGTAGAATTATGATACAGAAATTTGAGATGTCCATGATGGGGGAGTTGAAGTATTTTCTTGGATTCCAAATTAAGCAAATCCAAGAGGACACCTTCATTTGCCGAACAAAGTACATTCAAGATATTCTCAAGAAGTTTGAAATGAAGAATGCCAACCCCATCAAGACTCCCATGGGAACAAATGGGCATCTCGACCTCGACACAGGAGGTAAGTCTGTAGATCAAAAGGTATACCGGTCAATGATAGGATCTCTACACTATTTATGTGCTTCAAGACCGGATATTATGCTTTCATATGCATGTGTGCAAGGTTCCAGGACAACCCTAAGGAAATCCACCTAAGGGCCGTGAAAAGAATCATGAGATATTTATTTTACATTCCTAAGTTTGGGATATGGTACCCTAAGGGATCTACCTTTGATCTAATCGGGTATTCTGATGTTGTTTATGCCGGATGTAAGATTGATAGAAAGAGTACATCAGGTACTTGTCAGATTCTGGGGAGATCCCTGGTGTCTTGGGCTTCAAAGAAACAAAATTCAGTGGCTCTATCCACCGTCGAAGCCGAGTATATTGATGCAGGACATTGTTGTGCACAATTACTCTAGATGAGGCAAACCCTTAGGGACTATATCTACAAGTTGAGCAAAGTCCCTCTCCTATGTGACAATGAGAGTGCAATCCGCATGGTGGATAATCCCGTTGAACACAACCGCACAAAGCACATAGACATCCGGTATCACTTTCTAAGAGAACACCAACAAAGGGGGATATCGAAATTGCTTATGTTAGCACCCACAACCAGTTAGCCGATATCTTCACCAAGCCCCTAGATGAAAAGAATTTTAGCAAGCTTAGGAATGAACTAAGTGTCTTAGATTCTCAGAACTTTGATTGAAATCTTGCACATATTGCTCATTTTATACCTTTGATCATGTCATATCTCTTTCATTTGGTACAAATGCATATTTCTTATTCATTTTGTGCCAAAGCTAAGACTAATGTGCTTCCAAGAGTATTTCTATGCTTAGTCTTGAATTGGAAGGAAATGGAGTTGTAGGCAAAGGCAAGGCTTCCGCTCCATATTTGTCAATATCCTTTGCCCTACTCATGTATTTACATTCATATCTTTCTTGATAAAGGCCTCTTGATTTCTCTATTTTTGGCGCTTAATGCCAAAGGGGGAGAAATTAATAGGCCAAAGCAAAAGGACCACACCACCACCCTGTTTTCTAAAAACTTTTTTAACAAAAACCCTCTTGATAGTTAAGGGGAGAACTTTTTTAGGGGGAGCTTTTATTCAGCCAAAGGAAAAGCATTTGAAAAAGGGGGAGAATCTTTCAAAACTTGAAAATGCCTTTAGAAATCATATTATTATACCATTCGCTAATTGCAAAAGAATTTAAAAAGACTTTTCCAAAAGATTTGCAAAAAACAAGTTAAGTGGTGCAAATGTGGTCAAAATGTTAACTATATCAAAACAGTCATATATACTTAGAACTGCTTTCATTTCAAAGTAACTTATGCACATATGTCAAAATGAAAACTAGCTACATTTCTATACTTTGTATTTGCTTTGATTTGTGTTGGCATCAATCACCAAAAAGGGGGAGATTGAAAGGGAAATGGCCTCAACCATCTCCTATAATCGATTTTGGTGTTTGATGACCATCACAAAACTTATGGACTAACTAGTTTGCCTAGTTGATCTTTTCTCAGGTGCATAAAGTTCATATACATCTATAAGGAAAATGGACCCTTGAGCCACTTCTATAAATATAGGGCAAGTCAGACTTGCACCAACCTGTGGTGCACAGGACTGTCCGGTGTGCACCAGACAGTGTCCGGTGCCCAGGCTAGCGCGCCCGACAAACAGGTTGCTCTCGAGTAAACTCAGCGCTCCACGACTAAAATTCACCAGACTGTCTAGTGAGCCCATGGCCAACGGTCATCTTCGCCAACGGTCGACTGCCACCAACATTAGAAACATAAGAAGGTCAGAAACGGTCAGAAGTCAGGTCGCACCGGACTGTCCGGTGGACGACGGATCCAACGGTCGACTGCTACAGATTCCAACGGGCGACTGACGTGGCAGGCATCAGACACTGAAAAGTGCAGTGTCCGGTGTGCACCCGACTGTCCGGTGCGCCTGTCGACAAAAAGCTACAAACAACGGCTATAATGTGGTTGGGGCCTATAATACCACCCAACCACCACCATTCAATGTTTTCAAGCCTTCCACTCTCACACATTCAATACAAGAGCAAAGAATCAATTCCAAGACACATTCAAAGCTTCCAATCTCCTCAAGTGCCACAATTAAGACAAGTGATTATTAGTGATTAGTGACTTGAGAGAGAGTGGTTTGTGTTTCATTTGTTGCTCTTGTTGCTTGGTTGTGCTTTCTTCATCTCCTTCTAAACTCTCTAGTGACTTGTAAAGCTAGCAAGAGACACCTAAGTGTGTGGTGATCCTTGCGAGGTCTTTGTGATCCTTGAGATTAAGAAGAAGCACACAAATCGTCGTGTTCATTTGTGTTGATCTTTATGTGATTTGGTTCTTCCTCTCCCCTCTCTCTAAAAGTTTTCTTGCTCACAATCTTTTGAGTTTGCTCCCAAAGTTACCGTATTGATTGAGCAACTCATAGCAAGAAGAACTCTCTTCCGCACTCTGTATTCATTATCATATGTTTCTAATCCTAACCACGGGTGAAGTTCGTGTTCAAAGTTTATAATTTACAGGTTTCGCCTATTCACCCCCCTCTAGGCGACTTTCAAGATACCACCATGTGGCCAAGATGCATACAGACAACACAGTTGCACCAGGGTAAAACACTCGGTTTTACCATAGTATAGTGGCTCCTTCTCGAGGAAGCCACCGACGGTCGACCCCCACCTTAGACTATAAAAGAAGGACATTGATCACAATAAATAGGAGACCGAAGAACGAGAGAACTAAGGACCCTCGACGGAAGGCAAAGACACACACTCGACAAGACCTGAAGACCTGGAGGCCGCAACCAAGGCTTAGTGTAGGACTCCAACTCCAATCCTATAGTCTTTAGGTCCACCCACGCATAAGAGATTTGAGAGCTCTTATTTCCTCTCTTGTCCGCTTGTAACCCGCTTATGATCCCTACTACGAGCATCGAGTAACAAAGGTGCCAGTAGCGCGAGCCATTGAAGACTGGATGTAGTGACGTTCTGGCCGAACCAGTATAAACCTTGTGCCCGCCGAGCACACCGTCTGGAGCCCAGGACACGCACATAGAAATTTACTTGTCGGAGTGGAGGTTCAAAACACCGACAACTTGATAGAATTGTTTTTGAAAGGAAAATCTTGTTTAAATCACAACTTCTAAGTTTTAGCTCTAATTTTCATGGTCGTCGTGTGTGTTAGTTTGTAGCAATACATAAAATAGTTTTATAAAATTTTATCTTATTTTCTACTGTTAGTATATTATTCTAATTAGTATTCTTGTTTCTAATGCATGATTGTTTTTGGATTGCTTGTGTGTTGATGATTGGTCGAGTATAGCTAGAGAGAAATATGTTAGTGTTCAAGAGTTCTTCTTTGAAGGTTAAGCTCAACAAGAGTATATGGACCAAGGCAAGTATAGTATGGTATCATACTTGTTACCTAATCACCTATAATATACTTATTTCATGTTGCATGTGTCCTATTGAGAAAACTAGTAAGGACTTCCTAGTCTTGCTATCTTGATTTCCTTGACCCATGTGTGTGTGTGTTTGCATATGAGCAGTTTAGCTAGTGCTCAACTAAGCTATATTTGAACTATACATGGTTAATGGATTTATAGGACAAGGATATAAAACATGCTTTTTAGCAACATATAATCAAGGGGATGGAGTATACTTTTCCTTATGATGCTCTAGTTTCTCTCCCTAAGGACTAATTTATAAGCAAATATTAAGACTTACAATACAATCAAGAGGTGGTATTATGGCTCTATCTTTGGTTAAGTACGGAGACCTTGTAAATATACTGGTGGATGGATAGGACAACCTCTGGCTTGTGTATAGCTAGAAGGTGATACTTTTTTGAACAAGGGATATTGTGCCATTTGAAAGGGGTTCCTATAGGCCACCAATTTACTAGTCAAACTCCTGAACAACTAAATAGTGAAACCTACCAAGCACCAAAGTGTATAATGGGAGTAATTCACCCTAGCATAAGATAATTCACAGCTATTGGATAAAGTGTACAATCTCTGCCAAGTGTTAAATTGATATATCCGTCATGCCTATGGTTACTGGCTCAAAAAACTTATGGAATAATGATCATTGATTTATGATGATAATTTGTTATGATAAGTATTGCTTGTGTATTGATCATATGGTTTCTATTTGGGTTAAATCATGAACGTAAGATGATGTCAAAAGTTTGACCCAATAAAATGCTTATCACAGTTAGCCTAAGTCTATCCTTTTTAGCCTCATAAACTTCATATTATATTTGTTAAGGGCTAGTTTGGGAACTCTATTTTCCCATGGAATTTCTATTTTCTCAAGAGGAAATGAACTAATTTCCCTTGGATAAATTGAAATCCCTTAGGTAAATGTGGTTCCCAAACTAACACTAAGTATAAAAGTACTTACCCTTGATTATTTTCAATTCTTTGAAAAATTCTCGGATGAGTAAGAGATGGTAATGCTTTGGCTGATTTCTACTCTTGTGTCAACCGGTTGCTTCGTGTGGAGCATGGAGGATGTTCATCGAAGAGATAGTTATCTTTTATGTTTTTGCTAATGCTTTTAATATTTCATATAATAGATAATATTCACGACGTAATAAGGCTGTGATTGATATCATCTATAATTTGTCCCTATATGTGTGATTGATCAGTAGACATATATAGCATACATCGAATTTTGTCCTTAAAACGAGGTGTGACAAAGATATAACAATGCTATAATATATTGAGTAATGATGTCGTCATTGATTATAGATCCGGATCCTGAATCGTTCTTTTAGCAATAAAGACATGAAGAAGATGTGGAAGATCTATATTTAATTTTTTTCTTGTGGTGGCGCAAGTATTAAAAGATAGAATACAATAATGAAAATCCCTTTTTATTATTTGTTATAAAAATATAGACTTATTAGACAGAAATTAGAATTATTTATTATAAAAATGTATATAATTATTATATAGAAAGCAGAATCAAATAAGCCTAGGTAACCCGTTTCTTGACCACATGTGTTGTGATTTGTGAAGGTCATCTCCACTAGATTGTGTAATTGACCGTATAAAATACTTTTTGTACTATAGATTACACTATTTACAGATAAGTTTGATATAGTATGAGCTCGCTCGCATATAGAGGTGTTAATGGGGAATTCTCCACCGGGTTTGGACACCCCATCCCCATGAAACTATATTCATACCATCCTCATAACCACATCCATCATGGGTATAAGATTCATCTCATATCCATACTCATTCGGGTATCGGGTCTCCAATGGGTCTTCAATGAATCCCCATCCCCTACAAGAAAAATATTATCACATTATATTTTATATGACATTAAAAGCCACATGACACCAACAACAATACATCACCAATAAATCTGATATGTAACAAGAAAAACATTGTTTAACTATACAAAACAACAAAAATAAAGTGACACATGGACTGGTGGGTGGGGCAGTTGGTGGCTGGCCGCCTGGGTTTGGATGGATGGGTGCTTAAAAAGGTTAGAAGATGTAGGGTTAGTTGTTATACTTATTGCCAAATAGGTTGCACATCTAATTTTACATAGTGAATATTATTTATAGGTAATCGGGTTTGGACGATTGCTTGTCATACCCATACCCGTTTATCCAATGAGTGAGATTTTAACCCATATTCATACCCATGAGGATAAATTTTGTCCATACCTTAACTCTAAGGACTAGTTTGGAAATACCATTTTCTTAAGGGATTTATATTTTCTAAAAAATAAACTATTTTTTTGAAAAAATGAAAATCCTTTAAAAAAATGAGGTTTCCAAATCCTAAACCCTAAACCCGCCGAGGGCCCAAAACTAGTAGTCGAGGGTATCGGTCCCATTGACAAGCAGTCGAGGGCCCAAAACTGGGCCGCCGTCCCGCCGCCCGCCGATGGGCCAGGTCACCGATCCCGCACCGTCAGGTCGAGGATGTCCACGTGGTTCCACTCTGTACGCAACGCAAGGCGCCGTTCGCACTTCGCACGCAAACCCCTCCTCTCCTCTGCTGACCCCTCCTCTCCTGGTCTGGATTCCACCAAGCCGTGTCCACCAACCGGCCACCACCCCCGCTGCCGGCTCGCACCTCTCTGCGCCGTGCTCAGATTTGCCCCCCTCTGCCTGCCTGCTTCTACTACCTGCTGACACGGCGGTGCGGGTCGTGCTCGGTGGACGCCAGGGGGCTACCCCTACCCGGGATCCAGGATCGTGCTGTCTGCTCGCCCTCTCCTGCTCCTTCAATCCCATCGGAGATCCGTGCTGGCGTTTCCTCCCGTAAGCCCGACCACGGTCAACATCCAATTTCTCGTCCGATTCATGCAAAAACCATTATGGGCCCCGCGTACCGTGCGTTGTTTAGCCATCTTGAATTTCCATTTTTTTCCAGGATCGATGAATTAGCCTTGTTTAGGTTTGGCGGAACACGTACCGTGCGTTGCCAAATTCGAGCATTTTGCTATCATTATATTTGTCATGAATTTTAGGACCCGTTGATGGATTTTATTTTTCTTTGGGGGAGAATGGAGATGGGGATTTTGAAGTTAAATTCATGGTCCTGCTTGAGAATTTTTGGGGTTAGAGTCCTACATAGGGGTACAAATAGTCGATAAAATGAAATATATGTGGTATTGATATTTTTTCGTATTTCAATGTTGCCGAAGCCAATATTCCTAGGGCCACATGCCATGATACTAGTAGCATATCTGTGAACGCACATTGTGTGGTAGTGATGTTGACTTCCTCAAAATCTTGTTTGCAGGATGTGTTCATTTTCAAGTATTTTATCGCTTTGCCAGAAATCTTTTTTATGATGACTTAAAATGTCTGTAGCATATTAATCACAATTTTTAGACTTGTGCTCCGTCACTACATATGCCAGACATATATTGAAGCTCATGCAGCTCCTATTCTCAAACCCAGTTTCAGCGCCCAATTGTTTGGTTTGAAGAAATCAAGTTCAGATGGGCTCCATTCTAAGTGCTACTAGTACTACGGCTAAGTCTATGGATCAGCATGAGGCATCTGGAACAGATCCTAATAAGAGGGTGAAGATATCTACTTATGAGTATGGGTCAAACCCAAGGATAATTCCAACTCTTCCTGATGAGCTCTCACTCCAGATCCTGGCAAGGTCACCACGGATCCATTACCTTAACTTGAAGCTGGTTTGCCGAGCCTGGAAGGCAGCAATCATCGGCTATGAACTTTCCCAGCTGAGGAGAGAGCTTGGTGTAAGTGAGGAATGGGTGTATGTACTGACCAAGGCTGAGGCATACAAGCTCCATTGGTATGCCCTGGATCCAGTGTTTCAGAAATGGCAGAGGTTGCCACCGATGCCTTCTTTCGTCAATCAGGAGGAATCCAATCGGACAGCATCTTCGGCGTTCTGGATGTGGAATGTTGTGGGATCAAGCATTAGGATTGCTGATTACGTGAGGGGCTTATTTTGGCGCAGGAACAGTTTGGACCAGATGCCCTTTTGCGGTTGTTCAGTGGGTGTTGCTGATGGTTACTTGTATGTCATTGGCGGTTTTTCCAAAGCTGTTGCCCTGAATCGCGTTTGTAGATACGACCCTTTTCTCAATTTGTGGCAGGAAGTGAGCCCAATGATGACTGGGCGGGCTTTCTGCAAGGCGGCATTTTTGAATGGCAAGTTATATGTAGTTGGTGGAGTCAGCAGGGGTCGGAATGGCTTGCTTCCCCTGCGTTCAGCTGAGGCGTTCGACCCTAAAACTGGATTGTGGAGCGACCTACCAGAAATGCCTTTCGCAAGAGCGCAGGTACTCCCCACTGCTTTCTTGGTCGATGTGCTGAAGCCTATCGCCACAGGAATGGCACCCTACAAGGGAAAGCTGTATGTCCCTCAGAGCCTGTACTCATGGCCATTCTTTTTTGACATTGGAGGTGAGATCTACGACCCAGATCTGAATGCCTGGTCAACGATGCCGGATGGTCTCGGCGATGGATGGCCAGCCAGACAGGCAGGCACAAAGTTGGGTGTTGTGATCGATGACAGACTTTACACGCTAGAGCCTTCCAGCTCTTTGGACAGTGGTAAGATAAAAAGATACGACTCCGAGGAGGACGCATGGGTAACTATCACCCCACAAGTTCCAGTTAATGATTTCACTGGTGCAGAGGCCCCTTATTTACTCGCTGGCCTCGGTGGAAGGCTCCATGTTATAACAAAGGCGGCGAACAACACTCTTCAAGTTATGCAGGCTGTGGTGCAGAATAACTCGGTATCTGAAGAAAATGTGGTATGGACAACAGTGGCTTCTAGGAACTTTGGGACGGCTGAGCTTGTCAGCTGCCAGGTTCTAGATGTTTAAAATGTGGGTCGCAAGTTACGCTTTGTAGAGGATATAGTATGCCATAGACCAACGATTTAGCCAAGAAAAATATTACATAGTTTTTGCTTTGTGTGTGTGTGGAACAAGAGTTCAATTTGACGTGGAGGGAGATCAATTACAGATATTCAGATATGTATAACTGTATAAGCTAACTCATTTGCTGGGACACTGTGTATAGACATACGATCGACGTGTTAATGTACAGTGCTCAATTCTAGTTTCCTTTTTTTTTAAAACATGTTTCTGATCCTTAACTTTTCGGAGATCATTTATTACATTGGAAGGCTGCTGTTCTCCTGTCTTTTGTTGATGCCGACCCGTAATGTTTGGCAAGCATGAGAGCATGGTGCGCAGAGCCGGATCTGCTAGCAAAGCATGTCGACTGCCGAGTGCCATTTCTCTGAGCCAAGACGCGTCAGCGTGCCAAATGCAACGGACGCACGGGCTTGTGTACAGTGCGGTGAGCTGTGTGCGTGCACATTGTTTGTTCTTCACTTATTGGTGTGAGGCCGCCGTGTCTGTTGGGGCGGTAGAAGTAATCTATTTCCAATAGCTTCTCCAAATGGAGCGGTAGAAGACTAGACATTGTTTCATTTCTACATTTCTCCCTGGGAAGATTAGGTGATTAACATGGTAAAGAATAGGGATAATGATGAGTGCAAAGATTATGTTAGTTTGCTGGTTCGTCGCAGTGGCCAATGGTCCTGTTTGTCACAATTTATTTTCAGCTTCTTCACAGATTTAAACAGAATATGTGTCAAACAGGAAACTTCTGTAGCAGTTTATCAATTCAGCCGCTTCTCAGAGCTTCTCAGAATGAACTAAAAGCAGACAGTAAACAGAAGTTTTTCACTAGCTTTTCAGATGAACTGTTTTTTCAACAAGCAGCAGCTATACCAAAACAGGGCCATTAGAGACCGAGAGATTTCAGTGCATCCACTGGGAGCAACGTGAAACAGAGTCTGCCATTCGAACTGAAAATTAAAACATGAAAGGAATGGCTTATTCACTACGGCTTGCTGCTGTTTTAATTTGACTGTGGCTTCAACAGTATTTTATTTCTATTGATTATAGCTGTATCAGTCTGAACAGCTGCAGCAGTGCGGGATGCCAGTCAGCCGACAAAACAACATTTTTCTATATATTAAAGCTGGGAACAAAGGAGCGCTCCCAGCGTATCCACGTCGCCTTTTTTATATGAACCGGTCGATCTGTCATCAACGGCCATGCAACGAATAGCTTACGATACCTTTCGTATTCTCAGGCAGAAGCCAGAATCTTCTAGAGGAAAGCGGCCATGCAACGAATAGCTTACGATACCTTTCGTATTCTCAGGCAGACGCCAGAATCTTCTGGAGGAAAGCGAATGGGAGTTGATAAAAGCAAGGATGGCGTACCCGGCCAACACGAGCGCGGCGCGTCATGATGCGCGGCTCCACGAGTGCTGCGGTTGGCACGCTCAACGGCGCCCAGCGATGTTGACCTCGATCGCCTGCCACTCCCCGGTCACCTCTCCGCCGGTAGGGTCCGCCGCTCGCCTCCACCTCTGGCCCCATGTGAACCTGTCGTGCTCTAATGTATGAAGAGGAGCAGCGTTCTCCATAAACAATCTTCAGTTTGCTGCACAGTTGCTAATTAACATCAAAAACTCATTTTTTATAGCCTGCACATCATTGTGCTAATTAATGTCTACTTTTTATGAACAAAATTTCAGAAGTCTCCAGTTGAAGAAGCACCGGAGGAATTTGACCACATAATCTTCTCTGTCAATCATAACCATTCCATTTGTCTAGCAGAAGGCTTGGCCCTCAACTTACTGGGGGTGGCGTAAAGGTAATCAACCACAGCCATTTGAAAACTATGTTCATTACCTGTAAACTTCCCTATGACGATAATAGTGCCATTTGTTTGAAACCGTCGAAATATGTTGGAGTTAAAAAAATTTCTTTACCGATTCTTTTGTTCTTATTGACTTCAAGAGAAAATATCATTACGAGCAGGAAACCTTTTGTATTTGAATATTAGTGATACATGTATGGATACGGATCCCACCACATCCCATGAACTAAAGTATCATTGATTGGAAGGAGCTGAACAAGATGGAAGCCTGAATCGACTGCCCGATCAACAAGACGTTTAAGATTTAGAAATTCTCCAACGCCAAGGTGATTGTCTGATCTGATTGAAAACATGGGTACAACAACACCTGCACCCCTCCATGATGCATCTTGGTAAATACAGATGAAGTATTATTTGGTTGTGTATGATGCATTGATGCATATTGATACTCTGGTTTGTTAGCCGGAGTATGGAGTTCCATGGTTCTGTTGTTTTGAGCACATGTTCATGCGTTCTGCGTAGAGTTATAATGCATCATAGCATATGTTGTTATATTTGCATACTTAACTACTCTGCTATTGTAAACAATTGCCTCTTCGAATAATTTTATCCTTAATATGTATATATATTTGCATATGTTGCTGCTCCTATATGTTTAAAACAACACCCTTTATTGTTATATTTGCATACTTAACTACTCTACTATTGTAAACAATTGTCACTTCGAATAATTTTATCCCTTATATGTGTATATATTTGCATATATTGCTGCTTCTACATGTTTAAAACAACAATCTTTGAACTATAAAAAATATATTGATGAAAGACTCGCGCAGGGCGCGAGTAATTTACTAGTTCTAATTGAAAGTAAGGACTCTGCCCAAATGAAAGTAAGCATATGTCATACAAGTAGGCCAGCCTAGAAGGATAGAATTTAACAAAATATCAATAAGACCAGCTGTAAATTTATATATAGCTTTTTAATGCTTGGACGAAAAGGCCACCATATTAAATTAAACCAACAAAAAAGTAGTCAGTATTCATGCAAGGGTGATTTTCATTCTTCAAATATTTTCCGAATGGAGGCTGTCCTGTTCAATAATAATAAATAACAGATCTCGTTCCCTCTCTCCTATAATTTATATCTCCTTAACTTGCAGATATAATCCGGGTGAAGTGAGTCTTCAAAACCAGGAGGTTGTCTCGTATAAACATCTTCATATAAACATCTTCGGTAAGAAAACCATGCAGAAAAACATTTTGAATACCAATTTCTTGAATAACCCAGTCACGAGACACACAGCCAGAGACAATAAGGGCTGAATAGTGGTAGGCTTGACAACTGGGCTAAACATGTCGTCATAATCAATCCCGTGTTGTTGCTTAAAGCCTTTTACAACTAGCCGAGCTTTATAGCGATCAAGAGAGCCATTTGCCTTCTGCTTGATAAGAAAAACCCATCTGCAGTCAATAATATTAACACCAGCACGAGGAGGAATGAGATGCCAAGTCTTATTTTTGAGAAGTGCCTGAAATTCATCAACGATAGCCTATCACCGGATAGAATCTTTCATAGCTGTGATATGAGACTCAGGTACAACAATGGATGTCAGGATGACTGAATATGTGACACTGCCATCAGTGCGCTTTTTAGGTTGCCTAGTTCCAGTGTTCGAACACAAGGTTGGCATGTGCCCTTGTGTTTAGGGTTGTGATGAGTGGTTATCAATGAGCAACACCTTGTGGTGAGTCAGTTTGACTAACCAGGGTGTGAATTTGTATGTGCAAACATGTCTCTCGACTTGGGTGTTTAGGTGTGCAGTCAGGAGATGATGGTTGAAAACGAATGTGAAGGTCATGTGGGTTCGTGCCGATGGGCCAGGAGCGGCGAAGGACGAGCGCTGAGTGTTGACTGAAGGACCAAAGAAGCTGGATGACTAGCCATGGTGGTTGACACATGTCGACACTTACGAAGCAAGGACATAGAGGAGAGGATCATGTCGCAGACGCGGTTGCGAACCGGCGAGAAACGTGTCCAGGACGTGAGGGGCGCTTATGGAGTATGTTACCCATGGAGGTTTCGGCGGTTGAGCCTCAAAACCGCCTAGCGCTATAGTCCGCTGGTTTCGCAAGGTTTGGGCCTCAAAATCTGGTGGTACGGTTCTAGTGGGAATCAGGGACGACACGTGGCGCCATCACGAAGGGTGCATCAGGGACAAGCAACTTCGTGAAGAGTGTGTGGTCGTGATCGAAAATACAAGAGTTGGTCCATTTTGCACTGATAGGATCTATGTATCTAGAGGTAGTTTATGGAAGTAGAATAAATCTCTATAAATAGAGGAGAGTGTTAGTTGCTTAGCGTCTCTAGGAGTTTTGTCTGTTAGGCATCTCTCTTTAGCACTCTCATTTACTTAGTTTGTAATCACTCTCTAGTTGCTAGCATGTAGATCCTTAGGTGCTTTTGAACTATGGCGTCTAAGATTGAGAGAATTTGAGGAAGTGTGGTTAACCACATGGTGCCATCATGGCTTTTCCTTCCGTCTCGGTTTAGATTTGGTTTTGGTGCTTGATAAGTCTTCTTCTTCTCAACCCTTCCCCTTTAGATTTTGAGATAATCTTTGTTTCCGATGGTTGAGTGAAGTTTTTGGTGATACTCTTTGTTTGGGGACTGTCTTGGGATCACTGCAAGGCTCTGGTTCGAGCAGATCATGTTTGTGTGCAGGTCTCTATTAGCTTTGTTCAAAATTGCAAAACCCTAACAAAACACCATTTATAACTAATTTTTTGGATCTATTTTGGAAGCGCGCTCATACTTCATGAATCACTTCTTTCTCTGTGCTTGTTGCCTACAAAATTTGGGGTCATTCTGATCATTTTTTGTTGCGCGGCGTTGCCGCTCCTAGACACTGCCGGACCTACATGCGACACTGTTGCTTGCTTCTCCAAGTGTTTTTCTAAAAACTTTTTGGTGTAGCCAATCGACACTAGATTGTGTTGCTCCCGTTGAAGTTTTTTTGGTGTCCCTTGGGGTCTGGATTGAATTCGGGAATCAAGTCACGTGTGCTCAAGTTTGAGAATTTGTGGCTCCCATTCACCCTATTTGGTCATCTTTCGATCCTTCACAGCGTCGATGTCAACTTTGGGTGAGCCAATTCTCGGGAGCATATCAGCTTAACATAGTTCTTATTACACATGGTACATGTGTTAAATTGTGATCATTTTTATCAGATCCAGGGGTTTTTTGTTTGAGACTATAATCTACTTAGATTATATAATCTAACATATTTTTAACTAAGTGTTAATCCAAAAATAAGCTAGATTATATAATCTATGCAAATTATAATCCCAAATAAACAAGCCTTCAATATACTTCTACACTTTTCCTTCTGTCTTATATATTTTTTCGAAGAACACCCCTCCATCATACGCACCTTTCTCTGTGTAGAAAGAAGTAGGAGAATGTTAGATCTAGGATGTATGGTCACAATGTAATTATACACAAGTGCACCAAAATAGTATATATAGTTTATGTATTAGAAGCCCTGGGCTTCTTATAACTAGAGGAATCCCTGGTCATGTCTTCCGGTCTGGCTAACCCGTGCGATCCTTTCAAGATGCACCACCTCAATCTGTTGGAGCCAAACAGCAACTTGAAGACCACCTTTCGATTGACTCAATCCACGGTTCACACCGCGTCGCCATCAAACCCTATTCTCACGTCACCCTTTCGAGGTGTCCTCGGCTTCACCGCCACCCCCAACCGCCCAACGCTGATCCACTTGCCCCCCACGCTCGACACACACCATCCCTCCATCACGTGCATCCCTTTCTACAGACGCGACAACAGGAGGCGTGCGACGTCACATCCTCGCCCAGATCCGGCTGCGTCCTTGCCTGTTACATCCGGTTTTGGGGACAAAATCGAATGCATAGCATATGTGTGCCAGGATCTATTTTCCACACATATGTTGACGTCACAATTATAATATATCAAAAGACAATGCAATAAAGGCGTAAAGAGAGTATAATAACTTTATTACATCATCCCGACATAAATGTCTTAAATAGGTTCATCATCAAAGTACAACAGAAATATCAGGGGCAATCTCCCACAGGAAGATGACTGGCGCATCGTTAGACTTAGTACTCGTCAACATCTTCGGTAAAGTCTTCTTCATCACCCTCTGATCAAAATATTAGCAAGGGGTGAGCTCACTTATGGTCGGTGCTCAGCAAGTGGGAGGAGAAATGCAAGTTTAACAAGGTAGGTTATGGTTAAGCGGTAAGCATTTACTTGGTCAATATTTTATTAACAACGCCTGAGTTACTAGTTGTAAGTGTATCCCAAAATTCCCAATTAGCATAAGTACATGAATATATCTCAAAAACACTTAAGTGAAACTACTTAAGCAAACCATTTATGAATCCTCGGATCATGATTTATTTTCCATCTTTATGTTCAATTATCATGTGAGGGTCCGGGTGCTCTTAACCGTGAGCACGGTTGACATATCAGTTTTACACTCTATAGAGGTGATATAACTTTACCCACAAGCCATGTATCCCCTCTAGCCTGGGTTGTACGGACTCGTAAACACTGCCGAGGTGAATGGCTAGGGATCCATTATGAGGCTTTCACAAAATATCCTTAGTACAAAGCCACCCGCTAAGGTTTCCACGTCAGTATTGTTGGCCCTCTGGGCGAGGTAACTTAGCCAAGACTACGACCCCATGTTAACATGAGCTGCCACCAAACCACTGTCGCCCCCTCTTGCACATCTTTCTGGTAGGGTTGCTAAGCACTAAGTTTATAGAGCTAATTACCAAAGCCAGAGCCATTATAGCACTCGTGGTTGCAATGTTATCCTGGGTGGTCACTCCATGTTCCATTTAATATGAAATGGTCTTGTTTAACCATCGGGTTAACATCATAATACAAATTTCATTTCCGGAATAATAGTATCATTAAAGAGTGACATCATAATTATCAAGTTGAGCGGTAGCACAAACCGCTAAGCATAGTATTTATCCCAGGGTAATCAAGGAATATGGTTGGTATTTATAGAAAATCCTATTTAGGCAAATCCCATCAAATTATGCAAATATTCAAAAAATAAACATTATTATATGTATTATTTGGGTACAAACAGAAATGCAGAGGGAGAATCTACTTGCCTTGCTCAAACGTACCCTACGAGTCCTCTTCAAACAAATTCGGGTCTTCTACCACGTAATCCGCTTCAAATATAGTCGCACATCGTACATACAAAAATAAAACATACACCATTCAACAAACAATAAAACATACATTATGCAAATCACGCTTATCAAAGGAAGACATCCAACAATAAAAGTTGATTCGTAACTATAATGTAAATCAAATCGTAATTTTAGCTTGAAGGTTAGAAACACTAATTATTTCATTTTATTCCTTTTGGATAAAACAAGTGATGTATATAACATGGACTAAATTTAATGAAATGACTAATCAAGTCTAAATAACTAATTATGAACATTTGAGATATAAATTTAATTAACAATCTATGGGAAAAGATAATTAATCTATTAATTACTTTAATTTCATTTTAGGAACAAATGATACAATTCACTAATAAGGAAATTACGTTCAATAATATAAATAATTATTTAAAAAAATCAAACATTACTTGACCTATTTTAATATTTTACACAACTCTAATGCATTTTACTCACATTACTTACATACGTACATATACTTGAATACAAAAACTAACTAGTCGGTTGCCCGTGCGTTACGACGGCTTACAACAATACCCACGTAAATTATTCATCAAAAAAATTTCAAGATTTTTTATTAATTGTCTCCGCTCTCTGTATAATATATTTTTTGATTTGGCTAACCGATGTTATTGTTTACTCCATGCAAATATGTCTTGGTACAACACGACCAATGAAGTGAGCGATTAGAAGAGAGTTCACAACGATTGACTGAATGAACAGAGATTATAAAATGACATAATTCCATCATACAGAGACCAAATAAGAGAAAGATTGTGAGATCAAGTTTATAAAATAACTCCCATGAAGTCAAACTTATAAAAAAAGATAGATCAAAATATGGAGTGATTGCTAAAGTCAGACATCAATAAAAACATGATGCACTCCATATAAATTACGCTACTTCGTAGCAATTACTAACGTTTAAAACCAACAAATAACCTTTCATTTTGCTGTTAGTGTGACAAATCATTGATGCTCCATCCAATTCAGCAACCTCAAACACCATGTAGTCCATTGCGTCAATGAGATCTCAGAAACGACCTAATGCTTGCAAGAGCAAATAACGTCGTGCCGTGCTTGGGCTGTAGCTTCGGCCCGTAGTGCTGGCCCAACCCGACACAATTTTTTTTTATTTTACAAAAAAAACGTATATACCTATATACAATTTATATTCAATATTAAAAACATCTTAGCGTGATGTTCTACTGGTTAGACAGTTTCACCCAGTGTCTCCCGCCCTTCTTCCATCAGGGCATGAGTTCGAACCACACCTCCTGCACCGTTTTTTAACATGGATCGACGGGCTAACGGGCTGACCCGACACAGTTAGCAGGCCGGCATGACGTGCATGTGCCATAGTTGTGGCCCGCGTGCATCTAGCCCGTGTCGGGCGTCGTTACCCTGATTTAATTAAATGGATCGACGGGCTAACGGGCTGGCCCGACATAGTTAGCAGGCCGACATGACGTGCATGTGTCATAGTTGTGGCCCGCGTGCATCTAGCTCGTGTCAGGCGTCGTTTGGCATCTATAGACGTGTAACAGATTAATTTTTAATAGCTGTGAGGTGTTATTTGTAAAAAAATGACGCATGACGACCGTTGAAACTGGTGCTTCAAGTATAGTATAGATTTACATTTTATAATCAAAGATGTGATTATTTATCTACCATTTTAGTATAAAAATATGGCCTACAATTTTTTTTAATTATTTATTTAGAAATACTACGCTTAGATTATTATACAAATTAACTTAAATATGATAATTGATAAAAAAACCATTAACCAAAATTGTTCAACATGTATTCATGAAACTAACAAACAACTTCATTCTATTTGATCTAAAATACTCATTTAATAAGAAAGCTACTATACAGGTCGATACACGATTATTTACAAATTCTAGGAGTATCTCACAAAACTTCCTTATTCTACCTCAAATGCTTCTGGTTCACGGTGAACAAAAGAAGCAGGCCAACAATGGGTAGACGACTTCCCAACGACGAGGAGACGGAGAAAGGCGGGAAACGGTGGAGGGAAATGCGGCGAATCTACCGGAGCTCTCCAACGACGGCGGTGAACAGAGGACGTTACAGAGGAAGGTCGACGGAAGCACAACGTCGGGCTTTGGAGCGTCCTTGCCGGCGGCGAACGGCGATGGTCGGCACGACAGCTTCGCGTACAGAGAGCTGGAGGCACGTGGAAGGTCGGCGTGGCCGGGTAACGAATCACAGATGCGCGGGGCTTCAATTTATAGAGGGGAAGATAGCAGAGGGGTCGGAGGGAGAAGAAGAGAGCAGACAGCGCCATTGACGCCATCAATGGCGTCAGCGTTCTTTAGAGCAGAGTGGGGGAAACGAGAAACAGCCGCGATAGTGGAAGGCTGCAGGCTCCACTGACGCGAGGTGGTGCGGAGGCGAGGAGGCCGGGCGCCGAGGACACAGGGATAGGCGTGGCGTCTGCGTGCGGGAGCTCACGCGGCGCGACGGTTCCTGCGAACAAAGGAGAATCAAACGAGCAGCACAATAGAGAAGATAAGCAGCCATCAGACAGTGGGCCTCACATGCAAGTGACCAGGGAAGAAAAGAACGGAGGAGAGAGAGAGACGTGAGGCTCTAGCTGGGCCGACCGGCCGTTTAGAAGTTTTGTTTTTGTTTTCTTCTTCTTTTTATTAACTATATGAATATATAAATATATTTTTAAATATTCAAAAAATTATAATAAATCCAGAAATAATACTTACATAAATAAAATACCCATTTTTGAAAACAAATAATTTTAGGGCAAGCACTATTTATTTGAATAAATTGGGCCACACAAAAATAGATCGAATACAAAAATAAACCTTGGAAATACATAAAAAACAAAAACCATGCTTCAAAATGAATGCATCAAACAACTGAGTGAAAATTTTGTATACTCCAAAAAGTTAATTAGTTGTTGATGAATGTTTTCCTAACTCTTGAAGATAGTTTTTCTCTCTAATGGATTTATCAAATAAAAATCAAATTGCTTTTAATTGATGGTTTTAAGGTGTTACATCGCCCAGATCCGTTCGGGTCCTCGCCCCTCTGGACTCGCCCAGCCGCCGGCCACCGGTGATGCGTCCACGTCCTCGCTCCCTCCGAGCTTGCCTGGCCGCCGGCCACTCGTGATCCGTTCGCACCCTCTCCCCCTCTAAACTCGCCCAGTGGCCGGCCACCAACGATCCATCCACGCCCTTGCCCCTCCGGACCACGCCTACACCGCCTCCACGCCCTACAAACTTCCCGTCACGGCCCTGCACACCGTTTCTGTGTTCCTCGAGAAGGGCTTCCTCTCCATCCCCGGGTTCATCCTCGTCGGCGACAACCTCATCGCCAAGTGCCCCTCCTGGTTCTGGTGCATTCTCTGCTCATCTCGCCTTGCTCTATCTTCCTTGAAACCTAGAAATAAACATATGCATGTCAAATATACCATGATTAAAACATATCTCTTCTCTTGAGATGACCAATATGGTTGTATCTCTTCTCTTATGATTTTTATTCCTAAATACGTCTTTTATGCTAATTTGAATGTGTTATTATGCTTAATTACTAGATCTCGTGTGCACTCCGTGTTGTAAACACGTAGACCACCAATTCTATGCTTTTATGCTGATCTTAAATTGGTCCTCACATGATCATGCATCAATACCCAATGATTCAGACTCATCTATTGCTTCTACGTCCTTACATGAACAACATCAGTAGGTCAGTCATCTAGCTCTACTTACTATAACGAGCACGCTGTCACACTCGGATTTAAGGGATAAAGTCGTGTGCGTCTCATATGTGCGCCAAAGAAGAACATCACATATAATGACAAAGTGTATAGAGATAAATGTCACAAGTATCATTATTACATAGCGGAAGTATCTTACAAAAATAGATGATAACAATACAGTGAACTAAATATTATTCCTTGGCTCCATAAAGCTCACTGGGAGACGCCACCTAGATAAGCTCGTACTCTTCGTTGTAGGCCTCCTCCTGGACCAACTGTTCTTCTCCTATGGAGGGGTTTATATATCGCAAGAGTGAGCTCGCAAAAGATCATAGCTCAACAAGTTATGGGGAATAATGTGCATGAACTCACCAAAGGTGGGAGTTCATGTGAAGTGTAATGCTGATCAACAAATAATGGTTAAAGCTGAGCATTGCTTTTAATAAGTTGGTCAAATTTTATTAGGAGTTACTAAATTTAAGTATATGCCAAACCAGAGTAATAATAGATCAAAATTAATAATAAACCACTGCGATGCAAATGTGAAAGGGAATTAGGCTTCCACCTAGTTCCTAAATAATTTTGGTGGTTGAATTGCCCAACACAAATAATTGGTCTAACTAGTTTGCTCTAGTGTATAAGTTTTACAGGTGTAAAAGGTTCACACTTAGCCAATAAAAAGATCAAGTATAGGATTCAACAAAGGAGCAAAGGGACAACCGAAGGCACCTCTGGTCTGGGGCACCGGACTGTCCGGTGTACACCGGACAGTGTCTGGTGCACCACCGGACAATGTCCGGTGCACCAGAGGACTCCAACTCAAACTTGCCACCTTCGGGAATTTCCAGAGGCACTCCGCTAAAATTCACCGGACTGTCCGGTGTACACCGGACAGTGTCCGGTGCTCCAAAGAAGAGCCGCCTCAGGAACTCGCCAGCCTCGGGAAAACGCAGTGGCTGCTCCGCTATAATTCACCGGACATGTCCGGTGTACACCGGACTATCCGGTGAACCAGCAGAGCAACGGCTACTTCGCGCCAACGGTCACCTGCAGGCGCATTTAATGCGCGCCAGAAGCGCGCAGAAGTCAGGCACGCGCGCGCTGGCACACCGGACATTGAACAATACATGTCCGGTGTGCACCGGACATCCAGGCGGGCCCAGAAGACAGAAGCTCCAACGGTCGGAATCCAACGACATTGGTGACGTGGCTGGCGCACCGGACTGTCCGGTGCACCATACGACAGACAGCCCCACCAAACGGCTAGTTTGGTGGTTGGGGCTATAAATACCCCAACCACCCCACCATTCATTGTATCCAAGTTTTCCAGCTTCCAACCACTATACAAGAGCTAGCATTCATTGCAAAGCACACCAAAAGAGATCAAATCCTCTCCCAACTCCACACAAAGCCTAAGTGACTAGAGAGAGTGATTTGTAGTGTTCATTTGAGCTCTTGCGCTTGGATCGCTTCTTTTCTTTGGCATTCTTTCTTGTGATCAAACACTCACTTGTAATTGAGGCAAGAGACACCAATTGTGTGGTGGTCCTTGCGGGAAGTTTGATTCCCAAGTGATTTGAGAAGAGAAGCTCACTCGGTCCAAGGGACCGTTTGAGAGAGGGAAAGGGTTGAAAAAGACCCGGCCTTTGTGGCCTCCTCAACGGGGAGTAGGTTTGCGAGAACCAAACCTCGGTAAAACAAATCCGTGTGTCTCACTTCTTATTTGCTTGAGATTTGTTTTGCACCCTCTCTCGCGGACTCGTTCTTATTTCTAACGCTAACCCGGCTTGTAGTTGTGTTTATATTTGTAAATTTCAGTTTCGCCCTATTCACCCCCCCTCTAGGCGACTATCAATTGGTATCAAAGCCCGGTGCTTCATTAGAGCCTAACCGCTCGAAGTGATGTCGGGAGATCACGCCAACAAGGAGATGGAGACCGGCGAAAAGCCCACTACAAGCCACCGGAGCACTTCATCGGGAGAGTCCCGTACCAAGAGGAAGGAGAAGAAAGACTCCTCCAAAGGGAAGGAGAAGAAGAAGGACTCCTCCAAAGGGAAGGAGAAGAAATCTTCTTCACACAAAGAGAAGAAGGAAAAATCCTCTTCTCACAAGCCTCGTCGGAGTGGGGACAAGAAAAAGAAGATGAGGAAAGTGGTCTACTACGAGACCGACTCTTCATCAACATCCACCTCCGGCTCCGACGCAGCGTCCATCACTTCTAAGCGCCAAGAGCGCAAGAAGTATAGTAAGATTCCCCTACGCTACCCTCGCATTTCTAAACATACACCTTTACTTTCCGTCCCATTAGGCAAACCGCCAACATTTGATGGTGAGGATTATGCTAGGTGGAGTGATTTAATGCGATTTCATCTAACCTCACTCCACAAAAGTATATGGGATGTTGTTGAGTTTGGTGCACATGTACCATCCGTAGGGGATGAAGACTATGATGAGGATGGGGTGGCCCAAATCGAGCACTTCAACTCTCAAGCAACAACAATACTCCTCGCCTCTCTAATAGAGAGGAGTATAACAAAGTGCAAGGGTTGAAGAGCGCCAAGGAGGTTTGGGATGTGCTCAAAACCGCACATGAAGGAGATGAGCTCACAAAGATCACCAAGCGGGAGACGATCGAGGGGGAGCTCGGTCGGTTCCGGCTTCGCAAAGGGGAGGAGCCACAAAACATGTACAACCGGCTCAAGACCTTGGTGAATCAAGTGCGCAACCTCGGGAGCAAGAAATGGGATGACCACGAAATGGTTAAGGTTATTCTAAGATCTCTTATTTTCCTTAACCCCACTCAAGTACAATTAATTCGTGGCAACCCAAGATATACACTAATGACCCCCGAGGAAGTAATCGGGAATTTTGTAAGTTTTGAGTGCATGATCGAAGGCTCGAGGAAGATCAACGAGCTTGATGATCCCTCCACATCCGAAGCTCAACCCGTCGCATTCAAGGCGACGGAGGAAAAGAAGGAGGAATCTACACCAAGTAGACAACCAATTGACGCCTCCAAGCTCGACAATGAGGAAATGGCGCTCGTCATCAAGAGCTTCCGCCAAATCCTCAAACAAAGGAGGGGAAAGACTACAAGCCCCGCTCCAAGAAGGTTTGCTACAAATGTGGTAAGCCCGGTCATTTTATTGCAAAATGTCCTATATCTAGTGACCGGGGCGACGACAAGAAGGGGAGAAGGAAGGAGAAGAAGAAATACTACAAGAAGAGGGGCGGCGATGCCCATGTTTGTCGGGAGTGGGACTCCGACGAAAGCTCTAGCGACTCCTCCTCCGACGAGGACGCCGCCAACATCGCCGTCACCAAGGGACTTCTCTTCCCCAACGTCGGCCACAAGTGCCTCATGGCAAAGGACAACAAAAAGAAGAAGGTTAAATCTAAATCCTCCACTAAATATGAATCCTCTAGTGATGAAAATGTTAGTGATGAGGAAGATAACTTGCACACTCTTTTTGTCAACCTCAACATGCAACAAAAAGAGAAACTTAATGAATTGATTAGTGTCATTCATGAAAAGGATGATCTCTTGGACACCCAAGAGGACTTCCTTATTAAAGAAAATAAGAAGCATGTTAAGGTTAAAAATGCTTATGCTCTAGAAGTAGAGAAATGTGAAAAATTATCTAGTGAGCTAAGCACTTGCCATGAGACAATAGACAACCTTAAAAATGAAAATGCTAATTTATTAGCTAAGGTTGATTCCCATGTTTGTAATGTTTCAATTACCAATTCTAGAAATAATGATGATGATTTACTTGCTAGGATTGAAGAATTGAACATTTCTCTTGCTAGCCTTAGGATTGAAAATGAAAAATTGCTTGCTAAGGCTAAAGATTTTGATGTTTGCAAAGCTACTATTTCCGACCTTAGAACTAAGAATGACATGTTACATGCTAAGGTTGTAGAATTAAAATCTTGCAAACCCTCTACATCTACCGTTGAGCATGTATCTATATGTACTAGATGTAGAGATGTTGATATTAATGCTATTCATGATCACATGTCTTTAATTAAACAACAAAATGATCATATAGCAAAATTAGATGCTAAAATTGCCGAGCATAACTTAGAGAATGAAAAATTTAAATTTGCTAGAAGTATGCTCTATAGTGGGAGACGCCCTGGATTGGCTTCCAAAGGGGAGACAATGTCAAACCTAGTGCCCCTCCTAAAAAATTATCTAATTTTGTTAAGGGCAAGGCTCCCATGCCTCAGGATAACGAGGGTTACATTTTGTACCCTGCCGGTTATCCCGAGAGCAAGATTAGGAGAATTCACTCTAGGAAGTCTCACTCTGGCCCAAATCATGCTTTTATGTATAAGGGTGAGACATCTAGTTCTAGGCAACCAACCCGTGCTAAGTTGCCTAAGAAAAGAACTCCTAATGCATCAAATGATCATGGCATTTCATTCAAAACTTTTGATGCATCATATGTTTTAACTAACAAATCCGGCAAGGTAGTTGCCAAGTTTGTTGGGGGCAAACACAAGGGCTCCAAGACTTGTGTTTGGGTACCCAAAGTTCTTGTTTCTAATGCCAAAGGACCCAAAACCGTTTGGGTACCTAAAGTCAAGAACTAAAATTGTTTTGTAGGTTTATGCATCCGGGGGCTCAAGTTGGATCATCGACAGCGGGTGCACAAACCACATGACAGGGGAGAAGAAAATGTTCTCCTCCTATGAGAAAAACCAAGTTCCCCAACGAGCTATCACATTCGGGGATGGAAATCAAGGTTTGGTCAAAGGCTTGGGTAAAATAGCTATATCACCTGACCATTCTATTTCCAATGTTTTTCTTGTAGATTCATTAGATTACAATTTGCTTTCCGTATCTCAATTGTGCAAAATGGGCTACAACTGTCTCTTTACTGATGTAGGTGTCACTGTCTTTAGAAGAAGTGATGATTCAATAGCATTTAAGGGCGTGTTAGAGGGTCAGCTATACTTAGTAGATTTTGATAGAGCTGAACTCGACACATGCTTAATTGCTAAGACTAACATGGGCTGGCTTTGGCATCGCCGACTAGCACATGTTGGAATGAAGAATCTTCACAAGCTTCTAAAGGGAGAACACATTTTAGGACTAACAAATGTTCATTTTGAGAAAGACAGGATTTGTAGCGCATGCCAAGCAGGGAAGCAAGTTGGTGCCCATCATCCACACAAGAATATCATGACGACCGATAGGCCGCTTGAGCTACTCCACATGGATCTATTCGGCCCGATTGCTTACATAAGCATCGGCGGGAGTAAGTATTGTCTTGTAATAGTGGATGATTATTCTCGCTTCACTTGGGTATTCTTTTTGCAGGAAAAATCTCAAACCCAAGAAACCTTAAAGGGATTCTTGAGACGAGCTCAAAACGAGTTCGGCTTAAGGATCAAGAAAATTAGAAGCGACAACGGGACAGAGTTCAAGAACTCACAAATTGAAGGCTTCCTTGAGGAGGAGGGCATCAAGCATGAGTTCTCTTCTCCCTACACTCCACAACAAAATAGTGTAGTGGAGAGGAAGAATCGAACTCTATTGGACATGGCAAGAACCATGCTTGATGAGTACAAGACTTCGGATCGGTTTTGGGCCGAGGCGGTCAACACCGCTTGCTACGCCATCAACCGATTATATCTACACCGAATCCTCAAGAAGACATCATATGAACTCCTAACCGGTAAAAAGCCCAACATTTCATATTTTAGAGTCTTTGGTAGCAAATGCTTTATTCTTGTTAAAAGAGGTAGAAAATCTAAATTTGCTCCTAAGACTGTAGAAGGCTTTTTACTAGGATATGATTCAAACACAAGGGCATATAGAGTCTTTAACAAGTCCACTGGACAAGTTGAAGTTTCTTGTGACGTTGTGTTTGATGAGACTAACGGCTCTCAAGTAGAGCAAGTTGATCTTCATGAGATAGGTATTGAAGAGGCTCCGTGCATCGCGCTAAGGAACATGTCCATTGGGGATGTGTGTCCTAAGGAATCCGAAGAACCTCTAAATGCACAAGATCAACCATCCTCCTCCACGCAAGCATCTCCACCGACTCAAAATGAGGATGAAGCTCAAGTTGATGAAATAGAAGATCAAGCAAATGAGCCACCTCAAGATGACGGCAATGATCAAGGGGGAGATGCAAATGATCAAGGCAAGGAGGATGAAGAGCAAAGGCCGCCACACCCAAGAGTCCACCAAGCAATCCAACGAGATCACCCCGTCGACACCATCCTCGGCGACATTCATAAGGGGTAACTACTAGATCCCGTATTGCACATTTTTGTGAGCATTACTCTTTTGTTTCCTCTATTGAGCCACACAGGGTAGAGGAAGCACTCCAAGATTCGGATTGGGTGGTGGCGATGCAAGAGGAGCTCAACAACTTCACTAGGAATGAGGTGTGGCATTTAGTTCCACGTCCTAATCAAAATGTTGTAGGAACCAAATGGGTCTTCCGCAACAAGCAAGATGAGCATGGTGTGGTGACAAGGAACAAAACTCGACTTGTGGCCAAGGGATACTCCCAAGTCAAAGGTTTGGATTTCGGTGAAACTTATGCACCCGTAGCTAGGCTTGAGTCAATTCGCATATTATTGGCCTATGCTACTTACCATGGCTTTAAGCTTTATCAAATGGACGTGAAAAGTGCCTTCCTCAATGGACCGATCAAGGAAGAGGTCTATGTTGAGCAACCTCCCGGCTTTGAAGATAGTGAGTACCCTAACCATGTTTATAAACTCTCTAAGGCGCTTTATGGGCTTAAGCAAGCCCCAAGAGCATGGTATGAATGCCTTAGAGATTTTCTTATCACTAATGGCTTCAAAGTCGGAAAGGCCGATCCTACGCTCTTTACCAAAACACTTGAGAATGATTTGTTTGTATGCCAAATTTATGTTGATGATATTATATTTGGGTCTACTAACGAGTCTACATGTGAAGAGTTTAGTAGGATCATGACACAAAAGTTCGAGATGTCTATGATGGGGGAGTTGAAGTATTTCTTAGGATTTCAAGTAAAGCAACTTCAAGAGGGCACCTTCATTAGCCAAACGAAGTATACTCAAGACATTCTAAACAAGTTTGGGATGAAGGATGCCAAGCCCATCAAAACACCCATGGGAACTAATGGGCATCTCGACCTCGACACGGAAGGTAAGTCCGTGGATCAAAAGGTATACCGGTCGATAATAGGTTCTTTACTCTATTTATGTGCATCTTGACCGGATATTATGCTTTCCGTATGCATGTGTGCAAGATTCTAAGCCGACCCTAAGGAAGCTCACCTTACGGCCGTAAAACGAATCTTGAGATATTTGGCTTATACTCCTAAGTTTGGGCTTTGGTATCCTAGGGGATCCACTTTTGATTTAATTGGTTATTCGGATGCCGATTGGGCGGGGTGCAAAATCAATAGAAAGAGCACATCGGGGACTTGTCAGTTCTTGGGAAGATCCTTGGTGTCTTGGGCTTCAAAAAAGCAAAATTTGGTCGCTCTTTCCACCGCTGAAGCCGAGTACATTGCCGCAGGCCATTGTTGCGCGCAATTGCTTTGGATGAGGCAAACCCTGCGGGACTACGGTTACAAATTAACCAAGGTCCCTTTGCTATGTGATAATGAGAGTGCAATCAAGATGGCGGATAATCTCGTCGAGCATAGCCGCACTAAACACATAGCCATTCGGTATCACTTTTTAAGGGATCACCAACAAAAGGGAGATATCGAGATTTCTTATATTAACCCTAAAGATCAATTAGCCGATATCTTCACCAAGCCTCTTGATGAACAAACTTTTAACAAACTTAGGCATGAGCTCAATATTCTTGATTCGCGCAACTTCTTTTGCTAACTTCCACACATAGCTCATTTGTATACCTTTGATCATGTCTCTTTCATATGCTATGACTAATATGTTTTTCAAGTCTATTTCAAACCAAGTCATAGGTGTATTGAAAGGGAATTGGAGTCTTCGGCGAGAAAGCATGAGCACTAAGCAAAAGGACTTTGTCTTTGGTATAATCTTAACTCATTTATTTTTTGACCAAAGGGGAAGAAAGTAATTCGAGGGCTCTAATGATTCCGTTTTTGGCGATTCATGCCAAAGTGGGAGAAAGTATGAGCCCAAAGCAAAAGGACCGCACCACCACCAATTTCAAAAACTTAGCTTTTTAAAGAGTATTTTCAATTGGTATCTTATTGTGTTCAAAAGGGGGAGAAAGTAGTATTTCAAAAATGATATATCAAAACCCTCTTGAACACTAAGAGGAGGATCTCATTTAGGGGGAGTTTTGTTTAGTCAAAGGAAAAGCATTTGAAACAGGGGGAGAAAATTTCAAATCTTGAAAATACTTTGCAAAATCTTATTCATTTACCTTTGACTTTTTGCAAAAGAACTTTGAAAAAAATTTTACAAAATAGTTTGCAAAAACAAAACATGTGGTGCAAGCGTGGTCCAAAATGTTAAAAATAAAGAAACGATCCATGCATATCTTGTAAGTATTAATATTGGCTCAATTCCAAGCAACCTTTGCACTTACATTATGCAAACTAGTTCAATTATGCATTTCTATACTTGCTTTGGTTTGTGTTGGCATCAATCACCAAAAAGGGGGAGATTGAAAGGGAATTAGGCTTTCACCTAGTTCCTAAATAATTTTGGTGGTTGAATTGCCCAACACAAATAATTGGTCTAACTAGTTTGCTCTAGTGTATAAGTTTTACAGGTGTAAAAGGTTCACACTTAGCCAATAAAAAGATCAAGTATAGGATTCAACAAAGGAGCAAAGGGACAACCGAAGGCACCTCTGGTCTGGGGCACCGGACTGTCCGGTGTACACCGGACAGTGTCCGGTGCACCACCGGACAATGTCCGGTGCACCAGAGGACTCCAACTCAAACTTGCCACCTTCGGGAATTTCCAGAGGCACTCCGCTAAAATTCACCGGACTGTCCAGTGTACACCGGACAGTGTTCGGTGCTCCAAAGAAGAGCCGCCTCAGGAACTCGCCAGCCTCGGGAAAACGCAGTGGCTGCTCCGCTATAATTCACCGGACATGTCCGGTGTACACCGGACTATCCGGTGAACCAGCAGAGCAACGACTACTTCGCGCCAACAGTCACCTGCAGGCACATTTAATGCGCGCCAGAAGCGCGCAGAAGTTAGGCACGCGCGCGCTGGCACGCCGGACATTGAACAGTACATGTCCTGTGTGCACCGGACATCCAGGCGGGCCCAGAAGACAGAAGCTCCAACAGTCGGAATCCAACGACATTGGTGATGTGGCTGGCGCACCGGACATGTCCGGTGTGCACCGGACTGTCCGGTGCACCATACGACAGACAGCCCCACCAAACGGCTAGTTTGGTGGTTGGGGCTATAAATACCCCAACCACCCCACCATTCATTGTATCCAAGTTTTCCAGCTTCCAACCACTATACAAGAGCTAGCATTCATTGCAAAGCACACCAAAAGAGATCAAATCCTCTCCCAACTCCACACAAAGCCTAAGTGACTAGAGAGAGTGATTTGTATTGTTCATTTGAGCTCTTGCGCTTGGATCGCTTCTTTTCTTTGGCATTCTTTCTTGTGATCAAACACTCACTTGTAATTGAGGCAAGAGACACCAATTGTGTGGTGGTCCTTGCGGGAAGTTTGATTCCCAAGTGATTTGAGAAGAGAAGCTCACTCGGTCCAAGGGACCGTTTGAGAGAGGGAAAGGGTTGAAAAAGACCCGGCCTTTGTGGCCTCCTCAACAGGAAGTAGGTTTGCGAGAACCGAACCTCGGTAAAACAAATCCGTGTGTCTCACTTCTTATTTGCTTGAGATTTGTTTTGCACCCTCTCTCGCGGACTCGTTCTTATTTCTAACGCTAACCCGGCTTGTAGTTGTGTTTATATTTGTAAATTTCAGTTTCGCCCTATTCACCCCCCATCTAGGCGACTATCAAAATGACCAGTTAAATTTAATTCCATAAGTTACTCATGTGAGGGTCCGAGTCGCTCATGACTGTGAGCACAACTGATATACCAGTTTTACACATTGCAGAGGTTGCGCATCTTTACCCATAAGTCATGTTACCCATCTGCCAAGGGGTCATGAATCCCATACACCTCTACCAAGGAAGCGAGGCAGGGTAACAGTACGAGGCCTTTACAAAGTTCCACTAGCTTCAGAAAACCCGCTACAGTTTCTAGGAAGCGCAATGCAGGGATCGCCCGTCTGACAACCATCACAACAAAATCAACCCGAGAACCTCCCTACACCAACCACTCCCCTACTGCCCTTGCCCCTTTCGGGTAAGGTAGTCCTTCACTAGCTTTCCTAATTAGTCAGCCAAGGGCGTCCCATACCACCCTTGTGGTAGCACTATTTTCTCGGGTGGTCGCTCCATGTTCCAATTAACATAATGATCTTATCATGAATAGCAAATAACAAATTGATAATAAAAGCATGATCATGAATAAATATGTATCTCAATACCCAAAACCACATAAAGCAATAGCAGGAACTACCCAAAAGTTTAGTGGTAAACAAGGTATAAAGATAGCCAAACTAGGGTAACCTATTGGGTCCCATAAAAATTAACCTAAGCAGATCATAATGATTAACAAAACATTATTAGGTAAATAGAAGTGATCAAGGGCACAACTTGCCTTCAACGAGCTCCTGCTCAGCAGTCTCCACCTACTGAACACCTGAGTCCTTAGTGGCTTGATCGTCTATTCGCAACAATACAAACAAACAAGATATAGGAGAAATTAACATCACACCAAACAACAGGACAGAATGCATGATAATATTCTATGCGTCGTAGTGAGATCGTAGGAACAAGAATCACTAAATTCGGAGTTACGGTTATCGAGTTACGATTTTCTAAAGTTATTAGGTGATTGATATAGATTAAACCAAATGAATAAATTTACTCTATGTTTCATGACTAAACAGAGTTACCAAGTCATAAACAATATTAGTACAAAATTATTGCAACTAGAATGGGCCAGAAAGGATTTAAAATGAATTTTCTATGAATTAAATAAGTTCTGGAATTTTTTTACACTACAATTCCACTTTCTATATTCATTTTACCTATTTTTTGGATCCCTAGACTGCACACCATATTCTGTGGTTTTACAGGGTCTAACTGGTAAGTGTTTAGGGCCTGAATTAAATTCCCCACTACAGCCGATGAACTGTGGGTTGGTTTCCGGAAAGCGTAAGGGCTCTTATGCTAATATGCCTGGACGAATCGTTATGAATAGACCTCGGCTGTTCGATCAAGGGTGAACGACACCGATTAGATTAGCTCCCCTCCCGAACCGGTACACGGCCCGATCCGCCCGATGCAATTCCAACGGCCCATATTTAATGATGGCTTGAGTTACCTGCATCCCTCAGATCCCTAATCGACGCTCGGATTCACGCAAGCCGAAACGGTATGGAGATCTTAATCTGCGCCGTTCATCAGGAAGCTGACGGCTCCGACGTCCCCTTCCCCAACCGTGGCCCAAACACGGTGGCTCTCCCCACGTTGCGGTGGCGCTCTCGTCGGTGATACACGACTGGGCGACCTAGAGCCAGACTCACAATGCATCCAGGTGCCAAAAGATCTAGGGCATGAAACGAATCGAATGGGTTGGATCTTACCCGAGATTGCAGTGTTAAGGATGCAGTCTGCGATGGCTTGTGGTACGATAGCGGAGAAGGAAGTCCGATGAGCAATTCCGGCAACCCAGCCCGATTCCCCGACCCAAGTGGTATGCGGACACGTTCCTTGACTCCTGGTGACACGCCCTATGCCAGCCGCAGAGCCGTGCCCGCCGCAAGGGTCGAAATCGACGCCAGCAACAATCCTCACCAATGTCGCCTTCCTCACGGTAAGGCATGGCCGCAATACAATTGTGTTGCTCTCAGATGACAGTGGCTCAATCTTTACAGAGCATGATCTCAAAGCTAACCTGCTTTGGAACATGTTCAAACGTCGCTTGGGATCCTCTGATTTTGTGGATAATGTCTTTGATCTTCCTAGTTTGTTGCTCTGCCGCAGTGACTTGCATTGGTTGGATGAGCCTTTTTCAAAGCAAGAAATTGATAGTATTGTGGCGGCCCTTCCTTCTGATAAATCCCCGGGACCTGATGGGTTTAATACCAACTTTATCAAAAAATGCTGGCCGATTATTTCCCAGGACTTCTATGACTTATGTGACCAATTTTACCACGGGGATATTTGTCTTCGAAGCATCAATGGTTCTTATATTGTCCTGATCCCGAAGAAGGATAATGCTAGAGTAGTGGGCGATTTCAGACCAATTTCGCTTCTGAATAATAGTATCAAAATCATCACTAAGCTGCTGGCTAACCGGTTACATACAGTGATGACTTCCCTTGTTCACAAAAATCAATATGGCTTCATCAAAGGAAGAACCATTCAGGACTGTCTGGCCTGGGCATTTGAATATATTCATCTTTGTCATATTTCAAAAAAGAGATTATTGTGCTCAAATTGGACTTTGAAAAGGCTTTTGATTCTCTTGAGCATGAGTTCATTCTTCAGGTAATGTTGCACAGAGGCTTTGGGCCCAGATGGATGAGCTGGATTAGGGATATTCTTCGGTCTGGCACGTCATCAGTTCTTCTTAATGGTGTTCCTGGGAAAACCTTTCACTGCAAGCGTGGGGTTAGGCAGGGAGATCCCCTCTCGCCTCTTCTTTTTGTTCTCGCGGCGGATCTGTTACAGAGCATCATCAATAAAGCGCGACAGCAAGACCTACTCAAGTTACCCTTGCCCAAGAATTGTGGTCAAGATTTTCCGATAGTCCAATATGCGGATGACACACTACTGATAATGGAAGCTTGCCCTAGACAACTATTTTTTCTCAGAGCCGTTCTGAACTCTTTTGCAACTTCGACGTGGTTGAAGGTGAACTACAACAAATCAAGTATGTACCCCCATCAATGTCAGTCCTGCTAAAATGGCGATCCTTGCAGGAACCCTCAACTGTCAGATAGGTTCAATGCCCTTTACCTATCTTGGTGTTCCTCTTGGTCTATCAAAGCCTAAAATCTGCCACTTTTTACCGCTCATTCATAGGATTCAAAAGAGATTATCATGCACCTCTGCCCTCCTCTCCCAGGCTGGCAGGCTTGAGCTTGTTAACTCGGTATTCTCAGCTCTCCCGACCTTTTTGATGTGTACACTGAAAATTCCGGTTACCACGGTAAAGAAGATTGATTCTTATCGGAAACACTGTCTTTGGAGAGGAAACGACGTCAATTCAAAGAAACCTGCTCTAGCTGCTTGGAGTATGATTACACAGACTAAAAAATGGGGGCCTGGGAGTGGTAAGATTAGAGACTCACAATAAAGCCTTGCTTCTGAAGTTTTTGCACAAGTTTTTTAACAATCATGATATTCCCTGGGTTAACCTGGTTTGGAGCAACTATTACAGGACAGCCAAGCTACCTGGTTGCTCAAAAATTGGCTCCTTTTGGTGGAAAAGCTTGCTTACTCTTGTCCAGGATTACAAGGGACTGGCTGCCCCAACTATCGGGGATGGAAGAACCATTCTTTTCTGGGAAGATATGTGGAATACGGGCATCCCGGCTAATCAATATCCTGAGTTATTTTCCTTCGCTTGCAACAGCAAACTTACCATCAAAGAAGCTCTCCAAAAGGAACAACTTATTGAAATTTTTCAGCTACCTCTGTCGGTGCAAGCTTATGAACAATTTCTAGACTTAGACGCAACCTGGGGCCAAATCATGGTGGCCAACACAAATGATGCTTGGAAACTCATTTGGGGAGCAGATAACTTCTCTACAAAGAAACTTATAGACATTTGATGGGTCAGGCTCAGGTTCACCAGATCTTCAGATCGCTTTGGAGCAATAAGTGTCAACCAAAACATAAGGTCTTTTTTTGGCTTTGGCTAAAGAACAGACTCAATACAAGAGATATGCTGAAGAGGAAAAACATGAACATTGAGTCTTACACTTGTGAGAACTGCATCTGCCAAAAGGAGGAAACCCTTTATCATCTTTTCCTCAAATGTAATTTCGCAAAGGCTTGCTGGACTTCGATTGGTATGACGCCCCCAAGAATTGCTAATCCTGTGGACGCTGCAGTAAATCTAATGCAACAGCTCAATGTTCCATTCTCTATGGAAATTGTCATTCTCATGACCTGGAGCATTTGGAAATGCCGTAATGCATGGCTTTTTCAGAATAAAGCCCCAACCGTGCAGCATTGTAAAAATGAGTTTGCAAAGGATTTACATCTGGTCATGCTTAGAGCTAAAGGTCGTTTCGATTCGACAATACCTGAATGGCTTCAGCATTGGCAGTAGATCTCGTCAATTTTTCTTTTTCCCTTTTTGTAATCTTATAATCTGTAATCTACTTTCCTGTATGCTTCTAACTCTGTCGTTTTAAAATTTTAATAAAATTTCAGTAGGGGCTTGCCCCTCCTGTCCTATCAAAAAAATGTCGCCTTCCTCTCGGATTTCTCGCAGGATGGTGGCGTTAAGGCATTGGTGTACGCACGGAGCAACGACCGCATGGCCTAGCTGGTGCCAGGAAGTTCAGAGGGTTGGTTGCGGTCGCGGCAATCTCGGGGAAATGAGAACAAGCTCCGCGCAGAATTCCTTCAGGTCCGCGCGCGGATATGCACGAGGACGAGTGGGCCCCACTGGACAGTCACGGAACGTGTGTCCACGCGTTAGAAGCCAGGGAAAAATGGGCCGGCGTGGCTGAACGAGGTGGGCTGAATAGGCTGAACTCAGCCCAAGCGCGGGTTTCTCATTTTCTTTTTCCTTTTTCTTTTCTCTTTTCCCTTCCTTTTCATTTTTGAATTCTTAAATTTGAATACAGAGTTTGTTGTGAATTTTTTTTGCTCAGAATAAATGTACAAGCTGAACATGCCAGTGCGGAATGAATTTATTTATTTATGTATTTATCTTGTATTGTGTAGTACTTTCCTCTTCTCCTTTTTATATCATTTCCAACTTCCTAAATTGTAACTTAGGTTAAATTCCAAGTTGGACTTTTTAATATATTTCTATTACTATTGTTAGTATTAAATGCACAACAAATAAATCTAGCATGATGCATGGTTTATTTTAGGTGTCGGTAGTTAATTGTTCACTTTAGATATGGTTATTCCATGTTATAATGAGTAGAGAGCAAAACTTAATATGAGATCAACTCTTTTCTTATTATTTACAAATTGGGTATTACACACGCATGGTCCATCAATGTGATTTTTAATTCCTAAATACATCTTTTTATGCTAATTTGAATATTTTATTACGCTCATTTACTAGATCTTGCGTACGCTCCGCGTTGTAAACATGTAGACTACTAATTCTACATTGTTTATGTTCTTCTTTTTATGATTTTATGTGATTTGAATTGGTCATTTTATTTTAATTTACAAGCAACCTGACTTTGGATTCATGAAACATTTACAACAGGCACTAAGAACCTTAAAAAATATTCATGTGGGTATCTTATGTGACTTGATTACCTGATTCTAGTTTTCAATTTGGAATATATAGTTTCTTGAAAGCACAAACCTTTAGAGACTATATACATACCTGACAATGGGATTGAGAATAGTTGTCATGGCGATGCAGTTTTTTGTTGACAGGGAGGTACTCACATTGCAGCTAAATCAAAAATATTCTTTGAGCTATTTTAATTAAAATTTCTGTTTTTGTTTGGATTTGGTCTGGAAGAAAGGTGTATATCTCAACAGACTTGTGCAGATATTTAGATACGCACCACGTGAACGACTTACAATTCCTGATTTTGTGTTCGAGTAAGCAATCTATTACTTGTTAGCTTTTAATAGAGGTCTGCCAGTTACTAGACTTCGTCTCAAATAATCAATCTTTGCAGGCATGGTCTTGAAATGAATGGTGGAAAAGGCATAATCATAGACCCAAGTCAAAGGAGACAATAGGGATCGACATGTTCAAGACCGAGAGCTTTGTATGCAGGCGCAGTCATCGTGTTCGACATTTTTGTGTAAGGCAATGTAAGCTTGTCTATTTTTTATTCAGATGTTAGAATTTGAGAGGGCCTTCAATGATTTCTATAACTCAATATTGCATAAAAAATGAAACTGTTCTTCAAGTAATTGGATGGAGAGGGGCTTATAGCCATAGGCATCTATTGTCAAATGTTCTGCAAGCCCAATGAAATGAATTCTGTTTGAAAAATTCATAAATGGAATCCACATTCTTTCGCTGCAGGTTCTTAAGAACAGAAATTTATTTCTACCATCTAGCTTATGGTATTATTATGCTGATACTGTGCATAATTTCTGTTTTAACATGGGTAGATTACCATTCATTGGACTTTTTCATTTACATCATGTTTTATGGGTGATTTGGATAAACATGAGTATATCCTTCAGGTTTACATATTGTCTTAGAAAACAAGGACATAGTCATTATAGTGAGGAAAAATATGTTGCATATTTATAGCTTCTAATACCATTTTAATGTGTGAATAGGGATGTCATGCTATTTCCTGAAATTGTCTATCTTTACATATTTATAGCTTCTAATAGCATTTTTTAAATATGTGAACTGGGATGTCATGTTATTTCCTAAAATTGCTTGCCTTTATGCAACTAGGATGTCATGTTATTTAAATATGTGAACTGGGATGTCATGTTATTTCCTAAAACTGGGATGTCATGTTATTTCCTAAAATTGGTTTCAGACACTTTTAACTTAGTTTGACTGTATTTGCTTCCATTAGGGAAAAACATCATAATGATTGTGATGTGGCTTAATGATTTCATCCAGATTGTCATAGCTGATGAATCACATTTTATGAAGAATGGCCAAGCAAAGAAAACGGTTGCTTCACTTCCTGTTTTGCAGGTTTGGTGCTTCTTATGAGGAAAACACATTTTCTTTGTTAGTATAAATATTATATGCCAAATTATGTACTTTTTTTGAAGAGAACACACACCAAATTCTACTCAAAGATTACCTTCTCATCTTAGATAAACACCTTCTTCTAATGTTTATCCATTATTTTTGATTCATGAAATTTTCTTTCTGTTCTTTCTTGCAGTTGCGAAAGCCTGTGTGTGAGGTCGTTTCATGCAACTAACGATTCTGGTGAAGACTTGCCAACCTTATGATATAGCAGACAACAATTAGACATATTTATCATGATCCTTCCATAGTTTAACGAGTATTATGTTTTTATGTAAAACATAGAAATGCTTATTTTGTTAATGCATAAAAAATCGATGACAAAGATGTATAATTTTTATGGAAGTCAAAACAGAGATCAACGATTTACGCTAAAACTTATACTCATTTACGTTGTTTTGGTTCACATTTTATGTTGAAATTTGTATGAGATAGAACTCGTGCATCCTTGGACGTGCATAATTTTTACGCCATAATTCGTTCCCCATTGGCCGTTACGAAACAAATTGAGGATTTACACTATTTTTTACTCATTTATGCTGTTTTGGTTCACGTTTTACACTGAAATTCACTCGAGCCAGAAAATCCGCGCACGATCGGGCGAGCATGATTTTCACGCCGTAATTCAAGCCCTATTCGTCGTTAGAAAACAGATCAATGATTTAAAATTCATACTCAGTTACGCTGTTATGGTTCACGTTTTACGTCGAAATCTACCCAAGCCAGAACCCGTGCATGATCGGACGCGCGCGATTTTCATGCCGTAATTTTTGGGCCCCATTCTGTATTACGTAACAGATCCATGATTTACGTTAAACTTGTAACCGTTTATGCTATTTTGGTTCACATTTTACTCTTTGATCCGTCCGAACCAGAAATACGCGCTTGATCCGTCCGAACCAGAAATACACGCATCAAGCGCGCGCTGGCCCAACCTGCAAACGCACAGGGTCTGCCTGGCTGGGGCTTCCTGATACTAATGAAAGCCCTAGGCTTCCATTACCTAGATCATATCTATACTATACTTAAAACATCAATTTCAACGGTCGTACCACGTCGTCTATTTACAAATAACCCCTCACAGCTATTTCAAATTAATCCGCTGCACGCCTATAGATGACCAAACGACGGCACGACACGGGCCAGACGCACTCGGGCCACAACTATGGCCCAGGCACGTCATGCCGGCCTGCTGACTGTGCCGGGCCAGCCCGTTAGCCTATCGGACCATTTGATTAAATCAACGTAAAATGTTAAAAAACGGTGCAGGAGGTGGGGTTCGAACCCATGCCCTGATGGAAGAAGGGCATGAGACACTGGGTGAAGTTGTCTAACCAGTAGAACATCATGCTCAGATGTTTTTAATATTGAATATAAATTGTATATATGTATATACGTTTTTTTGTAAAAAAAATATAATCGTGTCGGGTTGGGCCAGCACTATGGGCCGAGGCTACAGCCAAGCATGGCACGACGTTCTTGGCTCTTGCAAGCATTAGGTCGTTTCTGAAACCATATTGGCGCAATGGACTACATGGTGTTTGAGGTTGCTGAATTGGATGGAGCAACAATGATTTGTCACACTAACAGTAAAACGAAAGGTTATTTGTTGGTTTTAAACGTTAGTAATTGCTACGAAGTAGCATAATTTATATGGAGCGCATGTAGTTTTTATTGATACCTGACTTTAGAAATCACTACATATTTTGATCTATCTTTTTTATCAGTTTGACTTCATGTGACTTATTTTAGAAACTTGAGCTCACAAACTTTCTCTTATTTGGTCTCTGTATGGTGGAATTATATTATTTTATAATCTCTGTTCGTTCAGTCAATTGTTGTGAACTATTTTCTAATCGCTCACTTCATTGGCCGTATTGTACCAAGACATATTGCATGGAGTAAACAATAACATCAGTTAGTCAAATAAAAAATATTATACAGAGAGCGAAGACAATCAATAAAAAATTTTGAAATCTTTTTGGTGGATAGTTTACGTGGGTATTGTTGTAATTCGTCGTAACGCACGGGCAATCGACTAGTATATATATAACGGGAGCCCTAGGCTTCCAATAGTTAAAGGAAGCCCAGACCGACCACCCCTGCAACCTGTTTCAACCCAGCGCGCCGACTCAACCAGGCTGTCGGGTGCGCCAACCGTCCCACGTCTGTGAGCGCAAAAAAAGGAATGCATGCATGAGTTAAACATGTTCCAATGCATGCACATAAATTTAGGAAAGATATGTGTGACAGTTTCTATTTTTAAATGCTTTATTTTCTCCATAAATTTAGGATCGCTGCAACAGCCATGCTGCTAGACGTGTAAGGACCATTTTATGTTATATACTGATACTAAATATGCTACACTGTGTAGATAATTATGCAATTCGGTATACTGCATAAAAATCTATTAAGCTGCATGCACACGAATTTATGATGGAGAAAATATGCAATGAAATGAAATGAATTGCATGCATAGAAACAAAATATCGTATTTAAAGTTTTATTTTCTTCATAAATATAGGATCCCTCCAACAGCCATGCAACTAAACACATTAGAACTAGTTTATGATATATACTTATACTAATTATACTACACCGTGTAGATATTTATGCAATTCGGTACACTACGTAAAAAATCTGATATGTTGTTCACTGGTGGACGCATCACCAGGTTGGAGCGTAAAAACCTTAAGTTTTGAGCATAAAATCTCTCAATTATAAGCGTAAATACCGAGCCAATCTGAGAGGTTGATAACTCTAGTAGGTTGTTATTACGATCCTATTTTTATGGCAGATCCAAAAATCATGGCGGCCACATGCATGCGGTTTATATTTTTATACAGATCCAAAAATTATGGCAAAATACATGCATGAGTCAAACACGTTCCCTTGCATGCGCGTAAATTTAGAAAAGATATGTGTGGCGGTTTCTATTTTTAAATGCTTTATTTACTCCATAAATTTAGGATCGCTGCAACAGCCATGCAGCTAGACTCGTAAGGATCATTTTATGATATATACTGATACTAAATATGCTACACTGTGCAGATAATTATACAATTCGGTATACTGCGTAAAAATCTGTTACCAGCTGCATGCTGAAAGTTTCCTAGAGGGGGTGAATAGGCAAATATGAATTTATAAACTTAAGCACACACTACAAGCCGGGGTTAGCGTTAGAAATATAAACGAGTCCGAAAAAGAGGGCGAAAACAAATCACAAGCGAATAAGAGCGGATGACACGGTGATTTGTTTTACCGAGGTTCGGTTCTTGCAAACCTACTCCCCGTTGAGGTGATCACAAAGACTGGGTCTCTTTCAACCCTTTCCCTCTCTCAAACGGTCACCTAGACCGAGTGAGCCTTTCTCTTCAATCAAATGGGACACTAAGTCTACTACAAGGACCACCACAACTTGGTGTCTCTTGTTTTGATTACAGGTGAGTTGAACACAAGAAAAGAGGAAGAAGAAAAGCAATCCAAGCGCAAGAGCTCAAATGAACACAAATGTCTCTCTCTAGTCACTAATTTGGTTGGAGTGATTCCAGACTTGGGAGAGGATTTGATTTCTTTGTTTATGTCTTGTATTGAATGCTATAGCTCTTGTATGAGGTGTGAAGGCTGAAAACTTGGATACCTTGAAGTGTGATGGTTGGGGGGGGGGGGTTGTTGGGGGCCTTCGGCTTCCGAAGGTCCTCAAAAACGTAATTTGACTACGTCTTCCAAGAGAAATATGTGAACAGGTACCTTCGAAGACAGATTGCGAGTATACAAGAACATGGTTAAGACGAAGCTTGACTGGGACGACGATCATGACGAAGGATAAGACAATCACGAAGCTGTGTGCAGAAGAGCTTCGGTATAACGACAGGAAGAGGAAACCGACTTAAAGATGAAAAGCCGAATCAAACCTTGAAGAATTACTATAGAATTATTGATAAATGTAAAGGGCATTAATGTAATTTTGCATGGGCTGCGACCCGTGCCTATAAATAGGTGAACAGTATTCCCGTACTATTCACGCTGACTTGGCATCTACTTTTGCGTCACACCTGTATTCTTACTCCTTCAAGCCGAAGGTACACTTGCAATTTATTATTGTTTACACAAGTGATATAAATAAAAATAGGTTGATAATCATGTTCATATAAATTATGTTATTCCTTATACTTTGCATGAATATTGTCCATTTCTTTATCATGATCATGAAGGTATGTTCTTCATGACCTTCGTGTTAGATTCATTATATCCGAAGGGAAATAATGATTCAAAGGACGAAGGGCTTTGATATTTAACATTTTATGTTGCCTTGTTCTTGATCCATAGCATTTGAGAACAAGTCCCCAACATCGGCGCCCACCTCTGGTGAACTCACTTCCATTTTTTGAGTCTTGAACACTTTCGGCAAGCATCACCTTCGTCATGCCGCCGAAAAAAGCTTCAGCGACAGGGGCTGGTACTTTACATCCGCTGGATCCCAATCAGGATGTCCTTTCTCTTAGAGAGGCCCGAAGCCAGAAGAGGAAGGCTGTCAGTCCAACACCTCCGGAGGATGACCTAGATCAGGAAATCCAAAACTTAGAGATCCTTCAGCAGCAGGTTCAACGCAAGAAGGAGAAGATGGCTCGTCTAGCTGATCTTCAGAGACAGATAGACGAAGCTTCTGAAGAGGTTCGTCATCTTGTTCAAGATGATCAAAGCCGAAGGCCTCCACGCAGAGAGCTTCATCAGGAAGGCTTCCACAATGAGGATGACTGGTATGAAGATTTCCATCATGGAAACTTTGCTTTTGATGATGCTTCTCCACTCTCAACAGAATTGCAGGCTACACCTTGGCCACAGTCTTACAAGCCACCTCAGCTCCCCATATATGACGGTCACTCAGACCCGAAGCAATTCTTAATGAGCTATGAAGCAACTATATCTTCGTATGGTGGCAATACGGCAGTCATGGCAAAATCCTTTGTCATGGCCGTCAGGAGCGTTGCTCAGACTTGGTACTCTTCTCTTCGGCCAGGGACAATCACTTCTTGGCAGAAATTGAAGGATATGCTGATAACTAGCTTTCAAGGGTTTCAGACGAAGCCAGTCACCGCTCAGGCTCTCTTCCAGTGTACCCAGGACCATGAAGAGTACCTTCAGGCGTATGTCCGAAGGTTTCTGCGCCTAAGGGCACAGGCGCCGACAGTGCCCAATGAAATTGTCATTGAGGCCATGATTAAGGGGCTTCGGCCGGGGCCATCAGCGCAGTATTTTGCCAGGAAGCCACCACAAACGTTGGAGAAGCTGCTCCAGAAGATGGACGAATACATTCGAGCTGACAATGACTTCCGCCAAAGAAGGGAGGAAGCATTCAGGTTTTCTGAAATGACCATGGGCTTCGGAGGAAGATTTCACCCGAGGCATGTTAGGTCAATCCATAACTCTGCTCAAACTGATGATCGAGGAAGCCAGCAGCAAAGGCCACAACACTCTTCACAAGCTTCGGCACAACAGCAGAGTTCTTTTCGGCCGCCAGCGCCAAGGGGTAGAGGCGCCAGGGGCTTCGGGGGAAGGTTTGGAGACCAGCCAAGAAAAATATATTGCCTGTTCTGTGGTGAAGACAAGGGCCATACTACCAGGATGTGCCATGTTACCATCCAGAAGTAGAAGGAAATAGCGGAAGCAGCAGCGCAACAGAGTCAGCCGAAGCAGGTCATGCATACTGCTTCGTATCACTCACCTTATATTCCAGAATATGTAGGCAACCACCCTGCAGCTTCTGTTGCTTCGGCAAGCCAATCCCAAGCATCCTCGCAGCAACCTCCACCGCCACCGCTGATTCAAAGAGGTCAGCAGCCAGAAGGGAGTCAGTGCACTAACCTTCAGCGGGACTTCAGAGAGGAGTCCGAAGCTCGCACAGTCAATAGCACTGTGCCAGAGTCGAAGCACATTTACTGAGGAATATCCTACCTCAACAGCAGTTCTTTTGCGTTTTCTACATTCCCTATTACCCTTATTGTTAATAAGGAACAATTATGAAGAGTTTAAATGTCTTTAATTGAATTTCAATTTCTTGTAATACTTTCGTCTTTTACCATAATAAAAATATGTTTTTTCCATAGGCTCGAGTTGCCGAAGCATACGAACTTATACTGATTTGGAGGATCTTTGTATTATCAAAAATTTTGATCTAATGGACACAGTACAAATTGTTCAAAGCAGTAAAAAGTCGTTCCTAAGGGAGCGCAGTGTAAGTTTTCTAAACGTACAGCGAAAAATAAACGCTGATTCCGCTGAAAGTAAAAGGCGAAGAAGCTCCTAAGGGAGGCTTACAACGAAAAATAAACGCTGATTCCGCTGAAAGTAAAAGGCGAAGAAGCTCCTAAGGGAGGCTTACAGCGAAAAGTCAGCGCTGATATAAAAAGTGTGTGTGCTTTATCACAGGGATATGTATCTACGGCACAAATATCATTTTGCATAACATAACATCATCACATCATTTTGCATAACATAAGCATCATACAGCATAATGCATCTGGAACAAGAAGGGGATACAATATTGACCTTTGGAACATATTTTGGGAAAGAGAAAATCGCGCTAAGGCACAAGGCAAATCGGCATGAAGTGTAGCCTCTTCGGAAAAGCAACACAAAACTTTTTTACAGCTTCGAAGAATATTTCACGAAGCTTGGACATTTTTATCAGAAAAGTAAGCAAATTCTTATAGAGAAGATTTTCTTCACGAAGCATGAAAAGAAGGGAAGGTGTTTTTTCGCCGAAGGCTCAAAAAATGGTATGTATGCAAAGTTTCATGCATCGTAAAGAATTAAACTATAAATAGATTGTATATCACATTTAAAGTTACAATATATTACACATTTTTTACATTTCAAATGTTTCTACAATGGCATTCAATCCTCTTTAAGCACTATTTCAGCAGCTTCGTTCAAAAGTTGGTTGACAACCTTATCCATAATAGCTTCGGCCATTTCTCTAATTTCATCGTCCCCCTTCGGGTGGGGGCCCGGAGACGCCTCAGCAGGTTCTGAGGGGAGAAAAGATACGACTATATTACTATTACAAACCGAGAACAGAGTTTGGAATTAAAAATTACAGCATGATAAAAACCACTAATTAATACCTATTTGCCCTTCGGGCTCTGTACTCCTCTCGGCAGCTTCCGCTACTTTTCTAGCATCATGGATGCCTTTTTCACTCTTTTGGATAATTTATTGCGCCAATTCTCGGCCGCCGTTATCCCAGATATCGGTGAAGAATTTCTCACCGATCACGCTTGCTTCGGGCGAGGGGTCTTTTATGTCATCAGTGGACAAGGTAGCTTCGGTCTGCGCTAAGGATTTTACGTGCTCGCAGCCTTTCTTCTCCAAGACAGCAGCAATCCCTCTAGCACCCGAAAAAGCGCAGATGTCGCCGCGGCTATTCAGAATTTCCTCGAAGGCTTCTGCTTCGTGACTAATCCATTCCATTGGACCTTCAGGATTGCCTCTTGAAAAGTTCTCTTCACTAGAAAACGCGCCAACGCTGGCGAATCTAGATTTTATCTTTTTAACACACTCTATGGACTTAACATAGCATTTCCTCTGGGAGGCACGAAGCTCTTTGACACTTAGTTCTAAATGATTGGCCAGTTGATCGCTAAGCTCTCGTTTTGTTTCTTCAAGTATACGCTCTTCTTTAGCTCTAGCTAGCTGTTTCTGAAGATCTTTAATTTCATGTCTTTGGGCTTCGGCCTGGGCCTTTGAGGCAGCTTCGTCCTTTTTTACCTTATCTACCAATGTAAGCAGAATTTTATCCTTTTCCAGAGCTTCATTTCTCAATTTAATAACTTCGGATCGTAGGTTGTTGAATGCAATTTCATAGCTCTCGTCTTCGGCGCTCTTTTGTGCTCTCAATGCGTTGCTTAAAATTAAGCCCTATATGTAAAAGAGTTCGTATAAGAATAAAAGAATGAGTTACGAATTGTAAAATTTTCAAACGAACAATCCCCATACCTTCAGGCTATTGTACGCAAGACTATCCGCGAGATCCTCCTTCGTCATGGCACTTAATCCAGCTTCGAGCTTCGGAAACCCCATGCTTCTAGACATCTCCCGGCAGACGGATAATTCTTTATTGTCTGGGAGGCAATATAGGAAATCCTCTTCATCCGTCCCATTGAATACTAATGCCCCCTTCGGATATTTCAATTCTTTGGCATAGTGATTGGCTTCAAAAACTTCTTCTTCTGATAACTTTTTCCCTGAAGCATGACGCATAATATAATCGTACATTTTGGAAGATGCTTCGGGGACAACAGTATCAATTTCTTCGACCAAAATAGGCTCTGACATTTTTATTTCTTCAGTTGCCTTTTCAATTCTTGCTTCTTCTGCTTCCAAAGGTTTTACCTTGGTTGGTTCTGAGGGCTCAGTTTCAACTACGGTCAGTTGCTTCGGAGCCTTAGCAACGGATACTTCCGCAGGTGCCTCAGAAATTTCAGCAGTCTTCTTGGGAGTTGTGCTTGGAAGTTTAATTGTTTCCAAAACATCCAACACATTGACCATTCTTTTTCTTTTTGGGGTCACTGTTGGCCCCTTTTTAATTCTTGCTACTTCAATTTCTACTGAAGGACTTAAAATTTCTGATATTTTTGCTCCTTCAGTTGATCCTTTTGCTTCTTCCATCTTTTCTGTCGATGGCGCTTTGGCCATCTCTTTGGTTTCTGGTAATAAAACCTTTGGTTCCTCCAATTCTTTTGTTGTTAGCGCTTCGGCCATTTCTGCGACTTCTGGCAGCAGGGTTGGCTCTTCAGCCTCGGTGGCCGAAGAGGTCTCTCCGGTGAACTCAGGCACCAAGGCTGGTTCAATATAGCGTGGCCGATGTGTGAGAACCTTTATCCTTTTTCTTTTCGGTGCTGGCTCACTAGGAGCAGCTGCAGCTTCTTCCTTCGCAGAAGTTGTGCCTTTTCTTTTCTGCCCTCGAATGGGATAACGATAGTCGGGGTAGACGAACCCGATTGCATCAAATACACGGTTGAGTCTTTTCTTCTTTCGGCCTCCGAAGGCCGCTGACAAAGCAGTATCTTCGGCCTTCAAATATGCCCCAAGAAATTCATCACTTACAGTCTCAATGCTCTTTAACCAATCATCATCTGGTTCAACAAATTTGTCTCCATACTTGAATGTGTACTTGAGCCGGACTAGCCCACCTTCGTCAGTTTCTTTAATACTTTCTTTCGGCATTTCCCAATTATCCGCAAGAGGCCACACTCTGAAGGCAATATGTTCTTGTGTTAAATCCCTCGTCCCAATAAAAGAGCAGACAACTCCGAAGGCTCTCTGGCATTCTTCGGCTGCTTCATTCATTTCCACCTTCGGCCTTCGCAGGCCGAAGCGTTGCCAGATGGGATACATAATGATCTTCTTTATATCCTCTCGAGATTTCAAGTCATTTTTCACGTAAAACCATCCCGTCGTCCAATCGCCAGGCCATCTCTTTCGAAAGGTCGGCACTGGGCAGCTTGACCCAGACTGAGAGCCGAAGCTGTAGCAGCCAAAGTTGTTGCGATATTGTTCCTTACCCCAGGGTTTTGTCTCGTATAACAATTCGTGCATGTTGCAGAAGCTTTTTGCATCAGGTTCCAAGCCTTGGCTCCTCACAGCCCACACAAAAATATTCATCCTTATGATCGCTTCGGGGATAAGCTGGTGAAGGTGGATTTCAAATATCTTCAGCACCTCCACAACAAAGTGGCTCAGGGGAAATCGTAGTCCAGCTTTCAAGAAGCTTCGAAATATTACGACTTCATCTTCCTCAGGAGTTGGGCAAGTCTTCTCTCCTTCGTCGGCCCTTACAACAGACAAATCCCGGAAATATCTTCCCCTCATGTTGACAAGATGATTTTCTTTAATACTTGATTTGCCGAAAACCGCATGGCTTGGCCGCCAAGGGCGATCTTCGGAGTCTTCACCACCACTATCCGCATCATAACTGTCGCTATCACCAGTGTCTTCAGATAAACCTTCCAAAATTTCTTTAGTGATCTTTTCTGTATTGGTCTTCGACATAGATCGAAGAAAGCCCAGATGCATCTCTTCAGAAAGACTCAACTTCATTTCGGCAGCAACCTTCTTCTCCTCAGACATCTCTTCGGAATTCTTGCCTTTCGCTTCCGAAGCTTAAAACTAGGAAGGCAACAAAATATTTGTGGGCAGAAAACTAATTGAGCAGGCAAAACAGATGGCAAGGGAGCGTGCCGAATAATTGTGGCGAGCCCGTATTTATAAACCCATTATGTCGGAGGCTGGAAGGCCCCATTTGCCATTGACTGTTGCTATTCTAGCAAAGGGAAGGTGTTTTTTCGGACCTTCGGCTCGAAGCCTTCGTCCATGTCGCAATATAAATTTGTTATTCCAGCAAATTAATATTGCGAGGGGCTACTGTTGGGGGCCTTCGGCTTCCGAAGGTCCTCAAAAATGTAATTTGACTATGTCTTCCAAGAGAAATATGTGAACAGGTACCTTCGAAGACAGATTGCGAGTATACAAGAACATGGTTAAGACGAAGCTTGACTGGGACGGCGATCATGACGAAGGATAAGACAATCACGAAGCTGTGTGCAGAAGAGCTTCGGTATAACGGCAGGAAGAGGAAACCGACTTAAAGATGAAAAGCCGAATCAAACCTTGAAGAATTACTATAGAATTATTGATAAATGTAAAGGGCATTAATGTAATTTTGCATGGCCTGCGACCCGTGCCTATAAATAGGTGAACAGTATTCCCGTACTATTCACACTGACTTGGCATCTACTTTTGCGTCACACCTGTATTCTTACTCCTTCAAGCCGAAGGTACACTTGCAATTTATTATTGTTTACACAAGTGATATAAATAAAAATAGGTTGATAATCATGTTCATATAAATTATGTTATTCCTTATACTTTGCATGAATATTGTCCATTTCTTTATCATGATCATGAAGGTATGTTCTTCATGACCTTCGTCCTAGATTCATTATATCCGAAGGGAAATAATGATTCAAAGGACGAAGGGCTTTGATATTTAACATTTTATGTTGCCTTGTTCTTGATCCATAGCATTTGAGAACAAGTCCCCAACAGGGGTATTTATAGCCCCAACCACCAAAGGAGCCGTTGGTGGAGGCTGCTGTCGCATGGCGTACCAGACAGTTCGGTGCGCCACCGGACACTGTCCGGTGCGCCAGCCACGTCACCCGACCGTTGGGTTCTGATCATTGGAGCTTCTGACAGCGGGGCCATCGGACAGTCCGGTGGTGCACCGGACAGTCACTGTTCACTGTCCGGTGCGCCTCCTGGCTCTGCTCTGACTTCTACGCGCACTGTAGCGCATTAACTGCTCGTTGCAGACGACTGTTGGCGCTGTGTAGCCGTTACTCCGCTGGCGCACTGGACAGTCCGGTGCTACACCGGACAGTCCGGTGAATTATAGTGGAGTGGCTCCCAGAATTCCCGAAGGTGGCAAGTTTAGAGTCGGGTTCCCTGGTGCACCGGACATTGTCCGGTGACACACTTCGGTTGTCTTCTGCTCTTTTTATATGAACCCTTTCTTGGTCTTTTTATTGGTTTGTTGTGAACCTTTGGCACCTGTAGATCTCATAATCTAGAGCAAACTAGTTAGTCCAATTATTTGTGTTGGGCAATTCAACCACCAAAATCAATTAGGAAAAGGTGTAAGCCTATTTCCCTTTCAATCTCCCCCTTTTTGGTGATTGATGCCAACACAAACCAAAGCAAATATAAAAGTGCAGAATTGAACTAGTTTGCTTAAGGTAAGTGCAAAGGTTTCTTGGAATGAAACCAATAATTATTTCTACTAGATATGCATGGATGGCTTTCTTCTTATTTAAAATTTTGGACCACGCTTGCACCACTTCTTTTGTTTTGCAATGTTTTGGAAATTCTTTTTCAAAAATCTTTTGCAAATAGTCAAAGGTATATGAATAAGATTTTGTGAAGCATTTTCAAGATTTGAAATTTTCTCCCCCTGTTTCAAATGCTTTTCCCTTTGACTAAACAAAACTCCCCCTTAATGAAATCCTCCTCTTAGCGTTCAAGAGGGTTTTAGATATTAATTTTGAAGAGGGTATACCAATTTGAAATTATATCAAAAATAAGATACCAATGAAAAAAAACTTTTCTTAACACAAATTTGAAAGACTACATTTTTGAAATTGGTGGTGGTGCGGTCCTTTTGCTTTGGGCTAATACTTTCTCCCCCTTTGGCATGAATCGCCAAAAACGGATACTTGTGAGTGAAATATAAGCCCTTGTTACTTTCTCTCCCTTTAGCAAATAACATATGAGTGAATATTATACCAAATTGGAGAGCGGTGTGGAGTGACGGTGAAGGATGAATAATTCGATGGAGTGGAGTGGAAGCCTTGTCTTCGCCGAAGACTCCTTTTCCCTTTCAATCTATGACTTGGTATGAAATTTACTTGACAAACACATTAGTCATAGCAAAGAAAGAGATGATCAAAGGTATATAAATGAGCTATGTGTGCAGAACATCAACCAAAATTCCTAGAATCAAGAATATTTAGCTCATGCCTAAGTTTGGTAAAAGTTTTCTCATCTAGTGGCTTGGTAAAGATATCGGCTAATTGTTCTTTGGTGTTAATATATGCAATCTCGATATCCCCCCTTTGTTGGTGATCCCTCAAAAAGTGATACCGAATGGCTATGTGTTTAGTGCGGCTATGCTCAACGGGATTATCCGCCATGCCGATTGCACTCTCATTATCACATAGGAGAGGAACTTTGGTTAATTTGTAACCATAGTCCCTAAGGGTTTGCCTCATCCAAAGCAATTGCGCGCAACAATGGCCTGCGGCAATATACTCGGCTTCAGCGGTAGAAAGAGCTACAGAATTTTGTTTCTTAGAAGCCCAAGACACCAGAGATCTTCCCAAGAACTGACAAGTCCCTCATGTGCTCTTTCTATCAATTTTACACCCTGCCCAATCAGCATCTGAATATCCAATTAAATCAAAAGTGGATCCCCTGGGGTACCATAGGCCAAACTTAGGAGTATAAACTAAATATCTCAAGATTCGTTGCACGACCCTAAGGTGAACTTCCTTAGGATCGGCTTGGAATCTTGCACACATGCATACGGAAAGCATAATATCCGGTTGTGAAGCACATAAATAGAGTAAAGAACCTATCATCGACCGGTATACCTTTTGATCTACGGATTTACCTCTCGTGTCGAGGTCGAGATGCCCATTGGTTCCCATGGGTGTCTTGATGGGCTTGGCAGCCTTCATCCCAAACTTTGCAAGAATGTCTTGAATGTACTTCGTTTGGCAAATGAAGGTGCCCTCTTGGAGTTGCTTAACTTGAAATCCTAAGAAATACTTCAACTCCCCCATCATAGACATCTCGAATTTTTGAATCATGATCCTACTAAACTCATCACAAGTAGATTTGTTAGTAGACCCAAATATGATATCATCAACATAAATTTGGCATACAAACAAATCTTTTGCAATAGTTTTAGTGAATAGAGTAGGATCAGCTTTTCCGACTTTGAAGCCATTAGCGATAAGAAAATCTCTTAGGCATTCATACCATGCTCTTGGGGCTTGCTTGAGCCCATAAAGCGCCTTAGAGAGTTTATAAACATGGTTAGGGTACTCACTATCTTCAAAGCCGGGAGGTTGCTCAACATAGACCTCCTCCTTGATTGGTCCATTGAGGAAGGCACTCTTCACGTCCATTTGATAAAGCTTGAAGCCATGGTAAGTAGCATAGGCAAGTAATATATGAATTGACTCAAGCCTAGCTACGGGTGCATAGGTTTCACCGAAATCCAAACCTTCAACTTATGAATATCCCTTGGCCACAAGTCGGGCTTTGTTCCTTGTCACCACACCATGCTCATCTTGCTTGTTGGGGAAGACCCACTTGGTTCCTACAATATTTTGGTTAGGACGTGGAACTAAATGCCATACCTCATTCCTCATGAAGTTGTTGAGCTCCTCTTGCATTACCAACACCCAATCCGAATCCCTTAATGCATCTTTTACCCTATATGGCTCAATAGAAGACACAAAGGAGTAATGTTCACAAAAATGAGCAACACGAGATCGAGTAGTTACCCCCTTTTGAATATCGCCGAGGATGGTGTTCACGGGGTGATCTCGTTGTATTGCTTGGTGGACTCTTGGGTGTGGCGATCTTGGACCCTCATCATCTTCCTTGTCTTGATCATGGGCATCTCCCCCTTGATCATTGCCCTCCTCTTGAGGTGGCTCCTCTTGATCTTCAATTTCTTCATCTTGAGCTTGATCCTCATCTTGAGTTGGTGGAGATGCTTGCATGGAGGAAGATGGTTGATCTTGTGCTTGTGGAGACTCCTCGAATTCCTTAGGACACATGTCCCCAATGGACATGTTCCTTAGTGCGACGCACGGAGCTTCTTCATCATCTAGCTCATCAAGATCAACTTGCTCTACTTGAGAGCCGTTAGTTTCATAAAACACAATGTCACAAGAAACTTCAACTAGTCCAGAGGACTTGTTAAAGACTCTATATGCCCTTGTGTTTGAATCATAACCAAGTAAAAAGCCTTCTATAGCCTTAGGAGCAAATTTAGATTTTCTACCTCTTTTGACAAGAATAAAGCATTTGCTACCAAAGACTCTAAAATATGAAACATTGGGCTTTTTACCGGTGAGGAGTTCATAAGATGTCTTCTTGAGGATTCGGTGAAGATATAACCTGTTGATGGCGTAGCAAGCGGTGTTGACCGCCTCGGCCCAAAACCGATCCGAAGTCTTGTACTAATCAAGCATAGTGCTTGCCATGTCCAATAGAGTTCTATTCTTCCTCTCCACTACACCATTTTGTTGTGGCGTGTAGGGAGAAGAGAACTCATGCTTGATGCCCTCCTCCTTAAGAAAGCTTTCGATTTGTGAGTTCTTGAACTCCGTCCCGTTGTCGCTTCTAATCTTTTTGATCCTTAACCCGAACTCATTTTGAGCTCGTCTCAAGAATCCATTTAATGTCTCTTGGGTTTGTGATTTTTCCTGCAAAAAGAACACCCAAGTGAAGCGAGAATAATCATCCACAATTACAAGACAATACTTACTCCCACCGATGCTTATGTAAGCTATCGGACCGAATAGGTCCATGTGGAGTAATTCAAGCAGCCTGTCGGTCATCATGATGTTCTTGTGTGGATGATGAACACCAACTTGCTTCCCTGCTTAACATGTGCTACAAACCCTGTATTTCTCAAAATGAACATTGGTTAGTCCCAAAATGTGCTCTCCCTTTAGAAGCTTATGAAGATTCTTCATCCCAACATGAGCTAATCGGCGGTGCCAGAGCCAACCCATGTTAGTCTTAGCAGTTAAGCAAGTGTCGAGTTCAGCTCTATCAAAATCTACTAAGTATAGCTGACCCTCCAACACTCCCTTAAATGCTACTGAATCATCACTTCTTCTAAAGACAGTAACACCTATATACGTAAAAAGACAGTTGTAGCCCATTTTGCATAATTGAGAATCAGAAAGCAAATTGTAATCTAAAGAATCTACAAGAAAAACATTGGAAATAGAGTGGTCAGGAGATATAGCAATTTTACCCAATCCTTTGACCAAACCTTGATTTCTATCCCCGAATGTGATAGCTCGTTGGGGATCTTTGTTTTTCTCATAGGAGGAGAACATCTTCTTCTCCCCTATCATGTGGTTTGTGCACCCGCTATCGATGATCCAACTTGAGCCCCCGGATGCATAAACCTACAAAACAAGTTTATGCCTTGTTCTTAGGTACCCAAACGGTCTTGGGTCCTTTCACATTAGAAACAAGCACCTTGGGTACCCAAACACAAGTCTTGGAGCCCTTGTGTTTGCCCCAACATATTTGGCAACTACTTTGCCTGATTTGTTAGTTAGCACATAAGATGCATCAAAAGTCTTAAATGAAATATTAGGTTCATTTGATACAATAGGAGTTTTCTTCTTAGGCAATTTAGCACGGGTTGATTGCCTAGAACTAGATGCCTCACTCTTATACATAAAAGCATGATTAGAGCTAGAGTGAGACTTCCTAGAGTGAATTCTCCTAATTTTGTGCTCGGGATAACCGGCAGGGTATAAAATGTAGCCCTCGTTATCCTGAGCCATGGAAGCTTTGCCCTTAACAAAGTTAGACAATCTTTTAGGAGGGGCATTAAGCTTGATATTGTCTCCCTTTCGGAAGCCAATGTCATCCTTAATGCCAGGGCGTCTCCCATTATAAAGCATACTACGAGCAAATTTAAATTTTTCATTTTCTAACTCATGCTCGGCAATTTTAGCATCTAAATTTGCTATATGATCATTTTGTTGTTTAATCATAGCAATGTGATCATGAATAGCATCTATGTTAACATATCTACATCTAGTGCAAATAGTAACATGCTCAACGGTAGATGTAGAGGGTTTGCAAGAATGTAAAATGTCATTCTCATCTCTAAGATTGGTAATCGAAACATTGCAAACATCTAAATCCTTAGCCTTAGCAATTAATTTTTCATTCTCAATTTTAAGGCTAGAGAGTGATGCATTCAAATTGTCAATCTTGGTAATCAAACTAGCATTATCATTTCTAAGACTAATAATTGAATCATCACAAATATATAACTTCTCAACCTTAGCAATTAGTTTGGCATTTTCATTTCTAAGGTTGGAAATAACATCATGGCAAGTGCTTAGCTCACTAGACAATTTTTCACATTTTTCTACTTCCTGAGCATAAGCATTTTTAGTGTTAACATGCTTTTTGTTTTCTTTAATAAGGAAGTCCTCTTGGCTATCCAAGAGTTCATCCTTCTCATGAATGGCACTAATTAATTCATTTAATTTTTCTTTTTGTTGCATGTTAAGATTGGCAAAAAGAGTGAGCAAGTTATCCTCATCATCACTAGAATTATCCTCATCACTAGAGGTTGCATACTTAGTGGAGGATCTTGATTTTACCTTCTTCTTATTGCCGTCCTTTGCCATGAGGCACTTGTGGCCAACGTTGGGGAAGAGAAGCCCTTTGGTGACGGCGATGTTTGCGGCGTCCTCGTCGGAGGAGGAGTCGGTGGAGCTCTCATCGGAGTCCCACTCCCGGCAAATATGGGCATCGCCGCCCTTCTTCTTGTAGTATCTCTTCTTTTCTCTTCTCTTTCCCTTCTTGTCGTTATCCCTGTCACTATCACTAGACAAAGGACATTTAGCGATAAAATGACCGGGCTTACCACATTTGTAGCAAACCTTCTTGGAGCGGGACTTGTAGTCTTTTCCCCTCCTTTGCTTGAAGATTTGGCGGAAGCTCTTGATGATGAGTGCCATCTCCTCATTGTTGAGCTTGGAGGCGTCGATGGGAAGTCTACTTGATGTAGACTCTTCCTTCTTCTCCTCCGTCGCCTTGAATGTGATCGGTTGCACTTCGGGTGTGGAGGGGGCGCCTTGCTCGATGATTTTCTTGGAGCCTTTGATCATCAATTCAAAGCTCACAAATTTTCCTATCACTTCCTCGGGAGACATTAGTTTATATCTTGGATCACCACGAATTAATTGAACTTGGGTGGGATTAAGAAAAATGAGTGATCTAAGAATAACCTTGACCATTTCATGGTCATCCCACTTGGTGCTCCCGAGGTTGCGCACTTGGTTCACTAATGTCTTGAGCCGGTTGTACATTGCTTGTGGCTCCTCCCCTTGGTGAAACATGAAGTGACCGAGCTCCCCCTCGATCGGTTCCCTCTTGGTGATCTTGGTCACCTCGTCTCCTTCGTGCGCGGTCTTGAGCACGTCCCAAATCTCTTTGGCGCTCTTCAACCCTTGCACCTTATTATACTCCTCTCGACTTAGAGAGGCGAGGAGTATAGTAGTGGCTTGGGAGTTGAAGTGCCGGATTTGGGCTACCTCGTCCAATTCATAGCCTTCATCCCCTACAGATGGTTCCTGCGCACCAAACTCAACAATGTCCCAAATGCTAGCGTGGAGTGAGGTTAGATGGTGCCTCATTTTATCACTCCACATACAATAATCTTCACCGTAAAAAACCGGTGGTTTGCCTAGTGGGACGGAAAGTAAAGGGGTGCGTTTGGAAATACGAGTATAGCGTAAGGGGATCTTACTAAACTTCTTGCGCTCATGGCGCTTAGAAGTGATGGACGGCGTGTCGGAGCCGGAGGTGGATGGCGATGAAGAGTCGGTCTCGTAGTAGACCACTTTCTTCATCTTCTTTTTCTTCTCGCCGCTTCGACGCGACTTGTTGTGTGAAGGGGATCCCTTCACCTTATTGCCGGACTCTCCGGATGGAGCCTTCCCATGGCTTGTGGCGGGCTTCTCGCCGGTCACCATCTCCTTCTTGGCGTGATCTCCCGACATCACTTCGAGCAGTTAGGCTCTAATGAAGTACCGGGCTCTGATACCAATTGAAAGTCACCTAGAGGGTGGTGAATAGGCAAATATGAAATTTATAAACTTAAGCACACACTACAAGCCGGGGTTAGCGATAGAAATATAAACGAGTCCGAAAGAGAGGGCGAAAACAAATCACAAGCGAATAAGAGCGGATGACACGATGAATTGTTTTACCGAGGTTCGGTTCTTGCAAACCTACTCCCCGTTGAGGTGGTCACAAAGACCGGGTCTCTTTCAACCCTTTCCCTCTCTCAAACGGTCACCTAGACCGAGTGAGCCTTTCTCTTCAATCAAATGGGACACTAAGTCCACTACAAGGACCACCACAACATGGTGTCTCTTGTTTTGATTACAAGTGAGTTGAACACAAGAAAAGAGGAAGAAGAAAAGAAATCCAAGCGCAAGAGCTCAAATGAACACAAATGTCTCTCTCTCTAGTCACTAATTTGGTTGGAGTGATTCTGGACTTGTGAGAGGATTTGATCTCTTTGTTTGTGTCTTGTATTGAATGCTATAGCTCTTATATGAGGTGTGAAGGCTGAAAACTTGGATACCTTGAAGTGTGGTGGTTGGAGGGTATTTATAGCCCCAACCACCAAAGGAGCCGTTGGTGGAGGCTGCTGTCGCATGGCGCACCGGACAGTCCGGTGCGCCACCGGACAGTCCGGTGCGCCACCGGACACTGTCCGGTGCGCCAGCCACGTCACCCGGCCATTGGGTTCTGACCGTTGGAGCTTCTGACAGCTGGGCCACCGGACAGTCACTGTTCACTGTTCGGTGCACCTCCTGGCTCTGCTCTGACTTCTGCGCGCACTGTAGCGCATTAACTGCTCGTTGCAGACGACCGTTGGCGTTGTGTAGCCGTTATTCCGCTGGCGCACCGGACATTCCGGTGAATTATAGCGGAGTGGCTCTCAGAATTCCCGAAGGTGGCAAGTTTGGAGTCGGGTTCCCTGGTGCACCGGACAGTCCGGTGCGCCAGACTAGGGCACACTTCGGTTGTCTTCTGCTCTTTTTATTTGAACCCTTTCTTGGTCTTTTTATTGGTTTGTTGTGAACCTTTGGCACCTGTAGATCTCATAATCTAGAACAAACTAGTTAGTCCAATTATTTGTGTTGGGCAATTCAACCATCAAAATCAATTAGGAAAAGGTGTAAGCCTATTTCCCTTTCACATGCGCATGAATTTATGATGGAAAACGTGCAATGAAAGGAAACAAATTGCATGTATAGAAACAAAAAATCGTATCTAATGTTTTATTTCCTTCATACTAATTATACTACACGATGTAGGTATTTATGCAATTCGGTACACTGCGTAAAAAATCTAGCATGTTGTTCACTGGTGGACGCATCTCCAGGTTGGAGCATAAAAACATTAAGTTTTGAGCATAAAATCCCTCAATTATAAGCGTAAATACCGAGACAATGTGAGAGGTTGATAGTTCTAGTAGGTTGTTATTACGGTTCTATTTTTATGGCAGATCCGAAAAACATGGCAGCCGCATGCATGCGATTTCTATTTTTATACAGATCCAAAAATTATATCAAATCGTGGGAGTTTCCATTGCATGCGCACAAATTTTGGATTATATTTCCCTTTCCAGTTCATGCGCGCAAAAAATTGGATGACATGAGTCACATAGAGCATAAATTCTTATATAACGTCGCATAAATACTTACAAATCTGGCATTTAGGAACATAAATGATTTGATTTTTTATGGTAATTATGAACAACATAAATCAAGGAATTGCCTTTCCAATGTGCATGCAAAAATATGTGCAGCAAACTGATATACGAACTTCGTGTTCAAGCATAAAATCGTACAGTTTTTAGCGTAAATAATACATGTGGTAGGCATAAAACACAATAATCGAAAAGAAAACACAAATCAGAGGAGGTTGTCGCCGAAGGATGTCTTCAACGACATAAGCACAGATGTATGTCGTCATTCGGGCCGCCCGAACTGCGCCGGATCGGAGGATGTCATGCGCGATCGTCGCTGCGCACACCTCGCACCTTCCGTGACGCCGCTCGGACCTCACGCCTCGTGTGTCGCTGTCGCTACTCGCACATCGAGGGGCGCCACTTGCTTGCCGGCCTTGAAAGTGCCGCCGCCTCGGGGCCCCGGGGACACCGCCGCTTGCCCACACAAGGGCACTGCCGTCGCTCGCCCTCTGGATCGGGGAGCCGCCACCGTCGACCTGGGAACCGCTGCCTCTACTCCGGATCGAGGAACCGCCGCCACCGCACGTCGAGGTCGGAGAGCCACGACCACTGGCCGAGGGTCCACCGTCGCGCGCGCTATCGGGCAACCACCGTCGTCGCACGCGCCGTCGCTAATGAATCTAGATTGGGCGTGAAAAACTGAACCCTACCACTCCGGATTTTCTTTTATAGACGTCTGGACCTGGTCCGGCTCGACCGAATTGCACAGTCTGGCCTGGACTTCCTCTAGTTATTGGAAGCCCAGGGCTCCTAATATACAATATATATATATATATATATATATGTGTGTGTGTGTGTGTAATGGGAGCCCTGGGCTTCCGATAGGTGCGGGGGAGCCCCGGCCAGGGTATGTAAATGAGCCGAGCCGGACGCACCGAATGGGCCGAGCTAGGCGGCACAGATTGTGGTTTGCATTTATGCAAGTATAAAGGTTGGACAAAAAATGCGTAACGAAACGTGGGCCATTATTCTGGACGTGGGCCGGTGACGTGTCAGCCGATTATTATGGAAGCGAATTTAAACAGTGAGTTACCACAGCATAATACCTACGTCGAACTTGCATAAATGGCTGTTACGCCCACGATCAGCGCGCCCACGATCCTATAATGTAGCAGATACACATGCAAACTCGCCGTGATTATCGCGTCCACGATAATGGAGATGTGCATGGGCAAAAGGAAAGAATCCCAAGCTTCCAGAAAAGTTAGACAGTAAGAATCATTTGTTAGGGTGTGTCTGGCTGAAGGGCGTAACCAGAGCTGGAAGATGGCGGCGCCATGGGGTAAAGAGCCAATCAGAGAGTATACAACGCCGACATCAGTTCATTGATCAAATCCATGCTTGGATATCGTAACAATGGTGCAGGAAGATCAACTAGGAGGGAACCAATTTGCCTCGGATGCAAGTGCACATATGCAAACAGCGACTGCCGTAGGGGCAATTACTCCACCAGCAGCATTGAGGGCGCAGAGGGTTGATGATCAGAACACATCAGATGCGTCGAGGATGACCATAAATCAAGGAGGACAACAAATTACTACTATGCGTACTATTGGTGAGCATGAACAGGACACACCAGTGATTCTGCAGAGACATGTAAGTACTATATAACTGATTTGGATTTTCAGTATTGTAGATTAAATTGTATACGATGGAATGCAACTAGATGGTATGAAATGTTATATTGTGCATACGATGGAAAATTATGTAGGACACCATACAACATACATGTTATGGATATATGTACATAAATATATATTTTATTTATTTGCACAGGAAGTTACAATTGATCCGAGGTTGGTACCTAAAGTTGGTATGACATTCAGTGGTGTGGATGAAGCATATCAATTTTATAGTAGGTATGCATATGAAGTTGGCTTCCCATTGAAAAAGTATAGGGAACGGAAAAATTGTAAGTGGTTGACTTGCTCGATGGAAGGAAAGAGTTCAGTAAGGGGAATATCAAACCCAAAGGTACATAATACCAGCTCGAAGCGGACACAATGCAAGGACGGTATGAAACTTAAAAAAATTATGATGATGCCAAAGAGACAGTTATATCAGTGCGTATTGATCTGTTGCACTTGGATCATAATCATGAATTTTTTAAGAAGGATACAGAAAAGAATCAATTACAATGCAACAAGACGCATGATCCTGAATACATGGAGTTCATAAGTTCAATGCAAGAAAGTTGAATCCCGCAACATTGTATTATGGATTATGTTTTAGAAATGCACGGTGGTCCTAAGAGTGTGCCTGTAACAGCACAGGACATGTATAACCTGTAAGTTTATAATAGTTTTAGATTCTAATTCAGAATTGAAATTTGCATAAATGTTGGTTTCGCCCAATGCTAAATATTGACAATAATTTCAGGAAAAAGGCAAAGCAACGAGAGAGAAATGCAAATGATGTGGCTAAGCTACTATCTTGTTTTGCATCATGCAAAAAGGATAATCCACAATTTTTCTCTGACTTCCAATTGGATAAAAAAGGAAAGATTTTGAGCATATTTTGGTCACATGCAAGCCAGCAAGGGGACTATATGGATTTTGCTGATGCAGTTACATTTGACACAACACATAAGACTAATCTGTATGAAAAACCACTAGGTATGTTTGTTGGTTCGAATCACCACCTCCATTGCACCATATTTGCTTTCGCATTATTGGGGGATGAAACTGTTGATACATTTGAATGGGTATTCAACGCCTTCAAAACATGCATGGGAAACGAAGGGCCACGAGTGATGCTGACAAGTACGACTGATAATAATGAAGGAAATGTATATACATAAAATATGTCTTAAATTTGATTTTATTTTCTTTCTAACATGGAATAAGATTCATACAACTTTGACATCTATGAATGCAGATCAAGATCCTGCAATGCCAGTAGCACTCGAGAGGGTTTTCCCACACACAATACATCGGTTGTGTCTATGGCATGTGCAAAATAGGCATATGCCTTTTCTAAACGAGTTGTATGCAAGGTTTGAGGAAATAGACTTTAGGACAATGTTCCAATCTATAATACATCATCCTTTGACTGAGTTGGAGTTTGAGACTGCATGGTCAATGCTACTTAAAGATTTCCATCTGCACGATAACATTACTCTCAACAAGATGTATGGAATACGTAAGGATTGGGTGCCTGCCTTTTTCAAGAATCATTATTGTGGGCTAATGTTGTCTACGCAGCGTAGCGAAAGCATGAACAAGCTTGTGAAAAGTTCACATGTCGATGCAAACACTCCGCTTCATCAATTCACCAAGCAAATGATGGAGCTTCTACACAGTAGAAAGATGAAAGAGTCAAAAGAAGCAGTGGGAAGCATGGTGAGGACAAATTGTTATGAAGTATATTTATACCTTAATATAAGTGTCATCTAATTTGAATTATATACGACACAAGGTCAAAAGGAAACAAACACGCTATATATGTTTGAGATAAGGGTTGCAAGAGCATACACAAGGGCTGTGATGAATAAATTCCAGGAGTCTTTGAAATATGCAACTGCATTCAAGATAATGCATGATCAAGAAGGGGGTGCAAATGATTGGGTAGTGCAACATATAACAAGATCGAATAAAATTGAGTGGGGACAACACCAATTCAAAGTGACAGCTGATGAAGAGACAGGAAAGTATACATGTGAATGCAAACATTGGGAACATACAAGTATGGATTACGAAATAGTAATTATATACCTTAATATTAAAAACATATAAAAAATTCTTATGATCGTTATTGTTTTTATAGGGCTATTCTGTGTACATGTACTACGCACGTTTATGCATCTTCAGATTGAAAGGATACCTAAGGAATACATTTTACAAAGATACACCTACTCAGCAAGGCAAGATGTTCCGTTTTCAAGAGATGATAGGAATTTGAAGGGAAAGGATGGAGGAACAAAATCATATAGACAGAAGATGTTGCAAAAAAAGCAATGAAAGTAGTGCATCATGCTAGTTTATCAAAGGCAGGTAATGATAGAGCCCTAGCAGTAATGGATGAGCTTCTCGAGGTACTTTCGTGTTTGGAGACAGACATAGAAGTTAAGGAGACTTGTGGAACTAGTGGGGGAGATGGTATACAGGTATGTGATGTTTTAATGTATATATTATTAACATATTATTCATCCTAATACATTGATGAGGTATAAAACAATAAAATTTCAGGACGATGATGAAGACAATAGAGACGTCGAAAGAGATGGTGAATTGGGTGAAAGGAATAACAAGGTTTTGATTATATTGTTGTGTATGTTTATTTGTAACTGATGTATACTGAGCTTTGAACAAATTTTTCGGGAAATTCAAGACGTATCTAATATACTTGAAGGGGGTTTGGACAATGTTCAAATACCTATACTGATACGTTCATTTGAAGAGGTAATAACTTTAACAACTATATTGATTTGCGGTTGTACATACAAATGATTTATTGGTTTGTGTTATTGGCTTATGATTGAGCTTTAAAATGTGTTGGCGGGTACAAGTTAATTTGCAGGATCACGCGGATATGAATGAGAGTGGTGACCATGAACAAAATGATCATGCCAGAAAGGTAATAATGGTATTAGACTGAATGTGGGACTGCATAATATTATGTGCTGAAAAAATATATACTTTTGAATTGCAGAAACTGGATTTTGCAGTCGATGAGATAAGCTTGGCAAGACCAAATAACTCAAAACCCAAAGGAAGAACAATAAAGGGGAGTGAACAAAAGGTTATTAAATTGGGAGCAAAAGGTACAAAGAAAATGAACAGGAAATGCCAGAAGTGTAGAATTGCTGATGGTCACAACAGTAGGACATGTTTGTCATTGGAGGAGAATAGATTACGGTTGACTAGCCTTGCTGGACGTAAGAGAGGACGACCTCCTGGATCTAAGAACATGGTTGGAAGTAACACTCCTCACTGGAATGAGACAACAACATCAAAAAACACGCAATTGATTTCGATAACAGTGAGTCAGGCAGTGATTAGTATGTTGTATGTGATACGAATAATTCTTTTTTGCAATAAACATTGCATGTGTCACAAATGATTTATGTACAGTTGGTTGTTGAAATCTATTAAATATAGCGTATATTCCTTACTAATGTTGCATAATTGATACTAATAAAACATCGTATATAACATGTATGATAATCGTATAATACATAAACTATATGACCAGAAATGTGATGAATGAGCAATATGCATCGTGAATAACAGAATAACAAAGAGTATAAAAATGATCGGGATACCAATAATTTTATAGACATATTAACCAAAAGTATAACCTTAAATGAATTGGTCATAATATTAAGAAATGTGGTATGCATAAATAATGTAGGCAATTAACAAAAAGAAGAACTTCATAACATCTAAAAGATCATATTTAAGCCCACTAACGTAAAAACATCTGCTGTTCACAAGACATAAAAGCATCGTCGCAGCCTAATCAGAAGTATCCGACCAACTAATGTTCACAAAAGTACCTGCGTAACAACCTAATACCAGGTAGCATAACAACTGTTCTAAACATCACATGTAAGGAAGCTTCCTAACATTGTTAACTAACAAGCATGACCAAAATACCATAGTACGATACATGGCCCGCACCATTATTTAGTTCTGACACATAGTTAACTACTAGCGCGCAAACATAAATCCCTGGATCTTTATTGGAAGTGGCAGCACCTTGTTCATGCGATGGAATGTGAGATGATATAGGGCATGAGCACGTAGGTCTCGAGAATTGTCCTGCAATACAAGCATAGCATTAATTATACAAGTATATAGCTAACATGTACAGCGATGGCAACCGGAAGATAAATATTTAGCATAATCACTTACTGGTTGAGTGTAAGAAGTGATGACACCTGAATTGTGATCATAATACTTCATGTAACTCATTACATAAAAGCCACAGTCGTTTGATCCTGTTCTCATTGTTGGGCAATTTGATGGCATATCCATTGGAAAGTTACCAAATTTGGGGAAGGATGCATTGGGGCAAACATGTTGTAACGCTTTGCTCAACCTACTCATTATAACCCTAGCCCATGGGAATTTCCTTCCACCTAAATAGATTGGGTCATAATGGTAGTCCTTTCATGTGGTGCCACCGAGTTCTATACCATACAGATTCAAATCTAAAATGTGTATACACTTATGCTGTAGGTTGATTACATACAGTGTCCAATGTCCCCTACTAAGCATAAGTTACATGTTGCTATTACAATGCCATGATGAGTAAAAGGTACAGTTAATATACTAATGAACCTGTGAACAAAAGGTTACTGAGGCTTACCGACTTGCATTTATCCAGATTTACCAACGAAGGCAGTGTGTTATGTAAGCAATTCTGTAACACATTTTGATCAAACGGCTGAGGATTCTTACTATGACGTTCCTGTTCTTCAAAATTTAGCAGAGCTTAGAAACAACATAGAGAGTGTATAAGTATATTCTGTGAATAATTACAATAACTGTGAAGAAGAACCTACCCCAACATTGACATCAAGTACTAATCTGTTAGAAGTCATGGTTCGACTATGATTTTTGGAATCATCACGAACACACTCAATGAAGCACTGCATGAAGACATTCTCAAGACACTTCCCCTCTGTGAAAGATTCATAAATATCGATACAGTTTCCACTGTATCCACCGTAATCTATGACAACCCTGTATGAAGAATATAGTTATATATTCATATTGTGTAACCACCTGTGTAAATGTGCGTAAATGTATTAATGCAACTACATAAATATTTGTCACCTGCCGTAATCCTTAAAATGCAGTATGAACAAAAAAACAACACATTTGTACTTCAGGAGATCGATTTACCTTTTTAGGGTTTGCTAACTTTGTTGACGGTCGACGACGATCCCAGGTAATGCGGCAAGCTAGGGTTCGGAAGAACACACCGTAGATGGTTGGGGAAGGGCTACCCGTTGGAGCGACACCCGTTGACGGCGGAGAATGTGGAGCGACGGCAGAGAACGTGGAAGCAGTCGTGTCGATGGAGAAACTGGGGTTTTCTCCGGTCTGGTCTCTCGTCTCAAGTTGCGGCAGCGAGGATAGAGGAACTCGGATTGGGGTCGACAACGAGGCGCCGCTCTATCACCGATTGCGCCTGGGTCGACTGCGAGCGGCAGATGGAGCGGAGTCGTCGGAGAGGGCGGAGTCGGCGGAGAGACCTGGAGTCGCGCGGAGAGGGTTGGGGTTTTGCAGTAGTGTAGGCGGTTATGGAAACTGAGACCGGGAGAAGAAAGAGGAGCTAATGGCGGCAGCACGTCATTATACATGGAATCTGAAAAGTCCGGTCGGCTGTGAGTGCACGTGCGTTCGTATTTGGCTGGGGCTTATTGTAGCTAAATAAAGCCTAGGCTCTAAATACATACATATATATATATATAGGGAAGAGGTAATGGAAGCCCTGGGCTTCCGTTAGTGGGGGAAGCCCCAGCCAGGACGCTAACCAGGTCGCGGTCGGTCCACTGTACGCCAGCACGCGTCATCCATGTATATGATAGCCACGAATCCTGGATGAGACGTGACAGGCAATATACGCATGCATAAATATATGTAGAAATGTGCATAAATCATGCATAGAAGGAATCTTTTGGGCCACGAATCACGGGAACGAATATTACCATGTGTACACCGCTTACGACTGCATGACGCTGTGTAACATGATAGCGTAAATCATGCAACATTTAAATATCCACCGGTTTGAGATAAGGAAAGACGTGCCCCACGTTCGCGTAAATAAAGGCACAGTTACGGGAGGAAACAAATTCTCATTTACAGTCGCTTGTCCACGTTCGTATCTGTGATATTGGCGGCGGTTAACAACTGCATAACGATGCATAAATAAACCGTTTACGACTGCATAACGATGTGTAACATGATAACATAAACCATGCATTATATAAATCTTGACCGGTTTGATATAAGGAAAGACGTGCTGCATAATCGCGTAAATAAAGGGACAGTTACGGTTTGAGAGCATTAGTAGAAGGAAATAAATTTTAATTTACAGCCGCAGTTCGCGGGTTCTGCTCGGGCAGATTCCAGCGTAAAACGTGAGCTAAAACAACGTAAATGAGTACGAAATTTAGCGTAAATCATATATCTGTTTTGTAACAGCGAATGGGTCCGAAAATTACAGCGTGAAAATTGATCACGTTCGATCATGCACGGATTTTGGCTTGGTCAAATTTCAGCGTAAAACGTGAACCAAACAGCGTAAATGGGTATAAATTTTATCGTACATCATCAATCTATTTCGTAACCACGTATGTGGCCTAAATTACGGCGTGAAAATCGCGCTCCGTTCGTGCTCGGGTTCTAGGTCAGGTGGATTTAAGCGTAAGACGTGGTCCGAAATAGCGTAAATGGATACGAATTTTAGCGTTAATCAATGATCTGTTTTAAAACGACGAATGTGGTACTTGCTTTTTAGTGGAAGCGTAAAATGCAATAAGAAAGAACCCAAAGACAAAATCTTTTTTTTTGCCGACCTATACATGCGACATGGGGGTGAATTAATAACTGAACGAACCCAAGACAAGAAAGAAAACGATGAAGCCAATTGTTGTTCCTGTATCTTGATCCGTCACGCTCACGCCCGGCCATGGAACTAAGGTTAGAAGAGTAGCCACTAGACAATACAGAGGGCACGGCGGTCAGAAGAACAAGAGCTTGGACTTGGAGCTGCATCTAAAGGGGAGCACGGTGTCGTTGGGCCAGAAGAAGCGGAGCTGGCACGCCAGGCGCGTCCACTGGTCGACGCCGACAATCCCCGCGACCTTCCATCGCGTCTGGGCCTCCCCCTCCACCTGGAACGGCACCACGCCGTCGCGGAGCGCGGCCTCCATGGCGGCGCTGCCGGCGGCGCCCAGCGGGGCGCCCTGCGCGCGCCCCACGTACGCCAGCGGGAGGACACCCCTGGCGGGCACGCAGAACGGGTAGGACCGTGACCTGCACGTCGTCCAGCGCCCCCGTCTGCCCGTACACCAGCGCGTACAGGCTCGCCGCCCGCACCGCCACGTACGGCACGCGGGGCTGCAGCAGCAGCACCACCACAAGGACGGCCACGACGCCCAGCAGCACCACGACCGCAAGCACCATGAACAACACCACCGCCGCCCACTCCGCCGCGCCCGACCGGTGCCTCCTGAAGCTGTACCGCCGCGGACGCTGAGGCTCCTCCTCCTCGCGCCCCCTCCACGTCCGCCAATCCGCCGGCAGGAGAGCGCCGCGGCGGCCGGGGCTCTCCTGCTCACGGGCGCCTGCTCGCACGCCCGAGGGAACCGCCGCCGCCGCTAAAACCTAATCACTGGCGGCGTGGGGGTGTTTTTATAGTGACGGCGTGGGACTGGATAATCGTGAGCGCGTGGGCAGGATCGTGGGCCCGATTCACGTAATATGCGCAGACTGTATTTGCATAAACTGATACACATATCAGCATAACTCGTATTATAATTTAGCGTAAGCACAGGTAGGTACAATAAGCCAAAAAGGGTCCGGTGCGGTCTGCACACCTCGTCGGGGCTTCCTGTAGTTAAATAGAGCCCAGGGCTCTAAATACTATATATATATATATATATATATATATATATATATATATATATATATATATATATATATATATATATATATATATATATATATATATATATATATATATATATATATATAGACACACATGATATGCTGTCATTTAACCATCCTTGTTTGGTGGCTGCTCTCCTTAGTAGTGATCAATAGACTGAAGGCAGGCCGACCCATTTTCAGTGTGCTCGGAGCAGCCATCAAAATTCAAAAAGCTGAATCACTCGTAATTTAAGTTACGCATAACTTGGACGTTCATATGATAAACATTTAATTATCGCAGCCATTACACACACAGGGAAGACAATATTATAGCTGAAGTAAATTATATAGTATAGCTTGGGCGCTTGGCCAATACGTTTTGCCATTTCACGTAACTTGCACTGAGTTACCACTTACCAATGAAACAACACGATCGATCTCAAGCGAGTGAACAGAGAACGAAAGAACGAACGAACGAAGGCTACACAAGTAGTACACAACAACACAATCCTAGCTAGAAAAGCACGCACTCTGTCTCTGTTTGAGTGGTTTCGAGCAGGCCACGCACGTGCTCGTGCTTCGTCTTCGTCTCCCACACGGCTGATCTATCGTCCGGCAATGGTGGGCAGCGAATTTGTTGGACGGAGCTGAATCAAGAAGACGAGGCTGCTTCTTCAGCGCCGCTTTCGGGTGGCGACGACGACGCGGCCGCTTTTGGGTGCACCTTCTTCTTCAGGAGCCCAAGCAGGCGTCGTCCTCTGCCTGAGACCTTCTTCTCCGCGAGGCGGCCCTGCTTGCTCGTCTTATCGTCGGCCGCCGCCGCCGCCGCCTCCATGCGCCGGAGCTTCTCCTTGCACGCGTTCTTGAGCACGTACGCCTCCACCAAGTCTCCTCCCATCATGGACGCCATGGCGAGATCTCTTAGCAAGCTAATATCTTTCTCCTCGGATCTTCTCCTATATATGTCTGCTCAAATAAAGCTGCCTGAACGAACTAGCTCTGCTGCTGCGCGGTCTCTCCGTGACCCGTGACGTTTCGAGCTGGGTTGAGCTTGCGTTGCGCTGCTTCTAATTTATAGCCGGCACGATATAGGGCGGTGAGCGGAGCATGGGCCGTAGACTTTTTGGCACGCGAGCAGAGAAAAAAAAAGGCTAGGAAACTGCCAGAGCGGCGGAGAATCTCGGTTACTTGGGCCGCGCGGAAGCTATCGCCCTCGTCCGCAACTCCGCATGCTGAAACACTGATGAATTTTCCGCGATGTCACGCGTGACGCACCAGCCGGCCGCACCAAGTCTCCCGTGCAACGCCAGGGTCGTCGGTCGGGGTTCGGCTGGTGTTCCGTTGGGGGCCGGGCCTGACGTCACGGTCGCGGGTAGTCCTCCAGCGTGTGAATTCCGGTAGAGATTGGTGCAGTGCCGGCTAGTGAGAGAGTCCGTCGCGGCGGCGAAGACGGGTTCCGTTATTGACGCGCGGCCGGTCCAAGCGTCAAACGTGCACGTGACTTTATGGTTCCCGCGTGGAAAGTAGTCTTTTACTTCTAAAGTCGCTAAAAATTAAATTATTTCTATTGGATTTATTATAAGAAAAGGGACTATATTTGTGGCATTAAATTTGATATCATTATATGTATGTATGCACGTAATAAAACATTTTTATAATATATTTATCTGGTGCTATAAATATTATTGTCTTCTTTACAAAGTTGAAGCTACTGAATATAGTTTGACTTAATATAGTTTGACTTAGGAGATGTTTAAGGACTAATTTTTTGTCCTACCATTTTATTCCATTTTAGTCTCTAAATTGCTAAATACGGGCATATTTAGCAATTTAGGGACTAAAATAGAATAAAATTGAGAGACTAAAAATTAGTCTCTATAAACCAAACACCTTATTAAATGCTTGTTCGGTTAGGAGTGAATTGAGAGTGACTGGAGGAGATTAAATCACTTTCTAGTCAAAATTAAATAAAAGGGATTCAATTCCCCTCAATCCTCTCCGCTGTGGGTGAAATCGACATGCCCTAATGTGGTTATAGGAGTTGATTTTTTTTGTGGGTCAAGGGGGATATGGAAGGGGTAGTTTTTTGCCTACCGCAAACGTAACTGATTGCTGAAGAGCTAGAGAGAATTAGGCGTTAAGATCAAAAGAGATATAGGGATACTTCTCGGTGCCTTATCCTCTGCGACATCGATGGTGATCCTTCACAAATTTTGCACGCCTATGCATGTCGATCTAACATGTTGCTTTGTCTTGAAGAGTAGCACGACGACATCTACATATGCTTAATCGAATGACATAGTACAACACGTACGAGCCCCTCTAAACACGACATGATGGTACCGAGCCTAGAACGACATGGGAGTGAGCTATAGTTGTGCCCTGTTGTGCTCGCTGGACATGGCAAAGGACTTGATCATGTTGTATCGGCCCAATGAGCTCGTTAGACCCGCACCATCACGCTGGACCTTAGTGTCGCCGCCTCATCAAGATCGGAGGAAGCATATTTGTGTCGTAAGAACGGAGGAGGCACGATAGATCTTCGAGAATCTAGATATAGTTAGCATCAGTGAGCCCTTGTCTTATACATCACAGTAGTGCCGATGGAGCGGGCAAGGACCAACCAAGCAAATAAAGGGGAAGGAAAGGAGATCGACGACGCCTAGAATGTGTTTGTAGAGAAGAGGGGAAGCTAGTAGGCGATATGGAGGTGACTGGTATGGTATATGAGGGTTAGTTTGTGTTGAGCAGCATTTATGAAACGGAAATAGACCTAATCATTTCCTATAATCGATTTTAGTGATTGACGACCAACACAAATCACGTGGACTAACTAGGTTGTCTAGATATTATTTATCACATGTGCATAAGGTTCAACACAAACCAAGAAAGAAATTCAGTTTGGGACTCAATCAAAATCGGAGCAAGACTTAGAGTGTGCTGAAATTTGGCGCACCGGACATTGTCCGGTGCACCAGGCTCGAGCTCAATCAAACCAGCCACTCTCGGAAATTCTAGGGACACCCTCCGCTATAATTCGCCAGACTGTCCGGTGTGCCACCAGACTATCCGATGAGGGAGCGGAGCCACGGCTCCCTGTGCATTAACGGTCGACTGCTCAGATGAACAGTGTCAAACAGTGCCGCGCAGATGTCAGAGTGCAGAAGTCAGAGGTCACCGGACGGTCTGGTGTGACACCGGACTGTCCGGTGCAGCAAAAAGACAACGTCCTCCAACGGTCAACAGCTCCAAACCCTAACGTCCTCCAATGTATTTTCAATTGGTATTTGATTTAGCCTAAAAATGAATTTTCAATTGGTATCTTAAAGTCAATTTTCAATTGGTATCTCATTTGTATGAAAAAAATTCAATTGGTTTTTGGTATCCATTTCAAAAACCATCTTGAAAGCTAAGGGGATAATTCATTCAAGGGGAGCTTTTATTTAGTCAAAGAAAAAGCATTTGAAACATGGGGGAATTTCAAATCCTAAAAATGCTTCTTACAATGTTATTCCTATACCTTTGACTATTTGCAAAAGATTTTTTGAAAGGATTTTTCCAATAGATTTGCAAAAACAAATAAGTGGTGCAAATGTGGTACAGAATGTTAAATAAGAGAAAAGCAATCCATTCATATGCATAAAGCCTTTCATTGGTATAATTCTAAGTAACCTATGCACATCAATCCCAAATCGCAAACTAGTGTCGGTGTGCACCGGATAGTGCACCAGGCTCGAGCTCAATCAAATCAGCCACTCTCGGGAATTCCACGGACACCCTCCGCTATATTTCACCGGACTGTCCGGTGTGCCACCAGACTGTCTGGTGAGCTAGCGGAGCAACGGCTCCCTGCGCGCCAACGGTCGACTGCTCAGATGAACAATGTCAAACAGTGCAGACTATCCGGTGCAGCAAAAAGACAACGCCCTCCAACGGTCAACAGCTCCAAACCCTAACGAACACGCTGACATGGTGCGCACCGGACAGTGAACAGTGACTGTCCGGTGCGCCACCAGACTGTCCGGTGCGCCCATCGCCAGCAACAGCTAGGAAGTGGTTGGGGGCTATAAATACCCCCTCAACCACCTCATTCAAAGCCATCCAAGCCTTCTAAAATATTCATTCATTGCAAGAGATAAGTCCAATACTCCAAGACACAATCAAAGCAAGCAATCCACTCCATGTTCCCAAAAATCAACTCTAGTGCTTAAGGGCTTGTGGAAGGATCACTTGTGTTCTTTTGTTGCTCTTGTCACTTGGATTGCCTCCTTCCTTTCTCATTCCATTTCTCAAGTGCTTTGTAAAGCTAAGCAAGAGACACCAAGTGTGTGGTGGTCCTTGCGGGGTTTTAGTGACCCGTGTGATTAAAGGAAGGCTCACTCGGTCTAAGTGACCGTTTGAGAGAGAGGGAAAGGGTTGAAATAGACCCAACCTTTGTGGCCTCCTCAACAGGGACTAGGTTCTTTGGAACCGAACCTCGGTAAAACAAATCACCGTGTCTACTCGCTTTGATTCTCGCTTGATTTGTTTGCCCTCTTTCCTCTCTCTAACATTTCTTTGCTAGTATTGATTTGAGTTTGCTCCCATACGTCATCCACATTTCTTGAGCAACTCTTAGCAAGAGAAATAATCTTTCGGACTTGTTGAGTTTGGAGCGCAGGCACCTCAAGTGGGGGACGAGGACTACGACTCGGACGAGGCCGCTCAAATTAGGCACTTTAACTCCCAAGCCACTTCTATACTCCTCGCCTCTCTATGTCGAGAGGAGTATAATAAGGTGCAAGGGTTAAAGAACGCCAAAGAAATTTGGGACGTCCTCAAAACCGTGCACGAAGGGGACAAAGTGACAAAGATCACCAAAAGCGAAACGATCGAGGGAGAACTCGGTCGATTCGTCGTCAACAAAGGGGAAGAGCCGCAAGCCATGTACAGCTGGCTCAAGACGATGGTCAACCAAGTGCGCAACCTCAGGAGCACCAAATGGTATGACCATGAAATGGTCAAGGATATTCTAAGATCCCTTGTTTTTTGTAACCCTACTCAAGTACAATTAATTCATGGGGATCCTAGATACAAACAGATGTCTCCCGAGGAGGTTATTGGCAAGTTTGTGAGCTTTGAACTAATGATCAAAGACTCCAAACATATTGTCATCTTGGAGCAAGGCGCCACCTCCACACCTGAGGTGCAACCCGTTGTATTTAAGGCAACGAAAGAAAATAAGGAGTCTACACCAAGTAGGGTTCCAATCGACGCATCCAAGATCGACAACGAGGAGATGGCGCTCATCATCAAGAGCTTTCGCCAAATCCTCAAGCAAAAAGGGGAAGGACTACAAGCCCTCTCCAAAAGGGTGTGCTACCAGTGTGGTATGTCCATATTCTAGCGAAAGTGATAGGGACGAAGACAAGAAGGGGAAGAAGAAGGAGAAAAAGAGATACTACAAGAAGAAGGGCGACGAGGCGCACATGGGGCGCGAATGGGACTCCGACGAGAGCTCCACCAACTCCTCCGACGAGGACGCCACCAACATTGCCGTCAACAAGAGCCTCCTCTTCCCCAACGTCTGCCACAAGTGTCTCATGGCAAAGGATGGCAAAAAAAAGAAGGTACATTCTAGAAGTACCCCCACATATACTACATCTAGTGATGAGGTTAGTTCTAGTGATAATGAAGATGATTTAGTTTCTCTCTTTGCCAACCTTACCATGGACCAAAAGAAAAAATTGAATGAATTAATTGAAACCATTAATGAGAAGGATGATCTCTTGGAATGCCAATAGGACTTGCTCGTTAAAGAAAATAAAAAAAATGTTTAGTTGAAAAATTCTTATGCTCTAGAAGTAGAAAAATGTGAAAATTTGTCTAAAGAGCTTAGCATTTGCAATGATTCAGTTTCATGTCTTAGAGATGAGAATGCTAGTTTAAATGCTAAGATTGATGAATTGAATATTTGCTAACCCTCTACATCTTCTGTTGAGAATGTTACTATTTGCACTAAATGTAGAGATATTAATGTTGAAGCTATTGATGATCACATTGCTGTGATTATACAACAAAATGATCACATAGCCACATTAAATGCTAAAATAGCCGAGCATGAGCTAGAAAATGAAAAATTTAAATTTGCTAGAAGCATGCTCTATAATGGGAGACACCCTGGCATTAAGGATGACATTAGGTTCCAACAAGAAAACCAAAGCAATGTCAAGCTTAATGCCCCTAAGAAATTGTCTAATTTTGTTAAGGGTAAGGCTCCCATGGTTCAGGATAGAGAGGGGTACATTTTATATCCTGATATCTATCCTGAGCACAAAATTAGGAAATCCATGCTAGAAAACCTCACACTATTTCTCATCATTTTTTATGTATAGGAATGAGGCCTCTAGTTCTAGGCATACCACTAATGTTAAAATGCCTAAAAAGAAAATTTCTAATGCATCAAATGAACATAATATTTCATTTAAGACTTTTGATGCTTCCTATGTGCTAACAAACAAATCAGGCAAAGTAGTTGCCAAATATGTTGGGGGCAAACACAAGAGTCCAAAGACTTGTGTTTAGGTACCCAAGGTGCTTTTTCTAATGTAAAAGGACCCAAGACCGTATGGGTACCTAAGAACAGGGCCTAAATTTGTTTTGTAGGTTTATGCATCCGGTGGATAAAGTTGAATAATCGATAGCGGGTGCACAAACCACATGACAGGGGAGAAAAGGATGTTCTCCTCATACGAGAAAAATGAAGATCCCCAAAGAGCTATCACATTCGGGGATGTAAATCAAGGTTTGGGTAAAATTGCTATATCCCCTGACCATTCTATTTCCAATGTTTTTCTGGTAGATTCATTAGACTACAATTTTCTTTCTGTTTCTCAATTATGCAAAATGGGCTACAACTATCTATTTACTGATATAGGTGTTACTGTCTTTAGAAGAAGTGATGATTCAATAGCATTTAAGGGAGTGTTAGATGGTCAGCTATATTTAGTTGATTTTAATGATAACAAAGCTGAGCTTGACACTTTCTTAATTGCTAAGACAAACATGGGTTGGTGAAAGTCGCCTAGAGGGGGGGGGGGTGAATAGGCGGAATCTGAATTTTACAAACTTAAACACACACTACAAGCCGGGGTTAGCGTTAGAATTAAATTAGAGTCCAAAAGAGAGGGAAAACAAATCAACAAAGAAATAAAGCGGATAAACACGGTGATTTGTTTTACCGAGGTTCGGTTCTTGCAAACCTACTCCCCGTTGAGGTGGTCACAAAGACCGGGTCTCTTTCAACCCTTTCCCTCTCTCAAACGGTCACTTAGACCGAGTGAGCTTCTCTTCTCAAATGGGACACTTAGTCCACTACAAGGACCACCACAACTTGGTGTCTTTTTCTTTGATTACAATGATCTTGAGAACAAGAAAGGAGGAAGAAGGAAAGCAATCCAAGCGCAAGAGCTCAAAAGAACACAAAAGTCTCTCTCTCTAGTCACTAATTTGTTTGGAGTGATTCCGGACTTGGGAGAGGATTTGATCTCTTTGTTTGTGTCTTGGAATGAAGTCTAGAGCTCTTGTATGAGGTTTGATGGCTGAAAACTTGGATGCATTGAAGTGTGGTGGTTGGGGGGTATTTATAGCCCCAACCACCAAAATGACCGTTGGTGAGGGCTTCTGTCGTATGGCGCACTGGACATGTCCGGTGCGCCACCGGACATGTCCGGTGCGCTAGCCACGTCACCAGGCCGTTGGGTTCCGACCGTTGGAGCTTCTGACAACGGGGCCACCGGACAGTCCGGTGGTGCACCGGACAGGCCCTGTTCACTGTCCAGTGCGCCATCTGACGCCTGCTCCGACTCTGCGCGCGCAGTCGGCACTGTTCACTATTCACTGTAGCGTTGCAGATGACCGTTGGCGCTTGTAGCTGTTGCTCCGCTTGGCACACCGGACAGTCCGGTCCTATACCGGACAGTCCGATGAATTATAGCGGAGCGGCCTCCCCGAATTCCCGAAGCTGAGCAGTTCAGAGTGATTCTCCCTGGTGCACCGGACACTGTCCGGTGGCACACCGGACAGTCCGGTGCGCCAGACCAAGGCAGCCTTCGGTTGCTTTGCTCCTTTTTACTTGAACCCTTTATTGGACTTTTTATTGGTTTATTGTGAACCTTTGGCACCTGTAGAACTTATAATCTAGAGCAAACTAGTTAGTCCAATTATTTGTGTTGGGCAATTCAACCACCAAAATCATTTAGGAAAAGGTGTGAGCCTATTTCCCTTTCAATCTCCCCCTTTTTGGTGATTGATGCCAACACAAACCAAAGCAAATATATAAGTGTAGAATTGAACTAGTTTGCATAAGGTAAGTGCAAAGGTTACTTGGAATTAAACCAATATACATTTTATAAGATATGCATGGATGCTTTCTTCTATTTTAATATTTTGGACCACGCTTGCACCACTTGTTTTGTTTTTGCAAACTCTTTTGGAAATTCTTTTCAAAGTTTTTTTGCAAATAGTCAAAGGTAAATGAATAAGATTTTGAGAAGCATTTTCAAGATTTGAAATTTTCTCCCCTGTTTCAAATGCTTTTCCTTTGACTAAACAAAACTCCCCCTTAATGAAATTCTCCTCTTAGTGTTCAAGAGGGTTTTAGATATTAATTTTGAAAGGAGTTATACCAATTTGAATATTCTATCAAAGATAAGATACCATTTGAAAAACCTTCTTTTAATACAAATTTGAAAGACTTCATTTTTGAAAGACTTCGTTTTAGATATTGCTTTGGGCTAATACTTTCTCCCCCTTTGGCATGAATTGCCAAAAACGGATACTTGTGCATGAAATATAAGCCCTTTTCAAACTTTCTCCCCCTTTGGTAAATAATATAGGAGTGAAGATTATACCAAATTGGAGAGCGGTGTGAAGCGACGACGAAGGATGAATAATTCGATGGAGTGGAGTGGAAGCCTTGTCTTCGCCGAAGACTCCATTTCCCTTTCAATCTATGACTTAGCATGAAATACACTTAAAAAACACATTAGTCATAGCATAGGAAAGAGATGAACAAAGGTATATATAGGAGCAATGTGTGCAAAATATCAATCAAAATTCCTAGAATCAAGAATGTTTAACTCATGCCTAAGTTTGGTAAAAGTTTTCTCATCTTGTGGCTTGGTAAAGATATCGGCTAATTGTTCTTTTGTGCTAACATATGCAATCTCGATATCCCCCCTTTGTTGGTGATCCCGCAAAAAGTGATATCGAATGGCTATGTGCTTAGTGCGGCTGTGCTCAACGGGATTATCCGCCATGCGGATTGCACTCTCATTATCACATAGGAGAGGAACTTAGGTTAAATTGTAACCATAGTCCCTAAGGGTTTGCCTCATCCATAGAATTTGCGCGCAACAATGGCCTGCGGCAATGTACTCGGCTTCGGCGGTAGAAAGAGCTACAAAATTTTGATTTTTGAAGCCCAAGACACCAGAGATCTTCCCAAGAACTGGTAAGTCCCTGATGTGCTCTTTCTATCAATTTTACACCCTGCCCAATCAGCATCTGAATATCCAATTAAATCAAAAGTGGATCCCTTGGGGTACCAAAGGCCAAACTTAGGAGTATGAACCAAATATCTCAAGATTCGTTTTACGGCCCTAAGGTGAACTTCCTTAGTATCGGCTTGGAATCTTGCACACATGCATACAGAAAGCATAATATCCGGTCGAGATGCACATAAATAGAGTAAAGATCCTATCATCGACCGGTATACCTTTTGATCTATGGATTTACCTCCCATGTCGAGGTCGAGATGCCCATTGGTTCCCATGGGTGTCTTGATGGGCTTGGCATCCTTCATCCCAAACTTGGTAAGAATGTATTGAATGTACTTCGTTTGGCTAATGAAGGTGCCCTCTTGGAGTTGCTTGACTTGAAATCCTAAGAAATACTTCAACTGCCCCATCATAGACATCTCGAATTTTTGTACCATGATCCTACTAAACTCTTCACATGTAGATTTGTTAGTAGACCCAAATATAATATCATCAACATAAATTTGGCATACAAACAAATCATTGGCAATTGTTTTAGTAAAGAGAGTAGGATCGACTTTGCCGACTTTGAAGCCATTAGCAATAAGAAAATCTCTTAGACATTCATACCATGCTCTTGGGGCTTGCTTGAGCCCATAAAGCGCCTTAGAGAGTTTATAAACATGGTTAGGGTACTCACTATCTTCAAAGCCAGGAGGTTGCTCAACATAGACCTCTTCCTTGATTGGTCCATTGAGGAAGGCACTTTTCACGTCCATTTGGTAAAGCTTAAAGCCATGGTAAGTAGCATAGGCAAGTAATATGCGAATTGACTCAAGCCTAGCTACGGGTGCATAGGTTTCACCGAAATTCAAACCTTCGACTTGTGAATATCCCTTGGCCACAAGTCGAGCTTTGTTCCTTGTCACCACACCATGCTCATCTTGCTTGTTGCGGAAGACCCACTTGGTTCCTACAACATTTTGATTAGGACGTGGAACAAGATGCCATACCTCATTCCTCGTGAAGTTGTTGAGTTCCTCTTGCATTTGAGAGCACCTAGAGGGGGGGGTGAATAGGTGATCCTGTAAAAACTTCAAACTTAAGCCACAAAAACTTGTTAAGTGTTAGCACGATTATTGCCAAGAGGCTAAGGTGAAGTCTCAACAATCTCAACAAAACACAGTACCACAAGTGAATCAAGCACAGAGTGACACAGTGGTTTTATCCCGTGGTTCGGCCAAGACCAACGCTTGCCTACTCCACGTTGTGGCGTCCCAACGGACGAGGGTTGCAATCAACCCCTCTCAAGCGGTCCAAAGACCCACTTGAATACCACGGTGTTTTGTTTTCCTTTCACTATCCCGTTTGCAAGGAATCTCCACAAATTGGAGTCTCTTGCCCTTACAAGTATATGATCACAAATGAAACACAGAGCAAGGGAGGGAAGCAACACACACAAATCCACAGCAAAAGCGCACACACACGGCCAAGAATCGAGCTCACAAGACTATCTCAGAGTTCTCACTTAGAACAGAGCTCGAATCACTTAGAAACACAAACGAATGCGCAGAGACTTAATGTGGATGATCAAGAATGCTCAAAGGTTGCTTGTTAATCTCCTCCATGCGCCTAGGGGCTCCTTTTATAGCCCCAAGGCAGCTAGGAGCCGTTGAGAGCAAATCCGGAAGGCCATCCTTGCCTTCTGTCGTCGGGGGCACCGGACAGTCCGGTGCACACCGGACACTGTCCGGTGCCCGATTTGTTTCCTTAAACGGCGAAGACGACCGTTGCAGACCGTTGGCAGATCTGGCGCTGTTGGCGCACCGGACATGTCCGGTGCACACCGGACAGTCCGGTGCCGTCTTCCGACCGTTGGCTCGGCCACGTGTCCCGCGCGGATTGCGCGGCCGACCGTTGGCCCTGGCCGACCGTTGGCTCACCGGACAGTCCGGTGCACACCGGACAGTCCGGTGAATTTTAGCCGTACGCCGCCGGCCAATTTCCCGAGAGCGGCCAGTTCGAGTCGCGCCAGCCTGGCGCACCGGACACTGTCCGGTGCACACCGGACAGTCCGGTGCTCCAGCCCGAGCTGGGTCTTGGCAGCACACAGCCAAGTCCCTTCTCCTTTTCTCTATTCTTCTTCTTTCTGTTTCTAACACTTAGACAAATATATTAGTACTTAAAACCAATGTACTAAGGCTTAGAAACATACCTTTACTTCATGATTTTCACCTTGTTCATCCATGTACATAAATTCCCAATTAAGCACATGTGTTGGCACTCAATCACCAAAATACATAGAAATGGCCCAAGGGCACATTTCCCTTTCAATCTCCCCCTTTTTGGTGATTTATGCCAACACAACATAAAGCAACTAGAACAAGTGCAAACTCACTTCAAATAAAATAAATTTAAGTTTTATTCAATTTTGGCATATATGGATCATCCTTTGCCACCACTTGGTTTGTTTTTGCAAATCAAACTCAAATCTCTATCTCTAAGTCAAACACACATGTTGAAGTATAAAGAGAGTCATTCCAAAAGAGATTGATCAAAGATTTCAAAAACTCCCCCTTTTTCCCATAATCAACACTTCTCCCCACAAGAAGCCAACTTTTGACAAGAGAGACAATAAAAGCTTTTGACACAACAAAAACTCTATTCTACTATTTTCAAAATCTCTCAAGTGGTAGCTGATCCATTTATCGCTTTGGCCTTTATTTTCTCCCCCTTTGGCATCAAGCACCAAAACGGGATCAATCTTGGCCCGTTAACCCCATTGCCTCACCAAAGTCTTCAATTAAGAGCAAATGGCAATAAGATTTCATGAGATGAACTTGGAATTAGTTACCCTCTCATCGGAGTGCAGTGGAAGTCTTTCATGGTCCAAGTCCACCTTTTCCCTTTCAATCCTCCTTCGAGACTAAATTATCAAACTCAAGCACAAGGTTAGTCTCAAAGGGTCAAGTTGTAACACATCTCCCCCTAAACATGTGCATCACTTTGCAACAGACTTGTGAGGTCCAGGGAGTGTTGGTACAACTTGAGCACCACAATAAGCAACAAAATGCAGAATGAACCTGATCAAATGCATAAACACATGTATGCTACAATTCAATCCAAGTTCCACGAATCTAAGACATTTAGCTCACTACGCAGCCTGCAAAAGGTCTTCTCATCTAGAGGCTTGGTAAAGATATCGGCTAGCTGGTTCTCGGTGCTAACATGAAACACTTCGATATCTCCCTTTTGCTGGTGGTCTCTCAAAAAGTGATGCCGGATGTCTATGTGCTTTGTGCGGCTGTGCTCAACAGGATTCTCCGCCATGCGGATAGCACTCTCATTGTCACATAGGAGTGGGACTTTGCTCAGATTGTAGCCAAAGTCCCTGAGGGTTTGCCTCATCCAAAGTAGTTGCGCGCAACACTGTCCTGCGGCAACATACTCAGCCTCAGCGGTGGATAGGGCAACGGAAGTTTGTTTCTTAGAGTTCCATGACACCAGGGACCTTCCTAAGAATTGGCACGTCCCCGATGTACTCTTCCTATCGACCTTACATCCAGCATAGTCGGAGTCTGAGTATCCAACTAAGTCAAAGGTAGACCCCTTTGGATACCAGAGCCCGAAGCAAGGCGTAGCAACCAAATATCTAAGAATTCGCTTCACCGCCACTAAGTGACACTCCTTAGGATCGGATTGAAATCTAGCACACATGCATACGCTAAGCATAATATCCGGTCTACTAGCACATAAGTAAAGCAAAGAACCTATCATTGACCGGTATGCTTTTTGATCAACGGACTTACCTCCTTTGTTGAGGTCGGTGTGTCCGTCGGTCCCCATCGGAGTCTTTGCGGGCTTGGCGTCCTTCATCCCAAACCGCTTTAGCAGATCTTGCGTGTACTTCGTTTGGGAGATGAAGGTGCCGTCCTTGAGTTGCTTCACTTGGAACCCAAGGAAGTAGTTCAACTCGCCCATCATCGACATCTCGAATTTCTGCGTCATCACCCTGCTAAACTCTTCACAAGACTTTTGGTTAGTAGAACCAAATATTATGTCATCGACATAAATTTGGCACACAAACAATTCACCATTACAAGTCTTAGTAAAAAGAGTTGGATCGGCTTTCCCAACCTTGAAAGCATTAGCAATTAAGAAATCTCTAAGGCATTCATACCATGCTCTTGGGGCTTGCTTAAGTCCATAGAGCGCCTTAGAGAGCTTACACACATGGTCGGGGTACCGTTCATCCTCGAAGCCAGGGGGTTGCTCCACGTACACCTCCTCCTTGATTGGCCCGTTGAGGAAGGCGCTCTTCACATCCATTTGAAACAACCTGAAAGAATGGTGAGCGGCATATGCTAGCAAGATACGAATTGATTCTAGCCTAGCCACAGGAGCAAAAGTCTCCTCGAAATCCAAACCTGCGACTTGGGCATAACCTTTTGCCACAAGTCGAGCCTTGTTCCTCGTCACCACCCCGTGCTCGTCCTGTTTGTTGCGGAACACCCACTTGGTTCCCACAACATTTTGCTTCGGACGAGGCACCAGTGTCCAAACTTCATTGCGCTTGAAATTGTTTAACTCCTCTTGCATGGCCAACACCCAGTCCGGATCTAGCAAGGCCTCTTCTACCCTGAAAGGCTCAATAGAAGAGACAAAGGAGTAATGCTCACAAAAATTAACTAATCGAGATCGAGTAGTTACTCCCTTGCTAATGTCACCCAGAATTTGGTCGACGGGATGATCCCTTTGAATCATCGCTCGAACTTGGGTTGGAGGTGCCGGTTGCGCTTCTTCCTCCATTACGTTATCATCTTGTGCTCCCCCTTGATCACACGCCTCCTTATGATGAACCTGTTCATCGTCTTGAGTCGGGGGATGCACCATAGTTGAGGAAGAAGGTTGATCTCGCTCATCTTGTTCCTGTGGCCGTACTTCTCCAATCGCCATGGTCCGTATAGCGGCCGTCGGAACATCTTCTTCATCTACATCATCACAATCAACAACTTGCTCTCTTGGAGAGCCATTAGTCTCATCAAATACAACGTCGCTAGAGACTTCAACCAAACCCGATGATTTGTTGAAGACTCTATATGCCTTTGTATTTGAGTCATAACCTAACAAAAACCCTTCTACAGCTTTGGGAGCAAACTTAGAATTTCTACCCTTCTTTACTAGAATGTAGCATTTACTCCCAAATACACGAAAGTACGATACATTGGGTTTGTTACCGGTTAGTAGCTCATACGACGTCTTCTTGAGGAGGCGATGAAGGTAGACCCTGTTGATGGCGTGGCACGCCGTGTTCACGGCTTCTGTCCAAAAGCACTCGGGGGTCTTGAATTCTCCTAGCATCGTCCTCGCCATGTCGATGAGCGTCCTGTTCTTTCTCTCTACCACACCATTTTGCTGTGGTGTGTAGGGAGCGGAGAACTCGTGCTTGATCCCTTCCTCTTCAAGGAACTCCTCCACTTGAAGGTTCTTGAACTCGGACCCGTTGTCGCTCCTTATCTTTTTTACCTTGAGCTCAAACTCATTTTGAGCTCTCCTGAGGAAGCGCTTGAGGGTCCTTTGGGTTTCAGACTTATCCTGCAAAAAGAACACCCAAGTGAAGCGGGAAAAGTCATCAACGATAACTAAACCATACTTACTTCCTCCTATGCTTAGATAGGCGACGGGTCCGAAGAGATCCATATGCAGTAGCTCCAGGGGTCTTGACGTGGTCATCACATTCTTGCTGTGATGCGCTCCTCCCACCTGTTTACCTGCCTGACAAGCTGCACAAGGTCTATCTTTTTCGAAATGTACATTTGTTAGACCTATCACATGTTCTACCTTTAGAAGCTTGTGGAGGTTCTTCATCCCCACATGTGCTAAGCGGCGATGCCACAGCCAGCCCATGCAAGTCTTAGCCATTAAGCATGCATCTAGACCGGCCTCTTCTTTTGCAAAATCAACTAAATAAAGTTTGCCGTCTAATACACCCTTAAAAGCTAGTGAACCATCACTTCTTCTAAAGACAGACACATCTACATTTGTAAATAAACAATTATATCCCATTTGACATAATTGACTGACAGATAGCAAATTATATCCAAGACTCTCCACTAAGAATACATTTGATATAGAATGCTCATTAGAAATTGCAATTTTACCTAGCCCTTTTACCTTGCCTTGATTCCCATCACCGAATATAATTGAATCTTGGGAATCCTTATTTTTGACGTAGGAGGTGAACATCTTCTTCTCCCCCGTCATATGGTTTGTGCATCCGCTGTCAATAATCCAGCTTGAACCCCCGGATGCATAAACCTGCAAGGCAAATTTAGGCTTGGGTCTTAGGTACCCAACTCATGTTGGGTCCTGCAAGGTTAGCACAAATGTCCTTAGGGACCCAAATGCAAGTCCTGTCTCCCTTGCATTTTGCCCCTAACTTCCTAGCAACTATTTTCCTATCCTTTCTACAAATAGCAAAGGAAGTGTTTAAAGCACAATAAATTATAGAAGGTTCATTCACTACTTTCCTAGGAGCATGAATAACATTCTTTCTAGGCACATGAGCAATATTTCTCCTAGGCATATCCCTATCATGCTTATAAGAAGAACTAGAGGCAAACATGGCATGAGAATCATAAACATGTGAATCAAAATCATTATAAGCATTTCTAGCATTTCTCCTATCATAATACATAAAAGCATGGTTCTTTTTAGCATTACTAGCCATAGGGGCCTTCCCTTTCTCCTTGACGAAGATGGGAGCCTTATGGCTTGTTAAGTTCTTGGCCTCTCTCTTGAAGCCAAGACCATCCTTAATTGAGGGGTGTCTACCAACCGTATAGGCATCCCTTGCAAATTTTATTTTATCAACTTCATTCTTGCTAGTCTTAAGTTGGGCATTAAGACTAGCCACTTCCTTATTTAATTTGGAAATTAAAACTAGATGTTCACTACAGGCATCAACATCGAAATCCTTACACCTAGTGCAAATCTTAACATGTTCTACACGAGAATTAGATTTATTTGCTACTTCTAACTTAGCATTTAAATCATTGTTAACACCTTGTAAAGTAGAAATGGTTTCATGACAAGTAGATAGTTCATAAGAAAGCATTTCATTTCTTTTTACTTCTAAAGCATATGATTTTTGTGCCTCTACAAATTTATCATGTTCATCATACAATAAATCCTCCTGCTTTTCTAAAAGCCTATCCTTTTCATTCAATGCATCAATCAATTCATTGATTTTATCTATCTTAGATCTATCTAAGCCCTTGAACAAGCATGAATAATCTATGTCATCATCACTAGACTCACTATCACTAGAAGAAGCATAAGTGGAGTCTTGAGTACTCACCTTCTTCTCCCTTGCCATAAGACATGTGAGACGCTCGTTGGGGAAGAGAGCCGATTTGTTGAAGGCAGTGGCGGCGAGTCCTTCGTTGTCGGAGTCGGAGGAGGAGCAATCCGAGTCCCACTCCTTTCCTAGATGCGCCTCGCCCTTTGCCTTCTTGTATTGCTTCTTCTTTTCTCTTTTGTTCCCCTTTTCCTGGTCACTTTCATTATCGGGACAGTTAGCGATAAAATGACCAAGCTTACCGCATTTGAAGCATGAGCGCTTCCCCTTGGTCTTGGTCTTGCTTGGCTGCCCCTTGCGACCATTTAGCGCCGTCTTGAATCTCTTGATGATGAGAGCCATCTCTTCATCGTTGAGTCCGGCCGCCTCAATTTGTGCCACCTTGCTGGGTAGCGCCTCCTTGCTTCGTGTTGCCTTGAGAGCGAGAGGTTGCGGCTCGTTGATCGGACCATTCAAGGCGTCGTCCACATATCTCGCCTCCTTGATCATCATTCGCCCGCTAACAAATTTCCCAAGAACTTCTTCGGGCGACATCTTGGTGTACCTGGGATTTTCACGTATATTGTTCACCAAGTGAGGATCAAGAACGGTACATGACCTTAGCATTAGGCGGACGACGTCGTGGTCCGTCCATCGCGTGCTCCCGTAGCTTCTTATCTTGTTGATAAGGGTCTTGAGCCGATTGTATGTTTGCGTTGGCTCCTCGCCCCTTATCATTGCGAACCGTCCAAGCTCGCCCTCCACCAACTCCATCTTGGTGAGTAAGGTGACGTCGTTCCCCTCATGAGAAATCTTGAGGGTGTCCCAGATTTGCTTGGCGTTATCCAAGCCGCTCACCTTATGGTATTCATTCCTGCACAAGGAAGCTAGAAGAACAGTAGTAGCTTGTGCATTCTTATGAATTTGTTCATTAATGAACATGGGACTATCCGAACTATCAAAATGCATTCCACTCTCTACAATCTCCCATATACTAGGATGGAGAGAGAATAGGTGACTACGCATTTTGTGGCTCCAAAATCCGTAGTCCTCTCCATCAAAGTGTGGGGGCTTGCCGAGTGGAATGGAGAGCAAATGAGAATGTGAACTTTGCGGAATACGAGAGTAATCAAAAGAAAAGTTCGAATTAACCGGTTTTCTTCTCTCGTAGTCGTTGTGGTCCTCGTCCTTTTGGGAAGAAGTAGACTCGTCGCTGTCGTAGTAGACGATCTCCTTGATGCGCCTGGTCTTCTTCTTCTTCCCTTCCTTCCGTCTTTGACCCGAGCCGGAGTCGGTAGGCTTATCGTCCTTTGGCTCGTTGACGAAGGATTCCTTTTCTTTGTCGTTGATCACTATACCCTTCCCCTTAGGATCCATCTCTTCGGGCGGTTAGTCCCTTTGTGAAGAGAACGGCTCTGATACCAATTGAGAGCACCTAGAGGGGGGGGGGTGAATAGGTGATCCTGTAAAAACTTCAAACTTAAGCCACAAAAACTTGTTAAGTGTTAGCACGATTATTGCCAAGAGGCTAAGGTGAAGTCTCAACAATCTCAACAAAACACAGTACCACAAGTGAATCAAGCACAGAGTGACACAGTGGTTTTATCCCGTGGTTCGGCCAAGACCAACGCTTGCCTACTCCACGTTGTGGCGTCCCAACGGACGAGGGTTGCAATCAACCCCTCTCAAGCGGTCCAAAGACCCACTTGAATACCACGGTGTTTTGTTTTCCTTTCACTATCCCGTTTGCAAGGAATCTCCACAAATTGGAGTCTCTTGCCCTTACAAGTATATGATCACAAATGAAACACAGAGCAAGGGAGGGAAGCAACACACACAAATCCACAGCAAAAGCGCACACACACGGCCAAGAATCGAGCTCACAAGACTATCTCAGAGTTCTCACTTAGAACAGAGCTCGAATCACTTAGAAACACAAACGAATGCGCAGAGACTTAATGTGGATGATCAAGAATGCTCAAAGGTTGCTTGTTAATCTCCTCCATGCGCCTAGGGGCTCCTTTTATAGCCCCAAGGCAGCTAGGAGCCGTTGAGAGCAAATCCGGAAGGCCATCCTTGCCTTCTGTCGTCGGGGGCACCGGACAGTCCGGTGCACACCGGACACTGTCCGGTGCCCGATTTGTTTCCTTAAACGGCGAAGACGACCGTTGCAGACCGTTGGCAGATCTGGCGCTGTTGGCGCACCGGACATGTCCGGTGCACACCGGACAGTCCGGTGCCGTCTTCCGACCGTTGGCTCGGCCACGTGTCCCGCGCGGATTGCGCGGCCGACCGTTGGCTCACCGGACAGTCCGGTGCACACCGGACAGTCCGGTGAATTTTAGCCGTACGCCGCCGGCCAATTTCCCGAGAGCGGCCAGTTCGAGTCGCGCCAGCCTGGCGCACCGGACACTATCCGGTGCACACCGGACAGTCCGGTGCTCCAGCCCGAGCTGGGTCTTGGCAGCACACAGCCAAGTCCCTTCTCCTTTTCTCTATTCTTCTTCTTTCTGTTTCTAACACTTAGACAAATATATTAGTACTTAAAACCAATGTACTAAGGCTTAGAAACATACCTTTACTTCATGATTTTCACCTTGTTCATCCATGTACATAAATTCCCAATTAAGCACATGTGTTGGCACTCAATCACCAAAATACATAGAAATGGCCCAAGGGCACATTTCCCTTTCAGCATTGCCAACACCCAATCTGAATCCCTTAATGCGTCTTCCACCCTGTATGGCTCAATAGTGAGAGCACCTAGAGGGGGGGGGGGTGAATAGGTGATCCTGTAAAACTTAAAACTTAAGCCACAAAACTTGGTTAAGTGTTAGCACAATAATCACCAAGTGGCTAGAGAGAAGATCTTGCACAATACGATAACCACAAAGAGTTCAACACAGAGAAGACATAGTGGTTTATCCCGTGGTTCGGCCAAGTACAAAACTTGCCTACTCCACGTTGTGGCGTCCCAACGGACGAGAGTTGCACTCAATTCCTCTCAAGTGATCCAATGATCAACTTGAATACCACGGTGTTTTGCTTTTCTTTTCTTATCCTGTTCGCGAGGAATCTCCACAACTTGGAGCCTCTCGCCCTTACACTTTTGATGTTCACAAAGAATCACGGAGTAAGGGAGGGATGAGCAACGCACACAAGACTCAAAAATCAGAGCAACAACACGCACACAAATCGCAACAAGAGCTCGCAACACAACCAAATGAGTTTACAACTCAACAAGAGCTCTAGATGCTATCACAAAGAAACAAATGCGTGGAATCGAAGTCTCGATGCTTAGGATTGCTTTGACTATGCTTGGTGTACTCCTCCATGCGCCTAGGGGTCCCTTTTATAGCCCCAAGGCAGCTAGGAGCCGTTGAGAGCAATCTGGGAAGGCAATTCTTGCCTTCTGTCGTCTGGCGCACCGGACACTGTCCGGTGCCCGATTTCTTTCCTTAACTGGCGCAGCCGACCGTTGGCAGCCAGAGAGCCGTTGGCGCACCGGACATGTCCGGTGCACACCGGACAGTCCGGTGCCCCCTTCTAGCCGTTGGCTCGGCCACGTGTCCCGCGCAGATCGCGCGGCCGACCGTTGGCCCGGCCGACCGTTGGCTCACCGGACAGTCCGGTGCACACCGAACAGTCCGGTGAATTATAGTCGTACGTCGCCGGTGAATTCCCGAGAGCGGCCACTTCGCTCGAACCAGCCTGGCGCACCGGACACTGTCCGGTGCACCACCGGACAGTCCGGTGCTCCCAGACTGAGCAGATTCTTGGCTGCTCGAGCCAAGACATTTTCAATTGGATTTTTCATGTTTCCAGCACTTAGACACAATACATTAGTCCATAAAACAATGTATTAAGTCCGAGAAACATACCTTTATCCTTGGTTTGTACTTTGTCCACCATTTTACATTTAAGCACTTGTGTTAGACACTAAATCACCAAAATACTTAGAAATGGCCCAAGGGCACATTTCCCTTTCAATCTCCCCCTTTTTGGTGATTTATGCCAACACAATATAAAGCCAGTAGAACAAATACAAAACCAATTCAAATAAGAACTCAAATTGTTTTGATTCAATTTTGACATATATGGATCACCCTTTGCCACCACTTGGTTTGTTTTTGCAAATCAAACTCAGATTTCTATCTCTAAGTCAAACACACATGTTAAGACATAAAGAGAGTGATTCCAAGAGAAATTGATTCAAGATTTAAAAAACTCCCCTTTTTCCCATAATCAACACTTCTCCCCACAAGAAGCCAACTTTTGACAAGAGATACAATAAAAGAGTTTTGACCAACCAAAAGCTCTATTATACTATTTTCAAAATCTCTCAAGTGGTAGCTGATCCATTTATCGCTTTGGCCTTTATTTTCTCCCCCTTTGGCATCAAGCACCAAAACGGGATTAATCTTGGCCCCAGAACCCCATTGCCTCACCAAAATCTTCAATAAGAATACAAAGGCAATAAGAGTACATGAGATGAACTTGGAATAAGTTACCCTCTCATCGGAGTGCAGTGGAAGTCTTTCATGGTCCAAGTCCACCTTTTCCCTTTCAAACCTCCTTTGAGACTAAAACAAGCAAACTCAAGCACATGGTTAGTCTCAAAGGGTCAAGTTGTAACACATCTCCCCCTAAACATGTGCATCACTTTGCAACAGACTTGTGAGGTCCAGGGAGTGTTTGTACAACTTGAGCACCATTATTAAGCAACAAAATGCATAAGGAACATGATCAAAGGCATAAACACATGTATGCTATAAATCAATCCAGGTTCCGCGAATCTAAGACATTTAGCTCACTACGCAACCTGCAAAAGGTCTTCTCATCTAGAGGCTTGGTAAAGATATCGGCTAGCTGGTTCTCGGAGCTAACATGGAACACTTCGATATCCCCCTTTTGCTGGTGGTCTCTCAAAAAGTGATGCCGGATGTCAATGTGCTTTGTGCGGCTGTGTTCAACAGGATTTTCCGCCATGCGGATAGCACTCTCATTATCACATAGGAGTGGGACTTTGCTCAGATTGTAGCCAAAGTCCCTGAGGGTTTGCCTCATCCAAAGTAGTTGCGCGCAACACTGTCCTGCGGCAACATACTCGGCCTCAGCGGTGGATAGGGCAACGGAAGTTTGTTTCTTAGAGTTCCATGACACCAGGGACCTTCCTAAGAATTGGCACGTCCCTGATGTACTCTTCCTATCGACCTTACATCCAGCATAGTCGGAATCTGAATATCCAATTAAGTCAAAGGTAGACCCCTTTGGATACCAGATCCCGAAGCAAGGCGTAGCAACTAAATATCTAAGAATTCGCTTCACCGCCACTAAGTGACACTCCTTAGGATCAGATTGAAATCTAGCACACATGCATACGCTAAGCATAATATCCGGTCTACTAGCACATAAATAAAGTAACGACCCTATCATTGACCGGTATGCTTTTTGATCAACGGACTTACCTCCTTTGTTGAGGTCGGTGTGTTCGTCGGTCCCCATCGGAGTCTTTGCGGGCTTGGCATCCTTCATCCCAAACCGCTTCAGCAAGTCTTGCATGTACTTCGTTTGAGAGATGAAGGTGCCGTCCTTGAGTTGCTTCACTTGGAACCCAAGGAAGTAGTTCAACTCGCCCATCATTGACATCTCGAATTTCTGCGTCATCACCCTGCTAAACTCTTCACAAGACTTTTTATTAGTAGAACCAAATATTATGTCATCGACATAAATTTGGCACACAAAAAGATCACCGTCACAAGTCTTAGTGAAAAGAGTTGGATCGGCTTTCCCAACCTTGAAATTATTAGCAATTAGAAAGTCTCTAAGGCATTCATAGCATGCTCTTGGGGCTTGCTTAAGTCCATAGAGCGCCTTAGAGAGCTTACACACATGGTCGGGGTACCGTTCATCCTCGAAGCCAGGGGGTTGCTCTACGTACACCTCCTCCTTGATTGGCCCATTGAGGAAAGCGCTCTTCACATCCATTTGGAACAACCTGAAAGAATGGTGAGCGGCATATGCTAGCAAAATACGAATGGACTCTAGCCTAGCCACAGGAGCAAAAGTCTCCTCAAAGTCCAAACCTGCGACTTGGGCATAACCTTTTGCCACAAGTCGAGCCTTGTTCCTCGTCACCACCCCGTGCTCGTCCTGTTTGTTGCGGAACACCCACTTGGTTCCCACAACGTTTTGCTTGGGACGAGGCACCAGTGTCCAAACTTCATTACACTTGAAGTTGTTGAGCTCCTCTTGCATGGCCAATACCCAGTCCAGATCTAGCAAGGCCTCTTCTACCCTGAAAGGCTAAATAGAAGAGACAAAGGAGTAATGCTCACAAAAATTAACTAATCGGGATCGAGTAGTTACTCCCTAGCTAATATCACCCAGAATTTGGTCGACGGGATGATCCCTTTGGATCATTGCTCGAACTTGGGTTGGAGGTGCCGGTTGCGCTTCTTCCTCCATCACATGATCATCTTGTGCTCCCCCTTGATCACACGCCTCCTGTTGATGAACCTGTTCATCGTCTTGAGTTGGGGGATGCACCATGGTTGAGGAAGAAGGTTGATCTTGCTCCTTTTGTTCCTGTGGTCATATATCACCAATCGCCATGGTTCGTATAGCGGCCGTCGGAACATCTTCTTCATCTACATCATCAAGATCAACAACTTGCTCTCTTGGAGAGCCATTAGTCTCATCAAATACAACGTCGCTAGAGACTTCAACCAAACCCGATGATTTGTTGAAGACTCTATACGCCTTTGTATTTGAGTCATAACCTAACAAAAACCCTTCTACAGCTTTGGGAGCAAATTTGGAATTCCTACCCTTCTTCACTAGAATGTAGCATTTACTCCCAAATACACGAAAGTACGATACATTGGGTTTGTTACCGGTTAGCAGCTCATACGACGTCTTCTTGAGGAGGCGATGAAGGTAGACCCTGTTGATTGCGTGGCAAGCCGTGTTCACGGCTTCCGACCAAAAACACTCGGGGGTCTTGAACTCTCCAAGCATCGTCCTCGCCATATCGATGATCGTTCTGTTCTTCCTCTCTACCACACCATTTTGTTGTGGTGTGTAGGGAGCGGAGAACTCGTGCTTGATCCCTTCCTCCTCAAGAAACTCCTCCACTTGAAGGTTCTTGAACTCGGACCCGTTGTCGCTCCTTATCTTCTTCACCTTGAGCTCAAACTCATTTTGAGCTCTCCTTAGGAAGCGCTTGAGGGTCCCTTGGGTTTCAGACTTATCCTGCAAAAAGAACACCCAAGTGAAGCGGGAAAAGTCATCAACAATAACTAGACCATACTTACTTCATCCTATGCTTAGATAGGCGACGGGTCCGAAGAGGTCCATATGTAGCAGTTCCAGGGGTCTTGATGTGGTCATCACATTCTTGCTGTGATGCGCTCCTCCCACTTGTTTACCTGCTTGACAAGCTGCACAAGGTCTATCTTTTTCGAAAGTAACATTGATTAGACCTATCATGTGTTCTCCCTTTAGAAGCTTGTGAAGGTTCTTCATCCCCACATGTGCTAAGCGGCGATGCCACAGCCAGCCCATGCTAGTCTTAGCAATTAAGCATGCATCTAGACCGGCCTCCTCTTTTGCAAAATCAACTAAATAAAGTTTGTCGTCTAATACACCCTTAAAAGCTAGTGAACCATCACTTCTTCTAAAGACAGACACATCTACATTTGTAAATAGACAATTATATCCCATATTGCATAATTGACTAACAGATAGCAAGTTATATCCAAGAGACTCAACTAAAAACACATTAGAGATAGAGTGCTCATTTGAAATAGCAATTTTACCTAATCCTTTTACCTTGCCTTGATTCCCATCACCGAATATTATTGAATCTTGGGAATCCTTGTTTTTGACGTAGGAGGTGAACATCTTCTTCTCCCCCGTCATATGGTTTGTGCATCCGCTGTCGATAATCCAGCTTGAACCCCCGGATGCATAAACCTGCAAGGCAAATTTAGGCTTGGGACTTAGGTACCCAACTCTTGTTGGGTCCTACAAGGTTAGTCACAATTGTCTTAGGGACCCAAATGCAAGTTTTATCACCCTTGCATTTTGCCCCTAATTTCCTAGCAACTATCTTCCTATCCTTTCTACAAATAGCAAAGGAAGCATTTAAAGCATGATAAATTATAGAAGGACCATCCATAACTTTCCTAGCAACATGAACAATATTCTTTCTAGGCACATGATGAACATAACTCCTAGACATATCTCTATCATGCAAATAAGAAGAGCTAGAAGCAAGCATAGCATAAGAATCATAGGCATGTGCATCAAAAGCATTACAACTCCTATGAGACTGTCTTCTATCATTGTACATAAAAGCATGGTTCTTTTTAGTACTACTTGCCATAGGAGCCTTCCCTTTCTCCTTGGCGGAGATGGGAGCCTTATGGTTTGTTAAATTCTTGGCTTCCCTCTTGAAGCCAAGTCCATCCTTAATAGAGGGGTGTCTACCAACCATGTAGGCATCCCTAGCAAATTTTAGTTTATCAAAATTACTCTTGCTAGTCTTAAGTTGGGCATTAAGACTAGCTATTTCATCATTTAATTTTGCAATATAAGCTATGTGTTCACTACAAGCATCGATATCAAAATCTTTACATCTATTGCAATTAACAACATTTTCTACACAAGTTGTTGATTTACTAGCTATTTCTAACTTAGCATTCAAATCATCATTAATGCTCCTTAAGCTAGAAATTGTCTCATGGCAAGAAGATAATTCACAAGAAAGCATTTCATTTCTTTTAACTTCTAGAGCATGAGATTTTTGTGCTTCTACAAACTTGTCATGTTCTTCATACAACAAATCCTCTTGCTTTTCTAAAAGCCTATTCTTATCATTCAAGGCATCAATCAATTCATTAATTTTATCTACCTTGGTTCTATCTAGGCCCTTAAATAAACATGAATAATCTATTTCATCCTCATCACTAGATTCGTCCTCACTTGAAGAAGCATAAGTAGAGTTTCGAGTACATACCTTCTTCTCCCTTGCCATAAGGCATGTGTGACGCTCGTTGGGGAAGAGAGATGACTTGTTGAAGGCGGTGGCGGCGAGTCCTTCATTGTCGGAGTCGGAAGAGGAGCAATCCGAATCCCACTCCTTGCCTAGATGTGCCTCGCCCTTTGCCTTCTTATAGTTCTTCTTCTCCCTCTTGTTCCCTTGATCCTGATCACTATCATTGTTGGGACAGTTAGCAATAAAATGACCAAGCTTACCACATTTGAAGCATGAGCGCTTCCCTTTTGTCTTGGTCTTGCTTGGCTGCCCCTTGCGACCTTTTAGCGTCGTCTTGAATCTCTTGATGATGAGAGCCATCTCTTCATCATTAAGTCTGGCCGCCTCAATTTGTGCCACCTTGCTAGGTAGCGTCTCCTTGCTTCTTGTTGCCTTGAGAGCAAGAGATTGAGGCTCATTGATTGGACCATTCAATGCGTCGTCCACATATCTTGCTTCCTTGATCATCATTCGCCCGCTCATGAACTTTCCAAGTATCTCCTCGGGCGTCATCTTGGTGTACCTAGGATTCTCACGAATATTGTTTACAAGATGAGGATCAAGGACAGAAAAAGACCTTAGCATTAGGCGGACGACGTCGTGGTCCGTCCATCGCGTGCTTCCATAGCTTCTTATCTTGTTGACAAGGGTCTTGAGCCGGTTGTACGTTTGGGTTGGCTCTTCTCCCCTTATCATAGCGAATCTCCCGAGTTCGCCCTCCACCAACTCCATCTTGGTGAGCATTGTGACGTCATTCCCCTCATGAGAGATCTTGAGGGTGTCCCAAATTTGCTTGGCGTTATCCAAGCCGCTCACTTTGTGGTATTCTTCCCTGCACAATGAAGCTAGAAGAACAGTAGTAGCTTGTGCATTCTTATGAATTTGCTCATTAATGAACATGGGACTATCCGTACTATCAAAGTGCATTCCACTCTCTACAATCTCCCATATACTAGGATGGAGAGAGAACAAGTGACTACGCATTTTGTGACTCCAAAATCCGTAGTCCTCTCCATCAAAATGAGGAGGTTTACCAAGTGGAATAGATAATAAATGAGCATTTGTATTTTGAGGAATACGAGAGTAATCAAAAGAAAAGTTCGAATTGACCGTTTTCTTTTTCTCGTAGTCGTCGTCGTCCTTTTGGGAAGAGGAAGATTCGTCGCTGTCGTAGTAGACGATCTCCTTGATGCGCCTTGTCTTCTTCTTCTTCCCGTCCTTGCGCTTGTGGCTCGAGCCCGAGTCGGTAGGCTTGTCATCCTTCGGCTCGTTGAAGATAGACTCCTTCTCATTGTTGTTGACCACCATCCCCTTTCCCTTAGGATCCATCTCTTCGAGCGATTAGTCCCTTCTTGAAGAGAACGGCTCCGATACCAATTGAGAGCACCTAGAGGGGGGGGGGGTGAATAGGTGATCCTGTAAAACTTAAAACTTAAGCCACAAAACTTGGTTAAGTGTTAGCACAATAATCACCAAGTGGCTAGAGAGAAGATCTTGCACAATACGATAACCACAAAGAGTTCAACACAGAGAAGACACAGTGGTTTATCCCGTGGTTCGGCCAAGTACAAAACTTGCCTACTCCACGTTGTGGCGTCCCAACGGACGAGAGTTGCACTCAATTCCTCTCAAGTGATCCAATGATCAACTTGAATACCACAGTGTTTTGCTTTTCTTTTCTTATCCCGTTCGCGAGGAATCTCCACAACTTGGAGCCTCTCGCCCTTACACTTTTGATGTTCACAAAGAATCACGGAGTAAGGGAGGGATGAACAACGCACACAAGACTCAAAAATCAGAGCAACAACACGCACACAAATCGCAACAAGAGCTCGCAACACAACCCAATGAGTTTACAACTCAACAAGAGCTCTAGATGCTATCACAAAGAAACAAATGCGTGGAATCGAAGTCTCGATGCTTAGGATTGCTTTGAGTATGCTTGGTGTACTCCTCCATGCGCCTAGGGGTCCCTTTTATAGCCCCAAGGCAGCTAGGAGCCGTTGAGAGCAATCTGGGAAGGCAATTCTTGCCTTCTGTCGTCTGGCGCACCGGACAGTCCGGTGCACACCGGACACTGTTCGGTGCCCGATTTCTTTCCTTAACTGGCGCAGCCGACCGTTGGCAGCCAGAGAGCCGTTGGCGCACCGGACATGTCCGGTGCACACCGGACAGTCCGGTGCCCCCTTCTAGCCGTTGGCTCGGCCACGTGTCCCGCGCAGATCGCGCGGCCGACCGTTGGCTCACCGAACAGTCCGGTGCACACCGGACAGTCCGGTGAATTATAGCCGTACGTCGCCAATGAATTCCCGAGAGCGGCCACTTCGCTCGAACCAGCCTGGCGCATCGGACACTGTCCGGTGCACCACCGGACAGTCCGGTGCTCCCAGACTGAGCAGATTCTTGGCTGCTCGAGCCAAGACATTTTCAATTGGATTTTTCCTGTTTCCAGCACTTAGACACAATACATTAGTCCATAAAACAATGTATTAAGTCTGAGAAACATACCTTTATCCTTGGGTTGTACTTTGTCCACCATTTTACATTTAAGCACTTGTGTTAGACACTAAATCACCAAAATACTTAGAAATGGCCCAAGGGCACATTTCCCTTTCAAATAGAAGACACAAAGGAGTAATGTTCACAAAAATGAGCAACACGAGATCGAGTGGTTACCCCCTTATGAATATCGCCGAGGATGGAGTTCACGGGGTGATCTCGTTGTATTGCTTGGTGGAATCTTGGGTGTGGCGGTCTTGGACCCTCATCATCTTCCTTGTCTTGATCATTGGCATCTCCCCCTTGATCATTGCCCTCCTCTTTTGGTGGCTCATCTTCTTGATCTTCATTTTCATCCTCTTGAGCTTGATCCTCATCTTGAGTTGGTGGAGATGCTTGTATGGAGGAAGATGGTTGATCTTGTGCTTGTGGACGCTCTTCGGATTCCTTAGGACACACATCCCCAATGGACATGTTCCTTAGCGCTACGCATGGAGCCTCTTCATCATCTAGCTCATCAAGATCAACTTGCTCTACTTGAGAGCCGTTAGTCTCATCAAACACAATGTCACAAGAAACTTCAACTAGTCCAGTGGACTTGTTAAAGACTCTATATGCCCTTGTGTTTGAATCATAACCAAGTAAAAAGCCTTCTACAGCCTTAGGAGCAAATTTAGATTTTCTACCTCTTTTAACAAGAATAAAGCATTTGCTACCAAAGACTCTAAAATATAAAACATTTGGCTTTTTACCGGTTAGGAGTTCATATGATGTCTTCTTGAGGATTCGGTGAAGGTAGAGACGGTTGATGGCGTAGGAAGCGGTGTTGATTGCTTCCGCCCAAAACCGGTCCGAAGTCTTGTACTCATCAAGCATGGTCCTCGCCATGTCAAGTAGAGTTCTATTCTTCCTCTCCACTACACCATTTTGTTGTGGCATGTAGGGAGAAGAGAACTCATGCTTGATGCCCTCATCCTCAAGGAAGCCTTCTATTTGTGAGTTCTTGATCTTCGTCCCGTTGTCGCTTCTAATCTTTTTGATCCATAAGCCGAACTCATTTTGAGCCCGTCTCAAGAATCCCTTTAAGGTCTTTTGGGTTTGAGATTTATCCTGCAAAAAGAACATCCAAGTGAAGCGAGAATAATAATCCACAATAACTAGATAGTACTTACTCCCGCCGATGCTTATGTAAGCTATCGGGCCGAATAGGTCCATGTGGAGTAGCTCAAGTGGCATGTTAGTCGTCAAGATGTTCTTGTGTGGATGATGAACACCAACTTGCTTCCCTACTTGACATGCGCTACAAACCCTGTCTTTCTCAAAATGAACATTTGTTAGTCCCAAAATGTGCTCTCCCTTTAGAAGCTTACGAAGATTCTTCATCCCAACGTGGGCTAGTCGGCGGTGCGAGAGCCAACCCATGTTAGTCTTAGCAATTAAGCAAGTGTCGAGTTTAGCTCTATTAAAATCAACTAAGTATAGCTGACCCTCTAACACTCCCTTAAATGCTACTGAATCATCGCTTCTTCTAAAGACAGTAACACCTATATCCGTAAAAAGACAGTTGTAACCCATTTTGCATAATTGAGAGACAGAAAGCAAGTTGTAATCTAAAGAATCTACAAGAAAAACATTGGAAATGGAATGGTCAGGAGATATAGCAATTTTACAAAGTCCTTTGACCAAACCTTGATTTCCATCCCCGAATGTGATAGCTCTTTGGGGATCATGGTTTTTCTCGTAGGAGGAGAACATCCTTTTCTCCCCTGTCATGTGGTTTGTGCACCCGCTATCAATGATCCAACTTGAGCCCCCGGATGCATAAACCTACGAAACAATTTTAGGCCTTGTTCTTAGGTACCCAAACGGTCTTGGGTCCTTTCACATTAGAAACAAGCACATTGGGTACCCAAACACAAGTCTTTGACCCCTTGTGTTTGCCCCCAACATATTTGGCAACTACTTTGCCTGATTTGTTAGTTAAAACATAAGATGCATCAAAAGTCTTAAATGAAATATTAGGTTCATTTGATGCAATAGGAGTTTTCTTCTTAGGCAATTTAGCATGAGTGTATTGCCTAGAACTAGATGCCTCACTCTTATACATGAAAGCATGATGAGAGCCAGAGTGAGACTTCCTAGAGTGAATTCTCCTAATTTTGTGTTCGGGATAACCGTCAGGGTATAAAATGTAACCCTCGTTATCCTGAACCATGGGAGCCTTGCCCTTAACAAAGTTAGATAATCTTTTAGGAGGGGCATTAAGCTTGACATTGTCTTCCTGTTGGAAGCCAATGCCATCCTTAATGCCAGGGCGTCTCCCACTATAAAGTATACTACGAGCAAATTTAAAATTTTCATTCTCTAGTTCATGCTCGGCAATTTTAGCATCTAGTTTAGCTATATGATCATTTTGTTGTTTAATCATAGCAAGGTGATCATGAATAGCATCTACATTAATATCTCTACATCTAGTGCAAATAGAAAAATGATCAACCGTAGATGTAGAGGGTTTGCAATCATTTAATTCAACAATCTTAGCATGTAAAATAGCATTCTCATTTCTAAGATTGGAAATAGAAATATTGCAAATATCTAATTCCTTAGCCTTAGCAATTAATTTATCATTCTCAAACTTAAGGCTAACAAGAGATTCATTCAACTTGTCAATCTTAGCAATTAAACTAGCATTATCATTTCTAAGATTAACAATTGAATCATCACAAACATTTGATTTCTCAACCTTAGTAATTAATTTGGCATTTTCATTTCTAAGGCTAGAAATAATGTCATGGCAAGTGCTAAGCTCACTAGTTAATTTTTCATTTTTCTCTACCTCCTGAGCATAAGCATTTTTAGTCTTAACATGCTTTTTGTTTTCCTTAATTAGGAAGTCCTCTTGGCTATCCAAGAGTTCATCCTTCTCATGAATGGCACTAATCAATTCATTTAATTTCTCTTTTTGTTGCATGTTAAGATTGGCAAAAAGAGTAAGCAAGTTATCCTCATCATCACTAGAATTATCCTCATCACTAGAAGTTGCATACTTAGTGGAGGATTTAGATTGTACCTTCTTCTTCTAGTCGTCCTTTGCCATGAGGCACTTGTGGCCGACGTTGGGGAAGAGGAGACCTTTGTTAACGGTGATGTTTGCGGCGTCCTCGTCGAAGGAAGAGTCGGTGGAGCTCTCGTCGGAGTCCCACTCCCGGCAAACATGGGCATCGCCGCCCTTCTTCTTGTAGTACCTCTTCTTCTCCTTCTTCTTCCCCCTCTTGTCGTCGCCCCTGTCACTGTCACTAGAAATAGGACATTTTGCTATAAAGTGACCGGGCTTACCACACTTGTAGCATACTTTCTTGGAACGGGGCTTGTAATCCTTCCCCTTCCCTTGTTTGAGGATTTGGCGGAAACTCTTGATGATGAGCGCCATTTCCTCGTTGTCGAGCTTGGAGGCGTCGATGGGGAGTCTACTTGATGTAGACTCTTCTTTCTTCTTCTCCGTCGCCTTGAATGCGACGGGTTGCATCTCGGGTGTGGAGGAGATGCCTTGCTCGATGATTTTCTTGGAGCCTTTGATCATCAATTCAAAGCTCACAAATTTTCCTATCACTTCCTCGGGAGACATTAGTTTATATCTAGGATCACCACAAATTAATTGAACTTGAGTAGGATTAAGAAATACAAGTGATCTTAGAATAACCTTGACCATTTCATGGTCATCCCATTTGGTGCTCCCGAGGTTGCGCACTTGGTTCACCAAGGTCTTGAGCCGGTTGTGCATCGCTTGTGGCTCCTCCCCTTGGTGAAGCATGAATCGACCGAGCTCCCCCTCGATCATTTCCCGCTTGGTGATCTTGGTCACCTCATCTCCTTCGTGCGCGGTCTTGAGCACGTCCCAAATCTCTTTGGCACTCTTCAACCCTTGCACCTTATTATACTCCTCTCGACTTAGAGAGGCGAGGAGTATAGTAGTGGCTTGGGAGTTGAAGTGTTGGATTTGTTCGACCTCCTCCGAATCATAATCCTTGTCCCCCGTCTTTGGTACATGCGCTCCATACTCAACAATATCCCATATGCTTTTGTGGAGTGAGGTTAGGTGATGCCTCATTTTATCACTCCACATAGAATAATCTTCACCTTCAAACATAGGTGGTTTGCCTAAAGGGACGGAAAGTAATGGAGTGCGTTTTGAAATACGAGGGTAGCGAAGGGGCATCTTACTATACTTCTTGCGCTCATGGCGCTTAGAAGTGGCGGATGCCGGTTCCGAGCCGGAGGTGGAGGGTGACGAAGAGTCGGTCTCGTAATAGACCACCTTCTTCATTTTCTTCTTCTTGTCACCCTTCCGTTGGAACTTGGTGTCTCTTGCTTTGATTACAATGATCTTGGTGTCTCTTGCTTTGATTACAATGATCTTGAGAACAAGAAAGGAGGAAGAAGAAAAGCAATCCAAGCGCAAGAGCTCAAAAGAACACAAAAGTCTCTCTCTCTAGTCACTAATTTGTTTAGAGTGATTCTGGACTTGGGAGAGGATTTGATCTCTTTGTTTGTGTCTTGGAATGAAGTCTAGAGCTTTTGTATGAGGTTTGATGGCTAAAAACTTGGATGCATTGAAGTGTGGTGGTTGGGGGGTATTTATAGCCCCAACCACCAAAATGACCGTTGGTGAGGGCTTCTGTCGTATGGCGCAACGGATAGTCCGGTGCGCCAGCCACATCACCAGGCCGTTGGGTTCCAACCGTTGGAGCTTCTGACAATGGGGCCACCGGACAGTCCGGTGGTGCACCGGACAGGTCCTGTTCACTGTCCGGTGCGCCATTTGACGCCTGCTCCGACTCTGCGCGCTCAGTCAGCACTATTCATTGTAGTGTTGCAGACGACCGTTGGCGCTTGTAGCCATTGCTCCGCTTGGCACACCGGACAGTCTGGTGCTACACCGGACAGTCCGGTGCTACACCAGACAGTCCGGTGAATTATAGCAGAGCGGCCTCCCCAAATTCCCGAAGCTGAGCAGTTCAAAGTGATTCTCCCTGGTGCACCGGACACTGTCCGGTGGCACACCAGACAGTCCGGTGCGCCAGATCAGGACAGCCTTCGGTTGCTTTGCTCCTTTTTACTTGAACCCTTTCTTGGACTTTTTATTGGTTTATTGTGAACCTTTGGCACCTGTAGAACTTATAATCTAGAGCAAACTAGTTAGTCCAATTATTTGTGTTGGGCAATTCAGCCACCAAAATCATTTAGGAAAAGGTGTGAGCCTATTTCCCTTTCGGTTGGCTCTGGCATCGCCGACTTGCCCATGTTGGAATGAAGAATCTTCACAAGCTTCTAAAGGGAGAGCACATTTTAGGACTAATAAATGTTCATTTTGAGAAAGACAGGATTTGTAGCGCATGCCAAGCAGGGAAGCAAGTTGGAGTCCATCATCCACATAAGAACATAATGACGACTAATAGGCTGCTTGAACTACTCCACATGGATCTATTCGGGCCGATCGCTTACATAAGCATCGGCGGTAGTAAGTTCTGTCTAGTTATTATGGATGATTATTCTCGCTTCACTTGGGTATTCTTTTCACAGGAAAAATCTCAAACCCAAGAGACTTTAAAGAGATTCTTAAGACGGGCTCAAAATGAGTTCAGATTGAGGATCAAAAAGATAAGAAGCGACAATCGAACGAAGTTCAAGAATTCTCAAATTGAAGGATTCCTTGAGGAGGAGGGCATCAAGCATGAGTTCTCTTCTCCCTACACACCTCAAGAAAATAGTGTAGTGGAGAGGAAGAATAGAACTCTATTAGACATGGCAAGGACCATGCTTGATGAATACAAGACACCAGACCGGTTTTGGGCAGAGGCGATTAACACCGCCTGCTACTCCATCAACCGGTTATATCTTCACCGAATCCTCAAGAAGACATCGTACGAACTCCTCACTGGTAAAAAGCCCAATGTTTCATATTTTAGAGTCTTTGGGAGAAAACGCTTTATTCTTATTAAAAGAGGTAGAAGTTCTAAATTTGCACCTAAAGCAGTAGAAGGCTTTTTATTAGGTTATGACTCAAACACAAGGGCATATAGAGTCTTCAACAAATCCACTGGATTAGTTGAAGTTTCTTGTGACATTATGTTTGATGAGACTAAAGCTCCCAAGTGGAGCAAGTTGATCTTGATGAATAAGGTGATTAAGAGGCTTCGTGCATCACGCTAAGGAACATGTCCATCGGGGGTGTGTGTCCAAAGGAATCTGAGGAGTCGTCACAAGCACAAGATCAACCATCATCTTCCATGCAAGCATCTCCACCTACCCAAGTTGAGGATCAGGCTCAAATTGATGAAGATGAAGATCAAGAAGATGAGCCATCTCAAGAAGAGGACATTGATCAAGGGGGAGATGACAATGAAGACAAGGAAGATGAACAAGAGATTCGGGGTCAAAGACCGCCAGACCCAAGAGTCAACCAAGCAATTCAAAGAGATCACCCCGTCAACTCCATTCTCGTTGACATTCATAAGGGGGTAACCACTAGATCTCGAGTTGCACATTTTTATGAACATTACTCTTTTGTGTCTTCTATTGAGCCATACAGGATAGAGGATGCATTAAGAGATCCGGATTGGGTGGTGGCAATGCAAGAGGAGCTCAACAACTTCACAAGGAATGAGGTATGTCATTTAGTTCCACGTCCTAATCAAAATGTTGTAGGTACCAAGTGGGTATTCCGCAACAAGTAAGATGAGCATGGTTTGGTGACAAGGAACAAAGCCCAACTTGTGGCAAAGGGATATTCACAAGTCGAAGGTTTGGATTTGGTGAAACTTATGCACCCATAGCTAGGCTTGAGTCAATTTGTATATTACTTGCCTATGCTACTTACCATGGCTTTAAGCTTTATCAAATGGACGTGAAAAGTGCCTTCCTCAATAGCCCTATCAAGGAAGAGGTCTATGTTGAGCAACCTCCCAGCTTTGAAGATAGTGAGTACCCTAATCATGTTTATAAGCTCTCAAAGGCGCTTTATGGGCTCAAGCAAGCCCCAAGAGCATGGTATGAATGCCTGTGAGACTTCCTTATCACTAATGGCTTCAAAGTCAGAAAAGTCGATCCTACTCTCTTCACTAAAACTGTTGCAAAGGACTTGTTTATATGCCAAATTTATGTTGATGATATTATATTTGGGTCTACTAACAAGTCAACTTGTGAAGAGTTTAGTAGGATCATGATACAGAAATTTGAGATGTCTATGATGGGGGAGTTGAAGTATTTCCTTGGATTTCAAATCAAGCAACTCCATGAGGGCACCTTCATCAGCCAAACTAAGTACATTCAAGACATACTTAAATAGTTTGGAATGAAGAATGACAAACCCATCAAGACACCCATGGGAACCAATGGGCATCTCGACCTCGACATGGGAGGTAAGTCTGTGGATCAAAAGGTATACTGGTCGATGATAGGATCTTTACTCTACTTATGTGCATCCGACCAGATATTATGCTTTCTGTATGCATGTGTGCAAGGTTCTAGGCAAATCCTAAGGAAGTTCACCTTAGGGTCGTGAAAAGAATCATGAGGTACTTAGTTTACACTCCTAAGTTTGGTCTTTGGTACCCCAAGGGATCTACCTTTGATCTAATTGGGTATTCTGATGCCGATTATGCTGGATGTAAAATTGATAGAAAGAGCACATCAGGGACTTGTCAGTTTCTGGGAATGTCCCTGGTGTCATGGGCTTCAAAGAAACAAAACTCCGTAGCTCTTTCCACTGCCGAAGCCAAGTATATTGTTGTAGGACATTGTTATGCACAATTACTTTGGATGAGGCAAACACTTAGGGACTATGGCTATAAATTGAGCAAAGTCCCTCTCCTTTATGATAATGAGAGTGCAATCCGCATGGCGGATAATACCGTTGAACACAGCCGCACTAAGCACATAGACATCCGGTATCACTTTTTGAGAGATCACCAACAAAAGAGGGATATCGAAATTGCTTATGTGAGCACCCACAACCAATTAGTCGATATATTCACCAAGCCACTAGATGAGAAAACCTTCAGCAAATTTAGGAATGAGCTCAATATACTTGATTCTCGGACCATTGATTGAAACTTTGCACACATAGCTCATATATATACCTTTGATCGTGTCTCTTTCATTCGGTACAAATGCACATTTCTTATTCTTCTTATGCCAAGGCTAAGACTAATGTGCTTTCGAGTATATCTCTATGATTAGTCTTAGATTGAAAGGGAAATGTAGTATTCAGCAAAGACAAGGCTTCCACTCCAACTCAGACCGTTAGCTCAATCAAACCAGCCACTCTCGGGAATTCCAGGGACACCCTCCGCTATAATTCACCAGACTATCTGGTGTGCCACCAGACTATCCGGTGAGCCAGCGGAGCACCGACTACCTGTGCACTAACGGTCGACTGCTCAGATGAACAATGTCAAACAGTGCCACACAGATGTCAGAGTGTAGAAGTCAGAGGTCACCGGACTATCCGGTGCAGCAAAAAGACAACGTCCTCCAACGGTCAACAGCTCAAAACCCTAACAGACAACAGCTCCAAACCCTAACGTCCTCCAATGTATTTTCAATTGGTATTTGATTTAGCCTAAAAATGAATTTTCAATTGGAAATTTTCAATTGGTATCTCATTAGTATGAAATAATTTCAATTGGTTTTTGGTATCCATTTCAAAAACCCTCTTGAAAGCTAAGGGGAGAATTCATTCAAGGGGAGCTTTTATTTAGTTAAAGGAAAAGCATTTGAAACAGGGGGAGGAATTTCAAATCCTAAAAATGCTTCTTGCAATCTTATTTCTATACCTTTGACTATTTGCAAAAGATTGTTTTGAAAGGATTTTTCCAAAAGATTTGCAAAAATAAATAAGTGGTGCAAATGTGGTCCAAAATGTTAAATAAGAGAAAAGCAATCCATTCTTATGCATAAAGCCTTTCATTGGTATAATTCTAAGTAACCTATGCACACCAATCCCAAATTGCAAACTAGTTACATTTCTATACTTCATATTTGCTTTGGTTAGTATTGGCATCAATCACCAAAAAGGGGGAGATTGAAAGGGAAATGGACTTAATCAATTCCTATAATCGATTTTGGTGATTGACGACCAACACAAACCACGTGGACTAACTAGGTTGTCTAGATATCATTTATCACAGATGCATAAGGTTCAACATAAACCAAGAAAGAAATTCAGTTAGGGACTCAATCAAAATTGGATCAAGACTTAGAGTGTGCTGAAATTTGGCGCATCGGACAGTGTCCATTGTGCACCGGACAGTGTCTGGTGCACCAGGCTCGAGCTCAATCAAACCAGCCACTCTCAGGAATTCCAGGGACACCCTCCGCTATAATTCACCGGACTGTCCGGTGTGCCACCGGACTGTCCGGTGAGCCAGCGGAGCAACGACTCCCTGCGCGCCAATGGTCGACTGCTCAAATGAACAGTGTCAAACAGTGCCGTGCAGATGTCAGAGTGCAGAAGTCAGAGGTCACCGAACTGTCCGGTGCAGCAAAAAGACCACGACCTCCAACGGTCAACAACTCCAAACCCTAACGAACGCGCTGACATGGCGCGCACCGGACAGTGAACAGTGACTGTCTCGTGCGCCACCAGACTGTCCAGTGCGCCCATCGCCAGCAACGGCTAGGAAGTTGTTGGGGGCTATAAATAGCCCCCAACCACCTCATTCAAAGCCATCCAAGCCTTCTGAAATATTCATTCATTGCAAGAGAAAAGTCCAACACTCCAAGACACAATCAAAGCAAGCAATCCACTCCAAGTTCCCTAAAATCAACTCTAGTGCTTAAGGGCTTGTGGGAGGATCACTTGTGTCCTTTTGTTGCTCTTGTCGCTTGCATTTCCTTCTTCCTTTCTCATTCCATTTCTCAAGTTCCTTGTAAAGCTAAGCAAGAAACACCAAGTGTGTGGTGGTCCTTGTGGGGTCTTAGTGACCCGTGTGATTAAATGAAGGCTCACTTGGTCTAAGTGACCGTTTGAGAGAGAGGGAAAGGGTTGAAATAGACCCGGCCTTTGTGGCCTCCTCAACGGGGACTAGGTTCTTTGGAACCGAACCTCGGTAAAACAAATCACAGTGTCTACTCGCTTTGATTCTCGCTTGATTTGTTTGCCCTCTTTCCTCTCTCTAACATTTCTTTGCTAGTATTGATTTGAGTTTGCTCCCTTACGTCATCCGCATTCCTTGAGCAACTCTTAGCAAGAGAAATAATCTTTCAAACTTGAATTTAATTCCAACGCTAAGCCCGACCTTAGTGTGTGTTTAAGTTTATAAATTTCAGGTTTCACCTATTCACCCCCGCTCTAGGTGAATTTAAATTTGTGACACTGGACACAGACAGAGGGTCCGTCCTTAGGCGCGGATTGTCCGCGATTAGATCAAACAATCAGGCGAATTAAGCTTCTATCTCCACTCGTGTTTATCCCTCTAAACCCGTAGGAGTTGTTGGAGGACGCCTAGGAATGGGTACAGACTTCCTCTCTTATATATTTGAATGGGTACGGCCGATTGAACAATCAACAATCTAATGAAATCAATATATCTTCTGTTCCTTTGCTTTTTGCCCTAGCAGTAGATAGTAACATAGCCTTCTCCATCTCAATTTTCACCTCTTCGACTCTATGTTGTCTAGAGGCGTCTTGGGTGGGCTGTCGATCCCAAAATAAAGCCTAGGATCTCTCCTCCCTGATGGGGTTCCTCCAAGGGAGTCAGATTCGGGTGCTGTTGGTGAACGCCGCCGTCTTTGTGCACACGCGAACCATCCGGCCACAAGGCGCAGACTGTCCGGCTTGACGTAGAGAAGACTCTGCTCCTGCCATAGGTCGCGGACCGTCCGCACTACTGCAGAGGGCACTGCCGTCGGTACACCTCGTAGTGATTCGCGCCTAGATCGGTGTCAATACACTTTTTGGTGACTCCACTGGGGACAAAGCATGAGGATTTATCAGATCGACCCTCAATGGTTGGTTCTGGGGATCACTCCAATGTCTCTCCCAGCAACATCAGCAAGCCGACTATGGACCTAAAGATCAGCAGGAATTTGAGGAGCAAAAAGAGCAACTAATCAAGGAGGTCTATGCCAAGTTCTAGGTGGACAGGAATCACATGGTCGTCTGATAACAGATGATTGATCTGGCTTCACTCGATGTGCTGCAGCTACCCCAAGGTATGCAAAACAAACAAAATCCAAGCTCTTAGATCTTACATAGATGAACAACGAGAACAAATTTTAGATAACGGTATCACAAAGTACTGGCTTTCACAACTATTCCAGCCAACAGAAATGAGCAACTAAAAACAACCAAAGAGACAACACAGGGTGCAAAAAGGCGGAGATTGGTAAAAAAATTAAGACGATGCAATCAGATAACAAAAACGCCACCTAGAGGATGTGAAGATTTGCATGACTATCATCTGAAAGGGAAATGTGCCCTTGGGCCATTTCTATAAGTATTTTGGTGATTAGATGTCCAACACATATTAATTAAGTTCTTATGTGCTAAATGAGTGAGAAGTGCAAATCAAAGAACAAGGTATGTTTCTAGACTTAGTGAATTGTTTTTGAATACTAACATGTTTATCTAAGTGCTAGAAAATTGCCAAAAAAAGAAGAAAGACGTTGGAAAAGAGTTGGCTGTGTACAGCCAAAACCAGCTCGGGCCTGGCACACCGGTCTGTCCGGTGGTGCACCGGACAGTGTCCGGTGCCCCAGGCTGCTCAACGGTGAACCGGCTACTCTCGGGAAAAGAAAAAGGCGACGTGGCTATAATTCACCAGACTGTCTAGTGGTGCACTGGACTATCCGGTGAGTCAACAGCTCCAGCGGCCAACGGTCGTCCGCGCTATCAACGCGCGACACGTGGTCCGCGTCAACGGTCGGTTGGGCACACTGGACTGTCTGGTGTGCACCGGACAATGTTCGGTGCGCCAACCGGTCTCGAGGCCCAATGGTCGGCTGCACCCGATATGGAAGGAGATCGCGCACCGGACTGCTACAGTGGTTGTCCGGTGGTGCACCAGACTATCCGGTGCACCACTCGATAGAAGGCAAGAATTGCCTACCAAATTGATCTCCAATGGCTTCTAGCTGCCTTGGGGCTATAAAAGGGACCCCTTGGCGCCTGGAGCAGAACACCAAGCTTGCAAGAAACATCCTAAGACGCCTAGACTCTGCAATCACGCCATCGGATCGTCGTTCTTTAGATTTGAGCACTGTTTGAGTTGTAAACTCCATGCGCCGCGTTCATGTGCTCACTTCTTCACTTGTGTGCATGTGTTTGCTGCGATTCGAGTCTTGTGTGCGTTGCTCTCCCTCCCTTACTCTTGTGCTTCATCGTGATCTATATTGTAAGGGGGAGAGGCTCCAACTTGTGGAGATTCCTCGCAAACAGGAAAAGATCTCAAAAGAAAAAGACCATGGTATTCAAGTCGATCATTGGATAACTTGAAAGGGGTTGAGTGCAACCCTCATCCATTGGGACGCCACAACATGGAAGTAGGCAAGTGTTACTTGGCCGAACCACGGGATAAAAATCGCGTGTCTCTTGTGTTTCTCTTCTCTGTGATTGCTTGTGTTCGCAAGAGCTCGCTTCATAAACTTGATTAACTCGCACTAACATCTTTATAATCAAGTTTGTGGCTATTTAGTGTTGATTTTACAGGATCACCTATTCACCCCCCCTCTAGGTGCTCTCAATTGGTATCAAAGCCGTACTCTTCATTTAAGGGACTAACCGCCTAAAGAGATGGATACTAAGGATAAGGGGATGGTGGTCAACGACAAGGAGAAGGAATCCCTCTTCAACGAGCCAAGAGACGACAAGCCCACTGACTCAGGCTCAAGTCACAAGAAGAGGGTCGGGAAGAAGAAGAGACGCATCAAGAAGATCATCTACTACGACAGTGATGCCTCATCTTCTTCACCAAGGGACGACGACGATGACGACGACGGCTCCTCGTCCAAGAAAAAGACGGTTAATCAAAACTACTCCTTTGATTATTCTCGTGTTCCGTATAACTCAAATGCCCATTTACTTTCCATTCCTCTTGGAAAACCCTCAGACTTTGATGGAGAGGATTACTCATTTTGGAGCCATAAAATGCATAGTCATTTATTTTCTCTCCATCCTAGCATTTGGGAAATTGTGGAAAATGGGATGCATTTTGATAGTACAGATAATCCTGTTGTTATAAATGAACAAATTCATAAAAATGCCCAAGCTCCTACTGTCTTGCTAGTGTCACTTTGCAGGGATGAGTACCCTCAATGGCTTGGACAATGCAAAGCAAATCTGGGATACCCTCAAGATATCACATGAGGGTAACGATGCCACCATGATCACCAAGATGGAACTGGTGGAAGGCGAGCTAGGGAGGTTCGTGATGATCAGGGGAGAGGAGTCAACACAGACCTACAATAGGCTCAAAACCTTGGTCAAAAAAATCCGAAGCCATGTAAGCACAAGATGGACGGATCATGACGTCGTACGACTCATGCTCAGGTCATTTACAGTAATTGACCCTCATCTTGTGAACCTTATTCGTGAAAACCCCAGGTATACCAAGATGACGCCTGAAGAAATCCTCGGAAAATTTGTGAGCGGGCGCATGATGGTGAAGGAGGCGCGATACGTGGATGATGTGCTAAATGGTCCACTGCCCATCTACGAGCCGCAGCCCGTCGCTCTCAAAGCAACTAGCAGCAATGAGGCACTACCAAGCAAGGTAGCACAAGTGGAGGTTGCTGGGCTCAATGAAGATGAAATGGCGCTTATCATCAAGCGCTTCAAGACCGCGCTAAAAGGACGCAAAGAGTACCCCAACAAGAATAAAACAAGGGGAAAGCGCTCCTGCTTCAAATGCGGTAAGACTGGTCATTTCATAGCTCAATGCCCCGATAATGATAATGACCAGGAACAAGAAAGGCATGGGAAGAAAGAGAAGAAGAAGAGTTACAGGAAGGCGAAGGGCGAGGCGCGTCTTGGAAAGGAATGGGATTCCGACTGCTCTTTATCCGACTCCGACGATGAAGGATTGGCTGCCTCGGCCTTTGACAAATCTTCGCACTTTCCCAACGAACGCCATACTTGCCTTATGGCTAAGGAGAAAAAGGTACGTACTCAGGACTCTCCCAAGTATACTTCTTCTAGTGATGAAGAGTCATCTGATGATGAAGTAGATTATACTGATTTATTTAAAGGATTAGATAGAAATAAAGTAGACAAAATAAATGAACTAATTGATGCCCTTAATGAAAAGGATAGATTGCTAGAGAAGCAAGAATATATCTTGTATGAGGGACATGATAAATTTGCTAGTGTTCAAAAATCTCTTGCTCTAGAAATTAAAAGAAATGAAATGCTATCCTCTGAGTTGTCTGCTTGTCATGAATCTGTCTCTAGTCTAAAGGAGTTAAATGCTAAACTACAGAAAGCAAATGCAACTAGTTCATGTGTAGAACATGTAGTTATTTGCAACAGGTGTAAAGATGTTAATTTTGATGAACATGCTATCACTATTGCTAAATTAAACAATGAGGTTGCAAGTCTTAATGCTCAACTTAAGACTTGCAAAGATGATTTTGAGAAATTAAAATTTTCTAGGGATGCCTACACCATTGGTAGACACCCCTCAATTAAGGATGGACTTGGTTTTCGAAAGGAAACCAAGAACTTAACAAGCCAAAAGAATTCCGCTCTCAACAAGGAGAAAGGGAAAGCCCATATGGCAAGTAGTTCTCAAAAGAACCATGCCTATATGTATGATAGGAAATTTACTAGGCATGCTCATAATGGTAGATGCTATGATCATGCTGTTTTACCTATTTATCATACTTCTCATGCTATGGTTGCTTCTAGCTCTACTTATGCTTATGGTAGAAATAGGCCTAGGTGTAATCATGTTGTGCCTCATGCGCTTAGGAGGAATTGTAATAGTCCTACTACTGTCTATCATGCTTGTAATGCTTCTTTTGTACTTTCATGCAAAAATGCAAAAGTAGTTGCTAGGAAGTTGGGATCCAAATGCAAGGGAGACAAAACATGCATTTGGGTTCCAAAAGCTATTGTGACTAACCTTGTAGGACCCAACAAGAGTTGGGTACCTAAAACCCAAGCTTAATTGCCTTGCAGGTTTTTGCATCCGGAGGCTCAAGCTAGATTATCGACAGCGGATGCACGAACCACATGACGGGGGAGAAGAAGATGTTCACCTCCTACCGCAAAACAAGGATTCCCAGGATTCGATCATCTTAGGAGATGGGAACCAAGGCAAGGTCAAAGGATTGGGAAAGATAGCCATCACATCCGAGCATTCTATCTTTAATGTGTTTTTAGTTGAATCGCTCGGGTATAATTTGTTATCTGTGAGTCAATTATGTAACATGGGTTATAATTGTTTATTCACAAATGTAGATGTATCTGTCTTTAGAAGGAGTGATGGTTCATTAGCTTTTAAGGGTGTATTAGACGACAAGCTCTATTTAGTTGACTTTTTGAAAGAGAATGCCTATCTAGATGCATGCTTAATCGCTAAGACGAATATGGGCTGGTTGTGGCATCGCCGTCTAGCACATGTTGGGATGAAGAACCTTCATAAGCTTCTAAAGGGAGATCACGTGTTAGGACTAACCGATGTTTGTTTTGAAAAAGACAGACCTTGTGCAGCATGTCAGGCAGGGAAACAGGTGGGAAGCACTCATCACAGCAAGAATGTGATGACGACATCAAGACCACTGGTGCTTCTTCACATAGATCTCTTTGGACCCGTTGCCTACCTCAGCATCGGGGGAAGTAAGTATGGTCTTGTAATTGTTGATGATTTTTCGCACTTCATTTGGGTATTCTTTTTATAGGATAAGTCAGAAACCCAAGGGACTCTAAAGCGCTTCTTAAGGAGAGCTCAAAATGAATTTGAGCTAAAGGTGAAGAAGATAAGAAGCGACAATGGGTCCGAGTTCAAAAATCTACAAGTTGAAGAGTTTCTTGAGGAGGAAGGCATCAAGCACGAGTTCTCCGCTCCCTACACACCACAACAAAATGGTGTGGTAGAGAGGAAGAACAGGACGCTAATCGACATGGCAAGAACGATACTTGCAGAGTTCAAGACGCCTGAGCGGTTTTGGTCGGAAGCTGTGAACACTGCTTGCCACGCCATAAACCGGCTCTATCTGCATCGTCTCCTCAAGAAGACCTCCTACGAACTCCTTACTGGTAACAAACCCAATGTCTCTTATTTTCATGTATCTGGAAGCAAATGCTACATTCCGGTGAAGAAAGGTAGACATTCGAAATTTGCTCCCAAGGCAGTAGAAGGGTTTTTACTAGGATATGACTCAAATACAAAGGCGTATAGGGTGTTCAACAAATCATCGGGATTAGTTGAAGTCTCTAGCGACATTGTATTTGATGAGACTAATAGCTCTCCAAGAGAGCAAGTTGATCTTGATGATATAGATGAAGAAGAAGTTCCGACGGCCGCAATGCGCACGATGGCGATAGGTGATGTGCGAGCACAGGAACTACAGGAACAAGATCAACCATCTTCCTCGACAATGGTGCAACCCCCAACTCAAGACGATGAACAGGTACCTCAAGAAGAAGGGCAGGATCAAGGGGGAGCACAAGAAGAACAGGTTATGGAGGAAGAAGCACCATGGGTCCCTCCAACTCAAGTCCGAGCAACGATCCAAAGACATCACCTCATCGATCAGATTCTGGGTGACATCGGCAAGGGAGTAACTACTCGCTCACGATTAGCTAATTTTTGTGAGCATTACTCGTTTGTCTCTTCTATTGAGCCTTTCAGGGTAGAAGAAGCCTTGCAGGATCCAGACTGGGTGTTGGCCATGCAAGAAGAGCTCAACAACTTCAAAAGGAATGAAGTCTGGAGCCTGGTGCCATGTCCAAAGCAAAACGTTATGGGAACCAAGTGGGTGTTCCGCAATAAGCAAGACGAGCACGGAGTGGTGAAAAGAAACAAGGCTCAACTTATGGCAAAAGGTTATGCCCAAGTTGCAGGTTTGGATTTTGAGGAAACTTTTGCTCCTGTAGCTAGGCTAGAGTCAATTCAGATATTATTAGCCTATGCTGCTCACCACTCCTTTAGGTTGTTCCAAATGGACGTAAAGAGCGCTTTCCTCAATGGGCCAATCAAGGAGGAGGTATACGTGGAACAACCCCCTGGCTTTGAGGATGATACGTATCCCGACCATGTATATAAGCTCTCTAAGGCGCTCTATGGACTTATGCAAGCCCCAAGAGCATGGTATGAATGCCTTAGAGATTTCTTAATTACTAATCCCACTCTTTTTACAAAGACTTGTGATGGTGACCTTTTTGTTTGCCAAATTTATGTCGATGACATAATATTTGGTTCTACTAACCAAAAGTCTTGTGAGGAGTTTAGTAGGGTGATGATGCAAAAGTTAGAGATGTCAATGATGGGCGAGATGACCTACTTCCTTGGATTCCAAGTGAAGCAACTCAAGGACGGCACCTTCATCTCCCAAACGAAGTATGCCCAAGATCTTCTCAAGAGGTTTGGAACAAAGGATGCTAAGCCCGCGAAGACACCAATGGGGACTTAAGGACATCTTGACCTCAACAAAGGAGGTAAGTCCGTTTATCAAAAGGCATACCGGTCTATGATAGGTTCACTACTTTATCTTTGTGCTAGTAGACCGGACATTATGCTTAGTGTATGCATGTGTGCTAGATTTCAATCCGACCCCAAGGAATGTCACCTTGTGGCCGTTAAGCGAATTCTTAGGTATTTAGTTTCTATGCCTTACTTCGGGATCTGTATCCAAAGGGGTCTACCTTTGACTTGATTGGATACTCATACTACGACTATGTCGGGTGCAAGGTTGATAGGAAGAGCACATCAGGGGCGTGCCAATTTCTAGGAAGGTCCCTGGTGTCCTGGAGTTCCAAGAAACAAACATCTGTTGCCCTATCCACCGCTGAGGCCGAGTACGTTGCCGCAGGACAGTGTTGCGCGCAACTGCTTTAGATGAGGCAAACCCTCTGGGACTTCGGCTACAATCTGAGCAAAGTCCCACTCCTATGTGACAATGAGAGTGCAATCCGCTTGGCGGATAATCCTGTTGAACACAGCCGTACTAAGCATATAGACATCCGACATCACTTCCTGAGAGACCACCAGCAAAAGGGAGATATCGATGTGTACCACATTAGCACCGAGAACCAGCTAGCCGATATCTTCACCAAGCCTTTGGATGAGAAAACATTTTGCAGGTTGCGTAGTGAGCTAAATGTCTTAGATTCGCGTAACTTGGATTGATCTATAGCATACATGTGTTCTATGCCTTTGATCATGTTACTTTGAGCATTCAAAATCATTTATTGCTTATTTGTGGTGCTCAAGTTGTACAAGTCATCCCCGGACCTCACAAGTCCGTATGCAAATAATGCACATGTTTAGGGGGAGATGAGCTACAACTTGACTCCTTTGAGACTAACTTGCTTGCTTAAGTACACTTGAAGTAGCCTCGAAGGACCATTGAAAGGGAAAATGAACTTGGACGACAAAAAGACTTCCACTGCACTCCGGTATTAGTGTATTTAATTCCAAGTTCATACTAATGTTCTCGTTGCCTTTATGCTCTTATTTGACATTTTGGTGAGGCAATGGGGTAAAAGGTCCAAAAATGATCCCGTTTTGGTGCTTAATGCCAAAGGGGGAGAAAATAAGGCCAAAGCAAATGGATCAGCCAACCACTTGTGACTTTTGAAAATAGAAAAGTTAGAATTTGTTTTTTGTCAAAATACTCTTATTGCAAAATTTAGTCTCTCATGGGGGAGAATTTTGATTATGGGAAAAAGGGAGAGTTTTTTTGGCACTTGATCAATTTTACACTTGGAATATCTCTCGATTTGCCCAAACAAGTGTGTTTGACTTAGAGATAGGAAAAAGAATTTGATTTGCAAAAACAAACCAAGTGCTGGCAAAGAGTGATCCAAATATGCCAAATATTAAGTAAAAAAAAATTTGGTCTTCATTTGCATTGATGTTGCACTTTTTTATTCCTTTTTGATGTGTTGGCATAAATCACCAAAAAGGGGGAGATTGAAAGGGAAATGTGCCCTTGGGCCATTTCTATAAGTATTTTGGTGATTAGATGTTCAACACATATTAATTAAGTTCTTATGTGCTAAATGAGTGAGAAGTGCAAATCAAAGAACAAGGTATGTTTCTAGACTTAGTGAATTGTTTTTGAATACTAACATGTTTATCTAAGTGCTAGAAACAGTGCCAAGAAAAGAAGAAAGATGTTGGAAAAGAGTTGGCTGTGTACAGCCAAAACCAACTCGGGCCTGGCACACCGGACTGTCCGGTGGTGCACCGGACAGTGTCTGGTGCCCCAGACTGCTCAACGGTGAACCGGTTGCTCTCAGGAAAAGAAAAAGGCGACGTGGCTATAATTCACCGGACTGTCTGGTGGTGCACTGGACTATCCGGTGAGTCAACAGCTCCAGCGGCCAACGGTCGTCCGCGCTATCAACGTGCGACATGTGGTCCGCGCCAATGATCGGTTGGGCACACCGGACTGTCCGGTGTGCACCGGACAGTGTCCGGTGCGCCAACCGGTCCTGAGGCCCAACGGTCGGATGCGCCCGATATGGAAGGAGATCGCGCACCGGACTGTCCGGTGCACCACTCGACAGAAGGCAAGAATTGCCTACCAAATTGATCTCCAACGGCTTCTAGCTACCTTGGGGCTATAAAAGGGACCCCTTGGCGCATGGAGTAGAACACCAAGCTTGCAAGAAACATCCTAAGATGCCTAGACTCTGCAATCACGCCATCGGATCATCATTCTTTAGATTTGAGCACTATTTGAGTTGTAAACTCCCTGCACCTTGTTCGTGTGCTCACTTCTTCACTTATGTGCGTGTGTTTGCTGCGATTCGAGTCTTGTGTGTGTTGCTCTCCCTCCCTTACTGTTGTGCTTCTTCGTGATCTATATTGTAAGGGCAAGAGGCTCCAACTTGTGGAGATTCCTCGCAAACGGGAAAAGATCTCAAAAGGAAAAGACCGTGGTATTCAAGTCGATCATTGGATCACTTGAAAGGGGTTGAGTGCAACCCTCGTCCATTGGGACGCCACAACGTGGAAGTAGGCAAGTGTTACTTGGCCGAACCACGAAATAAAAATCGCGTGTCTCTTGTGTTGCTCTTCTCTGTGATTGCTTGTGTTCGCAAGAGCTCGCTTCATAAACTTGATTAACTCGCACTAACATATTTATAATCAAGTTTGTGGTTATTTAGGGTTGATTTTATAGGATCACCTATTCACCCCCCCCCCTCTAGGTGCTCTCATCATCTCCTTGGTTCGACAGGCGTTCATCAAGGTTTCTTTGTCCTCGTCACGCCTCCGCAACTACGCCCAGAACTGGCACCTATGCGTCCTCCTGTAAAGAACCTTCAGATAAGTTTTAGGCAAACATTTTCCAAAGACTATATCATTTCTACTAAGCCATATCACCTAGCATAACGCAGCAGCCCCTACCATGAGCACTGATTTGGCTCTGCTATTGAGTCCATGTAACCACACACTGTACATATGATTTATACTCTTCTAGGCTGCCACGCCAAAAGAAATATGGACCCCTCTTCATATGAACTTAGCAAAATGACAATCAAAGAATAAATGACAGTCAAAGAATAAATGTTGAATCTAACACATGGTACAGAAAAATAGGAAAGCAGGATGACGAACTGGTCAAAACTAATATGACACTTAGTGGCGTTGGAAGCGACAGTTCGATCAAGGCTAAGGGAGTCACATCCATTGAATTAACCATCAATACAAAGACCCTCGATGTTGCTTTCTTCGTTGTCGGCATAGAAGGAAATTATAGTCCGATCTTAGGTAAAGATTGGATCCATGTGAATCCATGTATACATTCAACTTTACATCAAATGCTATTCCAATGGGTGGGCGATGATGTAGAAAAGGAACATGCTGATGCATCGGCTTGCATTCCTATAGCTGATGCCCCTATACTTTGAACCTATGAGACTGCCACATGTCTCAGAGGAGTTGATTTTTTTGATTATCAGTTCATAAGCATAGACAGAAGAGGGTTCATCCCTGTAATGCTAGAGCCAATGGAGAATCAGCTAAATCATAAATAAGGTTAAAATGATAGACACACCCATAGCTAAGGAATCCTAGGACGCGGACGGTTCGGCCCCTAAGGCTGGATGGTCCGAGGTACAACAGAGAGCGTTGCAGAGCGAATTCCCTACCACGGATGGTCTGGTCCTTTAGGCGTGACAATCCGGTGGCTACCAGAGAGGGCCGCAGAGAGAGTCCACTATCACAGAGAGGTTGGACAATTCACAGATGCGCAGAGAACCTCAAACTCTGTTGAGGTAGACATAATAGAGGAGTTTAGAGATCTCGACAAATTAGGACAAGGGTTTACATTGGCCGGTCCTTTGAAGGAGATTGACATAGGAGATAGTAAAACCCTAAGACCGACTTTTATAAACAAGACCCTAGAAGCCGATCCTAGGGATGAAATGATTGGCTTATTAAAAGATTACATTGATTGCTTTGCTTGGAGCTACACTGAGATGCCAGGATTAAGCCGGGAGCTAGTGGAGCATCGATTACCTATTAAGCCTGGTTTCAGGCCCTACAAGCAAAGAACAAGGTCGTTTCGTCTAGACATACTCCCTAGCATCAAGGACAAAATTGACCATCTCTTGGGAGCTAACTTTATTAGGCCTTGCAGATAAGTGGAGTGGGTCTCTAATATTGTGCCGGTGTCGCCGCCCGAAACCCACCGACGAGAGACGACAAGCGACACGAGCCAGGAGGCTCCCGGGACTACTGGTGGGCCCCGGTTCCTCGGTCAATGGTCCAGATCCTGGTGTACCACCGGGCTTCAAGGTTCGTCTGGCATGCCACGTAACATATACCCGATCAGGAAGGTGTCGACATGCTCCAAAAAGGTTCCATGTGTACACAAACATGTGCAAACATCAGTCCGAGCCGTGTACGACTCCCGGGTTGTATCGACTATAAAGAGTTGATCGCTCTCCCTGGGCTCGCATTGGATCCATGCCTCGGTGGCACATGGAGCCAATGTCCCTCAAAACCATGCTCCGTCCGCACTAAGTGGACTCAATCCACTACAGCTAATGCTTCATCGCACAACCGGAACATCCTACACGTAGTTAGGCCTAGTGATCGTGGTGGACGCCTGAACGCTAGTTAGATTCAGTGGCCTAAGAACCAACACGAGCCGACTCCTGGAACAATCCCTACCTCAAACTGATGCCAGCCACCCGACACGTCACCGGAATGTTCAACTACCATGCAAGGCCTAGACAAGCGAATATTAGACAGATCTTTGATAAACCAAAGACTAGCCATGATGGATCGAATCCGCCATGTGGAGACGTAACGAGACACCGCCCTCACGCTCGGGGACCTCACACGAAGGCGGCAAAGCACTCACAATCGGCAAATAATATGCGCACATAACGATCTTATTGATGCATTTTCCTAGATATTATGATAACTAGCACATCTCGCCATAATAACTCTTCAGTACGAGAAAGCATCAAGATTTAACAAATAATAATAGCACCACCCTGACCGCAGGGCATGATCAGGGCGGTGTGGCACTTACCCGTGGGGAATCCTGAAATAGGGGTGGCAATGCGCCAAAGCTTGCGATCACAACCTGTGAAGATTTGCAATTACCCTAGTAACTATTTACATATACATATTTATAGTCTTAGGGACTCTCTAACCCTAGCATATCTGACATGCTCTATCTTCCTACTCTGAAGCTAACTTATCATCACACAATTTGTGGATGCTTATCTTGGGACACTCCCGCGCGGGGACACGTCCTTCTGCTCCTTTAGGCCGCTCTTCGCGGCCCATCCTACGTTGTGGCCTATCTCGGGCCTGACTGAAATCCGGTGATAACACATGCCCCCTGGTTTTAGCAATGATAATTCCGAAACCACCATTTTCTTCCCATTTTATTTTCCATCGTTTCATTTTTTTCTTCTCTTGTTCAGTCATGTGCCGCGCCTCTTTAATGCAACAAGACATACCTGTTCGAATCCTTGGAAACTGGCGTTGTGACGTCTCTCACCCTGCTCAAGCCCTTTCTTTGGGCGTCGCCAGCCTTGGGGGCTGACATGTGGGCCTGGTAGGCGCCCTGGCCCACGTGCAGTGGTAATGCGCATGGTAGTCGATCGTCATGAAATTGGCCCCTTAACCTTGCTTTGATGACTCGGGTCCTCCGTCTTTCTTCCCCCCCGATCCTTGTTCTGCAATGCACCATGCTAATCTTGCGAGTAATGGCCCCCACCTATTTTTCCTCCTCGCCATTCTCCTTCCCCTACTTCGAGCACGACTCCGACCGAGAGCTGACTCTGTAGTGGAACCCCACCGTCGCTTATGAGAAGGAGGCTTCTTCGCATGGGATGCGGAGGAGTGGGACTTCGCAATGGAGTCCGAGGATGACGCCTACCTCACCAATGGTGAGGACCTCGAGCTCCTCCTTGGTGACGACTGGGAGAAAAGTGAAGACGATCTCTTCCTCTGGGATGGAGCCAACGAGTCTTTGGAGGGCGAGGAGTATGACGTGTCCTCCGAGAAGGAGCCACCAGAAGAGCCCCTCTTCATCTGATTCTCCAACGACGATGACGACGATAACAACGACGATGATGATAGCAAGGGGACCGGCGATGCCATCGACTCCAGTGTGGTGGCGGGGAGGATGCCGCCGACGAAAACGGAGATGACACCGGTAGCAGTGATGATGTCCTTGAAGCTATTGTGTCTCCTCCCTCGAAGCACCGCAAGGTCGAGGAGCAGGTAGAACCTCCTTGCAGTAGCAGTAGTGCTTTTGGAACAATAATACTTTTGGTGATGTTCTCCTACCTCGGCCAATGGATCGGCCATGTAAAGAAAACAATCGTATTTAACATCTTTAATTATTGTTTTCTTGGATAATTCAATTCTCGTGTGCTTCTCAATTCCCTCCTTCATTGCTGGTCAGTATAGATGTGATAGCTCCTTTAGATTTGCTTTATTATGGTGCTCAAGTTGTAGAATGTCTTCCCTAAACCTCACAAGTCCTTGTGCATTAATGCATATGTTGAGGGGGAGGATATGCTACAACTTGACCCTTTGAGACTAATAGTTTGTTTGAGTTAAGTTGTTGTAGTTTCAAAGGAGCATTGATAAGGAAAAGGTGAATTTGGACAAAGGAAGGCGCTTCCACTTCTTAAATGGGTATCATTGTACTTGGTTTCAAATTCATCGGGTTCTTCATTGCCTTTGATTTTAATTTGTTTTTTTGTGAGGCAATGGGGTTACGACACTAGTTTCTCCGTTTTGGTGCTTAATGCCAAAGGTTGAGAAATTAAAGGCCAAAGTAACTAGATCAACCACCACTTCGGATTTTTAAATGTCTTGAGCTTTTGAACTTGTACTTTTGATAAAAACCCCCTTGATAGCAAAGAGGCGCCCTCTTATTAAACAAATTGCTCTCATGTGTGGAAAATGTTATCTTATGAGGAAATGGGAGTTTGATCAAAACAAGTGTTTTAAAGTTGATTTGTTTTGAAAAACCAAGAGTTTTTAACTTAGAAGTTAGAAAAATGGCTTTGATTGCAAAATCCAAAACAAGTGGTGGCTAAAGGATCCAAATATGCCAAATCATTTGAATACTCCTTTAGTTTGAGTTTGAACTTCAATTTGACTTTTCTAACTCATATTGGTTATAGTTAGTCAAATTTGAGTTGCTTTAGGTGTGTTGACATAAATCACTGAAAAGGAGGAGATTGAAAGGGAAATGTGTCGTTGGGCCATTTCTACCTATTTCGGTGATTAAGTGCTCAACACACCATCTTGAACTATAACTATCTTCATATGAGTATGAGCGCATGTTTACTTAAAGGCAAGTTGAAGAGATCAAGTCCAAATGACCTAATCTGGAGGGCCAAAAGTGCAACATTGGGTAGAATAACATAAACACGAGGTTTTAAGTGTTTGAATAAGTTGCACATACCCTACTCTATGTTTCTAGCACTTTGCTTTGGCTACTAACTCATTTCTGCAAGAAAAGTACATTTTGGACTTGAAACGAGTCATATTGAAAACCCTGGTGAAACTAAAGCAAAGAGGTATGTTTTCTACATAGTCAATTAGGTGCTAATTATGTTTGTCAAAGTCATAGGGAAGCTTCCAAAGGTACCCAAAAAAAGTTTGGAGAAGATTGGCTCAAAATAGCCAAAGTTGGCCTGGTCTGGGTTGCACCGGGCCGGGTCTGTGCAACCTAGCTGAACTGTTCCCTCTCGAGATTTTATTTAAAAATCATTGGACCGTGAACAGTACTCGGTACGGTGTGCAACCGGACTTTCTCTAGCCGCTCACCCCAATGGCGCGTGGATGACCAACGACTATGTGACGCCACCGGTCGGTACGGTGTCACACTGGACCAATCTGATGGCACACCGGACCGGTCAGTTGCCCGTTAGCTATGGGAGGTGGCAACAACTCCTAGACCCCTTGAGGGTATAACAGGACCCCCTAGGCGCCTCCAACCAGTACCCGAGCACCTCAAGAGCACACTGAAAGTCGCCTAGAGGGGGTGAATAGGCGAAACCTGAAAATTATAAACTTTGAACACGCACTTCAACCAGGGATAGGGTTAGAAATAAATAATAGTGAGTTCGGAGTGCGGAAGATAGTCCCTCTTGCTATGAGTTTGCTCAATCAATGCGGATAACTTTGAGAGCAAACTCAAAACTTTAGAGAACTTAAGAGAGAGAGGTGAGGGAAGAAAAAAATTGAGTGATGAAGATCAACACAAGTGAACATGGTGATTTGTTTGTTGAGGTTCGATCCAATGAACCTACTCCCCGTTCAGGAGGGCACAAAGGCTAGCTCTATTCCAACCCTTTCCCTCTCTCAATCGGTCACTTAGACCGGTCGAGTGCTTCTTCTTTATCACATGGGTCACTAAGACCTCGCAAGGATCACCACACAATTAGGTGTCTCTTGCTTGCTTTACAAAACACTTGAGAAGTTTAGAATGAGAAAAAGAAAGCAACCAAGCAACAAGAGCAACAAAACAAACACAAATCACCCTCTCTCAAGTCACTAAGCACTTGATTTGATTTTAGAGCTTGGAGAGGAGTTGATGCTTTGATTGTGTCTTTGGAGTCTATTCTTTTGCTCTAGTATTGAATGGAGAAGTTGCAATGCTTGGATGGCTTGAATGGTGGTGGTTGGGGGTATTTATAGCCCCAACCACTATTCCAGTCGTTTTTGTCGATGGGCACATCGGACAGTCCGCTGGTGCACCGAACACTGCACTGTTCATTGTCCGGTGAGTGCTACGTCAGTCGACCGTTGGGGTTTGGAGTTGTTGACTGTTGAAGTCTTCTATCTTCTAGCGGCACCGGACAGTCCGGTGGCACACTGGACAGTCCGATGCGTTCTGACTTCTGTGATGCAGTCTGCCTGTAGTCAGCGCAGTCGGCCATTGGGTGAAGTTGACCGTCGCTCCGTTGTCTCACCGGACAGTCTGGTGGTGCACCGGACAGTCCGATGAGTTTTAGTGGACGAGCTCTGAGAAAACTCGAGAGCGGCCAATTCGCGAGGGGCTTCAGCCTGGGTACCGGACAGTGTTCGGTGCGCCACTTGCTGCACCAGATCTTGTATGCTCCAAACTTTATAGATTTCCCTCATGTCATTTTCTTTGTATGTTTATGTGAACTTTTATGCACCTGATAAACACATCCACTTGGCAACTAGTTAGTCCATATGGTTTGTGATGGTCGTCAAACACCAAATCGATTATAGGAAATGTTGGGTCCATTTCCCTTTCAATCTCCCCTTTTTTGGTGATTGATGCCAACACAAACCAAAGCAAATACCAAGTGTAGAAATGTAACTACTTTGCAATTTGTCAGATGTGCATAAGTTACTTTGAAATGAAAGCAGTTTTAAAACATATATGGTTGTTTTGATATAGTTTAACATTTTGGACCACATTTGCACCACTTAGTTTTGTTTTTGCAAATCTTTTGGAGAAGTCTTTTCAAATTCTTTTGCAAATAACCAATGGTATAATAATATGACTTCTAAAAGCATTTTCAAGTTTTTGAAAATTTCCCCTGTTTCAAATGCTTTTCCTTTGGCTAAATAAAATCTACCTCTGAAGAAATTCTCCCCTTAGCTGTCAAGAGGGTTTTTGCAAACTTTTTGAATAATCTCTCCCCCTAGCTGTCAAGAGGGTTTTTTGCAAACTTTTTGAATAATATCTCCCCCTTTTTGAAAAAAGCTTTTAGAAAACAGGGTTGTGGTGCAGTCCTTTTGCTTTGGACCTTTTTTAGAGGTTGAAGAGGATTTGATGCTTTGATTGTGTCTTTGGAGTCTATTCTTTTGCTCTAGTATTGAATGGAGAAGTTGTAATGCTTGGATGGCTTGAATGGTGTTGGTTGGGGGTATTTATAGCCCCAACCACTATTCCAGTCGTTGCTGTCGATGGGCACACCGGACAGTCCGCTGGTGCACCGGACACTGCACTGTTCACTGTCCGGTGAGTGCCACGTCAGCCGACCGTTGGGGTTTGGAGTTGTTGATCGTTGAAGTCTTCTGTCTTCTTGTGGCACCGGACAGTCCGGTGGCACACCCACTGGACTGTCTGGTGCGTTCTGACTTTGTAGACTGACTTCTGACTTTTGCGCTTTAGACTGCATGTACTCAGCGCAGTCGATCGTTAGGCGAAGTTGACCGTTGCTCCGTTGTCTCACCGGACAGTTCGGTGGTGCACCAGACAGTCTGATGAATTTTAGTAGACGAGCTCTGAGAAAACCCGAGAGCGACCAGTTCGCGAGGTGCTTCAGCCTGGGCACCGGACAGTGCCTGGTGCGCCACTAGCTGCACCAGACCTTGTATGCTCCAAACTTTATAGATTTCCCTTAATTCATTTTCTTTGTATGTTTATGTGAACTTTTATGCACCTGATAAAACATCCACTTGGCAAACTAGTTAGTCCATATGGTTTGTGATGGTCATCAAACACCAAATCGATTATAGGAAAGTTGGGTTCATTTCCCTTTCAATCTCCCCCTTTTTTGGTGATTGATGGCAACACAAACCAAAGAAATACCAAGTGTATAAATGTAACTAGTTTGCAATTTGTCAGATGTGCATAAGTTACTTTGAAATGAAAGCAGTTTTAAAACATATATGGTTGCTTTGATCTAGTTTAACAATCTGGACCACATTTGCACCACTTAGTTTTGTTTTTGCAAATCCTTTGGAGAAGTCTTTTCAAATTATTTGGCAAATAGCCAATGGTATAAGAATATGATTTCTAAAAGCATTTTTCAAGTTTTTGAAAATTCTTCCCCTGTTTCAAATGCTTTTCCTTTGGCTAAATAAAAGCTCTCCCTGAAGAAATTCTCGTCTTAGCTGTCAAGAGGGTTTTTGCAAACTTTTTGAATAATCTCTCCCCCTTTTTGAAAAGGTTTTAGAAAACAGGGTGGTGGTGTGGTCCTTTTGTTTTGGGCCAATTACTTTCTCCCCCTTTGGCATTAAGTGCCAAAAATGAAGAGAACTAGAGGTCGTAAATTTCTCCCCCTTTTGAAAAAGGATATAAATGATAGTTCATGAGTAGGGCAAAGGATAAATGATACTGATAGAGTCGTAGTGGAAGCCTTGCCTTTGCTCATTACTCCATTTCCCTTTCAATCTAAGATTGAGGATAGTAATACACTTGGAAGCATATTAGTCTTAGCTTCGGCACAAGGAGAATAAGAAATATGCATTTGTACCAAATGAAAGAGACATGATCAAGGTATATAAATGAGCTATGTGTGCAAGATTTCAATCAAAGTTTAGAGAATCTAGGATATTGAGTTCATTCCTAAGCTTGCTAAAAGTCTTTTCATCTAGGGGCTTGGTGAAGATATTGGCTAATTGGTTGTGAGTGCTAACATAAGCAATTTCGATATCCCCATTTTGTTGGTGATCTCTCAGAAAATGATATCGGATGTCTATGTGCTTAGTGTGGCTGTGTTCAACAGGATTATCCGCCATGCGGATTGCACCCTAATTATCACAAAGGAGAGGGACTTTGCTCAACTTGTAGCCATAGTCTCTAAGAGTTTGCCTCGTCTAGAATGTCCTACAGCAATATACTCGGCTTCGGCGATGGATAGAGCTACTGAGTTTTGTTTCTTTGAAGCCCAAGACACCAGGGATCTCCCCAGAAACTGACAAGTCCCTGATGTGCTCTTCCTATCAATTTTATATCTAGCATAATCGGCATCGGAATACCCAATTAGATCAAAGGAAGATCCCTTGGGGTACAATAGCCCAAACTTAGGAGTGTAAACTAAATATCTCATGATTCTTTTCACGGTCCTAAGGTGAACTTCTTTAGGATTTGCCTAGAACCTTGCACACATGCATACAGAAAGCATAATATTCGGTCGTGAAGCACATAAATAGAGTAAAGAACCTATCATCGATCAGTATACCTTTTGATCTACAGATTTACCTCCCATGTTGAGGTCGAGATGCCCATTTGTACCCATGGGAGTCTTGATGGGTTTGGCATTCTTTATTCCAAACTTCTTGAGTATATCTTGAATGTACTTAGTTTGGCAGATGAAGATGCCCTCTTGGAGTTGCTTGATTTGGAATCCAAGGAAATACTTCAACTCCCCCATCATTGACATCTCGAATTTCTGTATCATAATCCTACTAAACTCTTCACAAGATGACTTGTTAGTAGACCCAAATATAATATCATCAACATAAATTTGGCAAATAAACAAGTCTTTAGCAATTGTTTTAGTAAAGCGAGTAGGGTCAGCTTTTCCAACTTTGAAGCCATTAGTGATAAGAAAGTCTCTCAGGCATTCATACCATGCTCTTGGGGTTTGTTTGAGCCCATAAAGTGCCTTTGAGAGCTTATAAACATGTGCAGGATACTCACTATCTTCAAAGCCGGGAGGTTGCTCAACATATACCTCTTCCTTGATAGGGCCATTAAGGAAGGCACTCTTCAAGTCCATTTGATATAACTTAAATACATGGTAAGTAGCATAGGCAAGTAATATATGAATTGACTCAAGCCTAGCTATAAGTGCATAGGTTTCATCGAAATCCAAACCTTCGACTTGTGAATATCCCTTGGCAACAAGTCAGGCTTTGTTCCTAGTCACCACACCATGCCCATCTTGTTTGTTGCGGAATACCCACTTGGTACCTACAACATTTTGGATAGGACGTGGAACTAAATGCCATACCTCATTCCTCGTGAAGTTGTTGAGTTCCTCTTGCATGGCCACCACCCAGTCCGGATCTCTTAGTGCATCCTCTATCCTGTATGGCTCAATAGAGGACACAAAAGAGTAATGTTCATAGAAATGAGCAACTTGGGATCGAGTGGTTACCCCCTTGTGGATGTCACCAAGAATGGAGTTGATGGGGTGATCTCTTTGAATTTCTTGGTGGACTCTTGGGTGTGGTGGTCTTTGATCTTGAATTTCTTGATCATCTTCATCTCCCCCTTGATTAATGTCTTCCTCTTGAGGTGGCTCATCGTCTTGATCTTGATCCTCGTCCTCTTGAGCCATTTCCTCATCTTGAGTTGGTGGAGATGCTTGTATGGAAGATGATGTTTGATCTTGTGCTTGTGAAGGCTCTTCGGATTCTTTTGGACACATATCCCCAATGGATATGTTCCTTAATGTGACGCATGGAGCCTCTTCATCATCTAATTCATCAAGATCAACTTGCTCTATTTGAGAGCCGTTAGTCTCATCAAACACAATGTCATAAGAAACTTCAACTAATCCAGTGGACTTGTTGAAGACTCTATATGCCCTTGTGTTTGATTCATAAACAAGTAAAAAGCCTTCTACTACTTTAGGAGCAAATTTAGAATTTATACCTCTTTTTTATAAGATTAAACCATTTGGTCCCAAAAACTCTAAAATAAGAAACATTGGGCTTTTACTGGTGAGGAGTTCATACGATGTTTTCTTGAGGACTCGGTGAAGGTAGAGTCGGTTAATGGAGTAGCAAGTGGTGTTAATCGCCTCCGCCCAAAACCGATCCGGTGTCTTGTACTCATCAAGCATGGTCCTCGCCATATCCAAGAGAGTTCTATTCTTTCTCTTTACAACGCCATTTTGTTGTGGTGTGTAGGGAGAAGAGAACTCATGCTTGATGCCCTCCTCCTCAAGAAATCCTTCAATTTGAGAGTTCTTGAACTCCGTTCGATTGTCGCTTCTTATCTTCTTAATTCTCAATCCAAACTCATTTTGAGCCCGTCTCAAGAATCTCTTTAAGGTCTCTTGAGTTTGAGGATTTTCCTACAAAAATAATACCCAAGTGAAGCGATAATAATCATCCACAATAACAAGACAATACTTACTCTCACCGATGCTTATGTAAGCGATCGAGCCGAATAGATTCATGTGGAGTAGCTCAAGCGGCCTCTCGGTCGTCATGATGTTCTTGTGTGGATGATGAACTCCAACCTGCTTCCCTGCCTGACATGCGCTACGAATCCTGTCTTTCTCAAAATGAACATTGGTTAGTCCTAAAATGTGCTCCCCTTTAGAAGCTTGTGAAAATTCTTCATTCCAACATGAGCAAGTCAGCGATGCCAGAGCCATCCCATGTTAATCTTAGACATTAAGCAAGTGTCTAGTTTAGCATTATTATCATTGAAATCAACCAAACATAGCTGACCAATATCAGTAAAAAGACAGTTGTAACCATTTCGCATAATTGAGAAATAGAAAGCAAGTTGTAATCTAAAGAATCTACAAGAAAAACATTGGAAATGGAATGGTCAGGAGATATAGCAATTTTACCCAATCCTTTACCAAACCTTGATTTCCATCCCTGAATGTGATTGCTCTTGGGGATCATCATTTTTCTCATATGAGGAGAACATCCTTTTCTCCACAGTCATGTGGTTTGTGCACCCGCTATCGACTATCCAACTTGTCCAGCCAGATGCATAAACCTACAAAACAAATTTAGGCCTTGTTCTTAGGTACCCAAACGGTCTTGGGTCCTTTCACATTAGAAACAAGCACCTTGGGTACCCAAACACAAGTCTTTGGACTCTTGTGTTTGCCCCAACATATTTGGCAACTACTTTGCCTGATTTGTTAGTAAGCACAAAAGATGCATCAAAAGTTTTAAATGAAATGCTATGCTCATTGGATGCATCAACAATCTTTTTCTTAGGCATTTTGATATGAGTTGTATGCCTAGAGCTAGAAGCCTTATTACTATACATAAAAGCATGATGAGAAACATAATGAGATTTCCTAGCATGAGTTCTTCTAATTTTGTGCTCAGGATAGTTTTCAGGATATAAAATATAACCTTCCCTATCCTGAACCATGGGAGCCTTGCCCTTAACAAAGTTAGAAAGCTTGTTCTTAGGGGCATTAAGTTTGATGTTGCTTTGGCTCTCTTATTGGAAACTGATGCCATCCTTAATGCCAGGGCGTCTTCCATTATAAAGCATATTGCGAGCAAATTTAAAATTTTCATTTTGTAGTTCATGCTCGACAATTTTAGCATTTAATTGAGCTATGTGATCATTTTGTTCTTTAATCATAGCAAGGTGATCATTCATAGCATCAATATTATCATCTCTACATCTAGTGCAAATAGTAACATGCTCAACAGTAGTTGTATAAACATTGCAAGCATTCAATTTTTCAATCTTAGCAATTAAACTAGCATTTTCAGTTCTGAGACAAGAAATTGAATCATTGCAAATATCAAGTTCTTTAGACAAGTTTTCACATTTTTCTACAACAAGAGCATAGACATCTTTGAGCTTAACAAATTTCTTATTTTCCTTAACGAGCATGTCCTCTTGGCTTTCCAAGATATCATCCTTCTCGTTAATGGTTTCTATCAATTCATTAATCTTCTTTTGATCTTTGGTAAGGTTTGCAAAAAGAGCAGTTAAATCATCATTATCATCACTAGAGCTACCCTCATCATCAGAAGTAGTGTATTTAGGGTATCTCTAGAATGTACCTTATTCTTTTTGTTGTCCTTAGGCATGAGACATTTGTGGCCGACGTTGGGGAAGAGAAGCCCTTTTCCCCAGTCACCATCTCCCTCTTGGTGTGTTCTCCCGACATCACTTCAAGTTGTTAAACTCTAATGAAGCACCGGGCTCTGATACCAATTGAAAGTCGCCTAGGGGGTGAATAGGTGAAACCTAAAAATTATAAACTTTGAACACACACTTCACCTGGGGTTAGGGATAGAAATAAATAATAGTGAGTTCGGAGTGCGGAAGATAGTTCCTCTTGCTATGAGCTGCTCAATCAATGCGGATAACTTTGGGAGCAAACTCAAAACAATGTGAGCAAGAGAACTTTAGAGAGAGAGAGAGAGAGGAGAGGGAAGAAACACATCGAGCGATGAAGATCAACACAAGTGAACATGGTGATTTATTTCTTGAGGTTCGGTTCCAATGAATCTACTCCCCGTTGAGGAGGCCACAAAGGCTGGGTCTATTCCAACCCTTTCCCTCTCTCAATCGGTCACTTAGACCAGTCGAGTGCTTCTTCTTTATCACACGGGTCACTAAAACCCCACAATGATCACCACACAATTAGGTGTCTCTTGCTTGCTTTACAAAACACTTGAGAAGTTTAGAATGAGAAAAAGAAAGCAACCAAGCAACAAGAGCTACAAAACAAATACAGATCACCCTCTCTCAAGTCACTAAGCACTTGATTTGATTTTGGAGCTTGGAGAGGATTTGATGCTTTGATTGTGTCTTTGGAGTCTATTATTTTGCTCTAGTATTGAATGGAGAAGTTGCAATGCTTAGATAGCTTGAATGGTGGTGGTTGGGGGTATTTATAGATCCAACCACTATTCTAGCCGTTGCTGTCGATGGTCACACCGGACAGTTTGGTGGTGCACCGAATACTGCAGTGTTCACTGTCCGGTGAGTGCCATGTTAGCCGACCATTAGGGTTTGGAGCTATTGACCATTGAAGTCTTCTGTCTTCTTGCGGCACCAGATAGTCCGGTGCATTCTGACTTTGTAGACTGACTTCTAACTTCTGCGTTGTAGACTGTCTGTAGTCAGCACAGTCGACAGTTGGGCGAAGTTGACCGTTGCTCCGTTGTCTCATCGAACAGTCCGGTGGTGCACCGGACAGTCCAATGAATTTTAGTGGACGAGTTCTGAGAAAACCCGAGAGCGGCCAGTTCGCGAGGTGCTTCAGCCTGGGCACCGGACAGTGTCCGGTGTGCCACTTGCTGCACTAGATCTTGTATGCTCCAAACTTTGTAGATTTCCCTCAAGTCATTTTCTTTGTATGTTTATGTGAACTTTTATGCACCTGATAAAACATCCACTTGGCAAACTAGTTAGTCCATATGGTTTGTGATGGTCGTCAAACACCAAAATCGATTATAGGAAATGTTGGGTCCATTTCCCTTTCACACACCAACACTCTGAAACTCTGCAACCACACATTCTAGTGTTTTAGTGAGATTTGTGCGCCAGTTTTGTGCTATTCTTGTGAATCCTTGTACTCGCGCTCTTGTCTTTGTGTTTCTAGTGTGTTGCTGCTCTTTGTTGTTGTGTGTGTACTCTATCTCCCTCCCTTACTCTATGTTGCAACTTTGATCTTTTGTAAGGCTTTAGGAGACTCTAAGTTGTGAAGATTCCTCACAAATGTGAACACTTGAGATATTAGGAAGAACCGTGGCACTAAAGTTTGATCTTTGGATTACTTGAGAGTTTTCCCTTCTTTATCTACAAAATTGCCTAAGATTCAATTCAATGATAGAAGAGGGAAACTATATCATTAGTATCAACAAACCACTTATTGTTAAAGCAAATATCATTTCTAAATTTCTAGATTGACCAAAGGATAGCTCTAGCACCAATAATCAATAAGTTCCTAAGGTTTTTATTGAAACCCAGGAGCTATCTACCAAAGAGGTCAACCAGCTTCTCAGGAATTGTTTTGAGGTTAAAAACATCCTAGACTATTCTCCAAATATACTTCGCAACTAAACATTCAAAAAATAAATGACATGTGGATTCAAAAACTCCATAGAAGCAACAATCACACCCACCTCTCCCATTTCTCTTTTTCAAATTGCCCTTGGATAGAATTTTATCTTTAGCAATTAACCAAAAAAAAATTTAATTTTTTGGGGGATTTTGGTCTTCCATAAGAATCTGAACGAGACTTTAACCGAGTCACATCTAACTTCCGAATACATGGACTTATCCGAAAAAACCCATTTTGTTTAGAGCCCAAACAATCTGATCATCACCATTTTTTAGAATTAGGTCGTGACAAGTATGTTTTATTTCTTCAAGCATATTGGTCGTGATCCTACCAGTCTCCTTCTGAAGGTCAACATTAAAAAGATAGAGTTAATAACTTCTTCTATGTTGATCTTCTTATCAAAGGAAAGATTGAAAAGTCTTTTGAACTGGACGACCAAGGGAAGGTCACCCAGTCAAGTATCAAACCAAAAACTAGTCTGTTTCCCATTGCCAATGATTGTTTTGGCAATATTTGTAAAAAAAATCTTTTATCCTCATTATCCCTTTCTAGAAGGGTGAACCTTTTTGTTTCCCCCCAACCATAATAAGGGGATTTCCCTTAATGTGCTTGCTTCTAACTATTTGTTGACATAAACCTTCCGATGATTCCAATGTCCATATCCATTTAGCTAACAGACTCATACTATCTGGTCTAGCACCCCAAGCCCACCTTGATCTTTAGGCAGGTTGACCAAGTCCCAACAAGCCATGTGATACTTCCTGGTCTCTTTTCCCCTGCCAAAGCAATCTTTTCCTAACAACGTCAATTTTTAAGCACCCCACTTGGCACAGAGTACAGGGCGAGCATGTAAAGGGGAACGTTAGATAAACTGTTGTTCAACAGGTGTAATTCTTCCTCCCAGGCTTAGAAATTTCCTTTCCAAGTCTCAACTTTTTTTTCTAATTCTCTTCTGTGCCTACCCATTGAGCCCTATTTAACTTCTTCTTATCTATAGGGACCCCTAGATATTTCATTGGATGGTTACTAATAGCACAAGTAAAAATGTCCACATAGAGTTTTCTAGATTCCACAGCCGCTCCAAAACAAAAAACTTCGTTGTTTTGGAAGTTTATCTTCAAGCCAACTATCTGTTCAAATAGGATAAGGATGAATTTTAAGTTTCTATCCATGATAGGTCATCCTGAACAAGAAAAAATCATGTCATCAGCTTATTGCAAGCATGCAATCCCTTTTCCACGATATGAGGGATTAAACCCGTGAGTAATCCCTCATCTTGGGCTTTTTTGACCAATATAGCAAGGTCGTCTGCTACTATGTTGAAGAGGAGGGGGGAGAAAGGATCCTTTGTCTCACCCCTTTATGAGTAGCAAAGTACGGGCATGTTAAATTATTGGTTTGGATAGTGACCCTGCCCCTTACTGTCTTTATCACCCAGTCACACCATTTATGACTAAAGCCTTTTTTCTAACATTTGGTGAAGAAAGTTCCATTTAACTTTATCATAAGCCTTCTCAAAGTCAATTTTTATCATTACCCCGCTCTAGTTGTGATTTTAACCTCGTGAATAATCTCATGCACAGTAATAACACTATCTAATATAAATCTATCTTTAATGAATCCCGATTGAAAACCACTAATGGCCTTAGTGATACAAGATGCCAAAAAATTATTTATAACTTTAGTAAAGATCTTGTAACACACGTTTAAGAGACAAATGTGTCTAAAATTTTTCATTTCATTTGCATTATCAACCTTCATCATCAGTGTCGCTATACCATAGTTCAGCTGCTCAATTAGGAGTAAACCTATATAAAAATCTCTAAACATGTTATAGAGATCTTTCTTAATCACTTCCCAAAAATCTTGGAAAAATCGGTCGACAGCCCATCAGGGCTAGGAGCACTATTGTGCTTAAGGGAAAAGACTACATCCATAATATCTTGCATAGAGAAAGGGGCAGTAAGAGCATCTCTATCTCCCTCATTTAACCCATTCATATCTAAATTTCTCATAGATATATGCGAATTATTCGAGTGCCCAAATAGATTTTTGTAGAAGGTTGTAGCTACTGAGTTTATCTCTTTTTCCCCTGAATGATTTGGCCATCAGAGATAAGAGAATAAATTCTTATTCTTCTTTTGTACCTTTAGCTTTAAGGTGAAAATTGTGTTTTCATCCCCTTCTACAATGTGTTTCTCTCTAGGAATCTGCCTAAGCATAATCTCTTCTTTGCTTACAATGATCTTTAGCTTACGCTCACAGTCAAATTCGAGTTATTTTTCACCCAGATTCATTTTTAACTTCTAATTCATTGGTTTTATGTGTTAGCTCTTTTTTGTCCTTTTATAGTTCCCCTCCGTATTAAGATTCCAGCCCTTCAACATCTTTTTAAGTCTTTTTAACCTTCTCTTTCCAGACCTCCATGCTCCTATTATTTTTAACCAGACTTCTCCAGTTATCTACCACTTTTTGTTTGAACTCTTGTCTTTTATCCAGCAAAGTTCATATGTCAAGCACAGGGGACGTGATCAGAGAAGGATCTATTAAGACCAGTAATTGTTGTATTAAAATACATAATTTCCCAGTCAAAACTAGATAGAAACCTATCTAGTTTTCCTAGTCTGAAAGTGATCTGAGAAGGATCCAATCTACTTAGAAAGACATATTGCTCGATTGCATAGAGAAATCAAAACCTCGCATGTAGTATAGTTCGGCTAGGCCGAGGGACATACTAGCTTGATGGAGAGCTCATGCAGATCTCATCCGTAGCAACATCGTGGTAGAGTGTGCTGATAACATTGTGAAGCATTTAGGCCACTAAGTAGTGTTTTAGTAATCAATGACAAACATGTGTTGACTAACGATTTCTTTGAGAAAATAAGAATGTAGTTTGGTCCATGAACATGTGAGCTACATAAAATCTTGAAGGACTTTAGGATGAATTGTTGGAGAGCTCAAGGCAAAGGTAAAATGTAAGATTTCTGTTTGTTGGTCAAGAGGTGATTAGAGAAGTACATTGACTGAATTAGTAAGCTAAATAATTGTACTATCAAGAGGGGTCAATGATGTTTTCTTGACAAGTTCTTAGTGCCTCATACACCAAAATAGTTGATGCATGTCCATGGGGCTAATAGTTCTTCCGATTGCAAAAGAAAAATATTTCAAAAGCGGATTTTAAAAAGTGGATGATTTGTGTACTGTGGACCGTCCGGACCAGGAGACCAGATCGTCCATAGGACTAACAGGAAGGTTGAAGAAATGTGAAGTTCTTGTGTGGTTTGCAAATTTGTACTGCGGACCGTTTGAGCTAGGTGGGTAGACCGTCCATAGTAGACGCTAGCGATGCCTCAGTTTTTGGCTAAGTTCCTATTGCCTTCTACGGACCATGCGGTCCAATAGTGTGGACCGTACGCAGTTCTCTTGTTGGATCTATAGAAGGATTGTGTGTTTTCTAGGTATTGGCTTGCGGACACTCCATGCCTAGGTCACAGACACTCCATGTCACACCCGGATTTAACGAACAAAGCCAGGTGCATCTCATACATGCGCCAAAGAAGACAACATATATAATAACAGAGTGTATAGAGCTAAATGTCACAATAATCAGAGTATTTATTACATAGCGGAAGACTTACAAAATAAAAGATAAATATAAAAGGATCTAAAATCCATCCTTGGCACCAGAAAGTCAACTGGGAGACACCACGTAGATCGAATCGAACTCCTCGTTGTGGCTCCTCTTGAACCACCTGTTCTAATCCTGTGGGGGGTGTGAGATAGCAAGAGTGAGCTCACACATGTTCATCGTTCAACAAGTTGTGGGGAATAATGTGGCATGAACTCACCAAAGGTGGGAGTTCATGTGAAGTGTAAGGCTAATCAACAGAGTAAAGGTTGAAGCTAAGCATTGCTTTTATAAGTTGGTCAAAATTTTATTAGCAGTTACTAAGTATAAGTAAATACCAAACCTTAGAAATAATAAATAAAGTAATAGTAAAATAATCCCAATGCAATGAAATGACAAATTGAGTTTAAGTTCCATAAATTAATCATGTGAGTGTCCGAGCCGCTCATGACTGTGAGCACGGCTAGTATACAAGTTTTACACTCTGCAGAGGTTGCGCATCTTTACCCACAAGTCGTGTTACCCATTTGCCACGGAGTTGATAAGACCCCATACACCTCTACCAAGGAAGCGAGGCAGGGTACCACTATGAGGCCTTTACAAAGTTCCACTAGCTTTAGAAAACCTGCTACAGTTTATAGGAAGCTCCAGTGCAGGAATCCCTCGTCTGACCGCGATTGCAGCAAAATCAACTCAAGGACCTCCCTACACTGACCACTCCCCTACTGCCCTTGCCCCTTTCGGGTAAGGTAGTCATCCACTAGCTTTCCTAGTTAATCAGCCAAGGGCGTCCCATTAAACCCTTGTGATAGCACTGTTTTCCCGGGTGGTTCTCCATGTTCCCATTAACATAATGATCTTATCATGAACAATAAATAATAAACAGATAATAAAAAGTATAATCATGAGTGTTGAATATCTCTATACCCAAAGCCACATAAAGCAATAGCATGTACTACCTAAAAATTTAGTAGTAAAACCAGTGGTGAAACAAGGTATAAAGATAGTCACAATCTAGGGTAACCTATTGGGTCCCATCAAAATTAACCTATGCAGATCATTATGATTAATAAGAACATGAATGGGTAAAAGAAGTGATCAAGGCACAACTTGCCTTCAACGAGCTCCTGCTTAGCAGACTCTACCAGCTGAACCTCAGGATCCTCTGAAGCTTGCTCGTCTACTCGCATAAACACAATACATACATAGTATAGCAAAAATTAACATCACACCAATCATGCAAATAAAATACACAGTAATAATCTAGACATTAAAATAGGATCATAGGAACTGGAATCATTAAATTTGGAGTTATAGATTTTAAGTTATGAATTTTCCAAGGTTTTATGTATTTAATACAAGATTAAGTGATAGATAAATTTTAATGTGTCTTTCATGCCAAAACAGTGGCACAAATGGATATATAATAATATTACAAAAATTTAGGAACTGAAATGGACCAATTTGGAGTTCATATGAATTTTCTACAAATTAAACAAGTTTTAACATTTATTTATGCATTAAAAATTAATTTCTGACATTAATTTCTGATTTTCAATATTCTCTGGATTGGGCCTCAAATTCCAGAAAGCGCAGGGGCTTCTACATAAAGCTGTCTATGACACAGAGCGCCAGCTATAGGACTGTGGGTTCATTTCTGTAAAGCTCAGGGTTCCTTTTGCAAAGTCGTCGACCGAAGAGGGTGTAGTTAACGCTCGACCACCCGATCCACAACGGACGGCCCAGATTAGAAGTAGCATATGCCGAACCGGTATGTAATCTAAGCCGCAGGATCTTGTTCCAACCGCCCAAATTAGATCTGTACTAACACGTACCGTTACACAATCACGGTGGTTGGATCCGGGATCAACAGTCCCGATTTTATGATACGCGACTCGTTCTGAACCGTCCGATCAAACACCAAATCCTACGGCGCATACCAATCTTCCCTCCCCCCAATAGAGCTGAGCCGGGGCGTGGCAACGCCCATGGCGGAGTCCTCACCGGTGCTCCGCCGAATTCTCCCACCCCGGTGACCGAGTTCGAGCAATAACGTGCGGAAAACGAAATTGATGGCTAGGCAAACATGCAGGGGGTGTCTCACCGAGAATGATTATGACGGGAAGGCTGGCCACGGTGCAGTCCGCCCCCATGGCGGCGCGTAGACAACGACGAGCGATTAGTAGCGTACCGATGGATTTCTTCGCCAAGAGATGCCACGGTTAGCTTCGGTAGCTGACCGCGATCAATCAAGATCACACGCCAACGACCCGACGGCGGTTAATTGGTAGAACGACGGCGGCGGATCATTGGTGGGTATAGCGCATGGTGGTTCGGTGGTTGTTGCGGCCACGATGAGAGAAGGAGGTAGGAGGGCAGGGTCAAGGGGCTCGGTTCCACATTTGAAGCCAGAGCGAGGTGGAGTCGCACGCCAACGATCCCGACCGAATCGCTCGTAGTCTGTTGTGCATGCGCGATTTCAGCGAAGAAGAAGCATCTGACTGCTCGGGCCCAACAGTCAGTGGCGCTGGGAGAATCAACCTGCGAAGCGGGCCCATGCGACAGTGAGAAATCGGTTGAGACGGCGCGCGGCGGAGTGAAAAGAGGAGCGCCCGCGCGGTGAGAACCCCTGGTGGGCTAGAAGGGAGCACCGCGGCCCAATTAGGCACTTCTTTCCTTTTTCTTTTTATTTCTCTTTTAATTTCAATTTACATCTCCAATTTGAATTTAAATTCGAATTACGTGAAAACTTGTATTAAAATTAAATATCCCACTTGAATATGACATGGGGTGAATTGATTTATTTTTGAGAAATTTATTTTGTGTGGCTAATGCTTTTCCTCCTAAAATTCTAGTGTTACCTATTTGATATTTTATTTCCAGCTTGGCTTCTAATATATTTTTATCCACATTATTTTATTTAGTCCCCAAAATATACACAAAATAAAGTCTCAGCATGATGCACCATTTAATGACTTTTATTAATCCTTTACTTTAAATGAGGTGTTTACATGAAATGATAAATAGAAATGACACACATGTATATAAAGGAATATAAGTTCTCCTTTTAGATTTTTTTATAAAGTGAGTGTTACAAATCCTACCCCCTTAACAAGAATCTCGTCCTCGAGATTTAGGAAGGATTAGGGAAAAGATGGGAAAAATATATGTGAAGCTCTCTTCTTCTCTCTCCCAAGTAGTTTCATCTTCACCATGGTGACTCCATTGTACTTTGCACATCTTTATCACCTTGTTTCTTATAACTTGAGTCAGAGTATCAAGAATCTTGATAGGATACTCCATGTAAGTCAAATCACCCTGAACACTGAGCTCTTCCATTGGTAATTGTTCCTTAGGGGCATGGATACACTTCTTAAGTTGAGACACATGGAATACATTATGCACATCAGATAGATTATCAGGTAGCTCGATTTGATAGGCCATCTCTTCAACTTGCCTAAAAACTCTGAATGGTCCAATAAAGCGAGGGGACAATTTGCCCTTGATTATAAATCTTCTCATTCCACAAAATGGTGACACCTTGAGGTACACATGATCACCTTCCTCAAACTCCAATGGTCTTCTTCTACTATCAGCGTAGCTCTTTTGCATGGTCTGGGCTAACCTCAAGTTCTCCGTGATTATACAGACTTGTTCTTCTGCCCCTTGAATAAGTTCATGTCCAAAGAACTTGTCTTCCTCCAGTCTGGTCCCAACATAGAGGAGTCCTGCATTTCCTGCCATGTAGAGCCACGAACGGTGACATCTTCAGACTGGACTGTTAACTATTATTATATGAGAACTCAACATAAGGTAGACTCTTGTCCCAACTACTACCATGCTGAAGGGCACAAGCTCTCAACACGTCCTCCAATACTTGATTAGTCCTTTCAGTCTGTCCATCAGTCTGAGGATGGTAGGCCGAACAAAAATGCCACTTCATATCCATATTCTCATGAAAACTTCTCCAAAATCTAGAGATAAATTGTGATCCTCTATCAAAAACGATCTTCTTCGGTACATCGTGTAGAGACACAATTCGAGCCATATATACTCTACCAATTGAGATCCCTTATAAGTAGTCTTGACTGGAATGAAATGAGCCACTTGGGTCAGTCTATCCACAATAACCCATATAGAATCATATCCTTTCGAGGTGCGAGGCAATCCAGCAATGAAGTCCATATCAATCTCTTCCCACTTCCACTCGGGTATCTTTAGTGGATGCAATAGTCCGGCTGGCCTCTGGTGTTCAGCCTTAACTCTTTGACACACATCGCACATAGCCACATGTGCAGCAACATCTCTTTTCAGTCCATACCACCAGTATTTCTGCTTCAAATCCTGATACATCTTAGTGCTACCAGGGTGGATAGAGTAATCAGAATCATGGGCTTCTTTCAATATAGTCTCCCAAAGGCTATCAATCTCTGGAACACATATCCGATCCTTGAACCACACAGTGCCTTGCTCATCTTCTGTGAATTCTGGACCTCTCTACCTTCAGTAATCAGATCCTTAATCTCTTGAATTTTAGCATCACCAATCTGACCCTTATGAATTTCTTGCTCCAAGGTAGATTCCACTTCAATGGTGACTCCTTCAGTGTGAGCAACTATCCCCAGGTTAAGTCTCCTGAAATCCTCAACAATCTCATCGGGTAGTTGGGCAACAACAGCTGAATGAACATGCTCCTTTCGACTCAAGGCATCTGCAACCAAATTTGCCTTGCCCGGGTGATAGTGAATCTCCAAATCATAATCCTTAATGAGCTCCAACCAACGGCGTTGCCTAAGGTTGAGATCCTTCTGAGTAAATATGTACTTCAAACTCTTATGATCCATGTATACTTGGCACTTAGTTCCCATAATGTAATGTCTCCATATCTTAAGTGCATGCACAACGACTGCCAGTTCTAAGTCATGAGTGGGGTAGTTCAATTCATGTTCCCGCAACTGACGAGACGCATAGGCGATCACAAGTCCTTCTTGCATGAGCACACAGCCCAATCCTTGGCCACATGCATCACAATAAATGTCAAATCCCTTCTGTGGATCTGGCATAACCAACACTGGTGGTGACATCAATCTTTTCTTTAATTGATTAAAGCTTTCTTGGCACTTCTCGTCCCACTTAAACTCTCTTCCCTTCTCTAGAAGTGAGGTCATAGGTTTAGCAATCTTAGAAAATCCTTCAATAAATCTTCGATAATATCCTACAAGTCCCAAGAAACTCCGGACCTTTTAACTGTAGTAGGTATGCTCCACACCATTATCTCCTTAACTTTAGCAGGATCCACTGAAATTCCTCCATTAGAAATGATATGTCCAAGAAATGGCACCTTGTCAATCAAAAACTCGCATTTGCTAAACTTGGCGTAGAGTTGATTATCTTGTAGCTTCTGTAGCACCAATGTCAGGTGTTCCTCATGATCACTTTCACTCTTAGAATAGATAAGAATATCGTCGATGAATACCACGACGAATCTGTCCAAATCATGAACACCTTATTCTTTGGATCCATAAAATAGGCTGGTGCATTAGTTAGTCCAAATGACATAACGGTGAACTCATATAAACCATATCGGGTCGAGAAATCCATCTTGGGCATATCCGATGGCCTAATCTTCATTTGGTGATAACCCGATCGGAGATCAATATTCGAGAATACCCTTGCACCTCTCATCTGATCAAATAAATCTTCAATACGGGGTAATGGATACTTGTTCTTCACAGTGACATCATTAATGGTTCTATAATCCACACACATCCCTTGCGATCCATCTTTCTTCTGTACAAATAGAACTAGCGCTCCCCAAGGTGAGGGACTCAGACGAATGTACCCAGCCTCCTGTAACTCCGTTAACTGCTTCTTAAGTCCTTTTAACTCTTCTACCGACATCCTGTATGACCGTTTGGGAGTAGGAGTCTCAGGTAAGAGATCAATAGGGAACTCAACTTCCCTATTTGGTGGCATCCCTGGTAACTCCTCTAGAAAGACATCCGAAAAATCCCTAACTGCACGGATGTTGCCACCCACAAACTTCTCATCTACTAAGAATGCCACTAATCTGGTGGTGGTAGTTACTGCAATCTCAACTTCGAATCTTTCTCCTTTGGAACTAGTGAGTTCTAAGGTTCCTTAGCATAGTATATAAATTGTCTTTGCCTTTCTTAACCATGACATACCAAGGATCAAGTCTATAATGCTCTTTCTAACACTATAGGGGTAGCCCATCTGGGTTAGAAACACAGGGTAAGAAAGGAAGAATTGTAGACAAGGCGAGCAATTACGAATCATGTTACTTTGGGAGATTTATTAGCTAAGTAGATTAGTGTGTCACCTACTAAGGCTAATTCATTACCTTATGGTGGTACATGCTAAGATGTCCATATATAATATTTCAATCAATCAAAGAAGCAAATCAGACATTTATCATCAGAACAATCAAACAACATTTTTAAATATAGAAAATAGCTTTAATTTTGTCTTAGGTTCCCTATTTATTAAAAAGATCATAAGTGTAGGATTCCAAGGTGTGAAATCCATCTTGTCTTAGAGTACAAAAGGTAAGAATGATCAGAGTAGAACAGTAGAAGGTGAGACAGGATCAAGATAAGTATAGAAAGAATCAGAGTAAGGTAAGTATATAATGAATCAGAGTAAGATAAGTAGGTAAGGGTTTTGTCCATTTCTATCTAGGTTTCATCCTACAGTCAACATTTCCTCTGATACCACTTCTGTCACACCCGGATTTAATGAACAAAGCCGGGTGCATCTCATACATGCGCCAAAGAAGACAACATGTATAATAACAGAGTGTATAAAGCTAAATGTCACAATAATCAGAGTATTTATTACATAGCGGATGACTTACAAAATAAAAGATAAATATAAAAGGATCTAAAATCCATCCTTGGCGCTAGAAAGTCAACTGGGAGATGCCACCTAGATCGAATCAAACTCCTCGTTGTGGCTCCTCTTGAACGACCTGTTCTTCTCCTGTGGGGTGTGAGACAGCAAGAGTGAGCTCACACATGTTCATCGTTCAACAAGTTGTGGGGAATAATGTGGCATGAACTCACCAAAGGTGGGAGTTCAAGTGAAGTGTAAGGCTAATCAACAGAGTAAAGGTTGAAGCTGAGCATTGCTTTTATAAGTTGGTCAAAATTTTATTAGCAGTTACTAAGTGTAAGTAAATACCAAACCTTCGAAATAATAAATAAAGTAATAGTAAAATAATCCCAATGCAATGAAATGACAAATTGAGTTTAAGTTCCATAAATTAATCATGTGAGTGTCCGAGCCGCTCATGACCGTGAGCACGGCTAGTATACCAGTTTTACACTCTGCAGAGGTTGCGCATCTTTACCCACAAGTCGTGTTACACATTTGCCACGGTGTTGATCAGACCCCATACACCTCTACCAAGGAAGCGAGGCAGGGTACCACTATGAGGCCTTTACAAAGTTCCACTAGCTTCAGAAAACCTGCTACAGATTATAGGAAGCTCTAGTGCAGGAATCCCTCGTCTGACCGCCATCGCAGCAAAATGAACCCAAGGACCTCCCTACACTGACCACTCCCCTACTGCCCTTGCCCCTTTCGGGTAAGGTAGTCATCCACTAGCTTTCCTAGTTAATCAGCCAAGGGTGTCCCATTAAACCCTTATGGTAGCACTGTTTTCCTGGGTGGTTCTCCATGTTCCCATTAACATAATGATCTTATCATGAACAATAAATAATAAACAGATAATAAAAAGTATAATCATGAGTGTTGAATATCTCTATACCCAAAGCCACATAAAGCAATAGCATGTACTACCCAAAAATTTAGTAGTAAAACCAGTGGTGAAACAAGGTATAAAGATAGTCACAATCTAGGGTAACCTATTGGGTCCCATCAAAATTAACCTATGCAAATCATTATGATTAATAAGAACATGAATGGGTAAAAGAAGTGATCAAGGGCACAACTTGCCTTCAATGAGCTCCTGCTTAGCAGACTCTACCAGCTGAACCTCAGGATCCTCTGAAGCTTGCTCGTCTACTCACATCAACACAATACATACATAGTATAGCAAAAATTAACATCACATCAATCATGCAAATAAAATACACAGTAATAATCTAGACATTAAAATAGGATCATAGGAACTGGAATCATTAAATTTGGAGTTATAGATTTTAAGTTATGAATTTTCCAAGGTTTTATGTATTTAATACAAGATTAAGTGATAGATAAATTTTAATGTGCCTTTCATGCCAAAACAGTGGCACAAATGGATATATAATAATATTACAAAAATTTAGGAACTGGAATGGACCAATTTGGAGTTCATATGAATTTTCTACAAATTAAACAAGTTCTAACATTTATTTATGCATTAAAAATTAATTTCTGATATTAATTTCTGATTTTCAATATTCTCTGGATTGGGCCTCAAATTCCAGAAAGCGCAGGGGCTTCTACATAAAGCTGCATATGACACAGAGCACCAGCTACATGACTGCGGGTTCATTTCTATAAAGCTCAGGGTTCCTTTTGCAAAGTCGTCGCCCGAAGAGGTTGTAGTTAACGCTCGGCCACCTAATCCACAACAGACGGCCCAGATTAGAAGTAGCATACGCCGAACGGTATGTAATCTGAGCCGCAGGATCTTGTTCCAACCGCCCAGATCAGATCTGTACTAACACGCACCGTTACGCAATCACGGTGGTTGGATCCAGGATCAACGGTCTCGATTTTATGATACGCGACTCGCTCTGAACGGTCCGATCAAACACCAAATCCTACGGCGCACACCAATCTTCCCTCCCCCCAATAGAGCTGAGCCGGGGCACGGCAACGCCCATGGCAGAGTCCTCACCGGCGCTCCACCGAATTCTCCCACCCCGGTGACCGAGTTCGAGCAATAATGTGTGGAAAACGAAATTGATGGCTAGGCTAACATGGAGGGGGGTGTCTCACCGAGAATTATTACGACGGGAAGGCTGGCCACGGTGCAGTCCGCCCCCACGGCGGCGCGTAGACAACGACGAGCGATTAGTAGCGTACCGATGGATTTCTTCACCAAGAGATGCCACGGTTAGCTTTGGTAGCTGACCGCAATCAATCCTGATCACACGCCAACGACCCGACGGCGGTTAATTGGTAGAACGACGGCGGCGGATCTTCGGTGGGTATAGCACACGGTGGTTCGGTGGTTGTTGCGGCCACGATGGGAGAAGGAGGTAGGAGGGCAGGTGAAAGGGATTTAGGCTTACACCTAGTCCCTAATTAATTTTGGTGGTTGAATTGCCCAACACAAATAATTGGACTAACTAGTTTGTCCAAGTGTATAGATTATACAGGTGCAAAAGGTTCACACTTAGCCAATAAAAAGATCAAATATTGGATTCAACAAAGGAGCAAAGGGCCAACCGAAGGCACCTCTGGTCTAGGGGCACCGGACTGTCCGGTGTACACCGGACAGTGTCCGGTGCACCAGAGGACTCCAACTCAAACTTGCCACCTTCGGGAATTTCCAGAGGCACTCGCGCTATAATTCACCGGACTGTCCGGTGTACACCGGACATGTCCGGTGCTCCAAGGAAGAGCGGCCTCAGGAACTCGCCAGCCTCGGGAATTCACTTGAGCTGCTCCGCTATAATTCACCGGACTGTCCGGTGTAACAGCGGAGCAACGGCTACATCGGCGCCAACGGCTACCTGCGACGCATTAAATGCGCGCGCTGCGCGCGCAGACGTCAGGCGCGCCCATACTGGCGCACCGGACAATGAACAGGACATGTCCGGTGTGCACCGGACATCCAGGCGGGCCCAGATGTCAGAAGCTCCAACGGTCAGAATCCAACGGCATTGGTGACGTGGCTGGGGCACCGGACATGTCCGGTGTGCACCGGACTGTCCGGTGCGCCATCGAACAGACAGCCTCCACCAACGGTCAAGTTTGGTGGTTGGGGCTATAAATACCCCAACCACCTCCACATTCAAGGCATCCAAGTTTTCCAGCTTTCAACTACTATACAAGAGCTAGCATTCATTGCAAAGCACACCAAAAGAGATCAAATCCTCTCCCAACTCCACACAAAGCCTTAGTGACTAGAGAGAGTGATTTGTAGTGTTCATTTGAGCTCTTGCGCTTGGATCGCTTCTTTTCTTTCGCATTCTTCCTTGTGATCAAACACTCACTTGTAATTGAGGCAAGAGACACCAATTGTGTGGTGATCCTTGCGGGAAGTTTGTTTCCCAAGTGATTTGAGAAGAGAAGCTCACTCGGTCTGAGGGACCGTTTGAGAGAGGGAAAGGGTTGAAAAAGACCCGGCCTTTGTGGCCTCCTCAACGGGGAGTAGGTTTGCGAGAACCGAACCTCGGTAAAACAAATCCTTGTGTCTCACCGCTTTACTCGCTTGCGATTTGTTTTACACCCTCTCGCGGACTCGGTTTTATTTCTAACGCTAACCCGGCTTGTAGTTGTGTTTATATTTGTAAATTTTAGTTTCGCCCTATTCACCCCCCTCTAGGCGACTATCAATTGGTATCAGAGCTCGGTGCTTCATTAGAGCCTAACCGCTCGAAGTGATGTCGGGAGATCACGCCAAGAAGGAGATGGAGACCGGCGAAAAGCCCACTACAAGCCATGGGAGCACTTCATCGGAAGAGTCCCACACCAAGAGAAAGGGGAAGAAGAACTCCTCCAAAGGAAAGGAGAAGAAGGAGAAATCCTCTTCTCACAAGACGCGTCGGAGTGGGGACAAGAAAAAGAGGATGAGGAAAGTGGTCTACTACGAGACCGATTCTTCATCGCCATCCACCTCCGGCTCCGACGCGGCATCCGTCACTTCTAAGCGCCAAGAGCGCAAGAAGTATAGTAAGATCCCCCTACGCTACCCTCGCATTTCTAAACATACACCTTTACTTTCCGTCCCATTAGGCAAACCACCAACTTTTGATGGTGAAGATTATGCAAGGTGGAGTGATTTAATGCGATTTCATCTAACATCACTCCACAAAAGTATATGGGATGTTGTTGAGTTTGGTGCACAGGTACCATCCGTAGCGGATGAAGACTATGATGAGAATGAGGTGGCCCAAATCGAGCACTTCAACTCTCAAGCAACAACAATACTCCTCGCCTCTCTAAGTAGAGAGGAGTATAACAAAGTGCAAGGGTTGAAGAGCGCCAAGGAGGTTTGGGATGTGCTCAAAACCGCACACGAAGGAGATGAGCTCACAAAGATCACCAAGCGGGAAACGATCGAGGGGGAGCTCGGTCGGTTCCGGCTTCGCAAAGGGGAGGAGCCACAAAATATGTACAACCGGCTCAAGGCCTTGGTGAATCAAGTGCGCAACCTCGGGAGCAAGAAATGGGATGACCACGAAATGGTTAAGGTTATTTTAAGATCACTTATTTTTCTTAACCCTACTCAAGTTCAATTAATTCGTGGCAACCCTAGATATACACTAATGACTCCCGAGGAAGTAATCGGGAATTTTGTAAGTTTTGAGTGCATGATCGAAGGCTCGAGGAAGATCAACGAGCTTGATGATCCCTCCACGTCCAAAGCTCATCCCGTCGCATTCAAGGCGACGGAAGAAAAGAAGGAGGAGTCTACATCAAGAAGAACACCCATCGACGCCTCCAAACTCGACAATGAGGAAATAACGCTCGTCATCAAGAGCTTCCGCCAAATCCTCAAAAAAAGGAGGGGGAAAGACTACAAGTCCCGCTCCAAGAAGGTTTGCTACAAATGTGGTAAGCCCGGTCACTTTATTGCTAAATGTCCATTATCAAGTGACAGTGACAGGGATAACGACAAGAAAGGCAAGAGGAGAGAAAAGAAGAGATACCACAAGAAGAGGGGCGGCGATGCCCATGTGTGCCGGGAGTGGGACTCCGACGAGAGCTCCACCGAGTCCTCCTCCGATGAGGACGCCGCCAACATCGCCGTCACCAAGGGACTCCTCTTCCCCAACGTCAGCCACAAGTGCCTCATGGCAAAGGACGGCAAAAGAAAGAAGGTTAAATCTAAATCCTCCACTAGATATGAGTCCTCTAGTGATGATAATGCTAGTGATGAGGAAGATAATTTGCGCACCCTTTTTGCAAACCTTAACATGGAACAAAAGGAAAAATTAAATGAATTGATTAGTGCCATCCATGAGAAGGATGATCTCTTGGATTCCCAAGAGGACTTCCTAATCAAGGAAAATAAAAAGCATGTTAAGGTCAAAAATGCTTATGCTCTAGAAGTAGAAAAATGTGAAAAATTATCTAGTGAGCTAAGCACTTGCCATGAGACACTAGACAACCTTAGAAATGAAAATGCTAATTTGTTAGCTAAGGTTGATTCTCATGTTTGTAGTGTTTCAACTTCCAATCCTAGAGATGATAATGTTGATTTGCTTGCTAGGATTGATGAATTGAACATTTCTCTTGCTAGACTTAAAGTTGAAAATGAGAAATTGCTTGCTAAGGCTAAAGATTTTGATATTTTCAATGCTACTATTTCCGACCTTAGAACTAAGAATGATATGTTGCATGCTAAGGTTGTAGAATTAAAATCTTGCAAGCCCTCTACATCTATTGTTGAGCATGTATCTATTTGTACTAGATGTAGAGATGTTGATATTAATGCTATTCATGATCACATGTCTTTAATTAAACAACAAAATGATCATATAGCAAAACTAGATGCTAAAATTGTCGAGCACAACTTAGAAAATGAGAAATTCAAATTTGCTCGTAGCATGCTCTATAATGGGAGACGCCCTGGCATCAAGGATGGCATTGGCTTCCAAAGGGGAGACAATGTCAAACTTAATGCCCCTCCTAAAAGATTGTCTAATTTTGTAAAGGGCAAGGCTCCCATGCCTCAGGATAACGAGGGTTACATTTTGTACCCTGTCGGTTATCCCGAGAGCAAGATTAGGAGAATTCATTCTAGGAAGTCTCACTCTGGCCCTAATCATGCATTTATGTATAAGGGTGAGACATCTAGCTCTAGGCAACCAACCCGTGCTAAGTTGCCTAAGAAGAAAACTCCTAGTGCATCAAATAATCATGACATTTCATTTAAAACTTTTGATGCATCTTATGTGTTGACTAACAAATCCGGCAAAGTAGTTGCCAAATATGTTGGGGGCAAACACAAGGGGTCAAAGACTTGTGTTTGGGTACCCAAAGTTCTTGTGTCTAATGCCAAAGGACCCAAAACCATTTGGGTACCTAAAGTCAAGAACTAAACTTGTTTTGTAGGTTTATGCATCCGGGGGGCTCAAGTTGGATACTCGACAGCGGGTGCACAAACCATATGACAGGGGAGAAAAGGATGTTCTCCTCCTACGAGAAAAACCAAGATCCCCAACGAGCTATCACATTCGGGGATGGAAATCAAGGTTTGGTCAAAGGTCTTGGTAAAATAGCTATATCTCCTGACCATTCTATTTCCAATGTTTTCCTTGTAGACTCATTAGATTACACCTTGCTTTCTGTTTCCCAATTATGTCAAATGGGCTACAACTGTCTATTCACTGATGTAGGTGTCACTGTCTTTAGAAGAAGTGATGATTCAATAGCATTTAAGGGAGTGTTAGAGGGTCAGCTATACTTGGTAGATTTTGATAGAGCTGAACTCGACACTTGCTTAATTGCTAAGACTAACATGGGTTGGCTCTGGCACCGCCGACTAGCTCATGTTGGGATGAAGAATCTTCATAAGCTTCTAAAGGGAGAACACATTTTAGGATTAACAAATGTTCATTTTGAGAAAGACAGGATTTGTAGCGCATGCCAGGCAGGGAAGCAAGTTGGAGACCATCATCCACACAAGAACATCATGACAACCGACAGGCCACTAGAGCTCCTACACATGGACCTATTCGGCCCGATTGCTTACATAAGCATCGGCGGGAGTAAGTACTGTCTAGTTATTGTGGATGATTATTCTCGCTTCACTTGGGTATTCTTTTTACAGGAAAAATCTCAAACCCAAGAGACCTTAAAGGGATTCTTGAGACGGGCTCAAAATGAGTTCGGCTTAAGGATCAAGAAAATAAGAAGCGACAACGGGACGGAGTTCAAGAACTCTCAAATTGAAGGCTTCCTTGAGGAGGAGGGCATCAAGCATGAGTTTTCTTCTCCCTACACCCCTCAACAAAATGGTGTAGTGGAGAGGAAGAATCGAACTCTATTGGACATGGCTAGAACCATGCTTGATGAGTACAAGACTTCGGATCGGTTTTGGGCGGAGGCGGTCAACACCGCTTGCTACGCCATCAACCGGTTGTATCTACACCGAATCCTCAAGAAGACATCATACGAACTCCTAACCGGTAAAAAGCCCAATATTTCATATTTTAGAGTCTTTGGTAGCAAATGTTTTATTCTTGTTAAGAGAGGTAGAAAATCTAAATTTGCTCCTAAGAATGTAGAAGGCTTTTTACTAGGATATGATTCAAACACAAGGGCATATAGAGTCTTTAACAAGTCCACTGGACAAGTTGAAGTTTCTTGTGACGTTGTGTTTGATGAGACTAACGGCTCTCAAGTAGAGCAAGTTGATCTTGATGAGATAGGTATTGAAGAGGCTCCGTGCATCGCGCTAAGGAACATGTCCATTGGGGATGTGTGTCCTAAGGAATCCGAAGAGCCTCCAAATGCACAAGATCAACCGTCCTCCTCCACGCAAGCATCTCCACCAACTCAAAATGAGGAAGAGGCTCAAGTTGATGAAGAAGAAGATCAATCAAATGAGCCACCTCAAGATGACGGCATAGATCAAGGGGGAGATTCAAATAATCAAAACAAGGAGGATGAAGAACAAAGGCCGCCACACCCAAGAGTCCACCAAGCAATCCAACGAGATCACCCCGTCGACACCATCCTCGGCGACATTCATAAGGGGGTAACTACTAGATCTCGTGTTGCACATTTTTGTGAACATTACTCGTTTGTTTCCTCTATTGAGCCACACAGGGTAGAGGAAGCACTACAAGATTCGGATTGGGTGGTGGCGATGCAAGAGGAGCTCAACAACTTCACTAGGAATGAGGTATGACATTTAGTTCCACGTCCTAACCAAAATGTTGTAGGAACCAAATGGGTCTTCCGCAACAAGCAAGATGAGCATGGTGTGGTGACAAGGAACAAAGCTCGACTTGTGGCCAAGGGATACTCCCAAGTCGAAGGTTTGGATTTCGGTGAAACCTATGCACCCGTAGCTAGGCTTGAGTCAATTCACATATTATTGCCCTATGCTACTTACCATGGCTTTAAGCTTTATCAAATGGACGTGAAAAGTGCCTTCCTCAATGGATCGATCAAGGAAGAGGTCTATGTTGAGCAACCCCCCGGCTTTGAAGACAGTGAGTATCCTAACCATGTCTATAAGCTGTCTAAGGCGCTTTATGGGCTCAAGCAAGCCCCAAGAGCTTGGTATGAATGCCTTAGAGATTTTCTTATTGCTAATGGATTCAAAGTCGGAAAGGCCGATCCTACGCTCTTTACCAAAACACTTGAAAATGATTTGTTTGTATGCCAAATTTATGTTGATGATATTATATTTGGGTCTACTAACGAATCTACATGTGAAGAGTTTAGTAGGATCATGACACAAAAGTTCGAGATGTCAATGATGGGGGAGTTGAAGTATTTCTTAGGATTTCAAGTGAAGCAACTCCAAGAAGGCACCTTCCTAAGCCAAACGAAGTATACTCAAGACATTCTAAACAAGTTTGGGATGAAAGATGCCAAGCCCATCAAGACACCCATGGGAACTAATGGGCATCTCGACCTCGACACGGGAGGTAAGTCCGTGGATCAAAAGGTATACCGGTCGATGATAGGTTCTTTACTCTATTTATGTGCATCTCGACCGGATATTATGCTTTCCATATGTATGTGTGCAAGATTCCAAGCCGACCCTAAGGAAGCTCACCTTACGACCGTAAAACGAATCTTGAGATATTTGGCTTACACTCCTAAGTTTGGGCTTTGGTATCCTAGGGGATCCACATTTGATTTGATTGGTTATTCGGATGCCGATTGGGCGGGGTGCAAAATCAATAGGAAGAGCACATCGGGGACTTGCCAGTTCTTGGGAAGATCCTTGGTGTCTTGGGCTTCAAAGAAGCAAAATTCGGTTGCTCTTTCCACCGCCGAAGCCGAGTACATTGCCGCAGGCCATTGTTGCGCGCAATTGCTTTGGATGAGGCAAACCCTGCGGGACTACGATTACAAATTAACCAAAGTCCCTTTGCTATGTGATAATGAAAGTGCAATCAAGATGGCGGACAATCCCGTCGAGCATAGCCGCACTAAACACATAGCCATTCGGTATCATTTTCTTAGGGATCACCAACAAAAGGGAGATATCGAGATTTCTTACATTAATACTAAAGATCAATTAGCCGATATCTTTACCAAGCCTCTTGATGAACAAACTTTTAACAAACTTATGCATGAGCTAAATATTCTTGATTCTAGGAACTTCTTTTGTTGATTTGCACACATAGCTCATTTTGTATACCTTTGATCATGTCTCTTTAATATGCTATGACTAATGTGTTTTCAAGTCTATTTCAAACCAAGTCATAGGTGTATTGAAAGGGAATTGGAGTCTTCGGCGAAGACAAAGGCTTCCACTACGTAACTCATCCTTCGCCATCACTCCAAGCAACTCTCCATTCTTAGGGGAGAAAGCATGAGCACCAAGCAAAAGGACTCCATCTTTGGTATAATCTTCACTCATTTGTTTTGACCAAAGAGGGAGAATGTAACTTCGAGGGCTCTAATGATTCCGTTTTTTGGCGATTCATGCCAAAGGGGGAGAAAGTATGAGCCCAAAGCAAAAGGACCGCACCACCACCAATTTCAAAAACTTCGTGTTTCCAAGAATATTATCATTTGGTATCCTATTGTGTTCAAAAGGGGGAGAAAGTAGTATTTCAAAAAGGATATATCAAAACCCTCTTGAACACTAAGAGGTGGATCTCATTTAGGGGGAGTTTTGTTTAGTCAAAGGAAAAGCATTTGAAACAGGGGGAGAGAATTTCAAATCTTGAAAATGCTTTGCAAAATCTTATTCATTTACCTTTGACTATTTGCAAAAGAACTTTGAAAAGGATTTACAAAAGAATTTGCAAAAACAAAACCTATGGTGGAAGCGTGGTCCAAAATATTAAATAAGAAAGAAACAATCCATGCATATCTTGTAAGTATTTACATTGGCTCAATTCCAAGCAACCTTTGCACTTACATTATGCAAACTAGTTCAATTATGCATTTCTATACTTGCTTTGGTTTGTGTTGGCATCAATCACCAAAAAGGGGGATATTGAAAGGGATTTAGGCTTACACCTAGTCCCTAATTAATTTTGGTGGTTGAATTGCCCAACACAAATAATTGGACTAACTAGTTTGTCCAAGTGTATAGATTATACAGGTGCAAAAGGTTCACACTTAGCCAATAAAAAGATCAAATATTGGATTCAACAAAGGAGCAAAGGGCCAACCGAAGGCACCTCTGGTCTGGGGGCACCGGACTGTCCGGTGTACACCGGACAGTGTCCGGTGCACCACCGGACAGTGTCCGGTGCACCACCGGACAGTGTCTGGTGCACCAGAGGACTCCAACTCAAACTTGCCACCTTCGGGAATTTCCAGAGACACTCGCGCTATAATTCACCGGACTGTCCGGTGTACACCGGACATGTCCGGTGCTCCAAGGAAGAGCGGCCTCAGGAACTCGCCAGCCTCGGGAATTCACTTGAGCTGCTCCGCTATAATTAGCCGGACTGTCCGGTGTGCACCGGACTGTCCGGTGTAACAGCGGAGCAACGGCTACATCGGCGCCAACGGCTACCTGCGACGCATTAAATGTGCGCGCTACGCGCGCAGACGTTAGGCGCGCCCATACTGGCGCACCGGACAATGAACAGGACATGTCCGGTGTGCACCGGACATCCAGGCGGGCCCAGATGTCAGAAGCTCCAACGGTCAGAATCCAACGGCATTGGTGACGTGGCTGGGGCACCGGACATGTCCGGTGTGCACCGGACTGTCCGGTGCGCCATCGAACAGACAGCCTCCACCAACGGTCAAGTTTGGTGGTTGGGGCTATAAATACCCCAACCACCTCCACATTCAAGGCATCCAAGTTTTCCAGCTTCCAACTACTATACAAGAGCTAGCATTCATTGCAAAGCACACCAAAAGAGATCAAATCCTCTCCCAACTCCACACAAAGCCTTAGTGACTAGAGAGAGTGATTTGTAGTGTTCATTTGAGCTCTTGCGCTTGGATCGCTTCTTTTCTTTCGCATTCTTCCTTGTGATCAAACACTCACTTGTAATTGAGGCAAGAGACACCAATTGTGTGGTGATCCTTGCGGGAAGTTTGTTTCCCAAGTGATTTGAGAAGAGAAGCTCACTCGGTCCGAGGGACCGTTTGAGAGAGGGAAAGGGTTGAAAAAGACCCGGCCTTTGTGGCCTCCTCAACGGGGAGTAGTTTTGCGAGAACCGAACCTCGGTAAAACAAATCCTTGTGTCTCACCGCTTTACTCGCTTGCGATTTGTTTTACACCCTCTCGCGGACTCGGTTTTATTTCTAACGCTAACCCGGCTTGTAGTTGTGTTTATATTTGTAAATTTCAGTTTCGCCCTATTCACCCCCCCTCTAGGCGACTATCAGCAGGGTCAAGGGGCTCGGTTCCACATTTGAAGCCAGAGCGAGGTGGAGTCGCGCGCCAACGATCCCGGCCGAATCGCTCGTAGTTTGTTGTGCATGCGCGATTTCAGCGGAGGATAAGCATCTGACTGCTCGGGCCCAACAGTCAGTGGCGTTGGGAGAATCAGCCTGCGAAGCGGGCCCGCGCGACAGTGAGAAATCGGTTGAGACGGCGCGCGGCGGAGTGAAAAGAGGAGCGGTTACGCGGTGAGAAACCCTGGTGGGCCAGAAAGGAGAACCGCGGCCCAATTAGGCACTTCTTTCCTTTTTCTTTTTATTTCTCTTTTAATTTCAATTTACATCTCCAATTTAAATTTAAATTCGAATTACGTGGAAAACTTGTATTAAAATTAAATATCCCACTTGAATATGACATGGGGTGAATTGATTTATTTTTGAGAAATTTATTTGGTGTGTCTAATGCTTTTCCTCCTAAAATTCTAGTGTTACCTATTTGATATTTTATTTCCAGCTTGGCTTCTAATATATTTTTATCCACATTATTTTATTTAGTCCCCAAAATACACACAAAATAAAGTCTCAGCATGATGCACCATTTAATGACTTTTATCAATCCTTTGCTTTAAATGAGGTGTTTACATGAAATGATAAATAGAAATGACACACATGTATATAAAGGAATATAAGTTCTCCTTTTAGATTTTTTTACAAAGTGAGTGTTACACTCCACTTCCAGTCGTGGACCGTCCATGCCCAAGTGTTGGATTGTCCCCAAGTGTGCAAAGCTAGGTGTGAAGAGTAGCTATTATCGGTCAGGGTCGATGGATCATTCGTGGTTCACGTTTTCTATCAGATCTGACATATTTTTGAATGAAAAGTAGCTATTACCGTAGGTGCAGATCGTGTGGCCTTAGGAAACAGACCGTCCATGAGTGCGCAGAAAAGGGATAGTCGACCCATAACGACTAGTTTGTTGGGATTGTGCTATAAATAGATGGAGTACAGGTGTTGGACATCTCTCTTGTCCATTTGAACCATCTATTGAGCACATACAAGCCTCCAAACCTCTCTCTCACACATTGCTAGGGATTGCATTCTAGTGAGTTTGACAGTGCTCTAGTGCATTGCTTCACATTGTTGATTCTTGAGGCGCTAGAAGGTTCATCAAGCAAGTGTCATCGACTTGTTACTCTTGTAGGTTTCCGCCTCCTAGATGCTTTGGTGAAGGTTCCCCGTCGAGCTCTCCGATAAAGATTGTGGACATGCCGCGATGGTGATTGTGAGAGGCTCGCGGGCGCCTCATCGGAGCAGTGAAAAGTGAAGCTAGTGGAATCGAGGTACGGGTGACTCTTTGACCTTCTGGCTAAGAGATCAAACAAAGTCTTGATAGAGAAGCAATTGAGTGCACTGGATCCACCTCAATATGGATTAGGGGTGATCGGCAAATCATCGAGACCATGGAAAAAAATCCGATGTCTTGTGTGTTGATTACTTTGTTCATAACCTTTATTTGTATGAAGGAATTTATTAGATATAAGACTTAGATACATCAAGTTGTATGAAGGGATTTCTTAGATGTATCTAGTGCTTAGAAAACCACAATATAGTATCTAGGTTGTACATGCCCTTAAAAGTAGGTATGTTGACTGATAAACTAGGCGAGGTCCATTGCCATCGGAGAAGTTAAGAAACAATTTGAACAATAATCATTTCTGATTACAAAGCCATTAATTAACAGGTGAATAGCAAACGATACATACAACTTTGGACCATCTTTTTTGGTGGCGTGTTTGTGTGCGTGTGAGAACAGAACAATCCTATTAGTCCTGCTTACATATACATTACCAGCAAATGTACACACTGCATGTAGAGCTTTATGATGTGTTTGGTTCGGTGTCAACGAGAGATGGGATGGGATCAACTCTGAGTTGACTCCGTCCCTTATTTTTTAAGGGATGGCCCCATCCACTATTTTTGAAAAATATTCCTTGACCGTGACTCTAGACCTCCAAACCAAACATGGGTCAACTTAGAATGATCCTATCCCATCCCTCTTCATCCTTCCTCGTCCATCCATCCAAACACTACAAGAGTGCTGATGGGGCTTCCCTATTAATTTGAGCTCCAGAACCGATCAATGTTTCCCTTAAGCCAGACTTTTGATGCCTAACGGTATAAGCTTTTCGTAGTCGTTCTTACTGCACCCTTCCGTGCTGCTGTAAATAAACTTGGAGTGGCTCTTCTCTAGGAGCTTGATGATATGCTCCTCCAGATCCTCGCCTTTGCTGCACCTTCGAATGGTGTTGCTTTTGCCATTCGAGATGATGACGACCTCCTCCTTGTACGTTGCAAGTAGATTGGCCACAACAACGTCCATCCTGTACTTGCTCAGAGCCGTCTCTGCTTTCTGAACTAGAATGTCTGGATCCGTCTCCAGCTGCATGCCATTTATTTAAAACACAAGTTGGATAAAGGTTTTTCTCTCCCAATCCCATGCCGTGGTGGTTTCACCCATTCTACAGACAAACTCACCTTGAAGGATACGCAGAAGGCCAAGGGGGCCCAATGGTTGCGCAGAACGGGGAGCATTTTTGGAACCTGGCTGAGCTTCATATCCAGTGGGCCTCCGGCTGACTGGATCTTATGTTTTGCCTGCACAATGATTTCCCCATGAATCATGTTAGGAACTTAGCTTCTAGCATGACAAAACAATGCTGGATTTTTTTGACAACACATCTCCTACTACTGTAATAACTCGTACCATGCTATCCCATGGAACATAGAAGTCAGACACAGCTGCAGCGAGATAGAACATCCCGTGGAGACCCACACAGCTCATGGATGTAGCAACCATCTTCAGTAACTGCAATCAAGTGTCGTGTGACGCTGTTCAAGCTACCTTACTCGCATTCGACTCAAAGAAACAAAGCAAATGTGCAGGACCTGAAGATACTCAAATATCGTGGTGAATGGGAGTTTCAGCAGAGAGCCTCCTTCAGTAGCCTGCGACAAGTTCACCTCAGTCAAGGGGCATCGGCACATCTGTATGCCAGCCAGTACCCGGTTCAGATGCTATACCTTGCGATAATCCCCAATTGCTCTCTTTACCACCGTTGCCTGGGACTCGGCCACTGATTAAACAAGCATAACATATTTTAATCAACATAGTAAGGAAGCGATATTTGTTCTTTTCTTTTCTTTTCTTTTCATCTGAGCTAGAAGCTGTAGATTAATTACCAACCAACCTTGAACCTTCGAATCTGTTGTGACATCAAAGAAGTGGAGAAACGAGTCATCAGGCAGGAACCTGGAGAAAGGCTGGCAACTCCCTCTGCGTTCATGCAAGCATAATGGGATTTATGTGAAGAATCTTTCTTCTTTTTTTTTGCATTATGTGGATACTGAACAGTTGATAAAGCTGAAAGACGAGAAGTAAAAGTTGTGGGATTGTTTTTGCAACGAAGCAGCTGATGTAGCTTTGTGGATTACCGCCGATGGACGAAAATGACCGCATAGCCAGCCTTTAAGAAATACCTGTGTCAGCAGAAATTAAAAACGGGAATGAGTACTTGACAGTACTTACTGTTCATCAAACTTGTACTGGACAGAGACTATGTATACTTCCAGTGCATTTATGAGACAGATATCAAAACTAACGAGGTATCACATGGCATGGCACACCATCATATATGTTCAGGCCAGTATAACCTTATGTAAAGCATCATCTCTCAAGGATTATATTGAAGAGAAAAAAAAACTAAAAAAGGCATGGGTTATATAGAACAGAGTATGGGAAAGGCAGTCATCACCACGGCGCACGAGAGAGCATCCGAAGAGGGGCGGAGCGCAAGAGAGGAGGAAACTTACTCGGTGGACGCGGCGCCGCGGTGGCCGGAGCTGAAGTTGTCGATGTAGCGCACGCATCGCTGCTCCAGCGGCACCGTGGTCCCGCCCGACGTGACGCAGACGATGCGCCGCCGCCCGACGCCGTCTGCGCGCACATCGCAAAAAACAAAAAACAAAAAAGGCCGCACGGGTTAAGCTAGAGCGCGCGGTCAAGGGCTCGTTCGACGAAATGGCCCACGCGCGGTCCGCGCGTTGTCCCCCATGCAGGGCGGCGCCGCGGCTACCTGATGATGCGTGCGAATTGCGCGCGACGAACTCCTGCAGGCTGGCGGCGACAACGGCAGCGTCGCGCAGCGGCGGCGAGGCGGCGAAGAAGTGTTCCGGATCTTCCGCCGCGACCATTGCGGGTTGCGATGGGGTGGGGGGTTCTTCTTCTATACACTCGCAGGGTTTGGATTTTGGACCGCGGGCGGTTTGACGATGGATGGAGCGACGAGAGGAAGAGGAGAGTATTTAAAGGAGTGGAAACTACCAACGTAGTTGGCGGTTTGCTGTAAAGAAAAAGACACGAGTAAAATCAGGAGATGAGCGCATTTGGAAAAAACACACACACAACACAGCTTGACAGCCGTGCTTGGCACTGCGTACGGTGCGTGCCTTGAATGCCGCTCGACCCTGGAACCCTGCAACCACTATTAACTCAGCATTAACTCATGGTAGCTAAGAGGGGTGGGGATAGCCCCTGCTGCTTGCGTGCGTGCGTGATCCATGTCGTCGTCTTCGATAGATTTGGCGAGACCGGTACCACCGAACCGTGCATGCCATTTGCTCGCTGGGGGAGTTTTTTTTTCCTTAGGCAGGGGCCGGACCTATTTAGGCGACGCACCTTTGTGACACTGCATCAAGCTAGATTCAAGAGCCTGCGTTTCTGGTTGAGCACAAAGAACGACAGAACAGGCAGCCAATAATAACACACGCATCCATCATTCCTGGCTTATTAGGTGTAGCACATTGATTAGTGCAAACGCGGTGGCGTACTGGCACACACGCTTGTTGGGCAGGTCCACGAGCGATCGACCGAGCTGGGTGTCGTTACTGGATCGGAACAGCCGGGAATCACGATCGTCGTCCAGGTGGAGGAGAACAACGTACGCACGTACTACGTCCTGGTCCTGTGGTCAGGCGCGGCGCTGCCTCGTGCGCGCATGGCCCGTAAATGGTAATGGCCTATCGGCGCCCATTATCTATGCTACTTGCGTGTGCATGGATTCGTGTCCTGCTGGGATGCGAATGCGAGACATGGCACCAGCGCTCCATGAGCCGCTATGAGTATAGTCCGAAAAGGTATGATCCAAAGTCCAAACACAAGACAGGGTCTGGGTCGTAGTGATAGTACCAAGACTATCTTCAGCAACATTTTCTAAATTTTATCACCTAAAGAAATATTCGTCGTCCTCTACAACACTTTATAAAAAAATTTATCCACTACATCGTTTTCATCTTCAACAACGTTCCCTAAATTTAACTCTCTCTGTCCTGCTGCTAGATACCATAATCTACTTTGATTTTAACCTTTTCGCTACTGCATGCATGAGAAATATTTAAATACATCTCATCACTACCTTTTATCAGTGGCGGCCCTGAGAGTGGGGCGGAGGGGCCGCCGCCCCGGGCCCCCAATTATATAGGGCCCCGAACCTAGCTATACATTCAGTAATTAGACTATCAGACACAATAATTTAATAATGAAATGTCGAATAATTAGCAGCCACAAAACGTTCACAACCCGGTCTTATTTAAACATGTTAAAATAACTTTTAAGATAATACTATAATATGTATCTTTTTATTTATTTGTTTCTTGGTATGAATATTTTTAGATGTGTCTTGAGTTTATATATTGGTACCATTTTTATATAACAATAAATTGATGAGCCTCTATTTTAAATTTGTCCTGAGCCGCTAAAACCACCGGTCCGCCGCTGCCTTTTATATACTGTTTGGAACACAGCTCTCGTGTGTAGAAGGCGAACAGCAAATTTTATTAGAGGACGCAATATAACGGTCGTTGCTGGACGAGTAAAGAATGGCAGTGGACGCTAAATTTAAAGTTCAGGACCGTTTACACTTTATTGCTAGAAAGAGTCTAATATGATCACAGACGATACCTGTGGACATCATCGGATCATGATTCGAAGGGTTCTAGGCAAATCTTAACGTTTGGACCCTTAACTTACACGAGTACAAAGTAGCTCTATAGTAACGGTTATAACCTATTTTTACTGGCGTTTCTTATAACCGTTGGTACTAGGGCCAGTAAAAATCATCATTTTTACAGGCGGGTAATTGAGGACTGTCAGTGGAAATCGATTTCCACTCGCGGTTGACGTAATAAATCCGCTAGTAAAAATTATTTTTAGAAACATTAAACAGGTTTTTGAGAGCACCTAGAGGGGGTGAATAGGTGATCCTGTAAAAACTTGAAACTTGATCCGCAAAACTTGATTAGGAGTTAGCACGAATAAGCCAAGTGGCTAAAGAGGAGAACTTGCACAACACGATAACCACAAAGAGATCAACACAGAGATGACACAGTGGTTTATCCCGTGGTTCGGCCAAGTCCAACACTTGCCTACTCCACGTTGTGGCGTCCCAACGGACGAGGGTTGCAATCAACCCCTTTCAAGCGGTCCAAAGACCCACTTGAATACCACGGTGTTTTGCTTTGCTTTTCTATATCCCGCTTGCGAGGAATCTCCACAACTTGGAGTCTTTCGCCCTTACTAAGATGTTCACAAAGAAGCACGAAGCAAGGGAGGGATGAGCAACGCACACAAGACACAAAATCAGAGCGACAACACGCACCCAAGTCACAATAAGAGCTCACAACACAACCCGACGAGTTCACAACTCAACTAGAGCTCTAATTGCTATCACAAATAGTCAAATGCGCGGAATCGATGCCTTGGTGCTTAGGAATGTTTTGAGAATGCTTGGTGTGCTCCTCCATGCGCCTAGGGGTCCCTTTTATAGCCCCAAGGCAGCTAGGAGCCGTTGAGAGCATTCCAGGAAGGCAATTCTTGCCTTCTGTCGCCTGGCGCACCGGACAGTCCGGTGCACCACCGGACACTGTCCGGTGCAGATCTCTTTCCTTATTTGGCGAAGCCGACCGTTGCAGTCTTGGAGCCGTTGGCGCACCGGACACTGTCCGGTGCACACCGGACAGTCCGGTGCCCCTTCCGACCGTTGGCGCTTGCCACACGTCGCGCACGGATTCCGCGGCCGACTGTTGGCTCACCGGACAGTCCGGTGCACCACCGGACAGTCCGGTGAATTTTAGTCGTACGCCGCCGACGAAGTCCTGAGAGCAGCAAGTTCGCAGATGCCAGCCTGGCGCACCGGACACTGTCTGGTGCACCACTAGACACTGTCCGGTGCACCACCGGACAGTCCGGTGCACCAAGACTGAGCATACTTTTGGCTGCTTCGAGCCACTCTTTTTCAGTTGCATTTTCTCTGATTCTAACACTTAGATAAACATGTTAGTACACAAAAACCAATGTACTAAGTCTAGAATCATACCTTTGTATTGATTTGCATCTTATCCATCATTTGGCATAGTTTATCACTTAAGCACTTGTGTTAGACACTAAATCACCAAAATACTTAGAAATGGCCCAAGGGCACATTTCCCTTTCAATCTCCCCCTTTTTGGTGATTTATGCCAACACAACACAAAGCAAGTAGAACAAGTGCAAAATCAATTCAAATAAGAACTCAAGATTATTTAGATTCAACTTTGGCATATATGGATCATTCTTTGCCACCACTTGGTTTGTTTTTGCAAATCAAACTCAATTTCCTATCTCTAAGTCAAATTCACTTGTTGAGGCATAGAGAAAGATATTCAAGAGAAATTGATCACTGATTCAAAAACTCCCCCTATTTCCCATATTCAACCATGCTCCCCACAAGAGACCAACTTTTGACAATAAGAGACAAACAAGAGTTATTTTGACAAACAAAAACTCTAACTCTACTTTTTCAAAATTCTCAAGTGGTAGCTGATCCATTTCTTGCTTTGGCCTTATTTTCTCCCCCTTTGGCATCAAGCACCAAAACAGGATCAATCTTGGCCCTTTAACCCTATTGCCTCACCAAAATCTTCAACTAAGAGTAAAAGGCAATAAGGGTACAAAGGCAATAAGAATATGGAGATGAACTTGGAGTGAGTTACCCTCTCATCGGAGTGCAGTGGAAGTCTTGCATGGTCCAAGTTCACCTTTCCCTTTCAATCCACCTTTGAGACTAAATCAAGTAAACTCAAGCACACAGTTAGTCTCAAAGGGTCAAGTTGTAGCATGCCTCCCCCTAAATAAGTGCATCACGTGCAAATGGACTTGTGAAGTCCGGGGATCATGAGTACAACTTGAGCACCATAAATAAACAACAATATGCATAAGGGAACATGATCAAAGCATAAGACACATGTATGCTACATATCAATCCAAGTTCCACGAATCTAAGACATTTAGCTCACTACGCAGCCTGCAAAAGGTCTTCTCATCTAGAGGTTTGATAAAGATATCGGCTAGCTGGTTCTCGGTGCTAACATGGAACACTTCGATATCCCCCTTTTGCTAGTGGTCTCTCAAAAAGTGATGTCGGATGTCTATGTGTTTTGTGCGTCTGTGTTCAACAGGATTATTCGCTATGCGGATAGCACTCTCATTATCACATAGGAGTGGGACTTTGCTCAGATTGTAGCCAAAGTCCCTGAGGGTTTACCTCATCCAAAGTAGTTGCGCACAACACTGTCCTGCGGCAACATACTCGGCCTCAGCGGTGGATAGGGCAACGGAGGTTTGTTTCTTCGAACTCCATGACACCAGGGACCTTCCTAAGAATTGGCACGTCCCCGATGTACTCTTTCTATCGACCTTACATCCAGCATAGTCGGAGTCTGAATATCCAATCAAGTCAAAGGTAGACCCCTTTGGATACCAGATCCCGAAGCAAGGCGTAGCGACTAAATATCTAAGGATTCGCTTCACGGCCACTAAGTGACACTCCCTTGGATCGGATTGAAATCTAGCACACATGCATACACTAAGCATAATATCCGGTCTACTTGCACATAAATAAAGGAAAGACCCTATCATAGACCGGTATGCCTTTTGATCAACGGACTTACCTCCTTTGTTGAGGTCGGTCTGTCCGTCGGTTCCCATTGGAGTCTTTGCGGGCTTGGCGTCCTTCATCCCAAACCGCTTGATCAAGTCTTGCGTGTACTTCGTTTGGGAGATGAAGGTCCCATCCTTGAGTTGCTTCACTTGGAACCCAAGGAAATAGCTTAACTCGCCCATCATTGACATCTCAAACTTTTGAGTTATCACCCTGCTAAACTCTTCACAAGACTTTTGGTTAGTAGAACCAAATATTATGTCATCGACATAAATTTGGCACACAAAAAGATCACCATCACAAGTCTTAGTAAAAAGAGTTGGATCGGCTTTCCCAACCTTGAAAGCATTAGCAATTAAAAAGTCTCTAAGGCATTCATACCATGCTCTTGGGGCTTGCTTAAGTCCATAGAGCGCCTTAGAGAGCTTACACACGTGGTCGGGGTACCGTTCATCCTCGAAGCCAGGGGGTTGCTCCATGTACACCTCCTCCTTGATTGGCCCGTTGAGGAAAGCACTCTTCACATCCATTTGGAACAACCTGAAAGAATGGTGAGCGGCATATGCTAGCAAAATACGAATGGACTCTAGCCTAGCCACAGGAGCAAAAGTCTCCTCAAAGTCCAAACCTGTGACTTGGGCATAACCTTTTGCCACAAGTCGTGCCTTGTTCCTTGTCACCACCCCGTGCTCGTCTTGTTTGTTGCGGAACACCCACTTGGTTCCCACAACATTTTGCTTGGAACGAGGCACCAGTGTCCAAACTTCATTTCTTTTGAAGTTATTGAGCTCCTCCTGCATGGCCAACACCCAATCCGGATCTAGCAAGGCCTCTTCTACCCTGAAAGGCTCAATAGAAGAGACAAAAGAGTAATGCTCACAAAAATTAACTAATCTAGAATGAGTAGTTACTCCCTTGCTTATGTCACCCAATATTTGGTCGACGGGATGATTCCTTTGAATCGTCGCTCGAACTTGGGTTGGAGGTGCCGGTTGCGCTTCTTCCTCCATCACATGATCATCTTGTGCTCCCCCTTGATCACACGCCTCTTCTTGATGAACATGTTCATCGTCTTGAGTTGGGGGATGCACCATTGTTGAGGAAGAAGATTGATCTTGCTCCTTTTGTTCCTGCGGCCGCACATCTCCAATCGCCATGGTGCGTATTGCGGCCATTGGAACGTCTTCTTCATCTACATCATCAAGATCAACAACTTGCTCTCTTGGAGAGCCATTAGTCTCATCAAATACAACGTCGCTAGAGACTTCAACCAAACCCGATGATTTGTTGAAGACCCTATACGCCTTTGTATTTGAGTCATAACCTAACAAAAACCCTTCTACGGCTTTGGGAGCAAATTTGGAATTCCTACCCTTCTTCACTAGAATGTAGCATTTACTCCCAAAAACTCGGAAATATGAAACATTGGGTTTGTTACAGGTTAGTAGCTCATACGAAGTCTTCTTGAGGAGGCGATGAAGGTAGACCTGGTTGATGGCGTGACAAGCCGTGTTCACGGCTTCCGACCAAAAGCGCTCGGGGGTCTTGAAATCTCCAAGCATCGTCCTCGCCATGTCTATAAGCGTCCTGTTCTTCCTCTCTACCACACCATTTTGCTGTGGTGTGTAGGCAGTGGAGAACTCGTGCTTGATTCCTTCCTCCTCAAGATACTCCTCCACTTGAAGGTTCTTGAACTCGGACCCATTGTCGCTCCTTATCTTCTTCACTTTGAGCTCAAACTCGTTTTGAGCTCTCCTTAGGAAGCGCTTGAGGGTCCCTTGGGTTTCAGATTTATCCTGCAAAAAGAATACCCAAGTGAAGCGGGAAAATCATCAACTATAACAAGACCATACTTACTTCCTCCTATGCTCAGATAGGCGACGGGTCCGAAGAGGTCCATATGGAGTAACTCCAGGGGTCTTGATGTTGTCATAACATTTTTGGCATGATGAGAGCTTCCCACCTGTTTCCCTGCTTGACAGGCTGCACAAGGTCTATCTTTTTCGAAAGTAACATTAGTTAGACATATCACGTGTTCTCCCTTTAGAAGCTTGTGAAGGTTCTTCATCCCCACATGTGCTAAGCGGCGATGCCACAGCCAGCCCATGCTAGTCTTAGCAATTAAGCATGCATCTAGACCGGCCTCCTCTTTTGCAAAATCAACTAAATAGAGTTTGCCGTCTAATACACCCTTAAAAGCTAATGAACCATCACTTTTCCTAAAGACAGACACATCTACATTTGTGAATAGACAATTATATCCCATATTACATAATTGACTTACGGATAACAAATTATATCCAAGTGACTCTACTAAGAATACATTAGAAATAGAGTGCTCATTTGAAATTGCAATCTTGCCTAAGCCTTTAACCTTGCCTTGATTCCCGTCACCGAATATGATTGAATCTTGGGAATCTTTATTCTTGACATAGGAGGTGAACATCTTCTTCTCCCCCGTCATGTGGTTTGTGCATCCGCTGTCGATAATCCAGCTTGATCCCCCGGATGCATAAACCTGCAAGGCAAATTTAGGCTTGGGTCTTAGGTACCCAACTCTTGTTGGGTCCTACAAGGTTAGTGACAATATTCTTAGGGACCCAAATGCAAGTTTTATCTCCTTTGCATTTTGCCCCTAATTTCCTAGCAATCACCTTTCTATCCTTTGTACAAATTGCAAAGGAAGTATTGCAAGCATGATAAATTGTAGAAGGTTCATTAGTCTTCCTAGGAACATGAGCAACATTTCTCCTAAGCACATGATGAATGACATTTCTCCTAGGCATATCTCTACCATGCATATAGGAAGAACTTGAAGCAAACATTGCATTCGAATCATAAGCATTACAACTCCTATAAGCATTTCTAGAATGTCTCCTATCATGGTACATGAAAGCATGGTTCTTTTTAGTATTGCTAGCCATAGGGGCCTTCCCTTTCTCCTTGGCGGAGATTGAAGCCTTATGGCTTGTTAAGCTCTTGACTTCTCTCTTGAAGCCAAGACCATCCTTAATTGAGGGGTGTCTACCAATCGTGTAGGCATCCCTTGCAAATTTTATTTTATCAAATTCACTCTTGCTAGTCTTAAGTTGGGCATTAAGACTAGCCACTTCATCATTCAATTTAGAAATTGAAACTAGGTGTTTACTACAAGCATCAACATCAAGATCTTTACACCTATTGCAAATTGTAACATGTTCTACACAAGATGTTGATTTATTAGCTATTTCTAACTTAGCATTCAAGTCATCATTTATGCTCTTTAAGCTAGAAATAGAGTCATGGCATGTAGACAATTCACAAGAAAGCATTTCATTCCTATTAATTTCTAAAGCAAGGGATTTTTGTGCCTCTACAAACTTATCATGTTCTTCATACAAAAGATCATCTTGCTTTTCTAATAACCTATTCTTATCATTCAAGGCATCAATTAATTCATTAATTTTATCAACCTTGGTTCTATCTAGGCCCTTGAATAAACATGAATAATCTATTTCATCATCATCACTAGACTCATCCTCACTTGAAGAATCATAAGTACTAGTATTACGAGTGCTTACCTTCTTTTCCCTTGCCATGAGGCAAGTGTGATGCTCGTTTGGGAAGAGGGATGACTTGTTGAAGGCGGTGGCGGCGAGTCCTTCGTTGTCGGAGTCGGATGAGGAGCAGTCCGAATCCCACTCCTTTCCAAGATGTGCCTCGCCCTTCGCCTTCTTGTAGTTCTTCTTCTTTTCCCACTTTCCACTCTTCTTTTCATGGTCACTATCATTATCGGGACAATTAGCGATAAAATGACCAATCTTACCACATTTGAAGCAGGAGCGCTTCCCCTTCGTTTTGTTCTTGTTGGGGTGCTCCTTGCGACCCTTTAGTGCCGTCTTGAATCGCTTGATGATTAGGGCCATCTCTTCATCATTAAGACCGGCCGCCTCAACTTGCGCCACCTTGCTAGGTAGCGCCTCCTTGCTCCTTGTTGCCTTGAGAGCAATAGTTTGAGGCTCTTGGATTGGACCATTTAATGCATCGTCGACATATCTAGCCTCCTTGATCATCATCCGCCCGCTTACGAACTTTCCAAGGATCTCCTCGGGCGTCATCTTCGTGTACCTAGGATTCTCACGAATATTGTTTACAAGATGTGGATCAAGGACGGTAAAGGACCTTAGCATTAGGCGGACAACGTCGTGGTCCGTCCATCGCGTGCTTCCATAGCTCCTTATCTTGTTGACGAGGGTTTTGAGCCTGTTGTACGTTTGGGTTGGCTCCTCCCCCTTATAATCGCGAATCTCCCGAGTTCTCCCTCCACCAACTCCATCCTGGTGAGCATGGTGACGTCGTTCCCCTCATGTGAGATCTTGAGGGTATCCCAGATCTGCTTGGCGTTATCCAAGTCGCTCACCTTATGGTATTCGTCCCTGCACAAAGAAGCTAGAAGAACAGTAGTAGCTTGTGCATTTTTGTGAATTTGTTCATTAATGAACATGGGACTATCAGTACTATCAAATTTCATTCCATTCTCAACTATCTCCCATATGCTTGGATGGAGAGAGAACAAGTGACTATGCATTTTGTGACTCCAAAATCCGTAGTCCTCTCCATCAAAGTGAGGAGGTTTGCCAAGAGGAATGGAAAGCAAATGTGCATTTGAGCTATGCGGAATACGAGAATAATCGAAAGAGAAGCTTGAGTTAACCGTCTTCTTTTTCTCGTAGTCGTTGTCATCGTCCTTTTGGGAAGAAGAGGACTCGTCGCTGTCGTCGTAGTAGACGATCTCCTTGATGCGCCTCGTCTTCTTCTTCTTTCCATATTTTCGTTTGTGGCCCGAGCCCGAGTCGGTAGGCTTGTCATCTTTCGGCTCGTTGACGAAGGACTCCTTCTCCTTATCATTGATCACAATCCCCTTGCCCTTAGGATCCATCTCTTCGGGCGATTAGTCTCTTTCTTGAAGAGAACAGCTCTGATACCAATTGAGAGCACCTAGAGGGGGGTGAATAGGTGATCCTGTAAAAACTTGAAACTTAATCCGCAAAACTTGATTAGGAGTTAGCACGAATAAGCCAAGTGGATAGAGAGGAGAACTTGCACAACATGATAACCACAAAGAGATCAACACAAAGATGGCACAGTGGTTTATCCCGTGGTTCGGCCAAGTCCAACACTTGCCTACTCCACGTTGTGGCATCCCAACAGACGAGGGTTGCAATCAACCCCTTTCAAGCGGTCCAAAGACCCACTTGAATACCATGGTGTTTTGCTTTGCTTTTCTATATCCCGCTTGCGAGGAATCTCCACAACTTGGAGTCTCTCGCCCTTACTAAGATGTTCACAAAGAAGCACGGAGCAAGGGAGGGATGAGCAATGCACACAAGACACAAAATCAGAGCGACAACACGCACCCAAGTCGCAACAAGAGCTCACAACACAACCCGACGAGTTCACAACTCAACTAGAGCTCTAATTGCTATCACAAAGAGTCAAATGCGCGGAATCGAGGTCTTGGTGCTTAGGAATGCTTTGAGAATGCTTGGTGTGCTCCTCCATGCGCCTAGGGATCCCTTTTATAGCCCCAATGCAGCTAGGAGCCGTTGAGAGCATTCCAGGAAGGCAATTCTTGCCTTCTGTCGCCTGGCGCACCGGACACTGTCCGGTGCGGATCTCTTTCCTTATTTGGCGAAGCCGACCGTTGCAGTCTTGGAGCCGATGGCGCACCGGACATTGTCCGGTGCACACCGGACAGTCCGGTGCCCCTTCCGACCGTTGGCGCTTGCCACGCGTCGCGCGCGGATTCCGCGGCCGACCGTTGGCCCGGCCGACTGTTGGCTCACCGGACAGTCCGGTGCACCACCGGACAGCCCGGTGAATTTTAGCCATACGCCGCCGATGAAGTCCCGAGAGCAGCAAGTTCGCAGATGCCAGCCTGGCGCACCGGACACTGTCCGGTGCACCACCGGACAGTCCGGTGCACCCAGACTGAGCAGACTTTTGGCTGCTTCGAGCCACTCTTTTTCAGTTGCATTTTCTATGATTCTAACACTTAGATAAACATGTTAGTACACAAAAACCAATGTACTAAGTCTAGAATCATACCTTTGTATTGATTTGCATCTTATCCATCATTTGGCATAGTTTATCACTTAAGCACTTGTGTTGGACAATAAATCACCAAAATACTTAGAAATGGCCCAAGGGCACATTTCCCTTTCAGTTTTGAAAACAACAAAAAATTTATTTAAGTAGATGACTCAGCCCACCCCTAGATTAAAGCGATGAAGGTCAAATATTTTCATGATATATCTATAGTGAGGGCCGGGGGAGAAAGCATCGTTCCTCTTCTCGAAGCTGATGAAGTGGTAGTCTTTAAAAGGTTCATGAAGGTTGGGCTTCGTTTCCCAGTACACAAAATGCTGGTTGAAGTTCTGAAAACATTTGAAATATACCTTCAATAACTTAGCCCCAAAGATTTGATTAAAATGGGGGTTTTTATTTGGGCTATGAGGAGCCTAGGGCTAGAGCCAGATGCTAGATGCTTCTGCAATATACACGAATTATCTTACGAGACAAAGGCAACCGGGAAGGAGCAATACCATAACAACTTCAGGTGCTACAGCTTCGTGCCCTGCTTTGAGGCAAGTTATCCCGTGCCAACCTATCGGAAGAAGTGGTCGGGTTCTTGGATGAAGCAATGGTTCTATGTAAAGAATGATCTGAGCGAGAGGGGGATGTGAGGGGCATTATTCAGCGTCCCATATGGTCACGTTTCGACATTAGAAGGCAATCAATTGCAATTGGGAATGAGGTGCAAGCGTTCTTAATGGCTTTCAACACCGTGTGTACCTACATTGGTATCAGTGATTTGGTACAGTATCACATTGCTTTCAAGGTATGGCCTCTTGTGAGTGAGTGGGAGATGCTGAAGGAAACTAATGCTGGCTCCAGCCAGGGTGGTTTGGTTTATCTTAGATACACCTTCCGGTACAGAAGTCAGTTCGACGAAACAAATGACGATTGTTTAGATGCTATTGAGGCAACCAGTGATGAGCTGTTGGGAGCCTACACGATGGTAGAGGATGAGGCCATGACTGTTGCCTTCGGTGCTCAAGGAAAAAGGAGATTGAATAGAGTTTTTGATGTGATCGGGTTTGTGTATCCTAACTATTGTTTCCCTGTTTGAAAGCAAGGAGGGAAGCGGAAAATTGCCACCTCAACCTCTTCCAGCGCGCCGAAGCCGAAGAGAGTCAAGATCCTGACCCGTAGGCTAAAGCCTATTAGGACGGCTGAAGTGTCGAGGCTGTCCCCTCAGCTACAGAATCAGCTCCTGCCATGTCAACTGAAGCTAGTGCAAATCCGGTAAAAGAGTCAGAATCAAACAAAACAGCAGAACAACCAAAGGTGCTGAGCCCTCCAGCTGTAACAGGGCTGCCGAAGCTATCGACTACTACAACAGCGACTCTGAGGAAGAGAAGGATGGCTAGCATTTTAGATGTTGTTTTAGAATCCATGAAAGCGCCAACTCCCGCTTCTACCGAAGCCTCTGGCAAAAATATTGAAAATACAAGAGAAATGATTACTGCAAGCGCTGCTATTGCTCTCGCCGAAGCCGGACCTTCGAGAGCTGCGCCAGTAAGGCTGATGGAAGAGTCTTCCAGAAAAGTCCACATCACCTGCTCCCGAAGCACCTCCCCATGGTGATTTGGAATGCATTGTTCGACACGCTTTGGGAAAGCAGTTATCATTAGAGCAAATTGACCAAGTGCAACACTATGCCAAGGACTTGAAATACCCCCGAGGGTCCTTGATATACGGAGGAAATGATAAAGACGACTTCCTCTACTGTTTGCCAGACAGTAAGGAGATTAATGTTTGCGACAAGATGATGGACAACATGGGCTACCCAAAACTTGAGCTTGGCCTGTTTGCGATGACGAAGGACCAACTTGCGGATAGCCTCGCCTACAATAGCTTGAAGGTTTACACATTTTGGCTTCGCATTTGATACTTTTCGTTATAGTGAGCTATTTTTTGGTAATTCTTACTGTTGTTATTTGTTCGTTCTTTGTTTTGCAGGGTCTTATTCTTAGTAAGGCTCTAAAGGCTCAAAATTATGCAGAGGATGAGAGCTACTAGATGGCAATTGGAAACCTTCGATCTGAGGTTATAACCTTAAGGAACGAAGCCCTTGAAAAAGATAAGATTCTGCTCTCTTTAGTCGAAAGGCTAAAATCTAGTGAAGCTAAACTGTCCACTCAAGCAGAACTGCATAGAGCTGAAGTACAAGAATTAGAAAAGAAACTTGGTGAAGCAACTAAAAATTTCAATATGGAGCTAACAAAATGTGAAATATCTGATATTGAACGCTTAAGGGTACAAAAAAATGTCGAAGAGCTTCGTCAAGCAAAAGAGGAGTGCTACAATGTTGCTACAGAATGTGCTAAGAACTTGAAGAATAGCTTTTCTAAAGTTGGCACATTCTTCTCAGAACAAAACTTTATCTGCAGTGATCCTAACAAGGTAATCCGCTGGATTAACGGCGAAGCCGAAGCTTTTGAAGAGGTTCTCAGCGATAAATGAGATTTATGTGCCTTCACCGGTGCTCGTGGGGCCGTGTCAGTCCTAGAAAAGGTCGACTGTGAACATGCTAAGGCTGTAGTTCAGCCAGAATTTACACTCTCAGTCGACGATATCAAAAATCCTTCGACCGAAGCTACTGCACTAGGTGGAAAATTTTATTCTGAAGTATGGCTAAAGGGTGGCCAAGAAATAACTGACGAAGCTATTAGAAAGAGAGAGAGAATCGCATGATGCCTTGCATGAGGCTAGAAAGACTAAACAAACTGCTGAACGTGTTAGACTTATAGGTACACTAGTATAGTGCCCGTGCGTTGCGACGGCACACAAATATAGTGTCCAAACTTGGCGAAGACAATGCCCATGTCATTTGGGTCAGCCCAAGTCCATGCGTCCTACCAGATGCGATGTTGGAGATACTGTGTTTCCGATTCACTGCTATAAGCAATCAGCATATGCAACAATCTTAAGAACACTTAAGAGCTTTCTATGTTGTGACAAACCACCTCTCATTGGACGACAAACATATACCAAAGTTACAAGGCTAGAGTTTTTTTATGTTTGTCATTTCATATCTTTTAACTCCCGTGGCAACCCACATGCACATACCTAGTAAACATATAAGAGTCATTGTAATGTTGTTCAGTTTATGACCTATGCAATAAACATAAAAGAGCAACCACACCGTTGTTCAAAAGCCAAACACCGTGAAACCCGTCCATCGAACAATCCAACCACTTGGTCCTTCGTAACAGGATAACATGAACTCAAATGCAAAATCAAATTTTAATGGAGTCCAGTATAGCTCCCTATATTAACAAAATCATTCAAATTTCAGGCATTCTGCACTGCAAATACATGTAAAACAAGAAAAAACTGGGAGTCTATTTTTGGAAATTGTCAGTTGAGAAGTGGATTTCTTCGAGCGATTTACAGTATCTCTGTTTGTACATAAGCAACTCTTCTGTTCACGGATACAATCTCTCTAGTTACAAAAAGATCATCTGAACAAAATGCCTTTTGCTACATCATCTAAGAGCTATTGTCAAAAGTGTTGGTAGGAGGAAAAAAGGACCTAATCCTTTGGCCCATCAAGAACATATAAGAAGACAACCCAGAGCATGCATAGTACTCTAGTAGCTTCTAAAATTTTTACTGCTACTATTACTTTATCATCAAGGCTGTTTTAGCAGCACAACGGCAGGACAAGTACAAAGAAATGAAACATGAAATAAAGTAGAAAAGAAGCCAAATGTGATGGTGAGAACAGAGGATCCTCCAGCCGAACACAAACCAGATCAAAATTTTTGAGAGGATTGCAGCACCCTAAGACCCCATAAGCCCTTGGATCGTGTATTGAAGAGACTTCGCCTAGTATTCCTTAAAAAGTAAAGCTTGTAGAGTCTTCATAACATTATAATTTGTATCCAACTTATGTTGCTAGCCCTCTAATAAAAATGAAAAGAAATGAAGAATCACAAACGGAAAAAGGAATGCCTGCAAAACGTATTCTTGCAATTAAAGAGACAAAGGTGTGATACACAAATAGACAATTACATAAATCAGTTTATATAGCCACAGTGGAATCCTAACTGTTTACAAAAATGGACACATCATCTTTAGCTGGAAATTAGACAAACAAAAGAACTATATGAGGAGCAACATGTAAAAGCAAGCCTAATTCTGATATACACACATACACAAACATACATATAAGGATCATAAATGGCACAAGTATAATGGAAATAGTAGGGCCATGTCTCAGTTGATTCGTGAAGCTTCATGATGCCCTTTTGACAAGTTCTTAAATAGAAGTTTAGCTTGCTGTTTATAGAAATTAACATCCTTCTAATCTCGCCCATCATCCAACCCTTCTGCTAGTGGACGTCCATCAGTGACACAAGCTATCATTGTTAGCTTCACCATGGTGTCAAGAAGGCCAGAACCACTATTAAGTACTCCCTCCGTCCCAAATTAAAATCCGTTTTACCTATTTAGTGTATGTGTCCTATATATGTGTCAAGATTCGTTATCATACATATGAATATAAACATAAAAATCTAGAGCTAAAACAACTACTATTTTGAAACGGAGGGAGTATTGTACAAAAACCTACATAGATGTAATGAAAAACATAAAATGGGTGCTCAAAAAATAAAAAACAATCCACTTCAATCGTATAACCATCAGCCTATCACAATATAAATCAAGACATCAAATTAGGAACAGAGTGTCATATAAACCCACCTTTAACTTCATTCGAAGGGAATGAATTGGATGGCTAGTGTTGTCTAGTGTTCTCGCAGTGCATCTTTTCATTGATCTCTCTTTATCAAGACGAATGCAACAACTGCTCTAACAACAAGAAAAGAGCCTGATACAAGAGGGTGCAGGGTGATGGGTTGATAAAAATATTATTGATACATTCACAAGCTTTTGCAACACACCAATTTGGCATAGTAAAAATGTTCACATGAAAGAGTAAACACAAAGGCACTCAAAAAATCATGCCTAAATCTGAATAGTCAAAGCACACATGTACACACCTTACTAATCATGAACACCCTTTTATTCTTTGGATCAATTATGATATTGTATACTGCCTCTGGTGGTAATCCTCCCTTAAATCTCAATTTGAGGTTGAAAAATGAACCTTCTAGTACAGTCAGCTATAAACATTTGATCATGTAAGAATAAGTTACTACATTGTATGAACATTCTTGAAGTAAACACAATCACATCTACTTCTAAAGCAACACGATAGATAGGTAAAATCACACAATCCCATCCTCAAGAATTTAGAAACAATTAGCATTGGTGCCAGACTGGTCGTTAAAGACTTAATCTGCTCAAAGGCTGCTATGAGATGCTTTTCACAACTGAAACTAACTACAACCACATCAAGGACATACATTATGTTGTGACCAGAAGTCATTTTTATCGAGCAGCTCTCTCAGCTTCATACATCCGTCCAAGCTCAAGCAAAGGGAAGGCAAGCATTGCCATATATGAAATTCTGATCTGGATTCTTTAGCAAAACCTGATAAATAATGAGTACCACAAATCCAGTGAACAAAAGAGCCTGATAAAAGTGAGTGGCAAGGTGCTGGGTTGATAAAAAAATATTATTGGAACATTCACAAGCTTTTGCAATGCACCAATAAAATTCAGAGGCTATATGCCTGTGACATGACTTAAGTGTAATGATTTACATCATTATCTTACTACCAATAATTTTGTAACACTACCAATAGGAACGTCGCCAACAGTTAATACCTATTTTGTAGCCAAATACATAGCATTCAAATCTAACATTTATGGCTCTTTAGTTAGAGGATGCATGCCATCAAACAAAAGTAAAAATTAGAAAGTCAGTAAGAGAAATCTAATTGAGAGACATCACAGTAGAATATTGGAGAAAATGAAGTCAAAGTCAAGAGGGTATGGGTAGGTTGCATAATACCTGAGTTTCCCAAGCTCATGTACCTAGGCATGCAAAAACACTCTATCAAGTCAATTCAGATTCCTTTCGAAAATCCATCATAAATTACTCCATAAGGTATATCATCATATAATATGGCAAGTACATGAGCTCACCTCTTCCAATGAAGCATTTCCAGCTCTTTCACCAATACCATTAATAGTCACCTCTAACTGTCGTGCTCCTGCATGAGCACCCTAAAGTGTAAGTCAAATTAGTAACCTGGTTAAAGATTAAACAATGATAATAAAATAGAATCAAAATAAGGAGAAGGTATGTACCACTAATGTGTTGGTAGTTGCAAGGCTAAGGTCATTCTGGCAATGAGTGGAAATGATGGCATTTTCAATTCCAGGAGTGTTTTCCTTTATGTCAGAAATTAACTTCCCGAATTCATAAGGAAGAGTGTATCCGACAGTGTCTAGGATATTAGGAGTGGTTGCCGCAGCTTTTATGACTTCCTCCAGTATATGGTACAGGAATTCTCGATTTGACCTGGATGGTAATTGGGAAACTGAAATCTATGAGGCCGCAGCCTTAAGCGCATCAGGGGAAAACATATCCTTTGTCTGTCTTTTAGATATTATTTATGTATAACATTTTTTTCATTTCAGGTTTTGTCTAGACTGTGTCGGCAGCCAATAATTATTTCTATTCCAGAGTGTGAGGTAATTCTACCAGCTTTTGGAATAATGCATTCATAGAGAGTTACTGGATAACTAATCACAAGAATATATGTAAGAATAAATATGTCCTATATGAGATGTTGAAACACACTTGCTTTTTCCTGCATAAAGGGTTGCCTTATTTTTTCCTTAATTTACTTATATTTTTTAATGGTTTATGCCAGTCTGTAATTGACAAGGAGGCAAGCAGATCATTTGTTGGAGTTAAACTCCACCAGCAGTCAACTAAGAGAAGTCTGCTTTGAACTTTCACACTGTCTTGTTAATACATTCAGTAAGGATGTGGACCTTATCTGCTATGTGGTGAACTTCATGAGGTCTTCTGGTAAATTGATGGATGACACAAATATGATGGACATACCGATTGCCTCTAAACATGTTTTGTCCAACCGCACAAACAACAAGGTATATTATGCTCTATATAAGTTCGTTATTTTAATGTTTTGCTTCATTTCAAATAATCACAACTTCTTTGGATTAGCAAAATTTATACCATTTTGAAGGTTGACCTGTATCTACATATTGCCACATGTATATCAAAGACATGTAATATTGCTCATTAACTTGCATTTTTTTGCATAATTAGATAAACTGTAGCCTATTTCCAACTCATTAAATGAAATATGTATTATTTAAAAGTAATATTTATAACCACATCTGGATGACATTAGTTTTTGCATCAGCTAGCTATTGCATGCCATGCTTTATCTGATTGTGTTAAGGACTGTAATGATCTCAAAAGAAACATTGATGAGCATGACTTTTCAGTTGAACAGAAAGCAACCGAGCTATTTGATCGCTATGTCCACCTTAAAGAATAGGTTTACTCCTCAGCATAATGAGTTGGAATTTTTGAGAGCAAAATTTGTTGAACTACAGTCAGAGATGAAAGAAAGAGACAAGGAGATTGTATTTGCACAAAGGAGGATGACTGCTATATGAAGCATGCGCAAGTTCAGTTGCTGAGATACCAGGAATTAGTGATATATATATCCTGGTAAACACAGCTATGCTGTTGAACATTCTGTAGATGAATGTATAAAATCAATCGTTGAACAGTTAGTTATGGCTGTAAAAACTTCTCAGAACAGTAATGAAGGTAGCACAAAGGAGCTGAAGGCTATTGTTCTTGAGCTGCAGCAGGAGCTTCAAGCTAAAGATGTCCAAATTAGCACAATCAGTTCTGATCTATCATGTCAGTTAAAGGTAGCTGAATCTTCTGCAAAGCAGTTCTCAGTTGATATTGAAGATGCAAGAATGAAGCTCCAAAATTTGGAGAAAGAAGCTGATGTGTTGCAAAATCAGAAGAAGGATTTAGAGACTCAATTAAATGAGCTTAAAAATATGGAATCAATGGCAAGTGAGCAACGTGGAAGAATTGAGAAATTGACTGATGAATTAAGCAGAAAAGATTCACAACGTGGAAGAATTGAGAAATTGACTGATGAGTATGGAATCAATGGCAAGTGAGCAACGTGGAAGAATTGAGAAATTTGTCGTCTGTTCTATCAATCTGGTGTTGTACAAATGCATTTAATTCTGTATTTATTAACAGACTACATTTATAGACACTACATTATATAATAGAGTCTCTTAGTTCTCTCTTGTGCTTGGAGAACCATTTTTTATGTCTCTCCACTATATGTGCCCTAAAGAAAGTGAAGGTCTACAGAATTTGGATTGCCAATACGCAACTAAGCTGAGCTTATTTAATGCCCCATGAAACTCCCATTAAGACTGACCTAAGCAATGACATTGCAGCCTGACTATTTAATAGGAGGAGAATCACCTTGAATGGATTGAAATCATCAATGTTGTTCTTAAATGAAGTAACACGAGACGAAGGTCTTTTCCCTTCTTGCTTCTCCCTGTTGAATGAGGATGGTCTAGATAATGGACACTGTGTCCATGTGAAGACTCATCTTTGCCCTTCCTATATTTAAATCTAGAGATTTCAAAAGTTAGCACAAGACTTTTCGAATTGTTTGTCGTAGCAAACAAAGGCATCCAATATGAATTTACCTTGGAAAACAAGAACCAGGCGCCATGTCAAGAACATCATTTGTGTATTCATCAAATATAGACACTAACGAGAACACATAGGCAATTCCCAAGATAAGGGAGGATTCCTGGGACATGAACAAGATCAAGCTCCATGACTTCAACAGGAACAGGTTAAATGAGCTAATGCTCATTATAAGGTGGAATTGCTTGCTGAACAAATGATGTGATGAAAGTATGCACTGTTTGACATCAATGCACAGAAAAGAGAGGGAATTTTACTATACCTGATAAGCTACAACTGCAGCATAAGCACCTAAAGGGACACTGGAGAGTACGGATGCCAGAACGGCTCCTACTACAGCAAATGGCCAAAGAAGAATAGCAAGACCAGCAAATGGCACACAAGCAGTCTCTAGAAAGGGCCCTTCTCTCCCAATCATGTCCTGGATCAATCGTTTCCATCCTTTGAAAAGCATCACGGGGCACTTATAGAAGGCAATTAATGTGAACATTATTCCATCAAGTAGAAATTCAAATGCAGCCGCTATTAGTGCACCAGGAATATCAAGCAATCTGGGAAAAAGAAAGTCATGCATGTCAGTTTATTATACATTGTTCTTCAGATGAAAAGGAAATCAGAAAAAGTGCCATCTCAATGCAAAGCACTGGAATGGTGGATTATATTATTCAAAATGAATGTCTGAATGCATGCTCTCTTGCAAATGTTATCTCTCAAGCCAAGCATAAAGAGTGATTCTTGCACATTAAAGCTGAAAGACCTAATGCTAAAAGGAGAAAAGAGAAAAAAGTAACAACATAAGTCTATGCCAACAGGATGCAGACCTTATCTCATATGGCTCCCCGTCAGGAGGTTTCTGAAGACGAAGGTCATCCATAAGTGAAAAATAGGAGTGGAAAAGCAAATCTTTCACGTCCCTGACTACTGTACAGCTTCCAGTGATAGTACTCCATGTTCCATCCTACACTTCAGAATACCAAGCTAAGCCACCTCTAAAAGATATGCTAACAAATTAAATAGCCACAGAGATAAACATAAACGACTCATACAAAGAAAAACTTACCACAAAGCAATGAACAAATGGCTTTTCTTTGCCTTCTGCTATAGCATCAAATGTAGCCATTATGGGTGCTAGAAAACCATATACCAATCCAGCAAATATGCTTCCTGGGATGCCAATTATCAACCATATGATCAAGACTGCAGTCGCAGCAATAAGAAGCAGAAGCTTTACCACAAGTCCAACCAGCTTGGTTCTGCCCAAAGAAAAATGGAGGAAACAAAATATGAGCACTTTCAGTTAGTAATTTAATGAAGTTGTCAAAACATGGAACTGCAGAAAACATGCACCGTACCTGACAATGCAGTAGTATGTCCAAATCAGATGCATAGGCCATAAGCCCGGTATTTCCTCTCTTTGGTCCACACAGAAATTTTCTCACCATTGATCAGGTAGGGGGTCACCTCGCCCTAGACGATTAGATCTGGACAGAGCTCGATCGGGTAGCCGCGCCTGGGCGCTCGCCCTCGGCGGCTGACAGCGGACTCCGGCTACCCATGTCCATTGCAGCGTCGACCGCGCCCTACCAGCTCTGCGGTCGCCGGAGCTCGAAGGCAGCAAGAGTGGGGCGACCGGCTACCCAGGGGCACACGCCCGCAGTGGCCATAGGGGGAGCTCGAAGAGGGGCGACACTGGCGTCCTTAGATCCGTCTTCGTTGAACTCCCGAGCGGGTGAGGCGGCTAGCGCGAACCTGAGCATGGGCGGTCCCGAATCTTAAACCCTATTTCTAAACATCATTAGGCTGGAAATGGTAAACCGAGATCATGGTATGAAGAACACTATGCCTCTGGTAATACTAAAAAGATTTAAAATCGTGCATGTGTGGAACAGAAACAGACTTACCATCTTCTGTAGTTGCTGTGTTTTCCTCATCAGTTATTCCTTGATACGGCTATTCTCTTCCAACTGAAAAGGAATCAAACCTCTAAAAAAATCAAACTAAGCTGGTATTGCAGATCCATGGCATTGGGTACAAGAAAATCAAGATGAAAGCGCGGATCTAGATATGAATTGACTCCATCCATACCTAGGGGCGTGGTTGAGTAGGCAGGATCTGCAATACCTCTGACCATCTTCGGGAGGGAATCAAACTGCTCATCCAGCCTAGCAGTCTTCGGGAGGGAGCAATCTCTCTGACCGTCGCGAGCTCGGCACTCTCGACTACCATACGAGTACGCGCCGCAGCCACCTCAACCTCCTGGATCTCAAGGAGGCAGCGCTCCTCAGAGTCGATGCAGGTCGCGGGTGCCTTCGTGTCGACCGCCACACATGCGCGTGTCGTGGCACCTCCTCAAGCGGTGGACAGGAGCTGGGCAGGCATCGTGCCGAGGCCAAGGGGAGGGGGCGTCTGGGAGACGCTGCTATCACGATGGGGAAGGCGAGGGCTGGGTCAGTGCGCAGGTGTCGGCGAGATCCGTGGTCAGAAAGAGCAGATCGAGTCGTCCGTCCAAGGCACACTGAATGCGATGCGATCGTGCGCGAAGGCCGGGACGGTGCGGCGCGTGATCCTGACCTCGTCGATGGCCGGAGTCTACATCAGGCCGGACCTGCTGCAACTGCGAGGCGACAGGCACGTGCTGGACAAGGAATCTTGGTCCGACTTCGAGTACCTCAGGGCCAACAGGCCATCGATAAACTGAACCATCCCCCCGGAAGGCCGACAACCGCCCGCAGCCTCAGAAATGTACTGCCAGCCTAGCACGTCGCTCTCAAGGTCAGCATCCATGGCAGCTGGAGCACCTTGACGAAGAAGCTCGAGACAACAACGCGTATGCGGTCATGGACCCAGCCGGTGGCCCAGAGCTCCCTCATGCCGGCGTCGACGAGAGGGTAGTTGGTCCTCCCTTGCCTCCAGACCTTGAAGTACACCTCATTGACGACCCAGGGGAAGAACCTAAGGTGCGATAGGAGGGGCTTCTCGTGGCTGCAGGGGTGGTTGAAGGTGAGGTACCTCGAGTACTCCCGCAGGCCGATGGAGCAGAGGAACAGGGTGCAGCTCTCCTCGCCGGCGTGGTTGCTGTCGTTGCCTGGTGGAAGACCTTCCGGACGCTGAGCTCGCCGAAGTGCATGTACGGGGACAGCAGCAACGTGCTGGCGTTGCGGGCGCAGGGGTGTGGCGGCGGATTTGGCGCGGTGGATTGCGGCCGTGGATGGAAACGATTGCGGCCGCGGATGGAAAGGCGACGGATTGCAGGGGCTGCAGGTGGAGAAATCGCGGCGGGCGGGCGTTGCGGGCGCAGGGGTATGGCGGCGGATTTGGCGCGGCGGATTGCGGTCGCGGATGGAAAGGCGACAGATTGCGGGGGCTGCGCGTGGAGAAATCGCGGCGTGCTCGCGGCGGACAGAACAGGGCCTGTGTGGACGCCTACACTAACAACATATATAGTAGTAGAGATTTATCATGACCTAGCTTCGTAAATTATTTTAGTTTCGAGCTAAAATACACTTGTATTTTGATGCAGCTGAGCTCTCTCCCCCTCCAGAGCCATATGATCCTGAAGCTGACCCATCTCTGAAGGGGCGCTTGACATAATTAGGATAGCAAACGAGGCTATTCACAAAGCTGTCAACAGGCTTTTGGACGAAGCTACCGATAAAGTTTTGAAAGAGGATAACTAGAGCTTTTTTATTTATTTTTTTTAATACTTTTAGATTCTCTGTATAGAACTTTGCCTTTGTAAGAAACACTTATTAACTATCTATATATTTAATGATGTAATATATTTCTTTGTGAGGCGTGGAATCTTCGTACGTACCTTTTTTGAGCCGTAGGCGAAAAAAACACCTTCCCTTCTTTTCACGCTTCATAAAGAAAGAAAGAAATCCTCCTTCTTTGCCGAAGCGACTCTGAATCTCTTGTCGTTGATATTGCATAAGAATACCATTGTTGAAGGCATAGTCTTCGTATGATAGCACCTATGTCACGAGCATGGATCTTTCTTTTCTGATACATTCTTTCATGAGTCTTTGCTGAAGTTGGACATAACCTCATGGGTTAACCAATATGTTTGAAGGAATAATTTTCCTTCTTTTTTCACTATTTGTGTCAGTGCAAAATGATGTATGATGCGATGTTATGCAATATGATGCAAATGATGTTGATGCACAAAACATAAAAAATAAGACTCTGCATCCCCTTAGGAACGACTTTGTAGTCTCTTCACCTTTTACTTAGGTGGTATTTCAACTCTGCATTTCCTTAGGAATGACTTTGGAGCTCTGCATCCCCTTAGGAACGACTTTGGAGCTTCTTCACCTTTTACTTAGGTGGTATTTTAACTCTGCATTCCCTTAGGAATGACTTTGGAGCTTCTTCACCTTTTACTTAGGTGGTACTTTAGCTCTGAATTCCCTTAGGAACGACTTTGGAGCTTTGTCACCTTTCTGTTACACTCGATGGTGTAACCTTAATTCATTACATCAGGCCGAAGGTTGAACCCTCTTATATTATCTTTGGAAGAGAGAAATATAAAGACAAAAAAGTAAAGAGTACATTAGGTATGAATTTTTTGTTTGAGCCTCTATGTAACTTCAGTAATTGTGCCTCGACTCAAGCACAGTACTGTTTACTGTGCGTGCTTCGGACTCTTCACGTGTCACGTTGTTGCTGCGCTTGGCGATGCCCTTCTGGCTACTGATTGTGAGTCAAGGTTAGTGCCATGGGTGGTGGTGGTGGCAATGGGACACATGCTGCTTGAGAGTGACTTGCCGAAGCAACCGATGTTGTGAGTTGTTGATTGCCCATATACTTAGGAATGTATGGAGAATAGCACGAAGCAGTATGCAGGACCTGCTTCGGCTGATTCTGCCTTGCTTCGGCTTTAGCTATCTCTTTTTGCTTCTGGATTGTGACTTGGCACGTCCTTGTTGTGTGTCCCTTATCTTCCCCGCTGAATAAATAGAACAACCTCCAAGGTTGAGAGCTGAACCTTCCTCTGAAGCTTCTTCCTCCTCTACCTCTTGGAGCTGGTGGCCTGTAAGAACTTTGTTGCGTCCTTGAAGACTAGAAGCTTTGCTGATGTCCTTGAGTGTGGTTTCCTCTATCGTCACTTGAGCTTGGATTGTGAAATGTTCTGACATGTCTAGGATGGAGTCTCCCTCTGAAGCCCCTAGTCAACTATGAGTATCTGTAGGCCTCTTCCCTTCTCTGCCGGAAGTCATTGTTGGCCCTGATGTATTCGTCCATCTTCTGGAGGAGCTTTTCCAAGGTTTGTGGTGGATTCCTAGCAAAATACTATGTCATTGGTCCTGGTTAGAGCCCCTTGATCATAGCTTCAATGACAATCTCATTTGGCACCGTTGGCGCCTGAGCCCTGAGACGCAAAAACCTTCGGACATACGCATGTAGGCATTCCTCATGGTCTTGCGTGCACTAGAACAGAGCTTGGGCAGTTACTGGCTTCGTCTGGAAACCTTGAAAGTTGGTTACCAACATATCCTTCAGCATTTGCCATGACGTGATTGTTCCCGGGCGAAGGGAAGAATACCATGTCTGAGCCACACTCCTGACTGCCATGACGAAGGATTTCACCATGACAGCCGTGTTGCCACCGTATGAAGATATGGTTGCATCATAACTCATAAGAAACTGCTTCGGATCAGAATGTCCATAGTACATGGGAAGCTGCGGTGGCTTGTAGGATGGTGGCCATGGGGTAGCCTGCAATTCTGCTGCTAGAGGAGAAGCATCATCAAAAGCAAAGTTACCATGATAAAAGTCATCATACCATGCATCATCATTGATTGGACTTTCTTGATGAAGCTCTCTCTGTTGAGGCCTTCGTTCTTGGTCATCTTGTGTGATATGACACATTTCTTCAGCAGCTTCGTCGATATTCCTCTGAAGGTCAGCTAGCCGAAGCATCTTCTCTCTCTTTCTCTACACTTGTTGATGTATGGCTTCCATGTCTCTGATTTCTTGGTCTAGCTCCTCCTCCTGCGGTGTTGGGCTGGTAGCCTTCCTTTTCTGGCTTCGGGCTTCTCTTAGAGAGAGAGTCTCTTGATTGGTGTCCAATGGCTGAAGGGTAGCCCCTGGCGCTATTGTCTTCTTCGGCGACATGACGAAGGTGAATGCTTGCCGAAGGTGGTCGTTTGAGTTCCTCGGAGGTGGGCGCCAATGTTGGTCACTTGTTCTCAAATGCTGTAAATCAAGAACAAGGTAACACAATTGTTAAAGGTCAAGGACCTTTGTCCTCTGAAGTATTATCTCCTCTCGGATATAATAATCTTCAGACGAAGGTCATGAAGGACATGCCTTCATGATTCGTAAGAATTAGAATGCATAAATATAATGAATGTAATCTATTGGCTCATACACATATGTATTTCATAATACGCACATGGGCATTAACAGAATTTATATTACACTGATACCTTCGGATTGTTCGAAGGTGTTGATGCGAGACCGATTACAATTCAGCGTGAACAGTACGATGTCTATTTATAGGCACGGGACACAGCCTGGGTAAAAATACATTTATGACCTTAACATTTAATCATACTGTATTATAAATCATTAGGGACTAGCTAGTCTTTTCCTCTTCAGCTCAGCATCATGTTTGGTCTTCGTCATCATTTTAGGCCGAAACTGTTATTCTTCGGTTATAGCTTCGATGTTCATTGTTATCACCCTCGGGATATATCTTCGTCTTGAAGACCTTCTACAGAAGGGAAAACTTCCATCACAAACCGAAGCTCCCTGTAATACTCAATATTATGATAGAAACAATTGGTTAGTCATGTTTTTGAGGACCTTCAGAAGAGGAAGGCCCCCAACAGCCACCAACATCGCCATCAACAAAGGTCTTCTCTTCCCCAATGTTTGCCATAAATGTCTCATGGCCAAGGATAGCAAAAAGAAGAAGGTACATTCTAGAGATACCCCTAAATATACTACTTCCGATGATGAGGGTAGCTCTAGTGAAAATGATGATGATTTGTCCTCTCTTTTTGCAAACCTTACCATAGAACAAGGAAAAATCTGATGAATTGATAAAAACCATTAAAAATAAGGATGAAATCTTGGAATGCCAAGAAGACTTGCTCGTTAAGGAAAATAAAAGGTTTGTTAAGCTAAAAGATGGTTTTGCTCTTGAAGATGAAAAACGTAAAAACTTGACTAAAGAGCTAAATACATGCAATGATTCAATATCTTGTCTTAGAACTGAAAATGTTAGTTTAATTGCTAAGTTGAGGAATTGAATGCTTGCAAAGTTTCTACATCTATCATTGATCATGTTACTATTTGCATTAGATGTAGAGATATTAATACTTTGTTAAGGGCAAGGCTCCCATGGTTCAAGATAGAGAAGGTTACATTTTATATCCTGAAAACTATCCTGAGCATAATATTAGAAGAATTCATGCTAAGAAATCTCATCATGTTTATATTTACCGTAATGAGGCTTCTAGTTCTAGGCATACAACTCATATTAAAATGCCTAAGAAAAAGGTTGTTGATGCATCAAATGAACATGGCATTTCACTTTAGACCTTTGATGCATCATTTGTTCTTACTAACAAATCCGGCAAAGTAGTTGCCAAATATGTTGGGGACAAGCACAAGAGTCCAAAGACTTGTGTTTGGGTACCCAAGGTGCTTGTTTCTAATGTGAAAGGACCCAAGACTGTTTGGGTACCTAAGGACAAGGCCTAAATTTGTGTTGTAGGTTTATGCATCCGATGGAACAAATTGGATAATCGACAGCGGGTGCACAAACCACATGACAGGGGAGAAAAGAATGTTCTCCTCATATAAGAAAAATGATGATCCCCAAAGAGCAATCACATTCGGGGATGGAAATCAAGGTTTGGTCAAAGAATTGGGTAAAATTGCTATATCTCCTGACCATTCCATTTCTAATGTTTTTCTTGTAGAATCTCTAGGTTACAACTTGTTTTCTGTTTCTCAATTATGCAAAATGGGATACAACTGTTTATTTACTGATGTTGATGTTATCGTCTTTAGAAGAAGTGATGATTCACTAGCTTTTAAGGGAGTGTTAGATGGTCAACTATTTTTAGTTGATTTCGCTGATAACAATGCTGAACTAGATACTTGCTTAATTGCTAAGACTAACATGGGTTGGCTCTGGCATCACAGACTTGCTCATGTTGGGACGAAGAACCTTCACAAGCTTCTAAAGGAGGAACACATTTTAGGACTAACCAATGTTCATTTTCAGAAAGACAGGATTTGTAGTGCATGTCAAGTAGGGAAGCAGGTTGGAGTTCATCATCTACACAAAAACATCATGACGACCGAGAGGCCACTTGAACTACTCCACATGGATCTATTCAGCCCGATTGCTTACATAAGTATCGACGGGGGTAAGTATTGTCTTGTAATGTGGATGACTATTCTCACTTCACTTGGGTGTTCTTTTTGCAAGAAAAATCATAAACCCAAGAGACATTAAAGAGATTCCTAAGATGGGCTCAAAATGAGTTTGGATTGAGAATCAAGAAGATTAGAAGCGACAATGGAACGGAGTTCAAGAACTCTCAAATTGAAGGATTTCTTGAGGAGGAGGGCATCAAGCATGAGTTCTCTTCTCCCTACACACCTCAACAAAACGGTGTTGTGGATAGAAAGAATAGAACTCTTTTGGATATGGCAAGGACCATGATCGATGAATACAAGACATCGGATCGGTTATGGGCGGAGGAGATTAACACCGCCTGCCACTCCATCAATCGGCTCTACCTTCACCAAGTCCTCAAGAAAACATCATATGAACTCCTCACCGGTAAAAAGCCTAATGTCTCTTATTTTAGAGTTTTTTGGGAGCAAGTGCTTTATTCTTGTTAAAAGAGGTAGAAATTCAAAATTTGCTCCTAAAGCAGTAGAAGGCTTTTTACTTGGTTATGACTCAAACACAAGGGCATATAGAGTCTTCAACAAGTCCACTGGATTAGTTGAAGTTTCTTCTGGCATCGTGTTTGATGAGACTAATGGCTCTCAAGTAGAGCAAGTTGATCTTGATGAATTAGATGATGAAGAGGCTCTGTGCATCGCGCTAAGGAACATATCCATTGGAGATGTGTGCCCACAAGAACCCAAAGAGCCTTCACAAGCACAAGATCAACCATCATCTTCCATACAAGCATCTCCACCAACTCAAGATGAGGAAATGGCTCAAGAAGAAGAGGATCAAGATCAAGACGATGTGCCACCTCAAGAAGAAGGCATCAATCAAGGGGGAGATGAAGTTGATCAAGAAAAGGAGGATGAACAAGAGATTCAAGATCAAAGACCACCTCACCCAAGGGTCCACCAAGCAATTCAACGAGATCACCCCGTTAACTCCATACTTGGTGACATTCAAAAGGGGGTAACCACTCGACGATCTCGAGCTGCTCATTTTTGTGAACATTACTCTTTTGTGTATTCTATTGAGCCATACAGGATAGAGGATGCACTTAGAGATCCAGACTAGGTGGTGGCAATGCAAGAGGAGCTCAACAACTTCACGAGGAATGAGGTATGGCATTTAGTTCCACGTCCTAACCAAAATGTTGTAGGTACCAAGTGGGTATTCCACAACAAACAAGATGAGCATGGAGTGGTGACTAGGAACAAAGCTCGACTTGTTGGAAAAGGATATTCACAAGTCGAAGGTTTGGATTTTGATGAAACCTATACACCTGTAGCTAGGCTTGAGTCAATTCGAATATTACTTGCCTATGCTACTTACCATGGCTTTAAGTTGTATCAAATGGACGTGAAAAGTGCCTTCCTCAATGGTCCTATCAAGGAAGAGGTGTATGTTGAGAACCCCCCCCCCCCCCCGCTTTGAAGATAGTGAGTATCCTTCACATGTTTATAAGCTCTCAAAGGCGCTTTATGGGCTCAAACAAGCCCCAAGAGCATGGTATGAATGCCTAAGAGACTTTCTTATCACTAATGGTTTCAAAGTCATATAAGCTGACCCCACTCTCTTCACTAAAACAATTGACAAAGACTTGTTTATATGCCAAATTTATGTTGATGATATTATCTTTGGGTCTACTAACAAGTCATCTTGTGAAGAGTATTGTAGAATTATGATACAGAAATTTGAGATGTCCATGATGGGGGAGTTGTAGTGTTTCCTTGGATTCCAAATCAAGCAACTCCAAGAGGGCACCTTCATTTGTCAAACAAAGTACATTCAAGATATTCTCAAGAAGTTTAGAATGAAGAATGCCAAACCCATCAAGACTCCCACGGTAACAAATGGGCATCTCGACCTCGACATAGGAGGTAAGTCTGTAGATCAAAAGGTATACCGGTCGATGATAGGATCTCTACCCTATGTATGTGCTTCATGACCGGATATTATGCTTTCAGTATGCATGTGTGCAAGGTTTCAGGCCAATCCTAAGGAAATCCACCTAAGGGTCATGAAAAGAATCATGAGATATTTAGTTTACACTCCTAAGTTTGGGCTATGGTACTCTAAGGGATCTGCCTTTGATCTAATCAGGTATTCTGATGCTGATTATGTCGGATGTTAGATTGATAGAAAGAGTACATCAGGGACTTGTCAGTTTTTGGGGAGATCCCTAGTGTCTTGGGCTTCAAAGAAACAAAATTTAGTAGCTCTATCTACCGCCGAAGCCGAGTATGTTGCTGCAGGACATTGTTGTGCATAATTACTCTGGATGAGGCAAACCCTTAGGGACTATAGCTACAAGTTGAGCAAAGTCCCTCTCCTATGTGACAATGAGAGTGCAATTCGCATGCGGATAATCCTATTTAACACAGCCGCACAAAGCACATAGACATCCGGTATCACTTTTTGAGAGATCACCAACAAAGGGGGATATCGAAATTGCTTATGTTAGCACCTACAACCAGTTAGCCGATATCTTCACCAAGCCCCTAGATGAAAAGACTTTTAGCAAGCTTAGGAATGAACTAAATGTCTTAGATTCTTGGAACTTTGATTAAAATATTGCACACATTGCTCATTTTAAACCTTTGATCATGTCATATCTCTTTCATTTGGTACAAATGCATATTTCTTATTCTCCTTGTGCCAAAGCTAAGACTAATGTGCTTCCAAGAATATTTCTATGCTTAGTCTTGAATTGAAAGGGAAATGAAGTTGTAGGCAAAGCTTTCGCTCCATATTCGTCAGTATCCTTTGCCCTACTCATGTATTTACTTTCATATCTTTCTTGATAAAGACCTCTCGATTTCTCTATTTTTGGCGCTAATGTCAAAGGGGGAGAAATTAATAGGCCAAAGCAAAAGGACTGCACCACCACCCTATTTTTCTGAAAACTTTTTAAAAGATAACATTTGCAAAAAAACCCACTTGACAGCTAAGGGGAGAACTTTTTAAGGGGGGCTTTTATTTAGACAAAGAAAAAGCATTTGAAAAAGGGGGAGAATCTTTCAAAACTTAAAAATGCCTTTATAAATCATATTCTTATACCATTGGCTAATTGCAAAAGAATTTGAAAAGACTTTTCCAAACGATTTGCAAAAACAAGCTAAGTGGTGCAAATGTGGTCCAAAATGTTAACTATATCAAAACAATCATATATACTTAGAACTGCTTTTATTTCAAAGTAACATATGGACATCTGTCAAAATGCAAACTAGCAACATTTCTATTCTTTGTATTTGCTTTCTTTTGTGTTGGCATCAATCACCAAAAAGGGGGAGATTGAAAGGGAAATGGCATCAACCATCTCCTATATTCGAATTTGGTGTTTGACGATCATCACAAAACTTATGGACTAACTAGTTTGCCTAGTTGATCTTTTCTCAGGTGCATAAAGTTCATATACATCTATAAGGAAAATGGACCCTTGAGCCACTTCTATAAATATGGGGCGAATTAGACTTGCACCAGCCTACGGTGCACCGGACTGTCCGGTGTGCAATGGACAGTGTCCGGTGCCTAGGCTGGCGCACCCGACGAACAGGCCGCTCTCAGGAAAACTCAGCGCTCCGCGGCTAAAATTCACCGGACTGTCCGGTGAGCCCATGGCCAATGATTATCTTCGACAACGGTCGACTGCCACCAGCATCAGAAACGTCAGAAGGTCAGAATCGGTCAGAGGTTAGGTCGCACGCGTCAGCGCCGCGCACGACATGTCGCGCCCCGTCTCACCCCGGCAACGTGTTGTGCGCCGAAGCGACCACACGTGCTCGGCCGCACACGTGCGTCCGCGCGGGATTGCCTCCGGGTCATCCTAGATCCCACGGGATCCTCTGCACCTACAGCCACGTGGCCCTCCGCGTGGCTGGCTTTGTTCAGTGGCCAGCCACCACATGTCCCGGCCGCACCGGCGCTCGCACATTTTTTGCGCCAGGGCCCCTGATCTTCGCTGAAATTGCGCGTCTATAGCCCGAGTCTTGAAAAAAGCATGCGCTAGCCCCTGGGATTTATATTTAATTACAGTTTAGTCCCCGAAACTTGTAAACATTATAACTTTGTCATATGAACTCCAAATTGGATGGTTCAAATTTCAAAATGTTCATTATGTTATTCTCTATCTGTTTAAATTATGTTCATTCACTGTCTCCATGTCTCAATTTTGTGGTTAGTCTCTAGGTTAGTGTAAGGTTATATAATATTTATTAGAGGTAAACCCTAATGAATGTTCAAGTGCTTAACTTTGTAGGCTTAATCCCATTTAATGTATGATCCCATCCCTGAAATAACTTTATTTAAGTAAGTAATTTACTAAGGTAAACCTAGTTAGAGAACAATAGACCTCTTAGCATAGTGGTCTACCCCAAACCTATAATACACATGTGTCTCTTTACCTTTCTATTAAACATGTGTTCACTCTGTTGCATATGTTTGGTGTAATGTTCTTTTGTTATTCCCCAAGTGTGTTGAATGAATAATTGCTTTGCGTAGACAACGAGCAGTCTGTGGTTTCCGAGTGTGTTGCAGGAGACTTCCCTGAGCAGTAACCTGGTGAAGGCAAGTGTCCTCTGACCCATTATGTCCTACTTACTTTATAATTCATTGTTCCGTATACCATGATCAACCTAAGGATTTACTAGTGTCCTATTTTTCCTGTCCTTGGTTATCCTTTGGGAATGGTTTAATATGATTTGTATTATGATGTTGCTTTACTTTAATCAATGAACATGATGAGAATATTTATGATACGATGATGATATCTTGATTATGATGATGAGCTTGTGATACTTTAGGGGACTCGGGCTATTTCCTGAGTACCTCTCCATAAGGACTTGTTCGTTGGATGACCACTGAAAGGGAAATGTGCCCTTGGGCCATTTCTAGTATATTTTGGTGATTAAGTGTCCAACACATATTAAGTGGGTTATTATATGCCAAATGATCAATGAAGTGCAAATCAACAAGAAGGTATGTTTCTAGACTTAGTATATTTGTTTTGGGTACTAATGAGGTTACCTAAGTGCTAGAAACAGGAAAAGAAAAAGATTGAAAGAGAGTGCCTGTGTGCAGCCAAGACACAACACAGTCTGGCACACCAGACTGTCCGGTGGTGCACCGGATAGTGTCCGGTGCACCAGGCTGGTCTCCGGCGAACTGGCCACTCTCAGGAAAACTTCAGCGGTGTACGGCTACAATTCACCGGACTGTCCGGTGGTGCACCGGACTGTCCGGTGAGCCAACGGCCGCCAGCGCAACGGTCGGCCGCCAAATCCACGGGCGACGTGTGGCCTGCTCCAACGGTCGGCTGGGGGCACCGGACTGTCCGATGTGCACTGGACTGTGTCCGGTGCGCCAACTAGCCCGAAGTTGCAATGGTCAGCTACGCCATGAATGGAAGGAAATCGTGCACCGAACATGAACAGTGGATGTCCGGTGGTGCACCGGACTGTCCGGTGCGCCACCCGACAGAAGGCAAGAATTGCCTTCCAAGAATGCCTCTAACGGCTCCTAGCTGCCTTAGGGCTATAAAAGGGACCCCCTAGGTGCATGGAGGAGTCACCCAAGCATACTTTGAGCATTCTAAGTCTTCCACACTCCGTCTCCACGCACTTGTTTGACTTTGTTAGTGATTTGAGCTCTGTTCTAGTAGTGAACTCGTTGTGCTTCATTTGAGCTCAAGTCTTGGCTTGTGTGTGTGCGTATTGCTGCGGATCTGTGTGTGTTGCTTCCCACCCTTACTCTTGTGCTTTCACTTGATATTTGTTGTAAGGGCGAGAGACTCCAACTTGTGGAGATTCCTCGCAAACGGGAAAAGAGATAAGCAAAGAAGAACACCGTGGTATTCAAGTTGATCATTGGATCACTTGAAAGGGGTTGAGTGCAACCCTCGTCCATTGGGACGCCACAACGTGGAGGTAGGCAAGTGTTATACTTGCCGAACCACGGGATAAACTCGCGTGTCTTTTGTGATTGTTTTTTCAGTGATACTTGTGTGGTCGCAAGAGATCGCTACTTAGCCATTCTAACACTTAACCAAGTTTTGTGGCTATTAGTTCTTGAATTTTACAGGATCACCTATTCACCCCCCCCCCCCCTCTAGGTGCTCTCAATATCAGAGCCGTTCTCTTCACGAAAGGGACTAATCGCCCGAAGAGATGGATCCTAAGGGAAAGGGGATGGTGGTCAACGATAAGGAGAAGGAGTCCTTCCTCAACGAGCTGAGGGACGACAAGCCCGCTGACTCTGGCTCAAGTCATAAGAAGAAGGATGGGAAGAAGAAGAGGCGCATCAAGAAGATCGTCTACTATGACAGCAACGAGTCTTCTTCTTCCCCAAGAGACGACGACTACGACAAAAAAAGAAACCGGTTAACTCAAATTTTTCATTTGATTATTCTCGTATTCCGTATAATTCCAATGCCCATTTGCTTTCTATTCGTCTTGGTAAACCTCCACACTTTGATGGAGAGGACTACGCTTTTTGGAGTCACAAAATGCGTAGTCACCTTTTCTCTCTCCATCCTAGTATTTGGGAGATAGTTGAGAATGGAATGCAATTTGATAGTACGGATAACCCTGTATTCATTAACGAACAAATTCATAATAATGCACAAGCTACCACTGTTTTGTTAGCATCATTGTGCAGGGATGAATACAACAAGGTGAGCGGCTTGGACAACGCCAAGCAAATATGGGTGTGATACCCGGTTTGCAAAGAAGAGAAGTTGGGGGTTGTTCTTTTTGTTTTTTTTCCTCATCCGGTTGTTGTTTTGGGGATTTGGGATTTTGTGGAAAACATTCACAACTAGGGCAGTAGAATTTATTTGGTTTGACGCTTGCGTTGCGGTCGGGAGCTGTCGCATGGGTTAGTTGGGCCGCAATTGGAGTTTCGGCCCATTAACCCTCCCAAACCCTAGCCGCCTCCCTCCTAACCCCCTCCCCCCATGTGCAGCCGCCCCCCCCCCCCACTTCTCTTCCCCCTTGGCCGCCGCCCCCCTGCCCATCTCCTCCTCTCTCAATTCTTGCAACCACCAAACCCTAGCCGCCCCCCCTCTCAATCCCCTCCTCCCAAGGTGCCAATACTTGCCGCTCGGATCATCGTCGTCGTGGTGCGAGTCTTCAATCATTTTGGTGGAGGGAAGAAGGGAGGAAGGAAAGGGGGAGAATCCAAGGTGATTTTTGTGTTCATGCCTTGTTCATTTGCGCTGCAATTTAATTGATTAGAGGTTGCGTTTGCGATTGGGTAGAGGGGGGCTGTCCAGAATTTTAGGTGGTGGGTGAACAGAAGTAGTCTAGCAGTTTCTGTGTTTTTTTCGTGAGGAATTAAGGGAAATCAGTTTGGGGATCATGTAGAACTTTACCTTACCTTTCCAACGAGTATTTATGCGCTCAATTTGGAGTTATAAATTGAAAGTTATCACCGTTTGAATCCGGGTATGTGGCTGTCCAAAAAAACAGATTTTTCAGGGGAATGAACAGCAGCAGTATTAGCAGTTTCTGGGGATTTTTCGGGAGTAATTAGTGTTAATCAGTATGAGAATCATGTAGGGCTTTATGTTATCTTTCCAACAAGTACTTACGCGCTCGATTCGGAGTTATAATTCAGGAGATATCGTTGTTTGAATCCGGTTATGTTGCTGTCCAAAAAAAACAGATTTTTCAGGTGGGTGAACAGCAGTGGTATTAGCAGTTTCTGGGAATTTTTCGTGGGTAATTAGTGTTAACCAGTATGGTAATCATGTAGGGATTTGTCTTATCTTTCCAATGAGTACTTATGCGCTTGATTTGGAATTATATTTTAAAAGATATCGCTGTTTGAATCTGGGTATGTCGTTGTCCAAAAGACAAAGAAAAACATATTACAGGGTTCATCTTGTGGACTGTTTTGGGCTAATTATATATTGGAATTTAATTATAAATTGTATACAAAACTTGTGGGGAATTTTATGTAGATGCCTCTGGAGTTTTTGTTTGTTACCACTGCTGTCATAATTTTAAAGTTATGAAATTATTAAGCAGCGCCGCTGCAGTTTGGTGGGTGTAGGGAGAGATGTAACCCGCGGCGGGGTTTGAGTTTGTGCGTAGGTGCGGCGTCGCTTATGAGCCTGATTATGTGAAATTGGTGTACTAAGTTGGGTGTCAAAAACAGGTGATGGACTTCCGGATCGTACTTAGGGATTTGCCCGAACTTCCGGTAAAGGCAAGTAAATACAGTGGTGGTTGCTACCGTTTGGTTTGCATCCTATTCCCTGTCATTGAGTATGCATAAGTTTTAATTATGTTAATCATTGAATTCTATGATGAAGTTTATTTGTTTGGAAGTATTAATTCTCAATTGTTATTGTGGATGATCATAATTTGGTAATGATATATGTGGTTGATTCCCATCTGGATGAAGTTGAAGTGTCTTTTTGAATCATGTTATATGAAGTGTTGTAGGCATGACATGCACATCGCATCATCCATCTTGCATTTTGAAGTTATGTCGTGATCTTATGGTCCGACCGTACCGGTACATTTTTAGCATCGTACGTTGCCCGAGTAGGGGTACTATGCGGCTTCATATCCCTAGAGGTATGAAGGCAGAAGTCATCCTTGCATTTGCAGACATTTGCACTCATGAGGAATATATGAAGTGTGACATTACTATGTTACTATTGTGGTTTCTACCTGCGAGGTGTGGTAACTAGGTGCGTTGTACGTTGTATATGTGCTGCACCTTCGTAATAAGAAGGTTGTGGAATTAAGTGATGGTAAAACAATGTTTTTATGTGGTTAAACTGTTTGATATTATTTTACTTGCTGAGATGTGTCATCTCACTCTTGCATTACTCAATGCAGGTACTTGATACATGTTGGGAATGAGGGGAGTAGCAGCACGTCCACTTTCACTCTCACAATAACGCTGCCCAGGCACAGCCATGATTTAATTAGAAACCTATTGTCAAAGGAAGTTTGTTTATTTTTTTTATATGGTCGTGCGCACTGGTTAATTCAGTTCAGGTCGTATGTTTATTTTTCCTTGCTAGCCGAGTAATAATACTTAGTATGTTTTAGTCATGATATATGTTTATACTCTGTTGCTCCCTTTTTTATGCAATCTTGCAAAGGGGGTGCTGCCGAAATTTTATATATGGACGTCGGAAGTGTAGTACAGTAGCATACCGTGTTGTTTGTGGAACCTGGAGTGTTACAGTTGGTATCAGAGGATAGGCTTTAGATTCTACGCAATTTGAAGATAAATTTGACACACTTGCACATATAGGAAGGGTATGGGTTCATATATCTTTCATATTAGTATTTTATTGTATAGATGACTAGAATTTCCTTACTCCAAACCCCTTTATGGTTTGATGAGGTATGTCGTTAACGACGTAATGCTTGATATGAAATGTTACTTCTATTTAATATTGGTTTCTTGATGTGGTTGTTATTGAAATTATTATGCGAGTGAAGCTACTAATGTACTTGTTTTATATACATATCGTCATGATGTTTTTTGGGATGCAATGTTTACTAATCTCTGAGCTATTACCATCATATATTTCTATATGCTTGACTGTGGATGTTTTTTTCCCAAAAGGATTCTTGGGTTCTAGTACTTGTAGGACCGATTGTTTATTGAGCTTGTGTATAGAGGATCTAATCCGACTTGGTGTAGTGTGAAAACACTATACAATGAAGTTTTATGGTGTTGTTGAGTTGGATTGACTGTTGGGTTACAACCCAACTTATCAATGTAATATTTCCATGGGTGCAGTGCTTTACACCTCACCTCTTTTTTTGGCTAGTGTGGCTACTTGCCAACTTGATCTTAGAGTACAATAGGTTTGTCTCCGTAGAGCAAAGGCAATGTTGTACTGTCTATGATATCTTGAGACTAGAAGAACTCAAGTGAATTTGCAAGATGACGTGGGTAGATAAGTCCAACCATGTTTACATGATAGGTTTTCTTATTGTGTGCAACCTTATCTTTAATAATAAATAGGGTGATTTCAAGTGGATTTTATGTCTATATTATAGTTGAAGAGGCATGCATGTTTTCCTTCTATGGTTTGTTTCTATAGCCAAAAAGGTTATGCATAATTTCTATTTGTTGGAGGCTAGTCATGCGGACGATATGGACAACCCGTTTTATATTGTTTTTAATCGCCGATGATACATGGTAGTTTTTTTTATATGATCAGTTCTCTATGCATGCTTGTGGAATTATTATTTGGACCGCTTTATCTTAAACAAAGTCAATGTTTAACTGGAAGTTGCTTATGTTTGTTAGTCATCTATCTCTATAATGATGTGGTTGTTGCATTAGATGGAGATTTTTATTATATGAATGATGGTTTGATAGATTATGTATGTCTACTACTTTGAATTCATCCTATGACATCACTAGGTACAAATTGTTCAAGTGCAATAATAGGAGGTATTGTTGTAAGTGAGGTTAATCAAAGTAGTTGGGTTAGGTGGATTATCTTATTGAAGTCCAATTACTCCTGTTGAGCATAGTATCGTGTTATTATTTTAGTGTTGAAAGTAATATTTATGAAGCTTTTGCATGAGTCTGTGTCAAGAAGTACATTAGTTTTTTCTTGTTGTTATCCCTCCATTGCTTTATGAGTATTGCAAATTTTATCTCTTTTGAGAGGGGGAAAAGATGTTATATGACATGAGCACCATTTGCTTCACGTCAACAGAATAGTTTTGGAGATTTCTAGTAGTTGGATTCTAGTGTAATAACAACCATGTTTTATAGAGCTGGAGACGGGTATGTCAGGTGTTTCATACATTGTCGGTACATGGATGTTTGACCTTAGTGGCATTAACAAACGAGGTTGTTGAATTCATTGATTGTTGTGCTTAGTGTTCTAACCTATTTGGTAGAGTGTTATTTAAAGACTTTGTGGAGTTGCATCCCAGTTTGGTAGTGGAAAATCCTAGTGTTGATGGCACCTGCCAATGACTTGGGTTTCATTTTATATTGTTTTTTTATTGTTGATAATGTGTTGTCTGGTTTTGGGAGGCATTTTAAATTAGTTGGAGGCTGAATCAGGCTTCACTTATCTAGAATGTTTTGTAGTATGTTTCTGCATCTTTCCATAGGATGCTTAATCACCATGTTTGGTCTAAACATTTGAGAGATATGGGTTTCTTAAAACATCTTTGTTGGTGCCTCTAGCAGAGTGAGTCTTTAATTTTGTACGGAAGAGTAGACATTGAAGACGGTATAATTTGGTCTTTGTGGATTATGAAAGTTTTAGTAATTTCATGATCTTTTCAAAGAGTATGGGTTTCTAATTCTCATTGCATATAATTGGAGTTAGGTTGCTCTGAAGTTGTTGCACTGTTGTGTCTAAACTTTAGGCGTCGTTATAATCACCAATAAATCGACCGCGTTTTGATAGTTGCAGAGCACAAATTTGCGAATTCTCTTTAAGCAAAACTTGTAGGTATTTTCAGTACCTTTTTAATGGGTATTTACTTGTAACTGTCTGTTAAATAGATTTGGAGAGGTGGTTGCCCGGATATAAGTCGAATCTCTAATGTGCAGTATCTCAGGCTGAGTTTAGCTGTAGGTCATGCAGAGTTGTGGGCTATAAGGATAAATTTGGGTGCAACTTTATTGCAAAAGTCGTGGACAATTTTCAAAACTTTTCCAACACGTGTTCGTTGTAGTTTAAGTTGAGTATAGCAGGAGTTATAGGTTTTTGAATTTTAGTTGTCCATTGTTTCAATCTTATCAGTTTTGAAACAAAAGAGTTGCATTGTTTTATCGGTTTGGAAACCAATTCCGAGACACTCATTATAATAAAAGTTCTAGGGAATGTTATAATCTTTTCAGTGAGTTTATATTTGCAAAATTTTGTTAGCTGCAGGGAGTTATGATATCATGTATAGAATGTGCTTGGATGAATATGTGGGCAGACATAACATGCTTAAATTGATTCTTGTTTGCATGATGTGAGATTAGGCTTAAATGATTTAAAAAGTTATCATATTGCTTCTATACTTATATTTGTTCTAGGTGTCTCGTAATGAAGAACCTAAAGTTATTAGTCTTTCAATGAACGCTTAATCTTATAAGAGTAATGAACCTGATAAAATCTATTGCTTGGTATTGGGACTGCATGACCAGTTTTAGTTATGCAGCTAGTTCAGTGAAGTAAACCATCTTTTCTGTAGAGATGTTATATATAAAAGTTGTAGCCAACTTATTTATCTTACTTGTGTAAAAATTTCATGACCATAGGTCTAGTAGTTTGGGAGTTATGATTTTCTCAAGTCCAGTCTTGAAATCTGTGCAGATTCTATACAGATTTCGAAGCTGACCTTGTTGCCCAATTTAAACTTCGAATAACTTATTATAAATTATAAATAAGTTGTAGTGCTTTTCTTAATCGTTACAACAAATTTTGGATTAATTTTTTTTTGGAGATCTATAAGTTAAGTTACAGCTGTTTTAAGTGTGATCTCTGAATCTATCCAAATTTGGACAGCAGAGCCTTTCTCCTGTCTTTTGACCTTAATATGCATTGAATTAACTTGATATGTTTATAAATGAATTATAGACAATTCTACTAGCTTTCTAAAAAGTCTGGAAGCACCTGAATTGGATGATTGAGACTCCAATTATGGATTTTTGAATTGAGTAGTTGAATTATGTCCAAGTCTGGACAGAATTTACGTTTAGCACTGTTTGACCTTTCTAAGTGTCAAATCTTGTTGTGATGATAATACCAAGGGTATAGTGGACTTTATAAGTTTTCCATAAAATCCTAGTTTACTAATTTCGATGCATATTTTTGTGAGTTAGGAGCAAAACAATTAACCGCTGTGCTGCTATCTAGAAATATGCAAGCATTAAGTTGCTCTCTTGAAGTTGCTCTTGTGTGGCTAAGTTTGGTTTAGCCTATAGGAACATTTTATGCCTTGCATTCATATATACATTCCTTGAAGTACTTGCATATGTCAATGATTGATTTGGTGTCAGGAAAGCTTGGTCCGAGGTATATAGGACCGTCTACTATCTTGGCCGAGTTGGCAGCTGGGCTTAGCACATGTAATTGTCGGAATCTGTGATCAGAGTACACCAAGTATTCCATGTCTTTTTGTTGAGGAAGTATTTGCGGAATCCAGACCATCAAATTGAGCTAGAGCCGATTCCTGTGTAGCAAGAGCAGACTCTAGAGTGTCGTCTGCTGCGTATCTTAGAATCCTAGGAGCTTGAGGAGCTGATGCGGCAGAAATACTCGAACTTTTCTTTATGTGTGAGTTTTGTTGATTCATTAACCTTTCTTTTGTTGTTCCGATAGAAGCGTCAGAATTCGAGGTCGAATTCTTTTTAAGAGGGGTAGAGTGTGATACCCGGTTTGCAAAGAAGAGAAGTTGGGGGTTGTTCTTTTTGTTTTTTTTCCTCATCCGGTTGTTGTTTTGGGGATTTGGGATTTTGTGGAAAACATTCACAACTAAGGCAGTAGAATTTATTTGGTTTGACGCTTGTGTTGCGGTCGGGAGCTGTCGCATGGGTTAGTTGGGCCGCAATTGGAGTTTCGGTCCATTAACCCTCCCAAACCCTAGCCGCCTCCCTCCTAACCCCCTCCCCCCATGTGCAGCCCCCCCCCACTTCTCTTCCCCCTTGGCCGCCGCCCCCCCTGCCCATCTCCTCCTCTCTCAATTCTTGCAGCCACCAAACCCTAGCCCCCCCCCCTCTCAATCCCCTCCTCCCAAGGTGCCAATCCTTGCCGCTTGGATCATTGTCGTCGTGGTGCGAGTCTTCAATCATTTTGGTGGAGGGAAGAAGGGAGGAAGGAAAGGGGGAGAATCCAAGGTGATTTTTGATTTTTGTGTTCATCCCTTGTTCATTTGCGCTGCAATTTAATTGATTAGAGGTTGCGTTTGCGATTGGGTAGAGGGGGGCTGTCCAGAATTTTAGGTGGTGGGTGAACAGAAGTAGTCTAGCAGTTTCTGTGTTTTTTTCGTGAGGAATTAAGGGAAATCAGTTTGGGGATCATGTAGAACTTTACCTTACCTTTCCAACGAGTATTTATGCGCTCAATTTGGAGTTATAAATTGAAAGTTATCACCGTTTGAATCCGGGTATGTGGCTGTCCAAAAAAACAGATTTTTCAGGGGAATGAACAGCAGCAGTATTAGCAGTTTCTGGGGATTTTTCGGGAGTAATTAGTGTTAATCAGTATGAGAATCATGTAGGGCTTTATGTTATCTTTCCAACAAGTACTTACGCGCTCGATTCGGAGTTATAATTCAGGAGATATCGTTGTTTGAATCCGGTTATGTTGCTGTCCAAAAAAAACAGATTTTTCAGGTGGGTGAACAGCAGTGGTATTAGCAGTTTCTGGGAATTTTTCGTGGGTAATTAGTGTTAACCAGTATGGTAATCATGTAGGGATTTGTCTTATCTTTCCAATGAGTACTTATGCGCTTGATTTGGAATTATATTTTAAAAGATATCGCTGTTTGAATCTGGGTATGTCGTTGTCCAAAAGACAAAGAAAAACATATTACAGGGTTCATCTTGTGGACTGTTTTGGGCTAATTATATATTGGAATTTAATTATAAATTGTATACAAAACTTGTGGGGAATTTTATGTAGATGCCTCTGGAGTTTTTGTTTGTTACCACTGCTGTCATAATTTTAAAGTTATGAAATTATTAAGCAGCGCCGCTGCAGTTTGGTGGGTGTAGGGAGAGATGTAACCCGCGGCGGGGTTTGAGTTTGTGCGTAGGTGCGGCGTCGCTTATGAGCCTGATTATGTGAAATTGGTGTACTAAGTTGGGTGTCAAAAACAGGTGGTGGACTTCCGGATCGTACTTAGGGATTTGCCCGAACTTCCGGTAAAGGCAAGTAAATACAGTGGTGGTTGCTACCGTTTGGTTTGCATCCTATTCCCTGTCATTGAGTATGCATAAGTTTTAATTATGTTAATCATTGAATTCTATGATGAAGTTTATTTGTTTGGAAGTATTAATTCTCAATTGTCTAATATTGTGGATGATCATAATTTAGTAATGATATATGTGGTTGATTCCCATCTGGATGAAGTTGAAGTGTCTTTTTGAATCATGTTATATGAAGTGTTGTAGGCATGACATGCACATCGCATCATCCATCTTGCATTTTGAAGTTATGTCGTGATCTTATGGTCCGACCGTACCGGTACATTTTTAGCATCGTACGTTGCCCGAGGAGGGGTACGATGCGGCTTCATATCCCTAGAGGTATGAAGGCAGAAGTCATCCTTGCATTTGCAGACATTTGCACTCATGAGGAATATATGAAGTGTGACATTACTATGTTACTATTGTGGTTTCTACCTGCGAGGTGTGGTAACTAGGTGCGTTGTACGTTGTATATGTGCTGCACCTTCGTAATAAGAAGGTTGTGGAATTAAGTGGTGGTAAAACAATGTTCTTATGTGGTTAAACTGTTTGATATTATTTTACTTGCTGAGATGTGTCATCTCACTCTTGCATTACTCAATGCAGGTACTTGATACATGTTGGGAATGAGGGGAGTAGCAGCACGTCCACTTTCACTCTCACAATAACGTTGTCCAGGCACAGCCATGATTTAATTAGAAACCTATTGTCAAAGGAAGTTTGTTTATTTTTTTTATATGGTCGTGCGCACTGGTTAATTCAGTTCAGGTCGTATGTTTATCTTTCCTTGCTAGCCGAGTAATAATACTTAGTATGTTTTAGTCATGATATATGTTTATACTTTGTTGCTCCCTTTTTTATGCAATCTTGCAAAGGGGATGCTGCCGAAATTTTATATATGGACGTCGGAAGTGTAGTACAGTAGCATACCGTGTTGTTTGTGGAACCTGGAGTGTTACAATGGGACACCCTCAAGATATCGCATGAGGGGAACGACGCCACCATGATCACCAAAATGGAGTTGGTGGAAGGAGAGCTAGGAAGGTTTGCCATGATCAAGGGAGAGGAGCTGACGGAAACGTACAACAGACTCAAGACCCTGGTCAACAAGATTAGGAGCTATGGAAGCATGAGATGGACGGACCACGACGTCGTTCGACTTATGCTCAGGTCTTTCACTGTTATTGACCCTCATCTTGTGAACCTCATACATGAAAATCTCAGGTACACAAAGATGACGCCCGAGGAGATACTCGGAAAGTTTGTTAGCGGGCGTATGATGGTCAAGGAAGCAAGATATGTTGATGATGCATTAAACAGCCCCATACCCGCCTATGAGCCTCAACCCGTTGCTCTCAAAGCAACAAGTAGCAGAGAGGTGCTACCAAGCAAGGTGGCACAAGTTGAGGCGGCCGGGCTAAATGAAGATGAGATGGCTCTCATCATCAAGCGCTTCAAGACTGCATTGAAAGGACGCAAGGATTACTCCAACAAGAGTAAAGCAAAGGGAAAAGCGCTCCTACTTCAAATGTGGTAAGACAGGTCATTTTATTGCCCAATGTCCTGATAATGAAAATGACCAGGGAGAAGAAAAACATGGGAAGAAGGAGAAGAAGAAAAGCTATAGGAAGGCTAAAGGCGAGGCGCATCTTGGCAAGGAATGGGACTCGAACTGCTCGTTATCCGACTCTGATGATGAAGGATTGGCAGCCTTGGCCTTCAACAAATCCTCTCTCTTCCCCAACGAACGCCACACCTGCCTCATGGCAAAGGAGAAAAAGGTAAGTGTTTGAGAAACCCCTAAGTACTCTACTTCTAGTGATGAAGATTCTAGTGATGATGAAGTAGATTATACTAGCTTGTTCAAAGGCTTAGATAGAGCAAAGGTAGAAAAGATCAACGAATTGATTGATGCTTTAAATGAAAAGGATAGACTTCTAGAGAGGCAAGAGGACATTTTGTATGAGGAGCATGACAAATTTGTTAGTGTTCAAAAGTCTCTTGCCTTAGAAATTAAGAGGAATGAATTACTATCTTCTGAGTTATCTACTTGCAATGAATATATCTCTAGCTTAAAGACTTTGAATGATGATTTAAGTACTAAGCTAGAAGTAGTTAACAAATCTAGTTCTTGTGTAGAGCATGTTGTCATTTGTAATAGGTGTAAGGATTTTGATGTTAATGCATGTGTAGAGCACCTTACTTCTATTACAAAATTAAATGGTGAAGTGGCAAGTCTTAATGCCCAACTTAAGACTTGCAAAAGTGACTTTTATAAATTAAAATTTGCTAGGGATGCCTACACTGTTGGTAGACACCCATCAATTAAGGATGGGCTTGTCTTTCGAAGAGAAGCCAAGAACTTAACAAGCCAAAGGGCTCCCATTCCCAACAAGGAGAAAGGGAAGGCCCCTATGGTTATTAGTAATCAAAAGAATCATGCTTTCATGTATAATGATAGAAAATTTTCTCGAAGTTCTCATTATAATAGGAATTATAATGCTTTTGATTCGCATGCCATGATTGCTTCAAGTTCCAATTTTAATGGTAGGCCTAGGAGAAATTTTGTGTCTCATGCTCCTAGGAAAATGTGTAATAAACCTACCTCTGTCCTTCATGCTTGCAACACTACATATGTACTTTCATGTAAAAATGAAAAAGTGGTTGCTAGAAAGATGGGGTCCAAATGCAAAGGAGACAAGACTTGCATTTGGGTCCCAAAGACTATTTTAACTAACCTTGTAGGTGAGAGCACCTAGAGGAGGGGGCTGAATAGGTGATCCTATAAAAACTTGAAACTTAATCCACAAAACTTGATTAGGAGTTAGCACAATTAAGCCAAGTGGTTAGAGAGGAGAGCTTGCACAACACGATAACCACAAAGAAGCACGAAGTAAGGGAGGGATGAGCAATGCACACAAGACACAAAATCAGAGTGACAACACGCACACAAGTTGCAACAAGAGCTCACAACACTACTTGACGAGTTCACAACTCAAATAGAGCTCTAATTGCTATCACAAAGAATCAAATGCGCGGAATCGAAGTCTTGGTGCTTAGGAATGCTTAGAGAATGCTCAGTGTTCTCCTCCATGCGCCTAGGGGTCCCTTTTATAGCCCCAAGGTAGCTAGGAGCCGTTGAGTGCATTCCATGAAGGCAATTCTTGCCTTCTGTCGCCTGGCGCATCGGACAGTCCGATGCGCCACCGGACACTGTCCGGTGCGGATTTCTTTCCTTCTTTGGCGAAGCCGACCGTTGGCACTTTGGAGCCGTTGGCGCACCGGACACTGTCCGGTGCACACCGGACAGTCCGGTGCCCCCTTCCGACCGTTGGCTTGGCCACGTGTCTCGCACGGATCGCGCGGCCGACCGTTGGCCCGGCCGAGCGTTGGCTCACCGTACAGTCCGGTGCTCACCGGACAGTCCGGTGAATTATAGTCGTACGCCGTTAATCACTTTCCGAGAGCAGCCACTGTCCGGTGCACCCAGACAGAGCTGACTTTGGCTGAACAAAGCCATCTTTAATTTCAACTTGATTTTTCCTGTTTCCAGCACTTAGACACAATACATTAGTCTCTAAAACAATGTACTAAGTCTGAGAAACATACCTTTATACTTGATTTGTACTTTGTCCACCATTTAACACTTAGGCACTTGTGTTGGACACTAAATCACCAAAATACTTAGAAATGGCCCAAGGGCACATTTCCCTTTCAATATCCCCCCTTTTTGGTGATTTATGCCAACACAACATAAAGCAAGTAGAACAAGTGCAAAATCAATTCAAATAAGAACTCAAAATTGTTTTGATTCAAATTTGGCATATATGGATCATTCTTTGCCACCACTTAGTTTGTTTTTGCAAATCAAACTCAATTTCCTATCTCTAAGTCAAACACACTTGTTGAAACATAAGGAGAGATATTTCAAGAGAAATTGATCAAAGAGTTCAAAAACTCCCCCTTTTTCCCATAATTAAGCCTTCTCCCCACAAGTGACCAACTTTTGACAATAAGAGACAAATAGGAGTATTTTGCCAAACAAAAACTCTTACTCTACTATTTTCAAAATTCACAAGTGGTAGCTGATCCATTTCTTGCTTTGGCCTTATTTTCTCCCCCTTTGGCATCAAGCACCAAAACGGGATCAATTTTGGCCCTCTAACCCCATTGCCTCACCAAAGTCTTCAAGTAAGAGGAAAAAGGCAATAAGAGTATGGAGATGAACTTGGAGTGAGTTACCCTTTCATCGGAGTGCAGTGGAAGTCTTGCATGGTCCAAGTTCACCTTTCCCTTTCAATCCACCTTTGAGACTAAATCAAGTAAACTCAAGCACACAGTTAGTCTCAAAGGGTCAAGTTGTAGCATGCCTCCCCCTAAATAAGTGCATCACTTGCAAATGGACTTGTGAGGTCCGGGGATCATGAGTACAACTTGAGCACCATAAATAAACAACAAAATGCTTAAGGAACATGATCAAGGCATAAAACACATGTATGCTATAAATCAATCCAGGTTTCGCGAATCTAAGACATTTAGCTCACTACGCAGCCTGCAAAAGGTTTTCTCATCTAGAGGCTTGGTAAAGATATCGGCTAGCTGATTCTCGGTGCTAACATGAAACACTTCGATATCCCCCTTTTGCTGGTGGTCTCTCAAAAAGTGATGTCGAATGTCAATGTGCTTTGTGCGGCTGTGTTCAACAGGATTATCCGCTATTCGGATAGCACTCTCATTATCACATAGGAGTGGGACTTCGCTCAGATTGTAGCCAAAGTCCCTGAGGGTTTGCCTCATCCAAAGTAATTGCGCGCAACACTGTCCTGCAGCAACATACTCGGCCTCAGCGGTGGAAAGGGCAACGGAGGTTTGTTTCTTAGAGCTCCACGACACCAGGGACCTTCCTAAGAATTGGCACGTCCCTGATGTATTGTTCCTATCTACCTTACATCCAGCATAGTCGAAGTCTGAGTATCCAATCAAGTCAAAGGTAGACCCCTTTGGATACCAGATCCCAAAACAAGGCGTAGCGACTAAATATCTAAGAATTCGCTTCACGGCCACTAAGTGACACTCCCTTGGATCAGATTGAAATCTAGCACACATGCATATGCTAAGCATAATATCTGGTCTACTAGCACATAAATAAAGTAAAGACCCTATCATGGACCGGTATGCTTTTTGATCAACAGACTTACCTCCTTTGTTGAGGTCGGTGTGTCCGTCGGTTCCCATTGGAGTCTTTGCGGGCTTGGCGTCCTTCATCCCAAACCGCTTAATTAAGTCTTGCGTGTACTTCGTTTGGGAGATGAAAGTCCCATCCTTGAGTTGCCTCACTTGGAACCCAAGGAAATAGCTTAACTCGCCCATCATCGACATCTCGAACTTTTGAGTCATCACCCTGCTAAACTCTTCACAAGACTTTTGGTTAGTAGAACCAAATATTATGTCATCGACATAAATTTGGCACACAAAAAGATCACCATCACATGTCTTAGTAAAAAGAGTTGGATCGGCTTTCCCGACCTTGAAAGCATTAGCAATTAAAAAGTCTCTAAGGCATTCATACCATGCTCTTGGGGCTTGCTTAAGTCCATAGAGCGCCTTAGAGAGCTTACACACGTGGTCGGGGTACCGTTCATCCTCGAAGCCAGGGGGTTGCTCCACGTACACATCCTCCTTGATTGGCCCATTGAGGAAAGCGCTCTTCACATCCATTTGGAACAACCTGAAAGAATGGTGAGCGGCATATGCTAGCAATATACGAATGGACTCTAGCCTAGCCACAGGAGCAAAAGTCTCCTCAAAGTCCAAACCTGCGACTTGGGCATAACCTTTTGCCACAAGTCTAGCCTTGTTCCTTGTCACCACCCCGTGCTCGTCTTGTTTGTTGTGAAACACCCACTTGGTTCCCACAACATTTTGCTTGGGACGAGGCACCAGTGTCCAAACTTCATTCCTCTTGAAGTTGTTTAGCTCTTCCTGCATGACCAACACCCAGTCCGGATCTAGCAAGGCCTCCTCTACCCTGAAAGGCTCAATAGAAGAGACAAAGGAGTAATGCTCACAAAAATTAACTAATCGAGACCGAGTAGTTACTCCCTTGCTTATGTCACCCAAAATCTGGTCGACGGGATGATCCCTTTGAATCATCGCTCGGACTTGAGTTGGAGGTGCCGGTTGTGCTTCTTCCTCCATTACATGATCATCTTGTGCTCCCCCTTGATCACACGCCTCCTCTTGATGAACCTGTTCATCGTCTTGAGTTGGGGGATGCACTGTTGGAGACTTGTTCTCAAGTGCTAAGAGTTAAGAACAAGGCAACACAGAAAATGTTAATCGTTAACGCCCTTCGTCCTCCGAAGCATTATTTCCCTTAAGATATAATGGTTTACGGACGAAGGTTATGAAGGACATACCTTCATAAATTGATCAAACAATGACGAAGGTTAAAATATAAAGAATGTAGAAGAACACATGAACAATCATTTATTATTATTGAACATAAACAAAAATATTATTGAACTATAAGTGTACCTTCAATCGGAAGGAAATGATAGTACAAGCGTGACGCAGAAAGCGAATGCCAAGTCAGCGTGAACAGTACGGGGATACTGTTCACCTATTTATAGACACGGGACACAGCCCTTACAAAATTACATTCATGCCCTTTACATTTGATAATAACTCTATAGTAGTCTATCGAGGTCTGAATAGCCTTTTCATCTTTAAGTCGGTTCCACTCTTTGCTGTTACGCCGAAGCTTTCCTGCTCAACACCTTCGGCTCTGTATCAAGCTTCGTATTATTCCGATCTGCTGCAAGGCCGACTTTAGTCTGAGGGTACCTGTTCACACATTGTACTACAGAAATACTGTTAAATCCTGTTTTTGAGGACCTTCGGACGCCGAAGGTCCCCAACAGTAGCCCCTCGCAATATTAATTTGTTTGAAATAATAGATTTAGATTGCGATATGGACGAAGGCTTTACGCCGAAGGTCCGAAAAAACACCTTCCCTTTGCTAGAATAGCAACATTCAATGACAAGTGGGGTCTTTCAACTTTCAACGTACCGAGCGTATAAATATGGCCATACCGCAAACTCATTTTGCACGTTTTCTAGCCAACCACTTCCGCTCACTCAATTTTTAGCTCTTGTGCACTGTGATTTGCTTAGCTTTTAGCTTTGAAGCTTCGGCTTTGAAAACAGTTTTTTAGTGTTTCCGAAGATGTCTGAAGCTGCTAAGAAGGCTGCTGCTGAGATGAAGCTGAGTCTTGATGAAGAGAAGAACTTAGGATTTCTTATAGCGATGTCGAAGACCAACATGGAAAAAATCACCAAGGAGATTCTGGAAGGGCTGTCTGAAGATACTGGTGACAGTGAAAGTTATGATGTGGACAGTGGTGGCGAAGACTCCGAAGATCGCCCCTGGCGACCAAGCCATTCAGTTTATGGTAAATCAACTATCAAAGAGAATCATCTTGTTAACATGAGAGGAAGGTATTTCCAGGATTTGTCCGTTGTGAGAGCCGACGAAGGGGAGAAGACTTGTCCACACCCCGAAGAGAATGAAGTCGTAGTGTTCCGAAGCTTTCTGAAGGCTGGGCTGCGATTGCCCTTGAGCAGCTTCGTCGTGGAGGTGCTGAAGATTTTTGAAGTCTATCTTCACCAACTTACCCCCGAGGCAATCATAAGGCTGAACATCTTCGTGTGGGCCGTGCGAAGCCAAGGTCTGAAGCCTGATGCAAAAAGTTTTTGCAACATGCACGAATTATCATACGAGACAATACCTTGGGGTAAAGAACAGTATCACAATAACTTTGGCTGCTACCGTTTTGTTTCTCGGTCTGGGTCAAGCTGCCCCGTGCCAACTTTTCGGAAGAGGTGGCCTAGCGGCTGGATGACAGAATGGTTTTATGTAAAAAATAATCTGAAAGCACGGGAAGACATCAAAGGTATAATCATGCGTCCTATTTGGCAACGTCTGCCCTGACTATTGCTATCCCATTCGAAGGCAGAAGAGAAAAAACACAACGTCTGCAAAAGAAGAAGCTGCATCTGCTCCTAGCGAGCCAGAACCGAAAAGGAAAAAGATAAAGGTTCTTACGCATCGGCCGCGTTATATTGAACCAGCTTCGGTGCCCGAGTTTACCGAAAAAACTTCTTCGGCCACCGAAGCTGAAAAACCAACCGAGCCAGCCTTGTTGCCAGAGATCGCAGAAACGGCCGAAGTGCCACCAAAGATAGAATCGGAACAATCAAACATTTTGTTGTCAGAAACAAAAGAGAAAGTCGAAGCGCCGTCCACAGAAAAAATTGAAGAGGTAAAAGAAGCAAGTGAGGGCTCCAAAACATCCGGAGTTTTGAGTCCTGCAGCAGACATTGAGACAATGAAGAATCAAAAAGTGCCAGCCATGACTCCGAAAAGAAAGAGGATGGCTAATGTGCTAGATGTACTGGAAACAATCAAATCTTCAAGCACACCTCCGAAGAAGGCTGCTGTTGCTTCTGAAACAACAGCTGAAATTTCTGGTTCTACAGCTCCAGAGCAGGAAATTGAAGCCGAAGCTGGGCCCTCAGAGCCCGCAAAAGCAAAAACCTTGGAAAGTGAGGCAGAAAAAATAACAAAGCCAACCTTTGCTGAAGAAACTGCTGTTACCCCCGAAGCATCCCCCAAAATTCGTGATTATATTTTTCGTCATGCTTCGGGGAAGAAATTATCAGAAAAAGAAGAACAAGAGGCCCAACACTATGCCCAAAAGTTGAAATATCCAAAAGGGGCGTTGATATTTAATGGAAGTGGAGAAGAAGATTTCTTGTATTGTCTCCCCGACAGCAAGGAAATTTCTGTCTGTCGGGAGATGAGCAGAAGCTTCGGATTCCCAACTTTAGAAGACGGACTTTCGGTGCTGTCAAAGAACGATCTGGCTGACAGCCTAGCTTACAACAGTTTAAAGGTGTGACAAATGGAATTTTTGTATTTTTTGTCGAGTTCAAAAATTTTTCGTTTGTTTAAAACTATTGACACAGACATGTTCCTGTCTGCAGGGCCTGATACTCAGCAATGCCCTCAGGGCACAGAAAGATGCTGAAGACGAAGGTTGTACTATAGCCCTGAGCAACCTTCGTTCCGAAGTAATTGAACTGAGGAACGAAGGTCTCGAAAAAGACAAAATATTATACTCATTGATAGATAAAATAAAGGAGGACGAAGCTTCTTTTAAAAGTCAAGCTGAAGCTCAGAAACGCGAAATTGAAGACCTTCGTAAACAACTGGCCAGAGCCAAAGAAGAACGTATACTTGAAGAAACAAAGCGTGAACTCAGCGATCAATGGGCAGATCACCTAGAAGTGACTGTTGAAGAGCTTCGTTCATCCAAAAAGAGATGCTACAATAAATCCATAGATTGTGTTAAAAAATTAAAGGCTAGCTTCGCCAAGGTCGGCGCATTCTCAAGTGAAGAAAACTTTTCGAGAGGCAATCCCGAAGGTGTCATTGAATGGATTGACCACGAAGCTGAAGCCTTCGAAGAAATTTTAAATAGCCGAGGAGATATATGCGCCTTCTCTGGCGCCAGAGGGATTGCCACCATTCTAGAGAAGAAGGGCTGCGAACACGTAAAAATTTTAGCACAGTCCGAAGCTGCTTTGTCCTTTGAAGATACAAAAGATCCTTCGGCCGAAGCTAGCATAATTGGTGGAAAGTTTTTTACCGATATCTGGGATAATGGTGGCCGAGAAATGGCCGGAGACATTATTCGAAGAAGTGAAAAGGGCATTCACGATGCTAGAGAAGTAGCTGAGGCTGCTGTCAAGAGCGCAGAAGCCGAAGGTCAATTAGGTACTAAATAATAGTTTTTATCGTGTTGTAATCTTTAGGCTTTTAAGATCTGTTTGCGATTTGTAATAGCAATGTAGCCGTGTCCTGCTTCAGATCCGACTAAAGCGTCTTCGGACCCTCAGCCGAAGGGGGACGACGAAATTAAAAAGATGGCCGAAGATATTATGGACGAAGTCGTCAATCGACTCCTGAATGAGGCTGCTGAAGTCGTTTTGAGAGAGGAGTAAACATTTTTGTGAAAAACTTCTGAAATGTAATATGGTGTAACATTTTGTAACCCCGAATGTAATATATCTATTTTTGTTACTCAATTCTTTACGATGCATGAAACTTTACACACGTACCGTTTTTGAGTCTTTGGCGAAAAAACACCTTCCCTTCTTTTCATGTTTCGTGAAGAAGAATTACCATTTATCACAACAATATCCGAAGTATCCTGAGAGAGTGTTGAAGCTTCGTAGAAACATGCTTCAAGGCTATACTTCAGAAATCAATATTGTTGCTCCTTGTGACTTGGCATGATTTGCCCCTTTTTCAAAGCATTTTCCCGAAGATTGATATCATATTTCTTTCTTATGCCACATGCAGTATGATGTATGATGCTTATGTTATGCAAAGATGATGTGATGATGTTATGCTATGTAAGGTGATATTCCGAAGGTACACGCATATCTGCGCGATAAAACACATACTCTTTTTGCGAACCAGCGTTAACTTTTTGCTATAAGCCTCCCTTAGGAGCTTCTTCGCCTTTTACTTCAGCGGAATCAGCGTTGACTTTTCGCTGTAAGCTCTGCATTCCCTTAGGAACGTCTTTGGAGCTTCTTCGCCTTTTACTTAGGCGGTATCAGCGTTGACTTTTCGCTGTATGCTCTGCATTCCTTTTGGAACGACTTTGGAGCAGAAAACTTACACTGCGCTCCCTTCGGAACGACTTTTTGTGACTTCATCAAGCTTACTCTGCGTTCCTTAGAACGACTTTTTGTCGCTTCGAAGAATTTTCGATAGTCCGAAGGTCCTTTTTATTATCACAAGCCTGTGAAAACATATTTTTCTTGTAGGAATTAACGAAACTAATTACATGAAACCTAATCAATGTCCTTTATTACAGAAAATAAAACTGAATGAAAAAGATTGCTATTAAGGTAGGATATTTGTCAATAGATGTGCTTTGATTCTGGCACAGTGCTATTGACCGTGCGAGCTTCGGACTGTTCTCTGAAGTCCCTTTGATGCGGAGCATATTGGCTCCCTTCTGGCTGCTGGCCTTGCTGCAACGGAGGTGGAGGCGGAGGCTGTTGCCAGGAAGCTTGAGGCTGACTCGCCGAAGCAACAGAGACTGCAGGATGGTTGCCCACATATTCTGGGATGTAGGGCGAATGATACGAAGCTGTATGCATGACCTGCCTCGGCTGAGCTTGTTGTGCTGCTGCTTCAGCTATTTCCTTTTGCTTCTGAATAGTGACATGGCACATCCTGGTAGTATGGCCTTTGTTTTCACCGCAGAATAAGCAAAAGATTCTTCTCGGTTGATCGCCAAATCTTCCTCCGAAGCCCCTGGCGCCTCTGCCTCTTGGAGCTGGAGGTCGAAAGGAACTTTGTTGTTGCCCTAAAGCCTGTGAGGAGTATTGTGGCCTTTGTTGCTGACTCCCTTTATCATCATTCTGAGTGGAATTGTGAATTGACCTGACATGCCTCGGGTAAAACCTTCCTCCGAAGCCCCTGGTCATTTCAGAAAACCTGAAAGCCTCCTCCCTTCTTTGGCGAAAATCATTGTCAGCTCGAATGTATTCGTCCATCTTCTGGAGCAGCTTTTCCAGCGTTTGTGGTGGCTTCCTGGCAAAATACTGTGCTGACGGCCCTGGCCTAAGCCCCTTGATCATAGCCTCAATGACAATCTCATTGGGCACTGTTGGCGCCTGTGCCCTCAATCGTAGAAACCTTCGGACATATGCCTGAAGGTACTCTTCATGGTCCTGAGTGCATTGGAAGAGAGCCTGAGCAGTGACCGGCTTCGTCTGAAACCCTTGAAAGCTAGTTAACAGCAAGTCCTTCAGCTTCTGCCATGAGGTGATCGTTCCTGGTCGAAGGGAGGAATACCAGGTTTGAGCAACGCTTCTGACAGCCATAACGAAAGATTTGGCCATGACTGAAGCATTGCCACCATACGAAGACACTGTTGCTTCGTAGCTCATCAAAAACTGCTTCGGGTCTGAGTGGCCATCAAACACGGGGAGCTGAGGCGGCTTGTAGGACGGGGGCCAAGGTGTAGCCTGCAGCTCAGCGGACAGGGGAGAAGCATCATCAAAAACAAAATTCCCATGATGGAAATTGTCATACCAGTCATCTTCGTTGGGAAAACCCTCCTGATGAAGATCTTGATGCTGAGGCCTTCGGTGTTGCTCATCCTGAGCAAGATGGCGAACTTCTTCAGAGGCTTCGTCTATCTGCCTCTGCAGTTCAGCTAGCCTGGCCATCTTTTCCTTCTTGCGTTGAACCTGTTGCTGAAGGATTTCTAGATTTTGAATCTCCTGATCTAGATCATCCTCCGGAGGTGTTGGACTGGTAGCCTTCCTCTTCTGGCTTCGTGCCTCTCTAAGAGAAAGGACGTCTTGATTGGGGTCCAACGGCTGCAGCGTGCCAGCCCCTGGTGCTGAAGTCTTCTTTGGCGGCATGACGAAGGTGATGCTTGCCGAAGGTGTTGAAAAAGCTCAAAAAGTGGAAGTGAGTTCACCCCACGGTGGGCGCCAATGTTGGAGACTTGTTCTCAAGTGCTAAGAGTTAAGAACAAGGCAACACAGAAAATGTTAATCGTTAACGCCCTTCGTCCTCCGAAGCATTATTTCCCTTAAGATATAATGGTTTACGGACGAAGGTTATGAAGGACATACCTTCATAAATTCATCAAACAATGACGAAGGTTAAAATATAAAGAATGTAGAAGAACACATGAACAATCATTTATTATTATTGAACATAAACAAAAATATTATTGAACTATAAGTGTACCTTCAATCGGAAGGAAATGATAGTACAAGCGTGACGCAGAAAGCGAATGCCAAGTCAGCGTGAACAGTACGGGGATACTGTTCACCTATTTATAGACACGGGACACAGCCCTTACAAAATTACATTCATGCCCTTTACATTTGATAATAACTCTATAGTAGTCTATCGAGGTCTGAATAGCCTTTTCATCTTTAAGTCGGTTCCACTCTTTGCTGTTACGCCGAAGCTTTCCTGCTCAACACCTTCGGCTCTGTATCAAGCTTCGTATTATTCCGATCTGCTGCAAGGCCGACTTTAGTCTGAGGGTACCTGTTCACACATTGTACTACAGAAATACTGTTAAATCCTGTTTTTGAGGACCTTCGGACGCCGAAGGTCCCCAACATGCACCATTGTTGAGGAAGAGGGTTGATCTTGCTCCTTTTGTTCCAGTGGCCTCACATCTCCAATCGTCATGGTGCGTATTACGGCCGTTGGAACATCTTCTTCATCTACATCATCAAGATCAACAACTTGCTCTCTTGGAGAGCCATTAGTCTCATCAAATACAACGTTGCTAGAGACTTTAACCAAACCCGATGATTTGTTGAAGACCCTATACGCCTTTGTATTTGAGTCATAACCTAACAAAAACCCTTCTACGGCTTTGGGAGCAAATTTAGAATTCCTACCCTTCTTCACTAGAATGTTGCATTTACTCCCAAAAACTCGGAAATACGAAACATTGGGTTTGTTACCGGTTAGTAGCTCATACGAAGTCTTCTTGAGGAGGCGATGAAGGTAGACCCGGTTGATGGTGTGGCAAGCCGTGTTCACAGCTTCCGACCAAAAGCACTCGGGGGTCTTGAACTCTCCAAGCATCGTCCTCGCCATGTCTATAAGTGTCCTGTTCTTCCTCTCTACCACACCATTTTGCTATGGTGTGTAGGGAGCGGAGAACTCGTGCTTGATTCCTTCCTCCTCAAGATACTCCTCCACTTGAAGGTTCTTGAACTCGGACCCATTGTCGCTCCTTATCTTCTTCACCTTGAGCTCAAACTCGTTTTGGGCTCTCCTTAGGAAGCGCTTGAGGGTCCCTTGGGTTTCAGATTTATCCTGCAAAAAGAATACCCAAGTGAAGCGGGAAAAATCATCAACTATAACAAGACCATACTTACTTCCTCCTATACTTAGATAGGCGACGGGTCCGAAGAGGTCCATATGAAGTAACTCCAGGGGTCTTGATGTTGTCATCACGTTTTGGCATGATGAGAGCTTCCCACCTGTTTCCCTGCTTGACAAGCTGCACAAGGTCTATCTTTTTCGAATGTAACATTAGTTAGACCTATTACATGTTCTCCCTTTAGAAGCTTGTGAAGGTTCTTCATCCCCACATGTGCTAAGAGGCGATGCCACAGCCAGCCCATGCTAGTCTTAGCAATTAAGCATGCATCTAGACCGGCCTCCTCTTTTGCAAAATCAACTAAATAGAGTTTGCCATCTAATACACCCTTAAAAGCTAATGAACCATCACTTCTTCTAAAGACAGACACATCTACATTTGTGAATATACAATTATATCCCATATTGCATAATTGACTTACGGATAACAAATTATATCCAAGCGACTCTACTAAGAATACATTAGAAATAGAGTGCTCATTTGAGATTGCAATCTTGCCTAAGCCTTTCACTTTGCCTTGGTTCCCATCACCGAATATGATTGAATCTTGGGGATCCTTGTTCTTGACGTAGGAAGAGAACATCCTCTTTTCCCCCGTCATGTGGTTTGTGCATCCGCTGTCGATAATCCAGCTAGAGCCCCCGGATGCATAAACCTGCAAGACAAATTTAGGCTTGGGTCTTAGGTACCCAACTCATGTTGGGTCCTACAAGGTTAGTACAAATAGCCTTAGGGACCCAAATGCAAGTTTTATCTTCCTTGCATTTTGCCCCTAATTTTCTAGCAACTATCTTTCTATCCTTTCTACAAATCGCAAAGGAAGCATTTAAAGCATGATAAATTGTAGAAGGTTCACTATTTGTTTTCCTAGGCACATGAACAACATTTCTTCTAGGCATGTGATTAATAACATTTCTCCTAGCTAAATTTCTATCATTCATAATAGAAGAACTAGAAGCAACCATGGCATAAGAATCAAAAGCATCATAACTTCTATAAACATTCCTAGAATGTCTCCTATCATGATACATGTAAGCATGGTTCTTTTGAGCACTACAAGCCATAGGAGCCTTTCCTTTCTCCTTGGCGAAGATCGAAGCCTTATGGCTTGTTAAGTTCTTGACTTCCCTCTTGAAGCCAAGACCATCCTTAATTGAGGGGTGTCTACCAATTGTGTAGGCATCCCTTGCAAATTTTAGCTTGTCAAATTCACTCTTGCTAGTCTTAAGTTGGGCATTAAGACTAGCCACTTCATTATTTAATTTAGAAATGCAAGCTAGGTTTTCACTACAAGCATCAACATTAAAATCTTTGCACCTATTGCAAATCATAACATGTTCTACACAAGAGTTAGATTTATTTGCTACTTCTAGTTTAGCATTTAAATCATCATTAACACCTTTTAAAGTAGAAATGGTTTCATGACAAGTAGATAGTTCACAAGAAAGCATTTCATTTCTTTTAACTTCTAGAGCAAGAGAATTTTGTGCACTAACAAATTTATCATGCTCTTTATACAAAAGATCCTCTTGCTTTTCTAATAACCTATTCTTATCATTCAAGGCATCAATTAATTCATTAATTTTATCAACCTTGGTTCTATCTAGGCCCTTGAATAAACATGAATAATCTATTTCATCATCATCACTAGACTCATCCTCACTTGAAGAAGCATAAGTAGTATTGTTTCGAGTACATACCTTCTTCTCCTTTGCCATGAGGCATGTGTGATGCTCGTTGAGAAAGAGGGATGACTTGTTGAAGGCGGTGGCGGCGAGTCCTTCGTTGTCGGAGTCGGACGAGGAGCAATCCGAATCCCACTCCTTTCCAAGATGTGCCTCGCCCTTCGCCTTCTTGTAGTTCTTCTTCTTTTCCCACTTTCCACTCTTCTTTTCCTGGTCACTATCATTATCGGGACAATTAGCGATAAAATGACCAATCTTACCACATTTGAAGCAGGAGCACTTCCCCTTCGTCTTGTTCTAGTTGGGGTGCTCCTTTCGACCCTTTAGCGCCGTCTTGAACCGCTTGATGATGAGGGCCATCTCTTCATCATTAAGCACGGCCGCCTCAACTTGCGCCACCTTGATAGGTAGCGCCTCCTTGCTCCTTGTTGCCTTGAGAGCAATAGTTTGAGGCTCTTGGATTGGGCCATTTAATGCATCGTCGACGTATCTAGCCTCCTTGATCATCATCCGCCCGCTTACGAACTTTCCAAGGATCTCCTCGGGCGTCATCTTCGTGTACCTAGGATTCTCACGAATATTGTTCACAAGATGTGGATCAAGTACAGTAAAGGACCTTAGCATTAGTCGGACGACGTCGTGGTCCGTCCATCGCGTGCTTCCATAGTTCCTTATCTTGTTGACGAGGGTCTTGAGCCTGTTGTAAGTCTGGGTTGGCTCCTCCCCTCTTATCATCGCGAATCTCCCGAGTTCGCCTTCCACCAACTCCATCTTGGTGAGCATGGTGACGTCGTTCCCCTCATGTGAGATCTTGAGGGTGTCCCAGATCTGCTTGGCATTGTCCAAGCCGCTCACCTTATGGTACTCGTCCCTGCACAATGAGGCTAACAACACAGTAGTAGCTTGTGCATTTTTATTAATCTGTTCATTGATAAACAAAGGACTATCCGAGCTATCAAATTTCATTCCATTCTCGACTATCTCCCATATGCTAGGATGGAGAGAGAATAAGTGACTACGCATTTTGTGACTCCAAAATCCGTAGTCCTCTCCATCAAAGTGAGGAGGTTTGCCAAGAGGAATGGAAAGCAAATGTGCATTTGAGCTATGCGGAATATGAGATCGAAAGAGAAGTTTGAGTTAACCGTCTTCTTTTTCTCGTAGTCGTTGTCGTCGTCCTTTTGGGAAGAAGAGGACTCGTCGTTGTCGTCGTAGTAGACGATCTCCTTGATGCGCCTCGTCTTCTTCTTCTTTCCATCTTTTCGTTTGTGGCCCGAGCTCGAGTCGGTAGGCTTGTCATCTTTCGGCTCGTTGACGAAGGACTCCTTCTCCTTATCATTGATCACTATCCCCTTGCCCTTAGGATCCATCTCTTCGGACGATTAGTCCCTTTCTTGAAGAGAACGGCTCTGATACCAATTGAGAGCACCTAGAGGGGGTGAATAGGTGATCCTATAAAAACTTGAAACTTAATCCACAAAACTTGATTAGGAGTTAGCACAATTAAGCCAAGTGGCTAGAGAGGAGAGCTTGCACAACACGATAACCACAAAGAGATCAACACAGAGATGGCACAGTGGTTTATCCCGTGGTTCGGCCAAGTCCAACACTTGCCTACTCCACGTTGTGGCGTCCCAATGGACGAGGGTTGCAATCAACCCCTTTCAAGCGGTCCAAAGACCCACTTAAATACCACGGTGTTTTGCTTTCACTTTACTATATCCCACTTGCGAGGAATCTCCACAACTTGGAGCCTCTCGCCCTTACACTTTGATGTTCACAAAGAAGCACGGAGTAAGGGAGGGATGAGCAATGCACACAAGACACAAAATCAGAGCGACAACACGCACACAAGTCGCAACAAGAGCTCACAACACTACTTGACGAGTTCACAACTCAAATAGAGCTCTAATTGCTATCACAAAGAATCAAATGCGTGGAATCGAAGTCTTGGTGCTTAGGAATGCTTATAGAATGCTCAGTGTTCTCCTCCATGCGCCTAGGGGTCCCTTTTATAGCCCCAAGGCAGCTAGAAGTCGTTGAGTGCATTCCAGGAAGGCAATTCTTGCCTTCTGTCGCCTGGCGCACCGGACAGTCTGGTGCACCACCGGACACTGTCCGGTGCGGATTTCTTTCCTTCTTTGGCGAAGCCGACCGTTGGCACTTTGGAGCCGTTGGCGCACCGGACACTGTCCGGTGCACATCGGACTGTCTGGTGCCCCTTTCGACCGTTGGCTTGGCCACGTGTCTCGCGCGGATCGCGCGACCGACCGTTGGCTCACCGGACAGTCCGGTGCTCACCGGACAGTCCGGTGCTCACCGGACAGTTCGGTGAATTATAGCCATACGCCGTTAATCACTTTCCGAGAGCAGCCAGTTGACAGCCGCCGGCCTAGCGCACCGGACACTGTCCGGTGCACCACCGGACAGTCCAGTGCACCCAAACAGAGCTGACTTTGGCTGAACAAAGCCATCTTTAATTTCAACTTGATTTTTCCTGTTTCCAGCACTTAGACACAATACATTAGTCTCTAAAACAATGTACTAAGTCTGAGAAACATACCTTTATACTTGATTTGTACTTTGTCCACCATTTAACACTTAGGCACTTGTGTTGGACACTAAATCACCAAAATACTTAGAAATGGCCCAAGGGCACATTTCCCTTTTAGTAGGACCCAACAAGAGTTGGGTACCTAAAACCCAAGCCTAATTTGTCTTGCAGGTTTATGCATCCGGGGGCTCAAGCTAGATTATCGACAGCGGATGCACAAACCACATGACGGGGGAGAAGAAGATGTTCACCTCCTACGTCAACAACAAAGATTCCCAAGATACAATAATATTTGGAGATGGGAATCAAGGCAAGGTCAAAGGTTTGGGAAAAATAGCCATCACAAGCAAGCACTCTATTTCCAATGTATTCTTAGTAGAGTCGCTAGGCTATAATCTCCTGTCTGTAAGTCAATTGTGCCACATGGGCTACAATTGTTTGTTCACAAATGTTGATGTTTCTGTCTTTAGAAGGAGTGGTGGTTCATTAGCGTTTAAGGGTGTATTAGACAGCAAACTCTACTTAGTTGATTTTTCGAAAGAGGAGGTCGATCTAGATGCATGCTTAATAGCTAAGACTAGCATGGGCTGGCTGTGGCATCGCCGTCTAGCACATGTTGGGATGAAGAACCTTCATAAACTTCTAAAAGGAGAACATGTGTTAGGTCTAACCAATGTATGTTTCGAAAAAGATAGACCTTGTGCAGCTTGTCAAGTAGGTAAACAGGTGGGAAGTACTCATCACAGCAAGAATGTGATGACCACATCAAGACCACTGGAGCTACTACATATGGACCTCTTCGGACCCGTCGCCTACCTAAGCATCGGGGGAAGTAAGTATGGTCTTGTTATTGTTGATGATTTTTCCCGCTTCACTTGGGTATTCTTTTTGCAGGATAAAACAGAAACCCAAGGGACCCTTAAGCGCTTCCTAAGGTGGGCTCAAAACGAGTTTGAGCTCAAGGTGAAAAAGATAAGAAGCGACAATGGGTCCGAGTTCAAGAATTTGCAAGTGGAGGAGTACCTTGAGGAGGAAGGCATCAAGCACGAGTTCACCGCTCCCTACACACCACAGCAAAATGGTGTGGTATAAAGGAAGAACAGGACGCTTATCGACATGGCGAGGACAATGCTTGGAGAGTTCAAGACGCCTGAGCGGTTTTGGTCGGAAGCTATGAACACAGCTTGCCACGCCATAAATCTGCTCTACCTTCATCGCCTCCTCAAGAAGACCTCATATGAACTTCTTACCGGTAATAAACCCAATGTCTCATACTTTCGTGTATTTGGGAGCAAATGTTACATTTTGGTGAAGAAAGGTAGGAATTATAAAATTACTCCCAAAGCTGTAGAAGGGTTTTTACTAGGTTATGACTCAAATACAAAGGCATATAGAGTCTTCAACAAATCATCGGGTTTGGTTGAAGTCTCTAGCGACGTTGTATTTGATGAGACTAATGGCTCTCCAAGAGAGCAAGTTGATCTTGATATAGATGAAGATGATGTTCCGACGGCTGTAATACGCACCATGGCGATTGGAGATGTGCGACCACAGGAACAATAAGGGCAAGATCAACCTTCTTCCTCAACGATGGTGCACCCCCCAACTCAAGATGATGAACAGGTTCATCAAGAAGAGGCGTGTGATCAAGGGGGAGCACAAGAAGAACAAGTGATAGAGGAAGAAGTACCACTGGCCCCTCCAACTCAAGTCTGAGCGACAATTCAAAGGAATCACCATGTCGATCAGATTCTGGGTGACATAAGCAAGGGAGTAACTACTCGCTCACGATTAGCTAATTTTTGTGAGCATTACTCGTTTGTATTGAGCCTTTCAGGGTAGAAGAGGTCTTGCAAGATCCGGACTGGGTGTTGGCCATGCAGGAAGAGCTAAACAACTTCAAGCGAAATGAAGTTTGGATCTTGGTGCCACGTCCCAAGCAAAACATTGTGGGAGCCAAGTGGGTGTTCTGCAACAAGCAAGACGAGCACGGGGTGGTGACACGAAACAAGGCTCGACTTGTGGCAAAAGGTTATGCCCAAGTTGTAGGTTTAGATTTCGAGGAGACTTTTGCTCCTGTGGCTAGGCTAGAGTCTATTCACATTCTATTAGCCTATGCCGCTCATCACTCTTTCAGGTTGTTCCAAATGGATGTGAAGAGCGCTTTCCTCAACGGGCCAATCAAGGAGGAGGTGTACGTGGAGCAACCCCCTGGCTTTGAGGATGAACGGTACCCCGACCATGTGTGTAAGCTCTCTAAGGCGCTCTATGGACTTAAGCAAGCCCCAAGAGCATGGTATGAATGCCTTAGAGATTTCCTAATTGCTAATGCTTTCAAGGTTGGGAAAGTCGATCCAACTCTTTTCACTAAGACTTGTGATGGTGACCTATTTGTGTGCCAAATTTATGTCGATGACATAATATTTGGTTCTACTAACCAAAAGTCTTGTGAGGAGTTTAGCAGGGTGATGACACAGAAATTTGAGATGTCGATGATGGGAGAGTTGAACTACTTCCTTGGGTTCCAAGTGAAGCAACTCAAGGACGGCACCTTCATCTCCCAAATGAAGTACACGCAAGACTTGATCAAGCGGTTCGGGATGAAGGACGCCAAGCCCGCGAAGACACCAATGGGCACCGACGGACATGTCGACCTCAACAAAGGAGGTAAGTCCGTTGATCAAAAGGCATACCGGTCTATGATAGGTTCTTTGCTTTATTTATGTGCTAGTAGACCGGATATTATGCTTAGCGTATGCATGTGTGCTAGATTTCAATCCGATCCAAGGGAGTGTCACCTTGTGGCCGTTAAGTGAATTCTTAGGTATTTAGTTGCTACGCCTTGCTTCGGGATCTGGTATCCAAAGTGGTCTACCTTTGACTTGATTGGATATTCAGACTCCGATTATGCCGGGTGCAAGGTTGATAAGAAGAGTACATCAAGGACGTGCCAATTCTTAGGAAGGTCCCTGGTGTCTTGGAGTTCTAAGAAACAAACCTCTGTTGCCCTATCCACCGCTGAGGCCAAGTATGTTGTCGCAGGACAGTGTTGCACGCAACTACTTTGGATGAGGCAAACCCTCTAGGACTTTGGCTACAGTCTGAGCAAAGTCCCACTCCTATTTGACAATGAGAGTGCAATCCGCATGGCGGATAATCCTGTTGAACACAGCCGCACTAAGCACATAGACATCCGGCATCACTTTTTGAGAGACCACCAGCAAAAGGGAGATATCGAAGTGTTCTATATTAGCACCGAGAACCAGCTAGCTGATATCTTTACCAAGCCTTTAGATGAGAAAACCTTTTGCAGGCTGCGTAGTGAGCTAAATGTCTTAGATTCGCGTAACTTGGATTGATATATAGCATACATGTGTTTTATGCCTTTGATCAAGTTACTTTATGCATTTATGAGATTTGTTGTTTACTTCTGGTGCTCAAGTTGTGCAAGGGATCCCCAGACCTCACAAGTCCATGTGTGAGTAATGCACATATTTAGGGGGAGAAGTGCTACAACTTGATCCTTTGAGTCTAACATTTGTGTTGAGTTTACTTAATGTAGCCTCAAAGGTGAATTGAAAGGGAAATATGAACTTGGACCATGCAAAGGCTTCCACTGCACTCCGGTATTAACTCCAAGTTCATATCTACGCTCTTATTGCCTTTTTTGCTCTTAATTGACAATTTTGGTGAGGCAATGGGGTTAAAGGGCCAATAATGATCCCGTTTTGGTGCTTAATGCCAAAGGGGGAGAAATTAAGGCCAAAGCAAATGGATCAGCTACCACTTGAGAATTATGAAAATAGTAGAGTTAGAACTTTTGATTTGTCAAAATACTCTTATTGTCAAAATTTGGTCTCTTGTGGGGAGAATGTTTGATTATGGGAAAAGGGGGATTTTTGGCTCTTAATCATTTTTACTCTCGTATTATCTCTCTTTGTGCCCAAACAAGTGTGTTTGACTTAGAGATAGGAACATGAATTTAATTTGCAAAAACAAACCAAGTGGTGGCAAAGAACGATCCAAATATGTCAAATCTTGTCAAAGACTATTTTGTTCTCAATTGCATTGATGTTGCACTTCTATTTGTTGCTTTTTGATGTGTTGGCATAAATCACCAAAAAGGGGGAGATTGAAAGGGAAATGTGCCCTTGGGCCATTTCTAGTATATTTTGGTGATTAAGTGTCCAACACATATTAAGTGGGTTATTATATGCCAAATGATGAATGAAGTGCAAATCAACAAGAAGGTATGTTTCTAGACTTAGTACATTTGTTTTGGGTACTAATGAAGTTACCTAAGTGCTAGAAACAGGAAAAGAAAAAGATTGGAAGAGAGTGCCTGTGTGCAGCCAAGACACAGCACAGTCTGGCACACCGGACAGTGTCCGGTGCACCAGGCTGGTCTTCGGCGAAATGGCGACTCTCGAGAAAACTTCAGCGGTGTACGGCTATAATTCACCGGACTGTCCGGTGAGCCAACGGCCGCCAGCGCAACGGTCGGCCGCCAAATCCACGGGCGACGCGTGGCCCGCTCCAACGGTCGGCTGGGGGCACCGGACTATCTGGTGCGCTAACCAGCCCGAAGTTGCAACGGTCTGCTACGTCAGGAATGGAAGGAAATCACGCACGAGGCATGAACAGTGGCTGTCCAGTGGTGCACCGGACTGTCCGGTGCGCCACCCGACAGAAGGCAAGATTTGCCTTCCAAGAATGCCTCCAATGGCTCCTAGCTACCTTGGGGCTATAAAAGGGACCCCTAGGCGCATGGAGGAGTCACCCAAGCATACTTTGAGCATTCTAAGTCTTCCACACTCCGTCTCCGCGCACTTGATTGACTTTGTTAGTGATTTGAGCTCTGTTCTAGTAGTGAACTCGTTGTGCTTCATTAGAGCTCAAGTCTTGGCTTGTGTGTGTGCGTATTGCTGTGGATTTGTGTGTGTTGCTTCCCACCCTTACTCTTGTGCTTTCACTTGATATTTGTTGTAAGGGCGAGAGACTCCAACTTGTGGAGATTCCTCGCAAACGGGAAAAGAGATAAGCAAAGAAGAACACTGTGGTATTCAAGTTGATCATTGGATCACTTGAAAGGGGTTGAGTGCAACCCTCGTCCATTGGGACGCCACAACGTGGAGGTAGGCAAGTGTTATACTTGCCGAACCATGGGATAAACTCGCGTGTCTTTTGTGATTGTTTTTTCTGTGATACTTGTGTGGTCGCAAGAGATCGCTACTTAGCCATTCTAACACTTAACCAAGTTTTATGGCTATTAGTTCTTGAATTTTACAGGATCACCTATTCACCCCCCTGTAGGTGCTCTCAACCACCCGGAAAACAGTACAACCATGAGGGTGGTATGGGACACCCTTAGCTGATTAATTAGAGAAATTTGAGGTGTAGTCGGCTTCACCATCGTGTCATCAATGGGGTTCGGGCACAATACTTGCTCTGTCATCAATCGTGTCATCTGGGTGCCGAGGTTCTTTCGTGTTGCTTTTGTTAGTCACCCTTTCTATGGGGAGAGGTACTGTGTTTATCAAACTAGAGAAACCTAATAGACAGCTATAACCTCTAGAAAATCTTTGTAAAGGCTACGTAGTGAATCCCTGGCCATTCACGTCGGTAGTCAAGATCGGATCTATACAACCCAGGCTGGGAAGGGATCATGACTCGTGGGTAAAGTGTGCAACCTCTACAGAGGGTTAGAAACTGATATATCAGTCGTGCTCACTGTTACGAGCAGCCTTGGGAGCTCCTTTGATTAGAGTTACTCTGGATACTTTTATGATGATGCTTAATGATGATGGTTATAATTATGAATTTTGGTGTTTCCTCTTAGAGGGAGTACTAAGTGGGTAATAACTTGGGATTATTGATAAAACTTTGCTTTCTACTAGTAATAAATACCTGACCAACTAAAAGCAACTGTTTTGAGCTTAATCCCACATACAGCTAGTCCACTTTGGCCAAACGGGACATTTCCTGAGTACGTTGATGTGTACTCTCCCTTGCTTAAAAACACCAAACCCTAGGTTGTCCCTATTGCAACCAGTGCTCGGGAGATGATGAAGGCAACATGGAGAACTTTCAGGAGTTTCAGTACTTCAATGAGTTATAGACTAGATTAGTGGCAAACCCCTAGTCAGCTGCCTGTGAAGGCCTTATCTTACTGTGTTTCATTCAGCACTTTGATTATGGTTTAGCTTAATGACTTTGTGGATGTTTTGGATATCATGATGTAATAAAGTGCTTATTTCCGCTATTATTTTGAGCAATGTGTGATGATGTCCAACTATGTAATCGATGTGTATGTGAATTTCTGATCCTGGCACGTACATGGTTTGCATTCGGTTTGTCTTCCAAAACTGGGTGTGACAATCAAACAGTAGCATGTAGTTGCAAATCTCTAAATGGACATTTGACGTCTAGTGGGGTTGCTGAAATATTTGCGCTTGACCCGTAGAGAAATTCAGTTAGTTCTAAATAAATCTTAAAGGCCCATGAATGACAAGGAATGGTGGAACAATTAGTCCTACATTGCTAGTGCAAGTGGATGGACTCCAATATATAAGTGGAGGTTTCCCCTCCCACTAAGTCATGGAGGTGAGGGAAGTAGGGAGTCCACATGTGTGTGCCCTCGCTCACGCCTTGCCGAGGTAGGGCGAAGGGCACGCGACGTGTGCGCAAATGGTTCGACGAAATTCGGGCCCTTGCCTTGTGGGGGTGTGGCCTCCTTTTGCTATTTTATTTGTTTTTGTTACTTTTGGATTGAGGCCCTGCTCCAAATCTCTAAAAATAATAGTTATTAGCTAAAATTAGCTGAGAGGATTAGAATAGGTCAGCTAATAGACCAGCTAATTGTTAGCTACACCTATCAAATAGCTATTAGTTGTTAGCTGCTCTAGTCTAGCTAAAACCAACTAACGCTTTATTAGTTGACTAATAATTATTTTTAAAGATTTGGACCATGGTCTAGGTTTAAGAGTCTCTATCGTTCAAATTAAGTATAAATGCCCTTACCAGATAAGCATCTTTATCGGATCACGATGAGACCATTAGCATTCTATTAATAAGTCATTATCGGTGAGGACGTGGGGCTATCCTACAAATTTAGCCACCGACTGTCTCCAAATAGATCGAACACGAGTTGAGCTTAGCATTTGCATGTTATTGCGCCGTTGTCGTAGCCTACTCCATCCCGAGCGTCCAGAGAGTAGGTCTCTGGACTTTTGCCTCTGAGATCCACTAGTGCCCGTTCGGTTACCTCGGATTATGATCTGAAACTATTCCTGCTCATCAATTTTAATACAAATAAAACTAACGTACCACGTGAAACCGTTCCAAAGAATACGTTCTGAACAAAACGAACGGCCCCTTAGTAAAGAGCCAGTAAGGTTCGAAGTGTTTCGTGCGACTACGCGTCTTCACCTACATTTATCGTCATTGCCTTCACAGACATCTCAAAATATCTAATCAGTAAGATCTTTCTGTTTTAATCTCGTATTTATTTTTATTTAATGAGACAATCGTACTAGGCATACTAATTTTTTTATGATAGATGTTTGCATGCTAGCTACTGTGCTTCTAGTGATGATTTATATTCAGAAATTAATCCAGAAACGATTTGTTCCCTCCATGGCTTTTTGGTGGACTCCGATGGCACCGCCAGGATAGATGGAACCCTAAGCTAAAGTAAAACTTCCACAAATTCTTTAGTCTCATAATTAGTTGTGTATCGTCAATTCAATGACAATTGTATTTTTACACAAAGAAAACCTAAATAGATTTTTCAAAACGCAAAACTATGGCCAAAAGGTAGCACTGTTCTTCATAGCACGTAGTACAATTGGACGATCGCTGCTACATTCCCCGAACCACTACAACAATGCTTTAAAAATTCACCCTCGGGTATACGAATTTTCACCTTAACACAACTGCAGCCTACCCCCCGACTTCTGAGGCTAGCGAGGAATTATAAAAAAAAAAACCATCCCTTCATATTGACTGCCGCTAACAATTCCAAAAGCTACCTTTCATATACACAAGCAGCAATTAGACTGAATCTAGGCAATTCAGTGTTGAATTCTTTCATCGGAGTCATGGAGTGGCTACTACCTTGGACCGGACAGCTCCACAGCACGAAGGTTGTACGTGGAATCGACGATCCAGTCATTGCGGAGCGGTGCCGACTCAGCCTCCTGCCTCACCACCTCTACTTTCTGCCATTCGTCCCAACGCTCTGCCAGGCCGTCACCTTCCAGCATCCTCACCACCTCCGACATCTTTGGACGCTCCAACGGGGAGCCCTGCGTGCAGAGGAGTGCCACCTGGATAAGGTTCTCCACCTCGATCTCCTCGTAGGCATTCTGTAGGTCTGGGTCCACCAACATCTCCACCTTCTTCTCCTTCAGCAGTCCTTTCACCTGCAAGATGCCGATTGCGAATTAGTCATTTCTGCCAGCGTGTTTTTGTCATCAGCGGTTCGTTCCATTGTTCTGATAGTTGGACATGTTCTTATTTTAATGCAGCAGGCATATGGTAGGTCCACTGATTGTGCATTAGCATATTCCAGGCATGATGGATTGTCCCATGGAGGGTGAACTACCCAGCTTGTCACTTGCCAGTGCTCGCTCTTTAGTTAAGAGAATGGATTGAGGGCACTTCATGATTACAGGGTTAGCTTTGACACCAATCTTTAAGAAAAGAAACTAATAAAATATAGCCCATAGACAGCAAAATGGTATGAAAGAAAAATGTATATCTGTAGTGCGGTAATACTGTGGCACTATGACTATTGAGAAGAAAATTTACTTACCCAGTCAAGAAGCATAACATCATCATCATTTGCAAGACGAGCTAGATCAAATGCCCTCTGTCCAGTAATAAGCTCCAGAAGCATGATCCCATATCCAAAAACATCGGTCTTTTCAGAGGACTTGCCAGTGGATAGGTACTCGGGAGCAATGTGTCCAATTGTTCCACGAACAGCAGTTGTGACATGGGTATCCTTGTAGTCCATAAGCTTGGCAAGCCCGAAATCACCTACGACTGCCTCAAACTCCTCATCCAAAAGAATATTTGCAGCTTTGACATCCCGATGGATGATCTTAGGATCGCAGTGATCATGCAAGTAAGAAAGACCTCTTGCAGATCCCAGTGCAATCCGTCTTCTTGTTTCCCATTTAAGAGGTGGTTCAGATGCCTGGCGCTCTATGGAATCAGAAAGTTTAATGAGAACAGGAAGCTAACGTTCTGCTTGTTTAGTTGGGACTATGGAATCAGGTTTTTTATAAATTATAATAAAGAATAAAGAACCTCGTAAACGTGATGCCACACTGCCATTAGCCATGTATGGGTAGACCAGCAACCGTTCAGTAGGTGTCATGCAGAAACCACGAAGTCGGAGAAGGTTCCTGTGCACTGCCATGCTAATCATCTCAACCTCTGTTTGAAACTGAAGCTCACCACCAGGTGTGCGCTCCTCTTTTAGTCTTTTCACTGCTACCAATGAGCCATCAGCAAGCCTTCCCTTGTACACTTTTCCAAAACCACCTCTTCCTAAAATGTGCTTGTTACTAAAAGTATCAGTAGCAACTTGAAGCTCCCGCAACGAAAACTTTTTGAGCTGACCAAGATGAACTTCTGGATCCTCCTCGGCTGAAGCAAAATGGGCCAGCGGATGAACAAACAGGCAATATGGGTTCAGAAAAAAGGTACACCGTATGATACAGACCAGGAACATCGAAGAAATGCTCTTCAGGTTTACGACGGCGCCACATTGCAAATGCAATTGCTGGAACAGCAAAAACCAATGCAGCACCAGCAGCAACACCTCCAGCGATTGCTCCAGGGCCAGAAGCACCTAATAGTAGACAATCCAGGAAGTAGTGTCAATGTGTCATCCAGAATGCTAAAGTTTTAGTGTAGTAATGAGAATAGAAATAGATTAAAAAACCTACCAGTTGATTGGGTTGGAGGAGACGGAGGATTGAATGGAGGCGGTGGGGAAAAGGGAGGATCCCCAGGGCAGGGCTTCGTAGTAACAGGGCCACAAAGATTTGGATTATTGTTAAAACTGTAAAAAAAACAGGTAATATTTATCATGCACACTGAAGATACAGTTTAGGCTAAGGAGCAGTGGATTTTCCAGATAAAAGACCTTATAGGGGTGAAGAGTGAAAAGGAGCCATTGGATGAGACTGGTCCTGAGAGGTTGTTACTCGAGAGATCCCTGCATTTTTCATGGTAACTGGTATATTATATATTCATTCAACACACAACAAACATCAAGAGAAGAGTAGTAGTGCACATGCTACTTACAGTACTTGGAGAGTGGAGATATTGGTCAAGGCTACAGGAATGGGACCAACCAAGCTGTTGTTGTTAAGACGTCTATCATTGCAAATAGGCACAGAACAAATAGATATTTGTGACTTTACCAAAATATAAGGGCACAGAAGACACTAATAAAAAGAAAAATGGCAATGATTTTCTTTTTCCACAGACACCATGAGTTTTGCTGATAAATTACAATTCAACACTACAACTGCCAAAAATATAGAATAAGCAAGGTAAGAGTAAGAGAAAGGAGGCCAAACAAACACCCAACTCCATCTATCAAAAAGGAAAACAACAAACTTAATCAAATACCAACGTGTCACAGAAATTAACAAATGCAGCATCACAAGTTCCTCTTATTTTTCTGGTTACAAAGTACATAGACCATTCTTGACATAGATATCAAAAGTAAAAAAACAAACAAATTTAAAAAAAAACTGAAAACTGTCTAAGCATTAAAAACAGCTAGTAAAACAATATATGAGGGTGCTAGTAACTGGTAAACAAAATGAATCTTACAGGAAACGCAGCTTCAATAGATTCCCTAGGCGGTCAGGGATATTGCCAGAGAAGTTGTTCATATACAGATCCAAACTGACAAGGTTAGTCAGGTTCCCCAGTTCAGGGGGTATTGCCCCACTTATTTTGTTGCTGTAAAGCTCCCTATTACAAAAAAAAAGGAATATAAATAAATTCTCGTATCTAAAAGGACAGAATTACAAAATGAAATGTATGCAACAATTAATAAGCAGAGTTACACATAAAATGTAAGGAAAAGACTTTTTTAGATCAACTAACTTATAAATGGATAATTTGTTTTTGAAACAGTGTACATCTAATTCACATTTAAAACAAGAGAAGTACTCCGGCACTCCTCAATAATTAGCACGGATCCTAAAGCAGGGGCAGACATAGTTTTGGAGGCTCCCACATGAGTAGCGTCTTGGGAAAGGGATAAACCGAGGCAAGCCTAGCACGGATCCTGAAGCACCTTAAGTAAATTAAATGATACCTCCAAGGCTGCCTCCCTAAGGTGGACTCCAACGGTCCACCGGCCCCTTCCCCCTGTCGGCTCCGGGGTGGAGCTGTGCTCCCCGGCCGGCTCCAACGACGCCCCCTCAGGGGCCCTCCGCCGGGGGAGAGAGAAGATTTCCCCCCGTGGAGAGGGGGAGCTCTAATCTCCCCCTCTCCACTAATCAACGATAATAATTGTGAAATTAATTATTTTTGAGTTTAATTAGCAGATAACAATATGTATTACGGTACTACAAATATGGTAGTATTTTTTAAAACTCCAAAAACTGATATATATATATATATATATATATATATATATATATATATATATATATATATATATATATATATATATATATAAACAAATAACCCAGTTAAAGAGTCAAAGGGGAGCTAAATAGGGGAAACGGTTGGAGAGGAGAAGAAATAGGGGGAACAATGGTTGAGGGGGAGGTATTTAAATATGAATGGGGGAAGAATGGTTGAGGGGTAGGTATTTAAATATGAATAGAACGTACGAATAGGGGGATTTGGGAGGGAGGATGGTTGGAGGTAGCCTAACCCATTGTGCCCCCCCCCCCCCCCCCCAACAAACAACACACACACACGAAAAGAAAAAAGATTACCACTTTTGTTTGGTGAGTGCAGAGGTGTGCTGGTGGCAGAGCTTCTAGTGCACACATTCTAATGTCACTAAGGTAGATCGGAATAAGCTAATAGTTTTGGAAACACTATCTCAAATGAGCACTGGGTGGCCAAGTAAAAGGAAGTCCAAGAATCAAACAAGCATTTTGTCCGCCATTGAGTGCCATCTGCTGGTGTTGTAAAGATGCCGACAAGCTGTCCTCCCAAGCCAACAATTTTCAGTGCTCCAGTTCCAAATTGAATCAACATGCTTATCAGCCATGTCTGATCCACAGATCAAGCCACCATGCCCCCACAAATAAGAGAATGTGAGGAATTGGATTGCGATGGTGTGGGCCAGGCTTAGGATGTAATTTAAAACAAATCAGTTAATTAAGACTGCTTTAGGATTAAGTTTTTTTTTTTTTTGAGAAGTGGTTACTGGACCATTTTTTTGAAAATTCTGACGCTTCCCCAGACCCCGCACAGTGCGGGAAGCCTACGGCAGTGGGTACTCCCTTTTTTCTGACGCTGCGTACAAGAGACAGAAAATCCACATCTTGAAACAGTTAGAAAAAACAAAACATGCAGAACTTACAAATATTGGAGATTTTTCAGCTGACCAAGCTGTGGCACTAGGACGCCAGATAATTGTGCATTTCCAAGGTCACTGTGAAAGTGGGGACATTTAGAACCAGAAGGAGAACATCACTAACACTTTGAAATGAATATATGAGAGCTTTTTCATCGACTTACACTCTGATAACACTGTTATCGCTGTTACACGTAACGTGAAACCATGTACATGGATTAACAAGAGTGGAATCCCAACTCTGCAAGACATTGTTCGTATCTATCAAGCTCTGCCGCAGGCTGTATAGAGCATCGCCTGTGGACAAAAGGTAGCATGATCAGCAGCAAGTATATTTCCAGTTAAGATGAACAAACATATAAGAAATTCTACAGGTGATGAGCTTGTATGCAAAATCTGTAGAAAAAAAGTATGCTGCCTAGGCAAAAGCAATGCGATTGAAATTTCCAAAACAGAAAAGATAAGAAAAGGGGAAGTTCACAAATCACAGAGATTAGTAGTTATTACAGTTGGCCTTATGCCCTTATCCATTGTTATTAGTACTACAGTATCCGATGTTCTTCTATTCATGGTAGACCATGGGGACACATCCTACAAAACTATACTTTTCAATTTCCATCTCTGGAGACAGATGATCAATAACATCCCAACCGCAGAACTAGCAAAAAGTGTTTCTGTCACCAGCAGAAAGAACCGGTCAGACAATCCCACTTCAAAGTCAACATTAGCAATCCAATTGAACTCCTTAGTTCTGGAGGACGATATTACCATAATTTCCATTTACAAACGAACTAGGCTATGCTTGGTGGTCTCTCTTGCCTCGCTACCGGAAGTAGACTCAAAGATGTACTGAAGACTGAACGCCCAAACGAGAGAAGTTCATGGCATAACGAAAGAAACTTCACAGGACAAAAATTCTACGCTTTCCACGAAATCCAACGAAACTTGGGATAAATCCAAACCATTACTAGTGCGTATGAGATGAAGCAGGAGGACTCACCCTCGGTGTTGGCGACGACCCGGCCCGGCCAGAGCAGCACCGCGACCGCAAGGACCACCGCCCACCACCTCCCTGCCGCCGCCATTCCAACTCGAGCGCCAAGCGGGCCCCACCACCTCACCGACGCATGGGCGCGCGGGTCCACCACCCCAGTGCTACACGGCGGTTCCCGGTCTGCCGCGCCGCCGCCGGCGGCCTCTCCTTCTCCCTCTTCCTCCTGAGCTCACGCGGTGACTCCTCCCTCCTGTCCCTCGCGAATGGGGGAGTTTTTTTACTTTCCTGGACGAATTCTCTGTAGCTGGAACCGAGTGCGGCTGTGCGCGTGTGTATGTGTGCATGTCCCGACCTAAATTGTTTTTCTACTACGCGGTGGGACCATCGCCTACGCTCACGGAAGAAGGGGGCGCTCCACCGCGGTGACCTCCACAGCAGGTGACAGACGTGCGGGACCAGAGAAACCCTGGGCCCGCCTGGAAGCGAGAGAGTGGTTGTGACGGAAGGTGCAGGCGCGGGTGATGGTCGGCGTGCTTCCGGGGAGTGGGGTGGGTGACTTTGATGGAGCTAGTGGCTAGTGGACGGAGAGGAGGGAGGGGGAGGCGCGGGCCCCACCGGGGCGGGCATCTGCTGACATGGCGAGGTGACCGGGGCCAGGAATCACGTGGACACGGTCCTCGGTACGCCGGTCTCGTTATTATTAGAGATGATTCGAATTGGATATGCACGAATATGAATTTGAATGGTCACTATTTATCATATTTTAATTTAAATATAGATATAAATACGAATATTATCAAATAAAATATAAAATGAATAGTTCGAATTCGTATACTCACATGACTTAGAACATAATATTATAATGATTATTAATTTGTTATAGGTGACAAAAAAATCATGTTACAAGTAAATTATAATCATAGCAATAGATACCTTATTAGCATATTCATTAATAAAAATATAGTATTTAACAATAAAAATTTATGTCATGTTTATAAATATATGTACCACATTTACATATTATTTTACAATTTCAATAAATAGATATCTAGTAATTCATTTAATTGTTATAAAATAGTAAAAATGTTAAGAAATTTAAATATGTCATTCCAAAATGAATGAAGTATATGAATGTGTGCACCAAAATTTAAATAAAAATAATGAACAAATCAATCTATATATTGTAAAGTGAAGAGTTGTAGTTGATTAGATATTTTGGATTCTAAATATTTTTTTATACTAGGTATATTTGTATTTTGGACTCAAAAAATCCCAATAATGTAATGTATTTAGAATTAATTTTTTAATATTAATTAATTTTATCATTTTATGTCACTAGTAATATAACATTACTATAATTATTTATTTATCATATAAATATTTTTAATACTTTAAATGGTGTACATAATTTTTCTAGCATATTATGAAAAATAAAATCATTTGTAATTTGTAGTTTGGAATAAAAATATTTTTTAATGGTTTCATGGAATACTTTTTCCTTCTTGAATATGGATAGTATAGAATATTCCACGGTTTTGTCGAATACAAATCTAGATTCGGATTGACAAAAAAACTAGAAATCGAATTCGGATACATCCATTTAATATCCATATTAAAATCGAATACGAATACAAATATCCTTATTAGCATTTCAAGCAAATATGAATACGGATAATTCGAATCTCCAGACATCTGAATCTATCCCTAGCCATTTTGGAGTGACGATGTTGCTTCGTATAGCTACACTGCAACTCCCACTGCATGCGCGTGCTAGGTTGAAAATGGACCGAAAAATCTTGTCCTGACCCTACCATTTTCCATATTTGCTCTATCTATTTGTGTATTTGTGGCAAAATATGGAAACATGAGGGTCTATTCCGTTCGTTTTTATGGGATCTGGTTTTTTCCGAGTTAACCCATATTTAAGAAAATCAGGATGAGCCAAATGTGCATTAATGCACAAACTAAAACCTCATATTCTTAAGTGACATATTATAGCATAAGTGGTCATTCTAGCCACTGATTCTCCTCAATAATAAGTGTTCTAAAGGCTCAAATAACATTGATAATAGCTGTTGGGGGCCTCCTCCTTCCGAAGGTCCTCAAAAATATAATTAACTATTTGTCTTTAGCATGAACTATTACAGGAAGCTTCGTCTCCAAGAGATAAGCCTTTTTCTTATGACGAAGGACACACAGGATGAAGATAGACTCAAAGGAGACAAGGGTAAATGTCGAAGCTATCAGCAGACGGAAGGTCTTCGGCTCACAATGAAACAAAGAAATGTTGATAATGGCCAAAGGAGGAAAATACTACTTAGTCCTTTATAATTTGTATTACGATCATGTGTAAACATTAAGGACATAAATGTACTTTTGCTCGGGATATATCCCGTGCCTATAAATAGATGAACAATAATATCGTACTGTTCATGCTGATTGTATTCATTCTCTCGCATCCTAGCCTTCAAGCAAGACGAAGGTACCAATGTAATATTGATATTGTTGATATTCTTCATGCTTTTATGAATATGGAAATAAATAAATTATTTCTTTGCATTCATGATTCAATTATTAAAATGATGAAGGTATGTCCTTCTAAGACCTTCGTCTGATGAGTATTATACCCCTGGAGGAATAATGCTTCGGAGGACGGAGGTCTCTTACAATTAACAATTCTGTTGCCTTGTTCTTAATTCACAGTATTTGAGAACAAGTGACCAACATTTGGCACCCACCTCTGGTGAACTCACTTCCACAACCTTCGGCAAGCATCAACCTTCGACATGCCGCCGAAGAAGGCAACGGTACCAGGGGCTACCTTGTAGCCACTGGACACAAATCAGGACGCACTCTCCCTGCGAGAGGCCAGGAGCTAAAAGAGAAAGGCCACCAGCCCGACTCGTCAGGAGGAACAGCTTGACCAGGAAATCAGGGATCTAGAGGCAATCGATCAGCAAGTCTAAAGGAAAAAGGAGAAGATGCTCCGGCTGGTCGACCTTCAGAAGAAGATCAATGAAGCCGCTGAGGAGATGCGTCATCTTACTCAAGATGACCAGGACCGAAGGCCTCAACATAGGGAGCTTCGTCAGGAAAGCCCATTCAACGAACACGACGACTTCCATCAGGGTTATTTTACTTTTGATGATGCTTCTCCTCTGGCAGCAAAATTGCAGGCTACCCCGTGGCCATAATCCTACAAGCCGCCACAGTTGTCCATGTATGATGGGCACTCAGATCTAAAGCAATTCTTGATGAGCTACGAGGCAACAATATCCTCGTATGGGGGCAACGCCGCTGTCATGGCAAACTCCTTTGTCATGGCAGTCAGAAGCGTGGCCTAGACATGGTACTCCTCCGTTCGGTCAGGGACAATCACATCATGGCAGAAGCTCAAGGATATGCTACCAAGGCTTTCAGACGAAGCCAGTCACTGCTCAGGCTTTGTTTCAATGCACGCAAGACTATGAGTAGTACCTTCAGACCTATGTCCGAAGGTTCCTGTGTTTGAGAGCACAAGCGCCTACAGTGCCCAATGAAATTGTCATTGAGGCCATGATCAAGGGGCTTCGGCTAGGACCTACAGCCCAATATTTTGCCAGGAAGCCCCCACAAACTCTGGAGAAGCTCCTTCAGAGGATGGATGAGTACATCCGGGCCGATAATGATTTCCGCCAAAGAAGGGAGGAAGCATACAGGTTTTTTGAGATGACTAGGGGCTTCGGAGGAAGACTTCATCCCAGGCATGTCAAGTCAATCCATAACTCCAATGCCAACGATGAAAGGCCCAATGGTGCTCAGAGCGGCCATCATAGCTCATAGTCTTCGAGCATGCAGCAGACTTCCTACAGGCCACCAGCTCCGAGAGGCATTGGAGGAAGAAGCTTTAGTGGAGGAAGATTCGGTAATCAACCCAGGAAGTTGTATTGCCTCTTCTGTGGCGAGGATAAGGGCCATACAACAAGGACATGCCAGGTCACAATCCAGAAGCAAAAGGAAATTGCTGAAGGCGAGGCGCGGCAGAACCAGCCGAAGCAAGTCCTCCATACTGCTTCGTGCTATTCTCCATACATCACAGAATATGTAGGCAACCAATAGCCTACGACTTCCGTAGCTTCAGCAAGTCACTCCCAAGCTTCCTGGGCCCAGTTACCGCCACCCCCACCAATGGTGCCTGCCCCAAGCCATGATCAACAGCTATAAGGGCACCTTCGGCCTCAACAACAACGTGATCTTCGGGAGCAGTCTGAGGCTCGCACAGTTAACAGCACTATGCCTGAGTCCAGACACATCTACTGAAGTTGACATATCGTTTTGGTCAAAAGAAAGTCTTGATATGCCCCATTTCTACTATTTTTTTGTTCTCATATTTCTATTGCAAAAGATAATACAGTAAGGTTTAACCTTCAACTTGATGTAATAAACCTGTCGTTACACCATCGAGTGTGACAAAACCAAGTTCCGAAGCTCCGAAGACGTTCCTAAGGGCGCGTAGAGTAAGTTCCGAAGCTCAAAAGTTGTTCCTAAGGGAATGCAGAGCCAAAATACCACCTAAGTAAAAGGTGAAGAAGCTTCAAAGTCGTTCCTAAGGGGATGTAGAGCTTGAATGCCACCTAAGTAAAAGGTGAAGAAGCTAAAAAGTCGTTCCTAAGGGGATGCAGAGCTGAAATATCACCTAAGTAAAAGGTGAAGGGACTCCAAAGTCGTTCCTAAGGGGATGCAGAGTCTGGGTGTGTATTCATGTGGATTTTTTTTATCTTCGGCGTAAACATCATTTTGCATCATAACATATTGCATAGCATCGCATCTTACATCATCTTGCATCAGCAAAAGTCTGCGGAGAAGGGAAATTACTCCTTCAAAAATACTTGTCGAATTGCAAAAGAATGAGATATAATGATACCAAGGATCCTTATGGATACTTCAGATCCCTGGCATATTGTCTAGCTTCGGTAATCTGTTCTTCCGATAATTGCTTCCCTCAAGTGTGTCGCACGATAAACTCTGACCCTTCAGTAGGTGCCTCGGGAGCAGGAGATTTAAGTTTCTCAGTTACACTCTCTTTTTCCACAAGCACAGGAGTAGCCCCCAAAGGGCATGCTTCGGCGGGAGCTGAGGGTCCAATTTCAAAAGAGCACGCGCCACACCAGCTTCGTTAGAAATCTTTAAGGTTTCTCCCTCTGTATCAGATGTTGCAGCAGGAGTTTGTACTTTCACAGATTCCATGATAGTGTCTAATACGCTGGCCATCATCCTCCTCTTTGGAGTTACTGTAGGAATCTTTGATACCCTCGGTAGCTCTGTCTCTTGCAACGGACTCGAAGCCTTCGGTGGTTCTGCTGCTCTCTTCAGTTCTGGCTCTTCGGCCGACTCTGTCCTAGTTTCGGCAGGGGAGGAGTGAATTGGCTCAGAAATAGAAGACCCCTCAATAGGCCTCGGCTCTTTGGCCGTTTCAACGTGCTTAGGGCGGTGTGTTAAAACCTTAACTTTTCTCGGCTTCGGCGTGTCAGAAATTGCCGAAGCAATAGTCTTTCTTTTCTTCCATTGCTTCTGCAAAGGGTAACAGTAATCTGGGTATACAAACCCAATAACATCAAAAACTCTATTCAGTCTCTTTTTGCCTCGACCCCCGAAGGATGTCGTCATAGCATCATCTTCAGCCCTCAAATATGTACCAAGTAATTCATCACTGGTTGCTTCGATGGCATCTAGCCAGTCATTGTTCGGCTCATCAAATTGATTTATGTACCTGAAGGTGTACTTCAGGTAAACTAGACCGCCTTGGCTAGACCCAACAGCAGCTTCCTTCGGCATCTCCCACCCACTTGCGAGTGTCCACACCCTATAAGCGATATGCTCCTACACCAAGTCCCTTGTGCCTATGTAAGTACATACTGTGTTAAAGGCCATTTGGCATGCTTGAATGTCGTTTCCAAGGACAGTGGATGGTCTCCTAATGCCAAAACGAGACCTGATAGGGCGTTGAATAATTCCCTTAATATCTTCCCTTTCAGCCAGGTCATTCTTCACATAGAACCACTCCTGCATCCAGGCCCCATGCCATCTCTTCCAAAATGTTGGAATTGGGTAGCTCACCTCAGAGCGAGGCACGAAGCTATAACAACCGAAGTTGTTGTGATATTGCTCCTTTCCGGTAGCCTTTGTTTCATGTGACAGTTCATGCATGTTGCAAAAGCATTTTGCATTTGGTTCTAGCCCCTGGCTCCTCATGGCCCAAATAAAGATCCCCATCTTGATAATAGCTTTGGGGGTAATCTGATGAAGGTAAATTTCGAAAGTCTTTTAAACTTCGACCAGAAACTTATCCAAAGGGAACCGAAGCCCTGCCTTCATGAAGCTCCTATAAAACAACACCTCGTCAGCTTCGGGCAGAGGGACATTACTTTCTCCTCCATCCCTCACAATAGAGATATCATGAAAGTACCTTACTCTCATGGCATAAATCTGTCCCTACTTAATGGTTGATTTCCCGAAGACAACATGGCTTGGTCTCTAGGGTCAATTTTCAGTGTCCTCACTCTCGCTTTCTACATCAAAACCTTCACTATCACTAGAACCCTCAGATATTCCAGCTAATGTCTCATGAGCAATCTTTTCTGTGTTGGTTCTTTCCATAGCTTCGTAAAACACACATAGCGTCGGGTCGACAATCTTCTTCCCGTCAGTCATTGAACCGAAGGACGTTGAAATGTCGAAGCTTAAAATACAATCAAACCAGGCAAAGCAAGAAAGCTTAAAATGATGAGCACAGTGTAAACAATTGGAATGGCACAAAAAATGTTTCCAATGCGGGCTCCTATTTATATGCCCAGCGCCCCACGATCTGGTGGGTCCTGTATGTCAGTGTCATTCGCTATTCTAGCAAAGAGAAGGTGTTTTTTCGGACCTTCGACTAAAGGCCTCCGTTCATGTTGCAGCATAAATTTGTTACAAAGAAACAAATTAATACTACGAGGGGCTACTGTTGGGGGCCTTCTCCTTCCGAAGGTCCTCAAAAACATAATTAACTATTTGTCTTTAGCATGAACCATTACAGGAAGCTTCGTCTCCAGGAGATAAGCCTTTTTCTTATGACGAATGACACAGAGGATGAAGATAGACTCAAAGGAGACAATAGTAAATGTCGAAGCTATTAGCAGACGGAAGGTCTTCGGCTCACAACGAAATAGAGGAATGTTGATAATGGCCGAAGGAGGAAAAGACTACTTAGTCCTTTATAATTTGTATTATGATCATGTGTAAACATTAAGGACATAAATGTACTTTTGCTCGGGCTGTGTCCCGTGCCTATAAATAGATGAACAATAACATCGTACTGTTCACACTGATTGTATTCATTCTCTTGCATCCTAGCCTTCAAGCAAGACGAAGGTACCAATGCAATATTGATATTGTTGATATTCTTATATGCTTTTATGGAATATGGAAATAAATAAATTGTTGAGACACTATCATTATGTTTATTTCTTTGCATTCATGATTCAATTATTAAAATGATGAAGGTATGTCCTTCTAAGACCTTCGTCTGATGAGTATTATACCCATGGAGGAATAATGCTTCGGAGGACAAAAGTCTCTTACAATTAACAATTGTGTTGCCTTATTCTTGATTCACAGTATTTGAGAACAAGTGACCAACAATAGCTATATGTACACCGTTAGCAAGCAAACAACAATGAAATATTGTCTCTCTATATCTATTTGTTTCATGTTATTGACCTGTTAGTTAGTTATCAATATCATGTGTGCTTTTATTATTATGAGTTTGCGCTTAATATTTCTACTCTCGTTTGTTTTCGTACACCCATTTATCCCGCTCTCGTTTTCGCTCCCTACGATTCCGAGCCCGGTTCCATTTTTAGTGATAAAATGTGGGAACAGAAACGGGGAGAGTTTTTTTTCTGTCCGTTCTCATCTCTACACGTGTATCATCTTGATTCGTCCGTGGTATGGACATACTCGTAAATTTGATTTCTACGGTTGAGAAAAAACAAAGCACCTCTTTCTACACAAATGGGAGCCATTGGGCTAATCTGACACTTCATTACACCATGCTAAGAGGGAAGTTATCTTAAACCAAAATGGAGACACAGGAGATCCCAGTTGTACCATGCACTAGCAGCAGCAACATTGTGTCTACTATGTACACGACAAAGTAGTTTAAGTCCGGATCCCAAGACGAGAGATGTGAAAAGTGAGATAATGAAGTAGCAGGCCACCAGCACAAACGAGTTCGTGGATAACTACATAGTGGTCCACCTCTGGACAAGGCCAGCTGGAGAACAGTCAAAAGACCAGTCCTGTGACACAAGGAGGTAAACCATATCCCACCCTGTGGGCCGGGTCTACAACCCCGCACCCCATACATGCTCTGTGCATGCCTTCCCGAGACTTTATCTTGTTGTGTGACACCTGCCCCTCGTCACGGTTGTCGTGTGACAGCCGGACAGCCTCACCACTAGTGTCAGATCGTAGAAGAAGAAAACATGGGAAGGAGGCCTTGCCCTCCAACGAACAAAGGTAAATTGTGTAGTACTGAAAGCTCTCTAGTTGGTTTTATGACAACCCAATTAAAGAACTGACAGGTGTACTAAGTGTTGAACGATTGCTTACTGAAAATCTTGTAGAGTTCAACACAAGAGTTCAAGTGTGGTGATCTAAAGGTTGAGTTGATCATGGTTGTGGACATCACAAGTAAAAGAAAACATTACTTATGTGGGACTCAGCGTGCATATCTTGAAGATAGCTTATCAAGCTAAGGATGGAGCCAAGAAGATCTTCAAGGTACTGAGTGTGCGGGAGAAGGTCAAGGAGGCTGAGGAACCCAAAGCACGGGGTGAACAAAAAGACTTGCTAATTCAAGGTTGATCGAGTTGAGAAGAGCTATGGTGAATCGAGGATCACTATCTAAGGACGTGACTTACAATCAATGAGGTAACATCTATGGTTATGTGGTGTAAGCCATAAGGCTCAAGATCAAGCTCAAGATGTAGAACAAGGTCACTAGAAGGAGTAATAGTGTCAAAGCTAGAACCTAGAAGCAACCCAAATGAGCTAAGTTCATCTGACCTTTAGTTTGAGTTGTTCCTATGTTTGGATATGTTCTATGTGACTTTGCAAGGTGTTGGATCTCGTGGATGGCAATCTAGATCAAGTCATAGAGACTTGGTGTTTTGGAGTCCAACATCGACCTCAAACAGGCCAAAAGAAGCAAAACAGCGAAGAAGGTTGAGTATGCAGTTTTGAGTGTTCAAATATGTTGCATACACCTTCTACTATGCATATGGCACTTTTGTTTTGCTCTCTAACCATGTTTGTAGAGAAAGTGTCATTCAGAGCTCTGTTTAAGGCGAAATATAAAAGTTGGGAGTAGATTTGAAGAGAGGTAACTTTCTAGGACTTAGTCAATTAGTTTGTACTCTAAATGTGTTTGTCTAAGTCAAAGGAAGGTCCTTCCAAAAGTTGAATTTAAAAGGAAAAGAAAATGAGGAAAGCACATAAGTGTGCTGCTGACTGGGTAGCATAGGACAATTCGGTGCCCTCTACCCAGTCTCGGGTGTCTCTACTAAAAATGCCAGATAGTCCGAACCCTCCAATGGCTATCTTCAACAGCTAGCTGGCGCATCAGAAAGTCTGGTGCTCGTCAGCGCGAAAGGAAAGTGGCCCATTAAAGGATTCTACGACCGTTGCTGCCAAGCTGCCACCTGCCGGTGGCGTACGGATAGTCCGATGCACCTGCAGCAGAGGCAATTTTTTCAGGATTTGGGTCCTCTTTGAATGGAAAGGGGCAACAACTAGGGGCTCCTTTGGGGCTATAAAAGGGACCCCTAGGCACCCATTTGAAAAAGTGTAGCCGATAAGTGCATACATCATAGTGATCAATTCTATCTCTCCCTCTCTTGTGTAGCTCTCTAGTTTGTGTAGTGGCGAAGTTATATGCCATTAGAGAGAAGTGTTGCTAAGAGCTAGAGCAAGATTTTGAGTGCATTGTTACTCTATCAAAGTGATATCAAGAAGACTGTAAGCAGCCACGACATCATTATAACCAACATCATCATAGTGGAAGGCTCTATCTGTCTCATTGACGGATCTGAACAAACAAAGGACAGAGTAAGATACTCCAAGCCAAGGTGTGGCTAACTCTAACGTGGACTAGGCAATCATTTTAGGCTTGGTTGAACCACATGATAAACCCTTGCATATGTGTGCTCTGCTCTGTGATGTGTTCTGTCTCTTTGTCTTGATTGTTTTTATACTTGCATTTCAGTACTTATCTGTGGTATAGGTTGTCTTTGAAGTGCAGGATAGTTTGAGACAGGAACTTCATTTCCGCTGCGATCTACTCGACGTGTCATTCTTTCTACTGCGATTAGACTTCGAGCATAGTAAGATTTCAAGTTTTAAGTGATAATTTTTATTCGCCTATTCACTCCCACTCTAGGTGACATCTAGATCATGTTCTCGGGCAAAGGGAACTTTCAACTGGTATCAGAGATAGACCTCTCCGGTGTGGGCTTAGTCGCTCGGAGTTGACGTTGTCGTCACAAGATGTAACTCTAGAACTCCTTTTAGGCGATGGTTGAAATTATAAATCTTGGTTTGTCTCTATTTATAATACCTTCGTGTATATTGATCCTGATTTGAGACAATTTTTTAGTAGAAGTATTTTGATGTAAAATCCTTCTAAGCTAGACCTAAGATATTTATCTCTCAAACACCATGCTTGCAACATCTTAGTTGACTCTCTTTCTAAAATGCTTATTTTGCCATCATGAGTAGTGAGAGTGATTTATTTGTTGATGCTCATGATATATGGACTAGAATTAAGTTAGAATATTTTAAGTACATGTGTATTGCTTCTACTCCCTCTGTTGCTTGTACTAACTTGTCCAAGGAAGAAGAACAAGAATGATGGAAACCAAACGGTGAGTCCAACTCACTAACAGGTTCGTCTCCCACTAGTTATAAATGTCTTGTTGCTAACAATGATAGTGGAGATGAAAGCGATGATGAGGAGAAACATGATGATAGCAAGGATGAATCTACATCACCACAAGGTACATTTTTCTCGTATTGCTTCTACTAATGATGATGAGAGGGAAAATGAGACCGATGGTGTTGGAGAAGAGAAAATTCGTCAGTTCTACACCAATCTCAACAAACGAGACAAGATGCTCTTGATGAAGTTGTTGAGAAGAAACAACGAATAAGGTGAGACGCTTCTCAGACTGGAGGAGTCACTCATCAAGACAAAAAACTGCTTGGAGAAGATGACCAAAGAACATGCAGAGTTAAAGTGCTCTCATGATGATTTGGTCCAATGATATGACTCAGTTTTATTTGATCAAAAAAGTAATGTTGATGCTTTATCTTGTGTTGCTCAACTTAAAATTGAAAATGCCATACTTAAGAGTCATGTAGATTTGCTAAATCTTGAGAAACTTGTCTTAGTGAAAAATATGATATGTTGTCTTACTCTCATGATAATCTTGTGGATAGCCATATCATGCTTAATGTTGCTCATGAGGTTGTTATTGACAGTTTAAATTCATATAAACCTCATTCTTGCTTATGTGTGAAAATAGATAATATTTTGTCATGTGCTAACCTCTGCTGCTCAAAGAAAGGCCAATCTTTGATTGAGCAACAAGTTGTAGGATCAAAAGAAAAGTTTCTTGGGAACAAGAAAACAAGACAACTAAGGAGAAGACACCATACTTAACCTCCTCAAGATATCCACAGGCGCGTGGTGAAGAAGCTTGAGAAGGGAGAACCCGCAGCAAGCGTCAAACTCCACAAGAAGGAAGTTCCTAAAGCAATAAATGAAGCAATCAACATGAACAACAAAAAAGGTAAAAATTCAATCTATCTATGTCCTCTAAGAACAAAAAGGGAAGAGGAAAAAGGATATGCTTCAAGAGTAAGGAGCTGGGCCACTTCATTGCCTCATGTCCACACATGGACGCTGAGAATGAAGTAAGGAGATGGTTCACATGTAACAAGGACGATCATGTGATGACGTTGTGCCCTCTCATGAAGAATCAAGGACGTGCATCCTTCATGTTGCCCCTCACCAAGAAAAGGATGAACAACAAGCATTATGTCAAACTGAGTGACGCTTCTGCTATAAATGTGGCGAGCAAGGTCATCTAAAAAAGATTTGTATTATGGGTAAGCAAGGAAATTCATTTCATTCATATTTGCTTAGGAAACCCAAATCTTATACTTGTGCTAGACCCATGTTGAAATCACCTAGATCTAGCACTAAGGCAATTTGGGTACCTAAGGCACTCTTAGATGATCTTTATGGACCCATTCTGAGATGGGTACCAAACTATGCCAACTAGACCTTGCAGGTATCCCGAGATGGACTAGAGACCTTGGGAGAGCTTAAGACGGTTAATTTGAACTCTCTTCTTAAGCTATCAATTTTATTGTTTATTTATTGACCCAAGGAAGAATTATTGTGTAATACTAATCCCATGTTCATTTTGAGTTAAATAAGTTGTAGAGGTCCACAATCATTATTGGTGAATCAAGCAAAGAACTTTGATGAGAATATGCAAACAAACTCTCCAAAAGACGGTAACTCTGTATCATAAGAGCATTAATTTCATTTGATATTTTCCTTTTTTTACTTTGGGTAGTTGTAAAGGAAAGTCTAGATGCTCTTAAGATGGCTTGTCTTGCTTTACCTGTCTTTGGAATGATTTTGCTTATGAGATTGCTTATGTTGTATGTCTTTCAATTAGTGCTCTTGCAATCCATGCCTTTTTAATATGAGAATCATGCTTGATTAATAATGGTCGTGTGCTTTATAGTTTATATCTCTTGAATTATGGCTCTGTGCGGGTCTGGTCTATGGCACATGTCTAAAAAATAATCCTCGCTGGCCACTAGTACGACTGTTTGGAGTTCACTTATTCCTGTCGGCTAAATGCTTAGGCTAACATGGATTAATTTACCCCCGTCGACTGGAAATAAACCGACAGGCATTAGTTAATTCCCGTCGGTTGTTTTGAAAATCGATGGGAATTAATTTAGCCAATGGGAATATTCAGAATTCCTGTTGTGGTAGCCTTTCATTTGATGTATCTATCTACCATGATTAGCTCTCTTGGTGTATATGGCTAAACCTGTATCTTTCTATATAAATCATGTTGTGTTTGATGTTATGAATCAATTAAATTTGATCCATATGTAAGCATGGTAGTTTTGTTTAGTCAATATTCACATGATCTCTTTATCTTGGTACTCTGTGTACCAAAACAAGAAATTTGTGTTGTGTCTCTAATGCACCCCCTTGAGCCATGTCAAGGTGATCTTAAGGAAAGAGGTGCATGAGCAAAAAGAGCCCCCAATTGGTGACAATAGGTGCTCTCATTCATAATGCCTAGAAGAGTGAATCTCATGATATTCAGGTAAAAAGCAAAGGTATGGAAAATGGAACTATACAAATTCATTGAATATCTTGAAGTTCCACTGTTTGTGATCTTAGATGGTTTCTTGCTTTTCTTTTGGTAGTATCATGGCTTTGGTGCTTTATGCTTTAAGATGGTGTTTTCTTTCAATTGGTGTACCTAAGCAATTTCTTTTTAATCATGGTGTGCCTGGATATTGTTCTTACTATGTATGATCTTGCCTTTTCAATTGGTATATGAGTTGCAATGATCATCGTGTTTGTAGCATGCCTAGCTTGTTAATGTGATTTGTCTGTTAAAGCATGCTTTATCTGCATTAGGCATAAGTTGAATTATGTCAATTTTTCAATTGGTATCTTTTTGTGATGCAATTGATATATTATGCCTAGACCAAGGTATGTTGTGAACCCTTTTAGTTCTGAGAATGCTAGAAAATGCAGGGTGCAAGTCATTCAAATACTTGATGCACATCTTTAAGGGGAGCACACATAACTTGTGTCTTTTGAGACTAACTGCTTCTTGAGTGATCCTATATAGTCTCAAGATGGAAAAGGGAAGATAAGAAAAATATAGAGCAATCAGGACTTCAGTACCTTTGCAAAGTCATGTAATTAGTATCTAAAGATAAAGGATCAGGCACAAGTGTGGAGGAGCTCCTTGGAGATAAAGCTTTCAAGTGGGAAACCTTAAATGGATGACAAAGAGAACACTACCAACTAAGATGGAAAGGACACCATCACATGGTAAAGGTACAAAAGGAGGTATTGACTTTCTTATATTGAGTATTTGTACCTTGATTTCCTCTGATGTTGGTGTTGCATTTGTTTAATGAGTAAGGGGGGTAATGTTAGTGTGTTGCATTTTCCCTGCTACCCTGTTGTCCCTTGACATCATCCTACATTCTTGTTTGCAATATGGTTTTGGTGTTTAATGTCAGAGGGGGAGAAAGTGTGCATTAAATCTTACCTCGATATGAGAGGAAATCTTATCTTATGGGTGAAGGTGTTTTGTGTGGTAAAGGGATCAAAGCTCAACCTTGTGATGAGATGAGCTCACCTTGGTTAAGGTGGGGTTTCTTTGAGTTCCTTTTGATCTTAAGGGGGGAGAATGCTTTATTCTTAATGCATTTATGGTGCTTCTGTTACTAATCGATGCTTAATCCTTCTTTTGATATCATCTAGTGTAACATTGTCTTTAGTTGTTTGATGTGTAGATCATTTGGTATCTATCATGCTTATCATATGATAGATATTCATGTGTTGTTTGTGATCTAGGTGCTTTAATTGGTATCTTTATGGTGAATAGTGGTAGGTTGATATCTTTGTGTTATATCTGTTTATTTGGTGCTTAACTCTGATTATGTGCATTTGTGTGTCATTTGCATCACGATTCGATTCCTGACACAATGCACCCCACGGATGCTAAGTTGTAGTAATGCTCCACACTTAGCCTAAGTATGTGTTATTTGGTATATGAGGCCAAATTTGATATTTTCATTTAAGCATATATTTAGGGGGAGCATTCTATAGCTTAGAATTCAAAATTGTGCTTTAAATCTTAATCTTGTGTAGGATTTAATTGTGTTGCCATCAATCACCAAAAAAGGGGAGATCGAAAGCTCCCTTGTGGGTTTTGGTGATTTGGATGACAACCCAATTAAAGGCTAGCAGGTGTACTAAGTGTTGAACAGATGCTTAGTGAAAAGCTTATAGAGTTCGGCACAAGAGTTCAAGTGTGTTGGTCCAAAGGATGAGTTGATCATGGTTGTGGACATCACAAGTAAAGGAAAACATTGCCTATGTGAGACTCAGTGTGCATATCTTGGAGACATTTGATCAAACCAAGGATGGAGCCAATAAGAGCTTCGAGGTACCGAGTGCACGGTAGAAGGTCAAGGAGGCCGAGGAACCCAAAGCCAGGGGTGAACAAGAAGATTTGCTAAGTCAAGGTTGATCAAGTTGAGAAGAGCTATGGTGCATCAAGGAGCACTATCTAAGGACGTGAATTACAACAAATGAGGTAACATCTATGGTTATGTGGTGTAAGTCATAAGGCTCAAGATCAAGCTCAAGATGTAGAACAATGTCACTAGAAGGAGGAATGGTGTCAAAGCTAGAACCTAGAAGCAACCCAAATGAGCTAAGTTCATTTGACCTTTAGTTTGGGTTGTTCCTATGTTTGGATATGTTCAGTGTGACCTTTGCAGGGTGTTGGAGCTCATGGATGGCAATCTAGATCAAGTCATAGAGCCTTGGAGTTTTGGAGTCCAACATCGACCTCAAATAAGACAAAAGAAGCAAAACAATGAAGAAGGTTCAATATGTAGGTTTGAGTGTTCACATATGTTGTATACACCTTCTACTATGCAAATGGCACTTTGGTTTTGCTGTCTAACCACGTTTATAGAGAAAATGTCATTTGGAGCTCTATTTAAGGTGAAAAAGTGTCACACCCGAAATTAAGAATAGATCTGGGTGCATCTCATATGTGCGCCAAAGTAAGATCCACATATACAATGACTCCGTGTATAGAGACGAATGTCATAATCTTTATTATACAACGAGAATGTCTTATAAAATAACTGGTAATAAAATAATTTGAATTAAGATAATTATCTCTATAGTGCCATAGTTGACTGGGAGACGACGTATAGATCTCATTGAACTCATCATAGTAGCCTTCATTCGGTGGTACCTGCTCTTCACCTAGTGTGGTTATAGCAAGGGTGAGGTCCCATACATTCAGCACTCAGCAAGTGTGGGGAAAAGTGTAGTGTAAGGCTTACCAAGGAATTTGGTTAAGCCTAAACATTGCTTTTAGTGTTGGTCAAAATTTTATTAGCAATTACTAGGTATAAATAAATATCATCCCATTTTGCCCGGGGTTGTACGAATCCTTAAACACTTCCAAGGTGAGTTGGCGAGGGTACACTATGAGGCCTTTACAAAGTTCCACCAGTATGAAAAAACCAGCTACAGTTTCAGGCAGAAGGGGGCATATGCCTTGTTCCACGGTCTGTAACCCCATCGCAGTAATTACAACCAGCACTATGCTTGCACAACTCCTCCCTGCTTGCCCCTTTCGGATAAGGCCTCACACTAGCTTCCCTAATTAATTAGCTAAGACTAGAGCCATATAGTCCTTGTGGTTGCACTATTGTCTAGGGTGGTCGCTCCATGTTCCAATTAAATAAAGTGAACTTATCATGCATAAGTAACCAGCAATAATAAAATATAATGGAACATGAGCATGAATCATAATTATCATTAACCCAAAAACCAGGTAGAGCACTAGCAAGACTACCCAATAATTCATTAGTTTGCAAGGTGTGGGGTAAACAAATTAGGTAACCTATTAGGTCCCATAAGCTTAACCTAACAGTGCCACAATGATTAACAAAACATTATTAGGTCAAATAATGTGATCAAGGACACAACTTGCCTTCTGCGAGCTCCTACTCAGAATCTTCAACTTATGGTGCTTCGGGTTCCTCGGCCCCTTGCTCGTCTATTCACAACAATACAAATAAAATGTACAGGGACAAAATTAACATCACATCAAACATGAGAACAAAGTGCACAATAATACTCTACACATCGCTACAAGACCATGGGTTCGAGAACCATCAAATTCGGAGTTAAAACAGAGAAGTTATTGATTTTATAAGGTTTATGGATTAAGTTTTATACTAAAAGTCTATTTCTGAATTAATTTCATATATTTTTATGTGTTGTTGAACTTCGGGTACTATATGCTAGAAACTCAGGGTCACTTTTACAAATTTTAGGACCTGTTTGTTTTAATCCTTGAACTGCTTGGACTGCGGGTTGATTTAAATAAAACATAGGGGCTCTTTAGCATAATATCGCGGCGATGATCGTGTAGTTGCTCTGGACCGTCCGATTCACGACCTGTGGTCTAGATTAGAATCCGGGCAACCCGAACCGATATACATTTTGAGCCCTTGGATCATAAATCCATGCGCCGAACGACGTCCACACCGTGCTCAATCTAAGTTGTGTGATGCAAAACTGATGGACCCGATTCAATTGTTGAAGGGATGCACACTTGATCTAATCTCAGGCGTTCTTGACCCGATCAACAGCTGCCGCGATATCCCCTTTCTTGACAGTTGTGCAGGCGGTGGCGCACGTTGGCCACGGTGGCGCCATCACCGGAGGAATGCCACTCGACGGTCCCGCACTTCAGATGTGAAAGGGAATTAGGCTTACACCTAGTCCCTAATTAATGTTGATGGTTGAATTGCCCAACACAAATAATTGGACTAACTAGTTTGCCCAAGTGTATAGATTATACAGGTGTAAAAGGTTCACACTTAGCCAATAAAAAGACCGAGCTTTGGATTCAACAAAGGAGCAAAGTGGCAACCGAAGGCCCTCTGGTCTGGGAGCACCGGACTGTCCGGTGTACACCGGACAGTGTCCGGTGCGCCACCAGACAGTGTCCGGTGCACCAGAGGACTCCAACTCGAACTCGCCACCTTCGGGAATTTCCAGAGGCACTCGCGCTATAATTCACCGGACTGTCCGGTGTACACCGGACAGTGTCCGGTGCGCCAAGGAGGAGCGGACTCAGGAACTCGCCAGCTTCGGGAAACGGCAACGGCTAGTCCGCTAAAATTCACCAGACTGTCCGGTGTGCACCGGACTGTCCGGTGCAACTCCGGAGCAACGGCTAGTCGGCGCCAATGGCTACCTGCGGCGCATTAAATGCGCGCGCAGCGCGCGCAGAAGGCAGGCGCGCCCATACTGGCACACCGGACAAGGAACAGTAGATGTCCGGTGTGCACCGGACACCCAGGCGGGCCCACAAGTCAGAAGCTCCAACGGTCAGAATCCAACGGCAGTGATGACGTGGCAGGGGGCACCGGACTGTCCGGTGTGCACCGGACTGTCCGGTGCGCCATCGAGCAGACAGCCTCCCAACGGCCACATTTGGTGGTTGGGGCTATAAATACCCCAACCACCCCACCATTCATTGCATCCAAGTTTTCCACTTCCCAACTACTACAAGAGCTCTAGCATTCAATTCTAGACACACCAAAGAGATCAAATCCTCTCCAAATTCCACACAACGCCATAGTGATTAGAGAGAGCGATTTGCTTGTGTTCTTTCGAGCTCTTGCGCTTGGATTGCTTTCTTCTTTCTTGATCCTTTCTTTGCAATCAAACTCACTTGTAATTGAGGCAAGAGACACCAAACTTGTGGTGGTCCTTGTGGGAACTTTGTGTTCCAAGTGATTGAGAAGAGAAAGCTCACTCGATCCGTGGATCGTGTGAGAGAGGGAAGGGTTGAAAGAGACCTGGCCTTTGTGGCCTCCTCAACGGTGAGTAGGTTTGAAAGAACCGAACCTCGGTAAAACAAATCTCCGTGTCTCACTTGCTTATTCGCTTGTGATTTGTTTTGCGCCCTCTCTCGCGGACTCGCTTTTTTATTTCTAACGCTAACCCGGCTTGTAGTTGTGTTTATATTTGTAAATTTCAGTTTCGCCCTATTCACCCCCCCCTCTAGGCGACTTTCAATTGGTATCAGAGCCCGGTGCTTCATTAGAGCCTAACCGCTCGAAGTGATGTCGGGAGATCACGCCAAGAAGGAGATGGAGACCGGCGAAAAGCCCACTACAAGCCACGGGAGCACTTCATCGGAAGAGTCCCGCACCAAAAGGAGGGAGAAGAAGAAGAGCTCCTCCAACAAAGGGAAGGAGAAGAAATCTTCTTCTCACCACAAAGAGAAGAAGGAAAAATCTTCTTCCCACAAGCCGCATCGAAGCGGGGACAAGCAAAAGAGGATGAGGAAAGTGGTCTACTACGAGACCGACACTTCATCAACATCGCCCTCCGACTCCGATGCGCCCTCCGTAACTTCTAAACGCCAAGAGCGTAAGAAGTTTAGTAAGATCCCCTTACACTACCCTCGCATTTCTAAACATGCACCTTTACTTTCCGTCCCATTAGGCAAACCACCAACTTTTGATGGTGAAGATTATGCTAGGTGGAGTGATTTAATGCGATTTCATCTAATCTCACTCCACAAAAGTATATGGGATGTTGTTGAGTTTGGTGCACAGGTACCATCTGTAGGGGATAAAGACTATGATGAGGATGAGGTGGCCCAAATCGAGCACTTCAACTCTCAAGCGACAACAATACTCCTCGCCTCACTAAGTAGAGAGGAGTATAAAAAAGTACAAGGGTTGAAGAGTGCCAAGGAGGTTTGGGATGTGCTCAAAACCGCGCACGAGGGAGACGAGCTCACCAAGATCACCAAGCGGGAAACGATCGAGGGGGAGCTCGGTCGGTTCCGGCTTCGCAAAGGGGAGGAGCCACAACACATGTACAACCGGCTCAAGACCTTGGTGAACCAAGTGCGCAACCTCGGGAGCGTAAAGTGGGATGACCACGAAGTGGTTAAGGTTATTCTAAGATCTCTTATTTTCCTTAACCCTACTCAAGTTCAATTAATTCGTGGTAATCCTAGATATACTAAAATGACCCCCGAGGAAGTAATCAGTCATTTTGTAAGTTTTGAGTGCATGATCGAAGGCTCGAGGAAAATCAACGAGCTTGACGAACCCACCACATCCGAAGCTCAACCCGTCGCATTCAAGGCGACGGAAGAAAAGAAGGAGGAGTCTACACCAAGTAGACAACCAATCGACGCCTCCAAGCTTGACAATGAGGAGATGGCGCTCGTCATCAAGAGCTTCCGCCAAATCCTCAAACAAAGGAGGGGGAAAGATTACAAGTCCCGCTCCAAGAAGGTTTGCTACAAATGTGGTAAGCCCGGTCATTTTATTGCTAAATGTCCTATATCAAGTGACAGTGACCGAGGCGACGACAAGAAGGGGAGAAGAAAGGAGAAGAAGAGGTACTACAAGAAGAAGGGCGGCGATGCCCATGTTTGTCGGGAGTGGGATTCCGACGAAAGCTCAAGCGACTCCTCCGACGACGAGGACGCCGCCAACATCGCCGTCACCAAAGGGCTTCTCTTCCCCAACGTCGGCCACAAGTGCCTCATGGCAAAGGACAGCAAAAGGAAGAAGGTAAAATCAAGATCCTCCACTAAATATGAAACCTCTAGTGATGAAAATGCTAGTGATGAGGAGGATAACTTGCGTACCCTTTTTGCCAATCTTAACATGGAACAAAAGGAAAAATTAAATGAATTAATTAGTGCTATTCATGAAAAGGATGACCTTTTGGATTCCCAAGAGGATTGTCTTATTAAGGAAAACAAGAAACATGTTAAGGTTAAAAATGCTTATGCTCTAGAAGTAGAAAAATGTGAAAAATTATCTAGTGAGCTAAGCACTTGTCGTGAGATGATTGACAACCTTAGGAATGAAAATGCTAGTTTAAATGCTAAGGTTGATTCACATGTTTGTAATGTTTCAATTCCCAATCCTAGAGATAATAATGATGATTTGCTTGCTAGGATTGAAGAATTAAACATTTCTCTTGCTAGCCTTAGAGTAGAAAATGAAAATTTAATTGCTAAGGCTAAAGAACTAGATGTTTGCAATGCTACCATTTCCAATCTTAGAGATAAAAATGATATTCTTCATGCTAAGATTGTTGAACTTAATTCTTGCAAACCCTCTACATCTATTGTTGAGCATGTATCTATTTGTACTAGATGTAGAGATGTTGATATCAATGTTATTCATGATCATATGGCTTTAATTAAACAACAAAATGATCATATAGCAAAACTAGATGCTAAAATTGCCGAGCATAACTTAGAGAATGAAAAATTTAAATTTGCTAGAAGTATGCTCTACAATGGGAGACGCCCGGGCATCAAGGATGGCATTGGCTTCCAAAGGGGAGACAATGTCAAAATTAGTGCCCCTCCTAAAAGATTGTCAAATTTTGTTAAGGGCAAGGCTCCCATGCCTCAGGATAACGAGGGTTACATTTTATACCCTGCCGGTTATCCTGAGAGCAAAATTAGGAGAATTCATTCTAGGAAGTCTCACTCTGGCCCTAATCATGCCTTTATGTATAAGGGTGAGACATCTAGCTCTAGGCAACCAACCCATGCTAAGTTGCCTAGAAAGAAAACTCCTAGTGCATCAAATGATCATAACATTTCATTTAAAACTTTTGATGCATCTTATGTTTTGACTAACAAATCCGGCAAGGTAGTTGCCAAATATGTTGGGGGCAAGCACAAGGGGTCAAAGACTTGTGTTTGGGTACCCAAAGTTGTTGTGTCTAATGCCAAAGGACCCAAAACCATTTGGGTACCTAAAGTCAAGAACTAAAATTGTTTTGTAGGTTTATGCATCCGGGGGCTCAAGTTGGATACTCGACAGCGGGTGCACAAACCACATGACTGGGGAGAAAAAGATGTTCTCCTCATATGAGAAAAACCAAGATCCTCAAAGAGCGATAACATTCGGGGATGGAAATCAAGGTTTGGTCAAAGGTTTGGGTAAAATTGCTATATCTCCTGACCATTCCATTTCCAATGTTTTTCTTGTTGATTCTTTAGATTACAATTTGCTTTCCGTATCTCAATTATGTCAAATGGGTTACAACTGTCTATTCACTGATGTAGGTGTCACTGTCTTTAGAAGAAGTGATGATTCAATAGCATTTAAGGGAGTGTTAGAGGGTCAGCTATACTTGGTAGATTTTGATAGAGCTGAACTCGACACTTGCTTAATTGCTAAGACTAACATGGGTTGGCTCTGGCATCGCCGACTAGCCCATGTTGGGATGAAGAATCTTCATAAGCTTCTAAAGGGAGAACACATTTTAGGACTAACCAATGTTCATTTTGAGAAAGACAGGATTTGTAGCGCATGCCAAGCAGGAAAGCAAGTTGGCACTCATCATCCGCATAAGAACATAATGACGACCGACAGGCCACTGGAGCTCCTACACATGGATCTATTCGGCCCGATCGCTTACATAAGCATCGGCGGGAGTAAGTACTATCTAGTTATTGTGGATGATTATTCTCGCTTCACTTGGGTATTCTTTTTACAGGAAAAATCTCAAACCCAAGAAACCTTAAAGGGATTCCTGAGACGGGCTCAAAATGAGTTCGGCTTAAGGATCAAGAAAATTAGAAGCGACAACAGAACGGAGTTCAAGAACTCTCAAATCGAAAGCTTCCTTGAGGAGGAGGGCATCAAGCATGAGTTCTCTTCTCCCTACACACCTCAACAAAATGGTGTAGTGGAGAGGAAGAATAGAACTCTATTGGACATGGCAAGGACCATGCTTGATGAGTACAAGACTTCGGATCGGTTTTGGGCGGAGGCGGTCAACACCGCTTGCTACGCCATCAACCGGTTATATCTTCACCGAATCCTCAAGAAGACATCGTATGAACTCCTAACCGGTAAAAAGCCCAACATTTCATATTTTAGAGTCTTTGGTAGCAAATGCTTTATTCTTGTTAAAAGAGGTAGAAAATCTAAATTTGCTCCTAAGACTGTAGAAGGCTTTTTACTTGGTTATGACTCAAACACAAGGGCATATAGGGTCTTTAACAAGTCCACTGGACTAGTTGAAGTCTCATGTGACGTTGTGTTTGATGAGACTAACGGCTCTCAAGTAGAGCAAGTTGATCTTGATGAGATAGGTGAAGAAGAGGCTCCATGCATCGCGCTAAGGAACATGTCCATTGGGGATGTGTGTCCTAAGGAATCCGAAGAGCCTCCAAATGCACAAGATCAACCATCCTCCTCCATGCAAGCATCTCCACCAACTCAAAATGAGGAAGAGGCTCAAGTTGATGAAGAAGAAGATCAATCAAATGAGCCACCTCAAGATGATGGCAATGATCAAGGGGGAGATGCAAATGAGGAAGACAAGGAGGAAGAGGAACAAAGGCCGCCACACCCAAGAGTCCACCAAGCAATCCAACGAGATCACCCCGTCGACACCATCCTCGGCGACATTCATAAGGGGGTAACTACTCGATCTCGTGTTGCTCATTTTTGTGAACATTACTCGTTTGTTTCCTCTATTGAGCCACACAGGGTGGAGGAAGCACTTCAAGATTCGGATTGGGTGGTGGCGATGCAAGAGGAGCTCAACAACTTCACTAGGAATGAGGTATGGCATTTAGTTCCACGTCCTAACCAAAATGTTGTAGGGACCAAATGGGTCTTCCGCAACAAGCAAGATGAGCATGGTGTGGTGACAAGGAACAAAGCTCGACTTGTGGCCAAGGGATACTCCCAAGTCGAAGGTTTGGATTTCGGTGAAACCTATGCACCCGTAGTTAGGCTTGAGTCAATTCGCATATTATTAGCCTATGCTACTTACCATGGCTTTAAGCTTTATCAAATGGACGTGAAAAGTGCCTTCCTCAATGGACCAATCAAGGAAGAGGTCTATGTTGAGCAACCTCCCGGCTTTGAAGACAGTGAGTATCCTAACCATGTCTATAAGCTCTCTAAGGCGCTTTATGGGCTCAAGCAAGCCCCAAGAGCATGGTATGAATGCCTTAGAGATTTCCTTATTGCTAATGGCTTCAAAGTCGGTAAAGCCGATCCTACACTCTTTACTAAAACTCTTGAAAATGACTTGTTTGTATGCCAAATTTATGTTGATGATATTATATTTGGGTCTACTAACGAGTCTACTTGTGAAGAGTTTAGTAGGATTATGACACAGAAATTCGAGATGTCTATGATGGGGGAGTTGAAGTATTTTCTAGGATTCCAAGTGAAGCAACTCCAAGAGGGCACTTTCATTAGCCAAACGAAGTACACTCAAGATATTCTAAACAAGTTTGGGATGAAGGATGCCAAGCCCATCAAGACACCCATGGGAACTAATGGGCATCTCGACCTCGACACGGGAGGTAAGTCCGTGGATCAAAAGGTATACCGGTCGATGATAGGATCTTTACTCTATTTATGTGCATCTCGACCGGATATTATGCTTTCCGTATGCATGTGTGCAAGATTCCAAGCCGACCCTAAGGAAGCTCACCTTACGGCCGTGAAACGAATCTTGAGATATTTGGCTTATACTCCTAAGTTTGGGCTTTGGTATCCTAGGGGATCCACTTTTGATTTAATTGGTTATTCGGATGCCGATTGGGCGGGGTGTAAAATCAATAGGAAGAGCACATCGGGGACGTGCCAGTTCTTGGGAAGATCCTTGGTGTCTTGGGCTTCAAAGAAGCAAAATTCGGTCGCTCTTTCCACCGCCGAAGCCGAGTACATTGCCGCAGGCCATTGTTGCGCGCAATTGCTTTGGATGAGGCAAACCCTGCGGGACTACGGTTACAAATTGACCAAAGTCCCTTTGCTATGTGATAATGAGAGTGCAATCAAAATGGCCGACAATCCCGTCGAGCATAGCCGCACTAAACACATAGCCATTCGGTATCATTTTCTTAGGGATCACCAACAAAAGGGAGATATCGAGATTTCTTATATTAATACTAAAGATCAATTAGCCGATATCTTTACCAAGCCTCTTGATGAACAATCTTTTAACAAACTTAGGCATGAGCTAAATATTCTTGATTCTAGGAATTTCTTTTGTTAACTTGCACTCATAGCTCATTTGTGTACCTTTGATCATATCTCTTTCATATGCTATGACTAATGTGTTTTCAAGTCTATTTCAAACCAAGTCATAGGTGTATTGAAAGGGAATTGGAGTCTTCGGCGAAGACAAAGGCTTCCACTCCGTAACTCATCCTTCGCCGTCGCTCCAAGAGACTCTCCATTCTTAGGGGAGAAAAGCTGAGCATCAAAGAAAAGGACCTTGTCTTTGGGGGAGAGAGTAAGAGCCCAAAGCAAAAGGACCGGACTTCGTCTTTGGTATAATCTTAACTCATTTATCTATGACCAAAGGGGAAGATAGCACTTCGAGGGCTCTAATGATTCCGTTTTTGGCGATTCATGCCAAAGAGGGAGAAAGTAAGAGCCCAAAGCAAAAGGACCGCACCACCACCAATTTCAAAAACTTAGTGATGAATATTTTCAATTGGTATCCTATTGTGTTCAAAAGGGGGAGAAAGTAGCATTTCAAAAATGATATATCAAAACCCTCTTGAACACTAAGAGGAGGATCTCATTTAGGGGGAGTTTTGTTTAGTCAAAGGAAAAGCATTTGAAACAGATGGAGAAAATTTCAAATCTTGAAAATGCTTTGCAAAATCTTATTCATTTACCTTTGACTATTTGCAAAAGAACTTTGAAGAGGATTTACAAAATAGTTTGCAAAAACAAAACTCGTGGTGCAAGCGTGGTCCAAAATGTTATAAGTAAGAAACAATCCATGCATATCTCGTAAGTATTTATATTGGCTCAATTTCAAGCAACCTTTGCACTTACATTATGCAAACTAGTTCAATTATGCACTTCTATATTTGCTTTGGTTTGTGTTGGCATCAATCACCAAAAAGGGGGAGATTGAAAGGGAATTAGGCTTACACCTAGTCCCTAATTAATTTTGATGGTTGAATTGCCCAACACAAATAATTGGACTAACTAGTTTGCCCAAGTGTATAGATTATACAGGTGTAAAAGGTTCACACTTAGCCAATAAAAAGACCGAGCTTTGGATTCAACAAAGAAGCAAAGTGGCAACCGAAGGCCCTCTGGTCTGGGAGCACCGGACTGTCCGGTGTACACCGGACATTGTCCGGTGCGCCACTGGACAGTGTCCGGTGCACCAGAGGACTCCAACTCGAACTCGCCACCTTCGGGAATTTCCAGAGGCACTCGCGCTATAATTCACCGGACTGTCCGGTGTACACCGGACAGTGTCCGGTGCGCCAAGGAGGAGCGGCCTCAGGAACGCGCCACCTTCGGGAAACGGCAACGGCTAGTCCGCTAAAATTCACCGGACTGTCCGGTGTGCACCGGACTGTCCGGTGCAACTCCGGAGCAACGGCTAGTCGGCGCCAACGGCTACCTACGGCGCATTAAATGCGCGCGCAGCGCGCGCAGAAGGCAGGCGCGCCCATACTGGCACACCGGACAAGGAACAGTAGATGTCTGGTGTGCACCGGACACCCAGGCGGGCCCACAAGTCAGAAGCTCCAACGGTCAGAATCCAACGACAGTGATGACGTGGCAGGGGGCACCGGACTGTCCGGTGCGCCATCGAGCAGACAGCCTCCCAACGACCACATTTGGTGGTTGGGGCTATAAATACCCCAACCACCCCACCATTCATTACATCCAAGTTTTCCACTTCCCAACTACTACAAGAGCTCTAGCATTCAATTCTAGACACACCAAAGAGATCAAATCCTCTCCAAATTCCACACAACGCCATAGTGATTAGAGAGAGCGATTTGCTTGTGTTCTTTCGAGCTCTTGCGCTTGGATTGCTTTCTTCTTTCTTGATCCTTTCTTTGCAATCAAACTCACTTGTAATTGAGGCAAGAGACACCAAACTTGTGGTGGTCCTTGTGGGAACTTTGTGTTCCAAGTGATTGAGAAGAGAAAGCTCACTCGATCCGTGGATCGTGTGAGAGAGGGAAGGGTTGAAAGAGACCCGGCCTTTGTGGCCTCCTCAACGGGGAGTAGGTTTGAAAGAACCGAACCTCGGTAAAACAAATCTCCGTGTCTCACTTGCTTATTCGCTTGTGATTTGTTTTGCGCCCTCTCTCGCGGACTCGCTTTTTTATTTCTAACGCTAACCCGGCTTGTAGTTGTGTTTATATTTGTAAATTTCAGTTTCGCCCTATTCACCCCCCCTCTAGGCGACTTTCAAGATGCCTCTCCAAGATGTTTTACACGATGCTGGGGATAGGGGGATAGAGCAAATCTATAGAGGAGAATCTTACCATGAGTTGCGCAGTGCCCTGATCCGCCCACGATGATAGTGGCCTGACCGTGGTGCTTACGGTCCAACGAGAAATTCCCGCCTGCAGGAAGACCGATTCCTGAGCGCGGGTGATGCTACATGTTCATGGAACATTGGTGGATTCGAGGGAGGGTATTCTACCTCAAATCGGGTTGATGGTGGTTCAGTTCATGTGCTACGACAGCTTTGCGATGTCTGCACGCTCCCCACCAAGGAAACTACCGATTCCCTGGGCTTAGGATCCACATAGAACTCCCGCAACACCCACGAAGCTCTCCGAAGATTCACTCGGCTTGATACATCCGCGTAGGCATTGGTCGATGGTGGAGGCAACTCTCTCGTCTTGGTTGCGGGTGGTCATATCTCTCTGTGGCGACTCGGCTCTCACAACTAGGGCTCTTGGTGACTCGGGCGAATGGGGGTGGCAGTGCGGGGCATGAGCTTTTATCCTTAGCGAGGGAGTTGCAACAACCCTGGTTTCATGGAGAGTTTGTTATGCTAGCTGGAGGTGGTTGGCAACGGTCGGCGAGCGGAGGCACGACCCTCGTGGTTCTGTTCTAGTCTCCCGCGACGACGCCGTGAAGATGCTGACCTTTCGGTCCCACGCGTAAGGGTCCGTGAGTGGAGGGAGACTAGCCCGTGGGGCTCGAGTTTCGAGGAAACTGCTGTCGCGCGTGGGGGGATGAGGCTGACGCCCAGGCCTGCCTATCAGCGCACGCTAGTGGCGGGTGGTTGCTGCCCGTGTTGGGCCAACGCATGTGGTAACTGGGTTGACTGGAGGATGTTCGGCCAAGGTGTAGGTTTGTCCTTTTTCTTTCCCTCTTTTTTCAATTTTCAGCAATTGAGTTCAAATCCAAGTCCAATTATAGATTGATTCTAAATTTTCAAATCAAAATGCAATACACAAAATACCAGCATGAGATACACACTTGTTCCATATTTATTTAGTTATTTCTTGCTTTAACTATGCCCATAATTGTGGATATGCATAGAAGAAAACAAAATCACATAAACCATACTATTCATAGACCTCTTTTATTTCTCTAAACTTCGGGTATTACAAATAGAAAAGCTGGGAGTACATTTGAAGAGAGGTAACTTTATAGGACTTAGTCAATTAGTTTGTACTCTAAATGTGTTTGTCTAAGTCACAAGAAGGTACTCCCAAAAGTTGAAGTCAAAAGGAAAAGAAAAGGACGAAGGCACATAAGCGCGCTGCTGACTAGGTAGCACTGGACTGTCTGGTGCCCTTTGCCCAGTCTCGGGTGTCTCTGCTAAAAATGTCGGATAGTCCGGACCCTCCAACGACTATCTTCAATGGATACTCGGAGGCAACGGTTAGCTGGTGCACCGGACAGTCCGATGCTCGTCAACATGAATGGAAAGTGGTCAATCAGACGACTGTTGCTGCCAGGCTACCAGTGGTGCACCGGACAGTCTGATGGCACACCTGACAATTCGGTGCACCTGCATCAGAGGCAATTTTTTCCAGGATGTAAGGAAAAATGGACCCCGTGCCATTTGGCTAAATGAGTTTTGGTGTTTGATGATTAACACAACCTGTGAACTAATGTGTTTGCTAGTGTTTATGTTTATAGTTCACAGGATGTGAAGAGGATTGGACTAAGACACTGAGGATGCAACACCTCAAATGAAGACATAAAAAGAGCTTAGAAGTCCAAGACTCAAGACCAAAGGAGCCCAAGAATAAAATACAGAAGACCTAGAAGATGGGCTGTCAGCTGGCGCACCGGTGGCACACAGATGGCTCACCGGTGGCGCACAGTTGGCGCACCGGTGGCACACAGTTGGCTCACTGGTGGCACACAGTTGGCGCACCGGTGGCACACAGTTGGCTCACCGGTGGCACACAGTTGGCGCACAGGACAACCAACAGAGTTTTCTGAGAGAAGGCACCGGACTGTCCGGTGTGCACCGGACAGTCACTATTCACTGTCCGGTGCACCTAACGGCTAGCTCAGAACTAGCCGTTGGCTGTGCACCGGTGGCACACAGTTGGCTCACCGGTGGCACACAGTTGGCTCACCGTTGGCACACAGTTGGTGCACCGGACTGTCCGGTGTGTCAGAACTAGCCGTTGGCTGCACGGCATTGGCGCACTGTTGGCGCACCGTTGGCTCACAGTTGGCGCACTGTTGGCACACAGTTGGCGCACCGTTGGCTGACAGGACTGTCCGGTGTGTCAGAACTAGCCGTTGGCTGCACAGCGTTGGCACACTGTTGGCGCACCGTTGGCTCACCGTTGGCGCACTATTGGCACACAGTTGGCGCACCGTTGGCTGACAGGACTGTCCGGTGTGCCACCCTTACAACAGTCTGCTTTCCAACGGCTAGTTGAGTTGGGGCCTATATATACTTCATCCAATCAACCATTTGAATGTGTGGGAGCCCAAGCAAAATACCAAGGCATATTGTAGACATTTCCAAGTGCTCAAACACCCAAGTGCTTAATAGAATCACTCGGTGATTAGCGTAGGTGCTTTGCGAAGTGCTTAGGTTAGTTAGACCGCTTTAGCGCTTGCTCTAGGTGAACCCTAGATTGTTGAGTGAGTTTAGATAAACCTCACAACCCCTCGGCTCTTGCGTGAGCCATTGTAATTGTACCGAGTGGGGCGAGAGTCTTGCGAGTCCGTGACAACCGCGTTTGTGTCACGGCCGCCACCGTGTACCGGAGGGAACGAGGGCCGCGGCGTTTCGGCCGGAAGCTCGATAGTGGAGACGGCGGGGAGCGTCCGAGAGGAGCCGGAAGCGGAGCACCACTTGCGTGTGGAGAAGGCCCGCGGCTCTCTACGGAGTTACTTGACCGAGGTGCTTGGCCCTCGCGTGGGCTTCCCTTCGCGTAGGGGCACCAACGAGGATTAGTCGGGACCTTGCACGGTTCCGGATACCTCGGTAAAAATACCGGCGTCATCCACGAGAGTTTGCTTCTCTACTTTGCTCTTTAAGTTTCCGCATTTATATTAAGCATTTAAGTTTCAATCTTGTATTCATACATATCTAGTGTAGATTGAAACTTAGCCTTTGCGGTAGAGATAGCAACACTTAGACAAAACCTAGTTTGCACATTCTAGTTTGACTATTTGCATAGGTTTTGCTCTAGGGATTTAATTGTGGCCTAGTTTAGCGAAAGTTTTAGAAGTCCTAATTCACCCCCCCCTCTTAGGCGTCACCCGTTTCCTACACAGGATTTGGATCCTCTTTGAATGGAAAGGGGCAACGGCTAGGGCTCCTTTGGGGCTATAAAAGGGACCACTATGCGCCCATTTGAAAAAAGTGCAGCCAACAAGTGCATACGTCATAGTGATCAATTCTATCTCTCCCCCTCTTTTGTATCTCTCTAGTTTGTGTAGTGGCAAAGTTATAAACCATTAGAGAGAGGAGAAGTGTTGTTGAGAGCTAGAGCAAGATCTTGTGTGTATTATTACTCTACCGAAGTGATGTCAAGAAGATTATAAGCAGTCGCAACATCGTTGTAACCGACATCGACATAGTCGAAGGCTCTACGTGTCGCATTGACAGATCTGAGCAAACAGAGAATGGAGTAAGATACTCCAAGCCAAGGTGTGGCTAACTCAAACGTGGACTAGGCAAGCATTTGAGGCTTGGCCGAACCAAATGATAAACCCCTGCGTCTGTGCGCTCTGCTCTGTGTTGTGTTCTGTCTCTTTGTCTTGATTGTTTTTATACTTGCACTTCAATACTTATATGTGATATAAGTGGTCTTCGAAGTGCAGGATAGTTTGAGATAGGAACTTCATTTCCGCTGCGATCTACTCGACGTGTCATTCTTTATGTTGTGATTAGACTTCGAGTAGAGTAAGATTTCAAGTTTTTAAATGATATTTTTATTTGCATATTCACTGCTCTAGGCGACATCTAGATCTTGTTCAGGATAAAGGGAACTTTCAAGTACGTACCATCTTCCACTAGGGAAGGAGCGTAGAAAGCCCTTGGCCAGCTGAAAGTCGCCAAGAGGGGGGTGAATAGGCGTAATCTGAAATTTACAACTTTAAACACACACTACAAGACGGGGTTAGCGTTAGAATTAAATTCAAGTCCGGGAGAGAGGGGAAAACAAATCAAATGGAAATCAAGTGAATGAACACGGTGATTTGTTTTACCGAGGTTCGGTTCCAAAGAACCTAGTCCCCGTTGAGGAGGTCACAAAGACCGGGTCTATTCCAACCCTTTCCCCCTCTCAAACGGTCACTTAGACCGAGTGAGCTTTTCCCTTAATCAATCGGGTCACTAAGACCCCGTAAGGACCACCACACTCTTTGGTGTCTCTTGGTTTGATTACAAGTCACTTGAGAACAAGAATGAGAAAGAAGAAAGGCAATTCAAGAGGCAAGAGCTCAAAAGAACACAAAATCTCTCTCTCTCACAAGTCACTAAGTGTTTGAGATGAATTTGGGACTTGGAGAGGCTTTGATCTTTTGAATTGTGTCTAGGAGTGAATGCTAGAGCTCTTGTATTGAATGTGATGTTCAGAAATCTTGGATGCTTGGAGTTGTGGTGGTTGGGGGGTATTTATAGCCCTCAACAACCAAAGTAGTCGTTGGGGAGGCTGCTGGCGATGGGCGCACCAGACAGCCCGGTGCGCCACCGGACATGTTCTGTTTACTGTCCGGTGCGCCGCCACGTCACCCAACCGTTAGGGTTCGGAGCAAAGTCGACCGTTGGAGATTTGTCTCCTTGCGGCACCGGACAGTCTGGTGCCACACCGGACACTGCCCGGTGCGCCTCTGACTCTGCGCACACTATTCTTCACTGTTCCTCTATCAGCGGCTTTTGCAGTCAACTGTTGGAGTGAGTAGCCGTTGCTTTGCTAGCACACCGGACAGTCCGGTGGCACACCGGACAATCCGGTGAATTATAGCGTTGCGTGGCTCAGTTTTCCCGAGAGTGGCTGTTTCATCTTCTTACGGACATGGTGCACCGGACACTGTCTGGTGTCAAACCGGACAGTCCGGTGCACCAGTCCAAAGCACACTCAAGTCCTTTTTTCTCCTTTTGAATTGGGTCCCTAACTTGAATATTTATTGGTTTGTGTTGAACCTTATGCACCTGTAGAACATGTATTCTAGAGCAAACTAGTTAGTCCATATGTTTGTGTTGGACATTCAACCACCAAAATTAATTGTGGGAAAAGGTTAACCCAATTTCCCTTTCACCAGCCATGACACAGCACCATCGCGGGTGTAGCCTCAACGCGAGTGTGTCACCAGCATGCGAGTGCAGCCCCAACGTGCAGGCTCGACCCCAGTGTGTGCGACCCCCAGCGCGAGAGCAGCCCTGATGCTTAGGCACGGGCTCGGGTGCGGCCTCGAGTCCTAGACTGTAGGCATGGGCGCTGCTCTGGCGAGGTCTCAACCTTGACCATGGGGCGGGCGTAGCCCCAACCACGACCAACCATGGCCTCGAGCAAGCGTGGCCTCGGCCAGCCGCCGCCTTGCGCGTGCGGGCAAGCCTTGTTCAGTGATAGCATCGAGTGGACACGATCCTGGCTAGCCGCTGCCTAGCATGAGCGCAGCTACGACGAGCCTCGTATAGGTGGACAAGGCATCCCTCTGGCCCATCGCTTCTTCAATCCATCGTGGGGATGGGCCATGATTGTGTTCCCCACACAGGCGTGGGTGATGTAGGGCCTGTTTGGTTCAACTTATTTCTAAGGTGCTTTTTCGAGAATCTAACTATGGGGAGAATGTGGCTGCGAAGAGAATCTAAGTATTGTGGAGATTACATGCGAAGGAAGATAAAAGAGTCCATAGGGTCTAGGATGTAGAAAGTGACAATTTCCTACTATCTCAATGACTCGACCGATTCAGTGTTCACGCTGATTTTAGATGATTTTGACTAAAGTGGTTCTCATAGAAACATGCTAAAAAGTTGGGCGTTTGGTAATCTACAATAGCTTCTAGTGGCCAGAAGCTGGAAACAATTGATATAAACATTGTCGTAAAGCAGTGTGCCATTCAGTGCAGCGAGGAGGGAGATGGCAGGTGTGTGTATTCCTATGCTTCTCGTCGCGCATGCCGCAGAGGGTGAATACTGTTTGAGTATGGAGCGAAAGCGAGAGACAAATGGCAAGAGTGAAACATATATACACAAAGAGGTGTCTTGAATAGGCTAACCCAAGAGGTGTCTCTACAACATAAGGGGTGTCTTGAAGAGATGAGATAATTTCTCAACCTTCAATAATATTGTTAATTCCTTTAAGAAAAAAATGTGGAAAAACTTAGGAATTTATGTAGACAAATAGTACCTATGAACTCCTCAAAACCTAGTGGGAAAAATAAGGAGTATGACCATGGTGCACCATTGTTCTTCATGGACCTATAGTCTAGAGAACAATAGTATGTCTACAACCATCATTTCTAAAAACCCTGATGGGGAAAATAAATGATGAGACATACAATTTAGGCCAACATTTCTCTAAGATAACCTTGTTAGAAAATCTAAGAAATCAACATATCAGCCGAGTCTCCTTAAAACCCAACGAGAAAAATAAGGAGAATAATCACGATCTATTGTTGATCCATTGAAACTCTTATGGGATAAACTCATAACCTAGTTCAAATACAACAACAACTATGTTATAATGTATCATCCTCGAAAACCCTACGGGGAAAAATAGATGATATGTCATAGGACTTGTGTTGATGTTGACTCAATAAAAACTTTGAATGAGAAACCCAAACATGGGAAAACTCATGTAAAGAAAAGAGTACATCATGATGTAGAAACAAGTTCTTTCGATCAAGAGAAAACTCCCATTGATCCTTGCAAATCACTAAGTCATCCCATACCTACTCAGACACATTTAAAAATATGGAGTAAGGTAGATACTTAGTTCGTAACTTGTTTTCATCTAAACAACACAAAGTAATATTATCTTCATAGATAATAAGGTCAGTGATAGTAAAATCATGACTATCACATACCCTCAGTATATAGACTATCATTTTGTACAATCACACAAAGTGTGCTACAAAATGATTAGTGTAAGTGACCATTAATCTATGTTGATAGACATTTATCAAACAACAGGTCCAACTTACCTGAAGTATATCATTGATCTTGCATCTAGGGATCTTCTATAGATATTCAAGATTAGTATATCCAAACATAACAAGATCATGAGTACTCTTAGAGAACATAACTCGATCTCATGTGCTGTAAGCTAGCAAATCATTGCAAAGCAATATCTGGCCGGATGCTCTTGCAATATACAATAGCATATCTCATGATCCGAGAGAATCAAATAACCATGATTCCCTCATATTGAATTTCTTAAATATATGTCGGATATAGACAACTTTGTATCTAAGATACTCAAGAGAGTTTACTTTGAATTGAAAATTTCTTTCAATTCATATCCTCTATCTTGAACTCCATTGATAAGTAATGTATGTTTAGAAATATGTTACACATATTTACACTAAACATACCATTCTTCGTGTATCCCTTCGGAAGGAAGGATTCACTAGGTCGATTGTACCATATTTGATCGGGATGCTCTAAGTCACAGACTTCCAAACATGGCAAATTTGTGATTGGTGATTATGTATTTGGAATCCTTCAAGACTCCACAAATACCATAATCTAGTGACGACATATGCATATGTTGTCACTACATCTATCAACTGCAAAGATAGATGATTTACTACCTACAGGATTGTATCAAAATTTTACTACTCGCAGTAGAGGAGAATTTAAAGCATTCAAATAATGCTTGAGTTTGCGTAAAAACCCAGTTGCTACTAGCCATGCTTTCTCACCACCTCATTGTTTCACAGTCTATGAAAACAAATTTGTATCCATGGTAATATACCATGAAGTGGAAATAATTCAACATCTCTTTTCGGGGAGCAAGGCTATGTCTACAACATTGTATCACTCAACAAGATCCAGATTGAGCATACTCATGCTCTGTTATGGCCATAGTCATTTGTATCACTTGGAGCACATATACAATTGTTGAGATGTATGTGTCAACACTTGTAGCTTTCAAATAACACAATTCTCCAGTTGACATAAAGTCATTTTCTTATGCATCCTTATGATTCCTCGTAAAATCTCAAAACGAGAATCAAGAGCTTCCAATACCCTAGCCTCATCAGTGCACACTGAGCTAGGTTGTGAATGTCTTCCATTCATAGGATAATACATATCCTCTAGGTGTCCACCAACATTAGGTTGGTTACCAACGAATAGTTGGTCTGCATTTACTATCTGAGATCTAGCCTTTAGCTGCTTGCAAGTTTCTTAATCCCAATTTATTACCATACTTCCCCCGCTCTTATTTACAACATCGTTGCAATAGGGAGTTAAGTGGTTTTCCATGTAACCACTCTTTCTGGCACTTCCACATAGGATTAATTTGAGTGACACCTCATAGTACATGCACATGACAGTCAATTTGCAACTTCTTGCAAATCATTCGAATCCAAAGGTTCAATTTTAGTACGTGATCCTAAGCATGAATGCTTACTACATTCATTATAATTTTCTGGCATTCTTTTTGGTACTTGAAATCTCCCCCTAATGCCTAGAAAAGGTCATGATTCAAGCTAGCGTACAGGTCGTAAATAGATTCTCATGATAAGATTCTAAATACTTAATGATTGACAGAGAATGAATTCTCACATAGATTCCTAGCTTTTTGTTTGCCTATGCATGTACGCTGTGGTGGTGAGATTGGGAAAACATACCCAATGTACGCATGGGAAATCTTTCATGGATTCCCACACTCTAAAACCATAGGGGAACTTGTATGTGTAGTTAATCACAAGTCAGGAGCGTGCAAAACTACCTGACACCAACCATAACTAGTTGGAAGCGACAATTCATTACTGATGGTCATGAATGATATGAAATTTTTGAATCTATCACATATTCGTCATATCCATTATGGATATCATTATGAATACCAAGACAAACAATTGTTAATGTAATCAGATTTGGTAAAATCAATAGTGTGGATGCTAATGTGCTTAAGCTTGAGGCATTATTACTTAATGGTCTCATGTTGTCCGAAGGACAGACTTCAGGTCATCATATAGATGCACTAAAGAACCATGTAAAGCCTTTAATGTCCATACAATCTATGTAATGGACCACACTCATTCTTTTAAAAACAATTCAAAGAACTTAACCAATTCAGATCAGATTTTAAAATAAGAGGGACTTAAAATCTCGTTCCTGATGATACTCATCAAGTATCCATCTTATGGAAAAAACATGACCAATAGAATTGTCCATAACTTTTCATTTCATCCCAACAATGGAATGATAAATTCAATCTTACCTAGCATGGTAAGTTTCATCACATGAAAAGTTATAACAAATGCAACACATTGTATGGGAGGATGTATGTAGAACACAATTCATAAGAAATGTTTCCAAGAAACATACACAATATCCATCGCTATCACCTAGTGTTTCCACACGATAGAAATTATATGGATATCTCTATATCTTGGTAAGATCAAACTAGGATATATCAAGACATCATTGATACCTCCATTACCCTAGGGAATATGATAATAACATATCATGATATCGTATGAAGCGATTGTCAAAATATTTCTTTCCTCTTTCCAAAGGAATATGAAAATATTTTGTTTCCATACTTATAGAGTTTGTGGTTCAATTCTCCACATTGCATGTTTCTTCCTCAATTGAAAGAATCCTCGTACAAGTTTGCACAACTCAAATTAATGAGTCTTCAACTCTAATTGATGAGTTTGTTCAACTCTAATCGAGGATGTATTGATATGCTATTCTCACATTCCTTTGGAAAGAGGAAAGAATATTTTGACAATTGCTTCATGCGATATCATGATATGTTATTATCATATCCCCTATGGTAATAGAGGTATTAAGGATGTATTGATATGTACTAATTTGATTTTACCAACTTATAGAGATATCCATATAATTTTCTGTCATGTGGAAACACAAGACGATAGTGATGGATATTGCATGTGTTTCTAGGAAACATTTCTTTTGGATTGTATTCTACATACACCCTCCCGTACAATGTGTTACATTTAACTTTTCATATCATTGATGCTTACCATACTGGGTAAGATTGAATTGTTCATTCCATCATTGAGATGAAATGAAAAGTTATGGACAGTTCTATTGGTCATGTCTTCTCATGGGATTGATACTCTACGAGTATCATCGAGAACAAGATTTTAAGTCCCTCTTATCTTAAAATCTGATCTAACTGCCTTAAGTCCTTTGAATTGTTTTCAAAATAACGAGTGTGGTCCATTATAGAGATTGTATGGACATTAAAGGCCTTACATGGTTCTATGGTGCATGTACATGATGACTTGAAGTGTTTCCTTCGGACAAAACAAGACCATTAAGTAATTATGTCTCAAGCTTGAGCAAATTAGCCTCCACACTACTGAATTTACCAAATGTTCTTAGGATGACGATTGTTTGCCTTGATAATCAGAATATTATCCATAATGGATATGACGAATCTATAAATCAGAAGACCAGCCATGACCATTAGTAATGAATTATTATTTCCAACTGGTTATGGGTGGAGTCAGGAAGTTTTGCATGCTTTCGACTTGTGATTAATTGCATGTAAGAGTTCCCCTATGGTTTTAGTACTTGGGAATCCATGAAAGATTTCCCATGCGTACATTGGGATGTTTTCCCAATCTCACCACCACAACGTACATGTATGGGGACACAGAAAGCTAGGGATCTACGTGAAAATTCGTTCCCTATCGATCATTAAGTATTTAGAATCTCTTTGTGAGAATCTATTTATGGCCTATACGCTAGCTATATTTGAACCATGAGAATTTCCAGTTTTTAGGGGGAGATTTCAAGTACTAGAAAGAATGACAGGAAATTATATGGAAAGCAATATGCATTCAGGCTCAGGATCACATACTAAAACCGAACCATTTTTGGGTTTAACAAATTTGCAGGAAGTTGCAAATTGACTGCCATGTGCATTTACTATTAGGTGTCACTCAAATTAATCCTATGTGGAATGTGCCAGAAAGAGTGGTTACATGAAAACCACTCCGACTCCCTGTTGCAACGATGTTGTAAATTATAGGGGGAGATGTATGGTCACAAATTGGGATTTAGATTCTTGCAAGCAACTAAAGGCTAGAGCTTCAAATATAGTAAATGCAGACCAACTATTTGTTGGTAACCAACCTAGTGTTGGTGAACACCTAGAGGATATGGATTATCATGTTAATGGATGACATTCACAACCTAGCTATTTGCACACTGATGAGGCTAGGGTATCAGAAGCCATTGATTCTTGTTTTAGGATTTCACGAGGAATCATAAGGGTGTTTAAGAAAATGATTTCATGTCAACTAGAGAATTGTATTATTTGAAAGCTACAAGTGTCAACACATACTTCTCAGCAAAATGTATATGCACTCGAAGTGATCCAATAGACCATGGCCATGGCAGAGCACGAGTATGTTCAAACTGGATCTTGTTGAGTGATACAATGTTGCAGAGATAGCCTTACTCACCGGAAATAAGTGTTGAATTATTTCCAACACATCATAGTATCTTACTGTGGATACAAATTTGTTTTCATAGACTTGGAAACATTGAAATGGTGAGAAAGCATGGCTAGTAGCAACATGTTTTTTATGCAAACCCAAGCATTCTTTGAATGTTATATATTCTTCACTACTATGAGTAGTAAAATTCTGATACTATACTTTGGCAGTAAATCATCTATTTGTGCAGTTGATAGATGTAGTAACAATATATGCATATGTGGTCATTGGATTCTGGTATTTGTGGAGTTTTGAGAGAATCCAAATACCTAATCCCTAATCACAAAATTTAAAATGCTTGGAAAGTATTTATGACTTAGAGCGTAACGATCGAATGTGGTACAATCGACCTAGTGAATCATTTTTTTTTCTCGAAGGGATACACGAGTAATGATATGTTTAGTGCAAGTGTGTGCAACGCATTTCTAAACATACATTATTTATCGACAGAGTTCAAGATAGAGGATATGGATTGAAAGAGATTTTCAATTCAAAGTAATCTCTCTTGAGAAACTTGGATACGAAGTTGTCTATTTCCAACATATATTGAAAACTTCAATACGAAAGAATTATGGCTATTGTATCTTGCAAAAGGCATCTGGCCGAATATTATTTTTGCAATGATTTGCTAACTAATAGCACATGAGATCGACTTGTGTTCTCTAAGGTACTCATGATCTAGGTATGGTTGGATATACTAATCTTGGATATCTATAGAAGATCCCCAGGTACAAGATCATTGATATACTTCACATAAGTTGGACCTATCATTTGATAGATCTCTATCAACAAAGATTAGAGGTCACTTACACTAATCATTCTATAGCAACACACCATGTGACTGTATAGAATGATAAACTACATAATGAGGGCATGAGGTGGCCATGGTTTTTACTATCATTGACCTTATTATCTATGAAGATAATATCACTTTGTGTTGTTCAGATGAAAATAAGTTACGAACTAAGTCTTTACCTTACTCCATATTTTTAAATGTGTTTGAGATTTGCTATGAGATGACTTAGTGATTTGCTAGGATCAGGGGAGTTTCCTCTTGATCGGATGAACTTGTTTCTACATCATATTGTACTCTTTTCTTTGCATGAGTTTTGGGTTTCTCATTCAAAGTTTTTAATGAGGCAACATCAACACAATGTCTATGTCATATCATCTATTTTTTCCTGTAGGGGTTTTCGAGGATGATACATTATCACATAGCTATTGTTGTATTTGAACTAGGTTATGAGTTTATCTCACAAGAGTTCAAATGGATCAAGATAGATTATGATTATTCTCCTTATTTTTCCCGTTGGGGGGGTTTAAGGAGAATCGACTGATATATTGATTTCTCAGATTTTATGACAAGATTATCTTGGAGAAATATTGGTCTAAGTTGTATGTCTCATCATTTATTTTCCCCACTAGGGTTTTTAGAAATGATGGTTGTAGACATACTATTGTTCTCTGGACTATATGTCCATGGAGAACAATGTCGTATCATGGTTGTACGCTTTATTTTTTCCACTGGGTTTTGAGGAGTTCACTTGGTTCTATTTAACTTACACATATTCATAAGTTTTTCCGCATGTTTTTCTTAAAGGAATTAGCAACATTATTGAAGGATGTTTATGCTAGATTCGATCACGGGTGGTGTTGAGAAATGATCTCATCCCTTCAAGACACCCTTTGGATTTGACCCCTTGAAGGAACCTTTTGGACTTGCCTCTTCCATACACTCTTTTGTATCTATATAAAGAAGACATTCAATCAATAAAGATAATAGAGATTTCACTCATGTCATTATGTCTCCATAATCAAACAACTACACCATAGATTCGCCTTCGAGCTAGGAGAACAGTCAAACTTGCGCGTGGGCCGAGTCTACAATAAACCCCCCACACACACTCGTACACTTCAAACGTGCGGTGCCTAGTGCCTTGCGTCCTCCTGTAGGGCTTGTTCGTTTAGCCCATTCCCTGCCGGGGTCGTGGACGGATCCACGTGGAACAACCTTGCTTGGATTTAATCCTAGCCTGGAACAAAAGTTGTGTTCGGTTAGCCCACACAGGGTTTTGAGCCCGATACATCCCGACAAAAACCTATCGCCTCGACCCGGGAAATGAACCCAACCCCGATGGCGTGGGAGATTTCCCCACGAACGCACGTCCGTCAGCCACCGCCACCCTGTTCTCACTAGTAGTCGATGTTGTTCTCACCAATATTCTTCTTCAATTCCTTCTGCTTATGTTGTATCTAGGGTGTTTAGGGTTCTTGGTTTTGTTCTTGCTTCTCTTCTTGGATCCAGAGTATATTTCCAGTGCCAGCCCCATGTCTCACGTCCCTGCCGCGCCCAGGACACACCGGCACGACGGCAAGAAAGGGCGGCGGCAGGAGGAGCAGCAGCGGCGAAAGGCTGTCGTTGTCGGAAACGCCGGTGGCCTCGTCAGCCCGGCTGGCTCGTCCCGCTACTTGCTGAGCGACCGCTTCGCCGCCACCGAGGAGATCCAGGAGGTGGAGTCTGCCCCGGCCGTCGACGTCAAGCCCAAGCGGGAGGAAGTAGGTGAAGCTGCTGATGCGAAGAGCGCGCAGGCGCAAGAGTAGGCACAAGAGCAGGTGAAGTTACTGAATACTCACTAGTACAAGTTATGACTAGCGTGCAGTACTTGTGTGATTCCTTTTATTATTGTTATTTTTAACTTTTGGCCCTACTCTTCTTGATTAGAAAATGATAAGAGAAATCAAAAGTGAGATGATGTGATCAGTGACAACAATCATATCAGCGTGGGGGCTTTGAGATTATGTGATAGAAAAATCGTAGCTTTATGGCTTACAGGATCGTTATCAGAACTTGATAAGCATAGCGCCTCTGATTTTTTTCAAACAATAACATGTAAACAAAGGCGCATCTTAGGTTTCAAGCCTGTGGATTTGTCTCGTTTAGTTCAGTAGTACCTGTGAAGCAAACATATGGCTCCTGCTAGATTCGCCTAAGAAAAGCATGCATTGGCATCTTAGCAGGTGGTTGTGCTCAAGGTATCCCTGCACTGCAAAGCATGCGCCGGGAAAGTGAAGAAGCACCTCTCCAAGATGGAAGGTGAGCCTAGCAGCTACTACTGTATTTCTTCAGGATCTGAAACTTCTGTTCGGAGTTCATAGATCACCACTAACCATTGGCCTGTGGATGCAAGCAGGCGTAACGTCGTTCAACATCGACTTCTGTTTAAGGGAGGATGATAATTTTACATTTTACTGCAAGTTGCCAAAACTACACTCATTTTTGTAGTCGATTACTTGTTCAGATCCCTTGTCCCTTCAACCACCTAGCGTGGCCAAGCAAGTAATCGAACCAAGGACCAGTCCAATGTACTGTTGTGCATAAGGCATAAAAAATTCAATAAAATACAACATGTAATGTTCTTGAGTTTCTAATATGTGCTTCTGCACCCCAAAAAAACTCTCGATTGATTCAGATAATATGTTTTCTTGATAATATGTGTTGGGTGCATAGCATATTGGCATTGTTGGACTACTAAAGCTTGCAGTAATTTAGGACGATTTCTCTGGCAGGATTATCCACAAATGAGTGTAGCAAATTGTTCATTAACCTACTCATGATTTTTCTTCATTTTTCTACTACTACTTGTACACTTGAAAAATAGCTATATGTCCATTATATTATAGGACCATTTATTATTATATTATTGCCTCATACACTTTTTTTGTTGCAATCTACTTTGGTTTATTGTACATATTCATGCACTCGTTTCATGGTGTTATAGGGACGAAAAAGCAATCGGAGAAAGAGGAAATAAATTCACAACCTACCAGTTGAGGCATCTTTATGCTTGATGTTTGTAGCACTTGATGTTACACATGCCGGTTGATACATATTATGTGTTGTTCTAGCATATCTAATCTTTGCTGAATGTTGAACATTTTCGATTTCAGAATTTTTATTTGGCAATCTGTGTATAATTAGAACAAAGATTGATCATATGTATTGGGAATTGTATGGCTGTTATGTTTATTTTTTTAGAGAGAATATAGTGATATGTTTTATGTTTAAACTTGAGTAACCATAGGGTACAATCCCTGCATTAACCGAACACATGTTTCCAAGAGAGGGATTAGAGAGAGAAAGAGAGAGAGATTAAACCCCAAAGGGATTGAATGTCATGGAAGGGATCCACTCAATCTTACATAAATACCATTGGGGGATTTAACCCCAGTCAACCGAACAAAGCCATAGTGGGCCACGCCTGTCAACCGAACAAAGCCATAGTGGGCCACGCATACTGGTTGGAACCGGTCAAAATGTTTGACCGCCCCGCGGCTGGTCTACCGTCCACTCTGGTAGTTAGCTGGAACGACGACGGTGGCCAGCGGACACGCATGAATTATCGGCACAATAATCATGTCTTTGGTAAATTCTTTGAAGACGTACGTGTTCGGTGAATTCTCGCTAGAAAATAATTTGGCAGAAATCTAGCCAGGAATCACATCGTAGCGCTGTCACATTTGGATCGTAGTAGGAAAGCTGAAGATATATATATATATATAAATATATTTTTCTTTAGTGTTTGCCGTGGATGGAAAACTCTTGCCCGTAGAAGACCGAAAAGTCAGTCAACGCTCATGCCTTGGTCGAGAACGACGGCTGTGTCGCCAAGTCCTCTCCAAGAGCTGCAGTCCAATGGCACGGTGATGTGACTGCTTGACTGTGATGTGATGATGCGCCGGTATCACAGATGAGGAGTGGCGTCTCCATCATTCCTGCTCATTCCGTATGGACCAAACATCTTCGACGATTTTTTTTCGTTCCTAGAATTCCCTTGACACTTCCTAACTCACAAAAAGGAGAGAGTGTTCGGTTTCTACAGATATATCTGCTGAACCAAGTCCAATATCGAAATGACTCGTTAGAGCATCTCAAACCGTGCATTAAATCAGTTCAAAAAAAAAAAAGAGACTCAACTTACAAAAACAGCTCCAACAATGTCCTATTTTATAAATTTTGATTAGAAAATATAATACAAACTATAAAGTGACCTAAATATGCTATACTTGGATTAGTGTTCTATCCTTGTTATCTATACCATCCTCAACCTATTCTTTTCTAATAATGTAATTTATTTATTAAAATATATGATTTAGGGTTTAACTGTTGGAGCTCAATTTATTTTTAGTAACCTAAACACTTTAAACGATGTAATATTTTAATTTTTGGGACACTATTTTGAGGCACTTTGTTGGATATGCTCTTAAGATGATGATGCCCCTAAAGCCACATTCGTTCCTTCCCCTGCATCCACTTTCCCGTAGACCCCACCTCAATCACGTGGACATCGGCACCATTATTGACACCACTACCGATGAGTGCGGGTGAGTAGGCACCACTGATCTTGCTCTCATGCCATTCCCACCTATTGTAGCTACTCCCATGAGCGCTAGGGGGTGATGGGGCCAGATCTCGCTCGGACGCTAGGTTCCGATGAGCTTTGGGATTGCAATCACCGGGTCTCAGATTCAACATCCTTGGTTACACACTACGAACATATCAATGGCCATCGACTAAAGAATTATCCACTAAGATGTATGAAAGTCGTCTAGAGAGATGGTGGATAGGCGAGAGCTGAAATTTATAACTTCAAACACAAACTTCGACCATGGTTAGGCGTTAGAACGAGAATACGAACAATCAGAGCAAGGGAGAGAGAGTTCTTCTTGCAAGAGTTGCTCAAATGATTGTGGAATAACTTTGGGAACAACTCAAATGATATAGAATCAAGCGCAAGCAATAGAACTAAGAGGGAGGAGGAAGAAACAAATCATAATAAGAAATCAACGCAAAGAACACGAACGATTTATTTCTCGAGGTTCGGCCCCGAAAGACCTACGTCTCCGTTGAGGAGTCTATTAAGGACGAGTCTCTTTCAACCCTTTCCCTCTCTCAATCGGTCACTTAGATCGATTGAGTGTTTCTTCTCAATCTCAAAAGACACAGTCCCCGTAAGGATGACCACACAATTTGACGTCTCTTCTAGCTTTACACGGTGAAAAACTTAGGTTGGGAATGAGAGTGAAACACAATCAAGAGCACAAGAACTTCTCGCAAGGAGATAACTCTTTTCTAGCTCAAATCACATTAATATGGCGCTTGGAGGCTATTGAATGCTTGCGAGTAGTTGCACTAAGTGTAGAGATATTTGGTGTAACTCTTGTATCTTTAATGTGCTGGTTGGGGATGTATTTATAGCCCCAACCACCCCTCACAACCAAACAATTGTTGCTCAGGGTCTTCTCCTGTGACTCCCTCGGACTCCGCAAATGGATCGATATCTACACGAGTGAAAATATACATTCAACATTCTTGAAACAGAAAGAAACAAAACACCATACAAAAACTAGGTCGATTAAATATGCAACGCGATATAGAGCTCGCATTTACGAATACGTGAGAGAAGAAACCGCAACGACCAAAGCTACGGTCAAGAGGCATCACGTTTACACTAAACAAATATAAATTTAGAATATTTAATTTGACATAATTATACTAATTGGCATTTATTAAATGCACAAATAAAATCATTGCTTGGTTTCGATTAGTTCGCTACTCAAATAATCATTGTTTAATTACGTAATTTAATTAGTATAAGCGATTCTAAGTGGAGCAATATCATCGCGCAGCAAAGTGCGTGACACACGAAAATGGTGTGCGCGCCGTGCGTGAAATGACGTGTGCGACACAACATGCGATCGAGCGACAGCAACGCGCAGCGAGCACAACGCAATGATTCAACGCTCGACGCGTGCACGCGGGGGTAGACAGATGGGCTCTAGAAGGGATAGACGACGTCTAGGGGGTAGATGGGGGCTAGACAATAAGGGGTAGACGAGCGGTAGACAACTCACCTTCGCGATGACATCGACAAGCAAGGACATGACGGACACAACGGGGTTCCTAGACGCGACATCGAGGCTCCTGGCGCACGACGCGACGTCAGTGAGGCGCGGTGGCTGCGGCGTGCATCACACGACGGGGAACGACGTAGGCAGCAGCACGGTGGTGTGGGCATCGACGGTGCGACGAGGTGTGAGGCGACTCATAGGGCCCTGCTACACGAGCACGACGAGTGCGTAGGCACGTAGCGCAGCGATACGCGGCGAGGACGAGCATGACGGCGAATCCATCAGCGAGATGGCTCCAAGCGGGGACGGCGGCGCTCCAGTCGGGCGAGGCCAGTGCGGTATGGGGCGGCTCTGGCTGCAGCAGCTGGTGCTCGGCGAGGTGACGAGGGCGTTGTCGAGGTAGGCATCGGCGGTGAGCTCCTAGAGGAGGCGCCTGGCAAGATGGCTCTAGTGAGGGGAGTCGAGGTGCGGCACTGCCTAGGCATCGTGGGAGGCGTTTGCACAAGTATCGCGATGTGGGTGACCTCTATTGCATGCGCACAGAGGTAGTTATGTTGGGGAATAGGAATGTCGTGCGGGCCTAGGGCAGCAGCGCCCTAGCGGTTTGGTGAGGGCGTGTTCGCGCGGCTGATGTGCAGGTGCAGTGTGTGCACACACACTCGCAAGGGGCCTAGGCGGTCCTAGAGAGTGGGCCCCACTACAAAGGCCACGGGCGTGGCGACAGTGCTACGTCCGCACAATGTGCGCGCGGGGCGCCGACTGTGTTGTGTGTGAGGCGCGGCCTGGTGCTGGGCATGGGGGCGCGGAGGGGGCAAGGTGGGCCCGCGAGCAGGCCGCTAGGGACGCGGGCGGGGCAGGCCATGCGTGGGCCGCTGGAGGGGAGGCGGGGTCAGTTGGGGAGCTAGGCCCTTTTTCCCCTTTTTATTCTTCTTTTCTATTTCTATTCAAATATCGTTTTAGTTTTTGAATCCAAAATTCATATAAACACCATTAGTTTGAATGGATGCACAACCACGACAATTCAACATACAAAAGATGGATGCTCCAACATGTGATGCAACAACAATAACTCTTTTAGGGTTTTGTTAATACATGACATCAAAATAAATCGTTCCACTACTTTGAAAGGGAAAGAAAAGAGTGAAAAGGAAGAGGATAAAGAAGGTTACACCTGGATTTGGTGGATATTAGAGAAGATATTTTATACCCCCAAATTTAGGGTGTTACAAACCTATCCCCCTTAAAAGAATTTTGCCTCGAGATTCAAGGTTGGCCAGCAAAGAGTTCGAGGTACTTGACTTTTAGCTCATCTTCTCACTCCCAGGTTGCTTCTTCCTCATAGTGGTGATCCCATTTGACTTTGCACATCCTGATGGTGTTCCTTCGGGTGACTCTGTCTGCGGTCTCCAGAATCTGCGTCGACTTCTCTACGTATGTCAGGTCTTCCTAAACTTCTAGGTCCTCCACTAGCAACTGTTCTTCTGGTACTCTCATACATTTCTTCAATTGAGACACGTGGAACACATCATGCACTGCTGACAGACTTTCTGGTAGACTGAGCTGGTAGGCCACTTATCCACGCTTTGCTTGAATCTAGTACGGTCCAACGTATCAGGGTGCTAGCTTGCCTTTGACTCCGAACCTTATGACTTCTCTAATGGGTGACACCTTCAAATAGACATCGTCTCCCACTTCAAAACTCAGTTCTCTTTTTCTGGTGTCAGCATAGCTTCACTGCCTTGGTTGTGTTATTTTCAGATTCTCCTGAGCCATTTTGATGTTCTCTTCGGCCACGAGCAAAATGTATGGCCCAAACACTTGTCTCTCTCTAGGTTGATCATAATGCAGTGGAGTTCTACAACTCCATCCATAGAGTGCATAGAATGGTGACATCTTCAAGATGGTCTGATAACTGTTGTGATATGAGAACTCTGCATAGGGTAACCTTTTGTCCTATCTTGACAGTCTTGCAACACGTAGGCTCTCAACATGGATCTAGTTTGTTCTTTCAGTCTGACTATTAGTCTGCGGGTGATAAGCTGAACTGAAATTCAAATGTGTACCCAAGGCTTCATGCAACTGCTACCAAGAATGAGAAATGAACTATGTTCCTCGATCTGACACTATCTTCTTTGGCACACCATGTAAACAGACAATCTAAGACATATATAACTCTGCCAAAACTGCATTGTTGTAGCTGGTCTTGACGAGTATGAAGTGAGCCACCTTTGTTAAAGAGTCCACAACTACCCAGATGGAATCATAACCGTCTCGAGTGTGGGGTAGCCCAACTATAAAGTCCATCACGATCTCATCCCATTTCCATTGAGAAATCTGTAGCGGCTGCAACATACAACTGACTTTTGATGTTCTGCCTTGATTCTTTGACAACTGTCACATATGGCAATGTGTTCTGCGATCTCCCTTTTCATACCATACCACCAGAATCTCTTCTTTAGATCTTGGTACATCTTTTCGCTTCCGTGGTGGATGGAGTAGGATGTTTTATGAGCTTCCTCGAGAATCAACTCCCGAATGGACTTGATGTCGGGAACATACAGTCATTTTTTGAACTATATTATGTGTTGGGGACTTGTTCTCAAATGCTTCAAGTTAAGAACAAGGCAACATAAAAAGTGTTAAATGTTAAAGCCCTTTGTCCTTAAATACATTATGTCCCTTCGGATATAATGAATTCCGGACGAAGGTTATGAAGGAAAAGACCTTCATGACTTTGATAGATAATAAGGAAGAATACATGTATGAAATACAAATAATAATACACATATTATCATCAACTCATTTTTATTTGCATTATCAAATTCATAATGACAAATTATAAATGTACCTTCGGATTGATGAAAAGTAAAGGTACAGGCGTGATGCAAAAAGCGAATGCCAAGTCAGCGTGAACAGTACGAGAGTACTGTTCATCTATTTATAGGCACGGGACGCAGCCCGTGTAAAATTATATTAATGCCCTTTACATTTATCAATAACTCTATAATAATTCTTCAGGGTCTAATTTGGCTTTTCATCTTTAAGTCGGTTCTCCTTTTCTGCTGTCATGCCGAAGCTTATCTGTGCATAGCTTCGTGATCATCTCATCCTTCGTCACAATCGCCTTCCGTCCCACTCAAGCTTCATCTTGACCATACTCTTGTATACCCGTAACCCGATTCCGAAGACACCTGTTCACATATTTCACTTGGAAAACATTGTCAAATCATGTTTTTGAGGACCTTCGGAAGCCGAAGGCCCCCAACAGTAGCCCCTCGCAATATTAATTTGCTGGAATGATAAATTCATATTGCGACATGGACGAAGGCTTTAAGCCGAAGGTCCGAAAAAACACCTTCCCTTTGCTAGAATAGCAACAGTCTTTGACAAGCGGGACCCTCCGGTTTTCAACGCACTGGGTGTATAAATAAGAGCTCACCACGAGTTTATTTGGCACACTTTCTTGCCATCTGCTCTTGCTCACCCAACTTTTAGTCTGTGCGCAACAACACTTACTTGGCTTTTTAAATTTTTAAGCTTCGGTTTTGAGAGCACTTTCTCAGCGTTTGCGAAGATGTCTGAAGATAAGAAAACTGTTGTTGAATCGAAGCTGAGCCTTTCTGAGGAGATGCATCTCGGCTTTCTTCAGTCAATGGCAAAGACCAATACAGAGAAGATCACTAGGGAGACCGTGGAGGGCTTATCTGAAGACACTGGTGACAGTGATAGCTATGATGTAGAAAGTGGGGGTGAAGATTCCGAAGATCGACCGTGGCGACCAAGTCACACAGTCTTCAGAAAATCGAGCATTAAACAGAGTCAACTTGACACCATGAGGGGAAGATATTTTTGAGACATGTCTATTGTCAGGGCAGATGACGGGGAGAAGACTGTGCCTACTCCTGAAGAGAATGAAGTCGTAATCTTCCGAAGCTTCCTGAAGGCTGGATTGCGGTTTCCCTTGAGCAGTTTTGTCATGGAAGTACTGAAGACATTTGAAGTCTACCTTCATCAACTTACTCCCGAATCAATCATAAGAATGGGCATCTTCGTCTGGGCCGTAAGGAGCCAAGGTTTATAACCAAATGCAAAAAGTTTCTGCAACATACATGAGCTATTGTATGAGACAAAACCCTGGGGTAAAGAGCAGTATCACAACAATTTTGGCTGCTACAGCTTCGGCGCCCGGTCCGGGTCAAGCTGTCCCGTACCAACCTTTCGAAAGAGGTGGCCCGGCGACTGGATGACGGAGTGGTTTTATGTGAAGAATGACTTGAAATCACGGGAAGATATTAAAGGTATCATTATGCGCCCCATCTGGTAGCGCTTCGGCCTCCGGAGGCCGAAGGTGGAAATGAGTGAAGCAGCCGAAGAATGCCAGAGAGCCTTCGGCGTGGTTTGCTCTTTTATTGGGACAATGGATTTGGTCCAAGAAAATATTGCGTTCAGAGTATGGCCACTTGTGGAAAAGTGGGAAATGCCGAAGGAGACCATTAAAGAAACTTACGAAGGTGGATTAGTTAAGCTAAAATACACATTCCAATATGGGGATAAATTCGTCGAGCCAGATGACGACTGGCTAAAAAGCATTGAGACCGTAAGTGATGAATTGCTTGGGGTATACTCAAAGGCCGAAGATACTGCATTATCAGCGGCCTTCGGAGGCCGAAAGAAGAAGAGGCTCAACCGAGTATTTGATGCAATTGGGTTTGTCTACCCCGACTACCGTTATCTAGCGCGGGGTCAAAAAAGAAAGAATACATCTTCTGCGAAGGAAACTGCTTCAGCCGCTCCTAGCGAGCCGGCGCCGAAGAGGAAAAGGGTAAAGGTTCTCACACACCGGCCACGTTATATTGAACCGGCCACAGTGCCTGAGTTTGTCGGAGAGACCTCTTCGGCCACCGAAGCTAAAGAACCAACTCCGCTGCCAAAAATCGAAGAACTGGCCGAAGTGCCAGCAACAGAAAAGATAGAAGAACCGAGGACTGAAGAAACAAAAACATCAGAAGTTTTAAGTCCTTCAGCAAAAATTGAGGCGGTAAAAAGCCAAAAGGGTCCAGCAGTGACCCCGAAAAAAAAGGATGGTTAATGTGCTGGATGTTTTGGAGACAATTAAGTCTTCAAGCACAACTCCGAAGAAAAGTGTTGAAACTTCTAAAGTGCATACTGAAGCCTTTATTGCCGAAGCTTCAAAGCAACAATCTGAAACTGAAGCTGGGCCTTCAGAGCCCACCAAGGTAAAACCCTTGGAAGCCGAAGAAACAAAAATGGCAGAGCCAACTTTGGTTGAAGAAACTGACACTGCTGCCCCCGAAGCATCTGCCAAAGCCCTCGATTATATTGTACGACATGCTTCGGGAAAAAGATTATCTGAAGAAGAGATTTTTGAAGCTAATCACTATGCCCGAGAATTGAAGTATCCAAAGGGGGCCTTAGTATTCAATGGCACAGACGAAGATGACTTCTTATACTGCCTCCCAGACAACAAAGAATTATTTGTCTGCCGGGAGATGGCTAGAAGTATGGGGTTCCCGAAGCTTGAAGCTGGCCTCTGCGCTATGACTAAGGACGATATTGCAGATAGCCTTGCATATAATAGTCTGAAGGTATGAAAATTGTATATTTGGAAATTTATAATTTTTGAATTATTCTTTTATTCTTATACTAATTCTTTTCATATAGGGTTTAATACTTAGCAACGCCTTGAGAGCGCAAAAGAATGCTGAAGACGAGAGCTATAATATTGCTTTCAACAACCTACGAATAGAAGTTATTAAGCTGAGGAACGAAGCTTTGGAAAAAGATAAAATTCTGCTTACATTGGTGGATAAGATAAAGGAAGACGAAGCTACTTCTAAAGCTCAAGCTGAAGCTCAGAAGCGCGAAATTGAAGATCTTCGGAAACAGTTAGCCAGAGCTAAAGAAGAACGCATACTTGAAGAGACGAAACGAGAACTTAGCGATCAGTGGGCAACTCATTTAGAAGGAAACATTGAAGAGCTTCGAGCAGCCAAGAAAAGGTGCTATGACAAATCTATAGAATGCGCTAAGAAAATAAAAACTAGCTTCACCAGCGTTGGCGCATTCTCGAGCGAGGAAAACTTCACAAGGGGTAACCCCGAAGGCCCGATTGAATGGATTAGTCACGAAGCTGAGGCCTTTGAGGAAATTTTGAATAGCCGTGGAGACATATGTGCCTTTTCGGGTGCCAGGGGAATTGCTACTATTTTGGAGAGGAAAGGCTGTGAGCATGTGAAATCTTTAGCACAATCCGAAACTACCTTATCCTCCGAAGATATAAAAGACCCCTCGGCCGAAGCAAGCCTGGTCGGTGGAAAAATTTTCACCGATATCTGGGACAATGGCGGCCGGGAAATGGCCCAAGAAATTATTCAAAAAAGCGAAAAAGGCATTCATGATGCTAGAAAAGTAGCAGAGGCCGCTGAGAAAAGCGCAGAGCCCAAAGGGCAAATAGGTATTAACTAGTGGTTTTTGGCTCTTTGTTGTAATTTTTTGATTTCGAACTCGTTCATGGTTTGTAATAGTAATAAATCCGTATCTACTCTTCCCTCAGAACCTGCTGAGCCATCTCCGGGCCCCCACACGAAGGGGATGACAAAATTAGACAAATGGCCGAAGCTATCATGGATAAAGTTGTTGATCAGCTTTTAAACGAAGCTACAGAAGTAGTCCTAAGGGAAGATTAGATGTTGTTGTAAAAACATTTAGAATGTAATGTTTGTTGAGAATCATGTGTAATATTGTGTAACTTTAGATGCAATATATTAGCTATTTATAGTTCTATTCTTTACGATGCATGAAACATCATATACATACCGTTTTTGAGCCTTCAGCGAAAAAACACCTTCCCTTCTTTTCATGCTTCGTAAATAATATCCGTGTTCTCATAAAATCAGTAACCAATCCTCGTGAAACCAATAATCAATAGATCTTTCCGTTTCAGAGTTTGACAAAGATATAATTCTTCAATGGCTATTGTTTGTGCCGTGTCACTATTTCTTCAAAACGATCTTCGAATATCAATATTGAGACCCCCCCTTCTTGCGTTGTTGATGCACTATGATGTATGATGTTATGCTATGCAAATGATGTAATGATGTGATGTTATGCAAAATGATATTTGCCGAAGGTCGACATTTATTTTTCACTGTAAGCCTCCCTTAGGAGCTTCTTCGCCTTTTACTTCAGCGGAATCAGCGTTTATTTTTCGCTGTAAGCCTCCCTTAGGAGCTTCTTCGCCTTTTACTTTCAGCGGAATCAGCGTTTATTTTTCGCTGTAAGCCTCCCTTAGGAGCTTCTTCGCCTTTTACTTTCAGCGGAATCAGCGTTTATTTTTCGCTGTAAGCTCTGCATTCCCTTCGGAACGACTTTTGAGCAGAAAACTTACACTGCGCTCCCTTAGGAACGACTTTTTGCTGCTTCGAAGAAATTGCACTGTGTTCGTTAGAACAAATTTTTGATAATTCGAAGGTCCTCCTTGCCACCATAAATTCTTATGCTTCGACAACTTAATCCTATGGAGAAGATATATTTTTATTATGGTAAAAAGCGAAACAGTTACAAGAGATTAAAAAACGATAAAAAGCACATAAACTTCCCATAATTGTTCCTTATTAAAAAGAAAGTAAGACTGAAATGCGAAAATGCGAAAAGCTGCTGTTGAGGTAGGATATTTGTCAGTAAATATGCTTCGACTCTGGCACAGTGCTATTGACTGTGCGAGCTTCGGACTCCTCTCTGAAGTCCCGCTGAAGGTGAGTGTGCTGACTCCCTTCTGGTTGCTGACCTCGTTGCGTTGGTGGTGGCGGTGGAGGTTGTTGCCAGGATGCTTGAGGTTGACTTGCCGAAGCAACAGAAGCTGCAGGGTGATTGCCTACATATTCTGGAATGTAAGGCGAATGGTACGAAGCAGTATGCATGACTTGCTTCGGCTGAATCTGTTGCGCTGCAGCTTCTGCTATCTCCTTTTGCTTCTGGATGGTAACATGGCACATCCTGGTGGTATGGCCCTTGTCTTCACCACAGAATAGGCAGTAAATTTTTCTTGGCTGATCCCCAAATCTTCCCCCGAAGCCCCTGGCGCCTCTGCCCCTTGGCGCTGGCGGCCGGAAAGAGCTTTGCTGCTGCCCCGAAGCTTGCGAGGAGTACTGTGGCCTTTGCTGTTGACTCCCTCTATCATCACTTTGAGTAGAGTTGTGAATTGACCTGACGTGCCTCGGATGAAATCTTCCTCCGAAGCCCCTGGTCATTTCAGAGAACCTGAATGCTTCCTCCCTTCTTTGGCGAAAATCATTGTCAGCTCGAATGTACTCATCCATCTTCTGGAGCAGCTTCTCCAAAGTTTGAGGAGGCTTTCTGGCAAAGTACTGAGCTGAAGGTCCCGGCCGAAGCCCCTTGATCATGGCCTCAATGACAATTTCATTGGGCACTGTTGGTGCCTGTGCCCTCAGACGCAGGAACCTTCGGACATACGCCTGAAGGTATTCTTCGTGGTCCTGGGTGCACTGGAATAAAGCTTGAGCAGTGACTGGTTTCGTTTGAAACCCTTGGAAGCTGGTTATCAACATGTCCTTCAGCTTTTGCCATGAAGTGATTGTCCCTGGCCGAAGAGAGGAGTACTAGGTTTGTGCAACACTCTTGACAGCCATGACGAAAGACTTTGCCATGACCGCTGTATTGCCACCATATGAAGATATGGTTGCTTCATAGCTCATCAAGAATTGCTTCGGGTCTGAATGACCGTCGTACATGGGGAGCTGGGGTGGCTTGTAAGACTGGGGCCAAGGTGTAGCCTGCAGTTCTGTTGACAGAGGAGAAGTATCATCAAAAGCAAAATTTCCATGATGGAAATCTTCATACCAGTCGTCCTCGTTGTAGAAGCCCTCCTGATGAAGCTCTCTGCGCGGAGGCCTTCGGTTCTGGTCATCTTGAGCAAGATGACGAACTTCTTCAGAGGCTTCGTCTATCTGCCTTTGTAGGTCAGCTAGACGAGCCATCTTTTCCTTCTTCCGTTGGACCTGTTGGTGGAGCATCTCCAAGTTTTGGATTTCTTGATCCAAGTCGTCCTCCGGAGGCGTTGGACTGGTGGCCTTCCTCTTTTGGCTTTGGGCCTCCCTAAGAGAAAGGACATCCTGATTGGGATCCAGTGGCTGCAGAGTGACAGCCCCTGTGGCTGAAGCTTTCTTCGGCGGCATGACGAAGGTGATGCTTGCCGAAGATGTTCAAAGCTCAAAAAATGGACGTGAGTTCACCGGAGGTGGGCGCCAATGTTGGGGACTTGTTCTCAAATGCTTTGAGTTAAGAACAAGGCAACATAAAAAGTGTTAAATGTTAAAGCCCTTCGTCCTTAAATACATTATGTCCCTTCGGATATAATGAATTCCGGACGAAGGTTATGAAGGAAAAGACCTTCATGACTTCGATAGATAATAAGGAAGAATACATGTATGAAATACAAATAATAATACACATATTATAATCAACTCATTTTTATTTGCATTATCAAATTCATAATGACAAATTATAAATGTACCTTCAGATTGATGAAAAGTAAAGGTACAGGCGTGATGCAAAAAGCGAATGCCAAGTCAGTGTGAACAGTACGAGAGTACTGTTCATCTATTTATAGGCACGGACGCAGCCCGTGTAAAATTACATTAATGCCCTTTACATTTATCAATAACTCTATAATAATTCTTCAGGGTCTAATTTGGCTTTTCATCTTTAAGTCGGTTCCCCTTTTCTGCTGTCATGCCGAAGCTTATCTGCGCATAGCTTCGTGATCATCTCATCCTTCATCACAATCGCCTTCCGTCCCACTCAAGCTTCGTCTTGAACATACTCTTGTATACCCGTAACCCGATTCTGAAGACACCTGTTCACATATTTCACTTGGAAAACATTGTCAAATCATGTTTTTGAGGACCTTCGGAAGCCGAAGGCCCCCAACATTATGCCTTCTGCATCTTTTAGAAAGTCTTTGCCTTTTCCTTTGAGGATCAACTGTTCGATCTCATTGATTTTCTCATCGTCTTTCTATCCTTCCTTGATCTCCCGCTCTAAGGTGGGTTCCAGTTCTATGGTGACTCCTTGCGTGGCGTTTAGAAATCTATGACTTAATCTGTCGAACTCCTTGGCTAACTCATATGACATTGGATGAGCGACCATCATGTTGACTTGACTCCTCCTGCTTAGAGCATCTGCAACCACATTTGCTTTCCCTGGATGATAATGTATCTCCAACTCAAAGTCTTTGATCAATTCCAACCATCTTCGTAGTCTCATGTTTAGCTCAGATTGGGTAAATATGTATTTGAGACTCTTGTGGTCTGTGTAGACATCACATTTCTGCCCATACAGCTAATGTCTCCATGTCTTCAAAGCATGAACCACTACTGCTAATTCCAGATCATGGGTAGGACAATTTCTCTCATGGATTTTTAGCTATTGAGATGAATATGCAACAACTCTTTCCTCTTGCATTAGCACACATCCCAATTCGGTGTAAGAAGCATCACAATATACTGAGAATGTCTTGTGAACATCTGGCAGAATCAAAACTGATGTTGTAGTTAACCTTGTCTTTAGCTCTTCAAACACATTTTGGCAATTTTGGGTCCACTTGAATTTAGCCTTCTTTTCTAGCAAAGCTGTCATTGGCCTAACTATCTTCAAAAAGCCTTCAATGAAACACCGATAGTATCCAGCCATTTTGATGAAGCTCTTGACGCCACGAACGTCCTTTGGTGCCTTCCAGTTCAGAATGTCTGCTACCTTCTTTGGATCCACAGCTAGTCCCTCCTGGTATATGATATGACCTAAGAACATGACCTCATGAATCCAAAATTCACATTTGCTCAGCTTGGCATACAACTGGTGCTCTCGAAGCGTTTGCAATACCATCTTCAAGTGCTCCACATGTTCTTCCTCAATTTGGGAGTATATGAGAATATCATCGCTGAATACCACCACAAACTTATCTAGGTAATCCATAAACACACTGTTCATCAGATACATGAAGAAATCTGGTGCATTTGTTAACACAAAGGACATGACAGTATACTCATATAGCCCATACTTGGTTATAAATGTTGTATTCGGTATATCTGAAGGTCAAATTCTGAGTTGATGGTAACCTAACCTCAAATCTATTTTGAGACACACTTGCTCCTCTGAGTTGGTCAAACAGATCTTCTATTCTGGGGAGAGGGTACTTGTTCTTGATGGTGACTTCATTAAGAGCTCTATAGTCTATGCACATTCTCTTTGTACCATCCTTCTTCTCTACAAACAGGACTAGAGCAACCCAAGGTGAGGTACTTGGCCTGATATAGCCTTTCTCTAGCAACTCATCTATTTTCTTCTTCAACTCCACCAATTCCGGTCTAGACACTCTATAGACTCTCTCGGAGATGGGGCGGTGCCTGGTACTAGTTCTATAGCGAACTCAACTTTTCGCTCCGGTGGCTTGCTTGGCAGTTCCTCGGAGAACACATCTAGAAACTCAAATGCAACCCGTATGGTCTTGAGTAAGGTGGCCTCCACGCTGACAACAATCATTTGGTAGCAATCTCCCTTTTCTGGCTCAGACATACTAAGTTCAGCCACGATCTCTTCTCTGGACAGGGACACCAACTTCACAGTCCTCTTATCACAACTGATATACGCTTGATACTTGTAAAGCCAGTTCATCCCAAGGATGACATCTACTTTGTGTGCAGCCATCACTATTATGTTGGTACAGAACTGTATCCCCCTTAATTTCACCCTTATATTCAAACATATTTTATTTGCTAGAACTTTTCCACCAACTGAACTGATTCTCATTGGCAGTGACATTGATTCTACTAGAAGGTTGTGTCTCTACCCATGTTGTAGTAACAAAAGAATGTGTTGCACCAGTATCGAATAACACAGTTGTTGGATGAGATTCGACTAGGAACATACCTTGAGCCACATTTGGTTCTTCCTAGGCTGATTTAGCTTCTAGATGATTGACTTTTCCATGGTTGTAGTGTGGTGGTTCTGATTGCCTGTTGCATGTGGTGTTGCATTCTGCCTTGGTGGTTGTTTAGGAGCCTGTTGTCGGACTATCCTCTTTGGGCAATACTTTGACCAGTGACCCTGTTCGCCACAATGAAACACCCACTTCTTCCTTGAGCTGGTGCCGGTTGACCACTTTGATTGGTTGTTGGGGCAGTGGTTGAGGTGCCTGGTTGACTTGGCGCTAGTTTTGGTTGTTCCCTGATTGACCGTTATGATGATGAGGTTGCTACTGATACTGACGTTGTCGCAGCAATACAACAAACTAACAAACCTTGCTAGTGCTGATGTCATCATTACGTTCATATTGGGTACCATGAGCAAAACTTTGGTGCATAAGCTACGACACAAGAGCCCGCGAACCATGAAGGAGCTCATGGACATCGCAACCACTCACACATCAGGAGAAGACATGGTGGGAGAGATCTTTCGTCATCATGGGTAGAAGGCCAAGAGCGACTAGGAGCCTGTTGGAGGTCTCAGAGGGCATCCCAATAAAAGAAAGAAAAAAACACGAAGGCATGATGAAATGCTAGTGGCGGCGATAGGTCAGAAGGGAAAGAGACCACCGACTGAGGAAGCCACATGCCATTTCGAGAATCTGCTCGAAGCCCCATGTCCGAACCCTTACTACCTGGTCCGACATGCCTACAAGGACTATGGGCTGCTGAGAAGGTTCCTGGGTGGAGAAACACCGCTCGAGATGGGAGGAGAGCCTAGGCAGGGCGGCGAGCAAAAGAAGGCAGGAGTTGTGTTCCCAAACAAGACCAGATGCCTAACGATCCTGGGGGGGTCAGATTACTACACGCTAAGAGGACATCGAAGTTGGAACAATGTGAAATACTCTAGGCTCGGCAAGCGTCTCCAGTTTTCCTCAACTGGTCCGACCAAGCCATCACCTACGACCGCGTCGACAACTTGGAGCATATCCCTCGACCCAGACAATACTCGCTCATTGTGAGTCCCATCATGGGGGTCAGTACGACTTATGAAGGTGTTGAAGGATGAAGGAAGTGGGCTCAACATCCTTTACTATGCTACGCTCGACGCCATGGGCTTAGACTAGGACCACCTCTGACCGATAGGAGGACCATTCCATGGTGTCGTCCCTAGAAAGCGAGCGGCCCCGCTCAGGCGAATCGACCTTCTGGTTACCTTCGGGACGCCAGCCAACTTCAGGACTGAGACCCTCACCTTCAAAGTGGTCGGATTTCAGGGGACTTATCACACCATTCTTGGGTGATGGTGTTACACGAAGTTCATGGCCATCCCCAACTACACTTACCTGATGCTCAAAATGTTGGGCCCTGCAGGCACCATTACCGTGGGCAGCACTGTACTCCACGAGTATGAATGCAAGGTTGAGTGCTACGACCTAGCTGAGGGAACCACCGCCAAGCAGGAGCTCTCAAGGGTACTGCAGGCCACGGACGAGCAACTGATCGACGTGAAAAGGACAGGTGCGACCTTCAAGCCAATGAACGATGTAAAGGAGATACCCTTGGACCCTTAGTGCATTGATGGGCAGGTGATACGCATTGGCTCCAGCCTTCCTTCAAAAATAGAAAAGCACGCTCGTTGACTTCCTCCTTACAGAAAAGGACATTTTTGCCTGGAAACCCTCTAACATGAAGGACATTATGAGGGAAGTCGTTGAGCATTCTTTACAAATAAACCCTGGGTCAAACCGTGTGAAACAGCGGCTGCGCCGCTTTGACGATGGGAAACGCAAGGCCATTGGGGAGGAGATCGGCAAGCTCCTCGCTGCCAGATTCATCTGAGAAATCAACCACCCTGAATGCCTGGCAAACCCTGTATTGGTCCAAAAATAAAGCAAGAAATAGAGGATTTGTGTCAATTACACTAGCTTGAACAAGGCATGCCCAAAGGATATGTTCCCCCTCCCGCGTATCGAGTAGGTGGTTGATTCAACATCTGGTTGTGAGGCTTTGAGCTTCCTCGATGCCTACTCACGCTACCATCAGATCGCGATGAAGGAATCCGACCATCCCACGACATCCTTCATCACCCCTTTCGGCTCGTACTGTTATGTAACAATGTCGTTCGGTATGAAGAACGCAGGGGCCACATACCAACGATGTATGGTCAAATGTTTCGGTGATTTGATCGGAAGGACTATGGAGGCATACGTCGACGACATCATGGTCAATACTCGACAGATTGAGAGCTTTATCCATGACCTAAGAGAGGCATTTGACAAGCTAAAAACCAACGATATCAAGATAAACATGAAAAAGTGTGACTTCGGCATTCCTGGTGGCATGATGCTTTGTTTCTTGGTTTCCAAGCGAGGAATCGAAGCCTACCTGGAAAAGGTTTTCGCCATCACAAACATGGAGCTCATACGAGACCTCAAAGGTGTCCAATGGGTTATGGGGTGCTTGGCTTCCCTCAACCGCTTCGTGTCATGCCTCGGCAAGCGCGGGTTACCACTCTACAAGCTACTGAGGAAAGTCGACCGCTTCGAGTGGTCGGTGGAGGCACATGAGGCGCTTGACAGTCTCAAAAGCCTTTTTACTCGAGCCCCCTTCCTGGTCCCACTGAAGGACAAGGATCCACTCCTACTCTACGTCGTGGGGACAGCCCAGGTGGTCAGCTTAGTGCTCGTCGTGGAGAGGCAGGAAGGAGAAGGCACGCGCCTGCTTCAGCATCCTATATACTTCATAAGTGAAGTCCTCACCGGCACAAAAAATCACTATCCCCCAGGTACTAAAATTATTGTACGTCGTTCTGATCACTAAAAAGAAGCTTAGGCATTACTTCAAGTTGCATCCTATTACCATGGTGACTCCGTTCCCCCTGGGCGACGTGACCCGCAATCCAGACATTTCTGGGAGAATCACCAAGTGGGCTCTTGAATTGATGGGATATGGGATCTCCTACACCCCACGGGCGACAATTAAATCACAAGTCCTTGCTGGCTTTGTCGCGCAGTGGACCGAGAACCAATTAGAGCCGACACCACCGAGAAATGTTGGATCATACATTTTGATGGATCAATGACAAAGGGGGAGCTAGTGGCGGGCCTTGTTTTTACATTGCCCTAGGGGAGCGCCTGTGGTACATTGTGCGACTCCACTTTAAAGCTTCTAATAATGTGGTCGAGTACAAATCCCTTGTAAATGGGCTACACATTTGTTGTGGAGCTGGGTGTCCGACGTTTGAACGTGCTCGAGTTTGAGAAGAGCAAGATGGGAGAGCTCAACTTCTTCCTTAGGCTGCAAATCAAGCAGACCCAAGACGATGGTAACACCCCATAATCGTATTTTGGGGTTTATAAAAAAAATATTCTTCCAAGATCTAAATAAATGTGGTTTCTAATAAAAAATTAAATGAAAAGATCCTCATATGAATTAATAGTTTCATTGAATTATATATTCAGAAGTATTCTCCACAAGATTTAAATTAAATCGTATAAGATCATACATTAGAAACTATCTTATGTTAAAATAGGTAATGAACATTTATTTTTAATGAACTTTAATTTTACTAGACATTCAAAATAATATTGTATTAAAAAGAGAATAATGTGTGTTGTGTATTTGAAACATTAACCAAAACAATGAATAGAATAATTAGCAAATAAAGAGATAAAATGAACCTTGCATATCATGCTTAGATTTCCTGCTTGCTGCATTCATGTTCAAATTTGCTAGTTCAAGCTCAGATTTGAAATTGAAGATTTGGAGTTTAAATGAAAAAGGAAACTGGAATGGTAAAGAAAACAGGAAAAAGAAAATGCCATTTTTTTCTCGCCTGGCTGAAACCCTGCCCCGGCCCATTACCTTTCCTCTTTTTCACCCACGCGGCCCAGCTCCTTTCTCCACCTACGCAGCACCACGCGCTGAAGAGTGTAGCCACCTCGTCAGGTCTTTTCCCATAAACACTTTGAGCTGGTTGTAACAAACTCGAGCACGTACGACCGCCCCTAATGAATTTCTGTTAAGATTCGACTGGCAATTCCTGAGTATAAATAGGGAGCCTTGGGCACCCCTATAGTCCATCCAATCTAGGCGAAGGTGGGGAATAACCATAGACAGCGAGCTCGCAGAGATCAGAGAGAGAGATGACGGAACTGTCGCCATCAATCCAAGTCTGCACTGTCACTTCGACCTCAGCGTGGTGTTTAGGAGGTCTCCAGGGTTCGCAGGCCAGGGGTAAAAACGGGTCGGATATACCCGTCGGGTACCGGATACGGATAGTGTAAATAACCATTTTTTGGGTACGGATTTGAATATTTTTATATTCTGGACGGATACAGGTAATACCCGGATAGTGCAGCTTCGGAGTCGGGTCGGATACTGAGCGAGTAATATCCGGTAAATACCCGGATATTCGGGTCAGATACGGGTACTCGGAATTCGGGTACCCATTTTTTCTTTTTCTGCAAAATAATATAGTTATAAAATCAGAACTTTTACATATGAAATCGGATGAATATAAAGTTTATATAAAAATTGTAGAGCTCAAAGAGATCTATAACTTTATAGTGCATCACATTTTTGTTTAAACATATCTTTAGGCCAAAATCATTGAAATAATGTCTAAATTTATATCAGAATAATAGACTACCATTTTCATGCGGGGACTTAAGATTATCTCCGTGTGAACTTAATATTATCTTTTTATAAACTATTTATTAATATTGGTAACTTATTTGTAATTTTCGGTCGACGCTACAATATTTTTATGAATTTAATTGTATTTTGATGATTTTTCTAAACAATAAATTAATAATACACCAAATAGCCTAAAAATTCATGAATTCATAAATTAATAATACACAACATATATCCACATATAGTTCTCAAAAATATTTGGACTATAAAATCCACAAGATGTTGGTGTTTCTTCCATTCCACTCCCACGTATTGCGTGAGTTACACGTGAAATTATTTTATGTATCGAAGCTTCAACATAATCAATATTTCATTTAACATTTTCATGTGGGACTTGAGGTTATATTTGAATAGAATGTTTATTTGTTGTGGTAAGTTTTTTGCAATTTTGGGTCAAAACTAGTGTATTTTATAAATTTTATATATATTTTGATGATTTTATGTAGAAAAAAATTAATAATGTACAAATAACCTCAGAAATCCATGAAATTATACGAAGTTACAACATATGGCCACATATAGTCATCAAAAATAATGAGACCATAAAATGCACAGGATGTCAACGTTTCTTCTATTTTATTTCCACTTATTGCGTGAGTTACACGTGAAATCACTCTAAGTATTCAAGTTTCAACATAACCAATACTTCACTTTACCATTTTTATTTATGTGGGAGCTTGAGATTATATTCTATTAAATGTTTATTAGTATTAATAATTTACTTGTAATTTCGTGGTTGAACAAGAATATTTTATGATAACCAATTAATGCATTATCCGACAAGTATCTGATATCCGATCAAATAATATCCGTATCCATCACTTATCCGCCCCGGATAAATATCCGGTCCCTGTATCTGTATGCGTCCCCTTCCTAACTGTTGGGGACTTGTCCTTAAATGCTATGAATTAAGAACAAGGCAACACAGAAATTGTTAAACGTTAAAGTCCTTCGTCCTTCGAAACATTATTTCCCTTGGGACATAATGGATTTCGGACGAAGGTTATGAAGGACATACCTTCATCAGCACAACAAATAATGAAGAAGGATTCATATAATGTATGAGAAATAACATAAACACTTAAATATTATTATTAACTCATTTCTATTTTATTATTATGGAAAAATAGAAATGATAACAAATTACAAATGTACCTTCGGCTTGAAAGAAGACAAAAGTACAAGCGTGACGCAAAAGTAAATGCCAAGTCTCGTGAACAGTACGGAGTACTGTTAATTTATTTATAGGCACGGGACACAACCCATGTAAAATTACATCCATGCCCTTTACATTTGCTAATAACTCTATAGTAATCCATCGGGGTCTAAATAGCCTTTTCCCCTCTAAGTCGGTTTCCTTTTCTGCTATCACGCCGAAGCTCCCCTACGCATAGCTTCGGCTCTGCGCCATCCTTCGTATTCTTTGTGCTTCTTCACACTGTGGTTTTGACCTAAGTCCGAAGGTACCTGTTCATGTATCATACTCCAGAAACATTGTTAAATCATGTTTTTTGATTACCTTCGGAAGCCGAAGGCCCCCAACAGTAGCCCCTCGCAATATTAATTTGTTAGAACGATAAATTTAGATTGCGATATGGACGAAGGCTTTAAGCCGAAGGTCCGAAAAAACATCTTCCCTTTGCTAGAACAGCAACAGTCAATGACAAGCGGGGCCCTCCCACTTGCAACGCACTAGGCGTATAAATAAGAGCACACCGCGAGCTCATTTGGCATGCTTTTTGCCATCTGCTCTGCCTGCTCAATTTTTAGCTCTTGCCTACAAACGCTTTGCCTGGCTTTTTAGATTTTTTAGCTTCGGCCTTAAGAGCACATTTTCAACATTTTCGAAGAGATGTCTCAAGACAAGAAAATTGTTGTTGAAACGAAGCTGAGCCTTTCTGAGGAGAAGAATCTTGGCTTTCTTGAATCAATAGCGAAGACAAATACAGAGAAGATTACTAGAGAGATTTTGGAAGGTTTATCAGAAGACACCGGTGATAGTGACAGTTATGATGTGGAAAGCGGTGGCGAAGACTCCGAAGATCGACCTTGGCGACCAAGTCATACAGTTTTCGGAAAATCAACTATTAAATAGTCATCTCGACAATATGAGGGAAAAATATTTTCGAGATGTGTCTATCGTGAGGGCTGACAACGGAGACAGGACTTCTCCTGCTCCCAAAGAGAATGAAGTCGTGATCTTCCGAAGCTTCTTCAAGGCTGGGCTTCGGTTCCCCCTAAGCAATTTTGTGGTTGAAGTTTTGAAAATATATCAGGTTTACCTTCATCAAATTACTCCCAAAGCAATCATAAGAATGGGAATCTTCGTCTGGGCCATGAGGAGCTAGGGCTTGGAGCCAAATGCAAAAAGTTTCTGCAGTATGCACGAACTGTTATATGAAATGAAACCTTAGGGCAAAGAGCAATACCATAACAATTTTGGCTGCTATAGCTTCGTTGCTCGCTCTGGGTCAAGCTGCCCCGTGCCGACTTTTCGGAAAAGATGGCCCGAAGATTGGATGAAGGAATGGTTCTATGTGAAAAATGATTTAAAAGCATGAGAGGATATTAAGGAGATCGTCATGCGCCCTATCTAGCAGCGTTTCGACCTCCGGAAACCGAAGGTGGAAAATGATGAAGCAGCCGAAGAATGCCGAAAGGCCTTTGGCATAGTTTGCTCTTTCATCGGGACAAGGGATTTAGTGCAGGAGCACATAGCCTTCAGAGTGTGGCCACTTGTAGAGAAATGGGAAATGCCAAAGGAGACTATCAGCAAGTATGACGAAGGTGGTCTGGTTAGGTTGAAATACACCTTCAGATATGAAGGTAAGTTTGTTGAGCCAGATGATGATTGGGTGAAATGTATCAAAGCTACAAGCGATGAACTGCTTGGGCCATATTCAAAGGCAGAAGATAACGCGTTATCTGCGGCCTTCGGAGGCCGGAAGAAGAAGAGGCTGAATAGAGTTTTTGATGCTATTGGGTCTATGTACCCTGATTACTGTGGCGGAACTGCCCGAATTATTCCAACTTAAGTGCCTAAATCCCACCTTAGGGGCTGGACCACACTTAAATGAGAATAACCCATCAATCCCTCGGATCTAGTCCGACGAGGCCACTGACAGGATCAGGTACCACAATCTCACTCGAAGGTGAGTCACAAAGCAAATACAATAAAGCATAAAACCATACATTAAGGAGTATTAAATTATTACATCACCATCGGAGTTTTGCAAAAGTAGTCATCATTGTTCGAAGTGTAGCGAAATAAAACTAACGATAAAGAAATGGAGGGATGGGGAAGCCTGTCCCATCACTCCTCATGCTCCTCCTCAGCCGAGGCAGGGTCCCACTCGACAGTCCAACCCGGTGGCAAGATGGACGGCCAAGTCACTCCAACAACCATGTCCTCCAGAGAACCTGTAAAAATTATGCCACAAGCAAGGCTGAGTATACTAATACTCAGCTAGACTTACCCGGTGTGAGGAGTCTACTCCTCTACCTCTAGACATGCAGCTGTTTGGCTGTGGGGTTTGGTTGCCAAAAGCACTAGCTGAGGTTGTAAATAAAATTTTAGCTTTGTCAAGTTTAAGTGTGACTCTCTTAAGGCTAAATGTGTACTATCTACTCATACATGGTATCATACATATTTAGCAATCAACATCTTATGTCAACTCGTCACATTTCCACTTGTTACTCAATGTAGCAGCATGGATCAAGCAGTCTCATTACCTGCGAGAAGCAGACGATTCGAATCGAGTTTTTAAACCTTGCAAGGTAAACCTAAACACACGACGTGTAGGGGCACTCCGTCCCCACGCACATCAACCGTCCCCATCGATTTCCCGTCAGCAGATCGGGGCTCACCGCCTTGGCGTACAATGCCTCACTGACCCCGACTGCCGTCGTGCAGTGACCGCACTTGTACCCACCATAACCGGAATGGGAGACCACATCTCAGGTCGCGTGAGGGGTAAAGTCCACTGCCAGGTTCAATCAGGTACTAGGCTTATCGATTTACCATATTTCTCGGTATGTGCTTAGTACGTTCAAACGCTTGACTCACGGTACCACACCTTAATCCTTATTCCAATTTTTACCCCGTAGACAACCAATCCCCATGGATTGTTGCCCACAAACCAACATCATTATGATAAGAAAGTGGATACAGCCAATTCCTGACTTCGCGCGAGTGCTAGAAAAATCACTCGACTTCTACCGAGATCCTAATTAATAAAGCAGCTACTCGACTTAGCATAATAGTATTCATCTCAATGGGATTCCTGAGATCATGCAACTAGGGTTTCAAACAACTCCTACACCTAAGTGCACAATCAATCCTACAATCATTAAGTATAGTAAAATGGCATAAATAACAGGTTATGCATAAACCGGGGCTTGCCTTCCAAAGTTGTGGCAGGCAGATCCTCTGGTGCAGGCTCTGGTGCTGGATCCGGGGCTACCTCCTGAGCAGCTCCTTGCTCCGGCACGAGGACGTACTCTCCGTCAGCGAGGTTACAGTCTATCGAAATGCAATGAATATGTATGTCATGATTATGCAGGATTTAATAACATTATGCGAAAGGAAGAAAAACTAAGTTAATGAGTAACTTAGGGTTTCTTGGTCATATGTGGCTTTTAGTGGTTTATGCTTATCACTCTAGGTTTAGGTTTTGCCAAGGATAAGCATAGTGGATTGGTATTCCCTTTATATATTTCAGTGGACAATTTACAAAGGGTTTTAGGATGACACTAGTTTCCATTATTCAATTTCTTTTCTTTATTTTCTATTTATGAAATCTAGTGTAAGTTTGAACTACAACAGTGGTTTAACCTTTTGTAAAAATTATAGTGGCTTGCCATTGGTCAATATGGCCTGTTCTAGGAATTTAAGGTTCAAAAATAAAAAGGCTATGCCTTAGACAAAAAAATAACAAAAGTTGTGTAAATGGGCCACTTTGTATTACAACTCTTATCTAGGGGTGGGTTCTGTCCTAAGGGTTATTTTTGTTGGCATCTAACAGTAATAATAAGCTTCTGTGCCAAAAATCACAGAAAGCTAAGGGATGGTTATTTAGTTGTGATTTTCCAAAGTTTAATGCCAAAAAGGCACTTTATACTGCCTTGCTATTTGAAAAATGTCAAACAGCAGATTTCATATTTTTCCTATGTTCTTCATAACAAAACATTAACTATCCCAAGGGTTGGGGTGTTTTTACCTTAGGGTCATTTTTGTAGGGTTTTCCTAAGTTTTCCTTGTTTTCTTAAAATAAAAGGTATCCTAATTATTTTGTACTAAACCAGAGTATAATAGATTTTTCTAGTGAACTATATTGAATAAGTAGACTAACAAAAATATGGGTGGCCCCTGGTTTCTTAATTAATTCACCTTTCTTATTTTCTTTAACTTTAAACACAATGTGAAATAAATAGCAAACTCTACCTTAATGGGGTGGACAGAGGGGTTTATTATTTTTAAATAGGTTAGTAGGTGGTCAAGTACTTCTCTAAATTTTCTTAACCTCAGTTAAATAGTGCAACTATTTTTCTCCCTATTATTTAGCTTTTGGCCAAATCAGTATTTAATTTAGAACTCTAAAGTTTTCTGTAGCACATAAGGGTTTTATATTTTTCTTCAGTAGTTTATATTATTTAAGATCTGACAAAATTGGTTTGACTCAATTTGGATGAATAAAACAGAAGATATGAATTATTCAAGAGCTGTTTAAATTTTAAATCAGATTTAATTAAAGTTTTCCTGGAAAACCACTTTGCACCGAAGTCCTCGGGTTATTTCCAAACCTACTTTCTCAGTTATACCCCCTAGCTTTCCAAACCTACTTTCTCACTGACATTGCGCAAAACCCCCTAGCTTTCTCTTCTTCTCCCCCGCGGTCCCTCCCTAGGTTTAAACAGTACCCACGAGAAAGAAAAGGGTGGCGCGGCTTACCGGCGGCGAGAGAGGTCCGACGAGGGATGGGGTTGGCTTCGGGAGGTCCTGGCGGTCACAACGGTGTACGGCTCGACGGCGGGGGTGGCCGGAATCGCCCGGTCCACGTGCGCAGGCGGGTGCTCTCGTCGGCGGCGGGTGTGCCGGCCAAACCACGGCGACCTAGTTCAATCCAATGGCACAGTGAGCTTTACGGGGTGACATAGAGGCTGTGTGCACAAGGAATCGAAGAATGGAGCAGAGGATTACCCGGTCTACGCTCACCAGCGGTCGGGTGGAGTCCGGCGACCGTGGACTGGCCTCTCTAGCGAAGCAAACTTCGATTCCTCACTCGGGGAGCTTCACCGAGGTGTGCACAGTCTTCTCCGAGGGCTGGACGGGGCTGGGAAGGGGTCTGCTGGCCAGTCTACGGTGGTAGGGGGATCGGGCGGTCGCGGACACGCCGTGCACGGGCAAACGCGGGTGAGTTTGAGCTCTGGTGAGGTCGAGCGCGTGCGGAGGGGTACGGTCAAGGTCCCTGGGTGCTTTATAGGCGCGGGCGCGGGCCATGGCACCGTCTTGGCTTTGGTGCAACGCGGGGCACGCGGGGCACGCGTCGGGCGTGCTCTGGCGAGTCCAGAGTGCGTCGAACACGTGGCCGTTGCTTTCTGCCCTTGTTCTTGCGCCTGCTGAGCAGCCAAACGTGCGAATCTCGCCCTAAGGCTTGTGTACGATTTCTTCCCTGCACCTAGGGCTACCTAGTTTATGTAAGTTCCAAGGGAAGATCGGGTGTGGTTGAGAAGATATGGTGGCGCCAAGTCTTGTCTGTCTGCACTGTTCAACCCGAGACAAAACAGGTGCCAACTCGTGTCAAACAGTCTTGGCTTGGGTTCAAACTCTTCCAGGGGGTTCCTTAGATAATTTGGCTCCTTTTTGTTATTTAAACCCTAGGGTTTTGGTGCCATTAGCTAGGTGAACACCCCTGATCTCTAGATTAGGGCTGATTTTGGACTTAGAGGGAATGGGGGTGATTCCATAGTGTTCTCCACTTGGGGCTGATTTAGGGGTCTTTTTGTAAAGTTCCTTTGCTGTCTTTTGTAAACATTTTGGTACTCTTAAACTTTGGTTAAGTTTTAAATTATGAAATGTGCATTTGCTTGATCTTTCTCTCAACTAAAGGCTTTAAGAGAGAGAACCCAAAGTTAAATCCTACCTTGCCCAAGGTGATATTGCCTAAAAGCTTGGGTAATGCTTTGGTCCTTAGCATTTCTTAATTCACTCATGCTCCCAAGGTCTTAAGTGCTCCCACTCCTCCAAGTCTTAACCACATGTGATAATAGGTATATGTATCATTAGGAAGCCAGCCCTTGGTAACACCTGGGGTGTTACAGCCCTCCCCCCTTAAAGGAATCTCGCCCCGAGATTTAGGTAGAGTCCCTTAGAGGGGTGCGTGAAGGTGTGCGGGTGTGCTACCCTTCCCTTATCCAAGTTTCTCTTGTTAACTGCTCTTCGAATGTCATTCTCTTTGCAACTTCAGAAGGAAGCCCTTTTTAAGTTAAAACCACCACTTAGACTATCTTTGTTATCTAAGTTTTTCTTATAATTGTATTCAAAGGGCAGGTGGGGGTGGGGTTTTGGGTTACGTACCGACTCCTTTGGGCAGAAAGTCGGGGAAGCGAGAGCGTAGAAAATCCTCAGTTTCCCATGTAGCTTCTTCTACTGAATGGTGACTCCACTGAACCTTATACATTCTGATCGACTTTTCCCGTGTTGATCTCTCCTTCTGATCCAATACCTTGATGGGGTACTCTTGATAGGACAGGTCTGGTTCTATCTCAAAGTCTGATTCAGGTAGCACTTTAGTGGGTAGGCGGACACATTTCCGAAGCTGAGATACATGAAACACATCATGAACAGCTGACATGCTGGGTGGCAACTTCAATTGATAGGCTACAGGTCCACAAGCCTCCTTGATCTCGTATGGTCCAATGTAGCGAGGAGCTAACTTGCCCTTGATCCCGAATCTCTGGACACCCTAAGATAAACATGCTCTCCCACTTCAAACTGTAGAGGCTTCTGCCTCTTGTCATGATAGCTCTTTTGCCTGGCCTGAGCAGCTTCTAAGTTCTTTGTAATAACTTTGACCTTTTCCTCTGCTTCAAGTACCAAGTCTGGCCCAAATATTTCCCTCTCTCCTGCTTGAGACCAATTCAACGGGGTCCTACACCTTCTCCCATACAAGGCTTCAAAAGGTGCCATCTTCAAACTGGACTGGTAGCTGTTATTATAAGAAAACTCTGCCAGAGAAAGGCACTTGTCCCAATCTTTTCCATAGTGCAGCACACATGCCCTTAACATGTCTTCCAAAATCTGGTTTACCCTTTCTGTCTGGCCATCTGTTTGAGGATGGTATGCTGAGCTTCGGACTACATGGGTCCCAAGTGATTCTTGCAATTGTTCCCAAAATCGTGCCATAAATGGTGCTCCTCTGTCTGATACTATAGTCCTTGGTATCCCATGCAAACAGACTATCTGGCCAATGTAGATTTCTGCATACTTCTCCGTCCTGTGGGTGGTATGCACTGGCAAGAAATGAGCGGTCTTGGTCAATCTGTCCACAACAACCCAAATTGAATCATGGTGCCTGGAGGTGTTGGGTAGTCCCACGATAAAGTCCATGCAAATGTCCTCCCATTTCCAAGATGGTATGGGAAGGGGTTGCAAAGGGCCTGCTGCCTTCAAATGACTGGCTTTAATCCTTTGGCAGGTGTCACACTCGGATATGTACTTGGCAATTTCCCTCTTCATTCTGGTCCACCAGTATAGGGATCTGAGATCATGGTACATCTTGTTGCTGCCCGGGTGCATGGAGAATTTTGAAAGGTGAGCTTCATCCAATATCTTCTTTTTGAGCTCATGGTCCTTGGGAACAACTAATCGATCTCCAAACCATAGAATTCCCTTGCTGTCCTGACGGAAGCACTTGTATTTTTCTGCCTTTTGCTTGATCATTTCTTTGATAACCTGAACACCCTTGTCTTCAATCTGTGCCCTGACTATTTGCTCTTGTAATGTGGGCTCCACCGAGATATAAGTTAAATCACCTGAAGAAACAACTTCCAGGTTCAGCTTGCACAATTCATCACACAGGGTGGTAACTCTCGCATCCATGCTCATACAATTGTACTGGGCCTTTCTGCTCAAGGCATCTGCCACAACATTGGCCTTGCCGGGATGGTAATGCACCTCCAAATCATAGTCCTTGATTAATTCTAACCATCTCCTTTGCCTCATGTTCAGATCTGCCTGAGTGAAAATGTATTTGAGACTCTTGTGATCAGTGTAAATGTTACAGTGAGCTCCCATCAAGTAGTGTCTCCATATCTTGAGAGCATGAACCACAGCTGCTAACTCCAGATCATGTGTAGGGTAGTTCTGCTCATGGGGTCTGAGTGCTCGGGAGGCATAAGCAATTACTCTGTATCTTGCATTAAGACACATCCCAATCCAGTACCAGAAGCATCACAATAAACTTCAAAGGGCTTGGTGTTATCAGGTTGAGCCAGCACTGGGGCTGTTGTCAAATGCTGCCTCAGTGTATGAAAATCATCTTCGCACTTTTGGCTCCAATTATACTTGACTCCCTTCTTTAATAGTTCAGTCATTGGTTTGGCAATTCTGGAGAAATCCGGAATAAATCGTCGATAATACCCTGCCAATCCCAGAAAACTCCGAATCTGCCTCACTGTAGTCGGGGGTTTCCAGTCCAACACCTCTTGCACCTTCTCAGGATCAACAGATATCCCATCCTGAGAAATTGTGTGACCCAAGAATTTAATTTCCTTCAGCCAGAATTCACATTTAGACAATTTAGCATAAAGACGATGATCGCGCAATTGCTGAAGCACGGTGTGCAGATGCTCAGTATGTTCGTCTTCATTCTTGGAATAGACCAGAATATCATCAATGAAAACGACCACGAACTTGTCTAATTCTGGCATGAATACTGAGTTCATTAGGTACATAAAATAAGCCGGGGCATTTGTCAGCCCAAAAGACATCACCAAAAACTCATAAAGTCCATATCGGGTTGAGAAGGCCGTCTTGGGAATATCACTGGCACGGATCTTGATCTGATGGTAACCTGAGCGAAGATCTATCTTGGAGATTACCTTGGCTCCCACCAATTGATCAAATAAAACATCAATACGGGGTAGTGGATATTTGTTCTTGATGGTCGCATTTAGAGGACGGTAATCAACACACATTCTCAAACTCTCATCCTTTTTCTTCACAAATAAAGCCGGACATCCCCAAGGTGAAGTACTTGGGCGAATGAACCCCTTGTCCAACAACTCCTGTAGTTGCTTTTTCAATTCTGCCAATTCCGCGGGAGGCATCCTATAGGGTCTCTTGGAGATAGGAGCAGTCCCGGGTTGCAATTCAATGGCGAACTCAATGTCTCTATCTGGTGGCATTCCCGGCAACTCATCCGGAAAAACATCTGGGTAGTCACAGACCACTGGGATCTTTTCTACTGGGGATTCTAGCATAACGAAGGCACAGGAATGGGTACAACCTTGGTCGGGCAAATATAGTGTGGTTTCACTACAAGTTGGTGAGTGCACCTCAATGGCCCTAGCTGCAATGTCAATAACTGTCTGATGCCTGGTTAACCAGTTAGTTCCCAATATGATATCCACGCTATCCAAACCCAAAATGAGGAGGGTGGTTTTAATTATTAAACTACCAAACCTTATGGGCACATGTCTGTTGACTTGATAGGTGGCAACCCTGCCTCCCGGTGTTGAAATTGTGATACCCCCATTGGTGTAGTGAAAAGGCAATTGACACTTGGCACTAAATTTGGCACTGATAAAACTATGCGATGCACCAGAATCAAAAAGAATAATGGCAGGATAATTCAAAACCGTAAAGATACCAGTCATGACGGGTGCTCCCTTTGGAATATCAGCCATGGTGGTGAAATTCAGCCTGCCCTGCCTCACTTGCACCTTCTGCCTCTTGCCTTGGTTCTGATTAACATTCTTCCCCTGCCTCTGCTGGTTTCTGGGGCAATTCTTGGCATAATGTCCGGTGCTGCCACATGTGAAACACCTGTTGTCATTTGCCTGGCGGTATTGCTGCTGCTGTTGATTGTTCCTCTGAGCTGGAAACTGGGTACGGTTGGGTGCCTGTTGCTGCTGTTGTGGTCGGATCACCCATCGCCCTTGCTGCTGCTGAGGCCCCCTGTTCTGAGTGTCAGACACAATCCTGAAACGCTGTGGCTGAGCTGAAGGCCCTGCCACAAGGGTCTTCCTCTTCTTTTCTGCCTGACGAGCTGTGATACAGTCCTCCTGGGAGATGGCCATGTTGACCAACTCATTATAGCTGTTGGCCCTGACGGTGTTGAGACGGTCACGGAGCTTAGTGCTGAGCCCCCTCCTAAACCTGTCTCTCTTCTTCTCGTCCGTGTCTGCATGATACCCGACATACTAGCACAGGTCATTAAAAGCCTGAGCATACTGCAACACTGTCCTGTTGCCCTGAGTGAGTGCCAGAAACTCGTTGAGCTTTCGGTCCATAATTCCGGCTGGTATATGGTGCCCCCTGAAAGCTGCCTTGAATTCTCTCCATTCCACCTCTCGGTCATCTGGCTGCATAGCAAGAAAATGGTCCCACCAAGTCCTTGCGGGTCCGCGAAGCTGCTGGGTGGCGAACCTGACCTTAGTGACCTCTGAGCAAACTCCATGGAGTAGCGGGAATTTGGATTCCACTACCCTCAACCACACATCCGCATCAAGTGGTTCCTCTGCCCTGGTGAACAATGGAGGCTAGGTACTGAGGAACTCCTGGTAGGTGGCTGCCGCGGGGCGACGCTGATGATCTCCACCACCATAGTGCTGAGGTGGTGGCTGACGCTGAGCTAGCTGCCTCAAGATCTCATTCTGCTGAGCCATTAGCTCCTGCAGAGTGGGAGGCGGCGGCGGCGGTGGAAGAACGCGCTCATTCTGGCCACGACGCGCTCTCCCGGCCATCTGAAAAATCACATATTTTCTTAATAACCCATCTTCAAGTTTAAGGTTTAATCGCGGTGAAAGAGCCAAAAGGCGAAATTGATGGATTCTTGCATAAATATAAAGGATTTCTTAAGGCATAAACTTTTCTTCCCAAATTAAGACTAACATCATCCATCAACCATGCTTCCAAAAGAGTTTATCACGATTACATCAATGGCCCAAAAGATTCAACTCTATCTAGCCTAGTACCCCAAGGGTGCAAAAGCTAAGCTAGCTGTGAGGAGTCCCACCATTACCGACTTCTAGCCCTACTCCTGAACCTAGTGAGCGAACGAGGCAACACTCGACTCGGGGGAAGGTGGCCTCCTTGAGCCAGCAGTGTCCAAGCTGGAGGCAGGCTCCTCTCCTCCCTCAATGTCAACATCCTCATTGGCCTCCATGTCCTGGATCTCCTGGTGATGCATATCCAAGTGCTCATTAGCCTCGGCAAGCTGCTGCTGAGTGTTGATAAGCTGATCCTCGAGAACCTCGATGGTGTTCTCCCTTGTTCCCACTAATTCCTCAAGCTCTTGGATCTCATTTGACAGCTGCTCCACCTGTAAGTCTTTTTCCACCATCTCAGTGGACAAATCAACCACAAGCTCCTCTCTATTGTCCAGGGTGATCTTTGTTGCCTCCAACAATGCCATCAGATGGGACATCGCCTCACCGTGCATCACTTGTAGACGGTACATGGCATTCATGCACCGCACTGTCAAGTGAGCCGTCTGGCCCGGGTAGATAGCCCAGATGTCCTTGGCATGCTCCACCCGATCCTCCCACATTGGGTCGTCCTCCCTCTCCGCGGGGAACAAGCCAATGGGGTGGGTGGACAGCTCCAAGGGGTGGAATCCGCAGAAAGTGGTCAACCCATGCAGAGCAATCGCCTCAATCGTGTCCTCAGCCCAGTATCCGAAGGACTCAGAGTCCAGCGAACGCCAGCCTGGCTGTAGGGGATGAGGCTCCAGGGTCATCCTTACCCTACAGCGGGGCACTCGGTGCTTCTCGAACTGCTGCACCGCGTACTGAGGAGGTGTCGTGTATCCGGCCCCCTGAAGTACCTCCCACAAAATGCGGGGAAAGCCCTCTCGTGCAAGCCCGTCAGTGTGGGACAGTGCATTCCCGTCGTCTGAAGATCCGTGGGAAGTCATCTGTGTACGGTTAAGCATAAGTAAAGGAAAAAGAATTATAAAAAGAAAAAGGAAACACAACTCAGCCTCTCTCTAATTATAACAATGGTGCTGGGGTACTTAGTTAGTCATCATTTTGTATTTAATTCCTTACTTAATTTTCCATTTGTTTAATTTAAGAATGCATGCATGCTCGCCCTGAACGACCTCACATCAATGTAAAGGGAATAGGGAAGAACTCCCATCCCTTATAGTAGCCTGTAAGGCCTAATCACTTAGCCACCTAACTACCCCTCTATCATCCTAAGGCTTCACATCCTGAGTCTATCCTGATCATCCTACGATCTATCCAACATTCGTTTCTATCAAGTTTTACTTCGGAAAAGGTTGGTGTTTATATTTTATTGATTCCTCTGTGGTGGTACAAGCTCCGATACCAGCTGTGGCGGAACTGCCCGAATTATTCCAACTTAATTGCCTAAATCCCACCTTAGGGGCTGGACCACACTTAAATGGGAATAACCCGTCAATCCCTCGGATCTAGTCCGACGAGGCCACTGACAGGATCAGGTACCACAATCTCACTCGTAGGTGAGTCACAGAGCAAATACAATAAAGCATAAAACCATACATTAAGGAGTATTAAATTATTACATCACCATCGGAGTTTTGCAAAAATAGTCATCATTGTTCGAAGTGCAGCGGAATAAAACTAACGATAAAGAAATGGAGGGATGGGGAAGCCTGTCCCATCACTCCTCATGCTCCTCCTCAGCCGAGGCAGGGTCCCACTCGACAGTCCAACCTGGTGGCAAGATGGACGACCAAGTCACTCCAGCAACCATGTCCTCCAGAGAACCTGTAAAAATTATGCCACAAGCAAGGCTGAGTATACTAATACTCAGCTAGACTTACCCGGTGTGAGGAGTCTACTCCTCTACCTCTAGACATGCAGCTGTTTGGCTGTGGGGTTTGGTTGCCAAAAGCACTAGCTGAGGTTGTAAATCAAATTTTAGCTTTGTCAAGTTTAAGTATGACTCTCTTTAGGCTAAATGTGTACTATCTACTCATACATGGTATCAAACATATTTAGCAATCAACATCTTATGTCAACTCGTCACATTTCCACTTGTTACTCAATGTAGCAGCATGGATCAAGCAGTCTCATTAGCTACGAGAAGCAGATGATTCAAATCGAGTTTTTAAACCTTGCAAGGTAAACCTAAACACACGACGTGTAGGGGCACTCCGTCCCCATGCACATCAACCGTCCCATCGATTCCCCGTCAGCAGATCAGGGCTCACCGCCTTGGCGTACAATGCCTCACTGACCCCGACTGCCGTCGTGCAGTGACCGCACATGTACCCACCATAACCGGAATGGGAGACCACGTCTCAGGTCGCGTGAGGGGTAAAGTCCACTGCCAGGTTCAATCAGGTACTAGGCTTACCGATTTACCATATTTCTCGGTATGTGCTTAGTACGTTCAAACGCTTGACTCACGGTACCACACCTTAATCCTTATTCCAATTTTTACCCCGTAGACAACCAATCCCCATGGATTGTTGCCCACAAACCAACATCATTATGATAAGAAAATGAATACAGCCAATTCCTGACTTCGCGCGAGTGCTAGAAAAATCACTCGACTTCTACCGAGATCCTAATTAATAATGCAGCTACTCGACTTAGCATACTAGTATTCATCTCAATGGGATTCCTGAGATCATGCAACTAGGGTTTCAAACAACTCCTACACCTAAGTGCACAATCAATCCTACAATCATTAAGTATAGTAAAATGGCATAAATAACAGGTTATGCATAAACCGGGGCTTGCCTTCCAAAGCTGTGGCAGGCAGATCCTCTAGTGCAGGCTCTGGTGCTGGATCCGGGGCTACCTCCTGAGCAGCTCCTTGCTCCGGCACGAGGACGTACTCTCCGTCAGCGAGGTTACAGTCTATCGAAATGCAATGAATATGTATGTCATGATTATGCAGGATTTAATAACATTATGCGAAAGGAAGAAAAACTAAGTTAATGAGTAACTTAGGGTTTCTTGGTCATATGTGGCTTTTAGTGGTTTATGCTTATCACTCTAGGTTTAGGTTTTGCCAAGGATAAGCATAGTGGATTGGTATTCCCTTTATATATTTCAGTGGACAATTTACAAAGGGTTTTAGGATGACACTAGTTTCCATTATTCAATTTCTTTTCTTTATTTTCTATTTATAAATTCTAGTGTAAGTTTGAACTACAACAGTGGTTTAACCTTTTCCAAAAATTCTGTAAAAATTACAGTGGCTTGCCATTGGTCAATATGGCCTGTTCTAGGAATTTAAGGTTCAAAAATAAAAAGGCTATGCCTTAGACAAAAATAACAAAAGTTGTGTAAATGGGCCACTTTGTATTACAACTCTTATCTAGGGGTGGGTTCTGTCCTAAGGGTTATTTTTGTTGGCATCTAACAGTAATAATAAGCTTCTGTGCCAAAAATCACAGAAAGCTAAGGGATGGTTATTTAGTTGTGATTTTCCAAAGTTTAATGCCAAAAAGGCACTTTCTACTGCCTTGCTATTTGAAAAATGTCAAACAGCAGATTTCATATTTTTCCTATGTTCTTCATAACAAAACATTAACTATCCCAAGGGTTGGGGTGTTTTCACCTTAGGGTCATTTTTGTAGGGTTTTCCTAAGTTTTACTTGTTTTCTTAAAATAAAAGGTATCCTAATTATTTTGTACTAAACCAGAGTATAATAGATTTTTCTAGTGAACTATATTGAATAAGTAGACTAACAAAAATATGGGTGCCCCCTGGTTCCTTAATTAAATCACCTTTCTTATTTTCTTTAACTTTAAACACAATGTGAAATAAATGGCAAACTCTACCTTAATGGGGTGGACAGAGGGGTTTATTATTTTTAAATAGGTCAGTAGGTGGTCAAGTACTTCTCTAAATTTTCTTAACCTCAGTTAAATAGTGCAACTATTTTTCTCCCTATTATTTAGATTTTGGCCAAATCAGTATTTAATTCAGAACTCTAAAGTTTTCTGTAGCACATAAGGCTTTCTCTTCTTCTCCCCCGCGGTCCCTCCCTAGGTTTAAACAGTACCCGCGAGAAAGAAAAGGGTGGCGCGGCTTACCGACGGCGAGAGAGGTCCGGCCAGGGGCGGGGTTGGCTTCGGGAGGTCCTAGTGGTCACAACGGTGTACGGCTCGACGGTGGGGGTGGCCGGAATCGCCCAGTCCACGAGCGCAGGCGGGTGCTCTCGTCGGCGGCGGGTGTGCCGGCCGAACCACGGTGACCTAGTTCAATCCAATGGCACAGTGAGCTTTACGGGGTGACGTAGAGGCTGTGTGCACAAGGAATCAAAGAATGGAGCAGAGGATTCCTCGGTCTACGCTCGCCGGCGGTCGGGTGGAGTCCGGCGACCGTGGACTAGCCTCTCTGGCAAAGCAAACTTCGATTCCTCACTCGGGGAGCTTCACCGAGGTGTGCACAGTCTTCTCCGAGGGCTGGACGGGGCTGGGAAGGGGTCTGCTGGCCGGTCTACGGTGGTAGGGAGATCGGGCGGCCGCGGACACGCCATGCACGGGCAAACGCCGGTGAGTTTGAGCTCCGGTGAGGTCGAGCGCGTGCGGAGGGGTACGGTCAAGGTCCCTGGGTGCTTTATTGGCGCGAGCGCGGGCCATGGCGCCGGCTTGGCTTTGACGCGACGCGGGGCACGCGGGGCGCGCATCGGGCGTGCTCTGGCGAGTCCAGAGTGCGTCGAACACGTGGCCGTTGCTTTCTGCCCTTGTTCTTGCGCCTGCTGAGCAGCCAAACGTGCGAATCTCGCCCTAAGGCTTGTGTAAGATTTCTTCCCTGCACCTAGGGCTACCTAGTTCATGTAAGTTCCAAGGGAAGGTCGGGTCTGGTTGAGAAGATATGGTGGCGCCAAGTCTTGTCTGTCTGCACTGTTCAACCTGAGACAAAACAGGTGCCAACTCGTGTCAAATGGTCTTGGCTTGGGTTCAAACTCTTCCAGGGGGTTCCTTAGATAATTTGGCTCCTTTTTGTTATTTAGACCCTGGGGTTTTGGTGCCATTAGCTAGGTGAACACCCCTGGTCTCTAGATTAGGGCTGATTTTGGACTTAGAGGGAATGGGGGTGATTCCATAGTGTTCTCCACTTGGGGCTGATTTAGGGTTCTTTTTGTAAAGTTCCTTTGCTGTCTTTTGTAAACATTTTGGTACTCTTAAACTTTGGTTAAGTTTTAAATTATGAAATGTGCATTTGCTTGATCTTTCTCTCAACTAAAGGCTTTAAGAGAGAGAACCCAAAGTTAAATCCTACCTTGCCCAAGGTGATATTGCCTAAAAGCATGGGTAATGCTTTGGTCCTTAGCATTTCTTAATTCACTCATGCTCCCAAGGTATTAAGTGCTCCCTCTCCTCCAAGTCTTAACCACATGTGATAATAGGTATATGTATCATTAGGAAGCCATCCCTTGGTAATACCTGGGGTGTTACAATTACCGCTACCCGTCGCGGGGGCAGAAGAGAAAGAGTGCAACTTCCGGGAAGGATACTGCTCCAGCTTCTCCAAGCGAGCCCCTTGCCGAAGAGGAAAAAGGTGAAGGTCCTTACTTATCGGCCGCGATATATTGAACCAGCCGAAGTGCCCGAATTTGGCGGCGAGACCTCTTCGGCTACTAAAGCCGAAAAATCTGCCCTCACACAGAGGAATGAAGAATCGGCTACAATGCCGAAGGCATCACCAGCCAAATCAGGTGAGCCAAAGGCCATTAATATTGAAGAGGCAGAGGTCGAAAAAACAAAAATATTAGAAGTTATAAGCCCTTCGGCAGAGGTGACAGTGCCGAAGGCGCAAAAGGATCTTACAACGACCCCCAAGAGGAAAAGGATGGTCAACGTACTAGATGTACTAGAGAAAATAAAGACTTCAAGCTCTACTCCAGGGAAAACAGCCGAAGCTTCAAAAACACGGATTGAAACAAAACAGACTGAAGCCGAAGCTGCACAAAGTCATGCCGAGACCTGAAAGGTAAATGTGCCCTTGGGCCATTTCTATAAGATTTTGGTGATTAAGTGCCCAACACACATTAAGGGAATGAGTATATGCCAAAGGGTGGACAAAGTGCAAATCAATACAAAGGTATGATTCTAGACTTAGTACATTGGTTTTTGTGTACTAACATATTTGTCTAAGTGCTAGAATCAGAGAAAAGACAATTGGAAAAGACTTGGCTCGAGTAGCCAAGACTCTGCTCAGTCTGGGTGCACCGGACTGTCCGGTGCGCCAGGCTGGCTCTGGTGAAAAGGCCGCTCTCGGGATTTCGTCGGCGGCGTACGGCTAAAATTCACCGGACTGCCCGGTGTGCACCGGACTGTCTGGTGAGCCAACGGTCGGCCGAGCCAACGGTCGGCCGCGCAATCCGTGTGTGACGCGTGGCCAGGCCAACGGTCTAAAGGGGGCACCGGACTGTCCGGTGTGCACCGGACAGTGTCCGGTGCGCCAATGGCTCCAAACCTTCAACGGTCGGCTGCGCCAGAACAGGAAAGAAATCCGCACCGGACAGTGTCCGGTGGTGCACCGGACTGTCTGGTGCGCCAGTCGACAGAAGGCAAGAATTGCCTTCCTGGAATGCTCTCAACGACTCCTAGCTGCCTTGGGGCTATAAAAGGGATCCCTAGGCGCATGGAGAAAAAAGCACACTTTGAGCATTCTTGATCATTCACACTTCATCTTTGCGCACTCGTTTGACATTCTTAGTGATTTGAGCTCCGTTCTAGTGAGAACTTTGAGATATTCATTTGAGCTCAAGTCTTGGCCGTGTGTGTATGCGTATTGCTGTGGACTTGTGTGTTGCTTATCCCATCCTTACTTCCGTGTTCATTTGTGATCATCTTTTGTAAGGGCGAGAGACTCCAAGTTGTGGAGATTCCTCGCAAACGGGATACAGTGAAAGGAAAAGAAATACCATGGTATTCAAGTGGATCTTTGGATCACTTGAGAGGGGTTGATTGCAACCCTTGTCCGTTGGGACGCCACAACGTGGAGTAGGCAAGTGTTGAACTTGGCCAAACCACGGGATAAACCACTGTGCCTCTCTGTGTTGATATCCTTGTGGTTATTGTGTTTTGCAAGAACTCCTTTCTAGCCACTTGGCTTTATTGCTCTAACACTTAGTCAAGTTTGTGGCATTAAGTTTTAAGTTTTTTGCAGGATCACCTATTCACCCCCCTCTAGGTGCTCTCAATTGGTATCAGAGTCGTTCTCTTCAAGAAAGGGACAAATCGCCCGAAGAGATGGATCCTAAGGGAAAGGGGATGGTGGTCAACGACAATGAGAAGGAGTCCATCTTCAACGAGCCAAGGGACGACAAAGTCAATGACTCCGGCTCGAGTCAAAAGAAGAAAGATGGAAAGAAGAAGAGGCGCATCAGGAAGGTTTTCTACTACGACAGCGATGAATCTTCCTCCTCTCAAAAGGACGACGAATACGAGGAGAAAAAAGAAAACGATTAACTCGAACTTTTCTTTTGATTACTCTCGTATTCCGCATAATTCCAATGCTCATTTGCTTTCTATTCCACTTGGTAAACCTCCTCACTTTGATGGAGATGACTACGGATTTTGGAGTCACAAAATGCGTAGTCATTTGTCCTCTCTTCATCCAAGTATATGGGAGATAGTAGAAAACAGAATGCAATTTGATAGTTCGGATAATTCTATGTTTATTAATGAACAAATCCATAAGAATGCACAAGCTACTACTGTTCTTCTAGCATCCTTGTGCAGGGAAGAATACAATAAGGTGAGCGGCTTGGACAATGCCAAGCAGATCTGGGACACCCTCAAGATCTCACATGAGGGGAACGACGTCACCATGCTCACCAAGATGGAGTTGGTGGAAGGCGAACTAGGAAGGTTTGCAATGATCAGGGGGGAGGAGCCAACCCAAATGTACAACAGGCTAAAGACCCTCATCAACAAAATAAGGAGCTATGGAAGCACGCGATGGACGGACCACGACGTCGTCCGACTTATGCTAAGACGGATGATGATCAAGGAGGCAAGATACGTTGATGATGCGTTGAATGGCCCAATCCACGAGCCTCAAACCGTTGCTCTCAAAGCAACAAGGAGCAGGGAGGCGCTACCTAGCAAGGTGGCGCAAGTTGAAGCGGCCGGGCTTAACGAGGAAGAAATGGCCCTCATCATCAAGCGTTTCAAGACGGCACTCAAAGGTCGCAAGGAGCCCAACAAGAGCAAGACGAAGGGAAAGCGCTCCTGCTTCAAGTGTGGTAAGGTTTGTCACTTTATTGCTAATTGTCCCGATAATGATAGTGACCAGGATCAAGAAAAGAAGAGGGAAAAGAAGAAGACCTACAAGAAGGCTAAGGGCGAGGCACACCTTGGCAAGGAGTGGAACTCGGATTGTTCATCGTCCGACTCCGACGATGAAGGACTCTCCGCTTCAGTCTTCAACAAATCGTCCCTCTTCCCCAACGAGCATCACACATGCCTAATGGCAAAAGAGAAGAAGGTAAGTACTCGAAATAATACTACGTATGCTTCTTCAAGTGATGATGAATCTAGTGATGATGAAATAGACTATGCATGTTTATTCAAAGGATTAGATAGAACTAAAATTGATAAGATCAATGAATTGATTGATGCTTTGAATGAGAAGAATAGACTTTTAGAAAAGCAAGAAGATCTTTTATATGAAGAGCATGATAAATTTGTAAGTGCGCAAAATTCTCTTGCTTTAGAAATTAAAAGAAATGAAATGCTTTCATGTGAATTGTCTACATGCCATGAATCCATTTCTAGCTTAAAGAGTATCAATGATGACTTGAATGCTAAGTTAGAAATAGCTAATAAATCAACCTCTTGTGAAGAACATGTTGTGATTTGCAATAGGTGTAAGGATTTTAATGTTGATGCTTGTAGTGAACACCTAGTTGCCATTTCTAAATTAAATGATGAAGTGACTAGTCTTAATGCTCAACTTAAGACTAGCAAGAATGAATTTGACAAACTAAAATTTGCAAGGGATGCCTACACGATTGGTAGACACCCCTCAATTAAGGATGGGCTTGGCTTTAAGAGAGAAGCCAAGAACTTAACAAGTCATAAGGCTCCCATTCCCGTCAAGGAGAAAGGGAAGGCTCCTATGACTAGCAGTGCTCAAAAGAACCATGCTTTCATGTACCATGATAGGAGATATTCTAGAAATGTTCATCATGATAGGAGTTGTAATGCTTATGATTCAAATGCCATATTTGCTTCAAGTTCTTCCTATGTGCATGATAGAGATATGCCTAGAAAAAATGTCATTCATCATATACCTAGGAGAAATATTGCTCATGTTCCTAGGAAAATTAATGAACCTTGTACAATTTATCATGCTTGCAATGCTTCCTTTTCAATTTGTAGAAATGATAAGAAGGTGATTGCTAGGAAGTTAGGGGCAAAATGCAAGGGAGATAAAACTTGCATTTGGGTCCCTAAGACCATTGTTACTAACCTGGTAGGACCCAACAAGAGTTGGGTACCTAAGACCCAAGCCTAAATTGCCTTGCAGGTTTATGCATCCGGGGCTTAAGCTGGATTATCGACAGCGGATGCACAAACCACATGACGGGGGAGAAGAAGATGTTCACCTCCTACGTCAAGAACAAGGATTCCCAAGATTCAATCATATTCGGTGATGGGAACCAAGGCAAGGTTAAAGGACTAGGAAAAATAGCAATTTCATCCGAGCATTCCATTTCTAATGTGTTTTTAGTAGAATCGCTCGGATATAACTTGTTGTTTGTTAGTCAACTTTGTAATATGGGATATAATTGCTTATTCACAAATGTAGATGTGTCTGTCTTTAGAAGGAGTGATGGTTCATTAGCTTTTAAGGGTGTACTAGACGACAAAGTCTATTTAGTTGATTTTGCAAAAGAGGAGGCCGGTCTAGATGCATGCTTAATTGCTAAGACTAGCATGGGCTAGCTGTGGCATCGCTGTCTAGCACATGTGGGGATGAAGAACCTTCACAAGCTTCTAAAGGGAGAACATGTGTTAGGTCTAACAAATGTAAAATTCGAAAAAAGATAGACCTTGTGCAGCTTGTCAAGCAGGTAAACAGGTGGGAAGCTCTCATCATATAAAAAATGTGATGACCACGTCAAGACGTTTGGAGTTACATCATATGGACCTCTTCGGACCCGTCGCCTACCTAAGCATAGGAGGAAGTAAGTATGGTCTTGTTATAGTTGATGATTTTTCCCGCTTCACTTGGGTATTCTTTTTGCAGGATAAATCTGAAACCCCAGGGACCCTCAAGCGCTTCCTAAGGAGAGCTCAAAATGAGTTTGAGCTCAAGGTGAAGAAGATAAGGAGCGACAACGGGTCCGAGTTCAAGAACCTTCAAGTGGAGGAGTATCTTGAGGAGGAAGGAATCAAGCATGAGTTCTCCGCTCCTTACACACCACAACAAAACGGTGTGGTAGAGAGGAAGAACAGGATGCTCATAGACATGGCGAGGACGATGCTTGGAGAGTTCAAGACGCCCGAGCGGTTTTGGTCGGAAGCCGTGAACACGGCTTGCCACGCCATAAACCGGGTCTATCTTCATCGCCTCCTCAAGAAGACTTCGTATGAGCTTCTAACCGGTAACAAACCCAACGTTTCATACTTTCGTGTATTTAGGAGCAAATGTTATATTCTAGTGAAGAAAGGTAGAAATTCTAAGTTTGCCCCCAAAGCTGTAGAAGGGTTTTTGTTAGGTTATGACTCAAATACAAAGGCGTATAGGGTCTTCAACAAATCATCGGGTTTGGTTGAAGTCTCTAGCGACGTTGTATTTGATGAGACTAATGGCTCTCCAAGAGAGCAAGTTGTTGATCTTGATGATATAGATGAAGAAGATGTTCCAATGGCCGCCATACGCACTATGGCAATTGGAGATGTGCGACCACAGGAACAAATAGAGCAAGATCAACCTTCTTCCTCAACAATGGTGCAACCCCCAACTCAAGATGATGAATAGGTTCATCAAGAAGAGGAGTGTGATCAAGGGGGAGCACAAGATGATCATGTTATGGAGGAAGAAGCACCTCAAGCCCCTCCAACTCAAGTTCGAGCGACGATTCAAAGGAATCATCCCGTCGACCAGATATTGGGTGATATTAGCAAGGGAGTAACTACTCGCTCTAGATTAGTTAATTTTTGTGAGCATTACTCTTTTGTCTCTTCTACTGAGCCTTTCAGGGTAGAAGAGGCCTTGCTAGATACAGACTGGGTGTTGGCCATGCAGGAGGAGCTCAACAATTTCAAGAGAAATGAAGTTTGGACACTGGTGCCATGTCCCAAGCAAAACGTTGTGGGAACCAAGTGGGTGTTCCGCAACAAACAAGACGAGCATGGAGTGGTGACAAGGAACAAGGCACGACTTGTGGCAAAAGGTTATGCCCAAGTCGCAGGTTTGGACTTTGAGGAGACTTTTGCTCCTGTGGCTAGGCTAGAGTCTATTCGTATTTTGCTAGCATATGCCGCTCACCATTCTTTCAGGTTGTTCCAAATGGACGTGAAGAGCGCTTTCCTCAACATGCCAATCAAGGAGGAGGTGTACGTGGAGCAACCCCCTGGCTTTGAGGATGAACGGTAACCCGACCACGTGTGTAAGCTCTCTAAGGCGCTCTATGGACTTAAGCAAGCCCCAAGAGCATGGTATGAATGCCTTAGAGACTTTTTAATTGCTAATGCTTTCAAGGTTGGGAAAGCCGATCCGACTTTATTCACTAAGACTTGTGATGGTGACTTATTTGTGTGCCAAATCTATGTCGATGACATAATATTTGGTTCTACTAACCAAAAGTCTTGTGAAGAGTTTAGCAGGGTGATGAATCAAAAGTTTGAAATGTCGATGATGGGCGAGTTGAACTACTTCCTTGGGTTCCAAGTGAAGCAACACAAGGACGACACTTTCATCTCCCAAACGAAGTACACGCAAGACTTGATCAAGCGGTTTGGGATGAAGGATGCCAAGCCCACAAATACTCCAATGGGAACTGACGGACACGTCGACCTCAACAAAGGAGGTAAGTCCGTTGATCAAAAAGCATACCGGTCTATGATAGGTTCCTTACTTTACTTATGTGCTTGTAGACCGTATATTATGCTTAGTGTATGCATGTGTGCTAGATTTCAATCCGATCCAAGGGAGTGTCACCTAGTGGCCGTGAAGCGAATTCTTAGATATTTAGTTGCTACGCCTTGCTTCGGGATCTGGTATCCAAAGGGGTCTACCTTTGACTTGATTGGATATTCAGACTCCGATTATGCTGGGTGTAAGGTTGATAGGAAGAGTACATCAGGGACGTGTCAATTCTTAGGAAGGTCCCTGGTGTCCTGGAGTTCTAAGAAACAAACTTCCGTTGCCCTATCCACCGCTGAGGCCGAGTATGTTGCCGCAGGACAGTGTTGCGCGCAACTACTTTGGATGAGGCAAACCCTCCGGGACTTTGGCTACGATCTGAGCAAAGTCCCACTCCTATGTGATAATGAGAGTGCTATCCGCATGGCGGATAATCCTGTTGAACACAGCCGCACAAAGCACATAGACATCCAGCATCACTTTTTGAGCGACCACCAGCAAAAGGGAGATATCGAAGTGTTTTACTTTAGCACCGAGAACCAGCTAGCTGATATCTTTACCAAGCCTCTAGATGAGAAGACCTTTTGCAGGCTGCGTAGTGAGATAAATGTCTTTGATTCACGGAACTTGGATTGATTTATAGCATACATGTGTTTTATGCCTTGATCATGTTCCTTATGCATTTTGTTGTTTATTTATGGTGCTCAAGTTGTACAAGCACTCCCCGGACCTCACAAGTCCATTTGCAAGTGATGCACATATTTAGGGGGAGATGTGCTACAACTTGACTCTTTGGGAGTAACCATGTGCTTGAGTGTTCTTAAATTAGTCTCAAAGGTGGATTGAAAGGGAAAGGTGGACTTGGACCATCAAAGACTTCCACTGCACTCCGATAAGAGGGTAACTTACTCCAAGTTCATCTCCATGTCTCTTATTGCCTTCTGCTCTTAATTGACAATTTTGGTGAGGCAATGGGGTTTAAGGGCCAAAAATGATCCCGTTTTGGTGTTTGATGCCAAAGGGGGAGAAATTAAGGGCCAAAGCAACAAATTATGGGCCAAAGCAACAAATGGATCAGCTACCACTTGAGAAACTTGAGAATTTTGAAAATAGTAGAGTTAGGACTTTTGATTTGTCAAAATTCTAAATGTCTCTTTTTATCAAAAGTTGGTCTCTTGTGGGGAATGTTTGATTATGGGAAATAGGGGGAGTTTTTGAATCAGTGATCAATTTCTCTTGGAATATCTTTCTCTATGCCTCAACAAGTGAATTTGACTTAGAGATAGGAAATTGAGTTTGATTTGCAAAAACAAACCAAGTGGTGGCAAAGAATGATCCAAACATGCCAAATTTGAATCAAAACAAATTTGTGTTCTCATTTGCATTGATGTTGCACTTCTTTTAGTTGCTTTTTTGTTGTGATGGCATAAATCACCAAAAAGGGGGAGATTGAAAGGGAAATGTGCCCTTGGGCCATTTCTATAAGATTTTGGTGATTAAGTGCCCAACACACATTAAGGGAATGAGTATATGCCAAAGGGTGGACAAAGTGCAAATCAATACAAAGGTATGATTCTAGACTTAGTACATTGGTTTTTGTGTACTAACATATTTGTCTAAGTGCTAGAATCAGAGAAAAGACAATTGGAAAAGACTTGGCTCGAGCAGCCAAGACTCTGCTCAGTCTGGGTGCACCGGACAGTGTCCGGTGCGCCAGGCTGGCTCTGGTGAAAAGGCCGCTCTCGGGATTTCGTCGGCGGCGTACGGCTAAAATTCACCGGACTGTTCGGTGAGCCAACGGTCGGCCGCGCAATCCGCGCGTGACGCGTGGCCAGGCCAACGGTCTAAAGGGGGCACCGGACTGTCCGGTGTGCACCGGACAGTGTCCGGTGCACCAACGGCTCCAAACCTTCAACGATCGGCTGCGCCAGAACAGGAAAGAAATCTGCACCGGACAGTGTCTGGTGGTGCACCGGACTTTCCGGTGCGCCAGTCGACAGAAGGCAAGAATTGCCTTCCTGGAATGCTCTCAACGACTCCTAGCTGCCTTGGGGCTATAAAAGGGACCCCTAGGCGCATGGAGAAAAAAACACACATTGAGCATTCTTGATCATTCACACTTCGTCTTTGCGCTCTCGTTTGACATTCTTAGTGATTTGAGCTCCGTTCTAGTGAGAACTTTGAGATATTCATTTGAGCTCAAGTCTTGGCCGTGTGTGTATGCGTATTGCTGTGGACTTGTGTGTTGCTTATCCCATCCTTACTTTTGTGTTCATTTGTGATCATCTTTTGTAAGGGCGAGAGACTCCAAGTTGTGGAGATTCCTCGCAAACGGGATACAGTGAAAAGAAAAGAAATACCGTGGTATTCAAGTGGATCTTTGGATCACTTGAGAGGGGTTGATTGCAACCCTCGTCCGTTGAGACGCCACAACGTGGAGTAGGCAAGTGTTGAACTTGGCCGAACCATGGGATAAACCACTGTGCCTCTCTATGTTGATATCCTTGTGATTATTGTGTTTTGCAAGAACTCCTTTCTAGCCACTTGGCTTTATTGCTCTAACACTTAATCAAGTTTGTGGCATTAAGTTTTAAGTTTTTACAGGATCACCTATTCACCCCCCTCTAGGTGCTCTCAAGACCGAAGCTGGGCCTTCAGAGCCCGCCAAGGAGAAATCCTTGGAAATCGGAGAAGAAGAAGCGGAAAAAGAATCTGCAGAACAAAATCTGTTTGAAAAAACTGCCATTCCTATTCCCAAAGCATCTTCCGAAGCTCTTGATTATATTGTACGACATGCTTCGGGAAAAAGGTTATCTGCAGAAGAAAAGCGAGAAGCTCAATATTATGCCTAGAGACTGAAATATCCAAAAGGGGCGTTGATATTCAACGGCAACGGAGAAGAAGACTTCTTGTATTGTCTGCCAGACAGCAAGGAGATTTCTGTCTGCCGAGAGATGAGCAAAAGCTTCGGGTTCCCGACACTAGAAGACGGGCTCTCGGTGCTATCAAAATATGAATTGGCCGACGACTTAGCATACAACAGCTTAAAGGTGAGAGAATGAGATTTTTGTGCTTAAAAACAAAATTTTTCCATTTGCTTATATTTAGTACCGCACTCCTTTTGCAGGGCCTTATTCTTAGCAACGCCCTCAGGGCACAAAAAAGTGCTGAAGACGAAGGATGTACTATAGCTTTGAACAACCTTCGTTCCGAAGTAATTGAGCTAAGGAACGAAGGTCTTGAAAAAGATAAAATATTAAACTCATTGGTGAACAAGATAAAAGAAGACGAAGCTACTTCAAAAGCCCAAGCTGAAGCCCATAAATGCGAAATTGAAGATCTTCGGAAACAGCTGGCAGAAGCAAAATTAAAATGTGCAATTGCCGAAGCTGACCGAGACGCCAGTGATTACTGGAGAAATTATTGGGTGGAAACAGTTGTATAACTTCGGCCTTCAAAAGAAAGATGTTATGAAAAATCCATAGAATATGTGAGAAAAATAAAGACAAGCTTCGCCGACGTTGGCGCATACTCCAGCGAGGACAACTTCGTAAGAGGCGATCCTGAGGGCCCAATTGAATGGATCAGCGGCGAAGCCGATGCTTTCGAGGAAATTTTAAATGGCCGTGGAGATGTCTGCGCCTTTTCTGGCGCGAGGGGAGTTGCAGCTATCTTGGAGAAGATAGGTTGCGAACACGTAAAATCCTTGGCGCAAACCAAAGCTGCCTTATCTATTGAAGATACAAAAGACCCCTCGGCCGAAGCAAGTTTAATTGGTGGAAAGTTTTTCACCGACATCTGGGAAAATGGCGGCCGAGGAATGGCCCATGAAATTATAAAGAAAAGTGAAAAAGATACTCACGATGCTAGAGAAGCAACAAAGGCAGCTGAAAAGACTGCAGAACTTGAAAGGCGGATATGTATTGCCTAATTGTTTTTAACTTTATGTTTTATTTTTGTGACTTCGGACTTATTTATGTTTTATATCGCAGCCAAACTATCTCCTCCCCCGGAGTCCTTATGGACGAAGATGGCCGAAGCTATTATGGACGAAGCTGTTACTCGACTACTAAACGAAGTTGCGGAAGCAGTTCTAAAAGAACAATAGCTTATTATTGTAAAAACATTTGGAATATTAATGTAATATTTGCTGAACAAAGTGTGTAACATTTTGTAGTTTTGAATGTAATATATGAGTTGTTTGTAATTCAATTCTTTACGATGCATGAAACTTTATGTACATACCGTTTTTGAGCCTTCGGCGAAAAAACACCTTCCCTTCTTGTCATGCTTCGTGAAGAATACCCATATTTCGTAAAAACATTATGCTTCGTAAGCAATACATCTTTGATATTAGAGTTGATGAAGCTGTACTTCTTCAAAACTTATTTTGTGCCTTGGCATAACTTCTTCGAAACAATTTTTGAAGATCATCATTGTATCCCCTTCTTGTGCCATTGATGCAATATGATGTATGATGCCATGTTATGCGAATGATGTGATGATGTTATGCTTATGCAAAATGATATTTGTGCCGAAGATACACACACATTGCCACAGTGGAGTACACAATCACTTTGCCGTTTATTTTTCGGCTTCACTGCTTATTTTTCGGTGTATCAGCGTTGACTTTTCGCTATAAGCCTCCCTTAGGAGCTTCTTCGCCTTCTATTTTGGCGGTATCAGCGTTTATTTTTCGCTATAAGCCTCTCTTAGGAGCTTCTTCGCCTTCTATTTCGGCGAAATCAGCGTTTATTTTTCGCTGTAAGCTCTGCATTCCCTTTGGAACGACTTTTGAGCAGAAAACTTACGCTGCGCTCCCTTAGGAACGAGTTTTTGTTGCTTCGGCAAACTTACGTTGCGTTCCTTAGAACGACTTTTTGTTGCTTCGGCAAAACTTGTAATATGATTGTGAACCGCACGTTCTCTTGAGAACAACTTTCGTGGTTCGCCGACTTTTGGAACTTTGTGAGTCTGTGAAGAAGGTTTATTATATTATGACGATAACGAAGCTATTACAAGAAATTGAAAACAACAAAAAAAACTAGGCTTTCAATGATTGTTCCTTATTAAAAAAGAAAATGATGATGAATGCAAAAACAATTTTAGAGGTAGGATATCTCTTAGTAGATGTGCTTCGATTCTGGCACAGTACTGTTGACTGCTCCCTGAAGTCTCGCTGCTGGTGAGTGTGCTGGCTCCCTTTTGGCTGCTGGCCTTGAGGATATGCGGGTTGCATTGGTGGTGGAGGTGGAGGTTGTTGCCAAGATGCTTGAGGTTGGCTTGCTCAAGCAACAGAAGCTGCAGGATGGTTACCCACATACTCTGGTATGTACGGTGAATGATACGAAGCAGTATGCATAACTTGCTTCAGCTGGTTCTGTTGGGCTGAAGCTTCTGCTATCTCCTTCTGTTTCTAGATAGTGGCATGGCACATCCTTGTAGTATGGCCCTTGTCCTCACCGCAGAATAGGCAATAAATCTTCCTGGGCTGATCCCCAAACCTTCCTCTGAAGCCCCTGGCGCCTCTCCCCTTGGAGCTGGCGGCCGAAGGTAGCTTTGTTGCTGCCCCGAAGCCTACGAGGAATATTGTGGCCTCTGTTGCTGGCTTCCTCTGTCGTCATTTTGGGTGGAGTGAATTGATCTGACATGCCTTGGATGAATCCTTCCTCCGAAGCCCCTGGTCATCTCGGAGAATCTGTAGGCTTCCTCCCTTCTTTGACGAAAGTCATTATCAGCGTGGATGTATTTATCCATCTTCTGAAGCAATTTCTCTAGGGTCTGAGGGGGCTTCCTGGCGAAGTATTGGGCCGTAGGTCCTGGCCGAAGCTCCTTGATCATGGCCTCAATGACAATTTCATTGGGCACCGTTGGCGCTTGTGCCCTCAGACACAAGAATCTTCGGACATACGCCTGAAGATATTCTTCGTGATCTTGCATGCACTGGAACAGAGCTTGAGCAGTAACCGACTTCGTCTGAAACCCTTGGAAACTGGTGATCAGCATGTCCTTCAGCTTCTGCCATGATGTGATTGTTCCTGGCCGAAGAGAGGAGTACCAGGTTTGTGCAACATTCTTGACTGCCATGACGAAAGATTTTGCCATGACTGCAGTATTGCCTCCATATGAAGATATGGTAGCTTTGTAACTCATCACCAACTGCTTCGGATCTAAGTGTCCGTCATACATAGGGAGCTGGGGTGGCTTGTAAGACGGGGGCGATGGTGTAGCCTGCAGTTCTGCTGACAGAGGAGAACCATCATCGAAAGCAAAATTTCCACGATGGAAATCTTCATACCATTCATCCTCGTTGTAGAAGCCCTCTTGGTGCAGCTCTCTGTGCTGGGGTCTTCGGTGTTGCTCATCTTGAGTAAGATGACGTACTTCTTCAGTGGCTTCGTCAATCTGCCTTTGTAGGTCAGCTAGCCGAGTCATTTTTTCCTTGTTCTTTTGCACTTGCTGATGAAGCATCTCCATATTCCTGATCTCTTGGTCCAACTCATCCTCTTGGGGTGTTGGACTGATGGCCTTCCTCTTCTGGCTTCGGGCTTCTCGAAGAGAAAGGGTCTCCTGGTTCGGGTCCAGCGGCTGCAGAACGGCAGCCCCTGTCGCTGAAGCTTTCTTTGGCGGCATGACGAAGGTCTATGCTTGCCGAAGGTGGTCGAAAAGGGTTCACCGGAGGTGGGCGCCAATGTTGGGGACTTGTCCTTAAATGCTATGAATTAAGAACAAGGCAACACAGAAATTGTTAAACGTTAAAGTCCTTCGTCCTTCAAAACATTATTTCCCTTGGGACATAATGGATTTCGGACGAAGGTTATGAAGGACATACCTTCATCAGCACAACAAATAATGAAGAAGGATTCATATAATGTATGAGAAATAACATAAACACTTAAATATTATTATTAACTAATTTCTATTTTATTATTATAGAAAAATAGAAATGATAACAAATTACAAATGTACCTTCGGCTTGAAAGAAGGCAAAAGTACAAGCGTGACGCAAAAGCAAATGCCAAGTCAACATGAACAGTACGAGAGTACTGTTCATCTATTTATAGGCACGGGACACAACCCATGTAAAATTACATCCATGCCCTTTACATTTGCTAATAACTCTATAGTAATCCATCGGGGTCTAAATAGCCTTTTCCCCTCTAAGTCGGTTTCCTTTTCTGCTATCACGCTGAAGCTCCCCTACGCATAGCTTCGGCTCTGCGCCATCCTTCGTATTTTTTGTGCTTCTTTACATTGTGGTTTTGACCTAAGTCCGAAGCTACCTGTTCATGTATCATACTCCAAAAACATTATTAGATCATGTTTTTTGAGGACCTTCGGAAGCCGAAGGCCCCAACACTAACTATCCGTATCCGATTCTAAATCCGTTTTAAATACATTAGGGTAGGATACAGAATGAGCTGCTATTCGTCTGTATCCGCCTGTTTTCACCTCTAACGCAGGGCATGGCCATTACTGTTGTAAGGGCCGGGATCGACCAAGGCCTTATGGATTTCTCGTCGTACTTCTTCTACGCCGCGCTCCATGGACACGGACGGCACGCACCAGCGCACTAATCCTCGGTGAGATGCCTCTCAGCTTATTCTCCATAATCCCCACTACATTTTGAAACTCTCGTATCAAATCTTTGGTCAAGGGATCGTGTAGTGGGGGACCTCCGGTGTGGCCACCGCTGTGGATGCGTACACGCCGCCTCCTTGCTCGGTCGGACCGTCGGATGGAGAAGAACGGCTCTGGCCGTTGGAACTCATTCGCATGGTTGTGATTAGATCAGGGTGCATACCAGTTTGTGGATCTGATGTAGGCCCAAGATCCCAGATCCAATGGCTCTGGTTGGCGCACGGTTATAACAGCATGGCTTATTTTGTTTTGTTAAAGAAACCCTCATGTCTTCTGTTTGAACCCGTAATCCTTTTATTTATGAAGTAGTTTTAGAGTCTAGAACCCGCCTGTTGGGGACTTGTTCTCAAATGCTATGAGTTAAGAACAAGACAACATAGAAAATGTTAATCGGTAAAGTCCTTCGTCCTTCGAAGCATTATTCCCCTCAAGGTTTAATGGTTTTCGGACGAAGGTTATGAAGGGCGTACCTTCATAAATATATTATACAGTGACGAAGGATGAATTATAAGGAATATAAAAGATAACATAGACAATTGTATATTATTATTATGTAAGAACAGAAATAACGTTGAATTACAAATGTACCTTCAACTTGAAGGAGATGAAAGTACAAGCGTGACGCAAAAGCGAATGCCAAATCAGCGTGAACAGTACGGGGGTACTGTTCACCTATTTATAGGCACAGGACACAGCCCATACAAAATTACATTCATGCCCTTTACATTTGATAATAATTCTATAGTAGTCTATCGAGGTCTGAATAGCCTTTTCATCTTTAAGTCGGTTTCATTTTCTGCTATCACGCCGAAGCTTTCCTGCTCACATCTTCGGCGCTGTATCGACCTTCGTATTATTCTGGTCTTCTCCTACCGCAATACCGGCTTGAGTCCGAAGGTACCTGCTCACACATTATACTCCAGAAATACTGTTAAATCCTGTTGTTGAGGACCTTCGTAAGCCGAAGGCCCCCAACAGTAGCCCCTCGCAATGTTAATTTGTTTAAAATAATAAATTTAGATTGCGACATGGACGAAGGCTTTACGCCGAAGGTCCGAAAAAACACCTTCCCTTTGCTAGAATAGCAACATTCACTGACAAGCGGGGTCTTTCAATTTTCAACGCACTGGGCGTATAAATAAGATCATACCGCAAACTCATTTGGCACGCTTTCTTGCCATCTGCTCCCGCTCATTCAATTTTTAGCTTTTGCGCACCAAGATTTGCTGAGCTTTTAAGTTTTGAAGCTTCGGCATTAGAAACAGTTTTTTAGTATTCCCGAAGATGTCTGAAGATAAGAAGGCTGCTACCGAGATGAAGCTAAGTCTCGATGAAGAGAAGAATCTGGGGTTTCTTATAGCAATGTCAAAGACCAATACAGAAAAAATCACCAAGGAGATTCTGGAAGGTTTGTCTGAAGATACTGGTGACAGCGACAGTTATGATGTGGACAGTGGTGGTGAAGACTCCGAAGATCGCCCTTGGCGACCAAGCCATGCGGTTTTCGGCAAATCAACTATCAAAGAAAATCATCTTGTCAACATGAGAGGAAGGTATTTCCGGGATTTGTCCGTTGTGAGGGCCGACGAAGGGGAAAAGACTTGTCCACACCCTGAAGAGAATGAAGTCGTAGTGTACCGAAGCTTTTTGAAGGCTGGACTAAGATTTCCCCTGAGCAGCTTCGTTGTAGAGGTACTGAAAATATTCGAAGTCTATCTTCACCAACTTACCCCCGAGGCAATCATAAGGCTGAATATCTTCGTGTGGGCCGTGAGAAGCCAAGGTCTGAAGCCTGATGCAAAAAGTTTCTGCAATATACACGAATTATCATACGAAACAAAACCTTGGGGTAAGGAACAGTATCACAATAATTTTGGCTGCTACAATTTCGTTTCTCGGTCCGGGTCAAGCTGTCCCGCGCCAACCTTTCGGAAGAGATGGCCCGGCGACTGGATGACAGAATGGTTTTATGTGAAGAATGACCTGACAGTACGAGAAGATATCAAAGGTATAATTATGCGCCCTATTTGGCAAAGCTTCGGCCTTCGGAGGCCGAAGGTTAAAATGAATGAAGCTGCCGAAGAGTGCCAGAGAGCCTTCGGCCGAAACTAGCATGGTTGGTGGAAAATTTTTCACCGATATCTGGGATAATGGTGGCCGAGAAATGGCCGGAGAAATTATTCGAAAAAGTGAAAAGGGCATTCACGATGCTAGAGAAGTGGCTGAGGCTGCTGAAAAAAGCGCAGAGCCCGAAGGGCAAATAGGTATCAACTAATGGTTTTATTGTGTTGTAATTTTCGATTTTAAACTTCGTTCGCAATTTGTAATAGCAATGTAGCCGTATCCTGTCCTCCTTCAGATCCTACTAAAGCATCTTCGGGACCTCCCCCGAAAGGAGACGATGAAATTAAAGAGATGGCTGAAGCTATCATGGATGAAGTTGTTAATCGGCTCCTGAACGAAGCTGCAGAAGTCGTTTTGAGAGAAGATTAAGTATTATTGTAAAAACTTCTGAAATGTAATATATTGTAACATTTTGTAACCCTGAATGTAATATACCTGTTTTTATTGTTCAATTCTTTACGATGCATGAAATTTTACACGTACCGTTTTTGAGTCTTTGACGAAAAAACACCTTCCCTTCTTTTCATGCTTCGTGAAGAATTTTTCTTTGTCACAACAATATCCAGTGTTCTGATGAATAATATCCAGGCTTCGTGAAGATATTTTCCGAAGCTACACTTCCGAAGATCAATAATGTATCTCCTTGTGACATTATGATTTTTCCCTTTTTTCAAAACGTTCTTCTGTAGATCGATATTGTGTCCACCTCTTGTGCCATATGCAACATGATGTATGATGCTTATGCTATGCGAAATGATGCGATGATGTTATGTTACGTGAGGTGATGTTTATTCCGAAGATACACACGCATCCCTGCAATAAGACACAATCTTTTATAAGCCTCCCTTAGGAGCTTCTTCGCCTTTTACTTCAGCGGAATCAGCGTTTATTTTTCGCTGTAAGCCTCCCTTAGGAGCTTCTTCACCTTTTACTTTCAGCGGTATTCGCGTTGACTTTTCGCGCTTCGCCTTTTACTTAGGCGGTATCAGCGTTGACTTTTCGCTGTATGCTCTGCATTCCCTTTGGAACGACTTTGGAGCAGAAAACTTACACTGCACTCCTTCTGGAGCGGCTTTTTGTGACTTCGGCAAACTTACTCTGCGTTCCTTAGAACGGCTTTTTGTTGCTTCGAAGAATTTTCGATAATTTGAAGGTCCTCTTTGTTATCTCAAATCTTTAAACTTCAACAACTTAGGCCTGTGAAGAAAATATATTTTCCTTGTGGCAAACAACGAAATTGTTTACATGAAATCTAAACAATGTCCTTTATTACACAGAAAATAAGACTGAATAAGAAAGACTACTATTAAGGTAGGATATTTGTCAATAGATGTGCTTTGACTCTGGCACAGTGCTGTTGACTGTACGAGCTTCGGACTGCTCTCTGAAGTCCCTTTGGTGTGGAGCATACTGGCTCCCTTCTGGCTGCTGGCCTTGTTGCAGCGGAGGTGGAGGCGGAGGCTGTTGCCAGGAAGCTTGAGGTTGACTCGCCGAAGCAACAGAAACTGCAGGGTGGTTGCCCACATATTCTGGGATGTAAGGCGAATGATACAAAGCAGTATGCATGACCTGCTTCGGCTGAGCTTGTTGTGCTGCGGCTTCGGCTATTTCCTTTTGCTTCTGGATGGTAACATGGCACATCCTGGTGGTATGCCCTTTGTTCTCACCGCAAAACAAGCAAAAGATTCTTCTTGGTTGATCGCCGAATCTTCCGCCGAAGCCCCTGGCGCCTCTGCCTCTTGGAGCTGGTGGTCGGAAGGAGCCTTGCTGTTGCCCCGAAGCCTGTGAGGAACACTGTGGCCTTTGCTGTTGGTTCCCTCGATCATCATTTTCGGTAGAGTTATGAATTGATCTAACGTGCCTCGGATAGAACCTTCCTCCGAAGCCCCTGGTCATTTCAGAAAACCTGAAAGCCTCCTCCCTTCTTTGGCGAAAATCATTATCGGCCTGAATGTACTCGTCCATCTTCTGGAGCAGCTTCTCCAAAGTTTGAGGAGGCTTCCTAGCGAAATACTGAGCTGACGGTCCTGGCCGAAGCCCCTTGATCATGGCCTCAATGACAATTTCATTGGGCACCGTTGGTGCCTGTGCCCTCAAACGCAAGAACCTCCGGACGTACGCCTGAAGGTATTCTTCGTGATCCTGGGTGCACTGGAATAGAGCTTGAGCAGTGACCGGCTTCGTCTGAAACCCTTGGAAGCTAGTTAACAACAAGTCCTTCAGCTTCTGCCATGAAGTGATCGTTCCTGGTCGAAGGGAGGAATACCAGGTTTGAGCAACACTCCTGACAGCCATAACAAAAGATTTGGCCATGACTGCAACATTGCCACCATACGAAGACACTGTTGCTTCGTAGCTCATCAAAAACTGCTTCGGGTCTGAGTGGCCATCGAATACGGGAAGCTGAGGCGGCTTGTAGGACGGGGGCCAAGGTGTAGCCTGCAGCTCAGCGGACAGAGGAGAAGCATCATCGAAAACAAAATTCCCATGATGGAAATTATCATACCAGTCATCTTCGTTGAGGAAACCCTCCTGATGAAGGTCTTAGTGCTGAGGCCTTCGGTGCTGCTCATCCTGAGCAAGATGGCGAACTTCTTCAGAAGCTTCATCTATCTGCCTTTGCAGTTCAGCTAGCCTGGCCATCTTTTCTTTCTTCCTCTGCACCTCTTGATGAAGCATCTCCATGTCTCTGATTTCTTGATCTATCTCGTCCTCTGGTGGTGTCGGGCTGACAGCCTTCCTTTTCTGGCTTCGGGCCTCCCGAAGAGAGACAGTCTCCTGATTGTGGTCCAGCGGTTGAAGAGCTGCAGCTGCAGTGCCAGTTGCTGAAGCTTTCTTCGGCGCCATAACGAAGGTTTATGATCGCCGAAGGTTTTCAGAAAACTCAGAGTGTGGAAGTGAGTTCACCGGAGGTGGGCGTCAATGTTGGGGACTTGTTCTCAAATGCTATGAGTTAAGAACAAGGCAACATAGAAAATGTTAATCGGTAAAGTCCTTCGTCCTTCGAAGCATTATTCCCCTCAAGGTTTAATGGTTTTCGGACGAAGGTTATGAAGGGCGTACCTTCATAAATATATTATACAGTGATGAAGGATGAATTATAAGGAATATAAAAGATAACATAGACAATTGTATATTATTATTATGTAAGAACAGAAATAACGTTGAATTACAAATGTACCTTCAACTTGAAGGAGATGAAAGTACAAGCGTGACGCAAAAGCGAATGCCAAATCAGCGTGAACAGTACGGGGGTACTGTTCACCTATTTATAGGCACAGGACACAGCCCATACAAAATTACATTCATGCCCTTTACATTTGATAATAATTCTATAGTAGTCTATCGAGGTCTGAATAGCCTTTTCATCTTTAAGTCGGTTTCATTTTCTGCTATCACGCCGAAGCTTTCCTGCTCACATCTTCGGCGCTGTATCGACCTTCGTATTATTCTGGTCTTCTCCTGCCGCAATACCGGCTTGAGTCCGAAGGTACCTGCTCACACATTATACTCCAGAAATACTGTTAAATCCTGTTTTTGAGGACCTTCGTAAGCCGAAGGCCCCCAACACCGCCATCCTTTTTGGTAAATTAAATAAAAGGTAGATAATCATAGAATAATCAATGGGATTTTATTTATAATATAAAATAATTTAATATCCTTAGAAAATCCATATCTTCTTTGTTTGAATTTTGATTTTAGTGGTTCTCAAACTTACGAATTCATGTCAACGCGTAGAATAATATTACACAGTTTGTTCTTTTGTTTAGTGTAATGTTATTTTTTATTATTATTTGCCTGTCTAATTTTATTACTGCGATTAGACGGGCAAGAGTACATGGATCTAAAGCATGATATATTTGAAGATTCTGAGCAGCAGGTTATCGCAACTAAAAGGCAAGTTGTGTCCATCACATTCTTTGACCTAATAATATTAACTTTTATGTTCTGACCCTTTTTGCACATTTATGTTAAATTGACGAGACCTAATAGGTTATCTTGTCTTTTTACCCTACACCTTGCATACAAATAAATTATTGGGTAGTCTTGCTATTGCTCTACCTAGTTTTGGGATTAACGTCACATATGAATTATGATCATGCCTTATTATTTTTATGGTTTTATTATTATACATGATAAGATCAATTTTCTAATTGGAACATGAAGCGTCAACCCGAGACAACACTGCTACAACAAGGGTGGAATAGGACGCCCTTGGCCAATTAATTAGGAAAGCTAAAGGGGCAAGCGGGAAGTGAATCGCTACAAGTATAAGGAGGTTCTCGGGTCGATCTGTGTGTGATAATTTTTCGAACGAGAGATTCCTATACTTCCTTTTGCCTAAAACCGTAGCCCGTTTTCTTATGCTATTAGAACTTGATAAAGACCTCGTAGTGAATCCCTAGCCACCTTGGAAGTGTCGAAGGGACTTGCAAACCCAGACTAGAAGGGAAACCTGACTTGTGGGTAAAAGTAGTATATCAGTCGTGCTCACGGTTAAGAGTGGCTGAGGCCTCTCGCATGATTAAATGACAAAACTAAACTTAACCTATCATGCATTGCATTGTGGGAATTATTATTTATGATATCTCATTTAATTGGAACAGTATTTACTTATACTTAGTAATTGCTACTAAAATTTTAAACAACAAAGTTAAAAGTGATGCTCAGCCTCAACCACTTTTTGTTAGCCTTACACTATACTTCTTGAGCCCCAACCATAAGTGAGCTCATACACACTTTTTCCCACACTTGCTGAACGATGACCGTATGTGAGCTCACCCTTTCTATAATCACACTGGGTCAAAAGTAGGTACCATCGGAGGAAGATTGCTATGATGAGTTCGGAGAGGTCTAAATCGTCGTTTCTTAGTCAACTATGGATGTGGAGGATTGTTGTCATGCACCCCGTGTCCTCCGAAGATGACGTTGACTTCCTTGTCGATGCACGGAAAAGCCCCACCACCACCTCCACCCTGCTGCTAAGGTCGGCCCGACTTGGGGGGGGGGGCTCTCCTCGTGGTGGGGGAGGCGGTAGCGGTTGGAACGGTAGGCCATGCCCGACAGAGTTCTTGAAGTCCCGGCAATTTCACAGAGTGTGGCACATCTCCTTGTGGTACGGACACTAGGAGTCGAGGATCTCATCCAGCGTCCATACTCTGCCGCGGGGCACACTGCGGGACCGAGGTGGCTGGTGGCCCAGCGGTGTGCACTTCTTCCCGAGGCCTCCTGTCCCAGCATTTGTCCGTTGATGGTTCATGTCCTTTCTTGGCGCTGGAAGTGCGGGCTTCGCGCCTCCAATGAGGTCCTGGTCTCGTTCGTCGGCGGTGATGTAGATATCCGACTCCTAGAATAGTTGTTCCGAGGTGACGGGTGTGGGGGATGGATATCCCCTGGATCCACATGCGTATGGAAACACGTCCGGGCCACCTGGCAGGCACCCCCCTAGGGCGTCCTGCGGTGGGCCGGCCAAGAGTAACCGGGTGAAGCAAGCCCATTCTGATAAAGCAAAGGCCCACGTCCGAGTTAGGTGCCACGAGAGCACTAGTATGTCGGGCATGACTGTTGCGCCCACTCGACCGGCTGAGCCGCTGACGATAACTCGGGTGGATGAGCATAGGAATTTCCCAAGATGTAGGAGGACGGTTCGCTACAAACCCGGAGATAGGCGAATGGATTATGTTTGTCATCTATCGGGGATAGCTATCCTTGGTAGTGTATATAAGGCCCAGAACCACCCCTACCATTTTCATCTCACCTCAGCCCACCATTCTCATACTACATAGTTTGTAATCTCATACCAATACCAAAACCATCGCATGACGTAGGGTGTTACGCCTCTCGCGCGACCCGAACCTGAACAAGCTTGTGTGTTTCTCCTATCGTGCCACCGCATGAACCATCGAGTCGCGATCAACGATGTCGTCTCGCCCAAAAGCATCACGAGGGTAACCCCGTGGTGTGCGGTCGAGTAACAAACACTGACAGCTAGAGCGCTAGGTAGGGGGTGCGACGTTGATCAGTGCTGACTCCATGACAGTCACTTTCAAGAGCATGATCACCTTCAGGCCAGGAGCAATCTACTGCTTCGGAATCATTTCCTGTGTCCCAGACACGGAGGGGACTCTACATCGCATAGTGGCTCCACCCATGGGATCGCCAAAGGAAGCCACGGGAAGCCCACAAACTACACCAGCGAGAACCCCGCCAGCGGAGCGACGGGGCGTGGTCCCACATAAGGCCAAGCCCGAGATTCCCTATGTAACTGAAGCTCGATCAGCCATGGCCTCCCCGACGTGGCAAACTCCATTTTCCACTTTGCCCACTAAGGTGTGGACACGGTTCACTCGGCGAAAAGAGATGAATGCTCCAGACAAGGGCTAGGGAGCTCCGTCGATAATCATTCTGGCTACTCTGCCCTTAAGGGAGAACGGGAAAGGGTGCACCACTGCTCCCACACCCTTCTTTCTTAGATGTCCTCTTCATTCAGGGGAGAGTGGAGACGTTGCCCATCTCCGACAACGAACCCACCGTGCTGGAGGAGGAGCCCCCAACGCGATGCGCGACAATGACAAAACAAGCGCCGTAATGTATGGCGTCACCACGAAGCTGGAGAGCGTGATCTGGCTCAGCCCGTTTCTCGAGACGAAGTTTCTGAGATGGAGGAAACCCCAACGAAAGAACACACCAAGAACGCCACAACTCCCGCCGTCGTGATCGTTGCCACGCTCAGGAACGCGAGCGGGAGCAGGCCAAGGAGGATGCCAGGCTCCGACGCGAAAACCCGCTCCTCGCTCGAAACCTATACCCTGACTTTGTTCGAGCACTAAACACACCGAGCAAGGTTGGAGGGGTCCTGGCGCAGATTGCCAATGGCCTGGCACGAACCCCAGACGCGGAGGGCTATCGGCAAGTGCTCACCAAGGTGGTAAATCACCTCCTGCCTCTCGCCCACCCGCCGAACGACCTGCGTCACAAAATCAACAGCAGCGAGACACGCGAAGCAACATCAGCGCTTCGCGCGATCGTCAACACGAGAACGAGATAAGGCGTTGAGAGGAGTATGATCGGGACCATGGAGCACCAGCGCGCAGCCGTGTGTCCATGACCGAGTCAGCAGTAATCTCCACCAGTAGCCCAGCCCTGGGACGATCGAGGCGACATGATGCTCACTCGCCTCCTAGGGACCAACGACATGATCACCAACGAGAGGATAGGGAGACGTGCGAAGTCTCCGCACTCACTCCTCGACTCTGAGCGATCCAGTGGCCTCCAAACTTCAAAGTTTCCAATGTTGACATGTACGAGCCCAAGCAAGACTCGAGAGGCTGGTTGGCAGTCTACACGACCGCCGCCAGGGCCGTTGGGGCAACGGAGGATGTCATGACATGCAGCGTACCTGTAACACTATAAAAATCATCAAATAAAAGTAATGCAGTTAGTTTATTAATGGTAATTATGGTAATGAATTTTCTTTTAAGTGTTTGATTTTTATTTGCATTTAGAATAATTTTTGATTGCTCATGATTGATTTTGGATATTTAATAGCATTTCTTCATAAATGAAAATCCAAATAAATAATATAATAATTATTAGTCAAAAAATAAATATTTTATTTATAAATAATTTTGGTTTAATTATTATGAATTTTAGGGTTATTTAAAATTATATTTTGAAATTAGAAAAGAAATAAAAAAGGAAACCCTAACCCTAAGGCCCACTAGGGGCCCAACTTTCATCAGCGAGCCGCGCGCCCTACCCTGGTTCCAAGTAGCCACCGCCGCCACTTCCTTTTTCTCTCCTCTCCTTTCTCTCTCTTGCGTGGGCCCCACCTGCCCTCCTCTCGTCCCTCTCGCCTGCTCTCACCCGGTCGACGCCAGGAACCGACGCTCGCTGCCTAACACCGCGCCTCCAACCGCCAGGATAGCCGAGCCCCACCCGACGCCCACGGCCAAGCCCGCGCCCAACCCCGCGCCAGGAGCCACGCCACCTGCGCTCGACGCCCTACTCCCGACCCCGTCGTCCGTTCTTCTCCCCGCGTAAAGGAGCTTCAATGCTTCCGTTTCTCCTCCCCATTACCTCCTTCCATTGATGGCCTTGAAGACCCCGGCGACCTCTCTTCTCCCCTGCCTCCTTCTATAAAAACCGAGCCATGGAGCTCTCTCTCCTTGCCCGAGCTCGCCCAAGTCTCTCACGCTCTCTCTCTCTCTCTCGCTCCATTGCCTGCCGTCGAACCACCGCCACCGACCACCGGAGCTCGCTGTCGTGCCTCGCCGCTCGTCGTTCGGTCACCGGAGACGCGCTCGAGCCCCATTCGAGCTAGGCCAACCGCCGTGCCAAACCTTCGGCTAGACGCACGCCCAAGCCCGTCCGCCGTTCGTCCCAAGGTTGAAGACAACCCCAAAATGTTGACTTATTTTCTAAAGCATGTTTTGAATTAATTTATGAATTTTGTGAATTATCGTTGTAATATTGAGATGATGTGATTTGGCGATTCATGTGTATGTGAATCATTGAGTATATGTGTATTAGACATGTTATTTGTGCGCAATGGTTTTGACAAAAATCAGTATACATGTGGTAAAAATACTAAATAAGTTATGCCATGATTCATTAACTTTGTGATTTAGTACTAGAAACGTTTGCGATTAACTTCTCATTTTAGCGCATAAAACAATAGTATGTTAGTAATTGTTTGATTATAGTTTTAGTGATATAAGAAATTGAAATAGGTACTAAGCCATGTATTTCCGGTCAAATGAAGATATAGATTTTACTATTCATAATAAATGTATTCATAAGTATAGCACTTAAATTACTTAGAATTAGTAAAATACTTAATTATGTCATAATAACCATGAATATGTTATTAAAAGTACCATTTAGTAATTTACAATTACTTCTTTAAATATTAATGTTAGAAGAATTAAGTAAACAATTTTTAGCCATACATATAATTTCTATGTAGAAAAGAAAGGAGAAAACCGAAAGAATAGAATTTTATAATAATGTTAAAATAACTTAATTAGGCGCTCATACTTTCCTAATAAATGATAGTTATGTTGATAAACATAGGTTTCTTACTAATGAATTAGATAATTTGTTTCTAGTTTAAAATGACCTTTTTAAAAGATATCATGTTTTTAATTTAACAATGTTCTTTATAGATATTTAAGTATAGCCGTATTAAATAGAAACTTAAAAGAATATGTAGACCATATGTTTCTTAATAAAAATAGAAGATAAATATATGTCCAATTAATAGATTATTTATATTTTCTTAATTAAAAGATAACAAGGGTCATTGCTTTTATAAACTAAAATGATAGTTTATACATTTTTTCTTTCAAATGATTTAGGTCATATGTTCCTAAATTGAAACTAAATATAATCAATAGATTATTTATATTTTCTCACAATTTATTAATTAGACTTACATTTCAATTTGTCCTTAACTAGTAATATAAGCGTGATTAATCCGTTCATCACATTGAATCCATATTATTTAAATATATATATATATATCATTTAGTTTTCCTAAAGGATAAAATAAAGAAATTAGTGTTCATGTTCTTTTTATAATTAAAAATGTTAGTTTACATATTGCTTTGTATATAGCTTCCTTAATAAAGAATATAGACCATGTACCTTCTAACAAAAATAAAAGATAGTTATTTGTTCATTATCTTTTGCATGAAAATCCACTTAAGGGCCTATAACCTAGCTTTTTATAAAATAGGTGTTTAATAATAATGATCTTTTCACATAAAACCTATTTAGACTTATATCTTAGTTTATTATAAGTAAATGTTAACAATGATTTAGGATATGTTCCATAGTGCTTCAAAAACTAATAACGTGTTTCGTAGCCCATTAACCTTAGATATATAACATATATCTTTTCTAAAAGGTTAAAAAGGTTTAATATTGTTATAACATATTTTATCATCTTATAAACCCTTAATCTTAGACATATCACATATGACGTTTTATAAAAGATTAAATTGGTGAACCTAATATTTGTATATTTTAATTAAGATATTTTTAAGCTCAAGTCTTGTTTTATAAAGTATAGATCACACATTTTTGAAAAGAATACCTTCTTATTATAACCATTACTTGCGATGTTTTTGAAAAACGAATGCTCTTTTCGTTAAGCTTTCTTTTCGCTTTGTGTATGGTGAATGTTGTATGTTATTGAGTGGTGTTTGTTTCTTCTTGTTTGTTTGTGTGATATTCAGTGGTTGATCTAGTAGTTAAGAATCAAGATCTATTCCGATCCGTGGAAGAAACTCAAGTTTTCAATAAGCAAGGCAAGTGGACTTCGCCCTCTGCATACTCTGTTTGACCCCAAACAATACATTTAATAAAGTTTATTCTTGGATATATATATGCATAATTTGATGGGTTACCTATTCGGATACACCTAACCTTTTCTACCATATTCCTTGATCAAACTTGGGTATTATACTTTACCTTCGTAGCTATGCTATTGCTACAACTTAACTTTATGCAGTCATTCCTGTTTGTGATATTAATGTTCCAAATGATAAGTTTACATTATTATTGTTAATCCAACGATTAAGGAAGATCATATGATTTAATTGGAACATGGAGTGACCACCCGGGAAAACAGTGCTACCATGAGGGTGGTATGGGACGCCCTTGGCTAAATAACTAGGGAAGTCTTATGTTAGGTGCTGGTTGTGGTCGACCGAAACGGGGGCATCTACCAAGCGCTTATATTTCCAGCTCAGCAGATTGGATACGGGCATAGTTCCCAAGCTTTACCCTATAGACTGGTCTATAAGTTGGTTACATTAGGTGTGCTTTATGCAGTTTGACCATTTCTAGCATTTGCATAATGAGGACTCTAGGGAAAAGCCACGTATTGAGACCCTAGCCAGTCACCTCGGAAGTGAAAACGGGACTTGCAAACCCGGGCTAGAAGGGAATCGCGACTCATGGGTAAAGATGGGCCACCTCTGCAGAGTGTAAAACTGATATATCAGCCGTGCTCACGGTTATGAGCAGCCTGGACCCTCACATGATAATTGAACTTGAAGATGGAAATAAATCATGATCGGTTTTGTTTAAGCGATATGCTTAAGTGGTTCATTCAAGAGGTTGAGCTTCATGTTGATGGTATTTGCTCAAATGGTTTAAGTTCATGCTGATTATGAATTATTCTTAATTGGGATTGGTATATACTTATACCTAGTAATCAGGTGTTGATAATAAAATGTTGACCAACTAAAATGCCAATCGCATTAAACTTTAGCCTTACCTTGTTACCTTGCATTTTCCCCCCACTTGCTGAGCCCCGACCATAAGTGAGCTCACCCTTGCTTAAATTTTGATTAAAAGTTTGCAGATGAAGTTATGATGCTGAGCTCCATGGATGCTAATGTAGTGATACCCCCGGTCATCTTCCTGTGGATGGATGTCCATGTTTCGCTGTACTTTGATGAAAAAGGGTAAGACATTATGTCTGTTCGAAGTGTAATATGTTAATATAATCTTTTATTACGCTTTTATGCATTTTTCTTTTGATATATTACACTTGTGACGTCAACATATGTGTGGAAATAGCCCCTGGCACACATATGCTATGCATTCGGCTCTGCCCCCAGAACCGGGTGTGACAGAAGTGGTATCAAAGCAATGTGACCGTAGGTCGCTAGATTATTTAGAAATGGAAAGCCCAATCAGTCTTTCAAAGCCTGATATATTTTCCTCCATAAAAACATACTTTATATCAAACTCGTCTCTTTTATCTTCAACCCTTCTTGTCTGATTCTTCGTTTATCAGAAGGTTTTAGTGAGAAGCATTGCAAGATGATCAAGCTAGGATTGCGGAACTTGAAGCGAAGTTTGCCAGAAGAAACCCTTTCGAAGCTACCGACGATGCCCTATTCTCTGTCTTATCTCCACTCAGCAAGAAGTTTTGCTATGGATCCTTTGGATCTATTACCAGACTTCTTGGTTAGGTTGATAGGATTGTTCTTTAGTATTAAGATTTTCGACTAGATCGGTAAGGGCAATATTAAATTATAGTGGTTTCTAATCCCTAATATTGCTATATAACCCTTGACTTCTTATACTTTTGTTTTCTTGCCATTGTATTGCCACCCTTGCGCAATATCTACCTTGATATATTAAACCTTTGCCTCTCTACTTTTCTCCTTGATAATGCTTTCTCCCTAACTCACTTCATATCCTTGGTTGTATCATTTATCCTTACTTTAATAGTTCATGGTTATCTTATTTCACTCTTGGCCACCAACAAATAAGTCATGTCTAACTCCTTGCTATTTCTTACCTGACTCCTTGACTTTATAATATCTTTCTTATTCCAAACCTTGTCTCACCTTTGTTTTGGTTGAATGAGTAGAATTAGATTGTGTTGTGCTGGTATGCTTGAGCTCATTGTCCTTTGTGTTCACAATGGCATCAGTTAGCTAGGTAAAACCTTAGATAGATGGTTTTCTCTGCTCTCTATAATCTATCTTTGCTCAACCCTTTCATCCCTTCCATTATTCCATACCCATACAGATGTCAGACCTTTGAATGTCAACTACAAGTGATGTCACTAAATGCGAAGAATGCGGTGCGTTGGCAAGTCAAAACAACACTATAAATAAAACAGCTGACGAACAGACATTCAAGGCACAAAAAGATGCACAGCCAAACCAACAGACAAGTGACCTTGGAACATGTTGTTGTTGTGAGTACTATGGAATTCCTTGTCGCTAAATCAATGCAAATGAAAGTGAAACTGCAAAACAGAAGAACCAGATTTTATTTTCTGGCATAAAAGACAAATGTCTCCCCCTGAACAACTAATAGCAGTGTCTCTCATACCTAATGCACTGTCAGTTGATGAATTGCAAAGTATTCCAAAAAGGAAACATCACAAGGATGCCCATCCCCAAGAAGAAACACATGAGTGTTACATTGATGGATGGACTCTTTCTTGCACATAGTTACAGCCTCGTGGTCACATCAGGTCCAAGAAACAAAAAGGGAAACATGGAAAAAGTCAAGAAATAACTTCAAGAAAAGCTTGGTATCAATGTGGACATGAAGGTCATTACTTCCGTAACTGTCCTGAGAAGAGTTCACTACAAATCACCTCCGAGATGAAGCTATCTCAGTCTTCAGACATGGAATATGAACAAAAATGCACAGAAACGTCCACCAACAACGTAAAGACAACTCCACCATGTAACTCATCTAGTCGTGCTTGCTTTGGCTGTGGTGATACCGGCCACCTTTTTAATAGTTCTCTTAAGAAGGATGTGGAGATCAATAAGGTCCAAAAGAAAAGACAACACCCTCAAACTCATGCATCAACAAAGAATAAACAACGGAAAAAGTCCATGGGAAGGATAAGTTATGCAGTGACAGCAACCATTCCATATGAAAATGCAGTAATTTTTGGAACACTGGTCATTCACACAACCATCGCCACCGTGTTGTATGATCCTCATACAACACATTCTTTTATCAGTGCCCAGTTTGCAACAAAGTATGGTATCCTTAAGTGTCCCTTGAGATCAAGGATGACCATCAGTGCACCCGAAAGAAAAATGTTAGTAAACTACATATGTCCAAATATAAGTGTTAAAATCAATGGGATAGATTTTCTAGCTGATCTTATAGTGATAGAATCAATGGGAAAGGATGTGATTCTTGGAAAGAATTGGTTACAAAGAACTAAGGCAGTAATCCAACATACTGAGAGAACCATGTGTTTGGAAACCCCATCCGGAGAAAGAATAGTAGTTGAAGACAATCGACCTCCAGCTCTGATTGGTGCATCTGACAAGGAAGAATAATATATCATTTAGCTAGAAGAAGCAGTATATCTCACGAAAAAATGTCAAGGTGTTGCCTCTTTCAAGATTTGTAATTGTGCTAAGTGATATATGAATAAATTTGGAGAATCACTCGCACCTATTGTGTTTTGCCTCTTTATAAAGAGAATAAAGTATGGTGTCATCTGCTATATGCAAACAATGTGATGCTCTATTCTAGCTGCCCTAAAGTCCCGCTCAAGTCTTTATCTCAATTTGTGCTCAAAGAAATATTGTTGGATCAGAAAGATGATTTGGATATCATGCTCTGAAATCTATAAAGTTCAAAAGATCTTTGTTAATGATTATAACACTTGTACATTCTTGTAGTATGATGAAGCTAGGCAGAATCGGAAATCATCCTTAACTAATCTTATTTTGGAAATCAAAATGTTGTGTTAGCCCTTTATCTTAATGTCATGCAAGCCTCTTATGCAGTCTGTCTCACTAACTCTTTTACCCTCTGACTAGATGATGAACCCCAATGGAAATAAAGTAAATGATGCCAATGACAATATTCCTACCTTAACAACTATGAACGAGAAAAATGAGTCACATAGTTATTTGATGAATGGAATGAAGAACAACAAAAGCAATAGAAAAATGTTTGGATACATGATTAGTCCACCTCAACCACAAGCAAAATCCACGAAACACATGGATACCCAAGCAGAAGAATCAAGTCAGGTTCAGCTATATGAGATACAGACACCCAATCAACCCTCACCCCCTGTTGGTCAAGCAAAGTTGACTCGTAAAGAACTCAAAGCAAGAGGTGCTTGCTACTACTGCAAAAATGAAGGACATATTATTCGCGAATGCCCCAAGAAGTGTCTAGATTGACTAAAGAAGAAAGTTGCCAAGCATGACCTAAGCAATAATTCAGAAGACCAACCATTTTATAAGTACGATGATGAAGGTCGCACGATTAGTATACATTGCGGAGCAAAGAAGAAAGGAAGTTCCTTAATATTATAAGATTTCAATGTGAACTAAGAACCTACAAATAACCATGTATCTCCTTTGCTTTCGTGCTAGTCTTCCTTAATCTCGAGGACGATATTCTTTTAAGAGGGGTAGTTTGTAACACTATAAAAATCATCAAATAAAAAATAATGCAGTTAGTTTATTAATGGTAATTATGGTAATGAATTTTCTTTTAAGTGTTTGATTTTTATTTGCATTTAGAATAATATTTGATTGCTCATGATTGATTTTGGATATTTAATAACATTTCTTCTTAAATGAAAATTCAAATAAATAATATAATAATTATTAGTCCAAAAAATAAATATTTTATTTATAAATAATTTTGTTTTAATTATTATGAATTTTAGGGTTATTTAAAATTATATTTTGAATTTAGAAAAGAAATAGAAAAAAGGAAACCCTAACCCTAAGGCCCACTAGGGGCCCAACTTTCATCAGCCAGCCGCACGCCCTACCCTGGTTCCCAGCAGCCGCCGCCACCACTTCCTTTTACTCTCCTCCCCTTTCTCTGTCTTGTGTGGGCCCCACCTGCCCTCCTCTCTTCCCTCTCCCCTGCTCTCACCCGCTCGACGCCAGGAATCAATGCTCGCTACCTAACACCGCGCCTCCAGCCACCAAAACGGCTGAGCCCCACCCGAAGCCCACAGCCAACCCCGCGCCAGGAGCCCGACCGCGCCTCGTGCACCGACCGCGCACACTGCGCTGCGCAGCCGATCGCGCCAGGAGCCATGCCACCCGCGCCCGACGCCCGACCCCGCCTTCCATTCTTCTCCCCGCGTAAAGGAGCTTCAATGCTTCCGTTTCTCCTCCTCATTACCTCCCTCCATTGATGGCCTTGAAGACCCCGACGACCACTCTTCTACCCTCCCTCCTTCTATAAAAACCGAGCCATGGAGCTCTCTCTCCTTGCCCAAGTCTCTCACGCTCTCTCTCTCTCTCTCTCTCGCTCCATTGCCCGCCGTCGAACCACCGCCGCCGACCACCGGAACTCACCGTCGTGCCTCGCCGCTCGCCGTTCGGTCACCGGAGATGCGCCCGAGCCCAGTTCGAGCTAGGCCAACCGCCGTGCCAAACCTTTGCCTAGACGTGCCCAAGCCCGTCCGCCGTTCTTCCTAAGGTTGAAGACAACCCCAAAATGTCGATTTATTTTCTAAAGCATGTTTTGATCTAATTTATGAATTTTGTGAATTATCGCTGTAATATTGAGATGATGTGATTTGGCGATTCATGTGTATGTGAATCATTGAGTATATGTGTATTAGACATCTTATTTGTGCGCAATGGTTTTGACGAAATTCGATAGACATGTGGTAAAAATACTAAATACGTTATGTCATGATTCATTAACTTTGTGATTTAGTACTAGAAACGTTTGCGATTAACTTATCATTTTAGCGCATAAAACAATAGTATGTTAGTAATTGTTTAATTATAGTTTTAGTGATATAATAAATTGAAATAGGTACTAAGCCACGTATTTCTGGTCAAATGAAGATATAGATTTTACTATTCATAATAAATGTATTCATAAGTATAGCACTTAAATTACTTAGAATTAGTAAAATACTTATTTATGTCATAATAACCATGAATATGTTATTAAAAGTCCCATTTAGTAATTTACAATTACTTCTTAGAATATTAATGTTAGAAGAATTAAGTAAACAATTTTTAGCCATACGCATAATTTCTATGTAGAAAAGAAAGGAGAAAACCAAAAGAATAGAATTTTATAATAATGTTAAAATAACTTAATTAGGTGCTCATACTTTCCTAACAAATGATAGTTATGTTGATAAACATAGGTTTCTTAATGAATTAGATAATTTGTTTCTAGTTTAAAATGACCTTTTTAATAGATATCAAGTTTTTAATTTAACAATGTTCTTTATAGATATTTAAGTATAGCTGTATTAAATGGAAACTTAAAACAATATGTAGACCATATGTTTCTTAATAAAAATAGAAGATAGATATATGTCCAATTAATAGATTATTTATATTTTCTTAATTAAAAGATAACAAGGGTCATTGCTTTTATAAACTAAAATGATAGTTTATACATTTTTCCTTTCAAATGATTTAGGTCATATGTTTCTAAATTGAAACTAAATATAATCAATAGATTATTTATATTTTCTCACAATTTATTAATTAGACTTATATTTCAATTTGTCCTTGACTAGTAATATAAGCGTGATTAATCTGTTCACCACATTGAATCCATATTATTTAAATATATATTATTTAGTTTTCCTAAAGGATAAAATAAAGAAATTAGTGTTCATGTACTTTTTATAATTAAAAATGTTAGTTTACATATTGCTTTGTATATAGCTTCCTTAATAAAGAATATAGACCATGTACCTTCTAACAAAAATAAAAGATAGTTATTTGTTCATTATCTTTTGCATGAAAATCCACTTAAGGGCCTATAACCTAGCTTTTCATAAAATAGGTGTTTAATAATATTGATCTTTTCACATAAAACCTATTTAGACTTATATCTTAGTTTATCATAAGTAAATGTTAACAATGATTTAGGATGTGTTCCATAATGCTTCAAAAAATAATAAAGTGTTTTGTTGCCCATTAACCTTAGATATATAACATATATCTTTTCTAAAAGGTTAAAAAGGTTTAATATTGTTACAACATGTTTTATCGTCTTATAAACCCTTAATCTTAGACATATCACATATGACGTTTTATAAAAGATTAAATTGGTGAACCTAATATTTATATATTTTAATTAAGATATTTTTAAGCTCAAGTCTTGTTTTATAAAGTATAGATCACACATTTTTGAAAAGAATACCTTCTTATTATAGCCATTACTTGCGATGTTTTTGAAGAACGAATGCTCTTTTCGTTAAGTTTTCTTTTAGCTTTGCGTATGGTGAATGTTGTATGTTATTGAGTGGTGTTTGTTTCTTCTTGTTTGTTTGTTTGTTTGTGTGATATTCAATGGTTGATCTAGTAGTTAAGAATCAAGATCTATTCCGATGCGTGGAAGAAACTCAAGTTTTCAATAAGCAAGGCAAGTGGACTTCTCCCTCTGCATACTCTGTTTGATCCCAAACAATACTTTTAATAAAGTTTATTCTTGGATATATATATGCATAATTTGATGGGTTACTTATTCGGATACACCTAACCTTTTCTACCCGATTCCTTGATCAAACTTGAGTATTATACTTTACCTTCATAGCTATGCTATTGCTACAACTTAACTTTATGCAGTCACTCCTGTTTGTGATATTAATGTTACAAATGATAAGTTTACATTATTATTGCTAATCCGACGATTAAGCAAGATCATATGATTTAATTGGAACATGTAGTGACCACCCGGGAAAACAGTGCTAACATGAGGGTGGTATGGGACGCCCTTGGCTAAATAACTAGGGAAGTCTTATGTTGGGTGCTGGTCGTGGTCGACCGGAATGGGGGCATCTGCCAAGCGATTATATTTCCGGCTAAAGCAGATTGGATACGGGCATAGTTCCCAAGCTTTACACTGCGACTGGTCTATAAGTTGGTTACGTTAGGTGTGCTTTATGCAGTTTGACCATTTCCAATATTTGCATATTGAGGACTCTAGGGAAAAGCCTCGTAGTGAGACCCTAGCCAGTCACCTCGGAAGTGAATACGGGACTTGCAAACCCGGGCTAGAAGGGAATCACAACTCATGGGTAAAGATGTGCCACCTCTGCAGAGTGTAAAACTGATATATCAGCCGTGCTCACGGTTATGAGCAGCCTAGACCCTCACATGATAATTGAACTTGAAGATGGAAATAAATCGTGATCGGTTTTGTTTAAGCGGTATGCTTAAGTGGTTCGTTCAAGAGGTTGAGCTTCATGTTGATGGTATTTGCTCAAATGGTTTAAGTTCATGCTGATTATGAATTATGCTTAATTGGGATTGGTATATACTTATACCTAGTAATCAGGTGTTGATAATAAAATGTTGACCAACTAAAATGCCAATCGCATTAAACCTTAGCCTTAACTTGTTACCTTGCATTTTCCCCCCACTTGCTAAACCCCGACCATAAGTGAGCTCACCCTTGCTTAAATTTTGATCAGAAGTTTGCAGATGAAGTTATGATGCTGAGCTCCATGGATGCTAGTCTAGTGATACCCCCGGTCATCTTCCAGTGGATGGATGTCGATATTTCACTGTACTTTGATGAATAAAGGTTAAGACATTATGTTTGTTCGAAGTGTAATATGTTAATATAATCTTTATTTACTCTTTTATGCATTGTTCTTTTGATATATTACACTTGTGACATCAACATATGTGTGGAAATAGACCCTGGCACACATATGCTATGCATTCGGCTCTGCCCCCAAAACCGGGTGTGACAGAACCTGCCCATTGTCCTAGGGCAGGATGCGCTAAAGTGGCTCCGGCATTTGTCGAGACACTGCATCGACGACTGGGAAGATTTCAGTCATCAGTTTGTTGCAAATTTCCAATCCCTTTCCGACAAACCGGCACAACCATGGGACCTCAAATCCATCAAATGCCAGAGCAACGAGACCCTCCGCTCGTTCCTCAGGAGATTTCAAACCATGAGAAACCATATTCCCAAAGTCGCGGAGGTAGCCGTGATCGAGGATTTCTATCTAAGATCCAACAACACACCTTTTGTTTGAGCCATCCTTCAGAAGGTGCCTGTCTCCTTGGAACAACTATTCTGGGAGGCGGACATCTACATCACTGCAGAAGAGCGAGCCCAAGACCAAATCGGGGATGCAAAGCCTATGCTCCCAGCACCCAGGAAGGACATGAACCAGTAGCCAGACAAGCGCTGGGACAAGAGGCCACGGGAGGAGGTGCATGCCGCTGGGCCACCGGCTACTCGGGCCCACATCATGCCCCGTGGCGGGGTGCGGACACTGGATGAGATCCTCGACTCCTAGTTCCCATTCCACAAGGAGATGCGCCACACTCTATGAAACTGTCGAGACTTCAAGAACTCTCTCCGGCATGGTCGACCGTTCCCACTGCTACCACCTCCCCCTCCACGAGGAGAACCCACCGAGCCACGCTAGCCTCGCTGCAGGGAGGAGGGTGTGGCGTGGCTTTTCCGTGCATTGACCAAGAAGTCATCATAATCTTTGGAGGACACGAGGCGCGGGAAAACAGGATGCAACATAAGCTCATCGACCGGCAGGTTCTGGTGGCCACGAACAGTGCTCTGACCCCGTACCGATGGTCAGAGCACACGATATCCTTCAGCCTGGCCGACCAATGGCTCAACTTTGATCACCCCAGCAAGTATCCCCTACTTGTCGATCCTGTGATTCGAGAGAGCCGAGTCAAAAAGGTGTTAGTAGATGGAGGCATCAGCATCAATGTCACTTTTCCTCGAACACTTCAAGCTCTAGGAGTTTCCATTGCCAATCTCACCCAGTCGAATACCCCCTTCTTATGCATCATGCCGACCGAGGGAGAGTACCCACTGGGACACCTCTACATGTCTGTCACCTTCGGTGCCCTGGATAACTATTGAACCGAGTTCCTGTGCTTCGAGGTGGCTCGGTTCGATTGTGCATACAACGCCATCATCGGGAGACCGAGATTGGCAAAATTCATGGTCGTCCCGCATTACTCGTACATGATCCTCAAAATGTCGGGTCCTCAGGTGATCATCACCGTTTGCGCCGACTTCCACGGTGCTGCTGAGTGCTTCCGAGGAGCCATAAAAACGGCTCTCACGACCGGGCCCTCGGTAGCTCTCCCCGCACAGGTCAACAACAAACCAGTGGAGGATTGTGGCAGAACCGCCCAGATTATTCCAGCTTAAGTGCCCGAGTCACACCTTAAAAGCAGCAACACACTTAAATTGGAATAACCCGTTAGTTCTTCGGATCTCGTCTGATAGAGCCACGTACCAAGGATCGAGTACCATTAGCTCACACGATGGTGAGACTTAGAGAGAAAACAATAAACATGAAACCACAAATTAAAGTACTTGAGTTATTACATAAATCAGAGTTTGATAAAAGATAACAAGTTCTCAATAGTGCAGCGGATAATAGATAACATCGGTACTGAGGAATAGGGCAAGGCCTAGCCCACTATTCCTCCTGGTCCTCTCCTGCCGAGGCGACATCCCACTCAACCGTCTAACCCGGTGGCAGGGTGGAGGGCCAAGTCACACCATCAACCATGTCCTGCAGTGTACCTATAAAAATGATGCCACAAGCAAGGCTGAGTATACTAATACTCAGCTAGACTTACCCGGTGTGAGGAGTCTACTCCTCTACCTCTAGACCATGAAGTTGTTTGGCTGAGGGGGTTTGTTTTTCCAAAAGCACTAGCTGAGTCTAAAAACAGTTTTAGCTTTTCCAGTTCTAGCATATTTAATTAAGCTAGGTGTGCTTCTTTCTAAGCATACATGGTAACAATCATTTAGTGCAATCAACATATTATCTCAAGAATCCTCATTTCACTTTTTACTCGATGCAGTACAAGGGGTCAAGTAGTCTCATTAGCTATGAGAAGCAGACAATTTGAATCGAGTTTTAACCTTGCAAGGTAAACCTAAACACACGACATGTAGGGGCACTCCGTCCCCACACACGTCAGTCGTCCCCATCGATTCCCCGTTCGCGGCTAGGGCTCACCGCCTTGGCATGCAATGCCCCACTGACCCCTGCTGTCGCCGTGCAATGGCTGCACTTGCACCCACCATAGCTAGCATGGGAGACCACGTCTCAGGACATGTGAGGAGGAAAGTCCGTGCCCGGCTTCACTTAGGTACTAGGCTTACCGGTTACCATATTTCCCGACTTGTGTTTAGTACTTTCAAACGCTTGATTCAGGTATCCGCACATTAATCCTTAATTCTATTCCTGTCTCATAGACAAGGCATCCACCCTGGATCGATGTCCATGGACCATAATAGATCACATTATCAAGATGAATACAATCAATTCCTGACCTCGCGCGAGTGCTAGGAAAATCACTCGACTTCTACCGAGATCCCTAATTAGCAAAGCAGCTACTCGACCTAGCATACTAGTATCCATCTCAAAAAGGAATCCTGAGTTCATGCAGCTAGGGTTTCAAGAAACTCCTACACTTAAGTGCATGGTACAAGCCTACAAACATTAAGTGCAGTAAAATAGCATATATAACGGTTATGCATAAAACCGGGGCTTGCCTTCAAATGCGGGTGCAGCGGGAGGTTCTTCGGCGACGAGTTCGGGAGCTGGTTCCCGAGCTTCTTCTTGCTGTGCCTCTGGCCTTGGATCAAGACGTACTCTCCGTCCGCGAGATTGCAATCTAATGAATGCAAATGTATGAGTATGAATGCAACATAATTATATTCATTTGTACATGTCCAAAGTGCATACTAGGTTTCAAGGATTTCTTTCCCTTTTTAATTTTTAAGGTCTTTTATAGGGTAGGTTGAACTACACTTCTGTTTTAGAAATTTTAAAATCCTATAAAACTTACAGTGGTTTTTTATTGACTCACACAAGTCTGTCTCAAAAATTGAGGCCTAAACTGGGAGTGGTTTTCTCTGTAGAAAAATAACAAAATCTAGGGTAGAGGGGGTACTTTAAACTACAACCCTTGTGTAGAAATGGCTTCTGCCCTATAACTTATTTTTGCTGGTGTTTATGGGTGACATTATGCTCCTATGCCAAATTTCAGCCAAGGATATCTAATGGTTAATTAATGGTGATTTTCTAAAGTTTGGGGGCTTAGTGGGTGCTCCTACTACCACTCTATTTGAAAAATGTCAAACAATAGATTTCCCAATTTTTCTAGTTTCTTCTTTGCGCAAGAGCAATCATTCCTAAAGTTAGTTATTTTTACTTATAGGGGATGGGTTGTACGATTTCTTAAAATATATAATTTTTCTCATGGGGCAGGGGGTGGGGTGTATTCCATTGTATAACTACCTTAGTTTTATATTTTCCCTTATAGTACATATCACAAGTACTTAGGGAAAAATAAGGTTACTTATTGTCTTCCACTTTTGGTCTCTCTTTTTATTTTTTTGAAGTATTGGTAAAATCCTAGTTTCATTTGTTTAACCCACTTACTGTGATATTATGGGGTGGTTACCATTTTTGTAGTGGTGCAACTGTGGTCAAGGGTCTATTAAAGTTTTCTTATCGCTATTGCATATGTCCTATTATTTTTAATCATTATCTTACTTAAATACTCAATTCCTAAATAAAATCATAAATTCCAGAACAGTTCTGGACTAGGGTTCGATATATTTTTCCCTTGAACTTTATCACTTAATCATGCTAGGAAAAATAATATTGTTCTCTGGTTTCTATTTTTAGTGCCCTTGTCCATTTTTCCAAAGCTTGGGTGCATATAAGTCCTAGGGGATAAAATTTGTTTAATCTCAAGTATGGGGGTGCTTAATATTTTTAACCATTGTAACTACTGGTCAAGCACCTTCATGAATTTTCTTAAGCCTAGTCTAAAAGTTTTCCTACCAATTTTCTTATTTTCAAGGTTTAAGGGGTTTTCTCACTTAAATCAAAACTTTAAAATTTGCTGCTATACAAAGGTGATTTCATATTTTTAGTTGAAGGCTCTCGATACCCAAAGTTTAACAAAATTGGTTTTATGAATTTTGGGCCAGTATTCATTTAGTTATGAATTTTTAAGCCTGCTGCAGATTTAAAAAGGTATTTTCAAATAACTGGAAAAGAAACGTCGCTTTGCGCTCGGGTCCCTGGCTTTCTTTTCCCTGGCTCCTTACAAATGAGTCCCTGGTCTATTATTTCTAAGGGTCACTGACATAGCAGAAAAACCCTCGGGTTTTAAGGTCTTCAACCCGCGCTCCTCCCTCCCTCGCCGGAACAGTATGCGAACGACGACGAGAAATTGCGGCTTACCTGGTGCGGCAGCGCGTCGGGGACGAGGTTGCGGAGCTTTGGGTCGGTTCGGCGAACTTGGGGGAGTCGATGATTTGGCCAGCGGGTCCACGGGCATAGGCGATGGAGGTCGTCGGTGAGCTTCAATCCGGGGGCCTGGTGTAGTGGACCTTCGAGGCAAAGCTCAGGGAGCTTGGCAGGGCTTTTGCGAAGCTGTTCCCGGGCTCAGATTGGGAGGTGGAGGGCTGGAGTGACCGGCCCTCACACTCCGGCAGCAGACCATGAGCGGCTGGCTCTGGTGGGGCTTCTCCGGCACGGTAGAGTTAACTTGAGCGAGGTTACAAGCCGCGGAAGGGTGCGAGGAAGCCTCTGGTGCTCTAGGTTAGGCAATGGGGTGGTTGGGATGGCCTGGCCACGGCGGCGAGTTTCGGGCGGCAATGGCGGGCGGCGCGGAGCTCGCCGGAGTTGGGGTTTTGCTCGGGGAAGTGAGGCGGGGTGAGGGATGAACTGCCTCGCACCGCGGAGGGATTTATAGGCACTCTCGGGCACGACTGGGTGCAGGCGCGGGGGAGGAGACGACCGCGTGCGGCGCGCTCAGAGAGCGGCCAGTGCGCGGCCGAGCACTGGAGCACGCGATCGAACACGTGGCGACACATAGAGTGGTCGCTTTCAAGCGTCCATTGGCTCCAAATCTCAGCAAATTTTGACATGATCCTTATGTGAGATTTTTCTTCCCCGACTCTACTCTAATGTTTTTGTGTGGAGGCCGAGGGGTTTTCGGGTTTGTGTGGGGAGTTGTCATGTCACCAACATGGGTTTGTCCGGCTGCTTCGTCCCGAGGCAAAACTCACGCCAAGTCGTGTCAATCAGCTTGGGATTGTTTTCAAACTTCATCAGGTTTTTCTAGGGGTCCTTTGGCACCACTTTGTTATTTGGGTCAAGTGAATTTGAGTTTTAGAACATGGTGAACGCGTTTGATCTTTGTGAGAGGGTTGGATTTCATATTTCTGAAATCCTGATTTTTATTTGAAGCCCCCACTGGAGTGGCTTGTTTAGGGATTTTGCAAAACTCTTTTGGGCAAACTTTCTTACTATTTTTTGTAGGCTAATAAGTGTATTACAACTTTGTTAATTGGCCCAAACCATGACAATCTGATTTACTTGGACTTTCCACTGAGTTTCTCCTTGGTGCACTAATGTACCAAAAAGGGGAACTCTAGGGTTGTAACACTTCACCCTCTTCCCTAAGCTTAGCAGGGTTAAGGTATGAGTTCTAGGGTGATAAAGGCTTGTTAAGGCTTGTCTCCTCAAGTTTGGTGCTTTAAGCTCAAGCTAAACCACATGTCATAACAGGCCACAGATGCAGGTACTGAGGGGAAACCCTGAGTAACACCTGGGGTGTTACAAGGATGGCCTCACGATCCCCTCAAATGAAGCATCGGTCGTGACCTATATGCGGCCGACCGAGGAAACCAAAAGGATCAACCTCGGGTTCTCTGACAAGCGCAAGACGACAGACATTAGCTCCAGCCACAACGACAAATAGGAAAGCACGCTCGTCCAGTTTCTGTAAGACAACCGGAACATATTCGCAAGGCAACCTGTGGAAATGCCAGGAGTCTCGAGAGAACTGGCCGAGCACCAACTCAAGGTGTATCCTTGTTGGGGCGAAGGCAAAGACGCCACCCTTCGCTCGAGGCCTTCGCTGCAGTCGCTGGTCCGACGGAGATAAAACGGGCAGGGACACCCTTCGCTCGACACGACATCAGACAAAGGCCTGCGACGAGGTCGTCCCACCGTGCGGCCTCGTCTAGCTTGGAGGCCCACGTGCGATCCGGCCCATTGTAACGGGCCCTGCGTGGCCGCTGCGTGTTACGGGCCTAATTTGTAAAGGCATTCCTGTAATTACAGTCTGTAACCCTGCTTTATGGGAATATTCTGGGGATAACCTAGGTGTCTGAGGGCACATGCGTCCTTAACACAAGACGCTGGGCGCTCAGATACCTATAAATACCCCCGCACAGTGCCCGTGAGAGGGCAGATTAACAGAGCTATTGCCATCTTGCGCGAGAACCCTGTTAACGCCACTGTTCACCCTTGTTGGATCCCCTTGTGACTGAGAGCAAGTTCCAACATTTGGCGCCCACCGTTCGTGCTACGAGAAAAACACCCGTGATGGCACCCAAGAAAGCTAACCCGAAGGCTGACGAGGCTGCGAAGGCAGCACTACTTGCTGCAAGAAAGGGCAAGGCCCTCGCCCTCACCCAATCCACCCACCAAGAGACCACTGAAGACGACGTTCTTCGCACCTGCGAAGACGACACCCTCTGCACCTACGGCCCTGAAGGACAATCGCAGCCACCCCTAGGCTTCGCCCCACTGGAGGGCGCGGACCTCACCGAGGACGGTGAAGTCCTCGGCGTCTCAGCGGAAGAACAGCTAGAGCTGCGCGCCCTACGCCTCAAGAACCGCAATCTCCAGAGGCAGAAAGAGATACTGGAGGCCAAGCGCCAGCGCATGTCCGCACTAGCCAAAGTGCGACAAATGATACGCGACGAAGAGCAGAAGGCCCAGGACCTCGAGCGGGAGACCGCGCTGATGCAGCGCGAAGGCCACCTCGGCCTGCAGCACGGGCCACCCCTGCAGCAGCGCGCACAACTGAAAGACACGCGCGAAGGCCACCTCGGCCTGCAGCATGGGCCACCCCTGCAGCAGCGTGCACAACCGGAAGACCCGCGTTTCCCCCAGCGCGACCACACCTTCCCGCACGCCGCGCCATTCCAGGGGGTCAACTACCTTGACGAGCGAAGTCCCCTGGCACCACACCTGCAAGTGATGCCTTGGCCCGCTAACTTCCGGGCAGGTACCTATCCCAAGTACAACGGCAGCACCGACCCAGCCCAATACATAATGAGTTATCAGGTCGCTGTTGCATCTTCCGGAGGGGACGACGCCACAATGGCCAAGTCTTTCATCATCGCCCTCGAAGGCCCAGCCCTCACCTGGTTCACCAGGTTGCCTCCGTTGTCCATTGATTCCTGGAGAAGCCTCCGGGACAAGTTCCTACTCAACTTCCAAGGGTACCGCCCAGACACCGACGCCTTGGCCGAACTCTCGCTCTGCAAGCAGCTGGAAAAGGAAACTCTGCGGGAGTATTACCGCAAATTTTTAACACTCAAGTCACAGCTGCCCTCAGTTGATGACTAGATCGCTATCCACTACGCCATCAGTGGCCTTCGCGCCGGCGTCCTCTATAGCCACTGCATCAGAGATCCGCCCAAGAACCTCCAGGAATTATATCAGCTGTTTGAAAAATACGCCAAGTCCGAAGAGCTCCACCAGCGCAAGGTTGAGTCCCAAAGGAAGCCTAAAGATGCTCCACAGTCCAGCCGCACGTGGACGAGGACTCCGCAGCCAGACTCCGGTCGAGACGGCCGCAATCAACAGCAAGTGCACAACATCGCCAACTAGCACCCCGCTGCTAACGCCCCTCGTCGCCAGGAATATCCCCCCAGGGCCGCGGAAATGGAACTCGCGGTAGGGGTCGGGGGCGTGCGCAGCCGCCGCGCCGATTGTACTGCCTCTTCCATGGCGAAGACTGCACCCACCAAACCAAAGACTGCCCAGAAACGAAGGCCACCAGAGACTGGATGGCACGGGCGTAGCCAGCCGACAACCCCAGAGTTGTCGCACACACATACCAGCAACCCCCTCCACCATATATCCACGCCCCCGCCCCGCATCCACCGCACCACGCTTACCAACACCATCAGGAAGTACAAATCGTACCTCCCCCACCCCCACCCCCACCACCACACCAGCAACATCAAAACATCCCCCACGCCCCGAAGCAGGAAGACTTCGCCGATCAGCCGTATCGCGGAGTCATTCACATGATAACTGGGGGGTCCAGCACTGACTTCGACACCAAGCAGCAGAAGCGGGACCACTACCGCAACATCAACCACGTCGCCGTCACTGGCCCAGTCGTGCAGACAAAGTGGTCCCACATACCGCTAACCTTCGACGCACGAGACGTCGACCTGCGCAGCGCCCCCCACTGCGACGCCATGGTTATCAATTGCAGCGTGGCAGGCTGGGACCTGCACAAAGTCCTGGTCGACAATGGCAGTCAGGCGGACATTATCTTCCTCAATGCCTTCGATCGCATGGGCATAAGCCACAACCTGCTCAAGCCTTCGTACAACCCGTTGTATGGCTTCGACGGCAAGGGCACCTTTCCAGTCGGCAAAATAGAGCTGCCTCTCTCCTTCGGTGTAGCACCCAATGCCCGAAGTGAGCAAGTAACCTTTGATATTGTGGATATGGTATATCCATACAATGCCATCATGGGCCGGGGCTCCATCAATAAGTTCGAAGCAGCCATTCACGGACTGTACCTATGTATGAAGATACCAGGTCCGTTAGGCGTTATTACGGTCTACGGCAATCAACAGACTGCGCGCAACATAGAGCGGGACTTCGTACCCGGTCAGAGAAACGTGCACTGCCTCACGGCCCAGCGCGAGGTCCCCGCGCCCGCCAGCCCAACCGATAAACAGCACGACAAGGCACAGCTGCAGAGCAACGACGGGACCAAGACTGTCCCCCTCGACCAGGCCACGCCCAAGCAGACAGTCACTATCAGCGAAGACCTCACTTCGCATGAAGAGGAGAAGCTCCTCTGCTGCCTGTCCAAGAACAAAGATGTCTTCGCCTGGTCAGCCCTCGACCTAGTCGGGGTCAGCCGATCCATAATCGAGCACAGCTTGGGAATCGACCCTTCGGTGAGGCCGAAAAAACAGCGGCTTCGCAAAATGTCCGACGAGAAGACAGAGGCCGCCAAGGCGGAGGTGCACCGCCTCCTGGAAGCCAAATTCATCGAGCCGGTGGCTTACCCCACGTGGCTCTCCAATGTTGTAATGGTACAGAAAAAAGCGGGAAGTGGCGAATGTGCATCGACTTCACCAGTCTCAACAAGGCCTGCCCAAAGGACAATTTCCCGTTGCCGCGGATCGACAAAATAGTCGATAGCGCGGCCGGATGCGAGGTCATGTCACTCCTCAACTGCTTCTCCGGTTACCACCAGATATACATGAAGGAGGAAGACAAGGCTAGCACCAGCTTTATAACACCCTTCAGCACATATTGCTTCATCAGAATGCCGGAGGGACTCAAGAACGCCGGGTCCACCTTCTCCAGGCTTACCAAAACAGTGCTCGAAGGGCAAGTTGGCAGAAATATATTCACATATGTGGACGACATCGTCGTCGCCAGCAAGAGCAAGGAGGACCATCTCGCCGACCTCGCCGAGACATTCGCGAACATGCGAGACGCACGACTCCGCCTAAACCCGGAAAAGTGCGTCTTCGGCGTTCGCCAAGGCAAAATATTGGGCTACCTAGTATCACACCGCGGCATCGAGGCCAACCCAACCAAGATTCAGGCCATCATAAACATGACGCCTCCGCAGTCCGCCAGAGACGTCCAGCGCCTGACAGGCAGATTGGCCGCTCTCAACAGATTCATCTCCAGGTCCGCTGAGCGAAGTCTCCCCTTCCTCAAAACACTCCATGGTGCAAAAGACTTCGCCTGGGGACCAGAGCAGGCAGCGGCCTTCGCCTCATTAAAACAGTACCTGTCGGAGTTGGCCGTCCTTACAAGCCCCGACTCCTCGCTCCCCCTGTTGCTCTATGTCGCGGCTTCGCCGCATGCGGTCAGCACGGCACTAGTGCAGGAGCAGACAGTTGAGGGCGTGGTCAGGCAGTGCCCTGTTTACTATGTCTCCGAAGTGCTGACACCGTCCAAGTGCAACATGACAGAGCTGGAGAAGATTGCCTACGCAGTCGTTATGTCTTCACGCAAATTACGCCATTATTTCGAAGCATTCAAGGTCCGAGTCACCTCAGACAGGGGACTCAGCGAATTGTTCAGAAACCCGGAGGCATCGGTGAGGATTGCCAAGTGGGCGGCCGAACTCTCCGGCTACCACATCAACTTCGAGCCCAGGACAGCCATCAAGTCACAAGTCCTGGCAGACTTCGTCGTCGACTGGACTGGGCCGATAACACAGCCGGACCCGTCCGTAGAGAAGGTTTGGACGATCCATTGCGACGGCGCATGGTGCCATGCGGGGGCAGGCGCTGCTGCAGTCATCACCTCACCAGCCGGGGTCAAGCACAGATATGCAGCACGCCTCAGCTTCGCTCTGGAATCTGACAGATGCACAAATAATATAGCAGAATACGAAGCAGTCATCCTCGGCCTCCGCAAGCTGAGGGCCCTCGGAGTCACCACCTGCATCATCAAAACAGACTCCAAGGTAGTTGCCGGCCAAGTCGAGAAAGACTATGCAGCAAAGGACCCCGCACTTATGCAATACCTCGCGGCCATCCGAAGTCTCGAGAGACAATTCAAGGGATTCACCTTGCAGCATGTGGATCGGGCCAAGAATGAAGAGGCCGGCGCATTGGCCAAGGCTGCCGCCAAAGGCGAGTCCTTGCCCTCCGACGTGTTCTTTCATGTCATCAGCACGCCAGCCGTCCGGAGCCCCGAAGGGCTCCAAATAACTAATGACAGCGAGGGCCACCGCATAGTCAACCTTATCATGACCGAAGACTGGCGAGCACCAATAACCCTGTTCCTATAGGGGTACTATCATCCAACCGACATCAGCGAGGCCAAGCGCCTCAGACATTGAAGCCGAGACTTCGCACTGATTGAAGGCCAACTCTACAAGAAGGGGGTCAGTCAGCCAATGCTTAAGTGCGTCACCGAAACCGAAGGCATCTAGATCCTACGCGAAGTCCACAGTGGCACGTGCGGCTCACACGCAGGGCCAAGGGCCCTAGCTGCTAAGGTGATCCGCCAAGGCTTTTACTGGCCCGCAATGATCTGCGCCGCAAATCGGGTCACAAGGTCCTGCGAAGCCTGCCAGAAGTTTTCTCCTCGGTCAGGCAGCCCCTCGCAGTATACAAAGCTGATCGCCCACACATGGCCTCTCCAGCGCTGGGGCCTGGACATTGTCGGGCCCCTGCCCACCGCTCAGGGGAACCTTAAGTTCGCCTTCGTCGCTGTCGAGTACTTCACCAAATGGATCGAGGCAAGGGCTGCTTCCACAATAACATCAAAGACTGCCCAAAAATTCTTTTGGCAAAACATTGTTTGCCGCTTCGGAGTACCGTCCGAACTAACAGTTGACAACGGCAAGCAGTTTGACAGCCAAGACTTCAAGGATTTTTGCTTCTCCATTGGCACCAAGCTTGCCTTCGCCTCAGTCTACCACCCGCAGTCCAACGGATTTGTGGAACGCGCCAATGGAAAAATCTTCACAGCTGTCAAAAAGATGCTCCTCGATGAAAAAAGGGCAGATGGACCGATTTGTTACCCAAGGCGGTCTGGGCACTAAACACGACTGAGTGCAGGGCGACCGGGTTCACTCCTTTCCGCCTTCTATACGGATCGGAGGCCATGACCCCACAAGAAATAAAACATGGGTCCCCACGAACAGTTCCGTCAGCCGTCCCCGACGTGGACGAGCCAACTTCAAAGGATCTCATTGACGGAGACCGAGTCTTCGCCCTACAGGCCCTAAACAAATACCAAGCCCAGACAAAAGCATGGCGCGACCACGCAGTCATCCCGAGGGAATTCAGCGAAGGGGACCTCGTACTCGTCCGAACAGCTCGGACAGAGTCCAGGGGAAAACTGGAGCCCAGGTGGGAGGGCCCCTTCATAGTCAAGACGAAAGCTTCCCCCAGCGCTTACAGGCTCACAACGCCAAACGGCGAAGACCTGGAGCACTCCTGGAACATCGACAACCTCCGCAAATTTTTTGTTTAACTCATCAGGGCTGATTCGCCCTTGTAATTCGCAAAAACAATCTTATTCTGGCCCACACTCTTTTCCTCCCGGGGGGTGAGGTTTTTAATGAGGCAGAGCCATGTAATATATGTGTGAAAAATCCCCCGCAAAAACATGCGTCGAAAAAAGACCGCGACGACGGTCTTCGACATTCGACCAATACGAGGTCACCGCGAGGCTCAGCACTAGCCACCCTCGCGTGCAACAAATCCGCGCAGAAGTCGCCTAAGGGTGCATCCGGACTAGCACAACAAGTGTGAAAAACCTAAGTCTACCGCGAAGACTATCCGTGCAGAAGTCACCTAAGGGTGCAGCCGGACTAGCACACCAAGTGCGAAAAACCTAAGTCTACCGCGAAGACTATCCGTGCAGAAGTCGCCTAAGGGTGCAGCCGGAGTAGCACAACAAGTGCGAAAAACCTAAGTCTACCACGAAGACTATCCGTGCAGAAGTCGCCTAAGGGTGCAGCCGGACTAGCACAGCAAGTGCGAAAAACCTAAGTCTACCGCGAAGACTATCTGTGCAGAAGTCGCCTAAGGGTGCAGCCGGACTAGCACAACAAGTGCGAAAAACCGAAGTCTACCGCGAAGACTATCCGTGCGGAAGTCGCCTAAGGGTGCAGCCGGACTAGCACAACAAAAGCGAAAATGACCACACCAAACTGTCCGTGCCAAGACTGACTATATGCGCACCAGTCCAGCACAACAAACACACCTGACCAAGTACATAACGCCTTCGCAAGCATAGCCAAATGTGCTGGGGCACACAACCTCATCATACAAGCCTTTACACATGTACAAGCGAGGGCACCACACTCTACATCGGCTCAACCTTAGGAATAATTCCCATCTCCCTATAGTTAAATAACATTATCCTAAGCTCCTCACCCGCAAAAGACTTCGCAATTCCCCTTCACCTGTACTCACGGCGGCTGGCAAGGACAACAGTTCCTGCCGGCTAGCCCTACTCACACGAAGCCGACCTCCCTCCGCCCCACTCACTCTACGCTTCGCAACCGCCCTTCGCCGCCGGCGCCCGGTACTCGGACCAGGCACATCTTCTGTGTCCACAGCGTGCGATGAAGCTTCCGCCGCGGCCACATCCAAGGCCGCAAAGTAGTCCAAGTCCTCCTCCGACGACTCCTCAGTCCACTCAACCGAGCTCCCAGAGTCAGCAAAATCAAAAAACTCAGACGCAGACCCATCATATTCATTACCATAATCCACGGTCGAAGCCGCCAAAAAATCAGTAGTGGCGGTTGCGTGCGCAGGCCCAAAATCTTGAACCTACGCAGCAACCAAAATTCAGCAACATATCCAAAATTCCCTAACTACCCACACCCACTACGCCACCTGCGAGGACCCAGCCGTCGCGGGAGCCTCCGCCGTCGCCTCCGCTATTGCCTCCGCCGCCACCGTCACAGGATCCTCAGCCCTCGGCGCAGCGGCTGCGGGGGCATCAGGAGCGCCTTCAGCGGTCTCTCGGGGCGGGCCTCCGCCGGCCGCAGCGGCTGCGGGGGCATCAGGAGCGCCTTCGGCAGTTTCCGGGGGTGGCTCCAGGGCGGCCTCGGACACGGCCTCCACCGGGTTCGACTCCGGGTCTGGCAGCGCGCTGTTCAACGCCCCGAAATCATCCACCCTCTCGCCACGCGCCGCCTAAGACACAGCACACAAATTCAACAAACCCACACATAGCCCACATCCAACAAACACCAAACAAAAGCCAAACGTTACCTGAGCCCTCGCCGTCTCGCCCCGCTCCCTGACCACCTCTCGACCGTGCGGACCCCACATCCGGTCATAAATGGCTCCGGCGGATTCCTTCACTATAGGGTCCTCAACCTTGTAGATATCTCGTTCAAAATCCTCATCAGCTTGGTCGAAGACCTCAAAGTGCCGGCACCCTTCGCGAGAGAGCGCGTTCATCGCCCCATCGCAGGTGACCAGGGAGGCATACGACATAAACCCCTCCACAATAGTGGGGAGTGCCTGCAACTCCTCCTGCACCCACTCCAGGCAGCGAAGTCCGGGCTCTCGGTCCGGCACTTCGAAGTCACCGGTCCGCGCGCCCAGCTCATGGTATGAATCCATAAGCTGTTTGCGCGTCCGCTCAGCCTCCGCGCGCGTCGCGGCCTCGGTCCTCTCCACACGGCTCTGCAGAGCGTTGAGCCGCTCCCCCAACTGCTCGACGCGCTCCCTGGCAAGATTGCCCTCCGCCCGCGCCAAATTGGCCTCCGCTAGCGCAGCCTGCGCCTTGGCGAGGGCCTCATTGGCCTCCCTCCTCTCCTCCATCAATCGGCGCCGGAGGTCAGTCTTCTCCCCCTCCAGCGCGGCCACCTTGTCCACCAGCTTGCGGCACTTACTGTCGGCGGCCGATTTTTCCTGGACGGCGTCGGCATGTTGCGTCCGAAGTCTCTCGACTTCGGCAGACACAACCGCCGTGAGGGCCCCCGATGCCGCGCGGTCTGCGAAGTCAGCCGCCTGCAAAACACACGTAAGACCACGGCCCCAACAATGCCGACAAAAAAAACCGAAGTCTAGCTCAACGTACCTGACTTAGTGCCTCCTTCATCTCCTTCAGCCGTCGGGACATAGCGCCCGCCTCGTCCCTGACAGCGGCGAGTGCCGGCATCTCGCCTCCGGCACTAAGCGCACCGCCCTTCGCCTTCGGCACTACGGCAGCCGCCGTGGTCGCCGCGGCAGGCGCAACAATAACAAGTTGGCCTTCGTCCGACCCTGCGACGTATCAACGAACTTAAAAAAAAAACGAGCCAACGACTTACCACCAAGATAGTCGTCCACACTAATATCGGTGGCGAAGTCGGCGACGCCCTTGCTCGGCGACGGCAACCCTCGGGCCGCCTTCGCGACCTCCGGCACCCTGCTGGACGCCGGCACAGCCTTCACAGGCCTGGAACCGCCGGCGCCAGCCGCAGCCTCCGGCGCCTTGCTAGATGCAGGAACGGCCGACTTCGCCGCCAGCGGCGGCTTGCCTCCACCGGGGGCAGCAGCCTTCGCAGCCCCTCGCTGCCTCTTCGGCCTGGCTTCATGAAGCCTGACAACCGCCTGGCGCTTCTGTGCAGTCCCTGGCGATCCTTGTCCATCACTGCCGACACAACAACAGCAATATTCCGCCCGTAAGGAAACACTTTCCATTCACGAACCATGCGAGATGTAAAAGAGTCTTCGCCGGCCGCGTGGGGGATAGGAACATTCCTAGGCCACCAACCCCCGGTAACCCTCAGCATCCGCGCCGAAGACTCCCGGAGCTCGGGCGAAGACATCCTTCCCCCCGGGGCCGCGCATGTCCTCATCAACTCTCTAGCAAAACCATCGGAAACCCCAAGTCCTCCCATAGCAGTACCTAGTTTCCTCTTCTTAGAGGATGGGGCGGCCGCCGGCGCAGGGTCGTCTCCAGACTCTACCACCGGCTTCTTCCCGCGGCGGTCCACATCGTCTTGGCCGGGATAGCCGTTATACGACAGTCGATTTAATTCAAAAACCCTGTTCAAACGGTCATTCGACCCGCGAATATCCCAGCTACACTGGCCCTCTGTCCTCGGCACGTACCGACCAACAATCCGCACCGCCCCATCCTCCGCCTCACGCACAAAGGCGGCCGGATCGCGGCTACGCAGATCCAGCGCGAAGGCAGGACTTCGCACCAGCTTCCCACCATGGGAAGGCATCTGGCGAGGGCACACTTCGCCCAACGCCCAGCCATGAGCCAAGGGCCATACCCCATACGCCACGAATTCTTCAACCAAATCACGCCCACTGCTCAGGCCGGCGGCGCACCGAAGGGCCCCTTCGTCCGCATCCTCCTCCGCCACCTCAAAGGGCGGGTATGCTGAGTAAAAATGCGAGCACATCTCGGACACGGGAAGCCCCTCATGGTCTTCGACGGTACCCTCCTCGACGTAAAACCAAAACTCATTCCAATTGCCCCACTTGTTGCGGGCGCAAGGAACCAACTCGACTACCTCCATCGTGGTCTTGCCGGTCTTCGGCGTAAACGTACAGGACCCAAACTGGGCAACTTCATCTCCAATCATCCTCTTCTGCCAGTGCAGGCAATAGTACTTCGCAAAGACTTCGACTGATGGCTGTCCGCCGTACGAAGTCGTCACCCAAACATACTTCGACAGAGCCACCACGGCATTCGGAGTCAGCTGATGGATCTGAACGTTGAATCTGCGCAGCACTTCTCCAACAAATCGGTGCGCAGGCAGGCGGAGACCGGCGGCGAAGAACGCCTCGAACACAACCAACTCTCCTTCCGGCTCAGGAACTTCCTCCGTCCCCGGGACGCGAGCAACTCTGCCGCCAAAGTAACCTAGCCGCTGCATATCTTGCACGCGGACCGACGACATCCGCGACACACCAAAATCCACCGTATCGCCGGCGCGCAACTCCTCCGCCACCAAAGTACTCGGCGTCTCCTCAGACGAGGCGTCGGCCGGCGGCGAGGCGTCGGCCGGCGGCGTAGCGGCAGCAGAAGAAGAAGAGGTCGGCATCGCTACGTACCGTCGGCGGCGGCGGGCGGTTTGCTTCACTCGAGCCAGATCTTCGGCGAACAAGAGCAAGGAGGGCAGACGAGCAGCAAGACGGTGGAAAAGGTGGCTAGGGTTTTCACGGAGCGCGGAAAGTGGAGTTCAAAAAGCACCGACCCCCGCCCCCTTTTATACACAGGGCGCGGCGCTTCGGGAAACCCGCAGTCCAACAGTACGGTGTCAATCAACGGTCATGTCAAAAACCCCCGCGGAACCACTTCGAGCGAGGGCAGCGTCTCCGCCATCTAGCGACGTCTTCGGCACCAGATGACTTTGTCGAACTGGTCCCTCGGAGGGCAAATGTTGGGGCGAAGGCAAACACGCCACCCTTCGCTCGAGGCCTTCGCTGCAGTCGCTAGTCCGACGGAGATAAAACGGGCAGGGACACCCTACGCTCGACACGACATCAGACGAAGGCCTGCGACGAGGTCATCCCACCGTGCGGCCTCGTCCAGCTCGGAGGCCCACGTGCGATCCGGCCCATTGTAACGGGCCCTGCGTGGCCGCTGCGTATTACGGGCCTAATTTGTAAAGGCATTCCTGTAATTACAGTCTATAACCCTGCTTTATGGGAATATTCTGGGGATAACCTAGGTGTCTGAGGGCACATGCGTCCTTAACACAAGACGTTGGGCGCTCAGATACCTATAAATACCCCCGCACAATGCCCGTGAGAGGGCAGATTAACAGAGCTATTGCCATCTTGCGCGAGAACCCTGTTAACGCCACTGTTCACCCTTGTTGGATCCCCTTGCGACTGAGAGCAAGTTCCAACAATCCTCAAGCAAAGCCAATCTGGCAAAAGCTGCACTGCTTCACGCCCGACAAAAGAGAAGCTATATGGGCCGAGTTAGCTCTCCTGGTGTCTACAGGCTTTATTAGGTAAGTACTGCATCCTGAGTGGTTAGCAAACCCTGTTCTTGTACTAAACAAGAATAAAGTTGATTGGCACATGTGTGTCGACTATACCGATCTCAACAAGCACTATTCGAAGGATCCATTCGGACTCACTAGAATAGATTATATAGCCGATTCAACCGCCGGATGCTCTATGCTCTTCTTCCTAGACAGTTACTCTGGATATCACTAGATTAGTTTGGCAAAGGAAAACGAAGAAAAGACCACATTCATCATGCCCTTTGGAGCTTTCTGTTATACCTCCATGCCGTTTGGCCTCAAAAACACTGGAGCGACTTATTAGAAGGCTATTCAGACATGCTTAGCTGATCATTGGGGCAAGCGTGTGGAAGCTTACATCGATGATGTGGTAATCAAAATAGAAAACCCAGAAAGTTTCATTGAGGATTTACAACAAGTCTTCAATAGCTTGAGGTGCTACCGCTGGAAGCTAAATCCAGAGAAGTGTGTGTTCGGGGTACCTGCTAGAAAGCTGCTTGGGTTCATCGTCAACCATCGAGGAATCAAAGCCAACCTAGAAAAATTAAGCTATAATGAGGGTGGAACCGCCACGGTAAGAGAAAAAAAGGTGCAGAGGCTTACTAGATGCATGGCAGCACTAAGCCGTTTTATTTCAAGACTCAGCGAAATGGGGATGCTATTCTATAAACTACCCAAGAAATTGGACAGATTCCAGTGGACCGCAGAGACTCAAGAAGCCTTGGAAGCACTCAAGAAGTTTCTGACCACCCAGCCGGTGCTCAAGCCACCGCACCGAGCTACAGCCAGCCAGCCAGCTAAAGACATGTTGCTGTTTGTCTCCTTCACGACTCACGTAGTAAGCACTACATTGGTAGTCGAGCGGACAGAAGAAGGGCACGCGTACCCGGTACAACATCCTGTCTACTTCATCAATGAAGTCCTCAGACCCTCTAAAATAAGATACCCTCAAGTTCAGAAGCTACTATACGTAGTACTCCTCACTGCTCACAAACTCCGTCACTACTTCGACGACCAAAAAGTCATAGTAGTCACGAGTTTCCCAATAGGAGATATACTTCACAACAAAGAAGCAGTTGGGAGGACAGCCAAGTGGGCATGCAAGCTTGGAGCTCACGACATAGAGTTCGACCTCGCACCGCAATCAAGACCCAGACCTTGGTAGATTTCTTATTAGAATGGACTGAGCACCAGGTCCCAGAGAACCCTGAGGTAGCTAAAGTTTGAATGATGTACTTCGATGGCTCGTTGAAACTACAAGGGGCAGGGGCAAGATCCTTTTCATTGCCCCTAGAGGAGACCAACTCAAATACGCGCTTAAGCTCCTGTTCCCATCTTCCAACAATGTAGCAGAGTATGAGGCCTTAATTCATGGGCTCAACATCGCTGTGTCACCGGGCATCAAGAAACTGATGGTATATGGTGACTCCCTAGTAGTCATTAGTCAGGTGAGCGAAGACTGGGATTGCTCCACAGACTCAATGGATAGCTACTGCGCTACAGTGCGAAAGCTCGAAGACAAATTCGAGGGCTTAGAATTCCACCACATAGAGAGGGATCACAATGTAGCAGCAGATGCACTGTCAAAGCTAGGGTCCAATTGGGCCCAAGTTCCACCCGACGTCTTTGTTCAAGACGTACGACAACCAAGCACCACGACAGGGCCCGCTGAGGAATGCAAAGCAGTGGATCAGGCAAAGAAAGACCCAAATGACTGGAGGGAGCTGATTATCAGATACATAAAGAATGAGGAGGAGCTAGATGATAAAGCCGTCGCAGAGCGCTGAAAGAAACATGTGACACCTAAGAGGGGGGGGGGGGGTAAATTAGGACTTCTAAAACTTTCTCTAAACTAGGCCACAAATATATCCCTAGAGCAAAACCTATGCAATTAATCAAACTAGAATGTGCAAAGTAGGTTTTGTCTAAGTGTTGCTATCTCTACCGCAATGGCTAGGTTTCAATCTACAACAATATAAGTTTAAAGACAAGATTGAAACTTAAATGCTTAATATAAATGTGGAAGCTAAAGAGCGAGGTAGAGATGCAAACTCTCGTGGATGACACCAGTATTTTTATCGAGGTATCCGGAACCACGCAAGGTTCTGACTAGTCCTCGTTGGTGCCCCTACGCAAAGGGAAGCCCACACGAGGGCCAAGCACCTCGGTCGAGTAACTCCGTAGAGAGTCGCGGGCCTTCTCCACGCGCAAGTGGTGCTTCGCTTCCGGCTCCTCTTGGACACTCCCGACCATCTCCACTATTGAGCTTTCGGCCGAAACGCCATGATCCTTGTTCCCTTTGGTACACGGTGGCGGTCGTGACACAAACACGGTTGTCACGGTCTCGCAAGACTCTAGCCCCACTTGGTACAATTACAACGGCTTGCGCAGGAACCGAGGGGTTGTGTGGTTTTACAAAACTCACTCAACTAACTAGGGTTCACCTAGAGCAAGCGATAAAGTGATCTAACTAACCTAAGCACTTCACAAAACACCTACGCTAATCACCGAGTGATTCTATTAAGCACTTGGGTGTATGAGCTCTTGGGAATGTCTACTATATGCCTTAGTATGTTGCTTGGGCTCTCACACCTTGGAATGGCTGGTTGGGGGTGTATTTATACCCCCAACACTAAACTAGCCGTTGGAGAAAAGTTGTGCTCTCTGCGGCACACCGGACAGTCTGGTGGTGCACCGGACAGTGTACTGTTCACTGTCCCGTGCGCCTAGCCGTTGGTCTAACACTGCAGCCGACCGTTGGCGCACATGATTTTTACACCGGACACTCCGACTTCACACCGGACAGTCCGGTGGTCTTCTCTCCACAGTTCCACCTGGAACTACCTGTTGGGCTACTGTTCTCTGGTGTACCAGACAGTCCAGTGTGTGGCACCGGACAGTTTGGTGCTCCAGACCAGACAGTCCGCAGGCAACACTTCCTTTGTTTCTTGGACTTCACTTGATCTTCATAATGTCTTCTTTTGAGGTGTTGCTTTCCTCAATGTCTTGGTCCAAGTAACTTTAGCATCCTATGAACTACAATCATAAACACTAGCAAATTCATTAGTCCACAGGTTATGTTGATCATCGTACACCAAAACCTATTTAGCCAAATGGCCCGGGGTCCATTTTCCTTACAATCTCCCCCTTTTCGTTGATTGATGACAACACAACCAAAGCAAGCAAATATTACAAACATTTGAATGTAAATATGCAATCTACTTGCTAGGATGCATGTTTATCCCCACAATGTGATATTATGGACTTAAGCCTCCCCCTAACTCCATAATTCACTTACTTCCTATTTTATACCAAAGAGCCAAAACCACTTGAACGAACAATGATTCGAATTTTTTAATTTGGTGGTGTTTGGTGTTTGATACAATTTTCATTGCTTTGGTCCCTACACTTCTCCCCCTTTGGCATCAACCACCGAAAAGGAAGACATTAAAAGCATGTAGGAAGCACATAAGACTTGCCCTCATAAGAGATTTATTAAGTGAAGCACTCAACATTATTACTCCCCTAAATAATTGTTCTCTTTTAGAAAGAATTTTCTCCTCCTTTGGAGACAAAGAAATACTTTCCCTGACAGAGATCTTCTACTTAGGAAAAATCATGTGAAAATAGAGGTGCAAGACATGATTTGATTAGGCTAACTTCCCTTATGCATAGGTAACAGAAAATGATTTAACCACTTATGCATGTATAGCAACATGGGAAGTATAAGATATGAAATATAGTCTAATCAAATATTGGAGAAGACATGTAAATGATGCCAAATGTAGTCTCAAAGTTACCAATTGAAAATCAATGGCGGACCATTTGAAGACAAATGGTAGGCTTTGTGAGACATAAGAGTTCTTATAGATTTTGCAGTGGATGCTTGTTGCCATTTTTCAAAGTCCTAAAATTAGCAGAAGTTTTTCAATGGGGTCCTCCTCAGTAGCAAGCTTCCGAAGAGTTGAAGGATTATCTGATAAAGCTTACAACACTATCTCCACCTTCAAGGTCTACTTAACGAAGCTCCCCTATTACTCTATGTGTCAACTTCGCAGACACCTGTAAGCATTGCATAGGTCTACAAAATAGTAACCAAAGGTGCAAAATGGAATATGCCTATTTACTTCGTCTCTGAAGTATTGAGTCCATCCAAGAGAAATTACATAGAGATGGAGAAGGTCCTTTATGCAGTCCTAATGGCTTCGAGAAAGCTTCAACACTATTTCTAATTCCACAACATCATTGTACCATCATCACAACCACTTAAGGATATTATAAGAAATAGAGAAGCTTTGGGCCAAATTGGAAAATGGCCAGTAGAACTCAACGAGTTCATCATCGATTTTGTACACATGTCTTCCATTCAGTCTCAAGCAATAGTGGATTTTATTGCTGATTGGACCCCAAGCCCGCAAGACTAAGCAACCCACTTAGATGAAGCCACATGGACAATTGTCTATGACGGCTCATGGGGATCCTTTGGAGCTGGAGCCACATCCATTTAAAGTGAAGACACCATATGCTGCTAGGCTGCAATTCCAATGTACAAATAATATAGCAGAGTACAAAGCTTTATTGTTGGGGATAAGGAAGCTGAAAGAAATGGGTATAATAAGGGAAGTACTAAAATCAAACTCCTAGGTTGTCACCAGCCAGGTGGATATGTCGTGAAAAGTAAAAAAAATCCTAGTTTAGGGAAATACTTCGACATGGTTTGAAGGATGGAATCTTCCTTCGAAGGTTTCTTAGTAAAAAAATCCCAAGACTGGAAAACCAGCATGCTGACATGTTGGCCAAGTCCGTCGCTCAGGGGCTCCCTTTGCCCCCGAAGTGTTCTTCAAAGTACTAAAAGCACCTTTGGTCGATTTGATGGAAATAGATATCTTAATAGTGTCTCCTACACACAACAAAGACAAGAGAACCGAGATTATAACTTTCCTTCAGGGAAGTCATCCAGTCAATGATGAAGCATACATCAAGTGGATGCAAGCAAAGACAAGACCTTATAAGATTATAGAAGGAGAGTTATACATGGAAGGTGTTTGTTCACCTCTGCTAAAATGTGTTTATAGAGGCAAAGGCCAAGAGTTGATAAGGGAGATTCATTCTGGTCTATGTGGTTCGCATATTGGCCCTAGAGCTCTACTAGGAAAAGTCTTTCGTCACTACACCAAAAACATACACTTCCTACGGTTTTTTAACTTCCTACAACTTTTATAACAAACCGTAGGAAATAAATAACTTCCAAGGGGCAACTGGTAGCTCTAGGAAATAAACAAAACTTCCTACGATATTTTATGAAAGCTGTAGGAAGTTAGCTTTCACATGCTGACTCGTGTGTGCGGTCAAACGAGCCGCTAACTTCCTACGACGCCTCTAGGAAGTAAGATTCTCCTACTAACTTCCTACGGCCTCCTCTAGAAAGCTAGCTTTCAGCGTTTGACCAGTCAAACGAAAAGCTAACTTCATACGATCTGCTCTAGGAAGTAAGATTCTCCTGCTAACTTCCTACAGCCTCCTCTAGGAAGTTAGCTTTCAGTTTCTAATACGCGGCTGCTGTCAAATGAGCCGCTAACTTCCTACGGCCGCCTCTAGGAAGTTAGTTGTCCATGCTAACTTCCTACGACCTCCTCTAGTAAGTTAGCTTTCAGCTTTTGACCAGTCAAACGAAAAGCTAACTTCCGATGGCCACCTCTAGGAAGTTAGTTGCCCATGCTAACTTCCTATGACCTCCTCTATGAAGTTAGCTTTCAGCTTTTGACTAGTCAAACGAAAAGCTAACTTCCTACAGCCTGCTCTAGAAAGTTAATTAACTTTCTAGAATACATGTACAACCTCTAGGAAGTTAAGTAACTTCCTACAACTTTACTCTAGGAAGTTATTTTTTTATCTTAACCACCGAATCAACCTTATCTTCTCCTCCATGAATCAACCTTATCTTCTCCTCACTTTCCTTTCTCGCTCTCGTTCCTTGCAGCCACCGCCGACCGTGCCCCAGGCCTGCCCGCCGTGCCCCTAGAGTAAAGGCGAAGATGGGGGTGGAGTGGTACTTCTACTGCCTCCGCGACCGCAAGTACCCGGTGGTCCTGTGCACCAACCGCGCCACGGCGGTCGGCTACTGGAAGATCACCGGCAAGGACTGTGAGGTCCATAGCGGCCGCAGCGGCGCGACGGTGGGAATGAAGAAATGCTCATCTTCTATCGGGGCGCCCCCTAGGGGCTAGAAGACGCTCTGGGTCATGCACGAGTACCGCCTCGACGGCACCTATGCCTATCATTTCCTCCCCTGTTCTACAAGGGTTAGTTAGATCATCTTGTGCTCTACCAGCATTTGTTTATGTTATTTGCGCATGCGTGTTTTAGTTTTTTATTTTTTAAAAAAGAAGCTCACGTAGACAATGCACACACACACTACGATACTAGTAGGACAGCACTAGAGACAGAACATAATGATGATGGGAGGGCAGCTACGAGTCATCGGACGATAGGAGTAGAGCTCAAGGGGGCTCTGCAACTAGCAGCAGTCGAGTGCATGCGTGTGGGATACGATCATCTGCTTGCTCCTGCAACTCTGCTGCTACTGTGTATTGGAATAACAGAAACCCTAACCCTAACAGGGGTTGGGTGATCTATTAATAGACTGGAGTAAACTGGGCCAGGCCCATTACAGAGGGGTGATATAGTAATTACACGGGAAAACCCCAAACCCTAAACGGGTATTCTAACACCCCCTCAGTCACAACTCTATCCTGTACAGATGTTGAGACTGGAGTGAAAGTCTAAAAATACACTCGACGGTAACCCCTTGGTGAAGATGTCGGCGAACTACAGCGTGGTGGGGACGCTGAGAACCCGAACGTCACCGGCGGCGACATGCTCCCAGACGAAGTGCAGGTCAATCTCCACATGCTTCGTGCATTGATGCTGCACGGGATTGGTGGAGAGGTAGACTGCGCTGACGTTATTGCAGTAGACGAGGGTGGCGCGCTGGAGGGGACTGTGGAGCTCATGGAGGAGCTATCGCAGCCAGGAGGCCTCTGCCACGCCGTTGGCCACAGCGCGGTACTCGGCCTCAGCACTGGAGCAAGAGACGATGGGCTGCCGCTTGGCGGCCTTGGAGACGAGGTTGGCGCCCAGGAACACGGCATAACCAGAGGTGGATCGACGCGTGTCTGGACAGCCAGCCTAGTCGGCGTCGGTGTAGACCACGAGTTCCGACGCCGGGGATGGTCGGAGTAGGAGGCCATAATCGAGGGAGCCGCAGAGTTAGCGCAGGATCCGCTTGAGAGCGGTGAGATGAGTCTCCCGTGGGGTGTGCATATGCAGCCACACCTGCTGGACGACGTAGGCAATGTCAGGTCTAGAGAAGGTGAGGTACTGGAGCGCGCCGGTCAGGCTCCGGTAGGACATCGCATCGGCAACCGAGGGCCCGTCGTCCTCTAAGAGCTTCGCCTAAGTGTCGATAGGCATGGAGCAGGGCTTGCAGTCAGACATGCTATCCCGCTCCAGTATATCGATGGCGTACTAGCGCTGATGGAGGAAGAGACCCTAGGGCCGGTGCTTGACGGTGATGCCGAGGAAGTGGTGGAGGGCCCCCAGGTCCTTCATCGCGAACTCCCGCTGCAGGGCGACGATCGTGCGCTGTAGAAGGTCGGTGGTGGATGCCGTGAGCACAATGTCGTCGACGTAGAGGAGAAGGAAGACGGTATCGTCGCTGCGGCGGTAGATGAAGAGGGACGTGTTCGACTTGGCCTCGATAAAGCCGATGGAGGCCAAGTAGGAAGCGAAGTGACTGTACTAGGCCCGCGGCGCCTGCTTGAGGCCGTAGAGGGAGTGGTTCAGCCGACAGACCAGGTCCAGACGAGCTTCGTCAACGAAGCCGGTGGGCTGGCTGCAGTAGACAGTCTGCGTCAGAGTGCCGTGGAGGAAGACATTCTTGACATCGAGCTGATGGATCGCCAGCCCCGGGAGAGGGCGAGGGAGAGGACGGTGCGAACAGTGGCGAACTTGACGACAGGGCTGAAGGTCTCGTCGTAGTCCACTCCAGGGCGTTGGGTGAAGCCCAAAAGGACCCAATGGGCCTTGTAGCGATCGAGGGAGCCGTTCGAGGTAAGCTTGTGGAGAAATAGCCACTTTCCGGTGACCATGTTGGTGCCTGGTGGACACGGCACCAGGTCCCAGGTGTGGTTGGCCAGGAGGGCCACGTACTCCTCCTCCATAACGCGTCGCTAGTGTGGGTCGGGGTGAGCGATGCGAACGGAGGAGGGGACCTGGGAGGCATCCGGTGGAGTGGTAGTCGTATCAGCTGCCAAGATCAACTGGTAGACGGGTCGAAGAACACCGGCGACGCGCCGGGTCACCATCGGGTGGACGTGCCCGGGGTCGCGGTGGATGGCGACTGGGTGATACACTGGTGGCTCGGGGTGGTCTACCGGGACGTTGGGGGCCGCGGGCGTGGCCGACTCGCGGCGGTGAAAGACGATGACAGGGTCGGCGAAGCGCACCGGGCTCGTCGACGGGCCCGGGTCAGCAGGTGCCGAGGTAGTGACGTGGCGGCGGCGGCAGTAGACGAGCGTGGAGTCGGCGAAGCGAGCCGTGGGCGTCGACGGGGCCGCACATGGTGTGGGAGGGGTCGGCGGTGCCGCACGAGGCGCATGCATGGTCGATGGGGCCGCGCGTGGCACAGGCGTGATCGACGGGGCCGCACGTGGCGCGGAAATAGGTGCGAGCCGCGGCGTGGAGGCCGCACGGGGTGCGGGTAACGGCGCAAGGCAGGGCGCCTGGGAGGAGGGGAGACTGGATCAGACTCGATGAGGGAGTCGAGATCGGTGGGTGGGGAGGGGCCAGCAAGGGGAAACACATCCTCATCGAAGACGACGTGACGAGAGATGATGATGTGGTGGGAGGCAAGGTCCAGACACCGATACCCCTTGTGGTCAGAGGAGTAGCCAAGGAAGAGGCAGCAGGTGGAGTGAGGAGAAAGCTTATGAGGGGCATTAGTGGAAGTGTTAGGGTAGCAGGCACAACCGAACACGCGAAGGTGGTCGTAGGTGGGGGTTGTGCCGTACAGGGCGAAGTAGGGAGTAGGGTGGCTCATCGCCTTGGAGGGAAGACGGTTGAGAAGGTGTGTGGCGGTGTGTAGGGCCTCTGCCCAGTAGCTGGAAGGGAGAGACGCCTGGAAGAGAAGGCAGCAGATCATATTGGTGGTGGTGCGAATCATGCGTTCAGCATGGCCATTTTGGGCAGAGGTGTAAGGGCACGAGAGACGCAACTGGACGCCATGAGTGAGAAAGAAAGAGCGGGAGGCGTGATTGTCGAACTCACGGCCGTTATCACACTGTAGGGCATGGACCGGGCAGTGAAACTGGGTGGAGACCCAGGCAAAGAATTGTGTGAGGGTGGTGAATGTGTCAGACTTCAATCTAAGAGGAAAAGTCCAAAGAAAATTGGAAAAGTCATCCAAAATCACCAAATAGTATTTATAACCAGAAAGACTGAGTACAGGAGATGTCCAGAGATCACAATGATCCAGGTCAAAAGCCTGCTCAGCCCGAGAAGAAGAAGTGGTGAATGGGAGACAAGTATGCCGACCTAACTGACAAGCATGACAGAGGCCCTCAAAATGTCCCCTACTACATGAAAGATCTAGGCTACTGGTAATCTTGGTCATGACGTCGGGTCCAAGATGTTCGAGACAACGATGCCAAGTGGTGGAGGAGGTGGTGGAGACTAGGGCAGGAGGCGGAGACGCGTTGGAGGTGGATGGCTAGAGCGTGTAGAGGGGCCCCGAGCTATCACAGCGGGCAAGGGGAGTCCTGGTGGCCAGATCCTTCACAGAAAAACTAGAGGGGTCAAACTCAATGGAACAAGAGTTGTCAGTGGTGAAACGACAAACAGAAAGGAGATTATGAGTGATGTGGGGGGCTACGAGAACGTCGTTGAGGTAGAACTATCTAGGGAGAACCGAGGCACCAACTGAGGTGACAGGCAGAGTGGAACTGTTCCCAACGACGATCGATGAAGGATGAGAGGAATGGGGGGATGGGAGCGAGAGAGCGTGCCTGTAGTGGGAGTGGTGTGGTAGGAGGCACCAGAGTCGATCACCCAGTCAGAGGAAGAAGGGGTCATCGCCATGGTGCTGAAAGCGGCAGCGAGGGAGGTGTTGTCCGAGCCTCCAGACAGCGGGGACCAAGTCATCATGGGGGTCCCCAGGGGCAGGAGTTGGGGCGGAGCCGGATGCGATGCAGGCACGCCGTAGGGAGGCGTGGGAGGCATGCCGTAGGGTGGCGCAGTCAGGAGGGCTGGTGCTGGGGTACGGGAGGCACGTGGGGCCTGGCCCGGCCACATGGCGATGGTCCCGGTCCAGGGGTTATAGAGTGACAGCCACGCCTGGCCGCCACCCCGGCCGGGGGACCACCACGAGAGGAGCCGCCACCCCCACGCCCGCCCTTTTGGGAACGACGACCTCTGTCGGTGGGGACGCCTGACGAGGGGCCGCAAGGACGGCAGGTGTGGGGCGGGTAGGGGCCCTGGTCGATGGAGGGCAAGGGGCCTGGCCCCCTAAAGGTGCTTGACCACCGGGAGGAGCGCTGTAGAGTGCCGGAGACGGAGCAGCGGCCTCAGACGCCATGGTGAGCTCCTCGAGGAGAAGCTTGTTCCTGACGGCATGGAATGTGGGAAAGAGAATGGTCCTCTTGATGAGAGCCTTTAGGTGGCCATAGCGGGGGCTGAGGCCACGCAGAAGGTTCAACACCAAGGTCCGGTCGGTGATAGGCTCGTTAGGTCGCGAAGAGAGTCCGCCATGCCCTTCATCTCGCGGCAGTACTCGTCCACGAAGAGGTCCCCTTGAGAGAACATGTGGAACTGGGCGTCGAGGTGCATGGCACAACCGTCCCAGTTCCCGAAGGACTGTTCTTCGAGGGCGAGCCATGCCTGATGGCCCGTGTCCGCCTGGTCGCGTATGATGTCCTGGAGCTCAATGGTGATGGTTCCGTGGAGCCAGGAGAGGACCACGGAGTCCATCTAGGACCATGCTGGGGACGGCGGGGTGGCGACATCGTTGAGGACGTGGTCGTCGAGGGCCTAGCGTCGCAAGGTGAGGAGGACCTACCCCTCCAGTGAGGGTAGTGGGAGGACACCGGATCCAGAACGACGGACATGAGGGACCAGATGTTCTATAGTTCGGCCGCCTGGGCGTGGAAAGCAGCGATGTTGTCAGCATCGAGTCCAGAGGTGTGGGGAGCCTCTGGGGTGGGCGGGGGTGTCTCTTGGTCGACCGGAGGAGGGCCAATGACGAGACGCTGCGCAGTGGCCATCTGGGCGGTCAGTGTGGCGGCCAGGGCGCGCTCCTGTTCCAGTGCGCGGGACACAGCGTGCTCGCGCTCCTGTGGGGCGGCTAGGGCAGCCTGGATAGCCGCGATGGACGATGACATGGTGGTGTCGGTGGAGAGCGCCGTGGGAGCCCAGGTGGTGTCGGCAACGAGCGGTCGAGTGGTGGAGAACCTAGGGGGCAGTTGTCTAAGAAGACGTGTCGGCAAGAGGAGACCGGTGAGGGCACCGATGCACGTCGGGTAGCCCGGTAGGCCAAGAGCGCCGGTAGGGCGTGCACTGGCGGTCGTGGCTGTGGCGGCAGTCGCAGCGCTAGGTGTGAGCGCGGCAGCTGTGCCAACCGCGGCTGTGCCGTGAACGACGGGCGGGCCAATGGTGCAGCCGGCTGCCTCCATGGGATCCATCACAGGGAGGCGGGTGCTATTGGCGGCGACCGGTGCTGGAGGGCCGAGGCGCTGTTGGCGGGTTGCAGTCGGTGCTGGGGCTGGGGGCACGATCGACGAGGAGGAGAGGGCAGCCGGCGCAGGGACGCGGCCGACGAGGGGGTGCGCCCATCGAGGGGGTGCGGCCTGGGCAGCCGCTGGAGCGCGGACTGCTCCGCAGGAAGGGCGCGACCACCGGGGGGCGCGACCTGCAGGGGGCGGCACCTGGGCTGGTCGGAGATGGGGGGGAAGGAGTGGCGCGGCCGACGAGGGGGCGGCGACCGGCACAAGGGGCAGTGGCGGTCCGGATGGGGGCGCGGCCAACGAGGGGGCACGGCCTGGGCAGCCGCCGGACGCGGTCTGCTCTGCAGGAAGGGCGCGACCGCCGGGGGGCGTGACCTGCAGGGGGCGGCAGCGCCTGGGCTGGTCGGAGATGGGGGGAAGGAGTGGAAGCCAGCAGGGGAAGGGCTGGCAGTGGCTGGGGAGGAGAGGAAAAAAACTGGCTCTATACCATATTAGAATAACGGAAACCCTAACCCAAACAGGGGTTGGGTGATCTATTAATAGACTGGAGTAAACTAGGCCAGGACCATTATAGAGGGGTGAGATAGTAATTACACGGGGAAAACTTCAAACCCTAAACGGGTATTCTAACACTGTGTCATTACGTGCATGGATATTATTATCAGCAAAGTGCGAGTGTTGGCGTAGTGGGCTAGTGTGTAGTGGTTGTAGGCTTAGCGCTTAAGCATTTGGTTATCTCTTTATTTAAAGGGTCCAGTAGTAACGCAAGTGTCGTGGGGGTGCTGGCTAAGCATGAGATGCTGCTAGGTGTTTGTGTGTATTGATTAATTAGTGAAATGCAAGTGCTAAGTGCACCGGTGTGTGGTGCCAAAAATTCCTTAGTATCTTCTGTGCCTGAGCATTTATATGAGTAATACAACATTTCATATATTTTATAAGAATTTGTCTTTGATAATAGATCATTTTAAGCTTGCACAACAGTAAACAAAGAGTGTAAAATAATTTTGGAAGTCAGATTATATTCATATTAGCCTTGTTGACTACCTTTCCTTTTGCTTCCTATTTTAGCACTCTGATGGACTGTGCTTCAATGATGAAAGAAGTCTAGACTCCACATTTCCATACATTATTTCACAATGCCTCTATAAGTGTATTGAAACTGTAATTTTTCTCAGTTAAACTTGGGAATTACCATTCATCCGTGGCCGCTGTTGTAATTAATGATAAAATCTGCTCTAAAGGCTGAACAACGCACTATTCGAAGTATACTTGATCGGGGCAAGACAACAACTACATTGGGAAAAGTAAATAATGATAACCTCAGCAGGTCAAATTTTCTTATTTGTTCCATATGAGATTTTTAGTGCCTTAATTGGCACCAAGTTAATTGAAATGATATGTTTGTTCTTATTTTGCCTTTTTTTATCTTGTTTTGATTTTATTGTAGGCTTCTCACAGAGTACATTGGAATGGATAATATGCTTGCTCTTGTTTGCAAGACTTATGATGGTGTTAAGGGTCTTGATAAATACGACAAGGATGACATCATTGATAAGACCAGTGGCGTTCATGGACTTGGTCGCGCTGTTGGAAAATTTCTGTATGGAAGAATTACTGTCTTTTGTCTTGAAAACTTGAGGTACATCTTTTAATATATTTACCACCTTCTCTTTTAGGATCAACTGGATGAACACTTCAATATTATGCATTATTAAACGTTGTAGGCCATTTTCCGGTGATGTTATCATTGACGATCCACAAAGAAAGCTTATTTTACATAGACCAAGGTTGCGTGGAGGGGAGTCGTCTCCTGGTTTTCTGGATTTTGTAGTAAATATGATCCACCTGGACCGAGCACACTTGAGGTTCCTCACAGCCAGTGGCCATGATCTTAGGGAAACCTTGTTTTACACTTTTTTCCCATTTACAAGTTTATAAGACTAGAACTGACATTCAAAGTGTCCTTCCTCTGATAAAAGATGGTGTTGTTTCTCTAGATGGTGGTCCACTGAGACCCAATGGCTCGTTCTGCCTTGGCCATAGGTATGCAATTTATCTGTTGACATGTTTTAGTATTTTCAATTTATCATGCAATTTTTGAGTTTTGCTGATTCTCTTGATTATTGTGTACTGTACTATTTAAAGTAATACATCATGAAACTTTTCACAAGCTCATTTTTATCAGACAATTTTTACAACACTTAATCATGATTCATTGAATTTGTAATGCTCGATGCACTTTAATTACTTTCTGTAAAACTGTACTGTCATAAAAAAGTGTAAGAAATTGTGTAATTACTTTTTCTCTTTATGAATTATCTTTATGAGGTCTGAACTGTTGATTTCGTATGTTCTAAAGAAGAATGCCATACTCAGTTGTCTTACCCTGGTTTATTTATTTACCTCACACAGTTTTCTTGCTCTCGTTTGGACCATTGCGTATGCTAACCTTTTACACCTTTTATTTTCCTTTATAATTTATGTTCACACATGCTAATCAAGCTAATTTATTTACTTTAATAATTAACTATAATTGGTTTTTGCAGCAAGAATCTTAAAGTGAAATTTGTTGTAACCACTGATGTTTCAAGTTTACCTGAAAATGTCGTTGAAATGGAGGAACAAGTTAAACGTAAGAATTGGCAGAAGGAAATGGTTCTTGAAGATATGAAAAGGGAGGAAGATCTGCTGAAACAAGTTAAGGAATTATACAGAAAGCAGAAGCAAGAGCTCATGGATTATGTCACTCAACCAGCAGTGACACAGGTATGTATACGTGAACAATTTATTCCCTTTAGAACATAATATTGACGCCTATACTAGTGTAGTATAGCTTCCTGTGTAATAGGCCAAATTTCATGGAGATCTGAATAATATTTGATGATTATAAGTTTTTTAACAAACAGGCACAGTTGTGCCTAAAGCCTCCCTATCCTACTTCCTATTTCAAACTCCCACATACACACCTTGCTGGAAACAATATTTTGCATTCCCACATACACGCCTTGCTGGAGATGGCCTGATAGAGAAAGGGTGATTTCTTTCCTGATATTATCTATATGTAACTTGACCTGTTGTCTTTTCTCTTCTCGCAGACGTCACGTGATTCGCCAGCAACTCATTCACCCGCAACTCCTGGGAGTAATCCGTTTGGAGCCAAGCTCTCCAACAAGTGGTGGTAACATTTTGGTTGTGTACGTCCCTATTTTGTTTGGGCTTATTGCCTGTTCTGGCATCAGCACGACGTAACTAGCTTTTTCCACAAGCTTGGTGTTAGTTTGTGAGGGTGATAGGTCAGTGAAATTGTTTTGCTGCTTAGCATAGTTGGCCCTATGGATACCAATTGATCTATAGACAACCGAGAACTTGGCTAACTTATTATGAGTATGGATGAGACTTTTGTGATGTAATTGATGAGACTATTGATTTAAATATTGTTATATGATTGTGTGTGAGATGTTTTATGTGAAAATATGTTGTGCTATATAGTTGTTGATATATTTGTTATGTTAAGGAATGTGGTGTAAAATAAAAATAAACAATATTTATAATGTTGGTCAAATTATTTTCCTAGAGGCCAATTGGGTTGTAGGAAGTTAACTTCCTAGGGGCTACAGTCAGTCGTAGGAAGAGCCGTAGGAAGTTAGTCGTAGGAAGTTAGTCAGCTGACGGCATTAAGGCATGAAGCTACTAACTTCCGAGAACCTACTAACTTCCAAGAGGCTTCTTTGGCTGTAGGAAGTTAGCTAACTTCCTAGAGGGCTCTAGGAAGTTAAGCTAACTTCCGACAAAAAATTTTCGAGAGCCAAACTTCCGAAAGGATGCTTTACTTCCGAGAGTTTAGCTAACTTTCTAGAATTTAGGGCTAACTTCCTAGGGTTTAGGCTCTAGAAAGTTCACTATTTTGGTGTAGTGTGTCAAGGTTTTTACTGGCCTAAGGCAGCTTTGGACACAACGGATTTTGTGCAGAAATGTAACAACTGCCAAAGGTGTGCAAGAGACGAAAAGCAGCCTTCGTCCCTGACCCAGCTAATACAACATACTTGGCCCTTGCAAAGATGGGGAATGGATATAATTGGCCCAATGCCAGCTGCCAGGGACACCTAAAACATGCAGTGGTCGCAGTTGAGTATTTCTCAAAATGGATCGAAGCAAAGGCCCTAGGAACAATAACTTTGGCTACCGTTCAAAAGTTCTTTTGGCAAAACATCATTTGTCACTTCGGAGTGCCGAAGTACATTACTGTCGACAATGGCACCTAGCTGTACTCCGAAACATTCAGAGCATTTTGCAGTCAAGTGGTAACAAACATACACTTTGCTTCGCTCAGGCATCTAGAATCCAATGGGTCAGTGGAAAGAGCAAATGGAATAATCATGCAGGGAATTACAAAGTCTTTGGTTGGGTTACCAAAGAGGAAATGGACAGAAGTGCTTATCAAAGTTGTATGGAGCCATAACACCTCTATATCAAGATCTACGAGCTTCACACCATTCAAGCTCCTCTTCGGGAACAAAGCGGTTACCCCTGAAGAAGTCAAGATGGGTTTAGCAAGAGTTATAGCTTTGACCCAAGATCTGGATAATGAAAAGTTTTGAAGGATGCCATAGAGGAGTCAAGGCTCGTAGCAATCGAGCATATAAGGAAATATCAAGCAGACACCATAAGATGGTGAGATAGAAAAGTAAAACTCAAGAACATAGTGCCAGACCACCTTGTGCTCTGAAGGGTAGCCAACCCAGACACAACGAAAAAATTATAAGTAAAAGGGGAAGGCCCCTTCCTCGTCTTAGCATCGAACAAACTAGGTTCCTATAGGTTCAAGGACATGGAAGGAAATGGCATACCAAGATCATGGAATGCTAACGAGCTCCAAAGATACTATGTCTAGCTGCAAGCTTCGACACCCTTTTTCCTTATGAAGGTGAATAATGTTTTTTAAAGGGGCCAAAGATGTTATATCTCACAAGAGTACCTAAAAGCTAATAAAGGTACTTTATCCCCTAGCTATGACTGCATCGAAGCAGGGGCTTTATCTCCAAGGTTTATACCCCGAAGGTAAAGTTTTATCACCAAGTAAAGGTGAAAAAGCTCCAAAGTCTTTCTTAAGGGAATGCAGAGCTAAAGTGAAATCACCTAGTAAAGGTGAAAAAGCTCTGAAGTCGTTCCTAAGGGAATGCAGAGCTGTGATCTAATGGAAAAGGCTTCGAAGTTGTTACTAAGGAAATGCAGAGCTGTGATCTAAAGGAAAAGCTCCAAAGTCCTTCCTAAGGGAATGCAGAGCTACTCTTTGTTCCGGGTGAAAAGAAGGGAAGGTGTATTTTGCCTTTGGATCAAAATACGAATAAAAGTTCAGTTTCACACACAACAAAGCGCAAAATAAATAAATAAATAGAAAAGACAGTGAAGAGCCAGGCATTATAGTAAAAAAAGTAAGGCATTATATTACAAAAAGTAGCATTTCAACTGCATTAAGTGTTTGATTTACAATCAAGTTTCTCTGGCTTAATGATCTAACTAAGCTTCAACCTTCTTTCATCACTTCGTTTTATTTATCTTCTTCAACTCCTTGTTCTGCAGAAAAAGAAACAAAAGGAGACATGGTAACTATCTAGAAGAATCCATAAGCAAAGCTTCGAAAGCACAAGTTTAAAGGCGAACCTTCCTGGTGTACACTTCAACCTCCGAGGCAGCCAGCTATCAGCCTCCTTTGTTCCAAAGTTCGAAGAAAAATCTCTTCGCAACATCTAGCACATTCTTTGAAGGATTTTTGGTGTCATCAACGAATATAATGCTTTACTGAACCTCCCCTAATTCTTTATCTATCCTGCCAAGTGCTCCCTCGGTGTCCCCACTAGTGTACGAAGTTGCCCTTGAAGTGGTACTAGTTGAAGAGAAAATGTTCTTTAGGATATCACAACCCCAGGAAGCAACAAGAAAGAAGTTATCCTGAAGCTGCCTTAAATTTTCCAATAATTTTTTATTCTCCATATCTTTGTCGGCAATGCTTCTTTTTGTAGCTTTGTGGTTGGTCTAAAGCTCCTTGTTTGATTCATCTTGTTTCTTCATCTTCGAAATATCAACATTCTACATTTTCGCTGCTTCGTCATTCTTCTTTTCAGTCTTTTCTACCTTTTCTTTCAAAGATGATATCTCTGCATCTTTTCTTCTAAGAACTTCCGAAGTTCAGCAACTTCGTCTTGAAGAGTGGAAAGCTTCTTTTTCTCCTTCTCTTGTTGCATTCTTAAGGCCTTACTTAACATCAGCCCCTACATCAATAAAAAATGGTTTAGTCAAAATATGAAATTTTCCCGAAGCTACATCAAGTAAATATTCTTGGTACCTTGATGCTAGTATAAGCCAAGTTGTGGGAAAGCTTTCTCTTCTTTACTTGGTAGTGTTTTTCTTCGATGTCCGAAAAACTGATGCTTCGGGTAATGTTTCAAACAATTTTAGACTCGTCAGAATATGGAACGTACATCAGCATCCGGTCTTCCCCGCCAAAGAGTAAAGCCCCAGGCCCGTAGCCCAAAGCTTTGCCTTTGCTTTCCAATTCAAAAACTTCCTTTTCATTTAACTCGCTGCCACTTATAAGCCTCGTGAAAAATCCAAGTTCTTCCATATTTTCACCAATGGTCTATGTAGCTTCGGCTTCCTCTATCTCAAGTGTAGCATTCTGCTCTCTTTGGCCCTTTGTTCTCTCGTGCCCGGAAGATTCGTCACCTTCAACGGATTTAGTAGCACTGTTCTTCTTAGAATATGATGAATCACTGAAGGCGGCGATGCCAAGGCCCAAAATGCGTGGGCTCTCCACTTCCTCGTCAGAATCCTTCGAAGTTGCCATAAACCGATTCAATGTTGGTCCCAAGGTACTTAAAGGGGAAATTGGCAGCAGTCGGGTCATTACCTCAAGAATCCGGGTGCAGCCTAGTGACGAGGTAGTGGTGGTGCTTCCTTTCTCCTGCTCTTGGACAAGCAGTCTTCGGTGGAGTCGAAGCCTTTTTTGCGATTGTATCTTGCTGAACAAATGTTTTAGCCTTTTTCTTCACCTCACCCGAAGATGGCTCTTCGGCCTCATTCTTTGCAGCCCTTTTTCTTTTCTCCCTAGCCCCAATATTGGTCCAAGGATCTTTATAATCCGGGTATTCAAACCCTAGGGCATCCATAACCCTGTTAAGCCGAAGCTTCCCTCGGCATTCAAAGGCGGATCACATATCCTCGTGCTCTCTAGCAAGGTAGTTTCCACACATTTCATTGCATCTCTCTTCAACAAACTTCAGCTACCTAGCTGAAGGAACCTTGTATGTAGACTGTTCTTTGAAGTCAAAAGCCAAAGTAACAAGTTCTTTATCTTTACATTTTACCTCCTTCGGCAATTTCCATCTAGTCCGAGTTGGATATATGTTATAAGCAAGCGCCTCTTGAATTAGATCCTAGGATCCAATCTTCTTGATGAGTGTACTAAAAGCTTTGAAGCATTCATCAGCGGCTTCGCTCATCTCGCACTTCGGCCTTTTCAAAGCGAAGCTCACTTCCAAAGGTCTCATCAGCATACACTTGAAATCTTTGCGTTGTTCGGAGTCAACTTCGACATAGAACCATTCTTTCATCCAATTGCCATGCCACTTTGTTCGGTAAGCTAGAACTAGACCACTTATGTCATTGCGGTAACCAAAGTAGTAGCACCCAAAAAGTTATTGTGAAGGCTTGTTTCATCCCTGGCCTTCGTCTGGTAATGCAAATCATGGACCCTGCAAAATGCATCAGCGTCGGTACGACCCCCTTGGCTTCGTACATCACAGATGAAAACACTTAGCCGAACCATGGCATTTGGAGTTAGCTGATGCATAAACACTTCATATCGCTGCAACACCTTTGCAATAATCTTATATAAGGGAAGCTAAAGTCCCGCCTTGAAGAAACTCTTGTAAACAACAATTGCGTCCTTTCCTGGCTTCGGTGTTGTCTTTTCCCCAAGAAAGCGCACATTCACCATACTGCTGAAATACCCGAGTCTCCTCATAGACTGCAAATCTTTCTCCTTCAAAGTGGATCAGCCTATCTCAATATAGCTCGGCTTCAAAGGCATGTCCTTCGGCAATTCTGTAGCAGCTCTTGATGATGGGGCCCTCATTTCCTCAGAAATAGATAGGGTATCATGTCGTTCCTCTGAGAAGGTAGGAATGATCAGTTGTGCGGTGGATCGAATTCTGGCCATCTAAACAGGGCAAAGAGCTTTTCTAAAAAATGGTTCAGCCGAAGCTAGATGTCGAAGCACTTCTGAGCGAGAAGCTTCGAAGGCATAGCTAATTTGGTTAGCAAGTAGGTAAGGGCAGCAAATGTGGTCTGCACTACACCCTCGGCTGCTTTTATACTGAAATACGCGCGCGAAGCGATGCGAGTCATTGAAAATATTCCCACGCAACGTCCCTCGCTTCCCTTCTGACAATTCAACTTCTAGGCCGCCCATTTTCCATTAAAAATGAATCCATCTTCTTCATAACAAGCTTCGTGAAGGTGTTTTAAATCATCGGCATAAGGTCTCCAAATTATAACTTTTGCGATCTAAGCTCGCTATGAAGAAACGAACTTGTAACACCCCAGGATCCACAAACACCCCGACATGCTACTGGACTTCACTACCAACAGCCGGACACTAAGCAAAATAAAATTTGGCAGTGCCTCCTTTGTAATTATAAGCATCGCAGAAGCAAAAGAGATATATCAATACAAAATGAATCATACTAGTATGATATATTTCTCATCAAGGACAAATAACCACGAATGAACCAGTTTATGCCTACACCATACTCTAAAGTATGAACCTCAAAAGTAAATAACCCAAGCTAATTATTTGGTTCTTTATGCAATGTGTGCAACGTGCCGCTACTTCTCACTCCCCTTGATAAGCATCAAGCACCTGCATTGAGTAATGCAAGAGTGAGATGAAACATCTCAGCAAGCAAATTGTTTTGACGAGATATTTAAACCACAAGATGAATTAATCAACATTTTACAGGAATCACAATTTAGAATAGAAATACTTGTAGATATAGAACCCAATAGTCCCAATATAACCAACACCATCTCATTTCCTCGAGCAACCACAATAGTTTGTATAACACTTCCCTACGTCAACAATATCTGCAAATATCACTTCAATGAATGTATGTGAATGCAATGCATATGTCATCTGCCTTCATACCTGTGAGGGTATGAAGTCGCATGGTACCCCTCCTCGGGCAACGTACGATGCTAAATTGTACCAGTACGATCGGACCATAAGTCACGACAAAACTTTAGATGCAAATAAATCATGCAATGCATATGGCATGCTGCATTTATCAATATACTTCACTTCCTTCCCATACAATACAAACCTCAAACAATACTTTATCTTCCTTCAGATACAATATAAACCTCAAATAATACTTTACCTTCCTTCAGATACAATACAAACCTCAAATAATACTTCATCTTCCTTCAGATACATGAATTAATCTCATGGGTCATACTCGAACCATAATCATCCTCAATATATGATTGAGCATCAATATAATACAATCAAGTACATCATCATCATAGAGTTCAATTATGAAAGAATTCAATAATTCTGAATATTAGAGTGTAGACGATAAAAATAACAAGTCAAAACGGTAGCAACCACCACTACATTCACTTGTCTTCATCGAAGAAGAAAAAATGCACTAGGCATGATCCGGAGTGTAGCCACCTGCTGCGGGGCATAAAACTTAGTACAAATATTTCACAAACATTTGCCAACAATCAACAAATCGCTCATACACTTGAAACCAAGACCCGGTGGAAGACTCCTACCCTGAACCACATGCCAAACAGCAGCAGCGCTGTTTGTTAATTTTGTATCTTTAAAATTATAACAGTAGTGATATCAAACAAATACTCTAGGAGTATCTACACAAAGTACTCTACAACTTTGGTATTCAATAAATAATTAAATTTTGCCATCTATAAGTTCTAAAACATCTGACAGATTGAATCTGTTTCAGACAACAGCATAGTTAACTTCAAAATTCGATATTTCCCAAAATACACAACCACAAATTATGAAGTTCTGATGTAAGTAAGAACTTTTATCTCTCTACAAAATTCTCCATAGTTGGAAGAGCCAATTCGGCCATTTACTAGATAAAACCTACCGGTGAACAGACCCGCTCATTCTTGCCAGGCAAACAGAAATAGCCACAATAAAACAAACATAACTAGAGTTTAAAAATTCATATGAATACACTTTTTATCAATCTAGAAAGCTTATGAAATTATCTACAACTTTGCTTACAAACCCAAGGTTTAATTATGTTGATAAAATTGCCTAAATCTTTAGAGAACAGATTCTGCATAAAATTATGAGACTGAAAAACTGCTATGATCAAACTGCAATAACTCTCTGATCTAATGTCCGGTTGAGGTGTTCTTCACGGCCACGGAAAGATCTACAAATTATCTACAACTCATATATGGAATTTTATATTTTAGGCCACTAAGACCAAGGAAAACTGGCATGAACAGAAATTGTCGAATCTGCCATTCTGCAGAAATTAAATTCGAGATCAAAATCTAACCCCACATCTAATCCAACCTCTAATCCTTTAATCCTCATGATCCAAAACCTCCAAAAAAACTTAATTACAGGGAGGAACATGGATCTCATCCTTACCTAGGGTTTCTCCAAGAAAATCTGCAAGAAGAGATGGGGATAGAACATCTCCTTGGTCCTCTCTTCCTCTTCAATCCAACTTGCTCCTCCTCTTCTTGATCCTTGCTGCGGGGGGGGGGGGGTCTAGAGGGAGGAGGAAGCCATGGAGAGGGTAGAGGGCGGCTGCAAATGGGGAGGAGAGAAGAGGGAGGGGGCGGCGGCCAAAGGGGTGGAAAGGGTGGGGGCGGCTGCAACAATTGGAGAGAATGAGAGGGGTCGGCTAGGGTTGGGGAGGAAGGGGGGGCTCCCATCCATCGGATCGAGATCAATGGCCCGAACTCACTCTCCCATCTGAGCTCCCGACCCTAGCGAAAAAATGCCAAAAGATCTATTGTTTCCCTGAGGAATGCCTCCTGAAACTCCAAACCCCAATGCCATAGAACATGAAAGAAAAGAGAAAAAGAAATTTAACTTCTTTTCAGAAAATTGGGGTATCACAGAACTCATCCCGCAAGGGGCTACTGTTGGGGGCCTCTTATGCCGAAGATCACTTGTCTACGAAGAAACAATCACTTAACCAACATGTTGCTTCGACATGAATAAGTGTGTTTCAGGAACATTACTACTGACAGACGAAGCTAACCTTCGACCAAGACAGTACACAAAGACGCTTCGTCCGTGCGCAAATAGAAAAGATGGCGGCCGAAGGTGATAACTTCGAGCACGAGCCAGAGGGGAGGCTACCGAGTAGCGAAGGCTAAAACCTGCGAAGCCGAAAATGGAGAAAATACGTTATTGCCTGATATGATTTGTAAACATCTTATGCAAAACCTTGATGGACATTATTGTAAATCCATATAAAGGTGGTTCATCTCTCATGTAAATAGATGAATAGTGTCCTACATAAAGTACCTTTTCCAAGAGCCATAGCTTCGTGCCACTTAGCCTTCGAAGAATTGTAACACCTGAAAATCTTATGATGAGCTTTTTGGTAAAATTTTCCAAAAAATTTAGGATAGAAAGTCTTTTGAAAATTTTTCTATAACATTGAAATCACTTCTCCTAAAATAAATATAATCTCTGAAAAAAATATCACTAAATGAATTAAGTTATCCCTGGGTTGAATTTTTATCTCTATGCTTTCGATAGGGATTAATTTAGAGCAGATCTATAAAAAGGATATAATTTATTAATCCAAGTAAATAGGTAATGAGTATTTTTTATTCATTTTTAACTTTTAAGTTGGTCACACCTTCAAAATAATCTTTTCCAAAAGTAAATAATATAGAAGGGCATATTTTAAAGCATTTGCCTAATTAAAAGAAATAGACTAGTTAATATAAACATACATAAATTGAAACCTGCATTTCATGCTGGAGGTTTATTGTTTGTGCATTTGAACTTGTATGTGTGGAATCCAAAACCCAAATTCAAATTTAATTAAACTAAAATAGAAAAGAATCGCAGTAGGAAATAAGAAACGGAAATGAGGGACTCACTGACTGGGCCAAATCCTAACCCTGGCCCATTGGCCTCCCAACAAAACCAGCACAACGTCGGCCCACTCCGTTTCTCCCTTTTAATTTTTATTTCTTCTTCTTCCAGTTTGCTTTTGCATGAGCCTCGCTGGACGACGCCTCAGCGGCGCTCCCTTGCATGAGCTGCTGATGCATGGGCAACGCCATGTGGGGGTCGGCCCCATAGTTCGGGTTTTTCCCTCGCCGCGCGCCTGGGTCTCTATCACATGGGACCACCGTACCAGACATATCTTCAACATTGAGTCCGAGACAAAATTGACGGACGGTTTTAACGGAGGTTGTTATGGTCCCGATCTAAGGAAGTTTGTTGCCATGGTTGATCCGGCCATAGCTATCTTAGCCCTACATCTTGCCTATTTATGTGTTGCGGTCTTCGAGCTCCCAAGAGAAAAAAGGCTACACCGAGCGCCGGCGACGTGTGATAGGAGAGAGAGGGGTTGCCATCGCCGTGGACAAAGCACCGGGCCGCAACCGAAGAACTTCATCTGCGGGTCCTGCGCAGCACCGTGTCCCGCGCTTCATCGTCGACCAGCCCTGCCTCCAGCAACTATGAGAACCCCCTCCTCTAGGTCACCGATGTCGAGACGCTTGCTGTTGCCGAAGTCTTGCGTTTGAGTATACCAGGGGAGCGTAGCGACATAAGGTAGAAGACACATGGGAAGCGGTAGATTTTGAAATCAAGGGTGCAGATTAGATCCATGGAAGGCATGCCTTGGCCGTCGAATTCCGATGGACGCTCCCGATTAAAGATGCATACCCCTTCGCTCTTTTGTTCCGAGTCGTTGATCGGTTATCTGATGGGTTAGATCAGATCGTGCCTCAATAAAATTCGGACCATAGGGTGCCCTATGGACGTCTGTGATTAGAAGGCAGATGCCCCTTCAGTTAAGTAGTTTTGGGTCCATGCCGCGTACCCGTTCGGATTAATGCAGATCTAATCCGAGTCGTTGGATCAGATCAGACAACTATGCAATGTACTCCTCATGAGACACTTAACTAAATTGAAAGTGCATGTGGCAAGTCATTCAAATACTTGATGCACATATCTAGTGGGAGAACATTATATATCTTGTGTCATAGGGAATAAGTTTTCCTTGAGTAAGCTATACTAAGACAATCCAAAATGGTAAATTTGTATCTCATTCATATGGATTGTAATCTTTGTTTTCTAAATAGCTACTCTTGATGTAGTTTAAAATTCCCTTATCGTTAAATCTAAAAGTGCATAAGAATCCTTTTTGTTGATATTCATGACATACATATGCACTAACATGGATATGATTTTTAAACTGTAAAAGGTACGATTAGTGATCCATACTCTCTAAATTTTGGAAACCCATATTTTGATATCTTAGAAATCTACTTCAATCGGTATCCATATGCTTCACATTGAATTGGATCACTAAGTTGTAAATTCCATGCATAACTTGTCTTTATGATATGAATGCTTGTGCGACTAACCTTGATAAGCTAGGTGCACGCAAGGTCAAGCTAGGTTCATCATCAAGAAGGCAACAAAATGATGTATCAAGAAAAGGTTCCTATTCTTAACTCTAGTTTTTATCTGTGTGATTAAATATTGACTTGAAACTATGTAAGATGGTTGTCAAGTATATGTGGGTGCCTACATAAAGAGAAAGGCCAGAATAAGGAATGTGACCACTCCTTCAATGGATCAAGTTGGGTGCTCGATAATGAATCCACTAAGGAAAAAGAAGTAGTTGAGGATATACATCAGTTATTGATTATGAAATAAAGGTCCAATTGGAAGATAAATGAATATTATCATATGGTAAACAATCCAAAATTATGTGATGTATTCTCTCTCTAGTTAATTTGGATTTGATTCTTCTATATTAGATACTCACCATAATATGGATTAAGTCAGCCCTTTAGACTTCATTGAATAACTATGCATATTATCCATGTCATTCAAAATATATTGTGCATGAGGGCTCAAGGGAAATTTAGTCCATATTATGAGGTTTCTGTATTTTAGCAACTCGCTTGCCTTCCACATTTAAAGGGTTGCTAAATAAGAAACTAGTGCTTGTGCAACTAATGTCATCTCTTGTGTTGAGTTTATCCATAGAAAATCTATGTTGAGATATGGTGCTTATTATTAAATTGGATAAATCACAAGCCTAAAGGATACTATTCAACTAAAGTAAGATGAAGTTGATAAGAGGCCAAGGTATGAAAACTTCCTCTACTTCAGTTGTTTTAGTATTTTATCCTTAGTGGAATGTACCATAGTATATGTTAAATTCCTTGCAATATAAAATGTTCAATAGTGCATATAACTTTGTCATCAACCATATGTGTGCACTAATTTAAAGGAATTTAATCTATCCTTATGGGTTTCAAGAATGATGCTTCATTTGTCATTGACATATAAGGATCATCATTTGTGAAACCCTCTCTTGTGTTTTTAATGCTCTCCTTTCTAAGTGTTTCAACAAGGTCCTTCCAAGTTCTTTGAAGATGGATTCAAAATCTACAAATATAAGAGTCTTGGTTCTTTCAATCATTGAGTTTCAATGGGTCTCATATCAAGTATGATTGAACCAAGCAAAGATGAATGAAGTTTGGTTGGATGAAATCATAAAGAGAAAAGAAATCACAGTGAATCAAGAAGGAAGTTGAACTATCCTGTAAACCAAATAATGAAGAAGTAGTGACATAATCACATAATATCCTTCATTATGAGGTTTGAGGTTCATATTAGCATGCTTTACCCTTCAGGATCTCAATTGATATACTTTTAGTTCTTAAACTTTCAATTGGTTTAATTTTCATCATCTATCTAAAGCATGTTATGTTCAACCAAGATATAGTGCAAACATCTTCTTTAACCTCGTATTGTTGATGTGCATAAGTGTACTTTGTGTACTCTTGCATGCACAAATAGAGGGAGAGTTTAGCATATATCTTGTGAGATTAATGATTTCTTTCAAGTTCATGTTGTGTAGTCTCACACCTTGGAGAACATCAAATGAGGATGAATGGTTCCATAGAAATGAAAATGAGAACTTAGTGTAATATGCAATTAGTGATCTGCTTATCTAACAAATTGTATCAATTGGTGGTTGTCAATTGATATTTTTCATACATAATCACTAGTTGTAGAATCCATACTTGTGAAATTTTCATGTTGCCTCTTGTTGTGATAAGAAAATGCCAGGTGACATCTAGACTCCAGGTATCATGTTTCACCTTCGATTTAGTATGACAATCTTCATTTGGTATCTTGGACCTATATCAGAACTATACTAACAAGAGCTTAAAAATGAATTATAAATCCAACACAAGTTTGGAACACCCCCTTGAAAGGGTAAAATGCAAAGGTACATCACTTATGACACTTCTCCTCCATTACCTTTGTGCCATCTAAGGACCCTTTTCATGAAAGTGTGTTCACATCTTGCTTAATCATAATTTCTACTCTTTATATTCTTTGTATCCTTTTTGGAGATTTATGACAAAGGGGGAGAAATTTTGAATTAAAGCTTACCTTTAGTATTATGTAACTAAGTGTTAGAATACCTTTGAAAAGGGGAGAAATAATTAACAAAAGGGGGAATCATAAGAAAAACATTAGATGTAGAAAGTTGATGAGTGCATACTATGTCATGAGCATCACGTTTATTTTATGACACACTGCACCCCATGAATAGTATGATATAAGTTGTCTCCATACTTTGACCCAAATATGTGCTTTTGGCATTTGAGTACAAAATTGGTATTTTCTGAAATGCACATATTTAGGGGGAGAAAACTATATCATAAAATTCAAAATTGTATTTATCAAATCCTATGTAAGCTTTAAATGTGTTGTCATCAATCACCAAAAAGGGGGAGAATGAAAGTGCATTCATCCCTGTCGTGAGTTTTGGTGATTTGTATGACAACACATTTAAAGGTCTAACAAGTTTGCTAAGTATTGAACAGGAAATTCAGTATGATGAACCGAGCAAGGGGTGGACCGATGTAACACCTCAAAATCTCATTTTGAGAATTAGGTAAAATTTTCCAAAGATTTTGAATTAGAATATTTTTTAAAGGAGACTTTTAAAGTCATATCCCTTAAAATAAATATCCTTCCTAATAAATAGTTACTTAAAACGGACCCACATGAAATTAGTCATCCCACTATGAGGTTAAAAGTACTCTCTAAAAGGTTTACGCTAAAAACATACCTTGGCGTAGTTATACATTAGAAAATATTCTCCCAAACTAAATATTGTTTTATTTGTTTTACCATTATATCTGGTGTAATACCCAAAAATGTATACGATGAGAATATAGTGAATCTCCTTATGTTGTGTGCCATATATGCATCATAACAAGAGCATACCTATAATTTAGGGTGATTAGTTAAAATAAAAGATACTAAAAGGGAATGTGCATCATGCTGAAGTTTTGCTTTGTGTGTATTTTGTGACAATATAAAAAAAGGGGGTAAAAATAAATATGTTGGCACCCAAATTGGAATTTAATTCAAAAGGAAATTCTATATTTTGAGAAGAGAAGGAAAATACTATAACATATAGAGAAAATAAATATACAAATAAAGAAACTATTTTAAACCAGTATTTGAATTTGCATATTTAAAATAAATGGGAAAAACTCATAACAAATTTTGGAATTCAAATTATGAAATCAAGAGGAAAGGAAAATAAAAAAAGAAAGGGGGAAATATAAAAGAAAATAGAAAACCTACACGTTGGGCCAAATCCTCCTCGGCCGGCCCATTTCCCCATCCTCCCCTGCGGCCCACTCACCGCGCCAGCCGTCTCTGACCACTCCACGCGCGGTCGCTGCCTGGTGGGCCCGCCTGGTTGGCCGCATACCCGCGCCACGCGATGGCTCTGTCTCACTGCTGGGCTAGGTCCCACCTGTCGGGCATGCGACTTCGCGGGCAAGACGCTTACGCGTGGGGTCAGCTGGTCAGGACCGTCGTCCCCGCGTGAATCGCGGGTGAGCTCAACGGTGGCCGCGGTATTCGCGTTGGCCGGTGGCCAGTCCGCGTATAAGGGGGGGAACCCGAAGCTGCAAAATCCTATCCACCGCTCCGCTCCCATCGCTTAGCCAACCCGTAACTCTGCCGCCGTCGTGTGGGTGTGAGCGAGAGCCGTCTGCGCCACCGTAGATTTTCCGCCGACGGTGGAGACGCCGCTGCACTTGCGCCCCGTCTCTGGTTTGCGGTCGAGAAGCGTCGCCGGGTCCCGGGGAAGTCGTTCGTGGGTCGGCATCGGATCGGGAGCATTCTACACCGGCGAATTCCTCACCGGAGCATCGCCTTGGCCGCGGATCCGCCGCGCGTCGACGCTAGGTGGCGTCGCTTCGTAATCCTCGGTACAGATCTTCTCCTTCGTGTCGATGGTCCTTCAATTCGGTTTTCACCGGGTAGTGATGGCGATTTGGGCTCGGGATCGAGCTCGGGCGTGGTACGGCGATGGCGCCGCCGCGATTTGGGTGCCGTATGTCGTCGCCGGCGGCATCCAGGGTTAGGGCACTGTGCGCCGTTGATTCGGATAGGGACGGCTAGGATTAGATTGTGTATTACAATTCGCGGGCACCGTGGATCTTCTAACGAGCGGCTCGGATTAGAATATGGATACCGCTTCGGTTCATTGAATCTTGGCCATCGGCTGAGGATCGGGTGGCTGCGATGGCGTACCGCTTCGGTACATTAAATGAGAGCCGTTAGATTATATCGGATGGTTCAGCGGGTAGGCGAGCGTGATCGGATCTCGGCCCCAGATCTCTGATCCAACGGCCAGAAATCGTCGATACCCCTTCGCGGGTATACTTTGTTAAAGAGCCCCTGGAATATTATAGAATCAACCCGCAGTCCATGTGTTACTATTCACTGAGTCTAGGATTTTATTCGCGCAGACCCCTGGACTTCTCAGTAATTGATGCCCGATCCAGAGACTAAGAAAAATAGAAAAATAATCACAGAAATGGTTTTTAATGCATAAATAAATGTTAGAACTTAGTTAATTCATAGAAAATTCATTTTAGCTCCAAATTGAGTCATTCCAATTCCTAAAATTTGGTAATAATATTCTCTATCATTTAGAATCACTGTTTCGACATGAACTCTGTTAGAAAATTAATTTATCATCTAATCCTATTATAATCACCTTAAATCTTAGGAAATTCATAACTTGAATACTATAACTCAAAATTTAGTGATTCCAGTTCCTATGGTTTCATTTTAATGTGTAGATTTTTACTGTATATTTCATTCATCTGTTTGGTGTGATGTTGATTTTGGCTATACTATGTATGTATTGTGTTGATGCGAGTAGACGAGCAACCCACTGTGGAAACTGAGGTTCAACAAGTAGAGATAGCTGAGCAGGAGCTCGTTGAAGGCAAGTTGTGCCCTTGATCACTTACTTTCCCAGCCATGTTCTTATTAATTTTAATGATCTGCATAGGTTAATTTTGATGGGATCCTTTATGTTACCCCAGTTTTGATTACCTCTATACCTTGTTCACCCCTGAAATATTTTTGGGTAGTACTTGCTATTGCTTTATGTGGATTGGGTATGGAGATACACTATTCATGATTATTCTGTTATTAACTTGTTATTATTATTGTTCATGTTAAGATCATTAAATTAATGGGAACATGGAGCGACCACCCGGGAAAACAGTGCTACCACAAGGGTATAATGGGACGCCCTTGGCTGACTAATTAGGAAAGCTAGTGGAAGACTACCTTACCTGAAAGGGGCAAGGGCAGTAGGGGAGAGGTCAGTGCGGGGAGGTCCCTGGTTGATTTTGCTGCGATGGCGGTCAGCCAGGAACCCTGTACTGGATCTTCCTATAAACTGTAGCGGGTTTTCGGAAGCTAGTGGAACTTTGTAAAGGCCTCGTAGTGGATCCCTAGCCATTCACCTCGGTAGTGTCTAAGGGCCTTGCAAACCCAGGCGACATGGGATACACGACTTGTGGGTAAAGATGCGCAACCTCTGCAGAGTGTAAAACTAGTATACTAGCCGTGCTCACGGTCAAGAGCGGCTCGGACCCTCACATGATTAATTATGGAACTTAAATTCAATTTGACATTTGCATCGCATTTGGGATTATTTTACTATTACTTTATTTATTATTATTAAGGTTTGGTATTTACTTACACTTAGTAATTGCTAATAAAATTTTGACCAACTTATAAAAGCAATGCTCAGCTTCAGCCTTTATTCCATTGATCAGCCTTACACTTCATGAACTCCCACCTTTGGTGAGTTCATGCCACATTATTCCCCACAACTTGTTGAGCGATGAACGTATGTGAGCTCACTCTTGCTGTCTCACACCCCCCCCCACAGGAGAAGAACAGGTGGTTCAGGAGGAGCCACAAGGCGAGGAGTATGATCTGATCTAGGTGGCGTTTCTCAGTTGACATTGGCGCCAACGATCCTTAGTTCGTTTATATTAATTCTCTTACTTTGTAATAAGTCTTCCGCTATGTAATAAGTACTCTGATGTATCGCGACATTTATCTCTATACACTCTGTTATTATATATGTTGTCTTCTTAGCGCATGTATGAGATGCACCCGGCTTTGTTCTTTAAAACCGGGTGTTACAGAAGTGGTATCAGAGGAAATGTTGACTGTAGGACGAAACCTAGATAGAAATGGACAAAACCCTTACCTACTTACCTCATTCAGATTCATTCTATACTTACCTTAATCTGATTCTTTCTATACTTATCTCATCTTGATCCTATCTCACCTTTTGCTATTTCACTCTGATTACTCTTATCTCTTCTACTCCAAGACAAGATGGATTTCATACCTTGGAATCCTACAACTATGAACTTTTCAGAGATAGGAAACCCAAGACAAAATTAAAACTATTTTCTCTATAAAAAGCGTTGGTTGATTGTTCTGATGATCAATGCCTGATTTGCTTCTTTGATTGATTGAAATAGTATAGACGGGCATCTTAGCATGTACCACCATAAGGTAATGAATTAGCTTTAGTAGGTGACACACTTCGCTAATAAATCCCCCAAAGTAACATGCTTCGTAATCACTGCCTTGTCTACAATCCTTTCTTTTCTTACCCTGTATTTCTAACCCAGATGGGCGACCCCTATAGTGTTAGAAGAGAGCACTATAGATTTGATCCTTGGTATATCATGGTTAAGAAGGACAAAGGCAGTATATACACTGTGCTAAGGGAACCGTAGAACTCACCAGTTCCAAAGGACAAGAATTTGAAGTTGGAATTGCAGTAACTACCGCCACCAGACTAGCGGCATTCTTAGTAGATGGGAAGTTTGTTGGTGTCAACATCCGTGTGGTTAGAGATTTTCCGGATGTCTTCCCAGAGGAGTTACCAGGGATGCCACCAGATACGGAAGTTGAGTTTGTCATAGATCTCTTACCTGGAACTGCTCCTATTTCTAAACGGCCATATAGGATGTCCGTAGAAGAACTAAAGGAACTTAAGAAGCAATTAACGGAATTACGAGAGGCTGGGTACATTCGTCCGAATTCTTCACCTTGTGGAGCGCCGGTTCTATTTGTACAGAAGGAAGGAGGATCACAAGGGATGTACATGGATTATAGGTTCCTTAATGATGTTACCGTGAAGAGCAAGTATCTACTACCCCGCATTGAAGATTTATTTGATCAGATGAGAAGTGCAAGGGTATTCTCAAAAAATTGATCTCCGATCGGGTTACCATCAAATGAAGATTAGGCCATCGGATATTCCCAAGACGGATTCCTTGACCCGATATGGTTTATATGAGTTCACTGTTATGTCATTTGGACTAACTAATGCACCCGCCTATTTTATGGATTTGATGAATAAGGTGTTTATGGAGTATTTGGACAGGTTCGTCGTGGTATTCATCGACGATATTCTTATCTATTCTAAGAATGAAAGTGATCATGAACAACATCTAAGGTTGGTGCTACAGAAGTTACGAGATAATCAACTCTATGCTAAGTTCAGCAAGTGCGAGTTTTGGATTGACAAGGTGCCATTCCTTGGTCATATTATTTCTAATGGAGGAATAGCTGTGGATCCTGCTAAAGTAAAGGAGATAATGGAGTGGAGAGTGCCCACTACAGTTACGGAGATTCGGAGTTTCTTGGGACTCGCAGGATATTATCGGAGATTTATTGAAGGATTTTCTAAGATTGCTAAGCCCATGACATCGCTTTTGGAGAAAGGAAGAGAATTCAAGTGGGATGAGAAGTGCCAAGAGAGCTTTGATCAATTGAAGGAGAGATTGATGTCCCCACCAGTATTGATTATGCCAGATCTGCAGAAGGGATTTGACATTTACTGTGATGCATGTGGCCAAGGACTTGGATGTGTGCTTATGCAAGATGGTCATGTGATTGCCTATGCATCTCGTCAGTTGAGGAAGCATGAATTGAACTACCCCACCCATGACTTAGAGTTGGCTGCCGTTGTGCATGCACTTAAGATTTGGAGACACTACATTATGGGAACTAAGTGCCAAGTATACACGGACCATAAGAGTTTGAAGTATATATTCACTCAGAAGGATCTCAACCTGAGGCAACGCCGTTGGTTGGAGCTCATTAAGGATTATGACTTGGAGATTCACTATCACCCAGGCAAGGCGAATTTGGTTGCAGATGCCTTGAGTCGGAAGGAGCATGTTCACTCCGCTTTCGTTGTCCAGCTACCTGATGAATTAGCAAAGGATTTTGAGAGGCTCAACCTGGGAATTGTTACACATACGGAAGGAGTTACTATTGAATTGGAACCTACCTTGGAGCAAGAAATTCGTAAAGGTCAGGTTGGTGATGCCAAAATCCAGGAGATCAAGGATCTGATAACAGAGGGTAGAGGCCCAGAGTTCACAGAGGATGAGCAAGGCACGATATGGTTCAAGAATCGGATCTGTGTTCCCGATATCGATAGTCTTCGGGAAACCATATTGAAGGAGGCACATGATTCAGTTTATTCTATCCACCCTGGGAGCACTAAGATGTATCAGGATTTAAAGCAAAAGTATTGGTGGTATGGACTAAAGAGAGATGTGGCTGCACATGTGGCTATGTGCGATGTGTGTCGAAGAGTTAAGGCTGAACACCAGAGGCCAGCCGGACTACTGCATCCACTGAAGATACCTGAGTGGAAATGGGAAGAGATTGGCATGGACTTCATTGCTGGATTGCCTCGCACCTCGAAAGGATATGGTTCTATATGAGTTATTGTGGATAGACCGACCAAGGTGGCTCGTTTCATTCCGGTCAAGACTACTTATAAGATATCTCAATTGGTAGAATTATATATGGCTCGGATTGTGTCTCTGCACGGTGTACCAAAGAAGATCATTTCGGATAGAGGATCACAGTTTACCTCCAGATTTTGGAAAAGTTTTCATGAGAATATGGATACGAAGTTGAATTTTAGTTCGGCCTACCATCCTCAGACTAATGTACAGACTGAAAGGACTAATCAAGTATTAGAAGACATGTTGAGCGCTTGTGCCCTTCAGCATGGTAGTAGTTGGGACAAGAGTCTACCTTATGCTGAGTTCTCATATAATAATAGTTAACAGGCCAGTCTGAAGATGTCACCGTTCGAGACTCTGTATGACAGGAAATGCAGGACGCCTCTATATTGGATCAGACTAGAGGAAGACAGTTCTTTGGACCTGAACTTATTCAAGAGGCAGAAGAACAAGTCTGTATAATCAGGGAGAACTTGAGGGTAGCTCAAACCAGGCAAAATATCTACGCTGGTAGTAGAAGAAAACCACTGGAGTTGAGGAAGGAGATCATGTGTACCTCAAGGTGTCACCACTTTGTGGAATGAGGAGATTCAATGTTAAGGGCAAATTGTCCCCTCGCTTTATTGGATCATTCAGAGTTTTTAGGAGAGTTGGAGAGATGGCCTATCAACTCGAGCTACCTGATAATCTAACTGATGTGCATAATGTATTCCATGTGTCTCAACTTAAGAAGTGTCTCCGTGTCCTTGAGAAACAGTTACCAATGGAAGAGCTTAGTGTTCAGGGTGATTTGACTTACATGGAGTATACGATCGAGATTCTTGATACTTTGACTAGAGTTACAAGAAATAAGGTGATAAAGATGTGCAAGGTGCAATAGAGTCACCATGGAGAGGATGAAGCAACTTGGGAAAGAGAAGAAGAACTTCGCATAGATTTTTCCATCTTTTCCCTAGATCTTCCTAAATCTCGAGGACGAGATTATTTTTAAGGGGGGTAGGATTTGTAATACCCAAAAATGTATACGATGAGAATATAGTGAATCTCCTTATGTTGTGTGCCATATATGCATCATAACAAGAGCATACCTATAATTTAGGGTGATTAGTTAAAATAAAAGATACTAAAAGGGAATGTGCATCATGCTGAAGTTTTGCTTTGTGTGTATTTTGTGACAATATAAAAAAAGGGGGTAAAAATAAATATGTTGGCACCCAAATTGGAATTTAATTCAAAAGGAAATTCTATATTTTGAGAAGAGAAGGAAAATACTATAACATATAGAGAAAATAAATATACAAATAAAGAAACTATTTTAGACCAGTATTTGAATTTGCATATTTAAAATAAATGGGAAAAACTCATAACAAATTTTGGAATTCAAATTATGAAATCAAGAGGAAAGGAAAATAAAAAAAAAAGAAAGGGGGAAATATAAAAGAAAATAGAAAACCTACACGTTGGGCCAAATCCTCCTCGGCCGGCCCATTTCCCCATCCTCCCCTGCGGCCCACTCACCGCGCCAGCCGTCTCTGACCACTCCACGCGCGGTCGCTGCCTGGTGGGCCCGCCTGGTTGGCCGCATACCCGCGCCACGCGATGGCTCTGTCTCACTGCTGGGCTAGGTCCCACCTGTCGGGCATGCGACTTCGCGGGCAAGACGCTTACGCGTGGGGTCAGCTGGTCAGGACCGTCGTCCCCGCGTGAATCGCGGGTGAGCTCAACGGTGGCCGCGGTATTCGCGTTGGCCGGTGGCCAGTCCGCGTATAAGGGGGGGAACCCGAAGCTGCAAAATCCTATCCACCGCTCCGCTCCCATCGCTTAGCCAACCCGTAACTCTGCCGCCGTCGTGTGGGTGTGAGCGAGAGCCGTCTGCGCCACCGTAGATTTTCCGCCGACGGTGGAGACGCCGCTGCACTTGCGCCCCGTCTCTGGTTTGCGGTCGAGAAGCGTCGCCGGGTCCCGGGGAAGTCGTTTGTGGGTCGGCATCGGATCGGGAGCATTCTACACCGGCGAATTCCTCACCGGAGCATCGCCTTGGCCGCGGATCCGCCGCGCGTCGACGCTAGGTGGCGTCGCTTCGTAATCCTCGGTACAGATCTTCTCCTTCGTGTCGATGGTCCTTCAATTCGGTTTTCACCGGGTAGTGATGGCGATTTGGGCTCGGGATCGAGCTCGGGCGTGGTACGGCGATGGCGCGCGCCGCGATTTGGGTGCCGTATGTCGTCGCCGGCGGCATCCAGGGTTAGGGCACTGTGCGCCGTTGATTCGGATAGGGACGGCTAGGATTAGATTGTGTATTACAATTCGCGGGCACCGTGGATCTTCTAACGAGCGGCTCGGATTAGAATATGGATACCGCTTCGGTTCATTGAATCTTGGCCATCGGCTGAGGATCGGGTGGCTGCGATGGCGTACCGCTTCGGTACATTAAATGAGAGCCGTTAGATTATATCGGATGGTTCAGCGGGTAGGCGAGCGTGATCGGATCTCGGCCCCAGATCTCTGATCCAACGGCCAGAAATCGTCGATACCCCTTCGCGGGTATACTTTGTTAAAGAGCCCCTGGAATATTATAGAATCAACCCGCAGTCCATGTGTTACTATTCACTGAGTCTAGGATTTTATTCGCGCAGACCCCTGGACTTCTCAGTAATTGATGCCCGATCCAGAGACTAAGAAAAATAGAAAAATAATCACAGAAATGGTTTTTAATGCATAAATAAATGTTAGAACTTAGTTAATTCATAGAAAATTCATTTTAGCTCCAAATTGAGTCATTCCAATTCCTAAAATTTGGTAATAATATTCTCTATCATTTAGAATCACTGTTTCGACATGAACTCTGTTAGAAAATTAATTTATCATCTAATCCTATTATAATCACCTTAAATCTTAGGAAATTCATAACTTGAATACTATAACTCAAAATTTAGTGATTCCAGTTCCTATGGTTTCATTTTAATGTGTAGATTTTTACTGTATATTTCATTCATCTGTTTGGTGTGATGTTGATTTTGGCTATACTATGTATGTATTGTGTTGATGCGAGTAGACGAGCAACCCACTGTGGAAACTGAGGTTCAACAAGTAGAGATAGCTGAGCAGGAGCTCGTTGAAGGCAAGTTGTGCCCTTGATCACTTACTTTCCCAGCCATGTTCTTATTAATTTTAATGATCTGCATAGGTTAATTTTGATGGGATCCTTTATGTTACCCCAGTTTTGATTACCTCTATACCTTGTTCACCCCTGAAATATTTTTGGGTAGTACTTGCTATTGCTTTATGTGGATTGGGTATGGAGATACACTATTCATGATTATTCTGTTATTAACTTGTTATTATTATTGTTCATGTTAAGATCATTAAATTAATGGGAACATGGAGCGACCACCCGGGAAAACAGTGCTACCACAAGGGTATAATGGGACGCCCTTGGCTGACTAATTAGGAAAGCTAGTGGAAGACTACCTTACCTGAAAGGGGCAAGGGCAGTAGGGGAGAGGTCAGTGCGGGGAGGTCCCTGGTTGATTTTGCTGCGATGGCGGTCAGCCAGGAACCCTGTACTGGATCTTCCTATAAACTGTAGCGGGTTTTCGGAAGCTAGTGGAACTTTGTAAAGGCCTCGTAGTGGATCCCTAGCCATTCACCTCGGTAGTGTCTAAGGGCCTTGCAAACCCAGCCGACATGGGATACACGACTTGTGGGTAAAGATGCGCAACCTCTGTAGAGTGTAAAACTAGTATACTAGCCGTGCTCACGGTCAAGAGCGGCTCGGACCCTCACATGATTAATTATGGAACTTAAATTCAATTTGACATTTGCATCGCATTTGGGATTATTTTACTATTACTTTATTTATTATTATTAAGGTTTGGTATTTACTTACACTTAGTAATTGCTAATAAAATTTTGACCAACTTATAAAAGCAATGCTCAGCTTCAGCCTTTATTCCATTGATCAGCCTTACACTTCATGAACTCCCACCTTTGGTGAGTTCATGCCACATTATTCCCCACAACTTGTTGAGCGATGAACGTATGTGAGCTCACTCTTGCTGTCTCACACCCCCCCCCACAGGAGAAGAACAGGTGGTTCAGGAGGAGCCACAAGGCGAGGAGTATGATCTGATCTAGGTGGCGTTTCTCAGTTGACATTGGCGCCAACGATCCTTAGTTCGTTTATATTAATTCTCTTACTTTGTAATAAGTCTTCCGCTATGTAATAAGTACTCTGATGTATCGCGACATTTATCTCTATACACTCTGTTATTATATATGTTGTCTTCTTGGCGCATGTATGAGATGCACCCGGCTTTGTTCTTTAAAACCGGGTGTTACATCTGGGAACATATATTTGAAAGGATAAAGTAATAGATGAATAAATATGAGTTACTATTTATTAATTGATTTGGGACATGTCATCACAGGAAATATATGTGTGTTGCATTTGCCTAAACAAATGAATAACTAATATAAATGGAATAAATAACTTCAAGCCATGCTAGAGTTTATTGACTATGCATTGTAATTAAATTGAGAGTTCAAACTGTATTTGAATTTGAATTGAATTTGCAAACAAAATAGAAAGCAGAAAAGATTAAAGGAAATAAAGGGGAATATAAACTTGGGTCGTTTCTCTTCTCTTTGGCCCACTCTACACCTCACCAGCCGGCCCAACTCCCTCGGCCCGCCCAACCGCGCCAGTCACTGCGCGTTGTTGTCGCATTTGCTGACGTGCGGGCCCTATCGCTCAGCTCCTCGCTCACATCCGCGCCTCACTGCATCGTGGGGCTGCCTGTGTCATCTTCCTCCTCGGTACATGAACAGAATCTACGACAACAGCACGCACGTCTTCTCCATGCCGTGAACTCGGGGGACTGAACCACCATGGCGAGATTTGGGCTCGGGTTCCGACTACTTCGGTCGTGCTCCTCGGCGTATAAAATCGATGCCGCTCCTACCAACGCCACACACCAGGAGAGCAAAAGAAGAACACGAGAGAGAAAGTAGCGTCGCCGCGATTTCCTTCCTGCGTTGCCGTTCGGGGCACGTGGTCTGGCCTAGGGGTGACTTGGAATCTCTAGGGTGGTGCTCGTGGCCGTGACAGGGTGGATGAATGGCTAATGACCCCAGAATTCCTCAACAGAGCAAACCCTTCGCCGTCGGCCGCCTCGTGTCGTGGCTGGGATGCTTCATCAATTCAATGGTGGTAAGATGCTCTCCATGTAGTCCCCCGTGTTCCATATGTTGCGTTGCACGTGGTGGTTTTGATTTGGCCCTCGGGTACGCCTGGCGGTGCTTCACCGACGGCGCGCCGCCGCGCCCCGCTCAACTCCAGGCGCTGCTTGGGGTGAACGTTAGGTTGAAGAAGCGCTCTTCCATTCGATCTGATGTGGGCAGGGGAGATTAGATCAGTGCATGAGGCATCCCTTAGGCCATAGATTGATGGATCCACGGGTGAGATCAAAACCAGGGTAACTATTGGCTCGGTTTGTTCGGGGCCGTTGAGATCGGATTGGACAACCGAAACTCAATCATACCCTTTCGGCTGGGTGTTTTTTCATAAGAGCCCTCGTAAAATTTCCAAATCAACCCGCCGTCCTCTATAGTTCTAAGAATATTACGTATGCGTCTGGTTTTTAACAGTCTAACCCCTGTCTGTCTAGAAATTTGTGTCCGAGGTCCTTAGGTCGCTGTAAACCTAGAAGTTAAATTCGAAAATAATTTTCAATAGACAAATAAATCCAAACAAATTTGTATAATCCATAACTTTCTCACTTTAAGTCTGTTTCAATCCGTTCAAGTTGTGTTATCTTCGTAATAATTTTGCCTACGCTTTCGTAACATTATTTTAGCTAATAGCATGTTCTCAAAAATAAATATTCATTTAATCCATGCTTAGTACATTATTCCTACTAATGAAAGTAAGTTTGTCTATGCTTAAAATGTAACTAAAATATTATTTCTGCTATAGTATAATATAGATTAAAGTTATTCCTTAAATATTTATATCACATGATTTATAAAATCAACATAAAGACCTAGATCTAATTGATTAATTGCATAGATCTTCGGAAAACCATATGTTCTTAACCACAGCTCCGATTTTAGCGGTTCTCGATCCCACGATCTCGTAGCGACGCGTAGATTATTAATACACAGTTTATTCTTATGTTTGATGTAATGTTAATTTTGCCTATACCATGTTTGTCTGTATTGCTACGTTTAGCAGTGAGGACACGTGTCATCTGAACAGCAAGTTGGTACCTAGAATCTCAAGTCCCAGGCAAGTTGTGCCCTTGATCACTTATTTTTACCTAATCATGTTCTTATTAATCATAATGATCTGCATAGGTTAATTTTGATGGGTCACAATAGGTTACCCTAGTTTGACTATCTTTATACCTTGTTTACCACTGAATTTTTGGGTAGTACATGCTATTGCTTTATGTGGTTTTGGGTATAAAGATATACATTATTCATGATTATACTTTTATTATTAGTTGTTATTAACTGTTCATGATAAGATCATTATGTTAATTGGAACATGGAGAACCATCAGGGAAAACAGTGCTACCACAAGGGTGGTATGGGACACTCTTGGCTGACTAATTAGGAAAGCTAGTGGAGGACTACCTTACCCGAAAGGGGCAAGGGCAGTAGGGGAGTGGTCAGTGTGGGGAGGCCCCTGGGTTGATTTTGCTGCGATGGCGGTCATGCGAGGGGTCCCTGCATTGGAGCTTCCTAGAAACTGTAGCGGGTTTTCTGAAGCTAGTGGAACTTTGTAATGGTCTCGTAGTGTTACCCTTCCTCGCCTCCTCGGTAGAGGTGTATGGGAAGTCGCGATCCCTTGGCAGATGGGTAACATGAATTGTGGGTAATGATGTGCAACCTCTGCGGAGTGTAAAACTGCTATACTAGCTGTGCTCACTGTCATGAGAGACTCGGACACTCACATGATTAATTTATGGAACTAAATTCAATTTGTCATATGCATTGCATCGCAGGTGATGTTGTTACTTTTGTTCTACTACTTAATTGGGTGGTATTTACTTATACTTAGTAACTGCTAATAAAATTTTGACCAACTTTAAAAGCAATGCTCATCTCTAACCATTCTCTTTGGTAAGCCTTACACTTCACATGAGCTCCCACTTTTGGCGAGTTCATGCACATTATTCCCCACAACTTGTTGAGCTATGAACATATGTGAGCTCACTCTTGCTGTCTCACACCCCCATAGGTCAAGAACAGGTACCGCAGGTTGAGGCGCATGGAAGATGCTGTGACGAGTTCGTGAGAGATCTAGGTCGTCGTCTCCCAGTCAACTTTGGGTTGATGGACCATTGTCTCCTTGTGACATTCGATTATGTGCCATGATTCATCATATGTGTGAGACTTGGTCCCAGCACACCTGGTGATTATGTTCACGCCCGGGTCTTGGTGCCCCAAACCTAGGTGTGATAACCGAGCAAGCTCCTAGTGAGCCACAAGCTAGGTGATCGACCCATAGGTCATTTGCTCGCATCCATGTACAAGGTCGAACCTCACATTCTTCTACGGCAACCAGGCTAACGGGGTGGCCATGAGGCCCCTCTTTGGTCGGACAGGCCGACCAAAGGGCCGAAACATGATCGAATAAGGATGGACTAAATGAGATACCCCAACGGGTCGAGTCCCCTATGAAACTACACGCCGAAACTGAGCCCCACCAAAAGGTGGTCGGATCTCACTTGGATAACCCATTTGGAGCTCGACGGCCACTTTCCCCGCACCGACAAGGTTAGTGGAGTGCGGTCCTCCCCTTGGAAAGAGCCTCATGAGAGCTTCCGAGGGGAGAAGCGTGTCAATCAATGATCGAATATTTAGGGAATGATCGACCCAAAAGGTCATCGCCTAAGGACTACGCCCGACTATGACGCGTCGTGGACCCACAATCAGTGTGTGATGACCACTGCAGGTAGGGTCCTTCCCTAAACTACTCAATAAACCCCCAAGCACTTCACATGAACTGCATGGGGGGCTACATCTAGAAGATGCCCTCGCGCACACCTGAGATTTCAATTGATAGTTATAACTGAGCAGAAGTGGACCCACGTTCAGTGCGTGACGACCATCGCAGGCATGGTTTGTCCCTAAACTATGCAATAAACCCTCCAAGCAATCCACATGGATTGTTCGAGGGCTCGGGGGCTACATCTAGTAGATGCGCTCATGCGCACCCGAGATTTCAATCATCGGTAATAACTGAGCAAAATTGGACCCATGCTCAGTGCTTGATGACCATCGTAGGCAGGGTCCATCCCTAAACTTCGCAATAAACCCCCAAGCAATTCAAACGAATTGCTCGGGGCTACTATTGGGTACCTAGGAATAGGGTACCCAAAATAAGGCCTATAAACCTTCTTGCTGACCAAAGTCTCCCTACCGAACAAGTCAGCAAGATCCATGGAACGACCGCAAGGTCCCTACCCAGCAAGTCCATAAGGCAGAGCGGTCGACCAGGTCCGTACCGAGGAAGTCCGTGAGGCGGAGCGACCGACCATGTCCCTGCCAAGCAGGGCCACGAGGCAGAGCCACCAACCAGGTCTCTGTCGAGCAAGTCCACGAGGCGGAGCGGCCGATTAGGTCCCTGCTGAGCATGTCCGTGAGGCGGAGCACTGACCAGGTACCTGTCGAGCAAGTCTGCGAGGTGGAGCGGCTGACCGGGTCCTTTCCAAGAAAGAGAATTAAGGCAGATGTAATACCCAATTTGTAAGAAAATAAAAGGAGAAATCTTTTCCTTTATATATATGTGTTATCTCCATTTACCATCACATGTGAACACCTCATTTGAAAACAAATAATTAATAAAGGACATATTACTAAATTGTGCATCATGTTGGCTTTTATTTGTATGTGCATTTAATAATAACAATATTCATATTAATACAAATGAACTCATTTGAGAATTGAAGGACAACTTGAATGTTTGGAAATGAGTAAATAATCAAGAAATAGGAGAAAAGATATAAAATATACAGAATAATGCATAAATATATTGGTACTTTTAAATGCACAATATAATATGAATGTGTGTTTACCACAAGTTTGAATTTGAATTGGAATGGGAATTTGAATTTGGAAAAGAAGAAAAGTAATAGGAAGGATAAAATAGAAAAGAAAAAGGGGAATAGAAAATGCGTTTGGGCCCAATATGGCCAAGGCTCGGCCCAACTGGCCAATATTTCCTTCCACTAGGCAGCCCACTCGGCCGAACTCCTGCGCTCGCTCGTGCGCCGACACGCAGGGCCCACGAGCCAGCCACACTTATGCGCATGTTCTGCGACTGACTAGTGGGGCCCACTGGTCATCATGTGAGTCCCGCGTGGTGCTCGTCTCCGTCTCCTCGATAATGCCGCGGATGCCCCACGACCGTGTGGTCACCACGGAGGGGGTTACGGCCACCATTCCATCTTCTTCTCTCGCAGCTCGGACTCTTCGGTCCATAAAGCATGGACACAGACCTTTTTTTCCCGATAACCTATCCGCTGCCGCCGTGCGCCGTTAACTGAAAGAGTGTGGGCTTGCCGCAACCATCTTCCGGTGGATTTCATCATCGCCTAGCCCCGTGAAGTCATCAATCGGGTTCTCCTCCACGAACGGGTGTCGGTGGTGGCGTCTGGTGGGCGGGCGAGTCCTCGAAGCTGTGGCAGTCGCTCACCGACTATCCCAGTCCGCTGCTCGTCGTGGTCCAACCAAACGACGTCGCAATCGACGGTGAGTCCTTTACCAGGCAACCCGCCTTTACCTCTGGATCGCGCGATTACATTCAATTGAGCACAGTAGCACTTGTGTGCCCAGATGGCCGTCACCGGCGTGCTTGCCAGTGAGATCCATTGACCGCCGCCTGGGAATGGTTTCGGGGAAGGAGATGATCACCAGCCGCCGATTTCCGAAGTCACGACCCAGATTAGATTTTGCCGCACGACGTCTGTAGCCATAGGATCGCTGGCTTACGATCCTGTCAAATCCAGTGTACCCCTTCACCCAGCGGAATTCAAGCCGTAGATCTCCAATCCAACGGACTGCGTAGCTTACCGGATTCCGGTTAAATCAAATATAATCCTATGCGTCGATCTCTAATCGGACGATCCCAGGCGCTCCATACCCCTTCGCGAACACACTTTCATATGAACCCCCTGGAAATTAGAAAATAGAACCCGCCGTCCCTCGCTACTGTGCTATGAGTCTCGGGTTTCTTGCGCAGAGGCCCCTAACATGTGGTTTAATTATGTGCACAGACCACAGAGTCAGAAAACCAGAGAATTGGAATTAGAAATGGATTTTTAATATAAAAATAATGGCTGGAATTTGTTTAATTCATAGAAAATTCATACTTAGTCCAAATTAATCTATTCCTGTTCCTATAATTTTGTCATATTATTGTTCATCATCTAGAGTCTCTGTTTTGACATGAAAACAGTAATAAAATTAAATTCTCAATTAATCATATATCAAGCACATAAAACCTTTGGAAATCCATAACTCCAAAATTAATGATTCCTGTTCCTAGGATCTTATTTTAATATGTAGATTATTAATATGTATTTTGTTTATATATTTGGTGTGATGTTAATTTCTCCTTTATATTGTGCTTGTTTGTATTGTGGCGAGTAGAAGAGTCAGTGGCTCAGGATCCCGGTGTTCAGCAGGTAGAAGTTGCTGAGCAGGAGCTCATTGAAGGCAAGTTGTGCCCTTGACCACTTTAATTACCCAATAATGTTATTTAATATCACTCATTAATGCATAGGTTTAATTTTGATGGGACCCAATAGGTCACCCAAGTCTGTTTATCCTTTTACCTTGTTACCCCTGAATCACTTGGGTAGTCTGCTATTGCTTTATTGGTTTTGGGTTAATATTTCATTATATCCATGTTCCAATTATTCTGTTATTTTATTATGTTCATGTCAAGATCATTAATGTTAATTGGAACATGGAGCTTAGCTTGCGAAACATGTGCCACCACAAGGGTGAAATGGGACCACTTGGCTAACTTATTACGAAAGCTAGTGGAAGACTACCTTACCCGAAAGGGCCAAGGGCAATAGAGGAGTTGCATGCAGGGAGGTTCTCGGGTTGATATTGCTGTGATAGCGGTCAGGCGAGAGATTCTTGCAAGTGTGTATTATCCCAAAAAAATGTTGACCAAAAGTTGATCTTTGGTGCGTGGATGTGGGAAAAGGGTTGTGGGCCGTTGGATGCTAAGTCAGAAGTCATCTGAGGCGTCGTTTCTTTTCTCCCACAAAAAAACCCTAGGTGGCCGCCCCCTCTGTTTTCCCCTTTTCTTGCCCGCCACTCCCCCTCCCCCTTGCTTGGCCGCCCCTCCCCTCCCCCTTTCCTGGCCGCCCCCTCTCCTCCCCATTTGCAGCCGCCCTCTACTCTCTCCACTGCTTCCTCCTCCCTCTAGATCTCTTCCACGCAGCAAGGATCGAGAAGAGAAGGAGCAAGTTGGATTGAAGAGGAAGAGATGACCAAAGAGATGTTCTATTCCCATCTCTTCTTGCATATTTTCTTGGGGAAACCCTAGGTAAGGATGAGATCAATTTTCCTCCCTGAAATTAAGTGTTTTTGGAGGTTTTGGATCATGGGGATTAAAGGATTAGAGGTTGGATTAGATGTGAGGTTAGATTTTGATCTCGAATTTAGTGTCTGCAGAATGGCAGATTCGACAGTTTATGTTCATGTCAGTTTTCCGTAGTCTTAGAGACCTCAAAAAAATAAAAAGTTTATCTATAAGTCGTAGATAATTTGTAGATCTTTCCGTGGCCATGAAGAACACCTCAATCGAACATCAGATCATAGAGTTATTGCAATTTGATTATAGCAGTTTTTCAGTCTCATAATTCTATGAAGAATCTGTTCTCTTAAGATTTAGGCAATTTTATCATCAGAAGTAAACATTAGGTTGGTAAGAGAATTTGTAGATAATTGCATAAGCTTTCCAGATTGTTAAAGAGTGCATTCATATGAATTTTAAAACTCTAGTTATGTTTGTTTTACTGTGGCTGTTCCTGTTTGCCTGGTAAAAAAGAGCGTGTCTGTTCACTGGTGGGTTTCATCTAGTAAATAGCCGAATTGGCTCTTCCAACTGGAGACGTTTGTAGAGGGATAAAAGTTCTTACTGCCAGAAGAATTTCATAATTTTTGATTGTGTAGTTTGGGAGATATCGAATTTTGAAGTTAACTTTGCTGCTGTCTGAAACAGATTCAGTCAGTTGTCTTGTCAGATGTTTTAGAACTTATAGATGACAAAATTTAATTATCCATTGAATACCGAAGTTGTAGAGTATTTTGTGTAGATACTCGTAGAGTTTTTGTTTGATATCACTACTATTATAATTTTAAAGATACAAAATTAACAAACAGCGCTGCTGCTGTTTGACATGTGGTTCAGAGTGGGAGTCTTTCCACCCGGTCTTGGTTTCAAGTGTAGGTTTGTTGATTGTTGGCAAATGTTAGTGAAATATTTGTACTATGTTTTATGCCCCACAACAGGTGGCTACACTCCGGATCATGCCTAGTACATTTTTCTTCTTCGATGAAGGCAAGTGAATGTAGCGGTGGTTGCTACCGTTTTGACTTGTTATTCTTATCGTCTACACTCTAATATTCAGAATTATCGGATTCTTTCATAATTGAACTCTATGATGATGCTTTACTTGATTGTATTATATTGATGCTCAATCATATGTTAATGATGATTATGGTTCGAGTATGACCCATGAGATTAATTCACACCCCTGAAGGCAGATGAAGTATTATGTGAGGTTTGTATTGTATCTGAAGGCAGATGAAGTATTATTTGAGGTTTGTATTGTATCTGAAGGAAGTGAAGTATATTGGTAAATGCAGCATGCCATATGCATTGCATGATTCATTTGCATCTGAAGTTTTGTCGTGACCTATGGTCCGACCGTACCGGTACAACTTAGCATCATACGTTGCCCGAGGAGGGGTACGATGCGACTTCATACCCTAAGAGGTATGAAGGTAGAGGACATATGCATTGCATCCATATGCATTCATTGAAGTGATATTTGCATATATTGTTGACGCAGGGAGGTGTTATACAAACTATTGTGGTTGTTCGAGGGAGTGAGATGGTATTGGTTATGTTGGGCCTATTGAATCCTATATCTACTAGTATTTCTGATCTTAATTGTGATTCCTGAAAAATGTTGATTAATTCCTCTTGTGGTTTAAATATCTTGTCAAAACAATTGGCTTGCTGAGATGTTTCATCTCACTCTTGCATTACTCAATGCAGGTACTTGATTCATGTTGGGAATGAGAGAAGTAGCAGCACGTCCACCTTCACTCTCATAATAACGCTGCCCAGGCACAGCCATGATTTAATTAGAAACTTCTTATCAAAGGATGTTTGTTTTTAACTAGTCGTGCACACTGGTTAATTCAGTTCATGTCGTTATGGTTATCTTCCCATTGCTAGCAGATTATTAATGTCTAGTATGTTTTCTTATCATGATATCTGTTTATACTGTGTTGCTTCCATGTTTATGCAAATTTTAAAAAGAGATTTTGTCGAAATTTTATATATGAATGTTAGATGTGTAGTTTAGTAGCATTCTAGGGTGTTTGTGGACCCCGGGATGTTACAGTTGGTATCAAAGCTTAGGCTTTAGATTCTTGGTAAATTGAACATGAAATTGCCACACATGCACATATAGGAAGGTCATGTGTTCAAATATCTTTGATATATGTTAATGTCTTTGAAGTGCAGATGACAATAATTTCACCCCTCCCTATTCCTTTGCGGTGATGTGGTAAGTTGTTTATGACTTAATGTCTGATATCATTTATTTCTAAATTTTGATATTGTTTTATTAATGCGATTGATATCGCTGGTCTTTTGTGAGATTGAAGTTGTTATTATGCTTGTGTTATACAAGTATGTCTATGTTGTTTTCACCATGTTTTTCATGGTTGAGTTTTATTACAATAATATTGTTATGTATGCTTGATTGAGGATGTTTCTAAGAGGAGTGTGAATTGCGTGTTTTGGGTTACAAGGTAACCATCAAATTGAATTTAAGTTGTTGAGCGGTTGGTGGATAGCTCCAACTATCTTTGCGAAGAATGGTTGTTTATGTTGAGAAACCAGTTCTGAAAGAAATGAATATTGGTACTTTTATATGGATTTTGGGGGAGTCTTTACACAGCCATAATGGCTTACATGTCTCTCTTATATCGTTTGTTTTTAGTAGCCACAAAGCCTAGATGAGGATTAAAGTGGTTGCATGTTAGTCATGCTAATTGTAGAATAAATCTTTGATTTTCTTGATCCATTGATTATGCATTAATACGTTGAGGATCTGAAGGTTCTCTCCCTGATGCATGCTTGTGGAGCCATTGTTGGACCACTTATCTATTGGTTTGAATGAAATCATTACCTAGCCTAGAGTTGGTTGTGTGTGGTTTGTCACCTATTCCTAAATGATGTGGTTTTTACATCGGCTTGAGATGTTTTTCAAAGGTGTGAAGGATTACGGGGTTATTATTGACCTTGTATGTCTGGTACTTTGAGTGCATCGTATGATAGAATGAAATGTAAGTTTCTGAACTATAGTAGATGAAGACTTATATTATGTGTAGGTTAACCTTACTAGTTTGGATATTTTTCTTAGTTCACTTGTTGGATGAAATATAGTGACATTGGTTAAGCAAGTATCGTGTTGTTGTTGTGCTGTCAGTGCTCTTTGTGGAGTTTTTGGCATTTCTTCGATGAACTGTGCCGCGCAGAAAGTTATTGGCTTCTTGTCGGCTTCATTGCTCCATTAGTTCTGTAGACTTTCTCCCTTTTGTGGGGTGGAAATAATGTTAGATTACATGATTATCTTTTGATGATGGCAAGAACAAGGTTTAGGAAGATTATGAGTTTTGTTTCAATATAACTACTTGTTTCGTGGTACTGTGAGGTGAGGTGTTTGATCTTCTTATACATTAATCTGGTGTGGATGTTTCACCATTCAATTAAAATGAATTGTTGAAGTTGATAAGGGTTGTGCTTAATGCATATTACCCCTTCATAAAAGAGTGTCGTTTTAAGACATTGATGCTGATGTATGGCTGCATCCAAATTCGATGTTGTGAAATCGTAGTGTTGATTGCATCTATGACTTGCTTTGAGCTTCAATACATGTTGTTTCATGCTTGATGTCAGGTTGTGTAGTTTCCTTAGACAATTAGTCCGAGGTAGAAGTTCTTGTGTTAATTAAGACCAATAGTGGACCCATGTTTTGAATGGTGGTGCTATATAGGGTACCTTGGATGCTTTGTTTGGAGTGGTCGAATTCGAGGACGAATTCTTTTAAGGGGGGTAGAGTGTAATATCCCAAAAAATGTTGACCAAAAGTTGATCTTCGGTGCGTGGATGTGGGAAAAGGGTTGTGGGCCGTTGGATGCTAAGTCAGAAGTCATCTGATGAATCGTTTCTTTTCTCCCACAAAAAACCTAGGTGGTCGCCCCCTCTTTTTTCCCCTTTTCTTGGCCGCCACTCCCCCTCCCCTTGCTTGGCCGCCCCTCCCCTCCACCTTTCCTGGCCGCCCCCTCTCCTCCCCATTTGCAGCCGCCCTCTACCCTCTCCACTTCTTCCTCCTCCCTCTAGATCTCCTCCACGCAGCAAGGATCGAGAAGAGAAGGAGCAAGTTGGATTGAAGAGGAAGAGAGGACCAAGGAGATGTTCTATTCCCATCTCTTCTTGCATATTTTTTGGGGAAACCCTAGGTAAGGATGAGATCCATATTCCTCCCTGAAATTAAGTGTTTTTGGAGGTTTTGGATACGGGGATTAAAGGATTAGAGATTGGATTAGATGTGGGGTTAGATTTTGATCTCGGATTTAGTTTCTGCAGAATGGCAGATTCAACAGTTTCTGTTCATGCCAATTTTCCGTAGTCTTAGTGGCCTCAAAAAAAATAAAAAGTCTATCTATGAGTCATAGATAATTTGTAGATATTTTCGTGGCCGCGAAGGACACTTCAATCACACATCAGATCAGGGAGTTATTGCAGTTTGATGATATCAGTTTTTCAGTCTCATAATTCTGTGCAGAATCTGTTCTCTTAAGATTTAGGCAATTTATCATCAGAATTAAACTTTAGGTTGGTAAGAGAAGTTGTAGATAATTTCATAAGCTTTCCAGATTGTTAAAGAGTGCATTCTTTGAAACTCCAGTTCTCTTTGTTTTACTGTGGTTGTTCCTGTTTGCCTGGCAAAAACGAGCGGGTCTATTCATTGGTGGGTTTCATCTAGTAAATGGCCGAATTGGCTCTTCCAACTATGGAGACTTTTGTAGAGGGATACAAGTCCTTACTTCCAGCAGAATTACATAATTTTTGGTTGTGCAGTTTGGGAGATATCGAATTTTGAAGTTAACTTTGCTGCTGTCTGAAACATATTCAGTCAGTTATCTTGTCATATGTTTTAGAACTTATAGATGTCAAAATTTAATTATCCATTAAATACCGAAGTTGTAGAGTATTTTGTGTAGATACTCCTAGAGTATTTGTTTGATATCACAATTGTTATAATTTTAAAGATACAAAATTAACAAACAGCGCTGCTGCTGTTTGGCATGTGGTTCAGAGTGGGAGTCGTTCCACCCGGTCTTGGTTTCAAGTGTAGGAGCGATTTGTTGATTGTTGGCAAATGTTTGTAAAATATTTGTACTAAGTTTTATGCCCCGCAACAGGTGGCTACACTTCAGATCATGCCTAGTACATTTTTCTTCTTCGATGAAGGCAAGTGAATGTAGTGGTGGTTGCTACCGTTTTGACTTGTTATTCTTATCGCCTACACACTATTATTTAGAATTATTGGATTCTTTCGTAATTGAACTCTATGATGATGCTTTACTTGATTGTGTTATAGTGATGCTCAATCATATATTAATGATGATTATGGTTCGAGTATGACCCATGAGATTAATTCACACCCCTGAAGGCAGATGAAGTATTATGTGAGGTTTGTATTGTATATGAAGGCATATGAAGTATTATTTGAGGTTTGTATTGTATCTGAAGGAAGTGAAGTAAATTGGTAAATACAACATGCCATATGCATTGCAAGATTCATTTGCATCTTAAGTTTTGTCGTGACCTATGGTCCGACTGTACCGGTACAACTTAGCATCGTACGTTGCCCGAGGAGGGGTACGATGCGGCTTCATACCCTTAGAGGTATGAAGGCAGAGGATATATGCATTGCATCCACATGCATTCATTGAAGTGATATTTGCAGATATTGTTGACGCGGGGAGGTGTTATACAAACTATTGTGGTTGTTCGAGGAAGTGAGATGGTATTGGTTATGTTGGGGCTATTGAGTCCTATATCTACTAGTATTTGTAATCTTAATTGTGATTCCTGAAAAATGTTGATTAATTCCTCTTGTGGTTTAAATATCTCGTGAAAATAATTTTCTTGCTGAGATGTTTCATCTCACTCTTGCATTACTCAATGCAGGTACTTGATTCATGTTGGGAATGAGGAAAGTAGCAGCACGTCCACCTTCATTCTCATAATAACGCTGCCCAGACACAACCATGATTTAATTAGAAACTTCTTGTCAAAGGATGTTTGGTTTTACCTAGTCGTGCACACTGATTAATTCAGTTCATGTCGTTATGTTTATCTTCCCATTGCTAGCAGATTATTAATGTCTAGTATGTTTTCTTATCATGATATCTGTTTATACTCTGTTGCTTCCACGTTTATGCAAATTTTCAAAAGATGAACGTTAGATGTGTAGTTTAGTAGCATTCCGGAATGTTTGTGGTTCCCGGGGTGTTACAAATTGCTCTTCCCATAAACTATAGCGGGTTTTCGGAAGCTAGTGGAACTTTATAAAGGCCTCATCATGGATCCCTAGCCATTCACCTCGGTAGTGTCTAAGGGCCTTGAAAACCCTGGCAACATGAGATACACAACTTGTGGGTACAAGGTACAACCTCTGCAGAGTGTAAAACTGGTACACTAGCTGAGCTCACGGTCAAGAGCAGCTCAGGACTCTCGCATGATTAAATTATGGAACTAAATTCAACTTGTCATTTGCATTGCATGGGATTATTTATTAATTTTGTTCTACTATTTATTATGGTTTGGTATTTACTTACATTTAGTAACTGCTAATAAAATTTGACCAACTTATTAAAAGCAATGCACAGCTTTAACCCCTATTGTTGCTCAACTTTACACATCACATGAACTCCCACCTTTGGTGAGTTCATGCCACATTATTTCCCCACAACTTGTTGAGCGATGAACATGTGTGAGCTCACCCTTGCTGTCTCACACCCCCCACAGGAGAAGAACAGGTGGTTCAAGAGGAGCCACATAACGAGGAGTTTGATCTGATCTAGGTGGCGTCTCCTAGTTGACTTTATGGCGCCAAGGATGGACCTTAGTTCGTTTTATATTAATCTTTTATTTTGTAAGACTTCCACAATGTAATAAGTACTCTCATGTTATTGTGACATTTATCTCTATACACTCTATTATTATATATGTTGTCATCTTTGGCGCATGTATGAGATGCACCTGGCTTTGTCCCTTAAATCCGGGTGTGACAGAAGTGGTATCAGAGCAAATGTTGACTGTAGGACGAAACCTAGATAGAAATGGACAAAACCCTTACCTACTTACCTTACTCTGATTCTCTCTATGCTTATCTTATCTTGATCCTGTCTCACCTTTTGCTGTCATACTCTGATCATTCTTACGTTTTCTACTCTAAGACAAGATGGATTTCACACCTTGGAATCCTACACTTATGACCTTTTTAAGAGAAGGAAACCTAAGACAAAAATTAAAACTATTTTCTTTATTTAAAAATATTGGTTGATTGTTCTGATGATAAATGCCTGATTTGCTTCTTTGATTGATTGAAACATTATAGTTGGGCATCTTAGCATGTACCACCATAAGGTAATGTATTAGCTTTAGTAGGTAACTCACTAATCTACTTAGCTAATGAATTCCCTAAAGTAACATGATTCGTAATTACTTGCCTTATGTACAATTATTTCTTACCATATGTTTCTAACTTAGATGGTCAATACCAGGAAGGGTGGTGGAATTGATCTACCTCCCAATCGACATAGTCGAAGGATATTTAGACAACCGCAACAACAACAAGCTGAGATGGATCCTCCAAATCCTCCACTAGCCGGGAATGATCCAATAGTTGCAGCTCAGATGCGGATAATGCAATAGATTGCTGATACTATGGTGGATATGCACGCGCAGATGCGTTAGGAACGTGAAGAGATGCGCCAAGAGAGAGAGGAGATGCGCTAGGAGCGAAGGGCGCAACAGCAGCAAGCGCCACTGCCACCACAACCTCCACCAGCAGTTCCACCCCGGGACAAGCACAGGGAGTTCATGAGCCACAAGCCACAGAAGTTCGCCAGCTCTCCAGATCCTCTGCACGCTGATGATTGGCTGAAGTCTGTGGAGAAGATGTTGAATATTGGTTAGTGCTCTGACCGGGAGAAGGTTCTCTATGCTTCTGGTCATCTTACTGGTCCTGCTGTTGATTGGTGCGATTCCTACACTGCTTCCCACGATGCTGCTGATACTATCACATGGGCGGAGTTTTCTACTCAGTTCAGAAATTATCATATTCCTGCTGGACTGATGAAGATTAAGAAGAAGGAATTTCTGTCGCTGAAGCAGGGGAGCATGTTAGTCAATTAGTACCGCTACAGATTCATCCAGCTATCCAGATATGCACATGATGAAGTGGCAGAAGATGAGAGAAAGCAGGAGCATTTTATTGAAGGACTCAATGGACCTCTGCAGTTTGCTCTAGTGGCTCATACATTTCCATCATTCCAGAGGCTGCTTGACAAGGCCCTAGCTATTGAACACAAGCGTGTTCAGCTAGGAGATTTGAAGAGAAAGGCAATATCCCAGGGTTAGGGAAGCAGCAACGTTCGTCCTCGCTACACTCCACCCCAGGGTACACCGGCTCGCGTTGGAGGAGGTCAGCGTCCAGCTCAGCACACACCTCAAGGGACTCCACCGACTCGTCAGGCTACCCCCACTGGCACCCCGGCGAAATTCTCAAGACAGAGTGCAGGCACTACTTGCTACAAGTGTGGGAAGACTGGACATTATGCAAATGTTTGCCCGCAGAGGAATGCTACTACACCTGAGCAGAACAAGCAGCAGACTCCAGGATCTGGCAAGGGATTCTCTATTGCCAGGGTTAATCATGTCATCGCTGATGCTACTGCTGAAGGAGTTGACATCGCACTTGGTATGTTTTATATTAATGCAATTCCTGCAACAATATTATTTGATTCTGGTGCTACACATTCATTCATGTCTGCTCAATATGCCAACACAAATGAGTTACCGCTGAAAAATATGAAAACACCAATGCTAGTAATTACACCTAAAGGGCTTGTTGAGACAAATTATATGACACATAGATTGACCTTGACAATTATGGGAAGAGAATTCTGGGCTACCGCTATAATATTAGAGGAAAGCAGTATAGATCTGATCCTTGGTATGCCATGGTTAAGAAAGGCAAAGGCCATTATACAATGTGGTAGGGGTACTGTAGAACTCACCAGCCCTAAAGGAGAAAGATTTCAAGTTGAAATTGCAGTAACCACCTCTACCAGACGTGCGGCATTCTTAATAGATGGGGTATTTGTTGGTGACAACATCTGTGTGGTTAGGGATTTTTCGGATGTCTTTCTAGAGAAGCTATCAGGGATGCCACCAGATAGGGAAGTTGAGTTTGTTATTGATCTCTTACCTGGGAATGCTCCTATTTCTAAACAGCCATACAGGATGCCCGTAGAAGAACTAAAAGAACTTAAGAAGCAGTTAATGGAGTTACAAGAGTCTGGGTACATTCATCTGAGTTCCTCACCTTGGGGAGCGCCAGTTCTGTTTGTACAGAAGAAGGATGGATCGCAAAGGATGTGTGTGGATTATAGATCCCTTAATGATGTTACTATGAAGAACAAGTATCCACTACCCCACATTGGGGATTTATTTGATCAGATGAGAGGTGCAAGGGTATTCTCGAAGATTGATCTCCGATCGGGTTATCATCAAATGAAGATTAGGCCATCTGATATTCCCAAGACGGCTTTCTCAACCCGATATGGTTTATATGAATTCACAGTTATGTATTTTGGAGTAACTAATGCACCAGCCTATTTTATGAATCTGATGAATAAGGTGTTCATGGAGTATCTTGATAGATTCATCGTGGTTTTCATCAACGACATTCTTATTTATTCCAAGAGTGATAGCGATCATGAGGAACATCTGAGATTGGTGCTACAGTAGCTATGGGATAATCAACTCTACGCCAAGTATAGCAAATGCAAATTCTGGATTAACGAAGTACCATTCCTTGGACATATCATTTTTAATGGAGGGATATCAATGGATCCTGCTAAAGTCAAGGAGATAATGGTGTGGAGCATGCCCACTACAGTTACTGAGGTCCAAAGTTTCTTGGGACTTGCAGGCTATTATCGGCGATTTATTGAAGGATTTTCTAAGATTGCGAAACCTATGACCTCACTTCTGGAGAAGGGGAGAGAGTTTAAGTGGGACGAGAAGTGCCAAGATAGCTTTGATTAATTAAAGATGAGATTGATGTCACCACCAGTGTTGGTTATGCCAGATGTACAGAAGGGATTTGACATTTATTGTGATGCATGCGGCCAAGGCTTGGGATGTGTGCTTATGGAAGAAGGCCACGTGATTGCCTACGCGTCTCGTAAGTTGCGGAAACATGAGTTGAACTACCCCACTCATGACTTAGAACTGGCAGCCGTAGTGCACGCACTTAAGATATGGAGACATTATATTATGGGAACCAAGTGCCAAGTGTACACCGATCATAAGAGTTTGAAGTACATATTCACTCAGAAGGATCTCAACCTTAGGCAACGCCTTTAGTTGGAACTCATTAAAGATTATGATTTGGATATTCACTATCACCCGAGCAAGGCGAATCTGGTTGCAGATGCCTTGAGTCGAAAGGAGCATGTCCATTCAGCTATTGTTGCCTAGCTACCCGATGAGATTGTCGAGGATTTCAGGAGACTTAACCTAGGGATAGTTGCTGTAACACCTCAAAATCTCATTTTGAGAATTAGGTAAAAATTTTCCAAAGATCTTGAATTAGATTTTTTTAAAATTCCCATAACTTTTGAAGTCACGTCTCCTAAAATAAAAGTTTTATAATAAAGATTCAATAAAAGATTCTTCTATAAATTATCTTTTGTTGAAATGTATAAGAACATATTCTAATAAGTAATCATACACTAGAAACTATTTGTCTTAAAATAATTATATGTGTGCTATACATATCCAAAAACATTTTCTTATGTAGGATAATAAATAAATGAATAAATAAAATAAAATGAATACTTGCATCTCATGCTGGATATTTTGTCTATTTGTTGTGAATTTTATCAAAGTCTAAAACCTAGAATAAAAATTTGAAGTTAGGATTTAAAAACTGAAATCGGAAAATGAGAAACAAAAAAAAAATAAAACTACTACTCCATACGTGCCACATAGGAGACATGAATTTCCACTTTCTTTATTCACCTAGACGGAGCTTATGTCAGGCTGATGCAAGGAGTGACGTCATCATGCAAATTCAAGCCAGCACGTTAGCGAGCGCGCGTGGGGCTCCTGTTGCTCACGTCGTTATTCATCTCGTGCCGCGAAACGGACATCAACAGAAAATCCAGAGATCGTAACAACCCGAGCAGTTGTAACCACCTAACTGACGTCCGCCTCGGCCGGAACTCGGCACCTTCGGTGTATTTATACGACCAGCCGAGCCATCCCTCCAAATCCCCAGTTCTTCCAAAAAAAAGAACGCTGTGTTCTGCATCCTCATGCAAGCGCCATCGCATGGGAGATAGAAGAGAGAGAGAGAGGGCGTACGCTGTGGCTCCCGTTCTGCTGCCGTTCGTGGGAGATGTCCATGGAACAATCGACGCGTCGCACTGGGAGCCGAAGAACCAAACAGGTGATGGCGCCGGCAGTGTCTTCCCTGCGCTACGGCAACAACCTCTCGGTGGTGGGAATCTTCGCGCGCGACGGCCGTGCTCTACGGGGGCATCTACCGTACCATCGTCATGCTACCCTGCGCGACCATCCCGCTCGTCCAGCGAATGGGCCATCGCAGACTGCTCGGGAACGACCCCATCGACTGCTCCATGATCTTCCGCTACTTCCTCTCCTCCATGACCATCCGAACCAACCTCCAGAAACTGCTCGACTTCGCCCCGCCAGCACCGTTCCCACGCGTTGAACCTTCATGGTGCTCCTCGACCGGGCCCGAGCAAACAAGCTCACCGGCGGGCGGGACGCTGGCGGCATCCACCAAGGCCGGCTCTAGACTAGCCTCTCCACGTGCCTCCTTGTCTGCTGGTGCTACGGTGGCGGCGCCAATGAGCTTTTCCCCGTGCTGGAGTCTGCTCCCAGGTGTCGGGCGGATGGGAGGATGACAGTGGCTGGATCGTGGATTCTGGGTTGTGCGGCTGTGATGAGAACACGCATACCCCTTTCGCGTATCCTGATCTGGTCTGTCGGATTGGGATCGGACGGGATAGAGTGCATCATCGGCGTGGACGATTTTTAACCATGGATCTCGGATCCGGTGGCCCGTATTCAATACTGGTTCATCAGTGAGGTAAATCTAATCCGAGCACTCGGATTGTAAATCCAACGGCTACAAGATGACCCATACCCCTTCAGCCGACCCGTTTTACAAAAGAGTCCTTACACTATCCAGAAAACAACCCGCAGTTCCGCGGCAGTATAGTTTGAGTCTGGGCCACTTTTGCGTTATTGCCCCTGGACTCTTGTGATATCTTGTGCGCAGTTCAGAAATTAGTAAAAATGAATAAATGATTAGGAAATTGATTTTTTATTATATAAATAATCCCAGAAACTCGTTTAATTCATATAAAATCCATATTAAGTCCAAATTAACCCATTCCAGTTCCTATAATTTTGTAATATTATTGTTTATCAAATAGTTCCACTGTTTTGACATGAAAGCCACATTAAAATTTATCTCTTAATTAATCCTGTATCAACCACATGAAACCTTTGGAAATTCATAACTTAAAATCCATAACTCCAAAATTAATAATTCATGTTCCAGTGATCTCATTTTAATATGTAGATTATTAATATGTATTTTGTTCTTATGTTTGGTGTGATGTTAATTTTGCCTATACCATGTATGTTTGTATTGCTACGTTTAGCGGTGAGGACACGTGTCATCTAAAGAGCAAGTTGGTACCTGGAATCTCAAGTCTCAGGCAAGTTGTGCCCTTGATCACTTCTTTTACCTACTCATGTTCGGATTAATCATAATGATCTGCATAGGTTAATTTTGATGGGACCCAATAGGTCACCCTAGTTTGTTCATCCTGAATACCTTGTTTGCCCCTGGATCACTTGGGTAGTTCTGCTACTGCTTTATATGGTTTTGGTTTAATATTTCATTACATCTATGTTCCAATTATGTTGTTATTCTATTTATGTTCATGACAAGATCATTAAATGTTAATTGGAACATAGAGCTTAACTTGAGAACCACGTGCCACCACAAGGGTTTAATGGGACGCCCTTGGCTGACTAATTAGGAAAGCTAGTGGAGGACTACCTTACCCGAAAGGGGCAAGGGCAGTAGGGGAGTGGTCAGTGTAGGGAGGCCCTCGGGAGGATTTTGCTGCGATGGCGGTCCTGCAAGGGATTCCTGCATTGGAGCTTCCTATAAACTGTAGCGGGTTTTCTGAAGCTAGTGGAACTTTGTAAAGGCCTCGTAGTGTTACCCTGCCTCGCCTCCTCGGTAGAGGTGTATGGGAAGTCGCGATCCCTTGGCAGATGGGTAACATGACTTGTGGGTAAAGGGTACCACCTCTGCAGAGTGTAAAACTGGTATACTAGCCGAGCTCACGGTCATGAGCAGCTCAGGACTCTCTGATGATTAACTTATGGAACTAAATTCAATTTGTCATATGCATTGCATCGCAGGTGATGTTGTTACTTTTGTTCTACTACTTAATTGGGTTGGTATTTACTTATACGTAGTAATTGCTAATAAAATTTTGACCAACTTTAAAAGCAATGCTCAGCTCTAACCATCCTCTTTGGTAAGCCTTACACTTCACGTGAGCTCCCACCTTTGGCGAGTTCATGCACATTATTCCCCACAACTTGTTGAGCGATGAACGTATGTGAGCTCACTCTTGCTGTCTCACACCCCCCACAGGTCAAGAACAGGTACCGCAGGATGAGGCGCATGGAGGATGCTGTGACGAGTTCGTGAGAGGTCTAGGCCGTCGTCTCCCAGTCAACTTTGGGTTGCTGGACCGTTGTCTCCTTATAATGTAATTACTTATTTATTTTGTATAGAACTCCTGTTATGTAGTAAAGATGTGACATTCCATCCTGTGCCATGATTCATCATATGTGTGAGACTTGGTCCCAGCACACCTGGTGATTATGTTTACGCCCGGGTTTTGGACCCCTAAAACCCGGGTGTTACAGTTGCTCACACTGAAGGAGTTACTATTGATGTGGAACCTACCATGGAACAAGAAATCCGTAAAGGTCAAATTGGTGATGCTAAGATCCAAGAGATCAAGGATCTTATTATGGAAGGTAGAGGTCCAGAATTCATGGAGGATGAGCAAGGCACAGTATGGTTCAAGAACCGGATATGTGTTCCTGAGATTGATAGCCTTCGTGAGACTATACTAAAGGAAGCCCATGATTCTGATTATTCTATAAACCCTGGTAGCACCAAGATGTATCAAATTTTAAGCAAAAGTACTGGTGGAATGGGCTGAAAAGAGATGTGGCTGCACACGTGGCTATGTGTGATGTGTGTCAACAAGTTAAGGCTGAACACCAAAGACCAGCTGGACTACTGCACCCGTTTAAGACACTCGAATGGAAGTGGGAAGAAATTGGCATGGATTTCATTACTGGGTTGCCTCGCACCACGAAAGGATATGATTCCATATGGGTGATTGTTGATAGACTGACCAAGGTAGCTCACTTCATTCCTGTCAAGACTACTTACAAAGGCTCACAGCTGGCAGAGTTATACATGGCTCGGATTGTGTGTTTACACGGAGTACCAAAGAAGATCGTGTCTGATCGAGGTTCACAGTTTACCTCAAGATTCTGGAGAAGCTTTCATGAGAATATGAATACAAGTTGAACTTTAGTACGACTTATCACCCTCAGACTGATGGACAGACTGAAAGGACTAATCAAGTACTTGAGAATATGTTGAGAGCTTGTGCCCTTCACCATGGAGGCAGTTGGGACATAAGTCTACCCTATGATGAGTTCTCATATAATAATAGTTATCAGGCCAGTCTGAAGATGTCACCGTTTGAGGCTCTATATGGTAGGAAGTGCATGACTCCTCTATACTGGGATCAGACTGGAGAAAGACAGCTCTTTAGGCCTGAGCTTATCCAAGAGGCAGAAGAACAAGTCCGTATAATTTGGGAGAACTTGAGGGTAGCTCAGACCAGGCAAAAGAGCTACGCTGATAATAGAAGGAGACCACTGGAATTTGAAGAAGGTGACCATGTGTACCTCAAGGTGTCACCACTTCGTGGAATGAGGAGATTTAAAGTCAAAGGCAAATTATCCCCTCGCTTTATTGGACCCTTCAGAGTATTTAGGAGAGTTGGGGAGATGGCATACCAACTTGAGCTACCTGATAATCTATCTGATGTGCACAATGTGTTCCACGTGTCTCAACTTAAGAAGTGTCTCCATGTCCCTGAGGAACAATTACCAATGGAAGAGCTCAGTGTTCAGGGTGATTTGACTTATACGAAATATCCTATCAAGATTCTTGACACTTTGACTCGAGTTACAAGAAATAAAGTTATAAAGATGTGCAAAGTGCAATGGAGTCACCATGGAGAAGATGAAGCTACATGGGAGAGAATAAGAGCTTCGAATAGAATTTCCTCATCTTTTCCCTAGTCCTTTCTAAATCTCGAGAACGAGATTCTTGTTAAGGGGGGTAGGATTTGTAATACCCAATTTGTAAGAAAATAAAAGGAGAAATCTTTTCTTTTATATATATGTGTTATCTCCATTTACCATCACATGTGAACACCTCATTTGAAAATAAATAATTAATAAAGGACATATTACTAAATTGTGCATCATGTTGGCTTTTATTTGTATGTGCATTCAATAATAACAATATTCATATTAATACAAATGAACTCATTTGAGAATTGAAGAACAACTTGAATGTTTGGAAATGAGTAAATAATCAAGAAAAGGGAGAAAAGATATAAAATATACAGAAAAATGCATAAATATATTGGTACTTTTAAATGCACAATATAATATGAATGTGTGTTTACCACAAGTTTGAATTTGAATTGGAATGGGAATTTGAATTTGGAAAAGAAGAAAAGGAATAAGAAGGATAAAATAGAAAAGAAAAAGGGGAACAAAAAATGCGCTTGGGCCCAATATGGCCAAGGCTCAGCCCAACTGGCCAATATTTCCTTCCACTGCGCAACCCACTCGGCCCAACTCCTGTGCTCGCTCGTGCGCCGACACGCAGGGCCCACGAGCCAGCCACAGTCATGTGCATGTTCTGTGACTGACTAGTGGGGCCCACTGGTCATCATGTGAGTCCCGCGTGGTGCTCGTCTCCGTCTCCCCGATAATGTCGCGGATGCCCCACAACCACGCGGTCACCACGGAGGGGGTTACGGCCACCATTCCGTCTTCTTCTCTCGCAGCGCGGACTTTTCGGTCCATAAAGCATGGAGACAAACTTTTTTTCCCCGGTAACCTATCTGCCGCCGCCGCGCACCGTTAACTGAAAGAGTGTGGGCTTGCCGCAACCATCTTCCGTTGGCTTTCACCGTCGCATAGCCTCGTGAAGTCATCCATTGAGTTCTCCTGCACAAACGGGTGTCGGTGGTGGCATCTGGTGGGCGGGCAAGTCATCGAAGCTGTGGCAGTCGCTCACCGACTATCCCAGTCCGCTGCTCGTCGTGGTCGGCCCAAACGACGCCGCAATCGACGGTGATTCCTTTACCAGGCAGCCCGCCTTTACCTCTGGATCATGCGATTACATTCAATTGAGTGCAGTAGCACTTGTGTGCCCAGATGGCGGTCACCAGTGAGATCCGTTGACCGCCGCCTGGGAATGGTTTGGGGGAAGGAGATGATCACCAGCCGCCGATTTCCGAAGTCACGGCCCAGATTAGATTTTGCCGCGCGATGTTTGTAGCCGTAGGATTGCTGGCTTACGATCCTGATCAGATCCAGTGTACCCCTTCACCCAACGAAATTCGAACCATATATCTCCAATCCAACGGACTACGTAGCTTACCAGATTCTGGTTAAATCAAATCCAATCCTATGCGTCGATCTCTAATCGGACGATCCCAGGCGCTCCATACCCCTTTGCGAACACACTTTCATATGAACCCCCTGGAAATTAGAAAATAGAACATGCTGTCCCTCGCTACTGTGCTCTGAGTCTCGGGTTTCTTGCACAGAGGCACCTAACATTTGGTTTAATTATGCGCGCAGACCAGAGAGTCAGAAAATCAGAGAATTGGAATTAGAAATGGAATTTTAATATAAAAATAATGGCTGAAATTTGTTTAATTCATAGAAAATTCATACTTAGTCCAAATTAATCCATTCATGTTCCTATAATTTTGTAATATTATTGTTCATCACCTAGAGTCCCTGTTTTTACATGAAAACAACAATAAAATTAATAATCATATATCAAGCACATAAAACCTTTGGAAATTCATAACTTAAAATCCATAACTCCAAAATTAATGACTCGTGTTCCTAGGATCTTATTTTAATATGTAGGTTATTAATATGTATTTTGTTTATATGTTTGGTGTGATATTAATTTCTCCTTTATACTGTGCTTGTTTGTATTGTGGCGAGTAGAAGAGCTAGTGGCTGAGGATCTCGGTGTTCAGTAGGTAGAAGTTGCTGAGCAGGAGCTCATTGAAGGCAAGTCGTGCCCTTGACCACTTTTATTATCCAATAATGTTATTTAATATCACTCATTAATGCATAGGTTTAATTTTGATGGGACCCAATAGGTCACCCTAGTATGTTTATCCTTTTACCTTGTTACCCCTGAATCACTTGGGTAGTCTGCTATTACTTTATTGGTTTTGGGTTAATATTTTATTATATCCATGTTCCAATTATTCTGTTATTTTATTATGTTCATGTCAAGATCATTAATGTTAATTGGAACATGAAGCTTAACTTGAGAAACATGTGCCACCACAAGGGTGGAATGGGACCCCTTGGCTAACTAATTAGGAAAGCTAGTGGAAGACTACCTTACCCGAAAGGGGCAAGGGCAGTAGGGGAGTTGCATGTAGGGAGGTTCTCGGGTTGATTTTACTCCGATGGTGGTCAGACGAGGGATTCTTGCAAGTGCTCTTCCCATAAACTATAGCGAGTTTTCGGAAGCTAGTGGAACTTCATAAAGGCCTCGTAGTGGATCCCTAGCCATTCATCTCGGTAATGTCTAAGGGCCTTGCAAACCCTGGCGACATGGGATACATGACTTGTGGGTAGAGGGTACAACCTCTGCAGAGTGTAAAACTGGTATACTAGCCGAGCTCACGGTCAAGAGCAGCTCAGGACTCACGCATGATTAAATTATGGAACTAAATTCAACTTGTCATTTGCATTACATGGGATTATTTATTAGTTTTGTTCTACTATTTATTATGGCTAGGTATTTACTTACATTTAGTAACTGCTAATAAAATTTGATAAACTTATTAAAAGCAATGCTCAGCTTTAACCCATATTGTTGATCAACTTTACACATCACATGAACTCCCACCTTTGGTGAGTTCATGCCACATTATTTCCCCACAACTTATTGAGTGATGAACATGTGTGAGCTCACCCTTGTTGTCTCACACCCCCCACAGGAGAAGAACAGGTGGTTCAAGAGGAGCCACACAATGAGGAGTTTCATTTGATCTAGGTGGCGTCCCAAGTTGACTTTATGGCGCCAAGGATGGACCTTAGTTCGTTTTATATTTATCTTTTATTTTGTAAGACTTTCGCAATGTAATAAGTATTCTGATGTTATTGGGACATTTATCTCTATACACTCTGTTATTATATATGTTGTCTTCTTTGGCGCATGTATGAGATGCACCCGACTTTGTCCTTTAAATCCAGGTGTGACAGTAGAAAACCAATTCAAACGTCGTGAAGTCCACACCGACTAAAAAAACATGACACCCCAGGTTATGACTAGTCACCCGAATGGTAGGCTGAGGGCACGCCGAGTGGCCGCCATCGACTTGAGCGCACCTCCCCAAGTACGGCCCCAGATGTGCTCCCACAGCCTCGAGGGGCCGGACGACCATATTCATAAAGTGCCTCAGCATCGGAGCTGAAAGCATCTAGGCCCCTGGTTGGTTTTAGTGATTAATGACAACGTAATATTATATGTGACTAACGTGTGTTTTGCAGAGACAAATGGTAAGTCAGGTCGCATGACAGGTATAAGTACTACAACGGTGAAAACAATCCCGGAGATAAGAACTCGAAGCGACGGCTAAAACGACGAAACAAAAGGCAAAGGTCTATGGAGTCCGAGTGTCAAGGAGATGTTGACACTCGCGATTTAGTTAGGTCTTTTATTCTCTTTTAGCCGTACTATAAAGAGGGGTTGTCGATCAGTAGTTTGACCAAGAGATTTCTAGTGTAGTGTTGGTGCACAATCACACTCACATACAGTGCTAGGTGTCACTCTAGAACTCACACACAAGTTAGAACGAAAACCGATTTGAAAATCAGCTGAAAATCAAGAAGTAGGGTTTCTGTCCTTGGGGGCACCGGACTGTCCGGTGTGCACCGGACTGTCCGGTGCACCCTCTGCCAGGTGGGGCCAGGATGGTCCGAGGAAGAAGCTTCCTCCACAGAAAACCCGAGAGCGCCTGTTTCAGAGTTGAATTTTAGTGGCGCACCGAACATCGCACCGGACTGTCCGGTGTGCACCGGACAGTGACTGTTCACTGTCCGGTGTGCGATGAGTCTAACGGCTAGCTGTCAGAACTAGCCGTTGGAAACGACCGTTGGCGCACCGGTGGCGCACAGTTGGCGCACCGGTGGCGCACCGGACTGTCCGGTGCGCCAATGCGCAGAAAGTTGCCTGTAACGGCTAGTTGGTGGGTGAGGGCTATTTATACCCCTTCCACCCACCATATTCAATGTCTTGCACTCCACATTTATTCCAGCACATTGCTAGAGCATTGCAAGCACCAAAAGCTTAGTGAGGAGATTAGAGAATCTTAATCCGCGTCTGTTCCTCATTAGCGCTAGCGAGAGCCACCTAGAGCACACACCACTTGCATTAGGCTTCTCTTGGTCAAGCGAAAGTCTACGGCTTGTTACTCTTGGTGATCGGCATCACCTAGATGGCTTGGCGGCGTTGGGAGCTTGGTGATCACCGTGAAGATCTTGTTGGTGACCTGACTCAAGTTTGTAAGCGGTCTCGAGGGATCCACCGTGCCGGAGTGGCAAAGGATCATCTCGTAGTGAGCACTTGGTTCTTGCGAGGACCAAGGGGGAGCGATACCCTTGCGCGGGTGCTCCAACGAGGATTAGTGGAGAGTGCCGACTCTTCGATACCTCGGGAAAAATTAGAGGAGTCTTCTAAACCTTGCTTTACATTCCGCACTTAATTCAAGCACTTTACATTGTGTATTTGTTTAGCAAGTATTTGAAGTATTGTCTTAGCATTGATACATTTCTAGTATTATATTCTTAGTGCTAGTTGTTGGGGTGAAGTTGGGCTCTTGCTTAGTTTTTTAATTAGTGTTGATTTTTAGAAAAGCCTAATTCACCCCCCCTCTTGGGCATCGTGATCCTTTCAATTGGTATCAGAGCCTTGTTGCTCGTAGATTAGCTTAACCGCTAGAGTTACGATGTCCGGTGGGGATGGACCTCCTCCCGTTTTTGATGGTGACGATTTTCCTTATTGGAAAATTCGTATGGAAGCATACTTAGAGGCTATAGACACCGCCACACAAGGATTCCCCGAACCTAGAGATCACACAAATCTTGTAGGTGATGAGTTCAATTATGAGAAATGGAATGCTAAGGCCAAAAACACCCTTTTTAGAGGCCTTTGCAAAGATGTGTTCAATAGAGTAAGAAATCATAAAAATGCTCATGATTTGTGGATGGACATTTGTGCTCTACACGAAGGAACTAGAAGTGAACGTGAGGAGAGATATCACATAGCCATGCGAAAGTTAAATTCTTTTGAAATGCTTACTAATGAAAATGCAAATGCTATGTACTCACGTCTCAATATTCTTGTAGAGGAAGTTAATGGATTGGGGCTTACTCAAATCTCACAACCGGATGTTGTGAGGAAGATTCTCAGTGTCCTCCCAATAGACAAATATGGACACATTGTCACTGTGCTACATCAAATGAATCTTTCAGTTACCACACCTACACAAATTTTGGGAAAGATCAATGCCCATGAAATGTACATGCACATCAACGACAAAGAAGAATCATCTTCCAAAAGAAAGGATTTGGCTCTCAAAGCAAATCATGAAAGAAAAGGAAAAGCAAAAATACAAGTTGAGGAAGAATCCTCAAGTGATGATGACCTTGATGCAAACATTGCCTTGATGGTAAGAAAGACCACCAAGATGTTGAAGAAGCTAAATAGAGAAGGCATCAAATTTGATTCAAGAAAGAAGAAATTCTTTTCCAACAAAAGAAAGCCCATTTCTGAGATGGACTGCTACAACTGTGGTGAGCTCGGTCATCTTGCTCATCAATGCAACAAGCCCAAGAAGAATAAGTTCAAGGGCAAGAAAGAAGATGACAGCGATGATGAAAAGAAGGAAAAGAAATTCTTCAAGAGGAAGGATGGGAAGCAAAAGAGGTTCCACAAGAAGAAGAATGGAAAGGCATATATTGTTGGCGACTGGCTCACCGACATCGAATCATCAAGTGGGTCTTCTTCAAGTGAAGAAGAGAATGATGAAAAAGTTGCCGCCATCGCCGGGGACTTCTCTTCACCACCACCATCGCCATCATCAACTTCTCACCTATGCCTCATGGCTAGGGGTGAACGGAAGGTACAAAATGATATTAATATTGCTGATGATAGTGATAGTGATAGTGATGAGGAATTTGCTTCACCTTCATATGATGAGTTAGTTGACTTGCTTAAAGAATATACTCAAATCATTAGAAAGTCAAAAGCTAAATGTGATAGGTTGAAAAATGAAAATGAATCTTTAAATGCCAAATATGACATAGTTATAAAGGCTAGTGATGAAATAAAAGAAGAGAATAAAACTATGTCATCAACTATAAATGAGCTCACAAACTCCCTAAAAGATGCTAAGGAAAAATATGACAAATTAAATGAAGCTAATAGGGAGTTGCAAAATAGACTAGTAAAGATCAAGGAAGACTATACTCAAATTAAATTTGATCATGACAATCTTCTTGTTGAAAATGAACTTTTATCTTGCAAAACACATGAGGCTATTAACCCTGTTGTTAAGTTTGATGTAGCAACCTCATGTGATGATTTGAGTCAAGAAGAGCAAACTAGTCTACATGCTGAATTGACTGAAAAAGTTGAAGTCCTGACTTTAGACAACCAAAAATTGAAGAATTACTTGACTGATGCAACTACTAGAGGAAAAGTTGCTATTGAGAACAATGATTTCAACAATGAGTTGGCAGTGGATAATCAAAGGCTTAAAAATGAGGTCAAGAAACTAAAAAGTGAAAATGAACATCTTGCAACAAGTGTGCAAAAGTTCAACAAGGGTCAATACCTCCAAAATGAGCTGCTTATGAACACTGTTATGAAAAACAACAAGAGTGGTATTGGATACAATGCTTTTGTGTAAAAGAAAACTACCACTCAATACAAGCCAAAGCAGACTCACAAGTCTATCAAATGCTTTGAGTGTGGAAATGAAGGTCATTTTGCCCACAACTGCAAAGCCAAACCACCAACTCCCTTGCCTAAGCACTCAAGACCATTTGCTTTCAATGCTCATTATGTTCTAAGAAAGGTTGCAAATGGAAAGGTTAAAGTTACATTCCTAGGTCCACCAAACAAGAGTAGACCTAGACAAATCTGGGTGGCAAAGTCCTTAATTGAGAGAGTCATTGGTCCTATGCAATATAGGGCCCTCAAAAACTCAAGCTTGAATTGTCTGTGGATGTAGGTGAACTACAAGACCGGTGGGAGTCATTGGGTTATTGACAGTGGATGCACACAACATATGACAGGCAACCCACGGATGTTCACCTCTCTGGATGAAAATGTTGATGGTCAAGATAAAATCACATTTGGAGACAATTCAAAAGGAAAAGTACAAGGACTTGGCAAGGTGGCAATCTCAAATGATTTATCAATATCAAATGTTCTCTTAGTTGCACCTTTGAGCTTCAATTTATTATTAGTGGGTCAACTCTGTGATCTTGGACTTCAATGCTTATTCACTCCAACAGAGGTTATTATAACAAAGATGGATGATGAATCAATGGTGTTCAAAGGATTTAGGTACAACAACCTCTACTTAGTGGATTTCACTTCAGAAGATGCAGACTTAAGAACTTGCCTCTTCACCAAAGCTTCACTTGGATGGCTCTGGCATAGGAGGCTTGCACATGTTGGGATGAGCACACTCAAGAAGGTATTAAAGAAAGATATGGTTAGAGGATTAAAGGATGTGGTGTTTGAAAAATACAAGCCATGCAGTGCATGTCAAGCTGGAAAGCAAGTTGCTAATACACATCCTACTAAAGCTTTCATGTCAACATCAAGGCCACTAGAACTACTTCATATGGATTTATTTGGACCTACAAATTATGTAAGTGCCGGTGGCAACCTCTACTGTCTAGTGATTGTTGATGACTTCTCAAGATACACTTGGGTGTTCTTTCTCCATGACAAATCTGAAGTTGCATCTATATTTAAGAAGTTTGCCAAGAAAGCACAAAATGAATTTGATTGCAAGATCAAGAAGATTAGAAGTGACAATGGCAAAGAATTTGACAACACCAACATTCATGAGTACTGTGATGAAATTGGGATCAAGCATGAAGTATCTGCAACATACACACCTCAACAAAATGGAGTTGTTGAAAGGAAAAATAGGACCTTGATCACTCTTGCAAGAACAATGATTGATGAGTATAACACACCGGAGAGGTTTTGGGCCGAAGGTGTCAACACTGCTTATTATGCATCAAACAGGCTATTTCCTCACCGGCTACTTGCGAAGACTCCCTATGAACTGCTAAATGGGAAAAAGCCAGACGTCTCCTTCTTCCGGGTGTTTGGGTGCAAATGCTACATCTACAAGAAACGCCATCATATAGGGAAGTTTCAAAGACATTGTGATATTGGTTTTCTTTTGGGTTATTCATTAAAGTCCAAAGCATATCGAGTATTCAACCATGCCACTGGCGTGGTAGAAGAAACATATGATGTGGAATTTGATGAGACTAATGGCTCCCAAGGAGCACTTGAAAATCTTGATGATATAGGTGATGAGCCACTTAGGGAAGCAATGAAGAACATGCCTATTGGAGCTATCAAACCAAAAGAAGATGAAGAAGAGGTGCAAATCATTGACAGGCCTTCTTCATCAAATGTACCACAAGATGATGAAAAAGATGAGAGGCATGCAAATGAAGATACATTTGTCTCTCATGAACAAGCAAGGGTACAAGCCGAAGATGTTGATGCTCCAGGATCTTCTTCCCAAATGGTTGACAGGAGAAACTCATCACTACTTCAAGCTCATCCTCAAAACCAAATCATCGGGAGTCCTTCACAAGGGGTTATTACTCGATCACATAGACATGCTTCTTTTATTGAACATCACTCTTTTGTTTCTTGTGTTGAGCCTACTTGTATAGATGAGGCGCTACAGGATCCGGACTGGGTGAATGCCATGCATGAAGAACTTAACAACTTCACCGGTAACGAAGTTTGGACCCTGGAGAAGCCCCCACAAGATGCAAGAATCATTGGAACAAAGTGGGTGTTCAGAAACAAACAGGATGATCAAGGTGTGATTGTAAGAAACAAGGCAAGACTTGTTGCAAAGGGATTCTCTCAAGTTGAAGGCTTAGATTTTGGAGAGACCTTTGCACCGGTTGCTCGACTGGAAGCCATCCGTATCCTACTTGCATATGCATCATGCTATGATATAAAACTTTATCAAATGGATGTAAAAAGTGCATTTTTAAATGGCTTCATAAATGAACTTGTATATGTTGAGCAACCGCCTGGATTTGAAGACCCTAGATATCCTAACCATGCTTACAGGTTGTCTAAGGCGCTATATGGGCTAAAGCATGCTCCAAGGGCTTGGTATGAGCGCCTTCGCGACTTCCTCATCGAAAAGGGATTCAAGATCGGGACCGTCGACACAACTCTTTTCACAAAGAAACATAACGGTGATATTTTCATTTGTCAAGTATATGTTGATGATATAATCTTTGGCTCGACAAATGACTATCATTGCAAGGAATTTGGTGAGTTGATGTCGAAGGAGTTCGAGATGTCAATGATTGGTGAGCTAACATACTTCCTCGGCTTTCAAGTCAAGCAAATGAAAGATGGTAACTTTCTCTCACAAGAGAAGTATACCAAAGACTTGTTGAAAAGGTTCAACATGGAGAAGTGCAAGCCAATCAAGACCCCCATGCCTACAAATGGACATCTCGACTTAGATGAGGGAGGTAACCCGGTTAATCAAACTCTCTACCGTTCTATGATTGGTAGTTTATTGTACCTTACCGCATCTAGGCCCGATATTATGTTTAGTGTCTGCATGAGTGCTAGATTTCAATCTAATCCTAAGAAAGCTCATCTTCGCGTTGTTAAGAGAATTCTTAGGTATCTCAGGCACACCACAAGTGTTGGTCTGTGGTATCCCAAAGGATCTACTTTTGATTTAATTGGCTATTCCGATTCGGATTATGCCGATTGCAAAATTGATAGGAAAAGTACTTCTGGGGGATGCCATCTGCTTGGTAGATCACTAGTTTCATGGACATCCAAAAAGCAAAATAGTGTTGCCTTGTCAACTGCCGAAGCGGAGTACATTGCCGCAGGTGCTTGTTGCACACAAATTATATATATGAAACAAACTCTTCTAGACTATGGCGTAGTTCTAGAAAAGGTACCTTTGTTGTGTGATAATGAGAGTGCTGTTAAAATTGCTAATAATCCTGTACAACACTCTCGCACCAAGCACATTGATATCCGTCATCACTTCCTTAGAGATCATGTTGCTAAAGGAGATATCATTTTAGAAGGAGTGAGGTCGGAAGATCAATTAGCGGATATTTTCACTAAGCCTCTTGATAAGACCCGCTTTTGCATGTTGAGGAATGAACTAAATATTCTTGATCTCAGAAATTGTATGTAAAATGTCAAATGGTGTTGTCAAGCTTGCATTGCATGTTTAAATTCCTTGTATTGCATTTAGGGCTTGTCTAACCTAGTTGAGATAACCGCCAACAAAGAGAGTGAAAAAGCTTAACTCGGGTCAAACTTGACAAGTCTTAGTTTTAAGCTTTTAGCACTTAAATTCTTACTTGTTATGCAATTGTTGGTTCTTGAAATATGCATGAGGTACTGCACTTAGGGGGAGTATTCAACACTCAAATCACTCATGAAAACCCCTAGTGCTAGCCAAAATGCAAATTTCACCATTTGCCTATTTTCTCTAAAAATTATCTAGCCTATGGCAAAATATTTTGAAAAGTATATGAGGGTGCCAATACCTGTCCCAACAAGTGTTATTTTGTGTGATTATAAGTTGGGATTTGGTTTGGTTGGAAGTTAGATAGAAAAATTCAAAATTTTCCAATTTTCCCTCTGTCTGGGCTCACCGGACAGTCCGGTGTGCACCGGACACTACACTGTGCAAAGTCCGGTGCACCGGCAGCCGCGTGCTGAAAATCCTTTCTCCTGTGCGCTGTCCGGTGGTTCACCGGACAGCTACTGTGCGCTGTCCGGTGTGCACCGGACATGCACTGTAGACTGTCCGGTGCGCCCATATCGCGTTTTAAAAAAGGCCTCCAGCCCGAGACCGAGCCAGAGGCTCCATTCCTCTCCCCCGCCAGTGCTTCTCTCTGTCTCTCTGGCGTCTCCCTCTCCTCCGCCGGCGACCTCGTGCCCCTCTCTTTCCCTCTCCGGTGAGCAGCACTTCGCCCCTCTCCTTCCCTCTATCTCTTTCTCTCCTGCTCTCGGTCTGTGAGGCAGTGAAGCACTAATTCTCCACCCTTTGTCCATTTTTCAAATTCCTGTCAAATCCAGTGAATCCAAAGGGTGGAATGTGTTCAATTGTCCCCATTGAGTATCCCTGCAGGTTACTAGCTCCCTTTGGGAGGGTTTCACAACCTAATTTGCCTCAATCTCCCAAAACCTAATTCACCGCACGCCAAGTGTTCGGTGAAATGCCCAAACCAGCCAAAAATGCTCCAATTGAACCCAAATTTTTCAGGCACCTTCACAACACTTCCAGTAACATACTTGCCAAATTTCACGCCAATCCGAGATTCCAGGCTTAAAATTCACCAAATTCCCCGTTTCGAGCGATCGTTTCCGAGCCGAGTGCCCAAATCTCTTTTTCTTCGCCTAAATTCAAACCAAGCACACACTTCACTCATATTCACCTATATAAACCTATTCGTGAAGTATCGGCTCAATTCCATGTCGTTTCGTGCCTCAATTCGAATTCCAAACCTCCTATGGCACTATTTATCGTTCAAACGTCGTTTTCACACCGTTTGACCTATCGATCGTCTCGTCTCGTGTTTTCTGTGCTATCCTTCTTTGTGTATGTATTTATTCACATTTCATATACTTATGACTATGTGACTAATACGTGCTCACCTCTTCTGTCATTTCAGTGACCTTGATTGTCCGTGTGCCGTCTCCTGTCCTGCCTGGATCGTCACCTCTCGTGTGAGCTTTCCAGGTAGTCATCTCATCCTTTGCTAATCTATCGGACATTTTCGCTCTGTGCTTAGTCACTCTCTCTCATTTGCAGACATCAGTTCAGGATGCCGCGCACGAAGAATGTGTCGGCGCTAGGGGGAGGCGATGATGAGGATCCTCGTCGCCCCTTCAGGCAGGTCCAGGGCAAGACAGTTTACTTGGAGCAGCAGGAAGGCCGCAAGAAGCGGCGTACGGACAGGGCAGCCCGTGCAGCAGCAGCAGCCGCTGCGCAGGCCGAGCTTGGAGATCAGCCGCAGACTCCGTCAGATCAGATTGCATACCGTGTTCGTCGTCTCGCCTCCCGGCCTCGCTCCTCCACTCACACCACTGCTTCCACTCCACCACCCACTTTGCCTGCTCCCGTCACCCCAGTTGCGCCATTCACTACCACAGCCATACCCGCTACCTCCACTACGCCAGCTTCCACTGCTCCTCCTCCTCCCGCTCCCGCTTTAGCTCCTCCTGTCCCTCCACCTCGATTCCGGGAGCGCGATGAGACTGAGGTACAACCACTTGCTGCGGATCCTAGACTGTTTGACCTTCAGCGTGCTACAGCGGCACGAGTACGTAGGTTCAGATACGTACCTGTGGAGTCTTGGTTACCAGCTCAGAGGGACCCTGTAGCAGTTGACCTGTTCAGCACTCGTATTCAGGAGTCATTTTTCAGAGCTCAGATGTCTGCTCAGATAGCTCTGCGAGTGCACCGGCTTTTGGATCTTCTAGCCTTTCTGCTTGCAGCCGGTGCTGACTCTGAGGTGCACCTCACATATCTGCCTGGCCTTCTGACCCTTTTGACTACCAGCGGCAGGTATGTTGAGGAGTGGGTCCGAGTCTTCTACGCCTCTGTATGAATAGACCCGGATCATCACTGGATGCGGTTTCGTTTTGAGCGAGAGGATGTCACCATTACTGCCAGTCAGATCCGCCAGCTCTTTGGATTCCCCGAGTCGACGACTCATCTTCACAGCCTCTGCTACGGCACTTCTGACCCTCCTCGTCGCCCTCACGGCGGTGTGGCTCCGGGTACAGCTCACGTCGCGGCTCTGTTCCGCCCGCCCTTCTCTGATGGGTCGCGACGTTCACCGGCAGATTTTACTACAGCAGCCAAGTATTTATATGAGCTTATCAGACAGACTCTTCTGCCGAGGATGGGATACAGGGAGGCTACCACACATATCCAGCTCTGGCTCCTTGGTGCCCTGGTCTCTCACTCTGAGTTTGACGTCGTGGACTTTCTTATTTGTGAGATCGAGGACACCGTTTTGGATGGGATTCGTGCTCGTCGACAGTTGCCTTATGCTCACTACTTGTGCCACATCTTTGCGCAGCTGATCCAGCCTCCTCGGTTTCAAGGCACCCTTGAGGCCTCTCGCCTCGTTTTTGGATTCTACCGTCCTGCGCCTGAGATTCTTGTGCCAGCTTCTGCTCCTGTTTTTGACTCTCAGGCCGAGGATGCTGCTCTTTGTCAGTTCGACACTCAGGATACAGCAGCTGATGATGATGATGATGATTTTGGGGTTCCTCCTCCGCCTCCGCCTCCTATGCCTCCACGCTCACATGATCATGAGGCTGGGAGTTCTAGTGCTGCCCCTCCTGCTATGGACCCTGCTCTTGCTTCGATTCTCCAGTCTATCACTCAGTAGCAGGCTCACCTGGCAGCCGAGCAGGCCCGGTTATCCGAGAGGATGCTCTCGATGTTTCAGAACATGCAGGATAGGCAGGACGCGCTTCAGTAGCAGCTACTTCAGGATCGGGCTGAGAGTAGGGCATTCATGGCTCTTATGCTACAGCAGTCTGGTGTCTCAGTACCTCCGGTTCTGTCTGCTCCACCTCCTCCGCTTCACGCTCCAGTTGTGCCATCGATTTTGTCAGGACCCCCTGTTGGTACCTCTCCGCTCCGGCCGGTCACTTTGGCGTTCACCTCTTCGGTTTTCAGCTCTGTCTGCCTGCAGCCGCCAGTGCCACCAGCATCTGCTGTTACCACTACTGTTGTGGCAGTATCTGTGACCACTTCTGTTCCGGCAGCTCCTGCAGCGCGGCCTCAGTCCGAGTCAGTACCAGCTCCAGCTTCTACCGCAGATCCTGGATCCGAGACTGACTCTGACCCTCCGCCGGCGTTCGCTCTGCTGCCTCGATCGCGACCGGATGCGCCCCCGCCACCTCCTCCAGCTTCAGATGTTTAGGTTCGGGTACCCTTTTGGTGTTTGACGCCAAAGGGGGAGAGATATGAGTTGTGAGAGCTAGCGGGAGTTAGAGAGTTAGTAGAGAGTCATTTTGATGTAATATATGTGCTTGCTACTCTCTGTACTAGCTTGATGTTTTTGGCTCACAAACTCGTTATATACTCTCGTTGCCTATGATTGACTGTGTGTATTATGTTTTCACCTTATATTTTATCACCAGTCTTCTAGTTCTTGTTTCATTAATTTAACTTCACTTTTATATGAACAAAAATCTTATGATGTGTATGCGCTCACTCTTATTATTATGGTACACGTTCTTTCTGTCAAAGATTACTGAGTGTAACTAACCATTCTTTCTATTGACAGAAACTTCAAAACAAACTACTCTCACAAAACTTGTAGGGTTGTCATCAATCACCAAAAAGGGGGAGATTGAAAGCATCTAGGCCCCTGGTTGGTTTTAGTGATTAATGACAACGTAATATTATATGTGACTAACGTGTGTTTTGCAGAGACAAATGGTAAGTCAGGTCGCATGACAGGTATAAGTACTACAACGGTGAAAACAATCCCGGAGATAAGAACTCAAAGCGACGGCTAAAACGACGAAACAAAAGGCAAAGGTCTACGGAGTCCGAGTGTCAAGGAGATGTGGACACTCGCGATTTAGTTAGGTCTTTTATTCTCTTTTAGCCGTACTATAAAGAGGGGTTGTCGATCAGTAGTTTGACCAAGAGAGTTCTAGTGTAGTGTTGGTGCACAATCACACTCACATACAGTGCTAGGTGTCACTCTAGAACTCACACACAAGTTAGAACGAAAACCGATTTGAAAATCAGCTGAAAATCAAGAAGTAGGGTTTCTGTCCCTGGGGGCACCGGACTGTCCGGTGTGCACCGGACTGTCCGGTGCACCCTCTGCCAGGTGGGGCCAGGATGGTCCGAGGAAGAAGCTTCCTCCACAGAAAACCCGAGAGCGCCTGTTTCAGAGTTGAATTTTAGTGGCGCACCGGACATCGCACCGGACTGTCCGATGTGCACCGGACAGTGACTGTTCACTGTCCGGTGTGCGATGAGTCCAACGGTTAGCTGTCAGAACTAGCTGTTGGAAACGACCGTTGGCGCACCGGTGGCGCACAGTTGGCGCACCGGTGGCGCACCGGACTGTCCGGTGCGCCAATGCGCAGAAAGTTGCATGTAACGGCTAGTTGGTGGGTGAGGGCTATTTATACCCCTTCCACCCACCATATTCAATGTCTTGCATTCCACATTTATTCCAGCACATTGCTAGAGCATTGCAAGCACCAAAAGCCTAGTGAGGAGATTAGAGAATCTTAATCCGCGTCTGTTCCTCATTAGCGCTAGCGAGAGCCACCTAGAGCACACACCACTTGCATTAGGCTTCTCTTGGTCAAGCGAAAGTCTACGGCTTGTTACTCTTGGTGATCGGCATCACCTAGACGGCTTGGTGGCGTTGGGAGCTCGGTGATCACCGTGAAGATCTTGTTGGTGAATCGACTCAAGTTTGTAAGCGGCCTCGAGGGATCCACCATGCCGGAGTGGCAAAGGATCATCTTGTAGTGAGCACTTGGTTCTTGCGAGGACCAAGGGGGAGCGATACCCTTGCGCGGGTGCTCCTACGAGGATTAGTGGAGAGTGCCGACTCTTCGATACCTCGGGAAAAATTGGAGGAGTCTTCTAAACCTTGCTTTACATTCCGCACTTAATTCAAGCACTTTACATTGTGTATTTGTTTAGCAAGAATTTGAAGTATTGTCTTAGCATTGATACATTTCTAGTATTATATTCTTAGTGCTAGTTGTTGGGGTGAAGTTGGGCTCTTGCTTAGCTCTTGCTTAGTTTTTTAATTAGTGTTGATTTTTAGAAAAGCCCAATTCACCCCCCTCTTGGGCATCGTGATCCTTTCAGGAGCTTCTATAGTTACCCGTATACCGGGTAGTACGCAGCAGATACACCATGCCGAGTGTACGCCTACTGAAAGTGCATTCATCCCTTTCGTGAGTTTTGGTGATTTGGATATCAACACATTTAAAGGTCTAACAAGTTTGCTAAGTGTTGAACAGGAAGTTCAGTATGATGAACATACTTGAATAGTGTATAATGATCAATGAACAAAGATTCAACACAAGGTTAAATAACCAGTGAGACAATGCAAATGGATATAATATGATCTCTATATTGGTTTGAATATATGGACAATACCTGAGAAATCACGACAAACATATTATCAGAATAGAGTATGCAGTGATTAAGAGGATTGGTCAAGCCAAAGTGAATAAGATATGAGGAATCGTGAATTGGCTTGACCATATTACTATCAGTCCATATATGCTTCTATGAGAATCAAACTAGAGCTTGATTGATCTTAATAGTTATATCTAGAAGACATTCAAGCAAGGTTCACAATATTGAAGAAATGATTCTCTCAATGGATGTTCAATATGATGTGACTCAAGAATGGCTTGATAGGGTGAAAATATCAAGGAAAGGGCTTCGAGGAACTAAGCGATGGTGAAGGCCAAGCGACGACTTATGGACCGAGGTACCATGGCTAAGGTGAAGAAGAGAGTACTTGCACTAAGTCGATGAACTAATCAGCTATGAAGAGTTATAACATGTTGATTCATCAGTAAGGTGACTTGAAGTCATGATTTGAACTCATATATGGTGATATGGTACAAGTCACAGGGTTTGATTTGTGTTTGCTTCAAAAGGTGAGACAAAGATGTTTGTGATTCTTATGAAGCAACACCATGGAGAAATCATACATGAGACACCAATTACTTAAGGAGTTTACTTAATTATATTTTATTTAACTTGAGTATAGGAATCATCGTACTATCAAGGAGGATCCAAAAAGAAGGTTGGTGTTTGCCGAAGCTCAAGCCTCTATATTCAAAAGCTATTTCGAAAAACCAAAATCCCTTGGACACTCTGTGTCTGACTATTGTTAGGATTGAGAAACTGAGTGTTCCTGTTGAAAAACAGTTGAGCTTTTTCAGCTGAGTTGAACTTCAGTTGAGTTGAGCTTCTTCAGCTGAGTTTAACTTCAGCTACAGTTGAGCTTTGTCAGGTTAGTTGAACTTCAGCTGAGTTGAACTTCAACTTCAACTGTGAACCTCTTTGACCATACACTAATTGAACTTGCCTTTGGGCCAGTTGAACTAGGGTTTTCTCTCCTAGACTTTCTGGTCAAGACCAGTTGAACTAGTCCCTAGGGGCGGTTCAACTGGTCTCTGACCCCTCTAGCTAGACTGCATAGCAGTCTGCCAGTCAGAGTGGCAGACAGGCTGCTAGGGGTGGTTCAACCGCCCCTAGAGAGGTTCAAACCGGTTTTGGTCAACTTGACCAGACTGCACAGCAGTCTGCCAGTCAAACTAGCAGATAGGCTACCAAGTCTGCTAGGGGCGGTTCAACCACCCCCAGAGAGGTTCAACCGGTTTTGATCAACTTGACCAGACAGTGCAACAGTCTACCACTCAGATTGGAAGACAGGCTGACAGTCAGACCAGGGGCGGTTCAACTGGTCCTTCCCAGAAAATTCAGCCCAACGGCTAGTTTTGGAGCCCTACTTATATATACTTACTCCTACCTCTCTTCCCAAAGTCAGAGCACGATTTGAACTCCATTTCTAACTTGAGAAACACCTCCCACTTTCTCTCACACATCTCTTGCCTCTCCCATTTCAAATCTTTAGAGAGAAATCTTTGAGTGAATTTGAGAGCTGCGGTTTTTGTGTTTCATCTCTAAATCCCTCTTGCTCTTCTTCATTCGAGCTTTGGTACTACATTGAGTTCTTTGTTGATTCATTACTCTTGGCGCTTCTAGCTCCTAGACGACTAGGAGTCTCTTGTGAGTCTCCAAATCTTGTGAAAGACCACAAGAAAGTTTGTATTACCCACTCATTTGAGCAAAGATTAGTGTGTGGGCTTAAACTTTATTGTTGGTGAAGGGAGGATTAGGGTTGAAATAGACCCAGCTCTTTGTGGGCGCCTCAACGAGGAAGTAGTGCACCTTTTGTGGTGTGACCGAACCTCGGGATAAATCTTGTGTCTCTTGTGTTCTTGTTCATTGTGTTTGTTGTGTTCTTCGTTCTCTCACCATTCCGTGAAAAAATTGTTCATATATTTTTAGTGTGTGGATCTTGAGAAGTGCCCTTTTCAGATCTACTAATTTGAACCCTATGGATCATCTAGGACATCTCAGTTCCAAAGATAACTGGGTGAACATTGAGATCAATTCAGTTTTATATCTCATCATTTAGTTGAGCTCGTGCGAACTAGTTAAATCGATTTTGACATCGGTTGAATCGGTTTTACCTAGTTTGTTTCTAGTTTTTGTTGAAAAAGTTTTAACTTGCCTATTCATCCCCCCTATAGGCAACTTTAACCTACTCACACCAACTAGTGATGATAAGCAAGTCCGCACGACGCACGACTGCTCCATATGACTGACCTACAGGACCCCCCGCGCACTACCACGAGGATGTCAGCAGAAGACCAGCTAAAGGGACCCATAGGTTGAGCGGATGGGACAGTACGCCGTGATGGGTGTACGGATATGAATGACCCTACGACAGCATAAGAGGAACCACGCTACCCGAGGGCCATCGGTCGAGCTCCTTCCAGCAGAATACAAGTCCCCATTGTAAAGTCCAGCCCTTGAACTATAAAAGGAAAGGATCCCCTCTTTTCTGAACACACGAGCACACTAGACTGTGCAACAGTCTGCCAGTCAGACTGGAAGACGGGCTGCCGGTCCTTCCCGGAAAATTCGGCCCAATGGCTAGTTTTGGAGTCCCACCTATATATATTCACTCCTACCTCTCTCCCCAAAGTCAGAGCACGATTTGAACTCCATTTCTAACTTGAGAAACACCTCCCACTCTCTCTCACACATCCCTTACCTCTCCCATTTCAAATCTTTGGAGAGAAATCTTTGAGTGAATTTGAGAGCTACGGTTTTTGTGTTTCATCTCCAAATCCATCTTGCTCTTCTTCATTCGAGCTTTGGTACTACATCGAGTTCTTTGTGGATTCATTACTCTTGGTGCTTCTAGCTCCTAGACGACTAGGTGCCTCTTGTGAGTCTCTAAATCTTGTGGAAGATCACAAGAAAGTTTGTATTACCCGCTCGTTTGAGCAAAGATTAGTGTGTGGGCTTGACCTTTGTGGTCGGCGAAGGGAGGATTAGGGTTGAAATAGACCCGGCTCTTCGTGGGCGCCTCAACGAGGAAGTAGGGCACCTTTTGTTGTGTGACCGAACCTCGAGATAAATCTTGTGTCTCTTGTGTTCTTCTTCATTGTGTTTGTTCTTCGTTCTCTCACCATTCCGTGAAAGAATTGTTCATATATTTTTAGTGTGTGGATCTTGAGAAGTGCCCTTTTTAGATCTACTAATTTGAACCCTGTGGATCATCTAGGACATCTCATTTCCAAAGATAACTGGGTGAATTTCGAGATCAATTCAGTTTTATATCTCATCATTTAGTTGAGCTCGTGCAAACCAGTTAAATCGGTTTTGACACGGGTTCAATCGGTTTTACCCAGTTTGTTTCTAGTTTTTGTTGAAAAAGTTTTAACTTGCCTATTCATCTCCCCCTCTAGGCAACTTTCACCTACTCACACCAACTAGTGACGGCAGGCAAGACCGCACGACGCACGACTGCTCCATATGACTGACCTACGAGACCCCCCGCACACTACCATGAGGATGTCAGCAGAAGACCAGCTAAACGGACCCGTAGGTCGAGCGGATGGGACAGTACGCCGTGATGGGAGTACGATTATGAATGACCCTATGGCAGCATAAGAGGAACCACACTACCCGAGGGCCATCGGTCGAGCTCCCTCCAGCAGAATACAAGTCACCATTGTAAAGTCCAGCCCTTGAACTATAAAAGGGAAGGACCCCCTCTTTTCTGAACACACGAGCGCACTAGTTGTAACACGCTCTCAGCAATACTACGATCAACACTACATTGGACTAGGGCACAAGCCTAAACCAGTATAAACCCACCGTCTCAAATCCATCACCTTGGTCCCGACGACTCACCATTCAGAGTGAGTCCGTGCTAGCATCTCCACCGAACACAAATCTTATTGCCCCCTGATTTCCGAAACCACGATAGTTGGTGCGCCAGCTAGGGGATCTCTTAGCTAGTGTGCAAGTAGACATTTGCTAGCGGTGAAACTTTCACACCGGGAAGCCACATCATGTTCGACACCTTGGACTTCCTTGCCACCGCCACCGCGATCTTCGCCTCAGCACCTCCGGCGTATACCTGTCACCTCGGGCACACACCACGCACGCTCCACCAGGAGCAAGACTTTCACTAATGTTGATTCCATTACCGGTGCCAGTTTCTTGGGATCTTGTTTTGATACTCTTGTATTCACCTCAATCCACATGTATCGAGGTGGATTGGGGTGTCACCTCAATATATGTGAATTGAATTAAGAGAATACGAGAATATCCAAATAAGGTCTGAAGTGCAAGATATATTATGTGCAATTAGTTATGTTTGTGTAACTTCTATTTTATATTTAACTCTGAATAGTAAATTTTTATTAATACGAGACCCCATTGGGAGCTAGCACAACATAGTACAACAAAGTCACAAGATTTTTTGTGCCCTACACGACCACACCAACTTTTGGACGAACCCACGACGTGAGCCTTCACACCTCTGTTGCCTAGTGACTTCACCTATACGATATCCGTGGCTATTTGCTATATTTGTGTCCTTCCCATGCATTTTATATTTATCTAGTTTTGAAATGAGTATTTGGAACGCTAAATAGTTTTGAATAAAAGAGTTATGAACCATAAAATTTCATAACTTTTTAAGATCTATAATTTTTATTTTGGTTGTTTCTTCGTCAAGGCAGTTTGAAAAAAAAATCGAAGAATTGAAACGAAATTTGGTTGGATAGAAGATTTCAAATACGTACAGAAGTTAATTATCAGCTACAAAGTTACGTAACTTTTTAAGATCTATAATTTTTGTTTCGGCCGTTTCTGCACCCAAGATCTTTTTGTATTAATTTGAATCAAATATTTTGGTATACAATAACTTTAAATAAAAAGAGTTATGGACTGTAAAGCTTAAATCCCTTGGGGTAATTAATATAACTTTGGTACAGAGTTCGTCGTCATCGGACACTAGCTATACGAGAAAGTTAAGAGTTTTTCATGCATTCCATCACTACCAGCAGGTTATATCCCCAATGGATAGCGACAGTATTTTTGTCAGATCAAGCTAATTAAGAACCAGCAATGATAATACTAGTATCATTAGCAGTTCAGTTCAAACCGCAAACTGACAGCAATAGAGGTCAATTCTATATTGATTTATAGCTAGATAGCTAATCCTCACCACAAATTAATCCTCTCCTTCCGAAACATGAAAGGTTATTTAACAACGGGTGCAACTGAAGGAGTGCCGGTGGTGGCTCTTGCGTATGTCTTGTGATGCGGCGCTCCAACAATATAATCGCTAAAAAATGAAGTGCCTTGCAGAGAGGAGAGAGAGAGAAGGTAATTAATACACAGCTTTCGCGGAACAGACGATGATCTTTTCGAAACGTGAAAGGTTAATATAGCCGTCGATTGTTGCCACGCAAGAAATTGTTTTTTTTAATTTCTTTTTCGGAGTTGTATATAGAACATTATTGTCGCAGTCTTAATTAGCATGAAGCAAAGAGACAGCGTCATATTCAGTTACTGAGTTTCAGGTGGGTCTCACCGCGGTCCATCGTCGATATCAAACCGTACCCAGACAGGGACGCAAAGAAATCAGTCTTCGCTTTCAACTTGCGAATAAAAGCTCAAAAACCAACCAACTGACCAACACACCAACCGCATGGAGACGATATAATGCAATATATTCTAGAGACCTATAATTGCATGTCGCTATATACACCATCTGATGGTGCAGCCAGTGCAGGTATACTCGACGACTAGGAGCGAGCAGGAAACCTAAGCTATAGCCAGCACCCTGCCCTGCCTCGTAGGCGCCATGATAAGCCAGCCACTCGATCGTCAACAGAAAACAAAACTAATAAAATCCGGAAGAACGCTTCAAGAGCTAAGCTACCCTTCAACGCTTGAGAAAAGGCAGAGTGTTTTGGCGTACGCGGCGCGTGACTAGCTAGCTTATCGATCAGGCCCCCGTCGCTTGACGTACGTACGGTGATGTATGCTGTTAGGTTACTGCCTTGCCTGCCGGTCCCAAATGCGTTTTTAATATATATATATATGGAACCTGGAGCTGGAGCTTGGTGTAACGATTTCCCAAATGGCCGGCGACGACTAATCAAGCCTAGCTAATCGCCAACTAATTAACGTCGTCCCTCTCCATCTTTCATTCCCAGTTCTTTTTCGGCCTGTTTGGTTGTTAGGATGAGTAGAGCTCGGTTGAAATCTAGATGCAGGTTGAGCGTGGCCTGTACAGGCTGATGCAACCAACAATTGCAATACGTGTTTGGTTGTTTGGTCCCAATTAGCTAGGATCAACATAGCCCATGTTTGGTTTACCGTATTTATGAAAGGTTACATGAGCTGACACATAAAACTGAAAGGTATACCTTTCATAAAACTGACAAAAGGACACATGTTTAGCCGTATACCGTATTACATGAGCTGGGAATTACACAAAAAATCGACATTTTAAAACTGACAATTACGCAAAGATCAAGCCAAGCGGCAACATGTCCCATGGTTTTGTTCAACACTGACAATTACACAAGATTGACATGATAAAATTGCACAAGTGAATCTGAAATTACACCAATATGAAATTACACGTCTAAAATTACACCAATATGCTTCAGTAAATTGCTAAACTAAGATAAAAGAAAACTAGAAATCAAACGTAATTTCATATAATCCATCTCCTCACAGAATTAGTTGTCACTGGAGCATCCTAGCCACAAATAAGATAAAAGAAAAATGGCAGTTGTGTATTCCGCATACGTCTAAAATCACAGCTGAAACATTCATATTAGCCAAACAGAACTATTACACAGAACTATTGTGTAATGAACTATTGTCTAAAATAAGATAATAAACCAAACAGAACTATTACACAGAACTATTGTGTAATGAAGTAGAATGCATAGAAACATTCATAGATAAAAGAAAACTGGAAATCAAACGTGAACAATACATACAAATTCAAGATCAGTTCGATCGATGACCAAGAAAGTCCAAAATACGAATACAGGAGCTTGCGAAACCTGAAATTGATGGAACGCAATGCAAGCAGCCGCTAGCTTTCCCAGATCAAGTGATGAGAGGCAATAATAAACCAAACAGTTCTGAAATAAGAGCAGAGAAGAACAATCACGCAGAAAGTTTCCCAGATCAAGTGATGAGAGGCAATAATAAACCAAACAGTTCTGAAATAAGAGCAGAGAAGAACAATCACGCACAAAGTTTCCCAGATCAAGTGATGAGAGGCAATAATAAACCAAACAGTTCTGAAATAAGAGCAGAGAAGAACAATCACGCACAAAGTTTCCCAGATCAAGTGATGAGAGGCAATAATAAACCAAACAGTTCTGAAATAAGAGCAGAGAAGAACAATCACGCACAAAGTTTCCCAGATCAAGTGATGAGAGGCAATAATAAACCAAACAGTTCTGAAATAAGAGCAGAGAAGAACAATCACGCACAAAGTTTCCTACATGACAGTGTAGGACTTGTAAATATGAAATAGTTATTAATATTAGCCTCAGCTCAGTAAAATTGATCCTACATGACAGTGTAGCCAGCTACTAAATACTGATAAAGGATATAGATAGGAGTAAACCAAACAGTTCTGAAATAAGAGCAGAGAAGAACAATCATGCAGAAAGTTTCCCAGATCAAGTGTAGCATATCTGTTCTTAAACACCAAAAGCGGCAAAACAACATAAATGACTGTTATTAGTGGCTGGCTAACTGAGTAGGCTTAATATTCACTTTTGTTATCATCATTGGCATAAAGGACACACACATCAGATCAAGTGTAGCATATCAGTTCTCAAACAGGGAAATCCATAGGACTCAGGGAAATATCATTGTTCTCAAGTACCAAATCTGTTCTTAATCAGGATAAAGGAGAGACACATCAGATAAACTGTAGCATATCTGTTCTTAAACAGGGAAACCCATTGAACTCAGGGATACATCATTGTTCTTAAGTAGCATCTAGTATAGATGGAATAGAGCAAGTGGACCAAATCTGTTCTTAAACAATATAGATGCCCTAAACCCATAGACCCATAGAACTCAGGGATACATCATTGTTCTAGACAGATCAGATCACATCAGTTGTGGTAGTGCTTGGCTAGGAAAGTCTTGAGCCATAGGTCACGATCATCAGGAGTCATGTCCAGGAACACCAGGGAGGTGGCCTTGTGCTCCATCATGTGGTTTAGGGCATACATGAGAGCCTCCCTAGAGAACCCAGGACAGTTGATTACAGCATTGTAGATCCCAGGTGCTGCTTCAGCATGGATGCTTTCACGGACAGCAGCAGCAACATCAGATACAGCCTCTTTCATCCCATTGAACACAGCAACATCTTCATCAGTCATGTACCTCTTCCTCTTCCCTAAGTTGGACATAGGCTTGGTATCAATGGAGTCACCAGGGGTACCCTTATCAACAGTCTTTCCCTTGCCAGTTAGATTGGAAGCATCAACAAACTCTGAGGTCACTTCAATGCCATCATCTAAGATGTCAACAATGTCACTTGGCTTGCCCAAAGGCTCATTTGAACCCATTGCAAACCTACCAGTGGCAACCCCACTTCCAAAAATGATTTGCATAGCCATATAGTTCTCTATGGGCCTATTGAGGTAATCAGCATCTTTTGGGTGATCCTATTGAGTTAGCAACTCAAGTTAGCAATTTCAAGTTAGACCAAATTAGAGAAATGGAAGGTGTTGGTCCTAACCTTGATGTAAGCAGCATAATGACCCTCTTCTAAGCTTATGACAAAGGTATCCTCATCCCAAAGAGCGCCACTAATGTCCTTTAGTTTGCAAACTTTGACCCACCTAGACCTCCACTTACGAAGGTGATTGTACACTTGCTGGCCTGTTACTTCTTGGCCACAGAACTCGGAGACATTTTTAGCAACAGAGTTAAGGTGGATTTCCTTAAAACCCTTGTCAGTCCTAACCCCGGTACCTATCAAGTCAACAAAACGGCGTAGAACAAACCCAGACATTGCTGCACTCCACCTAAGAGCAGGCCTAGCCCCCTGGCTACCAACCCCAGACACCATGTCAGCCATAGCTGGAACAAGTAAAAGATTAGGGGGAAGACAGATAGATATTCTCAGCATAGGAAAGTAGAAGTAGAAGTAGTAGTAATCATCATTGCTAGTCAACAATGGTATCAGGATGTAAGTAATGTCATCATTAGCAACTAGGCACATCACACAAAGAAAGTGACAATGTTCATCATTGCTAATAGATCTATGAGCAACTTAGCACAGTACATAATGACCACTATCCCCTATTTTGCCACATCTGTTGAGCCCAATTGTCCCTGGTAGCAGACCAGGCAGCATTGTCCATGACAAGGTCAAGGGGAGCTCCCTCATGAACTTGATTTGCAGCCCATGTGTCTTCTAGTGGAATATGTTCATCATTCCCATGACGAAGAATCCAGTTGTGGAGGATACAACAGGCTAGAACTAGCTTTACTTGTGTCTTGTATGGATGGAAAGGTTTGTTGTATAATATTTTGAATCTGTTCTTCAAAGCACCGAAGGCCCTCTCTATTGTCACCCTTAGTGATGAATGTCTAAGGTTGAAGAGCTCTTTTGGGTTCTGTGGATTCCTCCCCCCATATTCACTCAAGTGGTATCGTGTGGCACGATAAGGGGGTAAAAACCCAGGCCTGACAGCATAACCAGCATCCACAAGGTAAAATTTACCTAACATCATAGATCATATATTAGGGAATACCAAGGGAAGTGTGTATTGTGTAGACCAATACTAATTTTTTTTACCTTGGGGCACTTTTAGACCATCTTCTCTCTCAAGGGCATCAGCAAGGATAAGGGCATCATGTGCTGATCCCTCCCAGCCAGCAAGAACATATGTAAACCTTAGATCAAAGTCTACAGCAGCTAAGATGTTCTGTGTTGTGGTGTGTTTCCTGCCAAGGAAGGCAGCTCTCTGATTTCTAGGAACTCTTGCTAGCACATGAGTGCCATCAATGGCACCAATACAGTCCTACACATTAGGGCAAACATTTGTTACTACAAACCCTACACATGAAAAGGAAGGGATTAGTAGTGGTGTGTTTGGATGGCTGACCTTGAAATAGGGGTACCATCTGTGGCTATCTCTAATTTTGGTTGGTGTAGCAGTTGAAGGTGGCAAGATCATTTCATTTCTCAGTTCACCAACAGCATACAACACTTCCCTGAAGTATCTGCTGATGGTCTCAATAGACCTTCGAAAGGTCATGTGTACAACTCTAAACCTTTGATTATGACCTACCACATGTAAAAACATGGCAACCTGCTCCTCTACTGAGCTATGAATGCTATCTCTCAATAGCTGCCTAGTGCGAAAAAGGTCACACAACTGCATAAAAGGGGCCCTTCTCATCCTAAGTAAGTCAACACACTCAACATCAGTGGATTCATAAATGAATCTCAGGTTGTTTTGTCTCTCTTGGTCTCTTTGGTGCATTGGGCCATAAGTGATAGACCTCCTAGCATGCAGTCGGTGCCTCAACCATGCATCCAACCAGGCTGACATAACTGCTACAAGGACCACAGCCTTTGCAATTAGCCGCCGACGTGCAATAGCAGGATCCATTGCTAGAGTAATAAAATAGAAAAGGAGATTAGAGGTCTAAGTTGGCTCACATGTACTGTGCTAGTTGCTAAAAAGGAATTTCATAGAACATTGATCTATAGCTCAGAAAATAGCAGTTTTATCATAGTGATGTGCTAGTTGCAAATATATGATAACAAATTTTTACACGAGCCACGGCTGCGACATACAAGAGATGCGCCACCCAGAGGCTTTGAATCATCACATACCATTAATTGATAGCTCAGAGACTTAAACAAGTATGAGAACAACAAGTTGCAACAATAGTTCACATTAAAGGTAGCATTCAGCTCAAAATAACAGAAATAACAATGACAAGGTAACATTCAACTTAAAATAATAGAATAGACAGTGACAAAGGTAACATTAAGCTCCAAATAACATAATAGATAGAATAGACAATATCATCGATCCTAGTTAATTAGGACCGAGAAAGGTGCCATGTTGATCCTAGCTAAATAGGATCAAACAACCAAACATGTATTAAATATACACATGAATGGTTCAAATTACTCAAATGTTTCTAATTCCAATTGTAACATGAATGGTTCAAATTACACATGAATGGTTCATATATAGTAACATATATTAAGTGTTGGCCTAAATGTACCATTCTTTTCTTGTTTTCACAAGTTTAACGTATACGAATATGAACAAGCAAAGGGAACAGGGATTACAGTTTACTTCAAACAGCATCTTGGCCTCATGGGTATCAATCAGAACATGCGAAATAACACATCAGTCATTTGATAACTTAGCTGCTGAAAATTACACATGAATGCCTCATGGGTGTTTACATATATTTGTAATTAATTTTACTCAAAGATGCCTACCAGGAGGATGTCTGGAAATTGAGGGATAGATCTATTGATAACACATCAGTCATTTGCACATGAAATAACTTGCTAGACAACAATGAGTACATGAGTAATTTGAACACTAAAATTATACAGGCAAATTTCAGCAAAGAAATAACCTGCGCATGAGTAATTTGAACCATTTATTCAGCAATCCTAACATAGAAATGAGTACAATTCTTAATGAAGGTGCAACTGCAAAAACCAGACCTAAAGAACATATCTTGAAATCTAGCTAGAGAGCAGGCTATTGAAAGAGCTCGACATGGACTCAAGATTCTCAGATCTGAGAAAACACACTACCAAGTGTGATATGTTAGGGTTCCACGCAAGGCAGCGGCAAAGCAACAGAGACTGCTTGGTCCTGATTTCTCAAAATTAGGACAAGGGGAGTATCTCTAGCCCAAGATTCTCAGATCTGAGAGCTCATACCTTTTGACGAAACCTGAACGAACCAGATCCTCAAAAGTGAGGGGAGTGGAGGGTGTGAGAGCTCGAGAGCGATAGGAGACGGGGGAGGGAGAGCTCGAGGGCGAGAGGAGACGGGGGAGGGAGAGCTCGAGGGCGAGAGGAGATGGGGGAGGGAGAACTCATACCTTTTGACGAAACCTTAAGGAACCAGATCCTCAACAGCGAGGGGAGTCGAGGGTGCGAGAGCTCGAGGGCGAGAGGAGCCGGGGGAGGGAGAGCTCGGGGGGCGAGAGGAGCCGGGGGAGTGAGAGCTCGGGGGCGAGAGGAGCTCGAGGGCGAGAGGAGACGGGGAGGGAGAGAGGAGATGAAAACCCTAGCGTGTGCGCGAATGGAGCTAAGAGCGTGTGCGCGAATGGCCCAGCGCATCCTGGCTGTCCAGGAACGCAGATTTCCACCGTATCCCGCGGGCCTGGATTGAGACCGATATTTGCACGAGCGTGGCCTGGCCCAAAACCAAATACAGTCAACCAAACATGTACACTCATCTTATTTTTGCATCTGATGGGCCATGCACACACGGACGCACCCAACCAAACAGATGGTTTAAGTATCTGGCGTACGACAACCATGCACCATCAGAAAAGAGCTCTAAGATGTTGGTACCCACAAATTTTTACTAGCAGTTTTAATTATCGCGGGCCAGCGAAAATAAACAGATGAGGCTAGCTTAAGGAACCACCAGCGAAAACATATTTTCACTAGCGGTTCACTTAACACAACCGCCAATGGAAATGAGTTATTTACACTGGCGCTTCACTTAACACAACCACTAGTGGAAAAGGGCTATTTCCACTGTCGATTGTTTAACACAGCCGTCAATGAAAATACAAGGAGAACAAGGTCTTATTAGTTGTCGTTTTGAACAAGGTTCAAGTCAAACTTATAAAATTTTAACCAATTAACTATTTTGTTATTTAGTTTTAAAACCTAGTATTATATGCACCGATTTGTCTTAAAAAGTACTTGTTGGAACTTGCACTCGGTTGCAAGAGGATCCAACAAGGGTGAACAGTGGTGTCAACAGGGCTCGCGCGTTAGATGGCAAAAGCTCTGTTCATCTGGCCTCTCACGGGCACTGTACAGGGGTATTTATAGGTACCTGAGCGCGCAGCGCCTTAAGCCAAGGACGCATGTGCCCTCAGCTACCTAGACTATCCCCAGAATATTCCCATAAAGCGGGGTTACAGACCGTAATTACAGGGATGTCTTTACAAATTAGGCCCGTAACGCACGGCGGCCACGCGGGGCCCGTAACGATGGGCCGGATCACACGTGGGCCTCTGAGCTGGACGAGGCTGCGCTGTGGGATGCCCTTCGTCGCCAGTCTTCGTCTGGTGCGGTACATGCGAAGGGTGTCCCTGCCTGTTTTGTCTCTGTTAGCTCAGCTGCTGCAGCGAAGACTTCGAGCGGAGGGTGGCGCCTTTGACTTCGCCCCAACATTTGCCCTCCGAGGGACCAGTTCGACAAAGTCACCTGGTGCCGAAGACGTCGCTAGATGGCGGAGACGCTGCCCTCGCTCGAAGTGGTTCCGCGGGGGTTTTTGATATGACCGTTGATTGACGGCGTACTGTTGGATTGCGGGTTTCCCGAAGCGCCACGCCCTGCCTATAAAAGGGGGCGGGGGTCGGCGCTTTTTGAACTTCACCTTCCGCGCTCCGCGAAAACCCTAGCCGCCCTTTCCGCCGTCTTGCTGCTCGTCTGCCCGCCGCGCTCTTGTTCGCCGGAGATCTGGCTCGAGTGAAGCAGACCGCCCGCCGCCGCCGACGGTACGTAGCGATGCCGTCCTCGTCTTCTTCCGCTGCCGCTACACCGCCGGCCGTTCCCTCTCCGCCGGCCGCCGCCTCGTCTGAGACGCTGAGTAGTTTATCGGCGGAGGAGTTGCGCGCCGGCGATTCTGTTGACTTTGGCGTATCGTGGATGTCGTCGGTCCGCGTGCAAGATATGCAGCGGTTGGGTTACTTCGGCGGCGGAGTTGCTCGAGTCCCGGGGACGGAGGAAGTCCCCGAACCGGAGGGCAAGTTGGTTGTTTTCGAGGCATTCTTCGCCGTCGGACTCCGTTTGCCTGCGCACCGATTTGTTGGCGAAGTCCTGCGCAAGTTCAACGTTCAAATACATCAGCTGACACCGAATGCCATAGTGGCTCTATCGAAGTACGTCTGGGCGACGACTTCGTACGGCGGACAGCCATCAGTCGAGGTCTTTGCGAAGTATTATTGTTTGCACTGGCAGAAGAGAATGATTGGAGACGAAGTCGCTCAGTTTGGGTCCTGCACATTCACGCCGAAGACCGGCAAAACCACGATGCAAGTAGTGGAGTTGGTTCCTTGCGCCCGCAACAAGTGGGGCAACTGGAATGAATTTTGGTTTTATGTTGCTGAGGGCACCGTCGAAGGCCATGAGGGACTCCCCGTGTCCGAGATGTGCTCTCATTTTTACTCAGCGTACCCGCCCTTTGAAGTGGCGGAGGAGGATGTGGACGAAGGGGCCCTTCGGTGCGCCGCTGGTCTGAGCAGTGGGCGCGACTTGGTTGAAGAATTCGTGGCGTATGGGGTGTGGTCCTTGGCGCATGGCTGGGCGTTGGGCGAAGTGTGCCCTCGCCAGATGCCTTTCCATGGCGGTAGGGTGGTGCGGAGTCCCGCCTTCGCCCTGAATCTGCAAAACCGCGATCCGGCCGCCTTTGTGCGTGAGGCGGAGGATGGGGCGGTGCGGCTTGTTGGGCGTTACGTGCCGAGGACGGAGGGCCAGCGCAGCTGGGATATCCGCGGGTCGAATGACCGTTTGAACAGGGTTTTTGAATTAAATCAATTGCCATATGACGGCTACCCTGGTCAAGACGATGCGGACCGCCGTGGGAAGAAACCGGCGGTGGAGACTGGAGACGACCTTGCGCCGGCGGCCGCCCCATCCTCTAAAAAGAGAAAATTAGGTACTGCTATGGGAGGACTTGGGGTTTCTGATGGTTTTGCTAGAGAGTTGATGAGGACGTGCGCGGCCCCGGGGGAAAGGATGTCTTCGCCCGAGCTCCGGGAGTCTTCGGCTCGGATGCTGAGGGTTACCGGGGGTTGTTGGCCTAGGAATGTTCCTATCCCCCGCGCGGCTGGCAGGGACTTTTTTACATCTCGCATGGTTCGTCGATGGAGGGTTTTTCCTTACGGGCGGAATATTGCTGCTGTTGTGTCAGCAGTAATGGACAAGGATCGCCAGGGAGCTGCACAAAAGCGCCAGGCGGCTGTCAGGCTCGTTGAAGCCAGGCCGAAGAGGCAGCGGGGGTCTGCGAAGGCTGCGGCCCCCGGTGGAGGCCGGCCGCCGCCGGCGGCGAAGCCGAGCGTCCTTGCAGCTAGCAAGGCGCCGGAGGCAACGGCGAAGGCGGTGCCGCCGGCCGGCGGAGTGGCGGAGGTCGCGAAGGCGGCGCGAGCGTTGCCGTTGTCGGGCAAACGTGTCGCCGACTTCGCCACTGATATTAGTGTGGAGGACTATCTTGGTGGTAAGTCGTTGGCTCTATTTATTTATTATATATTTTATATCATTATTATTTTTTTTAATTTGTTCGTTGATACGTCGCAGGGTCGGGCGAGGGCCAACTTGCTATGGTTGCGCCTGCCGCGGCGACCACGACGGCTGCCGCAGTGCCAAAGGCGAAGGGCGGGGCTCTCGGCGCCGGGGGCGAGGTGTCAGCCCTCGCGGTTGTCATGGATGAGGCGGGCGCTGCGACCCGTCGGCTGAAGGAGGTGACAGAGGCGCTGAGTCAGGTCCGCTGAGCTGGACTTCGTCCCCCCCTTTTTTTTATCGGCTTGCTGGGGCCGCGGTCTTACGATTGCTGTGCAGGTGGCGGACTTCGCCAGCCGCACTGCGTCGGGGGCCCTCACGGCAGCTGTGGCTGCCGAAGTCGAGAGACTTCGGACACAACACGCTGACGCCGTCCGTGAGAAGTCGGCCGCCGACAGCAAGTGTCGCAAGCTGGCGGACAAGGTGGCCACGCTGGAGGGAGAGAAGGCTGACCTCCGGCGCCAGTTGGCGGGGGAGAGGAGGGAGACCAACGAGGCCCTCGTCAAGGCGCAGGCTGCACAGGCGGAGGCTAACCTGGCGCGGGCGGAGGGCAATCTTGCCAGGGAGCGCGCCGAGCAGCTGCAGGAGCGGCTCACCGCCCTGGAGAGCCGCGTGGAGAGGGCCGAGGCCATGTCGCGCGCGGAGGCGGAGCGGACGCGCCAGCTGCTTGTGGATACATACCGTGGGCTGGGCGCGGGGACCGGTGAGTTCGAAGTGCCGGACCGGGAGCCCGGACTTCGCTGCCTGGAGTGGGTGCAGGAGGAGTTGCAAGCACTCCCCACTGTCGTGGAGGGATTTATGGCGTATGCCTCCCTGGTCACCTGCGAGGGGGCGATAAACGCGCTCTCCCGCGAAGGGTGCCGGCACTTCGAGGTCTTCGACCAAGCCGATGAAGATTTTGAGCGAGATATCTTTAAGGTTGAGGACCCCGTAGTGAAGGAATCCGCCGGAGCCCTCTACGACCGGATGTGGGGTCCGCATGGTCGCGAGGTGGTCAGGGAGCGGGCCGAGACAGCGAGGGCGCAGGTAACGTTTTCGTTTGTTTGGTGTTTGTTGGATGTGGGCTGTGTGTGTGTGTGCTGAATTTTGTGTGTTTTGTCTTAGGCGTTGCGTGGCGAGAGGGTGGATGACTTCAGGGCGTTGAACAGCATGCTGTCTGACCCGGAGCCGACCGCGGGGTCCGCGGAAGACGCGCCGGGTGCCCCCGCATCCGCTGCGGCCGGCGAAGACCTGCCCCCGGAGGCCGCCGAAGGCGCGCCTGATGCCCTCGCAGCCGCTGCGCTGAGTGCTGAAGATCCTGCAACGGTGGCGGCGGAAGCAGCAGCGAAAACAACGGCGGAATCAACGGCGGAGGCTCCCGCAACGTCAGGGCCGTCGCAGGTGGCGTAATGGGTGTAGAGGGTTAGGGAAATTTGTATATGTTGCTGAATTTTGGTTGCTGCGCAGGTTCAAGATTTTGGGCCTGCGCACACAACCGCTACTACTAATTTTTTGGCGGCTTCGACCGCGGAAGATGGTAATGAATGTGGTGGATCTGCATCTGAGTGTTTTAATTGTGCTGACTCTGGGAGCTCGGTTGAGTGGACTGAGGAGTCGTCGGAGGAGGACTTGGACTATTTTGCAGCCTTGGATGTGGCTGCGGCGGAGGCTTCGCCGCGCGTCGCGGACGCAGGGGATGCGCCAGGTCCTAGTACCGGGCGACGACGACGAAGGGCGATTGCAAAACGTAGAGTTAGTGGGGCGGAGGGGGCTCGGCTTCGTGTGGGTGGGGCTGGCCGGCAGGAACTGTTGTCTTTGCCGGCCGGCGTGAATACAGGTGAAGGGGAACTGCGAAGTCTTTTTGCGGGTGAGGAGCTTAGGATAATGTTATTTAATTATAGGGAGATGGGAATTATTCCTAAGGTTGAGCCGATGTAGAGTGTGGTGCCCTCGCTTGTGTATGTAGAGGCTTGTATGATGAAGCTGTGTGCCCTCGCTTGTGTACGTGTGCGAAGGCGTTGTGTACTTTGTCTGGTTTGTTCTGTTGTTCTGATGTGATTATAGTTGGTCTTGGCGGACGGTTTGATGTTGTCGTTTCTGCCTTTGTTAGGCGACTTCCGAGCGGATAGTCCTCGCGGCAGACTTTGGTTTTCGCGCGTTTGTTGTGCTAGTCCAACTGCACCCTTAGGCGACTTCTGCGCGGATAGTCTTCGCGATAGACTCTGGTTTTTTCGCACTTGTTGTGCTAGTCCGGCTGCACCCTTAGGCGACTTCTGCGCGGATAATCTTCGCGATAGACTCTGGTTTTTTTGCACTTGTTGTGCTAGTCCGGCTGCACCCTTAGGCGACTTCTGCGCGGATAGTCTTCGCGATAGACTCTGGTTTTTTCGCACTTGTTGTGCTAGTCCGGCTGCACCCTTAGGCGACTTCTGCGCGGATAGTCTTCGCGATAGACTCTGGTTTTTTCGCACTTGTTGTGCTAGTCCGGCTGCACCCTTAGGCGACTTCTGCGCAGATTTGTCGCACGCGAGGGTTGCTAGCGCTTAGCCTCGCGGTGACCTCGTGTTGGTCGAATGTCGAAGACCGTCGTCGCGGTCTTTTTTCGACGCATGTTTTTGCGGGGGATTTTTCACACATATATTACATGGCTCCGCCTCGTTAAAAACCTCACCCCCTGGGAGGAAAAGAGTGCGGGCCGATACAAGATTGTTTTTGCGAATTACAAGGGCGAAAACAGCCCTGAGGAGTCAAACAAAAAATTTACGGAGGTTGTCGATGTTCCAGGAGTGCTCCAGGTCCTCGCCGCTTGGCGTTGTGAGCCTGTAAGCACTGGGGGAAGCTTTTGTCTTGACTATAAAGGGGCCCTCCCACCTGGGCTCCAGCTTGCCCTTGGACTCCGTCCGAGCTGTCCGGATGAGTACGAGGTCCCCCTCGCTGAACTCCCTCGGGATGACTGAGTGGTCGCGCCATGCTTTGGTCTGGGCTTGGTACTTGTTCAGGGCCTGTAGGGCGAAGACTCGGTCTCCGTCAATGAGATCCTTTGAAGTTGGCTCGTCCACGTCGGGGACGGCTGACGGGACTGTTCGCGGGGACCCATGCTTTATTTCTTGTGGGGTCATGGCCTCCGATCCGTATAGAAGGCGGAAGGGAGTAAAACCGGTCGCCCTGCACTTAGTCGTGTTTAGTGCCCATACTGCCTCAGGTAGCAAATCGGTCCATCTGCCCTTCTTTTCATCAAGGAGCATTTTCTTGACAGCTGTGAAGATTTTCCCATTGGCGCGTTCCACGACCCCGTTGGACTGCGGATGATAGACTGAAGCGAAGGCAAGCTTGGTGCCAATGGAGAAGCAAAAATCTTTGAAGTCTTGGTTATCAAACTGCTTGCCGTTGTCAACTGTCAGTTCGGACGGTACTCCGAAGCGGCAAACAATGTTCTGCCAGAAGAATTTTTGGGCAGTCTTTGATGTTATTGTAGAGACAGCCCACGCCTCGATCCATTTGGTGAAGTACTCGACAGCGACGAAGGCGAACTTAAGGTTCCCCTGAGCGGTGGGCAGGGGCCCGACGATGTCCAGGCCCCAGCGCTGGAGAGGCCATGTATGGGCGATCAGCTTTGTATACTGCGAGGGGCTGCCCGACCGAGGAGAAAACTTCTGGCAGGCTTCGCAGGACTGGGTGACCCGATTTGCGGCGCAGATCATTGCGGGCCAGTAAAAACCCTGGCGGATCACCTTAGCAGCTAGGGCCCTTGGCCCTGCGTGTGAGCCGCACGTGCCACTGTGGACTTCACGTAGGATCTGCATGCCTTCGGCTTCGGTGACGCACTTAAGCATTGGCTGACTGACCCCTTTTTTGTAGAGTTGGCCTTCGATCAGTGCGAAGTCTTGGCTTCGATGTTTGAGGCGCTTGGCCTCACTGATGTCGGCTGGATGATAATACCCCTGTAGGAACAGGGTTATTGGTGCCCGCCAGTCCTCGGTCATGATAAGGTTGACTATGCGGTGGCCCTCGCTGTCGTTGGTTATTCGGAGCCCTTCGGGGCTCCGGACGGCTGGCGTGCCGATGATGTGAAAGAACACGTCGGAGGGCAGAGTTTCGCCCCTGGCGGCAGCCTTGGCCAATGCGTCGGCCTCTTCATTCTTGGCCCGATCCACATGCTGCAAGGTGAACCCCTTGAATTGCCTCTCGAGACTTCGGATGGCCGCGAGGTACTGCATGAGCGCGGGGTCCTTTGCCGCATAGTCTTTCTCGACTTGGCCGGCAACTACCTTGGAGTCTGTTTTGATGATGCAGGTGGTGACTCCGAGGGCCCTCAGCTTGCGGAGGCCGAGGATGACTGCTTCGTATTCTGCTATATTGTTTGTGCATCTGTCGGATTCCAGATTGAAGCTGAGTCGTGCTGCATATCTGTGCTTGACCCCGACTGGTGAGGTGATGAATGCAGCGACGCCTGCCCCCGCATGGCACCATGCGCCGTCGCAATGGATCGTCCAAACCTTCTCTGCGGATGGGTCTGGCTGTGTTGTTGGCCCAGTCCAGTCGACGACGAAGTCTACCAGGACTTGAGACTTGATAGCTGTCCTGGGCTCGAAGCAGATGTGGTAGCCGGAGAGTTCGGCCGCCCACTTGGCAATTCTCACCGACGCCTCCGGGTTTCTGAATAATTCGCCGAGTCCCCTATTTGAGGTGACTCGGACCTTGAATGCTTCGAAGTAATGGCGCAGTTTGCGCGACGACATGACGACTGCGTAGGCAATCTTCTCCAGCTCTGTCATGTTGCACTTGGACGGTGTCAGCATTTCGGAGACATAGTATACAGGGCACTGCCGGACCACGCCCTCGACAGTCTGCTCCTGCACTAGTGCCGCGCTGACCGCATGTGGCGAAGCCGCGACATAGAGCAGCAGGGGGAGCGAGGGGTCGGGGCTGGTGAGGACGGCCAACTCTGTCAGGTACTGTTTCAATGAGGCGAAGGCCGCCGCCTGCTCTGGTCCCCAGGCGAAGTCCTTTGCACCACGGAGTGTCTTGAGGAAGGGGAGACTTCGCTCGGCGGACCTAAAGATGAATCTGTTGAGCGCGGCCAATCTGCCTGTCAGTCGCTGGACGTCCCTGACGGACTGCGGAGGCGTCATGTCTAAGATGGCCTGAATCTTGGTTGGGTTGGCCTCTATGCCGCGGTGTGATACCAGGTAGCCCAATATTTTGCCTTGGCGAACGCCAAAGACGCACTTTTCCGGGTTTAGGCGGAGTTGTGCGTCGCGCATGTTCGCGAATGTTTCAGCGAGGTCGGCGAGGTGGTCCTCCTTGCTCTTGCTGGCGACGACGATGTCGTCCACATATGTAAATATGTTTCTGCCGATTTGCCCCTCGAGCACAGTTTTGGTGAGCCGGGAAAAGGTGGACCCGGCGTTCTTGAGTCCCTCCGGCATTCGGATGAAGCAATATGTGCCGAAGGGAGTTATAAAGCTGGTGCTAGCCTTGTCTTCTTCCTTCATGTATATCTGGTGGTAACCGGAGAAGCAATCGAGGAGGGACATGACCTCGCATCCGGCCGCGCTATCGACTATTTTGTCGATCCGCGGCAGCGGGAAATTGTCCTTTGGGCAGGCTTTATTGAGACTGGTGAAGTCGATGCACATTCGCCACTTCCCGCTCTTTTTCTGCACCATCACGACATTGGAGAGCCATGTGGGGTAAGCCACCGGCTCGATGAATTTGGCTTCCAGGAGGCGGTGCACTTCTGCCTTGGCGGCCTCCGTCTTCTCGTCGGACATCTTGCGAAGCCGCTGCTTTTTCGGCCGTACCGAAGGGTCGACTCCCAAACTGTGCTCAATTATTGACCGGCTAACCCCGACCAGATCGAGGGCCGACCAGGCGAAGACATCTTTGTTCTTGGCCAGGCAGCAGAGGAGCTTCTCTTCTTCATGCGAAGTAAGGTCTTCGCTGATAATAACTGTCTGCCTGGGCGTGGCCTGGTCGAGGGGGACAATCTTGGTCCTGTCGTTGCTCTGCAGCTGGGCCTTGTCGTGCTGCTTATTGGTTGGGCTGGCAGGCGCGGGGACCTCGCGCTGGGCCATGAGGCAGTGCACGTTTCTTTGACCGGGCACGAAGTCCCGCTCTATGTTGCGCGCAGTCTGTTGATTGCCGAAGACTGTGATGACGCCTAACGGACCTGGTATCTTCATGCATAGGTATAGTCCGTGAATGGCTGCTTCGAACTTATTAATGGAGCCCCGGCCCATGATGGCATTGTAAGGATATACCATGTCCACAATGTCGAAGGTTATTTGCTCGCTTCAGGCATTGGGTGCTACACCGAAGGAGAGAGGCAGCTCTATTTTGCCGACGGGGAAGGTGCCCTTGCCACCGAAGCCATACAGCGGGTTGTCCGAAGGCTTAAGCAGGCTGTGGCTTATGCCCATGCGATCGAAGGCGTGGAGGAAGATGATGTCCGCCTGACTACCGTTGTCAACTAGGACTTTGTGCAGGTCCCAGCCTGCCACGCTGCAATTGATCACCATGGCGTCGCAGTGGGGGGCACTGCGCAGGTCGACGTCCCGTGTGTCGAAGGTTAGCGGTATGTGGGACCACTTTGTCTGCACGACTGGACCCGTGACGGCGACATGGTTGATGCTGCGGTAATGGTCCCGCTTCTGCCGCTTGGTGTCGAAGTCAGTGCTGGACCCCCCAATTATCATGTGGATGACTCCGCGATATGGTTGATCGGCGAAGTCTTCCTGCTTTGGGGCATTGGGGATGTTTTGATGTTGCTGGTGTGGTGGTGGGGGTGGAGGAGGTACGATTTGTACTTCCTGATGGTGTTGGTAAGCGTGGTGCGGTGGATGCGGGGCAGGAGCGTGGATATATGGTGGAGGAGGTTGCTGGTAATGGTGCGCGACAATTCTGGGGTTGTCGGCTGGCTGCGCCCGTGCCATTCTCTCTCTGGTAGCCTTCGTTTCGGGGCAGTCTTTGGTTTGGTGGGCGCAGTCTTCGCCATGGAAGAGGCAGTAGAATCGGCGCGGCGGCTGCGCACGCCCTCGGCCCCTACCACGAGTGCCATTTCCGTGGCCCTGGGGGGGATATTCCTGGCGGCGAGGGGGGTCAGCAGCGGGATGCTGGTTGGCGATGTTGTTCACTTGCTGCTGGTTGCGGCCGTCTCGACCGGAGTCTGGCTGCGGAGTCCTTGTCCACGTGCGGCTGGACTGTGGGGCATCTTTCGGCTTCCTTTGGGACTCAATCTTGCGCTGGTGGAATTCTTCGGATCTGGCGTACTTTTCAAACAACTGATATAACTCCTGGAGGCTCTTTGGCGGATCTCTGATGCAGTGGCTGTATAGGACACCGTCGCGAAGGCCACTGATAGCATAGTGGATGGCAATCTGGTCATCGACTGAGGGCAGCTGTGATTTGAGTGTTAAAAATTTGCAGTAATACTCCCTCAGAGTCTCCTTTTCCAGCTGCTTGCATAGCGAGAGTTCGGCCAGGGCGTCGGTGTTTGGGCGGTACCCTTGGAAGTTGAGCAGGAACTTGTCCCGGAGACTCCTCCAGGAATTGATGGACAGCGGAGGCAACCTGGTGAATCAGGTGAGTGCCGGGCCCTCGAGGGCGATGATGAAAGACTTCGCCATTGTGGCGTCGTCCCCTCCGGAAGATGCAACGGCGACCTGATAACTCATTATGTATTGAGCCGGGTCGGTGCTGCCGTTGTACTTGGGATAAGTCCCTGCCCGGAAGTTAGCTGGCCAAGGCGTCACTTGCAGGTGTGGCGCCAGGGGACTTCGCTCATCGAGATAGTTGACCCCTTGGAACGGCGCGGCGTGCGGGAAGGTGAAGTCGCGCTGAGGGAAACGCGGGTCCTCCGGTTGGGCGCGGTGTTGCAGGGGGGGCCCATGCTGCAGGCCGAAGTGGCCGTCGCGCGTGTCTTCGAGTTGTGCGCGCTGCTGGGGGGTGCCTCGTGCTGCAGGCCGGAATGGCCTTCGCGCTGCATCAGCGCAATCTCCCGCTCGAGTTCTTGGGCCTTCTGCTCTTCGTGGCGTATCATTTGCTGCACTTTGGCTAATGCGGACACACGCTGGCGCTTGGCCTCCAGTATCTCCTTATGCCTCTGGAGATTGCGGTTCTTGAGGCGCAGGGCGCGGAGCTGTAGCTGTTCTTCTGCTGAGACGCCGAGGACTTCACCGTCCTCGGTGAGGTCTGCGCCCTCCGGTGGTGCGAAGCCTGAGGGCAGCTGCGGTTGTCCTTCAGGGTCGCAGGTGCGGAGGGTGTCGTCCTCGCAGGTGCGAGGAACGTTGTCTTCAGTGGCCTCTTGGTGGGTGGAGTGGGTGAGGGCGAGGGCCTTGCCCTTTATTGCGGCGAGCAGTGCTGCCTTCGCAGCCTCGTCAGCCTTCGGGTTAGCTCTCTTGGGTGCCATCGCGGGTGGTTTTCTCGTAGCACGAACGGTGGGCGCCAAATGTTGGAACTTGCACTCGGTTGCAAGAGGATCCAACAAGGGTGAACAGTGGTGTCAACAGGGCTCGCGCGTTAGATGGCAAAAGCTCTGTTCATCTGGCCTCTCACGGGCACTGTACAGGGGTATTTATAGGTACCTGAGCGCGCAGCGCCTTGAGCCAAGGACGCATGTGCCCTCAGCTACCTAGACTATCCCCAGAATATTCCCATAAAGCGGGGTTACAGACCGTAATTACAAGGATGTCTTTACAAATTAGGCCCGTAACGCACCGCGGCCACGCGGGGCCCGTAACGATGGGCCGGATCACACGTGGGCCTCTGAGCTGGACGAGGCTGCGCTGTGGGATGCCCTTCGTCGCCAGTCTTCGTCTGGTGCGGTACATGCGAAGGGTGTCCCTGCCTGTTTTGTCTCTGTTAGCTCAGCTGCTGCAGCGAAGACTTCGAGCGGAGGGTGGCGCCTTTGCCTTCGCCCCAACAGTACTCTTATAAAAGTATAACTGTATTAAGAGTTTATCTGCATTTTACTAAAAACATTAGTCAAAGTTATGTTTTGGAGATCTTGTTGTTGTCCTAAACGACAACTAATAGTACACCGGAGGGAGTACATTACAACATCGTACGAGAGCACAAATCAGATTCATCTAACTACTTCATTACATCCACTGAGGAACATTACAGTACCCACACTTGTTGAATCAAAAATTCCGAAATAGATCCATTCCGGGTTCCTTTAATTGTCAATAATTTGTGTACAATTACAAAATTGTTAGTAATTTGTGCAAACCGACTAAATACGAAAACAAGACTTAACTTCACTAACACTGCTACATGTTGACTACATCAACAATACTTCAGCAGCGATCCAATCTCTCACTAATGTCATTTCCTGACTTGCATTAAGACTCACCCAAACTGACACATCGTAATCAGCTTGGCCATGCGAACTACTCTCTAATCCTCCTATGTGGCCTCGGTCCAACAAATAGTTGTGCAAAGCAAAACAAGTAATTACAATCTTTACTTGCCTGCTTCTTTCGTAGATTGGGAGTCCTCGTAGCACATACTACCTTGATTTGAGAAGTCCAAAAGCCCGTTCAACTACATTTCGCAGACTTGAGTGGTGGAAATTGAACTTTTTCTTCAAAGATTATGCTCCTCTTCGATGAAAATCTTCTAAGTGATATCTCTAATTCCGATATGGTGGCAAGTAACATTCGCAAATTGAGTAACCAGCATCCACTAGATAATACCTCCCTGTACACAAACAAATAAACTCAGAAAAACATTTACTAGATTGTAACAAAGATAATGTATGCAATGTCAACATAACATGTCATCATACCTATTGGTGGGTGCTTCTCCCATGCAATTCCTGAGCACTGCCATGTCATGACAAGAACCAGCCAACCCCGCACCTACAAAAGTGAACTGCATATTTATGTCCACTATACCTAATATATTTTAGCCAGGCCACCCTTTTCTGTTTATGTAGTCCAACCTCGACTCATGACATACGTGAGTTGGAATGTGTGTACCATCTAAGGCTCCTATGCACTCGTCAAAGAAAGGGGCATAAGGGTTGAGCTTGTTATGCAATTTAGAATACGTTGAGTCCTTTGGACATATATTGGTTTGTGCAAAACCATACATAGCATCTACCACATGAGCCATTTTCCTATTAATGGTATCCAAAGACCTTTCGAACCTATCACTAATTTAGTGTGTCGCCTGTTATGTCCCACAAGCCCATAAGAACATCCCTAATGCCTCACATGACTCCACCTCTTGTGTTGACCTTAACCTGTGATACCTCACTAAAGTATCATGCAATTCTATAAAACCATCCGGAGTCATACAAAAATTTTCTTAAAACTTCCTAAAGTCCCTGAAATTGTGTTCCACCCATTGTCATCCTGTCACGTGCGGCACCGGAGGAGGAGGATTAATCATAGGATCAACAATACACGAACGAGAAGCAAAAGTAGCTAGAACTGTTGCTACACCCGCTTGCTGGAATATGATGGAGCTATCATCAATTATCGTGTCGTTGTGGCCTGAGTCTTCTATGCTGCTCATCTCGAAGTTGTCTACATTTACAACATTCAATTACATTCAAATAGACTTTAGCTATGTCGCATCAATTGCAATCCACAAACCAGAGTTCAAACTAATTTGAATTTACCTCAGGGTTTAGATCACTGAGTAGCTAGATAATAGATATATAATCCTGGGTCTTGTGTTAATCCAAATGGACCTACGAGTATACAAAAACATGTAGTCCTATGAGTATAAAACTAAAATTTGATTATAAATCTTTCAAAACAGAAATGCAATACTTAACATAAATGTTATAAAACTGAAGTGCACAAGCACAGAAATCAAATTGTACTGCAATATGTCCGCCTTCATCAAAGCGACCCAGAGTTATTACAATACACGCATTCTAAACAAAACTAGAAAACTTAACAGTGTCTGCATACATCAAAGTGTTATTATAAGACCACACAGATAAGCTACTTCGAAATATGTCTCGCGACCTTTATTTGTTATCCCAGTTGGACCTAATCCAATGGAGGTGTCCCTCTTTAGTTTGCATAGAAAGGAAAACCCTCCTATTCAGGTTGTTTTTGCACATCATAGTTCCCATGCAGTACAAATCAAAGTCTTCTCCAAGTCCATCTTCCTTTAAGAGCCACACAACTTGGTCAAATTCTTGTTGTGCTCGACACCGAGTTCTCTAGTTTTTGATGGAAATGGACTCAGAAATATTAGCAATGTGATCTTCCAAACTCATTTTTTTTCTTAGGAGGGCTATTCACTTTGTCTTCCATGATTGGCCTTTTGGTCGATGATCTAATATTGGAGCAACCTACATGGTTGTCAGATAAGTATGGAGTATCCTGGCTGCCGTAGTTGGGAGAGGGCTCACAGACACCTTTAGCAGTAATCAAGTTGCCCCTGTCGTGTGTGGTTCGACCGAACAAAGTGTACAGCTCATCAAGAAAAGGTGGTGGTTTTCCTCGAATGGCCGGAGTACTAGGATCCTGCATTTGAACATAGTGCAGATTTAGTATTGACCATAAAAAATAAAATTGTAATCAATTCATGAGCTACCTAAATGGTGGTTTTGTGATTCAACGTACCCTTTCCTGGGTCCCCCAGTACGAATCATCAACCACTATAGCACCAATCCTTGAGTCATGACCAAGTCGTCGTACGTCGTATTTTCATGTGCGCCTGCAGAGTTCTCTCGAAGCGCCACCATCAACGTGTCGCCACTGCAGGCCCGTCTACTCACCACCATGAGGTGGGCTCCTCGGCTTTGACGACTGCATGCGAGGTCGTCCCCGCGCCCATGCATGTGGAGTCGGCGGCGCCAGTCATCATCATCTCCGACGATGAAGATGGGGAGATCGATTGGACGACACTGATGGACGACGACGAGTAGAAAAGTAGAAATTACTATATATGTTCTGATCTTAGTATGATGGACGACGCGTTATGTAAGAACTTAGTATGATGGACGGCGTATTATGTAAAAACTTAGCATGATATTATATATATGTGTTCTAATCTTCTGTTCCAATATTTGTGTTCAATTTTGTGAATCTTTGTTGCAACCTTGTATATATATATATATATATATATATATATATATATATATATATATATATATATGAAAGTAGCCTAGAGGGGGGGTGAATAGGCTACACCTGAAAATTTTCACTAGAAACTTCGAGATAGGTTAAATTAAAGTTGCACTGGTGCAAACCGGTTCAGTCGATTTTAATTACAACTGAACAAGTTTGAACCTGCTCAACTTAAATTAGATAATCTATTGAACAAATATGAAGTAGTGAAGAATATAGCTAAAGACTTGCCTTACACAAAATCTACTCGAATGAATAATATGAACCAACCATCGAATATAAAGCGCTTAACAAGAACACACAAGAACACGCGATATAACCCGAGGTTCGGCAACCACCACAAAGGTGTCCTACTCGTTGAGGAACCCACAAAGGGCCGGGTCTTTTCCAACCCTAATCCTCCACAAGCCGACCACAAAGGTCAAGGCAATCTCTTCTCAAATCAGCTCAAAGAGCGGGTGATACAAACTTCTTGGGGTCGTCCACAAATTTGGAGACTCCCAAGCAACCTCTAACCGTCAAGGAACACGAGGTTCCAAGAGTAACAAATCCGCACACGGTTAAGTTTGCAACGAGCTCAAGAACAAAGAGAATGGGAGAATCAAGATGAAATTGACAGCGAGTTCGATCGAGTTCACCTCACACCAAGGGTCCTTCAAATGATTGAAGGAGATGCGATTGCGGGTGTGAAAGGTGAAATGAATGCGCTTGTTTGAAGGTTGGTCAGCCAAGAATTCGTGGGAGAGGCAGGAGTAAATGAGAGAGAGAGAGTGTGAGGGGGTATATAAAGGATCCCCCAAAAGCTGGCAGCCGTTGGGAGAAAAAGAGTAAAAACCGGTTGAACCGGTTTTCAGACCGGTTGAACCGGTTTCTACCAGGGGGATCCCGGTCCACTGAGCTACTCAGCCGGAGACTCAACCGGTTTCAAAACCGGCTGAGTAAGGAAAAAAATTCGGCTCAACCGGTTTTAGAAAAATATCTGCTGCGACTTTTCTGATAGCTCTGACTGTCAGACAGGTCAGAGCAGAGGTGGCAGGTGAACAGTACCAAAACCGGTTGAACCGGTTTCAGGACCGATTGAACCGGTTTTGGGGGCTGAAACCAAATTTTGAGCATTTTGAAGAGAACAAAAGTGGAGTCTTTGTGGGAAGTAAAATTTGTTTTTCTCAAGGGCATTCATGATCTGGAAAAATGTTTTCCAAGATATTTTCAAAAGATTTTGAACTTGGCTCATTGCACAACTTACTTACGTCGCGGATCCCTCTTAATTGCACGGCGATTCCTATGACTCAACAATTATAAATTTAGCACCGCCGTTGTTTCTAAGCACTTGGAGCACGCCATTTGATGGGGAATTTTAAATCCGCTGTGCTTTATACTTTTATGCTCATAAGATCTGTGCTTCTCCTGTCTGTAGAATTACTGTGTACATGCTAGGAGCAAACTTGTTAGAATCTTAGTTTGTTTTGTCATTAATCACCAAAACCCTTAAGTAGGGTTGATTGCACTTACAATCTCCCCCTTTTTGGTGATTGATGCCAAAACAAACTGGAGTAGAAATAAAAATTAAAAGTTACAAGTACTTGCTAGATAAAATCCTTTGTGTATGTGTAGCTCCCCCTAAATATGTGCATGAGTTTTGCGATATTAACATTGACTTGATATGTCAATTTGCAACATATTTAGAGAGAGAGAATAGTCAACGCCATACACAAAACAATAAGGTATGAAACATAATTAGATAGAAAGAGTAAACATTACACATTAAAGCTCATTATTGCATAGCATATGATATGAAAAATTCTAATGCTATTACAATAATGAGAACTCATCTCATCACATCATAAAAATGTTTATGGCTTTAGAGCCATGCATGCATCATACGATAGACCAAATAGTTATTACAGACTGATTGTTCATTACAAAAATAAAGGGTACTGCATAAAGGGGTACTGCCATAATAAACCTTCTCCCCCTTTTTGGCAACAAGAACCAAAAAGAGAGAGAGAGACCAGTCCAAGGATCACCGGTTGGGAGGAGGATGATGAGGAGCAAAGAGGTGGCGCGCCAGGTGAGAGGCAAAGTGTTCTTCCCCAGAGTGATCCGCGGGAGGAGCACTGCCAGAAGGATCCTGGGGCGGAGGGTGAGAGGATGATTGGCCCGGATCCCCGTGATACGGAGGCGGGACAAACTGCTCACGATCATCAAAATAAGCTTCTTCTTCTTCTTCGACGTCATCTGTTGTCATAAAAGGCACCTCGTATGCCTGCTGGTACCACTCGTTGATCTCCGGAGGAGGAGGATGAAGAGGTACATCAGGAGAGCGGGGGGCGAAGGGACTACCCAATGAGGAAGCTTGACGACGTAGGTTGTCGTCAGTCTCCCGCTGACGTCGAGCCACCTCACGGACATCCGCAGCAATGTTCCGGCACATGGAGAAGAATGACGCAAACCCGTGGGCCAAGCGGGCACCCATCCCTCGGCCACGACCTCGACCACGACCACGACCACGTGGCGTGGGAGATCCACGGCCAGGGGAAGGACGCGAGGCACCGGCAGCAGCAGCAGCAGGACCAGCAGACGGACCCGCAGATGTATGAGCACGAGAGCTGGAGGGGGCTTTCCTGAGGCGCCCTGCTGGATTGTTGGGATCAATCTAGAAAGGGGTATATGACTAATGTCTTGTACCTTTGTCAAATTTAAACTGGGTCACAACCTCAATCATCTTCATGATAAACGGAGCATGAAGACACCCCTTCAATGGAAAGCAGGCGGCATGAATGATTTCCTGCCAAATCATATCAAAGACATTTATACTCTCTGAGCTGCTGGGTTTCATGAAAGAGAGCAAGACCTTGCTCTCTCCAAGAATGTTCATCTGATTACCCCCTTTTGGAATGAGGGTCATCCTGCAGAGGGAGTTGATGTATCGATAATACTTATGAATGTTTGTAGACTCCCAATACTTCCCAGACTCAGAAAGATGAAGATCTTTGGCTTCATCTCTAGTAGGCTACCGAAAATCATGTATCTTGATCTTGTCGCCAGAGATATCATTGTTAGAAAAACCAAGAATGTGAGCAAATCGACGATAGCTCACCTTATACCAACTACCTTCAATGTAGAAGTTCAGATAAGGATAGTTGTATGGACTCTCCTCGTCAGCGGGCTTTATCCACAAAGTTGAGTAGAATTGAGCAATAACTTCATCATTCCAATCATATTGGAATGTCATGATACTCTTCATCTTTTTCCTTTCAAGGGCCCTCAATGCCTGTGTCATCTCTGGGTCCCCAATGGCCTCACAACCTTCCCAGTTGATATAGCGTTGAAGCAGGATAGGTTGATGCTTCTTGGGGAGGATCACAGAATTATAAAAATCCACGTGATGAAGCATCCAAAAGCGGTTTCCATCAATCCTAGCATCGCGAATGCGCAATGCAGGATTTTGGAAACAGAGATCCTGAAGGAGAACAGAGCCTCCACTGGCAGTGAAATCAGTTACTGGCTCATTGCCAGCACGCCGAGCCTCCGCCCGGTGGAGGACCAACCCACGAATCACAGGGGCGTGGGTCGGGGGAAGATCAACTTCATCATCCTTCCCGCCTTCATCATCACTCGTAGCCTCCCACGCCTATGGATTCGTCGTGGGTCGGGATCGACCGGAAGGATTCCGGGTTGTCCGACCGCGAGCACTTTGAGACCCGGAGGCCTCAGCACCTTGCATGACATTTCCGCTTCCTCGCCCACGCTTGGAACGAGAGCGTGGGGGAGTGTCTCCATGTATTTCTTGGTCATCAGAGGAGTCAGATTCAACCACGGACGGGTTCCTCTGACGCACCATTCTAAGAAAAAATAGAACCTATGATGAGCAAGGATCAAACACGTTTGAGTGGAGACGCATAAGATATTGAGCATGCACTTCAACCGTTCATATGAGCGGTTCAACTACAACGAACAATATCAAATCGCTAAACTCTAACAATGTTCGTGACAAATGAAGATAATCTAAGTGTTGCAAGCACTTAAACTCAAATGTACCCAACGAATGATACATTAGATAATCAAGAACGCATAGGATCGAGTAAAAGGAAATGAAATAGGGCAATACCTCGATCCGGAGATTTAGTCAAGAAATCCCAACGAGATTGAGGAAGATGATGGAGAACGCCGGGATGAACGGATCTCCAACAACTCTTCCAAAGATGAGAGGGCACAAGTGAGTTTTTGGAGTGGAGTGTGAAGGAGAGAGAGGAAGAAGAGTGGGCGGCGGCGGCTGGAAAATGAAACTGAGAAGAAGAGAAGAGGAGAGAGGGAGAGAAATAAAAGGGGGAGTCGGCCGGTCAGAATACAGAAAACTGGTTCAACCGGTTCAAAAACCGGTTCAACCGGTTTCTGGTCAAACTGCGCAGTAAAAGCGCGCAGAAAAAGGTGTTGACTGCGCGAAATTTCTGGCAGTCTGACAGCGCAGACTGCGAAACTGACAGCGCAGACTACGCAACTGACAGCGCAGACTGCGCGCAGACTGACGACGCGAAGGTCAAAACCGGTTCAACCGGTTTTTATACCGGTTCAACCGGTTTACACCAGGGGAAAACCGGTTGAGTGGCCTACTCAGCCGGTTTACTCAACCAGTTTCCAGATATTGCCCAGAAGGGCTATAATAGCACTTAGCAAATATGATATGAGAGATTTTAATGATAAAAGTGTTATTTCTCATTTCATATTGCTCAAACAATCAAATTTCATCCATCAAATTTGATCAAAATTTTAGTTATTAAGACACGTTTCGAGAATCCAAGATATTTAGCTCACTCCTAAGAAAACAAAACCTAGTCTCATCAAGGGTTTTGTGAAGATATCGGCTAGTTGATTTTCGGTGCTCACATGAAACAATTCGATATCTCCTTTGGCTTCGTGGTCTCTCAAGAAATGGTATCTGATGTCAATATGTTTTGTTCTAGAGTGTTGCACCAGATTGTTTGCAAGTTTTATGGCACTTTCATTGTCACACAAAAGTGGAATTTTGTTAAACTCACAACCAAAATCTCTAAGGGTTTGCTTCATCCATAACAACTGTGCACAACATGCCCCAGCTGCTATGTACTCAGCTTCTGCAGTGGAAAGTGCAACACAATTTTGTTTCTTGGAACTCCATGACACTAAGGACCGCCCAAGGAATTGGCAAGTCCCAGTAGTGCTTTTTCGATCTACTTTGCAACCGGCATAATCTGAGTCAGAGTAGCCAAGCAAATCGAAAAGGGAGCCTTTGGGATACCATAATCCTAGGTTTTGGGTGTGGACTAAGTATCTTAGAATTCTCTTAACGGCTACAAGATGGCAATCTTTAGGGTTTGCTTGAAAACGTGCACACATGCAAACACTCAATATTATATCAGGTCTAGATGCACATAAGTAAAGCAGTGATCCTATCATTGATCTATATAATTTTTGATCTACAGGTTTACCTTCCTCATTTAGGTCGAGATGTCCATTTGATGACATTGGAGTCTTGGCATGTTTTGCTTTTTCCATGCCAAACTTCTTGAGCATATCTTGTGTATATTTGGTTTGGCATAAAAAAGTACCTTCCTTAAGTTGTTTGACTTGAAATCCCAGGAAGTATTTAAGCTCGCCCATCATAGACATCTCAAACCTGTTCGTCATTACTTTGCTAAACTCTTCACAAAATTTTTCATTAGTACTACCAAATATAATGTCATCAACATATATTTGGCACACAAATAATTCATTGTCAACTTTTCGAGTAAATAAAGTAGAGTAAGCTTTTCCTATTTTAAACCCATTCTTAATTAAAAAATCTTTAAGACAGTCATACCAAGCTCTAGGGGCTTGTTTAAGCCCGTAGAGTGCCTTGTGAAGTAGATAAACATGATTTGGCTTCTTTGGATCTTCAAAACCCGGTGGTTGCTCCACATATACCCTCTCTTGTAGTGGTCCATTTAGAAATGCGCTCTTGACATCCATTTGATATAGCTTGAAATCATGGTTAGTAGCATAGGCGATTAATATTCTAATTGATTCTAACCTTGCTACCGGCGCATATGTTTCACCAAAATCAAGTCCTTCCACTTGAGTGTAGCCTTGGGCAACCAACCGTGCCTTGTTTCTTGTAACCACGCCATGTTCATCTTGTTTGTTCCTAAAGACCCATTTAGTCCCAATCACATTTTGTTTGGGTCTTTGGACTAAGGACCAGACTTCATTCCGGGTGAAGTTGTTCAACTCCTCTTGCATGGCAATTATCCAATCCGGATCACCCAATGCTTCTTCAACCTTAAGTGGCTCAAGAGAGGAAACAAACGAGTAAAATTCACAAAAATTAGCTAAACGAGATCGAGTCGTTACCCCTCTCCTGATGCTACCCAGGATGTTGTCCACCGGATGATCCCTTTGAATTGTATGATGGACTCTAGGATGAGGCACTGATGGTTGTCTTTGTATTTGCTCCTCCTCATCATTCACTTGATCAAGAGGCACTTCACCATCAATACTTTCGTGTTCATCTTCTACCACTGTTGGCATCCTTTGATGATTTTCTTCATGGCTTGGATGACTTGAGGTTGATGGGTTTGCTTCGGTGGAGACTTTGTCACTCACCACCCTTGCACCCACATCAACAACCTCATTGGTCATCCAGAAAGTTCCTTCCTCATCATCCTTTTCTTGAGGTCTCACTTCACCTATTGCAAGTTTCTTTATGGCCTCACAAGGTAGCTCTTCATTTCCTGCAGTGTCATTAGAAACATGCCCTTGCGAGCCATTAGACTCATCAAATGTCACGTCTATCGCTATTTCAACAAGACCGGTGGTATTGTTGAAAACACGATAACCATGCGCATTTGATGCATAACCAAGCAAGAAACCCTCGTCCACTCTAGGAGCAAACTTTGAGCTCTTGACTTTCTTGATAAGAATAAAACACTTACAATCAAATACTCTAAAATAATCAACTTTAGGTTTGTTACCAGTGAGAAGCTCATAAGCAGTCTTTTTGTAGATCTTGTGAAGATAGAGACGGTTGATTGCATGACAGGCGGTGTTGACCGCCTCTACCCAAAAGTTGTCCGGTGTCTTGTACTCATCCAACATGGTTCTAGCTGCTTCAATTAAAGTTCGGTTCTTTCTTTCCACAACACCATTTTGTTGTGGAGTGTAAGGAACCGAGAACTCATGTTTGATTCCTTCTTCTCCTAAGAATTCTTCGACACCTGTGTTCTTGAATTCCGTCCCATTATCACTTCTCACTTTCTTGATTTTGAGCTCAAATTCATTTTGAGCTCTCCTCATGAATTTCTTCAATATTTCTTGAGTTTCACCTTTATCACTCAAAAAGAAAACCCAGGTGAATCGAGAAAAATCATCAACAATGACTAAACCATACTTACTACCACCAATGCTAATGTAAGCCACAGGTCCGAAGAGGTCCATGTGAAGGAGCTCCAATGGCCTCTTTGTTGTGACCACATTCTTTGACTGATGTGGGACTCCATGTTGCTTTCCTACTTGGTATGCGCCACAAACCCTATCTTTCTCAAATACAACATTTGTTAGTCCAATGATGTGATTATCCTTTTGAAGTTTGGCCAAATTCCTCATACCGACATGGGCTAACCGGCGATGCCATAGCCAACCCTTGTCAGACTTTGCCACTAAACAAGTCTCAGACGTTACTTTACTTGTTGTGAAATCAACAAGATAAAGTTTGCCCTTCAAGCGACCCATAAAGGCAACTGAGGAGTCCTCCCTTCTAAGGATCTTCACATCCACATTAGAGAATAAACAATTATAACCCATTCCACAAAGTTGTGAAACGGACAACAAATTATAGCTTAAAGAATCTACCAATAAAACATTTGAAAGTGATTGTTGGTCAGAGATAGGAATTTTACCAATACCAATCACCTTACTCTTGCCACTATCTCCAAACACAATTTCGTGTGCTTCTTGAGTTAGTTGCAATGAATGAAACATGTCTTCCTCCCCGGTCATGTGATTTGTACATCCACTGTCAAGCACCCAACTTGACCCGCCAGAGGAGTAGACCTGCAAAACAAGTTTAGGCTATGCTTTTAGGTACCCAAATTGAATTGGGTCCTATAGTGTTAGTTATAGCCTTGGGTACCCACACACTTCTTTTCATGACTTTTCTTTTAGTGTAGGCACCCACATATTTCACAACCAATTTCCCTAAATCCCAAGTCAACATATAATCACAAAGATAAGAGTGGGAAATGGGAGCATTAAATTGTTGTCCACTTGAGGATCCCACTTCCTTCATCTTACTCTTTGTGGAACTCAAGTTTACCTTTACCTAAGGTGACTTGTCATTTGAGGAGTGAATCCTCCCCAAGGCATCATATAGGGTGGTTCCCTCTATGAACTTGGGGGATCTCCACCCCTTATGCACTATGCTAGGGTTTTCCTTGGATGACTTGAACCCAAGCCCCCTTCTTCCATTGTTGGGCTTAAGGGACTTGTACTTGGGTTCAACTTTCTTTAACCCATCATTGTTAGAGCATATTTTCAAAATTTCTTTGACCTTCACCTGTGGGCTATTCTTCCTTGCATGGTTAGTTAGACAACAAGAAGCATGATATTTGGCACAATGTTTGCAAGAATTATCATTTGAGGAGCTAGACTTAGATTCAATTACTAAAGATGAGGCATTGATGTTCTTGCAATTTTCAAGTTGCACTTGAAGTTCTTGATTTTGAACATTCAAGCTTAACATGCTTGTTTCAAGTGCATTCTTTTCATTTGCAAGATTAGCTATAGAGGTTTTCATATTAATTACTTCTTTATCTTTATTCTCTATAGTTATCTTGACTAAAGAGACTTCCTTAGTCAAGACATCTAGCATTTCATCTTTATTGTGAATCAACTCTTGAAGCTCTAGGTTTCTTTCCTTTTCAAGGATAAGCAAGTCTTCTTGAGCATCAAGAGTTGCTTTTCTTTTATCTAGCTTCTCCATTAATTTGGTGATAACATTGTATCCATTCAAGCCAAATTCTTTAATCATTTTATTTTTCATGGCAATTTGATCATCATCATCATCATTTGGAAAATCATTACTAAATAAGGTTACCTTATCTCCCTTTGCCATGAGGCAAGTCGGAGTGTAGGAGTCGTCTTGTAGGTTGGTGAAGAGTTGCGCGCTTGATGTAGATTGGATGGCCACATTTGCCACCACTTCCTCTTCCTCGGAGCTAGAACTCTCTTCATCGGAGTTCCATTCTTCACCAATATGGGCTTGACCATATTTCTTCTTCTTGAAGTATCCCTTGGTCTTGCCTCCCTTTTTAGACTTGTCCTTCTTGTATTCCTTCTTGGCTTCTTGTTCCTTCTTGTTAGGACAATCCGCTATGAAATGACCGGTTTGGCCACATTCATAGCATGCCCTCTTCTTTCCTTTCCTTTGGAACTTGTCATTCTTCCTTACAAATTTCTTGAATGTTTTGATGAACATAGTTGTGTCTTCATCACTTGAGCTATCTTCATCACTTGAGGTCTCGACCACTTTCTTTGCTTTGTGGTCTTTGTTCTTCTTGGGGTTGTCTTGTTCATTTGTGATCAAGGCATGAGAGTCTCTTGTCTTGATGGGGGCTTCTTCGGACTCATGTTGTTGAATTTTTGCAAATAATTGATGAGGCGTCATATCCTCATAGTCATCACGATCCCTTATCATCCTTGCAAGACTCTTATCCTTTTCTTTATAAGCTCTCATGAACAATCTTGTGACCTTGGAGTCACTCCAATCTTCACTCCCAAGTACTCTTATTTTGTTGACCAACACCATCAACCGATCAAAGAGTGATTGAAGCGAATCACCCTTTGTCCAATCATATCTTGCAAGCTCACTTTCCAAAGCTTCAACTCTATGTCTCTTAGCTTTGGGATCTCCTTCATGTGACATTTTAAGAATATTCCAAATGTCACGGGCATCTTCTCTTCCTTGAACTTTCCGGTATTCTTCCGGACAAAGACTTCCTTTAATTATGCTCACTGCTTGAGCATTGCGATGAACCTCTTGCATCATTTCCGGAGTCATCTCTTCTCCTTGGGCGGGCTTATACATACCTACATTAACAATCTCCCAAAGACTAGGATGCACACCGATTAAATGCGACTTCATCTTGTCGGCCCACTCGTCATAGTTCAACTCACTAAGAGTTGGTAACTTTCCAAGTGGGGCGGAAGAGAAGTTGGGAATATAATTTCTAGAGTAATCGAATTGAAATTTGCTAAATTCGTTACCTTTGCTTTTGGTAGATGATCCTTCGATGTTGAGACTTACCTTGCTCAATACCTTAGACACCAAAAGATCCACTAGATCGTCATTGTAATCAAATGTTCCCTTACCTTTATCTTCTTCAGCCTTTCTTCTTGATTCTTCTTCTTCGGCCTTTTTCTTAGCATCTTCCTCTTTCTTTTTGAGGAACATTCTCTCGGCAATCTTCATGGCGAGGTCGAGGACCTTGGGGTCCACTTCCTCACCGGAAGATGTGACGTGGATTTCCTCGAGGAGAGGATCCACATGGTCCCGTTGTGTAGACATGATCGTTTCCTCACGCGGTTAAGCGTAAAACGAGGTACGAAGCTCTGATACCAATTGAAAGTAGCCTAGAGGGGGGGTGAATAGGCTACACCTGAAAATTTTCACTAGAAACTTCGAGATAGGTTAAATTAAAGTTGCACTGGTGCAAACCGGTTCAGTCGATTTTAATTACAACTGAACAAGTTTGAACCTACTCAATTTAAATTAGATAATCTATTGAACAAATACGAAGTAGTGAAGAATATAGCTAAAGACTTGCCTTACACAAAATCTACTCGAATGAATAATATGAACCAACCACCGAATATAAAGCGCTTAACAAGAACACACAAGAACACGCGATATAACCCAAGGTTCGGCAACCACCACAAAGGTGTCCTACTCCTCGTTGAGGAACCCACAAAGGCCCGGGTCTTTTCCAACCCTAATCCTCCACAAGCCGACCACAAAGGTCAAGGCAATCTCTTCTCAAATCAGCTCAAAGAGCGGGTGATACAAACTTCTTGGGGTCGTCCACAAATTTGGAGACTCCCAAGCAACCTCTAACCGTCAAGGAACACGAGGTTCCAAGAGTAACAAATCCGCACACGGTTAAGTTTGCAATGAGCTCAAGAACAAAGAGAATGGGAGAATCGAGATGAAATTGACAGCGAGTTCGATCGAGTTCACCTCACACCAAGGGTCCTTCAAATGATTGAAGGAGATGTGATTGCGGGTGTGAAAGGTGAAATGAATGCGCTTGTTTGAAGGTTGGTCAGCCAAGAATTCATGGGAGAGGCAGGAGTAAATGAGAGAGAGAGTGTGAGAGGGTATATAAAGGATCCCCCAAAAGCTGGCAGCCGTTGGGAGAAAAAGAGTAAAAACCGGATGAACCGGTTTTCAGACCGGTTGAACCGGTTTCTACCAGGGGGATCCCGGTCCACTGAGCTACTCAGCCGGAGACTCAATCGGTTTCAAAACCGGCTGAGTAAGGAAAAAATTCGGCTCAACCGGTTTTAGAAAAATATCTGCTGCGACTTTTTTGACAGCTCTGACTGTTAGACAGGTCAGAGCAGAGGTGGCAGGTGAACAGTACCAAAACCGGTTGAACCGGTTTCAGGACCGGTTGAACCGGTTTTGGGGGCTGAAACCAAATTTTGAGCATTTTGAAGAGAACAAAAGTGGAGTCTTTGTGGGAAGTAAAATTTGTTTTTCTCAAGGGCATTCATGATCTGGAAAAATGTTTTCCAAGATATTTTCAAAAGATTTTGAACTTGGCTCATTGCATAACTTACTTAACCGTCGCGAATCCCTCTTAATTGCACGGCGATTCCTATGACTCAACAATTATAAATTTAGCACCGCCGTTGTTTCTAAGCACTTGGAGCACGCCATTTGATGTGGAATTTTAAATCCGCTGTGCTTTATACTTTTATGCTCGTAAGATCTGTGCTTCTCCTGTCTGTAGAATTACTGTGTACATGCTAGGAGCAAACTTGTTAGAATCTCAGTTTGTTTTGTCATTAATCACCAAAACCCTTAAGTAGGGTTGATTGCACTTACAATATATATATATATATAGCTCAATGAGTTCTCCGATCAAGGACCAAGGATTAGGGCCCGACCATTTGGACAAGGGTGTTTCTCAAAATAATCCAATGGTGAAGGATATGAAACGCCTAGCAACCCTTGTCCTAGCATAGGTAGGACCGCTCGTCGTGAGTTGCAACGTGACCCTACTTATGATCCACGAGAGTGTGAGGTAAAGTACACATCCTTAATTTCATGTGTATACATAATTAGCTGATTTCACGATGTTTATTACACATGCAAGATTTCTTGTGCGTTTTATTACATGAATGAATAAGAGGTCTTGTCTCAATATCGTGTGATACTTGATGAAGCTGCGACACGATACCAAGACGCACGGAACCAACCGATACAACCACCGAGAGGTCAAGGAAAAGGAAGCAGAGCGATCGAAAAAGAGGTGACAAGGGGCTGAACACGTTTCTTGACAAAACATATAAAATCTCATATGTGAGCCCGAACGGTTAGCCCCTAGCTCCAGAAGAGGCACTCCCTAAGTTCTGGAATGCACTTGGGTTCTTAGTTAGAGATAATCTTGACATCACAATCTGATAGTGGAGAGATGTGTCAGTTGATGTCAAGAATCAAATATGAAATAAGCTATTAACGAGGTATGTTCTACCTCGGGGTTCAGAAGAACTCATGAAGGAATACACGATGAAGCAGCTTGCAATCAATTTCTGAAACTGGAGGTCTGAGATGAATACATATTTTGCAAAAAAAGGCCTGGACCCAACAAAAAATATAAAATCTCAGCAGGTCAGTGGGTAGTATTTCTATAGCAGAGGAGGAGCCCTGATTTCATATCTCTAAGCGAGGCAAATTCAGAAATCTTTGAGAAGAACAAGTACAACCACCACCTAGGCACAAGTGGTTATAAGCGTCAGGTTTCTAAATGGAGACAAGAAGACGCCAAGAAGAAGGTCGCAGGGTTGTCGACGCTGTCCGAACAATTTGGTGAAAGGATGGCTAATTGGATCCATGCTAGAAAACCAAGGGAAACCGAGGCTGGTGTATCTTTTGATGACCCAACTATCGAAGAAGAGGCAAAAAAACATATATGCAATGGCAGCTAAGCAGAGCCAAAAAACATTTAAGCCACAAAGGGAGAGAGACATCCTAAGCGGCAAAAAACATATATGTAACCCTGAGCATCCTGATCGTATACGAGGAATCTCGTCTAAGGATGGAAGGAAGGATTCGGACCACAGTGGGAAGGTCTATACAAGAAACATGATCGATACAAAGAAGAGATGTCAGATTATTTTAAGTAAGAGGCCAAGAAAGATTTCAAAGACCTGATGTCTCAAATGCTATCGAATCCTCCTCCAGAATTGATGCAGCAGTTGGTGACTGCGATATCTATTCAATAGATGACCACTCCATAGATGCAAATAATTCTAGCAGCTCAACCGTCGGCTTCCACCGATTGTACGATTGTCCCAAGCTCTGTCGCGTCAACGGGAAATAAGGTCTGTTATATAGTGGATGACATCACAAGGCATGTAGCGTGCACACTGGTTATAAGATATTGTATTAACAATCATCGTACGAAGAAAGTAGGCACAGGCCTTGCGATCCTAGAACGCAGGTTCCATGGAAGTGACATTCCAGATGATTATTGTAGGGTAGAAGTGACGATAGTCGTCCAAGGATCCGAGGAGGACATGCTAAACATCCCTGGGCTCAGAGGTATCGAGACACTTAGACAAGCCATCAAGAATTTCATCCTCTAGGCTCGAAGTGATGTCGAATTGGTTGATCCATCACCGCCGTCATCGCATCCCCAACCATCTCCGACTCCTCAAACCGTAGTTCCTATTGTACATCCATCATCACCTCCTCAAACTTCACATGCTGCTCCTTATCCTCTTTTCAACCCACTATCTCCACCACAAGCATCGCCATTCAGGGCTCCACCACCTTCTCCTCATCTCTTGGAGACCCACTGTCTACACCACCAGCAAGGGATCCACCTTCTCCACAGACATCAAGGGATCCACTGCCATCAAAGAAACCTAAATTTTCTATACCAAAATTGGTGTCCACGTTCGAGAAAAAGAAGAGTAAAACTACTACTGCTGGCACGGTTCGAACCAAAAGGCCTTTGTTGCATTCGAGGACATGTGGATAATGATGAACCTTCAAAGACTCGACATGCAACTTGTGATGGTGTTTGCATTGAAAGTGTTGCTCATACTTCCACATATATGTGTTATTATTAGTTTGTTATATAAATTTTCAATATCTGACATGCACGTGTGACTTGTAGAATGCAACAAGATCAGCAGGAGATCCTTTACGATAAAAGAATTGGGTATCTCAACCCAATACTGATATCCAAAGAAAGTCAAACTTTCAGAATCGAGAAAGACGACGAAGAGTTAAAGGGAAAGACGGACGAAGAAGTTGAGGAGCGTCTAGAGGTTATGAAGAAGGATTTTGAAGCAAGATTCGCCACCTACATAACAAACGCAATGCTTCAATATCAAGACAGGGAAGCCATAATGGCTCTGTACAACTTTAAATAAGTGTGATTTTGCATATATAAAATTACTAATTTCAATATACATGTATCACAAATTTTAATCGTACAAGGACCACTAGATATGCTTCCTCATTTATCCTCAGGTGGGAAAGGTGTTGGTGCTCAACTCCTTGAACTAGGACGCTTCGACCTATACAAAATTTCTCAGTATCTTAGAGTTGTGTAAGTCTTTTCTATGCATGCATACTTATATAGATGAGAATTTTAAAATAACATGAAGATTCTATTTGATATCACAGAGCATTTATGTACTATAAGTGGAAAGGTGGAAATATCACTATGCTTCTAGTACATTAGCTAGCCCAGAGTTTAGAATACTAACAGAAGTTAGTAGGCTATCTCTTAGCCGAGATAGTTATTAGAGCATAGGTGAAAACTTTTGATGTATAGAATGTGTGAAGCATATATGATTGTAAACAGAAGACTTTGATGTATATAAATGTATAATAGAATTTAATTCCATGTTGCTTTTTGATGTATATAAATGTATGATATATATATGTGTAAATAAATATAAAATTCAGTTTTGTTTGAAAATTTGAAAAAAGACGGAAAAACTTTCACTGACGGCCAAATAAAAAAAACCGCCAGTGAAAATTGTATTTCTATTGGCGGTTTTATTAAGCAAACCGCCAGTGAAATTCTATTTCCACTAGCGGTTTGCTTAACCAACCGTCTGTGAATATGATGTTTTTACTAGCGATTTATTTAAAAAACCGCCGGTGAAAATAGCATTTTCACCGGCGGTTCCAAAACAACCGCCAATGAAAATACCGATTTTCACTCGCCTCTAACACTGACGACACTGAAAAACTTGAGTGTAAATAGCTATAGGAACATCACTATACAGCATCTCTATACTAGTGATGGATTGCAATGGTTTCGGGCAGGGTAACATGTCGTACGCACTCGTGCTACGCCCGCCACTGCAAACGCATATATATGGTTCTCGATCGGTTTAGTCACCAACAGATGGAAATGGTCCCTCGGTTATAATTAAAAAGTCGCAAAGCAAGCAGGGTTTTGCGGCGTCGTCGTCGGTTGATAATTCGGCAGGAGCTTTGCTTTATATATTCAGGAAAACCTCGTCCAATTAATTCATGGTTGCGTCGTCGTCAGCGGCTCGCAAGTAGTAGGTGGTGTTTCCTATTGCTCCAAGGATTGTTTAAGGAAGCAATCTTGTCCTCTCGAATCTGGAAGAATCCACCGTCCCAAATGGCACTGTCCAATTAATACACTATCCAGCGATAAATAAAAAAAACGGAAGGAGTACCATACATGCATGTCGATGACGCACAGCTCGGATCTACACGTACATGCGTTGCAGCACACGCTAGCATGCGTAGTTCGTCAGTTAGCCGCTCCTAGTGCGGCCAATTCTCAGTGGCATGAAATAATTAAAGGTTACATAAGTTATCAATTGAACGTTCAAATACTACGTAATTTCTGTTATAGAAACCACCGTACGTGGAGTTAATTGTTGTACGGTGACGTTTGCATGGTTGTTCGTCATATCGACAAAACTCATCGATCTTGGCACAACATGTTTTCAGATTATTATAAAACTCTTGTATAAACCATATATGATTTGACTTATTACTAATGGTAAGCTATTAGTCAAGTTGCATGGGAAGCATACGCATACATACATCGTCTATATATAAGCTGGCAACAGGGACGAAATTAAAACCATATGGTGACTCAGCTACAACTTGGATTTGATGATGAGCGATACTATACACATGCACGACTAGCTCTTACAAAACTATTGATCGCGCACGTCTAGCTGCAACTAATCAGCATGCACTCGATATTGGATGCAAATTAATTGACGATGGGTCCATTTGACTACATACCTAATAAGATTTGGTGTCCTAACTCCTAACATACACTATACAAGCAGCAAGCACTAATTAAGACATTAATTATTACCGCATTACTTTAACGAGAATTCTTCTTTCTCTCTTATCACCCTCTGCATTATATATATTCCCCATGTCCCACTTGTCCTCTCTCCTCTCTGCGTCGTCCCTGTGGGCGAGAGCACGCGGCAATGGCACCTTGGATTTGGATCGAATCCATATTTACGACACACACTTGGACTTTCAAAAAAAACATATAGATTATAAATACACAGAGCGATCCAGGGCGCACGCGGCCAAGCGTGGAGAGGCTCTGATTTGGTTGCCAAGAGTGGGCACCTAGAGAAACATATATTGCGTTGAATCAAAGACGAACGCCAGGAGGCAGAAGAAATTAATTATTTGATTACTGGTTGTAAGATTGGGCAATGCTCATCTGTTCGTATGCTGCAGCTGTAATATATCCGTAGACAAAATACTGTAGAATTAAGTCGTTGCCGTAACCACAGATTAAAACCGTAGCAAACAAACCCGTACCTTAATTATATGGCATTGACAGTAAATATTTAAATTGCTGGGTTTACATTTCTTATTAGCTTACCTACACTTCGAGCCGGCTCCGCTCGGTGGCTAACGGAGCTCAGCTCATCTATGGTACGAGCTCAAAAATAAGGCTCGACTAGACTCGAATATGGCTCGGTTCGGCTCGCGAGCCACACTCTGATAAATATTATTACATTATAAAATGATTAAGAATATATAAATATAGAATATATAATTATTATTAAATATCATGAGTAATCTAAATTATGAAATATCATAAGCTTATCGTCAAAAGCTAAGAAATGATCCTATTATCCATAGAATCACTCAATATCCATTGCTATTTTATACATTAACTAATTTAGCATATCCCATGAGCCGGCTCGTGAGCCTGATTAGCTCAGCTCGCTCCTTCGACGAGCTCAAAAAACAGACTCAGTTCGCCCTAGTCTCGCGAGGTGCTCCAAACTTGAGGCGACTCATGAGTCTCGAACATTTTTCAGTCCTACTTACGCGACTTGCATGCAATCTACCCACCTAGATTTCCTCTTTATGTATATACGTACACACACGCGAACAATTCGATTGGCACGTAGCATGCATTTTCATTTATTCGGAAATGCTGAGAGACGGGCGTGTACCTTTGACTCCGTCCGTGGCTTTTTTCTGTTTTTTTTATGTTATGTATATCGTATTTAAATCCTGCCTCACTACCACTATACAAAAATACTATAGATTACTTAGACCGGAATCTATCTATTCCTAATTGACCGTGTACCAAATACGATGATTGTAGTCTCACATATAAAAAGAACATCGCGCGCACAAACTTGTAGACGCGTTATACTACTATATGCCAAGTTTGTTAGAAAATTTATAGGCATTTTGATTGTTCTATGTCATTTTTATTACTTTGGCCATAAATATCTTACACCTTTTATAGGTCAATATTATGATTAAAATTATTACTAGCAATACTTGCATCATATATATTTTTACTTATATATGATAACATAATTTTATTGTTTTTACTTAAGTTATAAAATCCAAGCTAATATTAGGATTCAGGGTCTCGTGTTCCACCTCTATATTTTATTTATTTGTTTATTTATTATCATCACATTTATTCATGACTATTATCTGCCTTCCTGTTTCTCTAGACTAATCGTCCTCTAGCTTAAAATCTAGGAACCCATATCTCCAAGGATACATTGAATTGTTGCATATATAGCTTCTTTTGTAGTCTCTCTGCACCAGCAATATGTCCCTAAGGGCTGATTTGGTGACAAGGTGATCACGAGAGGGTTGGAGGGGATTGAGAGTGAAATAAACTAATTTCCCCCTCAATCTCCTCTGATCCCTGGTCACCAAATCAGCCCTAAGGAAGAGATTAAATCTTTTTAAGGGGGTGTTTGGTTTGACGAATCACTACATTCAAAATGAGGTGGTGCATCATGAGTCTATTTCTCAATATGTCCCACCAGTCCTTGACCACACCGACAACACGGCTCGCTCCGCCACGTCCTCGTGTGAGTTCGTGTTCCATGTGTCAGCCACCATGGCTAGTCACCCAGCGACTACGATCCCTCCGTCATGTCCCAACGCTCATCCTTCACCGCTCCTGGTCTATCGTCACGAAACCCGCATGACCTTCACCTTCGCCGTCGACCACCGTACCTAAGCTCCACAACTACACACCACAAGCTAACCGACATGGTTGCACATACATAATCTCCGATCAGTCCATGACTCGACCTGAGACGCTACTCGTTGATATTACTCATCATCAACCTGAACCACAAGGGACAAGTCAACCTTGTATTCACATTTAGTGATGGATAACATTGATGAGGTAGCTGACAAGAGGACGATGGCTCTGAGGGAGATCAAGAAGGACAAGATCAATGTCACCAAGGCATATAACAAGAATGTTAAGGCTAAATCATTCCAAGTTGGAGATCTAGCCTGGAAAACTGTCTTTCCATTGAGAAGTAAGGACTAAAAGTCCGAAAACAGTCGTTTGACCCCATGCCGCAGACCGTCCACGCCGCCGAGAGTCTACCAAACAGAAGAAACCCTAGTGTTTGGTCGTGATTAGGAGCCAACACAAATCATGAATATAATGAACTACTTTGTTATTAACCTAGAGAGCCATATGGATATGTGCATATATATAGATTAGGTCTTTCACGGTTTGCAGCTGTTGAAATCAAAACATGGTGCACGTAAAGATGCCATTGCAAAGGTAGCTAAAAGCAATCAAGCTTATAAATTAAATATGCTCGTAAAACAGTTTCTGTTCTTTTTTTTTGTGAGAGAGAGAGAGTTGAGACGATACTCTCCGTAAGCATCACTGCGAGTGGACGTAAGAATGGCCCCACTCCCACAGGGATCCCTATCGATCTAGCTAGCTAGCTACCAACCAAACCAGTTCATGGACCCAAAACGAGAGGCCGCAAGAAATGCAGGTGGCTGCATAGGACTTTTCCTGTACAGCTCAGGCATGAGCACGACCTCTGCTTTTCGTTGAAAGCGATGGGTTGCGGACTGTCCTGAGTGAGGAGAGAGCCGGTCCAGTCCCCGTGTGTGTGGTCCGTTCACTTGCGCCGTTTGTTGCATAGCTAGCTTGTGCGGCTTGAATTCCGTCTATCTGTTCTTGAATTTTTCTAGACGATCGTGTGTGGTCGACCGTCTATCGGCTGTCATCATTGGCAGGAGCATTAGATTCAGTCGTAGTCGATGAATCTGAAAGGATGAGTACACACGGCGACTCTCTAATATAGTCGCTAATTGCGTTTTAGACTTTGTTTTTGTTCGGGTCCTTGGTCGTATTGATCGATTCTAGAGGACAACGGCCTTGTGGTAACAATTCTCGTTCAGTTTCAGTTTTGCTCAGTGACACGCATGATAAAATTATAGATGTGACGACATTATAAAAGCTAAATTACTAGACTAGATCACAGCTCACAAGATAAAACTAGTTTTATGATGACAATACGGAGGCTAAGTAATAATAGTAGAAATGTTTCAAAATAACATGAATACCGAAATTTCTCTCTTAATCTGCAGTGCGGCACCAAAATCACCAACAAAAAACCAATCTATAGTTAGAAAAGATGTATATTAGATGAACATCAATACAAGAAAAGTACATTGATGAAAATAGTGCAGTGAATATACCACTAAGTTGTCAATCTTGTAGTTTTGACTCGAGGCAATTGCATTCTTCTAGTTTTAAGATGCCGGAATCTTCTAGTAATAGTCTCATCATCAAGGGATTTGAATATCTCTTTCTCCGTGTAGCAAACCATCAAATTATTCATCCAATCATCTTCAATTTTGTTACGCAATTCTCTCTTAATGATGTCCATTGCCGAAAATATTCTCTCAGCACTTGCTGTTGAGACGGATAATAACAAGGCCAACTCAATTAGCTTCAAAACTAAAGGGAACACAAGATGCTTTTTAGTTTCAACCATCTTCATAGATAGAGATGCCATATCTTCACAAGTACCAAAAGCAGCATGCCTTCGCACGTGGACAATGTACCAAGTCGATAACTGAAAAATCCTTATTATATAGAGTACCAAGTCGAACAAGTTTCTCTATATCAAAACTGCAAAATAAGTTCTTTGGATCGAGGCAAGAAAAGCAAACTAGCAACTCACTAGAAACTTCATTAAAGCGATGACATAACTCAGTGTTGATTTTATCAAGAACAACATAGAATATCTCGGTGCGGTAGTAGTGAAGGTTTGTGATTGTGAAGCCATCTCGCCTTGAACGACCTCTAATAGGAACTTCTTCATCCATATCTACCACAGGAATACCCTTTTGAGCACATAATTCATTTACGATTTGAAAGAATGACTCCCAACCATTATTTGTCCTCATTGTAGCCATTCGGGTTTTCACAACATCAAGCAACTCCATAGCATAAACAATGTTGGCATTCTTCCTTTGAAAGGTTTGAGAGAGCTCATTTGTGACTGCAAGCATTTTCAACATCAATTTTAAAATGAAAACAAATTTGAAGCTATCCATTTTTTTAATCAACCCCGCTGCCTCTGTTGGTACACGACCATCTTCATGCACAATGGTAAGAACATGCAACACTGAGTCCCACATTGTCTCTAATCGAAGCAATGTTAAATAATGTGAACCCCATCTTGTGTCACTAGGTCTAGCAATGTTAGTTTCTTGATTCACACCTCTACCAGATAAAATTTCACCCCTTTTCTAGTTTTTCCAAAATATTCTGGTGGTGTTTTCCTTTTAGAGCATCCCTTCTCTTGCAAGATGAGCTTGTGGTGGTGACAATTAAGTGAATGTACTCAAAGAAGTCATGAACCGATTGGCAACAAGTACTACTAGCAATAGAAACCACCACAAGTTGGAGTTGATGTGCAAAACAATGAACATAATAGGCATGTGGATTAATATCCAATATATTCCTTTGTAAGCCATTAAATTCACCTCGCATATTTGATGCTCCATCATATCCTTGCCCCTGATCTTGGATATAAATAATCCATGGAGATCAAGAAGGCCAAAAATAGCTTCCTTCAAGGCATCTGATGTAGTATCCTTGACATGCTTGAGGGCAAGAAACCGTTCCATCACATGGCCTTGATTATTCACATATATATCTTATAAAATGTAACCTAGCATTGTTATGGATACTGTTAACACCACCAACATGTGATTTCAACCTTTCAGCTGCATCCTTCCAATTATTATACCCAACTTTAGTGAAAGCTTCATATTTATCACCCTTCACTGCTTGTTAAAAAAAAGCAATAAAATCAATACACTGCATCTTTTGATTCAATATACTCCAACCAATCATACTTGTCTTACATTCCTCTTTAAAAGGCCTTGAACTTTGTTCATACTATCTACGAGGGAAATATAAACCACTACAGGAATCCTGAAGATTCCCATCGGCTAGGTTAACTCTCGTCGGCTAGAGCAAAGGCCGACGAGAATCAGTTAACTCCCGTCGGCTACCGCGCAGCCGACGGGGATAAGTTAACTCCCGTCGGCCCTGACACAGGCCGAAGGAGATAAGTTAACTCCTGTCGGTCTTGGCCGACGGGGATAAGTTAACTCCCATCGGCCTTGTTCTGGTCGACGGGGATTATTGTTTTATGGAGGCTGACAGGATCCCGCGCGGCTCATTTTCCTCTCTTTCTCTCTCGTTACAAACCGCCGCCGCCCTCCACACCCACCGCCGGCCCAAGGTCCCCCGCCGGCCACCAGCGCCCACGCGACGGCCACCGCCTCCCCCAGGCGACAGGCGTCGCCGCCGCCCGCCCCCATCGCCGCGCCTCCGGCGCCGCCGCCGCCCTAGAACCCCTCCCGGAGCGCCGCCGCTGCCCCCAACCGCCTCCTCGAGCGCCGCCGCCACCCAAGCGCCCAAGCCCACGTCGTTGAGGTATATTTATTTTTGAATTATTGAATGTAAATGCGAGTGTGATTGTTAAATATGTGTATACATGTTTATTTTCGTCGGTTTTTTTATGGCCGACGGGAGTTAACTTTCATGTGATTAGAGTTAGTTTAATATCACATGTGATTAGAGTGTGATTAGAGTTAGTTTAATATCACATGTGTGGCTTGATGTTAGGTAAGTATTAATTCTATTATTATAATAGATTTAACTTATGCTATTGAATTATTGAATTTGACTTACTCTCATGTGGCTTGAATTCAACTTAGAGTTAGTTTAAATTTAACTTATAATATTAGGATGTATGAAGGTTTCAATATGACATGTGGCTTGAATTTAACTTAGAGTTAGTTTAAATTTAACTTATAATATTAGGATGTATGAAGGTTTCGACATTGATAAATTTGATGTTATTTATGTATATATATATATAGTTTTACTACTTACCTATAGATGTATGTGTGACGTGTAGAAACGTGATTGTCTCACACACACTCTTTACTCGTACACACAACCGCAATAATGGGTGATAGACGTGATTGGATGTATGAAGGTTTCAAGAAGGGTGGGTGTCACACACGTGAATGGTTTGCCAAGACGCAAATGTTTCTGGACCATGTAGCTGCTTTGTCACAAATAGATAATATTAGGTGTCCATGCAATAAATGTAGAAATATAACGAGTGTTCAGAACATATGCCCTTCTCACTTGGTCTTGGACATATTTATCATATTCATCAATTTGCCTCCTTAAAGCGGGATCTGCAACTATGTCATCTGGATTGAACGTCCCTCCAACAATTGGTGTGTTATTCACATTATTATTAGCACCAGTGCCAGAGCCTCTTGAAAGTGGCTGGAAAAACCTTCTCATTTGCTTCACCCAATGTTTCTGTGAGGTTTAAAGGCCTAAGAAATCATAGAAACAATATCTGATAAAACACAACAATTGACCAATTGTTAACTTGAATTCTATGGGCTGGAGCATTTTGCCGAACAACTTGCGCTCACCAATGGACTGTTGCCACAAATCGGCTCTATAAATCTTAATCACTAAACTGCTCTGTTGCAACGCTGCTATAGGACCGAGCGACCGAGCGGCGAGCGTAGAGGCAGATCAAGCGACGAGCGGTGAACGCAAAGGCAGATCAGGCTTCAACACGACCTCACGGGAGAATGAAGGGGGTCTAGGCATGGAACAAAATAGAAGGGCCAGAGGGTTTACCGTCTCCGTCTGGGTGCGGACTAGAACTGCTGCGGAGGCCAGCAGACAGCGCACAACAGAGTAGCAGTGGCTGGCGCGCGCACGTTGTGATGGTGCCACACCCGGTTTTAAGGAGCAAAGCCGGGTGCATCTCATACATGCGCCAAGAAGACAACATATATAATAACAGAGTGTATAGAGATAAATGTCACGATACATCAGAGTATTTATTACATAGCGGAAGACTTATTACAAAGTAAAAGAATAAATATAAAACGAACTAAGGATCGTTGGCGCCAATGTCAACTGAGAAACGCCACCTAGATCAGATCAAACTCCTCGCCTTGTGGCTCCTCCTGAACCACCTACTCTTCTCCTGTGGGGGGTGTGAGACAGCAAGAGTGAGCTCACATACATTCATAGCTCAACAAGTCGTGGGGAATAATGTGGCATGAACTCACCAAAGGTGGGAGTTCATGTGAAGTGTAAGGCTGATCAACAAAGTAAGGGCTGAGGCTGAGCATTGCTTTTATAAGTTGGTCAAAATTTTATTAGCAATTACTAAGTGTAAGTAATTACCAAACCTTAATAATAATAAAGAAAAGTAATAGTAAAATAATCCCAAATGCGATGCAAATGTCAAATTAAATTTAAGTTCCATAAATTAATCATGTGAGGGTCCGAGCTGCTCATGACCGTGAGCACGGCTAGTATACCAGTTTTACACTCTGCAGAGGTTGCACATCTGTTGGATCTCCTTGCACAACGTCGTCTTCAGTAGCCTCTTGGTGGGTGGAGTGGGTGAGGGCGAGGGCCTTGCCCTTTTTTGTGGCAAGCAGTGCTGCCTTCGCAGCCTCGTCAGCCTTCAAGTTAGCTTTCTTGGGTGCCATCGCGGGTGGTTTTTTCGTAGCACGAACGGTGGGCGCCAAATGTTGGAACTTGCTACCGGGTGCAAGGAGATCCAACAGGGGTGAGAGTTGACGTGAACAGGGTTCTCGCACGAGGTGGCAAAAGCTCTGTTAATCCAGCCTCTTAAGGGCACTGTGCGGGGGTATTTATAGGTACCTGAGTGCCCAGCGCCTTGTGTTAAGGACGCATGTGCCCTCAGACATCTAGGTTATCCCCGGAATATTCCCATAAAGCAGGGTTACAGACCGTAATTACAGGGATGCCTTTACAAATTAGGCCCATAACGCGCAGCGGCCACGCATGGCCTGTTACAGTGGGCCGGATCACACGTGGGCCTCAATGCTGGACGAGGTCGCTATGATGGGACGACCTCGTCACAGGTCTTTGTCCGATGACGTGTGGGACGAAGGGTGAGCCTGCCTGTTGTCTTGTCTCCGCTGGTCCGACGATTATGGCGAAGGCATCGAGCGAAGGGTGGCGTCTTCACCTTCGCCCCAACAGCATCTTTACCCACAAGTCATGTTACCCATCTGCCAAGAGATGGCCAATCCCATACACCTCTACCGAGGAGGCGAGGCAGGGTAACACTACGAGGCCTTTACAAAGTTCCACTAGCTTCAGAAATCCCGCTATAGTTTATAGAAAGCTCCAGTGCAGGAATCCCTCGCCTGACCGCCATCGTAGCAAAATCAACCCAAGGACCTCCCTACACTGACCACTCCCCTACTGCCCTTGCCCCTTTCAGGTAAGGAAGTCATCCACTAGCTTTCCTAGTTGATCAGCCAAGGGCGTCCCATTATACCCTTGTGGTAGCACTGTTTTCCCGGGTGGTCGCTCCATGTTCCCATTAACATAATGATCTTAACATGAACAGTAATAATAAAAAAATAATAAAAGTGTAATTATGAATAAAGTATTTCTATACCCAAATCCACATAAAGCAATAGCAGGTACTACCCAAAAATATTTCAGTGGTGAACAAGGTAGAAAGATAGCCAAAACTGGGGTAACCTATTGGATCCCATCAAAATTAACCTATGCAGATCATTATAATTAATAAGAACATGGCTGGGAAAAAGTAAGTGATCAAGGGCACAACTTGCCTTCAATGAGCTCCTGCTCAGCAGTCTCTACCAGCTGAACCTCAGAATCCCCTGTAGCTTGCTCGTCTACTCGCATCAACACAATACATACATAGTATAGCAAAAATTAACATCACATCAAACATGTAAATAAAATACACAATAAAAATCTACACATTAAAATAAGACCCTAAGAACAGGAATTATTAATTTTGGAGTTATAGGTTTTAAGATATAAATTTCTGAAGGTTTTATGTATTTAATACATGATTAAATGATAGATAAATTTTAATGTGATTTTCATACCAAAACAGAGGTATTATGTGACAAACAATAATATTATAGAATTATAGAAATTGGAATGGACTCATTTGGACATCATATGAATTTTCTAAGGATTAAATAAGATTTTGGAATTGTTTTTATATAAGAAATTCATTTTATAAATCATTTTCTCTGATTTTCTACTCCCCTGGACCGCGCACAAGATTACCGAGAAAAACAGGGGTTACTACGCAAAAAGACTTTAAGACTCAAAACTTCAGGCGCGGGACTGCGGGTTAATTTATATCTTTCGCAGGGGCTCATTCGCAAAGCAACAACCGCGAAGGGGTATCGGCAGGCCAGAGCCGTCCGATCACACCTGATCGGACGAGATTAGAACACGGCACAGTAACACGTTGCAACCCGCCCTGACCATCAGATCCGATATCAACGGTTAAGGGACGACCACGTCCTGGTTCGATCTAAACCCCACACCCGCGATCCAACGGCTAAGCTTCAATTGGGCGAAGGGGGTGTCTATCTCCTAATCCTGGCCGTCAGTGACGCGATCGACGACACAGGTTCTTTCGTCGACCTCCTGGTGAGCCGCGACGACGCAGGCTACGCACGACGGCGACCGCGCCGGCGAGGGAGCACCAGGCGCAACGGTGTGCCAGTTTCAAATCGAAGGCATGATACACGAAGCAGACATGATGGTGAAGAGTTTGGCGGTGCTATTACCTCGTGGTATGCAGCAGGATGCCCTGGCCACGCTATGGGGCGGATCCCCGGAGGCGTAGACGCAACGACGAGAAATTAGTGGGGCACTGGTAGTTTTCTTCGCCAATGGAGGCCCCAGCTAGTTTTGGTAGACACTCAGAAACCCGCCGGTGCAACACTACGGCCCCAAACTCGTCGCGGCGTGGATCAATTCGGCGGTGGTGGCAGAACAAACTCCCACGATAGCGCACGGTTGAGGGGGTCATGGACGACGGACGCGGGTAGGGGGGTGCGAGACGTGGCTTGATCTAGCGCGAGGATTAGCGGATGAGGAGAGGTAGCCCGCAGGTCGTCCGAGTTTTATCCCCAGCTTTCGAGCGCTCGGACCTGGTCTTCTCGCGCGAAGGTTGAACCGAGCACCCGCGAGAGGAGGGAGACTGTAAAGCCCAAAAATTATATCAAAGAAAAAAAATAATGATATAAATTAATAAATATTATTGTGTAGGGTTTTAGGATTATGGAATAGTTGGAGATTACTTGATCTTCTTTTATTTTTGCATATTCAATTAATGGAATTATATAGGTTAAACAATAAATAAATAAATATAGAAAAAAAATGCATATCATGCTGGAATTCTTGTATGTTTGCATTGTACTCAAATTTTGAGACAAGTTAAGTTTGAAAGGTAGAATTTGTATACACCCTAAAATCATATTTTGGGTAATTTAAGAAAAATTATTCCATGACTTAAATAAAACATTTATAAATATCTTCTAAAATATTTAAGCTAAGGAATTTTTTATATATAAATAATAAAGATTATAGATTACTTTCTTAATGTACATTATGTGAACATAATTAGTGTATTCAAAATCATTTTTTCATAGATATTCTAAAATAATAAATAAATAAATAAAATCATGGATTTGCATTCATGCTGAGCTCTTCTGTTTGCTCATTAAAATTTGAGTGCAAATTCCAAAATCAAATTTGAATCCAATTTGAAATTTAGAAATTTGAAAAGAAATAAGAAAATAGAAGAAAAGAAAAGAAAATACCCTGCGCTTGGGCCAACATCTGCCGCCCTCGGCCCATCTCTCGGCCCATTCTCCCCCTCACCTCGCCAGCCCGCCATTCGCCCTGACGCTGACAATGATGCCCCACTGGCCAACTCCTCACCGCATGCACTGTACTCTGGTCGCTGACTGACGAGCGGGCCACGTCGTCAGCTCTTTCCTCTCCTCTCGCGCGCTTGCTCCCTATCACCGCCAGGCGGGCCTCACTTTCCAGAGTCTTCTCCCAGCTCCGGATCGGGACGAACTCCAACAAACCCGTCGCTCTGCATTGTTCGGCGGGGGAACATCCACGTTTGGCCGAAAACCGCGGGCCGTTGCAACCGCCCGGTTTCCCTCTTGCGCATAAAAGACCGGCACCTTGCCTCGCTCCTCCATCCGATTGGGAATCCCACGATGATTCACCGAGTTCTGGTGAGGTTGTAGGCCGGGACTGCTACCGCCGCCGCCAAATCGTGTGGGCGCCGTCGTTCGGGTCCTGGAACCGTGCCAGGGAGCTTCGCGGAGCCTTGGGGAAATCGTTGGGTCAGTACCAACCAAAATGGGAGCCGGGCGCGTCAGTATTTGTACGTCGGTGGTGCTCCGTCGTTTGAATGCCGCCATACAACGTCGTCGGGCTTCATCGGCGCCGAATCCGGGGTAAGTGGCCTACTCTGTGGTTCGTCGTGGTCCGCTTGTCGCGCTGAGCCTTTCGGATGGTGGTTGGTGCGTGGGCGTCAGGGCATGGTGTGCCCGCAGACGCGCTCGGACCCTATGCGCCGCCGCGCTCGGTGGTGCTGTGAGGGTTGGGGAAGATGGGGCTTCTGTCGTCAGTTGCCAGATGTGTGGCTCTGATTAGATGGGGAGCATACCTCTTCGGTCACTAGATCTTTGGGCAATGGCCAAGATTGGATCTCCGGATAATGAGTTAGCACCGTTAGATTTAGATCCGAGGGATCTCGTGGCGTACCGGTTCAATGTTTGCCGATCTAATCCTAGCCCTTGATTTCTAATCCAGCGGCTAGAAAAGCTTCGTACCCCTTCGACCGTGTCATTTTGTAAAAGACACCCTGTGATATTCCTGAATTAACCCGCAGTCGCATCTAAAAGAAAGAGTTTAGCAAATCAGTCCTGCTATTTACAAAACGCACCCTGAACTCTCGGGATTTGGTTTTGCTGGTCCAAACTCTATTAAAATAAATCCCAGAAATTGTTTTTAGGTATAAAAATAATATTTATATATCTAGGAACTTGTAAAATTCATATCTCATCCATTTTAGCTTCAAATTGATCCATTCCTGTTGCAATAATTTTGTATTAATATTGTCTATCAACTAGTAACACTGTTTAGCCATGAAACTTGAATTAAAATTGTTCATTTGGATTAATCTATTCTAAGCACTAAATAATTTCGGAAATTCATAACTTAATAACCGTAGCTCCGAATTTAGTGGTTCTTGTTTCTATGATCTTGTTACACAGCGTAGAATATTCTTATTCAGTTGTTCTTATGTTTGGTGTGATGTTAATTTTGCCTATACATGTTTGTCTGTATTGCTACGTTTAGCAGTGAGGTCACGTGTCACCTGATGAGCAAGTTGGTACCTGGAATCTCAAAGTCCCAGGCAAGTTGTGCCCTTGATCACTTCTTTTTACCCAGCCATGTTTTGATTAATCATAATGATCTGCATAGGTTAATTTTGATGGGACCCAATAGGTTACCCTAGTTTGATTATCTTTATACCTTGTTTACCACTGAACTTTTTGGGTAGTACTTGCTAGTGCTTTATGTGGTTTTGGGTATGAAGATACATTATTCATGATCACACTTTTATTATCTGTTTATTATCAATGTTCATGATAAGATCATTATGTTAATTGGAACATGGAGCGACCACCCGGGAAAACAGTGCTACCACAAGGGTATAATGGGACGCCCTTGGCTGATTAATTAGGAAAGCTAGTGGAGGACTACCTTACCCGAAAGGGGCAAGGGCGGTAGGGGAGTGGTCAGTGTAGGGAGGTCCTTGGTTGATTTTGCTGCGATGGCAGTCAGGCAAGAACCCTGCATTGGAGCTTCCTATAAACTGTAGCGGGTTTTCTGAAGCTAGTGGAACTTTGTAAAGGCCTCGTAGTGTTACCCTGCCTCGCCTCCTCGGTAGAGGTGTATGGGAAGTCGCGATCCCTTGGCAGATGGGTAACATGACTTGTGGGTAAAGATGCGCAACCTCTGCAGAGTGTAAAACTGGTATACTAGCCGTGCTCACGGTCATGAGCAGCTCAGACCCTCACATGATTAATTTATGGAACTTAAATTCAATTTGTCATATGCATTGCATCGCAGGTGATGTTGTTATTTCTGTTCTACTATTTAATTGGGTTGGTATTTACTTATACTTAGTAATTGCTAATAAAATTTTGACCAACTTTAAAAGCAATGCTCAGCTTCAACCATCCTCTTTGGTAAGCCTTACACTTCACGTGAGCTCCCACCTTTGGCGAGTTCATGCACATTATTCCCCACAACTTGTTGAGCGATGAACGTATGTGAGCTCACTCTTGCTGTCTCACACCCCCCCCCACAGGTCAAGAACAGGTACCGCAGAATGAGGCGCTTGGAGGATGCTGTGACGAGTTCGTGAGAGGTCTAGGCCGTCGTCTCCCAGTCAACTTTGGGTTGCTGGACCGTTGTCTCCTTATAATGTAATTATTTATTTATTTTGTATAGAACTCCTATTATATAGTAAAGTTGTGACATTCGATCATGTGCCATGATTCATCATATGTGTGAGACTTGGTCCTAGCACACCTGGTGATTATGTTCGTGCCCGGGTCTTGGTGCCCCGAAACCCGGGTGTGACAGAAGTGGTATGAGAGGAATGTTGACTGTAGGACGAAACATAGATAGAATTGGACAACCATTGTCTACTTACCTTTGCTACTCTGATTCTTTCTAAACTTTTCTTAATCTTTCTCATCTATTTCCGCTTTACTCTGATTATTCTTACATTTTCACTTCTGAAGACAAATGTGGATTTCACACTTTGAAATCCTGTGCCTAAAGTGACCTTTAGGAATAGGAGACCTACACTTAGGAACAAAATCAAAATTATTTTTGTCAATATTTGTATGATTGAATGTTTGTTCTTATGATACTTGTTTGATTTGGATCTTTGATTGAGTGTGATGAGTTGTGGAGTAATGTCCACAATTACATTTACATATACGTATAGACATAAATATAAATAAATAAATCATAAGATGACTATACAAACTAAGAATGTTCCCCATTAAAAGTATATCTAGCCTAATAACTCCATCTTGTCTTGAAAGATTCTTTCTTATCTTAATAGACTCATCTTATCTTGAAAAGATTCTATCTTAGCCTAATAGATCTAACTAATCTCAAAAGATTCTATCTTATTCCTAGAGACCCAACTTGTCCTAATGAACATACTTATCCTCACCACTTCGCTTATCTCATAATAGCATAACCAACATGATCTATTCCACAATAAAATGAGTAGATCTAAACTAGGGTGATCTAAACTAATGTGGTCTGCTTAAACAGATTAGTGGTAGTTGGACCCTTCTAGCCAGGTGTTAACTTAACTTAGCACATTAGATCAACTAAAGATATTCCCCACTAGAATATATCAAATAGATCTATCTTATCTTAAAAGATTCTCTCTTATCTTAATAGATCCATCTTATCTCAAAAGATACTAACTTATATCAAGCCTAATAGATCCACCTTATCTTAAAAGATATTCTATTACCTTAGTAGATCCACCTAACTTAAACTAGTCTAATCTAGCCATATCCAACCTAATCTAGATTTTATCTAATCTATTATGATCTAATCAAGAGTAAGTTACTCAATGCTGGTACAAAAGATAAGGCCATACTCCTAATTCACTAAGCCTAAATTGGTAACTTAGATCAGCTCGGCCATACCCAACAACTTGACCTACACAATGGGTTACATAACATGTCCAAACAATTCAGAAGCAAAATGATCCAACCAGGTTCTGTCTAATCTCATTTAACTCATAGCCACCTACTAAACTAGCTGCTCCACCTACTAATTTGTCTTAACTACATGTCCCTAATTTGGATAACAACTTCAAGAAACGAAGATCGAAGATGACCGACCTCATCAAATCAAGGAAGGATAAGATTCAAGGAATCAAGAGCCACAATCTTGGATGGAGTCTTTTCTTATCCTACTCTTTCTTACCCAAATCTACTATGCTTCAAAGACATCTTTTATCCAACATAATAAGTAACTAGATACCTATGCTCTGCAAGTCGCCCACTATTGACTAAAAAAATGAGACTCCGGATTTTGAACCAATCATTGAAAAAAAAACTGAATTACAAACCAATACTTCTGTATCCCTTTTCTTACAAATCTCGGGGACGAGATTTCTGTTAAGGGGGGTAGGATTTGTAAAGCCCAAAAATTATATCAAAGAAAAAAATAATGATATAAATTAATAAATATTATTGTGTAGGGTTTTAGGATTATGGAATAGTTGGAGATTACTTTATCTTCTTTTATTTTTGCATATTCAATTAATGGAATTATATAGGTTAAACAACAAATAAATAAATATAGAAAAAAAATGCATATCATGCTGGAATTCTTGTATGTTTGCATTGTACTCAAATTTTGAGACAAGTTAAGTTTGAAAGGTAGAATTTGTATACACCCTAAAATCATATTTTGGGTAATTTAAGAAAAATTATTCCATGACTGAAAGGGAAATGTGCCCTTGGGCCATTTCTAAGTATTTTGGTGATTTAGTGTCCAATACAAGTACTTAAATGTAAAATGGTGGACAAAGTACAAACCAAGGATAAAGGTATGTTTCTCAGACTTAGTACATTGTTTTGTGGACTAATGTATTATGTCTAAGTGCTAGAAACAGGAAAAATCCAATTGGAAATGTCTTGGCTCGAGCAGCCAAGAATCTGCTCAGTCTGGGAGCACCGGACTGTCCGGTGGTGCACCGGACAGTGTCCGGTGCGCCAGGCTGGTTCGAGCGAAGTGGCCGCTCTCGGGAATTCACCGGCGACGTACGACTGTAATTCACCGGACTGTCCGGTGAGCCAACGGTCGGCCGCGCAATCTGCGTGGGACACGTGGCCGAGCCAACGACTAGAAGGGGGCACCGGACTGTCCGGTGTGCACCGGACATGTCCAGTGCGCCAACGGCTCTCTGACTGCCAACGGTCGATTGCGCCATTTTTGGAAGGAAATCGGGCACCGGACAGTGTCCAGTGTGCACCGGACTGTCCGGTGCGCCAGTCGACAGAAGGCAAGATCAGCCTTCCCAGATTGCTCTCAACGGCTCCTAGCTGCCTTGGGGCTATAAAAGGGACCCCTAGGCGCATGGAGGATAAAACCAAGCATTCCTACAACATTCCTAAGCACCAAGACATCAATTCCGCGCATTTGATTCTTTGCGATAGCAATTAGAGCTCTAGTTGAGTAGTGAACTCTTTGAGTTGTGTTGTGAGCTCTCGTTGCGACTTGTGTGCGTGGTGTTGCTGTGATTTCTTGTCTTGAGTGCGTTGCTAATCCCTCCCTTGCTCCGTGCTTCTTTGTGAATTTCAAGTGTAAGGGCGAGAGGCTCCAAGTTGTGGAGATTCCTCGCAAACGGGATTGAGAAAAAGCAAGCAAAACACCGTGGTATTCAAGTGGGTCTTTGGACCGCTTGAGAGGGGTTGATTGCAACCCTCGTCCGTTGGGACGCCACAACGTGGAGTAGGCAAGCGTTGGTCTTGGCCGAACCACGGGATAACCACCGTGCCATCTCTGTGATTGATTTCTTGTGGTTATTGTGTTTTGACTCCTCTCTAGCCACTTGGCAATTATTGTGCTAACGATTAACCAAGTTTTGTGGCTTAAGTTTTCAAGTTTCGCAGGATCACCTATTCACCCCCCCCCCTCTAGGTGCTCTCAATTGGTATCGGAGTCGTTCTCTTCAAGAAGGGACTAATCGCCTGAAGAGATGGATCCTAAGGGAAAGGGGATGGTGGTCAACAACGAGAAGGAGTCTATCTTCAACGAGACGAAGGATGACAAGCCTACCGACTCGGGCTCGAGCCACAAGCGCAAAGACGGGAAGAAGAAGAAAAAGACAAGGCGCATCAAGGAGATCGTCTACTACGACAGCGACGAATCTTCCTCTTCCCAAAAGGACGACGACGACTACGAGAAAAAGAAAACGGTCAATTCGAACTTTTCTTTTGATTACTCTCGTATTCCTCAAAGTACAAATGCTCATTTATTATCTGTTCCACTTGGTAAACCTCCTCATTTTGATGGAGAGGACTACGGATTTTGGAGTCACAAAATGCGTAGTCACTTGTTCTCTCTCCATCCTAGTATATGGGAGATAGTTGAGACTGGAATGCATTTTGATAGTAGTGATAGTCCCATGTTTATCAATGAGCAAATTCATAAGAATGCACAAGCTACTACTGTTCTTCTAGCTTCCTTGTGCAGGGATGAATACCACAAAGTGAGCGGCTTGGATAACGCCAAGCAAATTTGGGACACCCTCAAGATCTCTCATGAGGGGAATGATGTCACAATGCTCACCAAGATGGAGTTGGTGGAAGGCGAACTCGGACGATTCGCAATGATAAGGGGCGAGGAGCCGACACAAACATACAACCGGCTCAAGACCCTTATCAACAAAATAAGGAGCTACGGAAGCACGCGATGGACGGATCACGACGTCGTCCGATTGATGCTAAGGTCCTTTACCATTCTTGATCCTCATTTGGTGAATAACATTCGTGAGAATCCCAGGTACACCAAAATGTCGCCCGAAGAAATCCTTGGAAAATTCGTAAGCGGGCGAATGATGATCAAGGAAGCGAGGTACGTGGACGACGCTCTAAACGGTCCAATCAATGAGCCTCAACCCGTTGCTCTCAAGGCAACAAGGAGCAAGGAGGCGTTACCCAGCAAGGTAGCACAAATTGAGGCCGCCGGACTTAATGATGAAGAGATGGCCCTCATCATCAAGAGATTCAAGACGACGCTTAAGGGTCGCAAGGGACAGCCAAGCAAGACCAAAGCCAAGGGGAAGCGCTCATGCTTCAAATGCGGTAAGATTGGTCATTTTATTGCTAACTGTCCCGATAATGAAAGTGACCAGGAACACGGGAGCAAGAGGGAAAAGAAGAAAAATTACAAGAAGGCCAAGGGCGAGGCACATCTAGGAAAAGAGTGGGACTCGGATTGCTCCTCCTCCGACTCCGACAATGAAGGACTCGCCGCCACCGCCTTCAACAAGTCATCCCTCTTCCCCAACGAGCGTCACACATGCCTTATGGCAAGGGAGAAGAAGGTATGTAGTCGAAACTCTACTTATGCTTCTTCAAGTGAGGACAAATCTAGTGATGAGGATGAAATAGATTATTCATGTTTATTTAAGGGCCTAGATAGAACCAAGGTAGATAAAATTAATGAATTAATTGATGCCTTGAATGATAAGAATAGGCTTTTAGAAAAACAAGAAGATTTGTTGTATGAAGAACATGACAAATTTGTAGAAGCACAAAAATCTCATGCTTTAGAAGTTAAAAGAAACGAAATGCTTTCTTGTGAATTATCTTCTTGCCATGAGACAATTTCTAGCTTAAGGAGCATTAATGATGATTTGAATGCTAAGATAGAAATAGCTAGTAAATCAACAACTTGTGTAGAAAATGTTGGTATTTGCAATAGATGTAAAGACTTTGATATTGATGCTTGTGGTGAACACATAGCTTCTATTGCAAAGTTAAATGATGAAATGGCTAGTCTTAATGCCCAACTTAAGGCTAGCAAAAGTGATTTTGATAAACTAAAATTTGCTAGGGATGCCTACACGATTGGTAGACACCCCTCAATTAAGGATGGGCTTGGCTTCAAGAGGGAAGCCAAGAACTTAACAAGCCATAAGACTCCCATCTCCGCCAAGGAGAAAGGGAAGGCCCCTATGGCAAGTAGTACTAAAAAGAACCATGCTTTTATGTACAGTGATAGAAGACAATCTCATAGGAGTTGTAATACTTTTGATTCACATGCCTATGACTCTTATGCTATGTATGCTTCCAGTTCTTCCTATATGCATGGTAGAGATATGCCTAAGAAAAATATTCATCATGTGCCTAGGAAGAATATTGTTCATGTTCCTAGAAAAGTTATGAATGGTCCCTCTACAATTTATCATGCTTTAAATGCTTCCTTTGCTATTTGTAGAAAGGATAGGAAGATAGTTGCTAGGAAATTAGGGGCAAAATGCAAGGGTGATAAAGCTTGCATTTGGGTCCCTAAGGAAATTGTGACTAACCTTGTAGGACCCAACAAGAGTTGGGTACCTAAGACCCAAGCCTAAATTTGCCTTGCAGGTTTATGCATCCGGGGGTTCAAGCTGGATTATCGATAGCGGATGCACAAACCATATGACGGGGGAGAAGAAGATGTTCACCTCCTACGTCAAAAACAAGGATTCCCAAGATTCAATAATATTCGGTTATGGGAATCAAGGCAAGGTAAAAGGATTAGGTAAAATTGCTATTTCAAATGAGCACTCTATCTCTAATGTGTTTTTAGTTGAGTCTCTTGGATATAACTTGCTATCTGTTAGTCAATTATGCAATATGGGATATAATTGTCTATTTATAAATGTAGATGTGTCTGTCTTTAGAAGAAGTGATGGTTCACTAGCTTTTAAGGGTGTATTAGACGGCAAACTTTATTTAGTTGATTTTGCAAAAGAGGAGGCCGGTCTAGAGGCATGCTTAATAGCTAAGACTAGCATGGGCTGGCTATGGCATCGCCGCTTAGCACATGTGGGGATGAAGAACCTTCACAAGCTTTTAAAGGGAGAACATGTGATAGGTTTAACTAACGTGCAATTCGAAAAAGATAGACCTTGTGCAGCATGTCAAGCAGGTAAACAGGTGGGAGGAGCACATCACAGCAAGAATGTGATGACCACATTAAGGCCCCTGGAGCTGCTACATATGGACCTCTTCGGACCCGTCGCCTATCTGAGCATAGGAGGAAGTAAGTATGGTCTAGTTATTGTTGATGACTTTTCCCGCTTCACTTGGGTGTTCTTTTTGCAGAATAAGTCTGAAACCCAAGGGATCCTCAAGCGCTTCCTCAGGAGAGCTCAAAATGAGTTTGAGCTCAAGGTGAAGAAGATAAGGAGCGACAACGGGTCTGAATTCAAGAATCTTCAAGTGGAGGAGTTTCTTGAGGAGGAGGGGATCAAGCACGAGTTCTCCGCTCCCTACACACCTCAGCAAAATGGTGTGGTAGAGAGGAAGAACAGTACGCTCATTGATATGGCGAGGACTATGCTTGGAGAGTTCAAGACCCCCGAGTGTTTTTGGTCGGAAGCCGTAAACACGGCTTGCCACGCCATCAACAGGGTCTATCTTCACCGCCTCCTCAAGAAGACCTCATACGAGCTGCTAACTGGTAACAAACCCAATGTATCGTACTTTCGTGTATTTGGGAGTAAATGCTACATTCTAGTGAAGAAGGGTAGGAATTCCAAATTTGCTCCCAAAGCTGTAGAAGGGTTTTTATTAGGTTATGATTCAAATACAAAGGCGTATAGGGTCTTCAACAAATCATCGGGTTTAGTTGAAATCTCTAGCGATGTTGTATTTGATGAGACTAATGGCTCTCCAAGAGAGCAAGTTGTTGATCTTGATGATGTAGATGAAGAAGACGTTCCAACAGCCGCGATACACACCATGACGATTGGAGAGGTACAGCCTCGGGAACAATTGGAGCAAGATCAACTGTCTTCCTCAACTATGGTGCATCCCCCAACCCAAGATGACGAACAGGTACCTCAAGTGGAGGCGCATGATCAAGGGGGAGCACAAGATGTTCAAGTTGAAGAGGAAGAAGCACCTCAGGCACCTCCAACCCAAGTTCGAGCGACGATCCAAAGGGATCATCCCGTCGACCAGATATTGGGTGATATTAGCAAGGGAGTAACTACTCGTTCAAGATTAGTTAATTTTTGTGAGCATTACTCCTTTGTCTCTTCTATTGAGCCTTTCAGGGTAGAAGAGGCCTTGCTAGATCCGGACTGGGTGTTGGCCATGCAGGAGGAACTCAACAACTTCAAGCGCAATGAAGTTTGGACACTGGTGCCTCGTCCCAAGCAAAATGTTGTGGGAACCAAGTGGGTGTTCCGCAACAAACAGGACGAGCACGGGGTGGTGACGAGGAACAAGGCTCGACTTGTGGCAAAAGGTTATGCCCAAGTCGCAGGTTTGGACTTTGAGGAGACGTTTGCTCCTGTGGCTAGGCTAGAATCAATTCGTATCTTGCTAGCATATGCCGCTCACCATTCTTTCAGGTTGTACCAAATGGATGTGAAGAGCGCTTTCCTCAATGGGCCGATCAAGGAGGAGGTGTACGTGGAGCAACCCCCTGGCTTCGAGGATGAACGGTACCCCGACCACGTGTGTAAGCTCTCCAAGGCGCTCTATGGACTTAAGCAAGCTCCAAGAGCATGGTATGAATGCCTTAGAGACTTTTTAATTGCTAATGCTTTCAAGGTTGGGAAAGCCGATCCAACTCTTTTCACTAAGACTTGTGATGGTGACTTATTTGTGTGCCAAATTTATGTCGATGACATAATATTTGGTTCTACTAATCAAAAGTCTTGTGAAGAGTTTAGCAGGGTGATGACGCAGAAATTCGAGATGTCGATGATGGGCGAATTGAACTACTTCCTTGGGTTCCAAGTGAAGCAATTCAAGGACGGCATCTTCATCTCCCAAACGAAGTACACGCAAGACTTGCTAAAGCGGTTTGGGATGAAGGACGCCAAGCCTGCAAAGACTCCGATGGGAACCGACGGACACACCGACCTCAACAAAGGAGGTAAGTCCGTTGATCAAAAAGCATACCGGTCAATGATAGGATCGTTACTTTACTTATGTGCTAGTAGACCGGATATTATGCTTAGCGTATGCATGTGTGCTAGATTTCAATCCGATCCTAAGGAGTGTCACTTAGTGGCGGTGAAGCGAATTCTTAGATATTTAGTTGCTACGCCTTGCTTCGGGATCTGGTATCCAAAGGGGTCTACCTTTGACTTAATCGGATATTCAGATTCCGACTATGCTGGATGTAAGGTCGATAGGAAGAGTACATCGGGGACGTGCCAATTCTTAGGAAGGTCCCTGGTGTCATGGAACTCTAAGAAACAAACTTCCGTTGCCCTATCCACCGCTGAGGCCGAGTATGTTGCCGCAGGACAGTGTTGCGCGCAACTACTTTGGATGAGGCAAACCCTCAGGGACTTTGGCTACAATCTGAGCAAAGTCCCACTCCTATGTGACAATGAGAGTGCTATCCGCATGGCGGAAAATCCTGTTGAGCATAGTCGCACAAAGCACATAGACATCCGGCATCACTTTTTGAGAGACCACCAGCAAAAGGGAGATATCGAAGTGTTTCATGTTAGCACCGAGAACCAGCTAGCCGATATCTTTACCAAACCTCTAGATGAGAAGACCTTTTGCAGGTTGCGTAGTGAGCTAAATGTCTTAGATTCACGGAACCTGGATTGATTTATAGCATACATGTGTTTATGCCTTTGATCATGTTCCTTATGCATTTTGTTGCTTAATAATGGTGCTCAAGTTGTACAAACACTCCCTGGACCTCACAAGTTCGTTGCAAAATGATGCACATGTTTAGGGGGAGATGTGTTACAACTTGACCCTTTGAGACTAACCATGTGCTTGAGTTTGCTTGTTTTAGTCTCAAAGGAGGTTTGAAAGGGAAAAGGTGGACTTGGACCATGCAAGACTTCCACTGCACTCCGATGAGAGGGTAACTTATTCCAAGTTCATCTCATGTAATCTTATTGCCTTTGTATTCTTATTGAAGATTTTGGTGAGGCAATGGGGTTCTGGGGCCAAGATTGATCCCGTTTTGGTGCTTGATGCCAAAGGGGGAGAAAATAAAGGCCAAAGCGATAAATGGATCAGCTACCACTTGAGAGATTTTAAAAATAGTAGAATAGAGCTTTTGGATTGTCAAAACTCTTTTATTGTCTCTCTTGTCAAAAGATGGCCTCTTGTGGGGAGAAATGTTGATTATGGGAAAAAGGGGAGTTTTTGAAATCTTGAATCAATTTCTCTTGGAATGACTCTCTTTATGTCTTAACATGTGTGTTTGACTTAGAGATAGAAATTTGAATTTGATTTGCAAAAACAAACCAAGTGGTGGCATAGAGTGATCCATATATGTCAAAATTGAATCAAAACAATTTGAGTTCTTATTTGAATTGGTTTTGTATTTGTTCTACTTGCTTTATATTGTGTTGGCATAAATCACCAAAAAGGGGGAGATTGAAAGGGAAATGTGCCCTTGGGCCATTTCTAAGTATTTTGGTGATTTAGTGTCCAATACAAGTACTTAAATGTAAAATGGTGGACAAAGTACAAACCAAGGATAAAGGTATGTTTCTCAAACTTAGTACATTGTTTTGTGGACTAATGTATTATGTCTAAGTGCTGGAAACAGGAAAAATCCAATTGGAAATGTCTTGGCTCGAGCAGCCAAGAATCTGCTCAGTCTAGGAGCACCAGACTGTCCGGTGGTGCACCGGACAGTGTCCGGTGCGCCAGGCTGGTTCGAGCGAAGTGGCGCTCTCGGGAATTCACCGGCGACATATGGCTATAATTCACCGGACTGTCCGGTGTGCACCGGACAGTCCGGTGAGCCAACGGTCGGCCGGGCCAACGGTCAGCCGCGCAATCTGCGTGGGACACGTGGCCGAGCCAACGGCTAGAAGGGGGCACCGGACTGTCCGGTGTGCACCGGACATGTCCGGTGCGCCAACGGCTCTCTGACTGCCAACGGTCGATTGCACCATTTTTGGAAGGAAATCGGGCACCGGACAGTGTCCGGTGTGTACCGGACTGTCCGGTGCGCCAGTCGACAGAAGGCAAGATCAGCCTTCCCAGATTGCTCTCAACGGCTCCTAGCTGCCTTGGGGCTATAAAAGGGCCCCCTAGGCGCATGGAGGATAAAACCAAGCATTCCTACAACATTCCTAAGCACCAAGACATCAATTCCGCGCCTTTGATTCTTTGCGATAGCAATTAGAGCTCTAGTTGAGTAGTGAACTCTTTGAGTTGTGTTGTGAGCTCTCGTTGCGACTTGTGTGCGTGGTGTTGCTGTGATTTCTTGTCTTGAGTGCGTTGCTAATCCCTCCCTTGCTCCGTGCTTCTTTGTGAATTTCAAGTGTAAGGGCGAGAGGCTCCAAGTTGTGGAGATTCCTCGCAAACAGGATTGAGAAAAAGCAAGCAAAACACCGTGGTATTCAAGTGGGTCTTTGGACCGCTTGAGAGGGGTTGATTGCAACCCTCGTCCGTTGGGACGCCACAACGTGGAGTAGGCAAGCGTTGGTCTTGGCCGAACCACGGGATAACCACCGTGTCATCTCTGTGATTGATTTCTTGTGGTTATTGTGTTTTGACTCCTCTCTAGCCACTTGGCAATTATTGTGCTAACGATTAACCAAGTTTTGTGGCTTAAGTTTTCAAGTTTCGCAGGATCACCTATTCACCCCCCCCCTCTAGGTGCTCTCAATGACTTAAATAAAACATTTATAAATATCTTCTAAAATATTTAAGCTAAGGAAATTTTTTTATATATAAATAATAAAGATTATAGATTACTTTCTTAATGTACATTATGTGAACATAATTAGTGTATTCAAAATCATTTTTTCATAGATATTCTAAAATAATAAATAAATAAATAAAATCATGGATTTGCATTCATGTTGAGCTCTTCTGTTTGCTCATTAAAATTTGAGTGCAAATTCCAAAATCAAATTTGAATCCAATTTGAAATTTAGAAATTTGAAAAGAAATAAGAAAATAGAAGAAAAGAAAAGAAAATACCCTGCGCTTGGGCCAACATCTGCCGCCCTCGGCCCATCTCTCGGCCCATTCTCCCCCTCACCTCGCCAGCCCGCCATTCGCCCTGACGCTGACAACGATGCCCCACTGGCCAACTCCTCACCGCATGCACTGTACTCTGGTCGCTGACTGACGAGCGGGCCACGTCGTCAGCTCTTTCCTCTCCTCTCGCGCGCTTGCTCCCTATCACCGCCAGGCGAGCCTCACTTTCCAGAGTCTTCTCCCAGCTCCGGATCGGGACGAACTCCAACAAACCCGCCGCTCCGCATTGTTCGGTGGGGGAACATCCACGTTTGGCCGAAAACCGCGGGCCGTTGCAACCGCCCGGTTTCCCTCTTGCGCATAAAAGACCGGCACCTCGCCTCGCTCCTCCATCCGATTGGGAATCCCACGATGATTCACCGAGTTCTGGTGAGGTTGTAGGCCGGGACTGCTACCGCCGCCGCCAAATCGCGTGGGCGCCGTCGTTCGGGTCCTGGAACCGTGCCAGGGAGCTTCGCGGAGCCTTGGGGAAATCGTTGGGTCAGTACCAACCAAAATGGGAGCCGGGCGCGTCAGTATTTGTACGCCGGTGGTGCTCCGTCGTTTGAATGCCGCCATACAACGTCGTCGGGCTTCATCGGCGCCGAATCCGGGGTAAGTGGCCTACTCTGTGGTTCGTCGTGGTCCGCTTGTCGCGCTGAGCCTTTCGGATGGTGGTTGGTGCGTGGGCGTCAGGGCATGGTGTGCCCGCAGACGCGCTCGGACCCTATGCGCCGCCGCGCTCGGTGGTGCTGTGAGGGTTGGGGAAGATGGGGCTTCTGTCGTCAGTTGCCAGATGTGTGGCTCTGATTAGACGGGGAGCATACCTCTTCGGTCACTAGATCTTTGGGCAATGGCCAAGATTGGATCTCCGGATAATGAGTTAGCACCGTTAGATTTAGATCCGAGGGATCTCGTGGCGTACCGGTTCAATGTTTGCCGATCTAATCCTAGCCCTTGATTTCTAATCCAGCGGCTAGAAAAGCTTCGTACCCCTTCGGCCGTGTCATTTTGTAAAAGACACCCTTTGATATTCCTGAATTAACCCGCAGGCGCATCTAAAAGAAATAGTTTAGCAAATCAGTCCTGCTATTTACAAAACGCACCCTGAACTCTCGGGATTTGGTTTTGCTGGTCCAAACTCTATTAAAATAAATCCCAGAAATTGTTTTTAGGTATAAAAATAATATTTATATATCTAGGAACTTGTAAAATTCATATCTCATCCATTTTAGCTTCAAATTGATCCATTCCTGTTGCAATAATTTTGTATTAATATTGTCTATCAACTAGTAACACTGTTTAGCCATGAAACTTGAATTAAAATTGTTCATTTGGATTAATCTATTCTAAGCACTAAATAATTTCGGAAATTCATAACTTAATAACCGTAGCTCCGAATTTAGTGGTTCTTGTTTCTACGATCTTGTTACGCAGCATAGAATATTCTTATTCAGTTGTTCTTATGTTTGGTGTGATGTTAATTTTGCCTATACATGTTTGTCTGTATTGCTACGTTTAGCAGTGAGGTCACGTGTCACCTGATGAGCAAGTTGGTACCTGGAATCTCAAAGTCCCAGGCAAGTTGTGCCCTTGATCACTTCTTTTTACCCAGCCATGTTCTGATTAATCATAATGATCTGCATAGGTTAATTTTGATGGGACCCAATAGGTTACCCTAGTTTGATTATCTTTATACCTTGTTTACCACTGAACTTTTTGGGTAGTACTTGCTAGTGCTTTATGTGGTTTTGGGTATGAAGATACATTATTCATGATCACACTTTTATTATCTGTTTATTATCACTGTTCATGATAAGATCATTATGTTAATTGGAACATGGAGCGACCACCCGGGAAAACAGTGCTACCATAAGGGTATAATGGGACGCCCTTGGCTGATTAATTAGGAAAGCTAGTGGAGGACTACCTTACCCGAAAGGGGCAAGGGCAGTAGGGGAGTGGTCAGTGTAGGTCCTTGGTTGATTTTGCTGCGATGGCGGTCAGGCAAGAACCCTGCATTGGAGCTTCCTATAAACTGTAGCGGGTTTTCTGAAGCTAGTGGAACTTTGTAAAGGCCTCGTAGTGTTACCCTGCCTCGCCTCCTCGGTAGAGGTGTATGGGAAGTCGCGATCCCTTGGCAGATGGGTAACATGACTTGTGGGTAAAGATGCGCAACCTCTGCAGAGTGTAAAACTGGTATACTAGTCGTGCTCACGGTCATGAGCAGCTCGGACCCTCACATGATTAATTTATGGAACTTAAATTCAATTTGTCATATGCATTGCATCGCAGGTGATGTTGTTACTTCTGTTCTACTATTTAATTGGGTTGGTATTTACTTATACTTAGTAATTGCTAATAAAATTTTGACCAACTTTAAAAGCAATGCTCAGCTTCAACCATCCTCTTTGGTAAGCCTTACACTTCACGTGAGCTCCCACCTTTGGCGAGTTCATGCACATTATTCCCCACAACTTGTTGAGCGATGAACGTATGTGAGCTCACTCTTGCTGTCTCACACCCCCCCACAGGTCAAGAACAGGTACCGCAGGATGAGGCGCTTGGAGGATGCTGTGACGAGTTCGTGAGAGGTCTAGGCCGTCGTCTCCCAGTCAACTTTGGGTTGCTGGACCGTTGTCTCCTTATAATGTAATTATTTATTTATTTTGTATAGAACTCCTATTATATAGTAAAGTTGTGACATTCGATCATGTGCCATGATTCATCATATATGTGAGACTTGGTCCCAGCACACCTGGTGATTATGTTCGCGCCCGGGTCTTGGTGCCCCGAAACCCGGGTGTGACAGAGACTATCCTGACCGGTGGGGACAACATGACAGAAGAGAGAAAATGTCCCGCCCAACGCCCGAGTGGCTGACTAATGGGCCCCGGTTGACAGTCGGTCCCACAGGTCGGCGCTAGCCCACGCTGCACGGTGCGCGCAGAGAGGATTTGGGGCGCGCAAGTGAAGAGCTTCAATGGGCCGCGCCAGGGAGTTTGGGCCCGAGTGACGCTTTCCATTTTCTTTTCCTTTTTCTAATTTCTTTTCTCCTCTCTTTTTATTCTTTTGAAACTCAAATCTGAAATCAAATTCTTGTAGTGAATTTTGTACTCAGTTAAATGGAGATTTTGAAATCACCAGTTTGAAAGATATTTATTCTTATTTTTTCATTTTATGTAGTATTTCTCTCATTTCTTTCTTCTCTTTTCTAAATTCTAAAACCTACTTTTATCTTCTAAATTCTATTTTGGGAAGTTAATATATTTCTTCTTCAAATTATTTTATGTTGTCACAAAATGCACACAACACAAAAATCCAGCATGATGCATGGTTTAATTGAGTGTCTTTATTACTTATTTATTTGTGTAAGTAATGTGTCCACATGAAATGATACACATTGGTAGTACATATAGAGGTAGAGTGATACAATTTCTCTTTTAGATTTTTCTTATAAAGTGGGTATTACAGATGGGACGGCGTTGGGTGGCGCGCGACGCACGATGGAAGACTTGGGTGGCTCGTGGCTGGGTCCTCGCCTCACCGGCTGGGCGAACGACGGAACGGGTGACTGTTGTTTCGGGTTCCTGGCACCTGGCGGCTGGCTCCTATATGATATTATGAAGATTATAAATTTTGAAGTGGGGCCATGGCCCATCTTTCCCTCACTGTGGATCCGCCACTGGTTTTGCTATGTCATATCTAGGTAAGAAAAAGGTTGATCTCTGTCTTTATATCTCCAATGTGTTTCTTCTGCTAAATAAATGGACAAGAGAGCTAAAATGGACAAGTTGAGGGAGTACTTATACACACCAATCATCCAACAAGCTATGCTAAACAGTCACAGTGACCTTACCTAAGTTCAACAAGGCACCATACTAACATATATTAGGCTCATCTAGGTCAAGATACTAATTCACACCCCCCTTTATAGCATGGCTAAAGGATACAAAGTCCTAAACTACTATGTCTCTCGGCTCCAATTGACACTTACAACTTGTCTGTCCTTAACCTTGCCATTCATCATTTGAAAACCAAAACAAATTACATTATAAGGGGCATGAAAATCATCTATTTTACAAACTATCACCATTATTGTGACCTAACCCAAATACCTCTACAAAATACACATTAGTCACAATAATCTTGTGTTATAATTAATCATCGAAATCAACTAAGGGCCTAGATGCTTTTAATATCCCCTTTCGGTGATCGATGATAGCACTACCTCGAGTATGTTTGAGTTTAAAATGTGTAAAGTTTTTAGCACACTTGGTTTATGTAAAGTTTAAAATGTGTAAATAAGTGCAAGTACAAAAACTAAAGGTCATTTAACAAGAATACAATAGAAACATAGTAAACAAGCAATGACCAAATGACATGATATATATATATATAACAAGATAGAGTGCATACAAATGTCACAGCGTCGTAAACAACATGTAGACACACATACGATGCAATGCATGAACATAAACATGAATATATAGAAGACACACACATAATAATGAGTCCATCTCGCCCGCTCCCATGATTCTAACATATTCACTCCCTCTTCCCCTTCGGTATCAAGCACCAAAACCTAAGGGTCTATAGGTGGTGAAGAGATAGATGTGTTGGGTGTGGTGACGTGTGGAGTGAGATTGAACTGTTGCACATAAGGTGTAACATCTAAATTTGTGCTATCAGCAGTTGTGTAGCCTGCTATCTCTGGTACAAAATAAGATGTGAGCTAGGTTTAAGGAGAAGACTCAAGAACTAGGTTGGTCGGCTGAGTCTCAATAGAGGTGCTCTTAAAATCTATGGGAGTGAAAGGATCAAGATTCCTAAGGGGGAGCGAATTGGAGTTCTCTATAATTAAATAAAACCTATTAATTAACCCACTTCACCCCATGTGCCTAGGAAGTGTTTCAATGATCAACGGTTCATCCTAGGTTCTAGTCCTGTACTAGCACGACACTAGCAAGGTAAATACTTAAATGTAATTTCTCAAAAGTAAAAGCTCAAAGTAAAGTGAAAATTAAAAAGACCTCAATATTTTCCTAGATATTAAAGAACACTCCCCACTAGTCCTCATCAGAGCACTAGTGAGCATCGTGAACCATCCACTAGTCCTCATCAAGGGGGGGGTATTGCCCCCCTTGATCGTGCAAGAACCAAATACTCTATATGAGATGGTTCTTTGCCATGTGAGCATCGTGAACCATCCACAACCAAGTACACCCTGAGTTGGGTCACCCATAAGCTCTCTAGGTGATCACCAAACTCCTAATCGCCACTAAATCATTTAAGTGATGCCGACCACCAAGAGTAATAATAAAGAACAATAAAGAACTCTCGCTTGACTTAGACAAGGATAATGATAATAGTGGATGCACACTAGTTACTCTCAATGCACCAATGAGGCCACTAATTATGTGATTATCAACTCTTATGATCCTCACCAGAGATAGGATCATTCTCACTCCCCAAAGGGTTTCTTCAACTGATCAAAAGGGCAATAGAGTTAGAGTGGACAAGTTAGGGTTCTATTTGTACACTTCAACATATCAAGTAGTTGTTACATTAACTCTAGCAAAATTTGTAGTCATCGAACAATCTCACAACTGAGTGTCTAACCATTAGCCTCAGCCAAATAAGACACAATGGTCACAGTGAGCTCACTATGTTAGACATAACCTTTAGAGTGTACAGTAGGAGCATATATATGGTCCAATAACTGCTCATTGGACCGACCTATCTAACACTAATGGAAGTTCTCTAGTCAATTACTCGAAGGTGTCAAACCGAGATCAAATGGTCTAGAGGTCACACTGTGAGAGCTTAACTCCAAAACCTACCATGTGTGGTGGCAATTTCACAAAAGTAGACATTGGTGAGGCAATCCATGCAATCGTTACATAATCGAACTATTAATAAAAATGTTAAACTTTATAGTTATACTCTATAATTTTATTAATATATTGAAATTTTGAATTCTAGTTTATTCTATATTAGGAGATATATAAAATCTATCATTTTTATTCTTTACATTAGATTTTATTTTTATATCTTTCACCCTAGAATAAATTAGAAGTTAAAATTTGATATATTAATGTTATATATATAAAGAATTGTAATTTTATAATTTTAGACGAGAAAATTTATTATACATTGGTTGTTGTTGCAATGCACTAATGGGTTGTTGTACGGTTGTCCTTGGTCGTAGATGCGACTATGTTTTTACCACTAATTTGTAAAGTTTGCATGTATGTTTCTTCTTTTTTTAAATAAATAGTTAGTTTGTCCCTATTTGTATTTAACAATGTAACTCAATCCACAAAAGACGGTCATACTCTTGTAACAATTATTTGTAAATTTGCCCCTACTTTAAAACGAATTTTTGAAATGTAATTGGGGTACAAAATCTAAGCATAAAATTTCTAAAAAAACAATTTAATATTTGAATTTAAAAATATTTATAAATTGATAAAAGTAAATTAGATTTGATATTAAATTTTGAGAAAACCAACAATATTTTATTTTTTTATTTTGAAAATATTCTAACCCTTATAGTGTATTTTAAACATTATAAATGCAACATTGTCAAATTTATCAAAATTAAATGCCAAATTCATTTTTATATTCCAAGTTTAAATATTGATTTTAAAGATGTATAGTTAGATTTATTTTATAATTATATTTCAAATTTTAATATATATTAAAGTGAGGGTAAATTTACGAACGGATGATAAAAAAATGAATAGTAGTGCAAAGGTATAAATGTCATTTTGCAAGATAAGTTACCATCCGGTAACAGAATATAGACAAACTATCTATTTGTTTAAAAAGACATATACGATAAAAGCGGAGCTGCACCCTGAGAAGAGGTCACCATGTAGAGGTGGAAATGAGCCGAGTCGAGCTTAGCTCGCTCATCTGATGAGTTTGAAAAAGCGGTTCAGCTCAGCTCAGCTCGCTATTAGCTCGCGAGTCGGCTCATCGAACCAACGAGCCTAGCCATAAAGTTCTCTAAATTATAATCTAAAATCTTAAAAATATTTTAAATAACATATTTTAAATTAGTAAAATCGATATATTACTAATATAATATTGAAAATAGATTAATTTTGTATAGTAATATCAAATAACATGAATTAATTATCTATTCAGTACTAATATTATATGCTAATTAGGATTATATATAATAAATTGTTGTTGGGTTGAGTCACAAGCCAGCTCGAGCCGAGCCCAACTCGCTCGCTCTTTTCACGAGCCACAAAAACAGACTCAGCTCAAACTCGTTCTATGCGTCGAGCCAGGCCAAACCGAGCTGAGCTACTGCGAGCTTGAGTAATTCCCTCGAAACAAAAACGCGGCAAATAAACGAAGCCACAGTGCCACACACGCCAAGCGCGAGCAGAGCAGCCCCGTCTGCGTCGTCGCTCAGTAGAGACGCGCCGGCTGGTCGCTGGAGCCAGGTGAGCTGCCGCTGCGCGGTTGCGCGTGGGAAAGGCGCGCCATCATGTGACGTCGCGGGCGCTTGCACGAGGCCCCCTCCCCGCACCACAGCCCCAGTGCTACTCCGTCACCGTCAGCCCGACGCCCCGCCAGACCACCCTCTTCTGCCTCTCCATAATAAAATCTCCCTCCCTCCTCTCTTCTCTCTCTCTCCTTCTCTGCGCTCGTGTAATTCTCTTCAGCTGGGATGCAAGGTGATTTCCTTCCTCTGTTTTCTTCTCCGCCTCTGTTTCGTTGCCAAGATTCCTCTCAGCGTCGTATGCTCTCTGCCATGGCCCCATCCCATGGCGGCAATTCTTCTCTTGTTTTGCTCGTTTCGCTGTGCAGCTACGTATTATTATTAGGCTATAGGCATGCATGTACGCTGGGTTTTGAGGGCGTGTTGTTGATTCCGACTGCTGATTCGAGGGTTTTGAGGTTTCTGCCATTGATGCCCTCGGCTAAGCAGTTGCTGTTCGGTTCACTCAGATCTGTACTCCTGTCCTTTCCTGTTTGTTGTGTACCACCCACGGCTCATGTTGCTGGTCACCGAATGCTGCATGAATTCAGTGGGGTCTGAGGCCCGTCCTGCTGGAGCTCTCGACTGCTCTTCGATCGGGTTTTGGTCTGCTCTCCTGATACTGTTCGCGTTTTCTCTCAGACCAGGTTTTGGCCACTGGAATCTCTCTCTGCGTCTCCGACGAAGGTGTGCGAGACAATGATCTGAGGCATAAAGATTCTTCTGAAACCTAAATCATCACTACCTCTTTTTTTTTTCAAAACCAAAGAGAAGAATCTTTATACCTTCTCCATTTCCTGCAAGCGTCAGCATGCATATTTTAACTAGTAAACTTTGTCCATGGCATGTGTCGGTAGGTAGCCCAATTCAGTGCTCTGCTCCTGTTTCCAAATAGGCTGCTTCATATTTTTTTTTCACACTTCCAAAGATTTTTAGGGGGAACAAGTGCTACGTAGAATACTACTCTACTCTAGATTTTTCTTTTGAGACATTGAAATTTAACATGATTCTTCTTTTTTTTGGTCCTGCAATCAGCATATTTTTTTGCATGATCTGTACAAGCATCCCCATGTAAGACGATTTCATAGTTTTCGGGGATGCCAACAAGTTTTGGCTCAAGTGAACCGATTCTCATGGCCCTGGTGTTATTTTGCGCGGCTATTGGAGTCAGCTGTATCGTCGAGTCAACTGAATCGCTCTTCCTATTGTCTTAGAAAATTTGCTCAAAGGTATGAGCTCTGACCCAGCTGTTCGTAGGCATACGTATGACCTGAACCAGCCTAAACTATGTACAGTACTTCTGTAAGGTCTGTACGGGCCGGCGTCATCACTGAGTGATTCTTGAATAATCACGCATTAAGTTACTTGACATCCATCCCATATCGTTTTCTCAAAATTGTTTGCATAGCGCCACAACCAACCTATCTAAGGATTGATAGCCTGGAAAGTCAACTTGTTCTGCCGAGATGTCAACGTATATGTATTCTCTGAAGAACATGAGATTTTAACATACCTATGTGTTGCACAAATTCTTGGTCCCAATCATGTAATCATGGTGGTCTTAAATGATTTTATTGTCTCAAGTCTCATGTTTGTGCTTGGCATCTTTTTCTTCTCCGTTCATCAAACTAGCTCTAACACCCAAGGCAAAAGGTTAATTATTGGAAAAATAAAAGGCACCTATCAGACACAGGCAGAATAGTTAGGCAACTTGTCGTTTTTACTTTGTTTATTTACCTTCAATTATTAGTGTGTCCATGGTCTTTCTGGTCTGCAACAAAATGTAGATCTATTTGAAGAAGAAAAAAATATCCCGGTCAACTTTGTTCATAATTATGATTGGTTGTATGTTTACTGACGCCACCATAATGAATCAGTTCTTCTGAAGCGCAGTAAATAGAGGTCTTCGTTACGTGGTTCTGTTGTTGAATTCAATTACATGGGCGTGGTGGATGGCGTCAAACTGTGAACACTAGTACATAATATAAACCATTCTTAGTTAATTATCCCAAGAAAAGGATGTCATGAGATAGTAACTATACTGTCGTGAAATTTTCGCATACCAAACGGTGCCTACGCGTTTTTTTTTCTTCTAGAACAGAATCTGAACTGTTTTTCTACTCCTTTTTGCAGTACTGCAGTCTGAAGAATTCAGTGGCACCACCTCTGCTTCTTATTGATGATAAACTGTCAGTGAACATAAGTCACCATCTCCTGGATCACAGTTTTTGTACTGGAGCAAGACAGTAATGGACCGGGCAGACACATCTGGCTTTGTTAGCGGTGGATCAGATGGTACTTCACTGCTGCTGATATTCTTTCACTTCGTCTACTCGACTCTGCACGTATAAGAGATCAGTAAACCACCTTCACTGTATTTTTCAAGTACGTAGCCTAGATGAATACCATGGATGATTCTGCAGTGTCAATTGGTTTCTCGGTGACGAACTACACAACAGGTAGCCATGGTCAGAGTCAGGTAACATTAGGCATAGACCAGCTGGGTTCAGCAGTGAACAATAGCAGCGGCCATGGCCGCAGAGGTTTTCAGAGGTCGATTCATGCGCCTGCTCAAGATGATGGATGCAGGCTAGTCCTCGGACTGGGTCCGACGCCCGCCCCAGACGTTAACTCTTGTGATTGTGATCAGCAGCCTGCCGGAGCAGACAAGTCGAGACCACCTGTAACTTTGTTTGGCCAGAGCTTCTCCTTCGCTGATCCAGGGGCGCTCAGCCTTGGAATTCATCGGGGGCGTGATAATGCTGGAGCAACTAAACACTTGGGCGTGCCCGTGCCTGCCGGAACCGTCATCTCCTTTTCCACTGTTGACGAGGGCTCCACGTCTGCCAGGAGAAGCTCCGGCGGCTACATGCCATTGCTGCTCTTGGCGCCTCTGCCAAACTATTCGACAGCTGAAGAGGAGCAGGGTTTGCTAGATGACACGGACAACAGTAATAATGGTGGCACTGATCCCCGCGGTTTTCGGTTCAGCCCTGAACCTTCGGCATCCATGACGGAAGCTTCCTTTGGTGGCGCGAGCTCTGATGTTGTGACGGTGGCAAGCAATCCTGGACAGCAGACTCAACGCCGGCATCCCAAGAAGTGCAGGTTCAAAGGGTGCTCCAAGGGCGCGCGAGGCGCGTCGGGCCTGTGCATCGCTCACGGTGGCGGGCAGAGGTGCCAGAAGCCCGGGTGCTACAAGGGCGCCGAGAGCCGCACGGCCTACTGCAAGGCCCACGGCGGGGGACGCCGGTGCCTGCAGCTCGGCTGCACCAAGAGCGCCGAAGGGAAGACGGATCACTGCATCGCCCATGGCGGCGGCCGACGGTGCGGCTACCTTGACTGCCCTAAAGCCGCGCGGGGCAAGTCCGGGCGGTGCATCAAGCACGGCGGCGGGAAGAGGTGCTCGGTCGAGGGTTGCATCAGGAGCGCCGAGGGGAGGGTGGGGCTGTGCATCTCCCACGGCGGCGGGCGGCGGTGCCAGTTCCCGGACTGCCGCAAAGGAGCCCAGGGCAGCACCCTGTACTGCAAGTCGCACGGCGGCGGGAAGCGGTGCGTCTTCGAGGGGTGCGGCAAGGGGGCCGAAGGCAGCACGCCGCTGTGCAAGGCGCACGGCGGCGGGAAGCGGTGCATGTACGAGGGCGGCGGCGTGTGCCCCAAGAGCGTCCACGGCGGCACGGACTTCTGCGTGGCGCACGGCGGCGGGAAGCGGTGCGCGGTGCCTGAGTGCAGCAAGAGCGCGCGCGGGCGCACGGACTGTTGCGTGAAGCACGGCGGTGGCAAGCGGTGCAGGGTGGATGGGTGCGGCAAGAGCGCACAGGGGAGCACCGAGTACTGCAAGGCCCACGGCGGCGGGAAGCGCTGCAACTTCGGAGGCGTCTGCGAGAAGTTCGCGCGCGGCCGGAGCGGGCTCTGCGCGGCGCACGGCACGCTGGTGGCCTCGCGGCAGCGCCGCAGCGGCGGCGGTGGCATGATTGGGCCAGGCCTCTTCCGCGGCATCGTTCGGTCCGCCAGCGCGGCGAACATGTATAGCGAGTACTCGTCGTCGGGCGTGAGCACGGTGTCGGACTGCGACGGCTCGCCTGAGGCGGCGACAGGGAGGCATGAGTTGATCCCTCCCCAGGTGCTGGTCCCCCACTCTATGAAATCTTTGACAGCGGCAGCCGTGCAGCCACCGGCGAGGAGCAGAGAGGGAGGGGTGGTCGCTGTCCCCGAGGGGAGGGTGCACGGCGGTGGTCTGCTGTCGTTGCTTGGCGGGAGCTTCAGGAACGTCGACGTCGACAAGCTCTGAAAATCTGAAGCAGGCTGCAGCAGGCAGCGCTTGAGGCTCGAATTCTACTTCTACGCCTACGCCTCTTTTTCTTAAAAAAGGACGGAAGATCTTCCTTTTTTCCAGTCATAGCTGTCAGATTATTGTCTGTGTATAAAAATGTTTCTTGTCTGCAGATCGATCTTATATGGTAAAATTTAGATTAATTTCGTTTCCCTTGTGTCAACATAATAAGGGTGAAGACATGAATTTGTCGGGGCTTGTATATGGTTGAATTATTCGTAGCAGATCCGAAAAGCTTCCCACGGCATCCTGTACTTGTCGTGAATAAGATCAATGTGTAACAATCGAACTTATTGCTAAACTGTGGTATCAGATGATCATTCTGAGTAACACGTGTTGCTGTAGATGGTTGTGTTTTACTGATTTGTGGTATTTGGTGCGAGCTACAAATGTGTTGAGCATCATTTGTGGCACTGAGCACGACCGGACGGTCCGGCCTGCGGGCAGTCCGGCCATAGGTGCAGACGGTCCGCGATAGGATTAGTTCAGACGGTTATACTCCTATTTCCTCGCGTATTTATTCATCTAATCTCGTACGGGAGCTATTAGAGAACGCCTAGGAACATGTCTAGACCACCCTCTTATATATTTGAAGGGGCCGATCGAAACACCAACAATCGATCAAACTATCAATATATATTCCGTTCTTTACATTTTGCCCTAGGAGTAGACAGTAACATAGTTTTCTCGCTCTAATCTTCACCTCTCTCCGACTCTACGTCGTATAGAGTCATCTTGGATGCCCTGTCAGTCCCAAGACAAACCCTAGGATCTCTCCTCCACGACGGGGTCCCTCTCGGGAGCGAGATCCAAGTGCTATTGGCGAACTTCATCGCCTTTGCGCACGTGCGGACCATCCGGCTAGTCGGCAGAAACCCTAGCCTCTGCACTAGGTCATGGACCTTTCGACCCTCAGTCATGGACCGTCGCGCTACAGCAGAGAGCACCATTATCGGTACGCATCGCAGTGATTGGCACCAAGATCAGTGCCAACATACTTTTTGGCGACTCTGCTGGGACAAGGCGTAAAAATATATCAGATCGGCCACCGATGGCTGGTTCAAAGGATAGTTTCGACGTTTCTCCCAGCAACATTATCAAGTTGGCTATGGAGACTCTGTCGACTGAGGATCAACAAGAGTTCTAGGAGCACAAGGAGCAGCTGATCAAGGAGCCCACACGAAGTTCCTAGACAACTTCAAGATGCACTGAAATCAAATGGTCGTCCGGCAGCGGGCGACTGATTTGGCTTCGCTCCGACCTACTACAACTACCCCTAAAGTAAATGAAACAAATGAAATCCAATCCTTGAGATTTTACGTAGATGAGCACGAGAACAAATGCAACGAATACTAGGGGGTATGCAAGAGGATTATAAAGGCTAGCACATGCATTTGATAAATCTGATGTTGCTGGTTTTCCATCGCACGAGGGTAAGACTAGGGAAAATACACGCGATCCATTAGCTGCAATTTGGCATGACCAATCCCAACCACTTTATGGGATGTCGATGGACACATATCTAGGACAACCATAGCCTCCTACACAGATCCGGGGTAAATCCACCGATCTGCGCACAACCGGACCGTTTGCGCCTAAGTGCGGACAGTCCGGACCAGCGGTGGTCGGCCCCGTTTTCCAAACCGAGTTACCGAAATCCGCGCCGGGGCTACCGCATTTTACGCAAACCCTAACAGACTCTTTTGGATCGTCCGTGCATATGGTTGGACAATCTGAATACATCACCGGACGATCATGCTATACGGTCGAACAGTCCGTGCACACAGTCAAACGATCCGCGTATCAGACCAGATAGTCTAACGCAGAGTATACAGAACGTAATATTAATTACCATTCCTCATCTTTACACATGTCCCAGTCAAACCTTTCATTGCACCACACGGCACCCTAGTACCATAATACGACAACCCAGACATGTGGGGGCGAGTACTTTTCGCCCCCTAGAAGGTCAGAAAGAGATGACCAATCGTATGAGCCACCATGGGCAATCATTAATGCTCCACATAACCCAAACCTGTGGACAGGAATACGACATAATACCCAAACACCCACACCTTTGCTGGACCAAAGGGTCGGTGGATGTCGGCGTTTCGAGACCGGGGGGTCCCTGTGCCGACGAGTGAAATGTCGCCGCGTGCCCCAGCCCAGATGGGTCGGCGCGAGACGGAGCGTGAAGGGGGAAGAAGGCGGCTAGAGCGAGAGAGAGAGAGAGAGGTGGAAATCCCGCGGCCTTCGTGTTTGTCCCGCACCCGGGTCGGGTGCGCTTGCAGTAGGGGATTACAAGCGTCCACGCGGGAGGGGAGCGAGCGGCCTCACGCGAGCGCCTGTCCCGTCCTCTTCCCCGCGCGGCCAACCCTCTGTAAGAGGGCCCTGGTCCTTCCTTTTATAGGCGTAAGGAGAGGATCCAGGTGTACAACGGGGGGTGTAGCAGAGTGCTAACGTGTCTAGCGGAGGAGAGCTAGCGCCCTAAGTACATGCCATCGTGACAGCCGGAGAGGTTTTGGCACCCGGTTCGTGTGGTGTCGTGGCCGTCGGAGGAGCGCTGGAGCCTGGCGGAAGAATAGCTGTCGGGGCTGTCGAGTCCTTGCTGACGTCCTCTTGCTTCCGTAAGGGGGCTGGGAGCCGTCGTCGTCATAGAGCGTGCGGGGCGCCATCATTGCTTGTCTGGCGGAGCGAGCCAGATGGGACGCCGGTCTTTTTCCCCGTAGCCTGAGTCAGCTTGGGGTAGGGTAATGATGGCGCCTCCTGTTGACGTGGTCGGTCCGTGCCCTAGGTTGGGCGATGTGGAAGCTCCTCTGAGGTCGAGGTCGAGTCTGTCTTCCGAGGCCGAGGTCGAGTCCAAGCCCCTAGGTCGGGCGAGGCGGAGACCGTCGGCGGAGGCCAGGGCTAAGTCCGAGCCCTGGGGTCGGGCGAAGCGGAGTTCGTCGTCTTCTGGGGTTGAGCCCGAGTCAGAGCCCTGGGTCGGGCGAGGCGGAGACCGTCGTCGGAGGCCAGGGCTGAGTCCGAGCCCTGGGGTCGGGCGAAGCGGAGTTCATCGTCTTCCGGGGCTGAGCCCGAGTCCGAGCCCTGGGTCGGGCGGAGCGGAGTTCGCCGTCTTCCGGGGCTGAGCCCGAGTCCGAGCCCTGGGTCGGGCGGAGCGGAGTTCGCCGTCTTCCGGGGCTGAGCCCGAGTCCGAGCCCTGGGTCGGGCGGAGCGGAGTTCGCCGTCTTCCGGGGCTGAGCCCGAGTCCGAGCCCTAGGTCGGGCGGAGCGAAGTTCGCCGTCTTCCGGGGCTGAGCCCGAGTCCGAGCCCTGGGTCGGGCGGAGCGGAGTTCGCCGTCTTCCGGGGCTGAGCCCGAGTCCGAGCCCTGGGTCGGGCGAAGCGGAGTTTCCTATGGTGCCTGAGGCCGAGCCTGACTGCCTGTCAGCCTCACTCTGTCGAGTGGCATAGCAGTCGGAGCGGCGCAGGCGGCGCTGTCCTTCTGTCAGGCCGGTCAGTGGAGCGGCGAAGTGACTGTGGTCACTTTGGCTCTATCGACTGGAGGACGTGCGTCAGGATAAAGGTGTCAGACCACCTTTGCATTAAATGCCCCTGCGATTTGGTCGGTTGGCGTGGCGTTTTGGCCAGGGTTGCTTCTTGGCGAAGACTGGGCCTTGGGCGAGCCGGAAGTATGTTCATCGCTGGAGAGGGGCCTCGGGCGAGACGGAGATCCTCCGTGGTCAGCTGCCCTTGCCCGAGGCTAGGCTCGGGCGAGGCGTGATCGAGTCCCTCGAATGGACCGATCCCTGACTTAGTCGCACCCATCAGGCCTTTGCAGCTTTGTGCTGATGGGGGTTACCAGCTGAGAATTAGGAGTCTTGAGGGTACCCCTAATTATGGTCCCCGACAGTAGCCCCCGAGCCTCGAAGGGAGTGTTAACACTCGCTTGGAGGCTTTTGTCGCACTTTTTTGCAAGGGGACCAGCCTTCCTCGGTTGCGTTTTGTTCCGGTGGGTGCGCGCGAGCGCACCCGCCGGGTGTAGCCCCCGAGGCCTCGGAGGAGTGGTTTGACTCCTCCAAGGTCTTAATCCCTTGTGCAATGCTTCGGATGGTCTGGTTGTTCCCTCATGCGAGCTGGTCGTAGCCCGGGTGCACGGTCGGGTCCCAAGTTCTCGGGCTGGTATGTTGACGCTGTCAACGGTTTGGCCGGAGCCAGGTTTGCGAGAGCAGCCCCCGAGCCTCCGCACAGGGCGAGAGGACGGTCAAGGATAGACTCGACTTTTTAACATACGCTCATGCGTTGCCTTTCCGCAAGGAGGAGGGGGGGGGGGAAAGCGCCATGTTGCCCTCGGAGGGCACCGAACATGGTGTCTCCGGTGAGCTGCTGGCGGGTAATCCGAGTGGACGCCCGTGCCCCATTTGTTAGGGGTCGGCTAGAGGCCCGGAGGCGCGCTCAAAAGTACCTGCGGGTGATCTGCCGGACCCGGTCCCCTGTCGATGGGGTCCGAGGGCTCGATGCCTCCCTCTGATGGGATTCCGTTACAAGATCGTTCCCGCTGGTCTCGGAAATGTCCTAGGGTACCTCGGGAGCGTAGCCTGAGCCTTGGTTATGTATCGAACGTACCCATGGTCATCCCTCGCTCTGTGTCTGAGGCGGTTGTGAACCCTTCGAGGGCCAGCCTACGAACCCCTGATCAGTAGTGGGCGTGGAGCCCGAGTAGCCTGAGGCGGCCGTTGAACCCTTTCGAGGAGCCGGCCTTCGAACCTCTGACCAGTAGTGGGCGCAGAACCCACGCGCTCTGAGGCGGCTGTTGAACCCCTCCGAGGGGCCAGCCTTCGAACCTCTGATCAGTAGGGCGGCTCGGAGCCTGTTTCCTTCATGGAGAAGGATCCTTTTCGGGGTATCCCCCTTTCCCGGTCCCTGTTGTAAGAGAGAGAAAGAGGAAAAAGGAAAAGGATACAAAATCGAATGATGTGGCGTACCTCTTTTGACGCGGTCATTATGGCGAAGGCGAAGCGTCGCTCGCTTCCCCTACCAGAGGCGCCGCCTTTCCCGCCGCGGAGTTAATGTGACGGGGCGAGCGGTTCGCGGGGCGGCCGTTGCGCGTGCGCGAGCCGTTCGAGGAATGGAACACTGGCGCGCCGTCTTCACGCCGTGAGAGAGGGTTCTCTCACTGCCCCAGGATGGGACGTAAGCTTGGCTGACGACGTGACCGCTGCTCCCGCCCGCCTGCCACCGCCATTACTGCCGGCCCATTTTTGGCTGTATTGACCGTCGCGCCTGGCTGGCACTGCTGGGTCGTACGCAGGGTCACCTCGAGTCGCGGTACTGGTTCCGCAGTCGAGGAGGCGTGGCAGTGGTGCGAGTGGCGGTGCGGTTGCTTGCACGTAGCGACCGGCGCGTCGGTTGCGTGACGCGTGGGCGTGGACCCCCATGCTGGGTGCGTTGGAAGTCGGAGGGGCGCGCCCACTTGGCGTGGTTGCATGCCGCCTGCATGGCTGCCCGCCCTTTCGCTCGCTGGTCTAGGCGAAAGTGGAGGAATGCTCGTAACCGCTGGGCGGTTGCATGCACCGCGCGCGGCGGTTTGGCTTCTTCTGCTCTGGGCCAGCTTGCACGACGCGTGGGACCAAGCCCCCACGCCGTAGGGGGAGGACCTTGGAGCGTGTTGGAGAAGACTCAGCCCATGGCGGCTGGGGACGCAAGTAGGGAGAGTCGCCTTTAAAAGGAGGGTGACCCCCTTGAAAGGCGACCATGTCTTCGCGCTCCCTTATGCATCGTGTCTTTCCACCTTCCGAGCCCCCGGATGGGGGACACCCGCAGCCCTTCCGCCTTGTCGTTGGAGGAACGCAACTCCGTGGGAGTTGGTACCTTTCAGCCATCGTTCGGCTTCAAGGATTTTCATCATGCAGCCCGGCTGCATCCCCTCGCCGGTGGTCACCCAAGACGGTGACCACCAGCCCCTGGGTGGGGAGAAGCAAGCCGGGCTGCGATCTTGGTCCCGCCCTCAGCTTCAAGGATGTTCATCATCCTCGCTGGGGCGGGGGCCGGGCTTAGTCGGAGCTCTACCTCCCGCGCAGGTTCGTGGGTCAGCCTCTCCTTCAGCATTCAAGGGAGAGGGCGCTCACTGGCCCTGCGAACGGGGCAGACTTCGATAACGCGGGGCTGGCCGACGGCGGGCGTCGTCAGCTTCAGCGCGTTGGGCTCGCCGGCTTGGCGCCCGGTGCCCCCTCCTGCCGCGAGGGCGGTTGTCGCGCCGTGCGCATGGGAGGACCGCCCAAGACGTCGCGCTCTGCTAGGGCGGCGTTCGTGTTCTGGGGCGGTCCTGCCTTTGCACCGGTATGGTGCCCCCGCGCGGAGGTCGGTGCTCCACTCGTCCGGGAGGATCTGAGTGGGGACCTGCCGGAGGGCTGACGGCTCCTGTCGTCGGTGCCGAGGTGGGGGCGGCTCGAGAAGTCCCCGTCGCCGACGGGATCACCGCCACCATCCGCGCTTCGGGCCTCCGGCTCTTTGTACTTGTCCTCGCCCCTCGAGCGTCGGCGTGGGCGAGGGCAAGGTTGCAGCAGCGTCCGCCCTGAGGCCATCGCTGCTGTAGTTCGGCCACCCGGAGCGGGGGTCATTGTCGCTGCTGCCGGAACGGGCGACGACGAGCCGTTCGTCGGTCTTCTGTTGCTCCGCAGGCCCCCCAATCGTGTGGGGTTGTTCGTACCTACGGAGGTGGAACCGGAGTTCCGTTTGTAATGGCACCTTGAATGCCGGTCTTTTGTTCATTGTGGCTGTCGGGGCCTGAACGTGTATGTATTTTTGGCGCAGAGCCGTGTTTTTTCCTCATTTTCGAGCACTAAGACTCGCCTGTTGGTTGTCTGAACCGCTTCACCAAGCGTGAGTCGCCCCGTACAAAGGTGACGAGTGAGGTATCCGTATCCTGGAGGCGTAGGAGTCCCTCGGCTCGGTCAGCCTTGCTGTCCGAGGCTTCTCTTGCTTAGTTAAAGGAACCCCTCGACCGCTCTTCGATGAGCCGAAGCCAGGGGTAGCGGTGTCAGCACGGACAGAGGCAGAGTTGGCTCGAAAAGAAGACTTGGTCGGCCGGAGCCTGGTTGGGTCGTCCGTTAGCGGGACCGACGCCGGAGTTGATCTGCCGAGGCCTCGGGTCGGGCTGATGTCTTCGGGGGACAGCTGGCCGAGGCCTCGGGGTGACCAGCCGAGCCACCTGCTCGAGCCGGATTCTTGGAGGAGACCCTGGCGGTGATGGCCCGGGCGTGATGATGAAGTCGTCCTTCAGAGTGTAGATCCTCGGACCGCGTCGCCGTCCGAGGCTAGGTCGGACCTCGCCGAAGGTGTAGTCGACGCCGAGGGTGCTGCTGCTCCCTTCAACTATCGAGATCCGAGCCTGCAGGATCGGATTATCTTGTAGCGTGTGTTTTCTGCGGCCACCGAGGCCCAAACACACCATCGCCGTGTTGTAAAGCTGCACTTCTTTTCCTCTTGTTTCGAGTATCTGGACTTTTTCGTCGGTAACAGAATTGTTTGTGTGAGCGAGAGTTGCTTTTCACGGAAGGTGATGAGTGAGGTATCCGTATCCCGGAGGCGTAGGAATCCCTCGGCTCGGTCGGCCTTGCCGCTTACGCGCACTCTTGCCCGTCCATAGGGTTCTGTCACCGACGCAGTCGAGAAGGCCCGAAGAATCGCTTCGGCAGAGGAGCTTTCGAGCGTGAAGACTTGTTTGGTCCGCGGAATCACTTATCCGAACGCGAGTTACTTATCGCAGAAGGTGATGAGTGAGGTATCCATATCCCGGAGGCGTAGGAGTCCCTCGGCTCGGTCAGCCTTGGCTGCTTACGTGTACTCCGTCGTTTTCAGGATCCACTTTCGAAGTAGTCGAAAAGCACGAAAGACATTCTGGCAGAAAGGATCTTTTTTCGAGGAAAATTTCGACGCAGAGGGGGTTCCCCCCTTTTAGCCCCCGAGGGAGGGTGGGGCTTTGCCGAGGCAAGGCTTACCCTTCCTTGATGACTAAACTTTGCGTGGGAGCGAGGTATATGAACAACTTGAAAGCATCTTAAGGGTAGAAGCGACGTAGCTGTTGGATGTTCCAAGCGTTGTTGTAGACCTCGCCTTGACTGTTGGCCAGCTTGTACGTTCCGGGCTCCAGAACTTTGGCGATGACGAACGGCCCTTCCCAGGGAGGCGTGAGCTCGTGCTGCCCTCGGGCGTCCTGTCGCAGCCGAAGCACCAGGTCGCCCACCTGGAGGTCTCGGGACCGGACCCCTCGGGCGTGGTAGCGTCGCAGGGACTGCTGGTACCGCGCCGAGTGTAGTAAGGCCATGTCCCGAGCCTCTTCCAGCTGGTCCAGCGAGTCTTCTCGACTAGCTTGGTTGCTTTGGTCGGCGTAGGCCCTCGTCCTCGGGGAACCGTATTCTAAGTCTGTGGGCAAGATGGCCTCGGTCCCATAGACTAGAAAGAACGGCGTGAAGCCCGTGGCTCGGCTCGGCGTTGTCCTCAGGCTCCAGACCACCGAGGGGAGTTCCTTCATCCATCGCTTGCCGAACTTGTTGAGGTCGTTGTAGATCCGAGGCTTGAGCCCTTGTAGAATCATGCCATTGGCACGCTCTACTTGCCCATTCGTCATGGGGTGAGCCACGGCGGCCCAGTCCACCCGGATGTGGTGATCCTCGCAGAAGTCTAGGAACTTTCTGCCGGTGAACTGGGTGCCGTTGTCGGTGATGATGGAGTTCGGGACCCCGAAACGATGGATGATGTTGGTGAAGAACGCCACCGCCTGTTCGGACCTGATGCTGTTTAGGGGTCGGACCTCGATCCACTTGGAGAATTTGTCGATGGCGACCAACAGGTGCGTGTAGCCCCCGGGTGCCTTCTGCAAGGGGCCGACGAGGTCCAGACCCCACACAGCAAAAGGCCAGGTGATGGGTATCGTCTATAGAGCCTGAGCAGGCAGGTGGGTCTGCCTCGCGTAGAACTGACACCCTTCGTAGGTGCGGACAATTCTAGTGGCGTCGGCCACCGCCGTTGGCCAGTAGAAACCTTGTGGGAAGGCGTTTCCAACAAGGGCCCGAGGTGCTGCGTGATGGCCGCAAGCCCCCGAGTGTATCTCTTGTAGGAGCTCCTGGCCTTCAGCGATGGAAATGCATCGCTGGAGGATGCCTGAGGGGCTGCGGTGGTAGAGCTCCTTCTCATCTCCCAGCAAGACGAACGACTTGGCGCGCCGCGCCAACCGCCGAGCTTCGGCTCGGTCGAGGGGTAGCTCTCCTCGGTGGAGATATTGCAGGTACGGGGTCTGCCAGTTTCGATTAGGCGCGACCCCACTTCGCTCCTCCTCGACGCGCAGTGCCTCACCCTCGGGGGCCGAGGGTACTTTGGGCTGGACCGAGGGTGCCTCGGGCCGAGCTGAGGGTGCCTCGGGTTGAGCCGAGGGTGCCTCAGACTGAGCCGAGGGTACCTCGGGCTGGGCCGAGGGTGCCTCGGGCTCGGACGTGTCGTCGATCTTGACGGAGGGTTGATGCAGGTCTCGGGAGAAGACGTCCGGGGGAACCGTTGTTCGCCCCGAGGCTATTTTAGCCAGCTCGTCCGCAGTCTCGTTGTAGCGCCGGGCGATGTGGTTGAGCTCGAGCCCGTAGAACTTGTCTTCTAGGCGCCGAACCTCATCGCAGTAGGCCTCCACCTTCGGGTCACGGCAGTGGGAGTTCTTCATGACTTGGTCGATGACGAGCTGCGAGTCACCGCGAGCGTCGAGGCGTCGGACCCCTAGCTCGATGGCGATGCGCAACCCATTGACCAGAGCCTCGTACTCAGCCACATTGTTGGACGCCGGGAAGTGGAGGCGTAGCACGTAGCGTAGGTGCTTCCCGAGGGGCGAGATGAAGAGTAGGCCTGCGCCGGCTCCTGTCTTCATCAGCGACCCATCGAAGAACATGGTCCAGAGTTCTGGTTGAATCGGAACTGTTGGGAGCTGGGTGTCGACCCACTCAGCCACGAAGTCCGCCAAGACCTGGGACTTGATGGCCTTCCGAGGGGCGAACGAGATCGTTTTGCCCATAATTTCCACCGCCCACTTTGCGATTCTACCCGAGGCCTCTCGGCACTGGATGATCTCCCCCAGGGGGAAGGATGACACCACAGTTACCAGATGAGACTCGAAGTAGTGTCGCAACTTCCGCCGCGTCAGGATCACCGCGTACAACAGCTTCTGAACTTGTGGGTAGCGGATCTTGGTCTCGGACAGTACCTCGCTGATGAAGTAGACTGGCCTCTGGACGGGCAATGCATGCCCTTCTTCTCGTCTCTCAACCACGATCGCGGCGCTAACCACCTGAGTGGTCGCGGCGACGTAGATCAAGAGGGCTTCTCCGGCAGCGGGGGGCACCAAGATGGGCGCGTTCGTGAGGAGCGCCTTCAGGTTCCCAAGGGCTTCCTCGGCCTCAGGGGTCCAAGTGAAGCACTCGGCCTTCCTTAAGAGGCGGTACAGAGGCAGGCCTCTTTCACCGAGGCGTGAGATGAAGCGGCTTAGAGCCGCAAGACATCCCGTGACTCTCTGTACGCCCTTCAAGTCCTTGATGGGCCCCATGCTGGTGATGGCCGCGATCTTCTTTGGGTTGGCTTCGATGCCCCGCTCGGAGACAATGAACCCCAAGAGCATGCCTCGGGGAACCCCAAAGACACACTTCTCGGGATTAAGCTTCACGCCTTTCGCCTTGAGACATCGGAATGTCACTTCAAGGTCGGAAAGGAGGTCGGAGGCTTTCCTCGTCTTGACTACGATGTCATCGACATAGGCCTCGACCGTCCGGCCAATGTGTTCGCCGAACACATGGTTCATGCACCGCTGGTACGTCGCGCCCGCATTCCTCAAGCCGAACGACATGGTGACATAGCAGTACATGCCGAAGGGTGTGATGAAAGAAGTCGCGAGCTGGTCGGACTCCTTCATCCTGATTTGGTGATACCCTGAGTAGGCATCGAGGAAAGACAGGGTTTCGCACCCAGCAGTGGAATCCACGATTTGATTGATGCGAGGCAGAGGGTAGGGAAACTTCGGACATGCTTTGTTTAGACTAGTGTAGTCTACACACATCCGCCATTTCCCTCCTTTCTTTCTCACAAGCACAGGGTTGGCTAGCCATTCGGGATGGAATACCTCTTTGATGAACCCTGCCATCATTAGCTTGTGGATTTCCTCGCCTATGGCTCTGCGCTTTTCTTCATCGAATCGGCGCAGAGGCTGCTTCACGGGTCGGGCTCCAGCTCGAATATCCAGCGAGTGCTCGGCGACATCCCTCGGTATGCTGGGCATGTCCGAGGGACTCCACGAGAAAACGTCGGCGTTTGCGCGGAGAAAGTCGACGAGCACTGCTTCCTATTTGGGATCGAGCTTGGAGCCGATCCGGATCTGCTTGGAGGCGTCGCTGCTGGGGTCGAGGGGGACGGACTTAACCGTCTCCGCTGGCTCGAAGTTGCCGGCGTGGCGCTTCACGTCTGGCACCTCCTTAGAGAGGCTCTCTAGGTCGGCGATGAGGGCCTCAGATTCGGCGAGGGCCTCGGCGTACTCCACTCACTCCACGTCGCATTCGAACGCGTGTTTGTACGTGGGGCCGACGGTGATGACCCCGTTGGGGCCCGGCATCTTGAGCTTGAGGTAGGTGTAGTTGGGGACGACCATGAACTTCGCGTAGCATGGCCTCCCCAGTACTGCATGGTAGGTTCCTCGGAACCCGACCACCTCGAACATGAGGGTCTCCCTTCGGAAGTTGGAGGGTGTTCCGAAGCAGACAGGAAGGTCGAGTTGTCCGAGGGGCTGGACGCGCTTCCCGGGGATGATCCCGTGGAAAGGCGCAGCGCCTGCCCGGACCGAGGATAGATCAACACGCAGCAGCCCGAGGGTCTCGGCGTAGATGATGTTGAGGCTGCTGCCTCCGTCCATGAGGACCTTGGTGAGCCTGACGTCACCAATGACGGGGTCAACAACGAGTGGGTATTTCCCCGGGCTCGGCACGTGGTCGGGGTGGTCGGCTTGGTCGAAGGTCATGGGCTTGTCGAACCAGTCTAGGTAGACTGGCGCCGCCACCTTCACCGAACAGACCTCCCGACGCTCTTGCTTGCGGTGTCGAGCCGAGGCGTTTGCCGCTTGCCCACCATAGATCATGAAGCAGTCGCGGACCTCGGGGAACTCTCCTGCCTGGTGATCTTCCTTCTTGTCGTTGTCGCGAGCCCTGCCACCCTCCGCGGGTGGCCGGCCCTGTGGAAGTGGCGCCGAAGCATGGCGCACTCCTCAAGGGTGTGCTTGACGAGCCCCTGATGATAGGGGCATGGCTCCTTGAGCATATTGTCGAAGAGGTTGGCACCTCCGGGGGTTTCCGAGGGTTCTTGTACTCGGCGGCGGCGACAAGGTCCGCGTCAGGGGCGTCGCGTTTCGCTTGCGACTTCTTCTTGCCTTTCTTCTTGGCGCCGCTCTGAGTTGACGCCTCGGGGGCATCTTCCGGTGGGCGGCCCTGGGGCTGCTTGTCCTTCCGAAAGATAGCCTCAACCGCCTCCTGGCCAGAGGCGAACTTGGTGGCGATGTCCATCAGCTCGCTCGCCCTGGTGGGGGTTTTGCGACCTAGCTTGCTGACCAGGTCGCGGCAAGTGGTGCCGGCGAGGAACGCACCGATGACATCTGAATCGGTGATGTTGGGCAGCTCGGTGCTGCTTCGAGAATCGCCGGATGTAGTCCCGGAGAGACTCTCCCGGCTGCTGTCGGTAGCTTCAGAGGTCCCAGGAGTTTCCAGGGCGCACGTACGTGCCCTGGAAATTGCCGGCGAAGGCTTGGACCAAGTCGTCCCAGTTGGAGATCTGCCCCGGAGGCAGGTGCTCCAACCAGGCGCGAGCGGTGTCAGAGAGGAACAGGGGGAGGTTGCGGATGATGAGGTTGTCATCGTCCGTTCCACCCAGTTGGCAGGCCAGCTGGTAGTTCGCGAGCCACAGTTCCGGTCTCGTCTCCCTCAAGTACTTTGTGATAGTAGTCGGGGGTCAGAACCGGGTCGGGAACGGCGCCCGTCGTATGGCGCGGCTGAAAGCCTGCGGACCGGGTGGTTCGGGCGAGGGACTCCGATCCTCCCCGCTGTCGTAGCGTCCCCCACGCCTGGGGTGGTAGCCTCGGCGCACCCTCTCGTCGAGGTGGGCCCGACGGTCGCGGTGATGGTGCTCATTGCCGAGGCGACCCGGGGCCGCAGGCGCTGTGTCGCGCGTGCGCCCGGTGTGGACCGAGGCTTCCCGCATGAATCGGGAAGTCGCGGCGCGATGTTCCGAGGGGTACCCCTGCCTTCGGGAGGCGGAGCTTTCGGCCCGTCGGACCGCGACGCCCTCCAGGAGATTCTTGAGCTCTCCCTGAATCTGCCGCCCCTCGGTGGTTGATGGCTCCGGCATCGCGCGGAGAAGCATTGCTGCTGCAGCCAGGTTCTGGCCGACTCCACTGGAAGCGTGTGGCGGCCTCACCCTGACATCGTTGGCGATGCGGTGCTAGATACCCTGGGGTAGATGGCGCACTTCTCCGGCCGGAGGTTGGCCCGCCCATTCCTGCCCGATGTCCCGGCGGATCGGCTCAAGCGTTCCTGCTCCCTCGTCGAGCCTGGCCTGCACCCCGCGGATTTGCTCGAGCTGTGGGTCATGACCCCCCGCCTGAATGGGGACCACAGCTAGCTCCCATAGGATGTCAACGCGAGGCACAGGCCTAGGGAGATCACCGTTCTCCGACACACCAAGATGGTTGCCTTCGGAGGGACCCCCTAGATCGACGTGGAAACATTCACGACTTGGGCCGCAGTCCTCGTCGCCGAGGCTGCGGCTACCGTCGGAACAGTCGGAAAGGCAGTAGTCGCATGCGGTCATGAAGTCCCGCATGGCACTGGGGTTACCAAGTCCGAAGAAATCCCAACAGAAGTCGGGCACGTCATCTTCCTCGGACCTCGAGGGCCCGTAGGTCGAGACGTCCGTCAGCCGGTCCCAGGGTGACCGCATATGAAACCCCAGAGGGTTTGGACTCGCCTCTGCGAGAGCGTCCGCCAAAGCGAAGTCGCTTGGCGGGTCGAGGCTGAATCCAAAGGGTGTGAGATGGAAATCGGTGGGTACCTCTTGGTCGACGGGCGGTGACGAAGTCACGTTAGGGACTGACTGCACCGTCGTCTCAGGTACGAGGGTGACGCCCAGCAAGCCTTTCGCGAGCGTGCTGGCGTCGTCCGTTTGCTTGGGATTGGCGTGTTGCGGGGAGACGGCGCTCGTCTTCGTCTCAAACGCGAGGTCGATGCCTGACGTGCCCCCCGTTGGGGCGCCGGTGCCGTCGACTCGCTCGACAGCCGACGAGGTGCCGCCTCCTGCTTGGCCTTGGTTGCCCCGCCTCCTCCTCCGTCGGCGGGGGAGAGGGCGGGGTGAGCTCGAATGTTGTTCTTCCACCACGCGGGGAAGACGTCGTCGATTCCGCCGCCGACGGGCGGGCTGTCGGCCGCCATTGTCGCCGTCGCACGGCGGGGGAAGGAGTATCATGTCGTAGCTGCCGTCGAGGGACATGAACTCAAGACTCCCGAAATGGAGCATCGTCCCGGGCTAGAAAGGTTGCTGGAGACTGCCCATCTGGAGCTTGACGGGAAGCTGTTCGTCAACACGCAGCATGCCCCTACCTGGCGCGCCAACTGTCGGCATTTCGAGACCGAGGGGTCCCTGTGCCGACGAGTGAAATGTCGCCACGTGCCCCAGCCCAGATGGGTCGGCGCGAGATGGAGCGTGAAGGGGGGAAGAAGGCGGCCGGAGCGAGAGAGAGAGAGGTGGAAATCCCGCGGCCTTCGTGTTTGTCCCGCGCCCGGGTCGGGTGCGCTTGCAGTAGGGGGTTACAAGCGTCCACGCGGGAGGGGAGCGAGCGGCCTCACGCGAGCGTCTGTCCCGTCCTCTTCCCCGCGCGGCCAACCCTCTGTAAGAGGGCACTGGTCCTTCCTTTTTAGGCGTAAGGAGAGGATCCAGGTGTACAACGGGGGGTGTAGCAGAGTGCTAACGTGTCTAGCGGAGGAGAGCTAGCGCCCTAAGTACATGCCATCGTGGCAGCCGGAGAGGTTTTGGCACCCGGTTCGTGTGGTGTCGTGGCCGTCGGAGGAGCGCTGAAGCCTGGCGGAAGAACAGCTGTCGGGGCTGTCGAGTCCTTGCTGACGTCCTCTTGCTTCCGTAAGGGGGCTGGGAGCCGTCGTCGTCATAGAGCATGCGGGGCACCATCATTGCTTGTCTGGCGGAGCGAGCCAGATGGGACGCCGGTCCTGTTCCCCGTAGCCTGAGTCAGCTTGGGGTAGGGTAATGATGGCGCCTCCTGTTGACGTGGTCGGTCCATGCCCTAGGTGGGCGATGTGGAAGCTCCTCCGAAGTCGAGGTCGAGTCTGTCTTCCGAGGCCGAGGTCGAGTCCAAGCCCCTGGGTCGGGCGAGGCGGAGACCGTCGGCGGAGGCCAGGGCTGAGTCCGAGCCCTGGGGTCGGGCGAAGCGGAGTTCGTCGTCTTCCGGGGTTGAGCCCGAGTCCGAGCCCTGGGTCGGGCGAGGCGGAGACCGTCGGCGGAGGCCAGGGCTGAGTCCGAGCCCTGGGGTCGGGCGAAGCGGAGTTCGTCGTCTTCCGGGGCTGAGCCCGAGTCCGAGCCCTGGGTCGGGCGGAGCGGAGTTCGCCGTCTTCCGGGGCTGAGCCCGAGTCCGAGCCCTGGGTCGGGCGGAGCGGAGTTCGCCGTCTTCTGGGGCTGAGCCCGAGTCCGAGCCCTGGGTCGGGCGGAGCGGAGTTCGCCGTCTTCCGTGGCTGAGCCCGAGTCCGAGCCCTTGGTCGGGCGAATCGGAGTTTCCTATGGTGCCTGAGGCCGGGCCTGACTGCCTGTTAGCCTCACTCTGTCGAGTGGCACAGTAGTCGGAGCGGCGCAGGCGGCGCTGTCCTTCTGTCAGGCCGGTCAGTGGAGCGGCGAAGTGACTGTGGTCACTTTGGCTCTGTCGACTGGAGGACGTGCATCAGGATAAAGGTGTCAGACCACCTTTGCATTAAATGCCCCTGCGATTTGGTCGGTTGGCGTGGCGTTTTGGCCAGGGTTGCTTCTTGGCGAAGACTGGGCCTTGGGCGAGCCGGAAGTATGTTTGTCGCTGGAGAGGGGCCTCGGGCGAGACGGAGATCCTCCGGGGTCGGCTGCCCTTGCCCGAGGCTAGGCTCGGGCGAGGCGTGATCGAGTCCCTCAAATGGACCGATCCCTGACTTAGTCGCACCCATCAGGCCTTTGCAGCTTTGTGCTGATGGGGATTACCAGCTGAGAATTAGGAGTCTTGAGGGTACCCCTAATTATGGTCCCCGACAGTGGACTACCATAGGTCGCTATTAATATAATAAGGGAAGAGATAGCTGGGGTATTCCGAGATAAGCTCAAAGTTAGCATGATCCCCGAGGGGCAGTCATATCAGAAACCCTATGACAATCGATTTGATTACCACCTGAACCCCCTGGGAACAAGGATACCTGAATTTGCAAAAAAAAATTGGGTGAGCAAGGTAAAAGGACGCACGAGCACATAGGCTAGTTTCTAGCACATTTAGGAGTATTGGTCGATATAGAGGCATTATGCGTCCGTTTGTTTTCATTGTCTCTAACTGGGACTACATTCACGTGGTACACTATGCTACCGCCTAACTCTATTTATTCGTGGGGGGATTTAGAACAGAAATTTCATGGTCACTTTTTCTCTGGCGATTATGAGTTACGCCTGGTAGATCTAGTAGCTCTGCAACAAGGGAAGGATGAATCGATTAATGAGTACATCCGGAGATTCCGGAACACAAGGAACTGATGCTTCTAGATTCACCTCAAAGAAAACAGCTAGCTGGATTAGCAATTGATGGAATGTCTTATTACTTAAGAGAGAGATTAGAGGGCATTCAATTTTTTACGCTAGCTCAATTACACCAGAAAGCTTTGTCTTGCGAAAGCCGATGCAAAGACACAACTAAAGCAGTTCGTCACAGCATCCATACAGTAGATTGTGACTAGAGTACGTAGCTCGGATGACGAACCACAAGTGGTGTACGCCGCTGAGTTGGTTTGGCCAAAACAGGCTAAATCTTCAGCTTGTTCCTTTTTGTAGCCAGTTCAAAAGAAACGACAAGAAGAGGATAAATTTACATTTAATGTTGGAAAGTGTAACAAAATATTCAATGAATTACTAAAAATGTGAACATTAAAATAAATCATATTATTCCATCTGCCGATGAACTTAAACGTCGTGCTTATTGTAACTGACATAATTCTTTCTCTCATGCAACTAATGATTGTAATGTATTTCGACAACGGATCCAATCAGCCATTAACGAGGAACGATTGAAATTTCAGGAAATGCAGGTGGACACTGAACCCTTTCCAATAAATATGATCAACTTTATGATAAAAAGTCATGGTTCGGCCTAGTGCGGCCGATAAGGGCAAGGCAAGGAGGTCATCATTGGCGATACACGAGAGGCTGATGAAAACATAAAAGTTTCCTGGAATCTTATTTCATTTTCATGCACATCAATTCGTTCATGGTTTAGGGATTGAATTCATTTAATTAGGGATATTTGAAATATTTTTTGTAGTTCATGTTCTAGGATTTCAAGATTTGGATTTCTAGTTGAGCTAAATTAAAGATTGTATTTAGAGATTTGTCTCTCCGCGAGGTACCTCTCGATATGATTTTGTTTCACTTTCATGTACATTTTGTTTCATGTTTTAGGGATTAAATTCAATTAATTAATGGTTTTATTGACGTTAATCAATATAAGGATGTACAACCTTCCGTCATGGTTGTGTCACAAAAGAAAGTACATTATATTGACTATTCTTATTCAAGGTCTGAAAGCAGCTAGTGTTGATATTGATGTGTTCCTGGAACCTCTTATGGAAGATATGGTGTAGCTCTAGAATGAAGGAGTTCGAATATGGGATGAGTATCGACATGTATTTCAACTTAAGAGCAATTATATTTGTTACCATCCATGATTCTCCCAGTGACGCCACACTATCAGGGCAAAAGACTAAAGGAAAGAACGATTGTGTAGTGTGTGTGGATGGAACTGCTTCCTTGTACATTAAATCATCCATGAAGTTGGTGCTCATGGGACACAGACGGTTCTTGATGAAGCAGCATAAGTACCAAAAGATGAAAGAGGAATTTAATAGTGAATTGGAAAGTGAAGGTGCACCAAAGCCTTAAAGTGAGAACTCATTTTTGAAATTGTAAAGAACATTCAGGTTGTATTCGGAAAGGGAAAACAAAATAGAAAAGAGAAAGAGAACCGACCCTTCAACTTACACAACTTTCGAGAAGCAATCCATTTCTTCAAGTACCTCCCATACTGGAAGGATATGGACATTTGCCACAACATTGATTTGATGCATGTAACAAATAATGATTTTGACAGCATCATTGGAACCTTCCTGGGCATGCCGAGTAGGACAAAGGATGGACTTAAATCACGTAATGACCTAGTAGATATTCAAATCAGATCGGAACTTCATCCAGTGGATAGTGGCAAAGGGAAGCCTTATCTCCCCCAGCTAGCTGCAACTTGACAGTTTAGGAGAAAACAAAATTTGCAAATGTTTGCGTGGGGTCAATGTGCCCACAGGTTTCTCATCTAATATCAGCAAACTAGTCAGGATGAAGGACTTGTCTCTATTTGGCTACAACTTTCATGACTACCATGTGATGATGACGGTGTTCCTCCCAATTGCGGTAAGCGCCCTCGAATAGAGCATATCAAAGTTGTCATCACACGTTTGTGTTACTTTTTCAATGCGGTGTCACAAAAAGTAATAGCTTTAGAAGACTTGGACTATCTGAAGGCATACATCATCGAGACTATGTGCAAGCTTGAAATGTGTTTTCCTCCATCGTTTTTTGATATGCAAGTACACCTAATCATACATATCGTGCATCAGATAAAAATATTAGGGCACTATATTTACATCATATGTTTTCGTTGGAGCGATAGCTAGGAGTATTAAAAGGTTATGTGCGAAATCATGCTCACCTACAGGGTTCAATCATGGAGGGATACACTACAGAAGAAGTGATTGAGAGTTGTATAGATTACATCTAAGATAGAACAATAATAGGTGTGCATGTACCTAAACATGAGGGTAAACTATGTGAGAGAGGGAGAATAGGCCAAAAGACTTTTCACGTTGAGGATTACAAGCTAGTACATTGTGCTCATGGTAGTGTACTACAACATCTCGCGATAGCCGAGCCTTACATCGAGGAACACCTGGATGAGCTTCGTAAGAAAATCAGAACCACACAGAGGACTAGATTATGAGGGAGCGCAAACATCGTTTCAGCGAATGGTTAATGGACAAAAACATCCCATCCAGAGACTCTTTGGAAGAGAAAACAATGAAGAATTTGGCCTTTGGGCCTTGTGTTTAGTGACATCATGGCAAGCATATGACATCGATGGGTACACATTCCACACTAAATCAAAAGACATGAGAAGTGTTGCGCAAAATAGCGGTGTTTGTATCGATGCTTGTGACCTACAAGGACAGAAGACCATATATTTTTGTTTCATAGAGGAAATATGAGAACTTGATTATGGCCCAAGCATGAAAATACCCTTATTTAAGTGCTAATGGGTACACCATCCCGGGGGATGACAGTGGATAACTACGGACTCACACTGGTAAACTTAAAGAACGTAGGATATACAGATGACTTGTGGGTTCTCGCCGAATGTGTTGCACAAGTGTTGTATATACTCGATCCGACAAATGAGAAGATGCATATAGTTATTTCTAGAAAGCGAAAAATTGTTGGAGTTGAGAATGTGGGAGACGGAGATGAGGAATACAATAAGTATAAAGAGATGTTCGTCTTTAACGGTCCAGAGATAATCAAACGTGTGGAAAAGAAAATTGATAAGAACTTAAAGCCATACATACAGAAAATGGTAGTTCATGAAAAATTGTATAAATCAAATTGTATTTGGCATGTATGATCGACTATGCATTGCAGTTACCAATTAATTTAAAATCTCTATAGTTATCTATGTGTGGTATTAAAATTCATTTAAATTGTATTTGGCATATTTCGTTAAAAAATATCAGTATGGTAATTAAATCACAGTCGGGTCTAATTGAGAACCGCCCGTCATACAAATCACGCATCACGTACGGTTTTCTTCTTTCGGACCATTTGTGATACGAATCGAGCACCAGAAGCGTTTTTTATTTCAGACCGCTTGATACAAATACACCACAAACGATTTTATATCCGAACCACCTAAGATGTAAAAAGCTTACCACTTATATAGAACTAAATTGTAGCAGTGCGTGCCACGTCAAACTAATGAAAATAATTCGCATATACTATATGAGAACTTGAGACGGGATTTCCACTTGCGCAAAATAAAATCTATATCGCCCTCTTGTGAGGGATCCGAAAAGCTAACAAAATTGATTAAAATCGACGACACGTACTCCTAAACGAGACACGTACGAACAGACTCTGACGACACTACTCCGGGTTTAACAGTAGAGACCAAACCCTGTCTGCCTTAGCTTCCTGCTTAATTAAAAAATTAAACTCTCAGCCGGCCAGCTGCTGCGACAGGCCTGGAGATATAGATCAGTGGCCGCCCGCCATGACGGTGGCGTTGGACACGCCTCTCGTCCTTGGTAGGAGGATCAGCGCCAGGACCGCGCAGATGAAGGCGAAGACGGCGCCGATGCCGAAGGCCGGGGTGTTTCCTTTGTTGAAGGCGCCGTCGATGGGGCCGGCGCCGAGCGCGATCACCAGCTGAAGGAAAAGCAACACGTACGTACGGGATCAGCAATCTTGTATATATTGCATCTACATGCGGTCAACAATGGCAAATAAAAAAAAGAAAGTTTTTCTTTTACCTGTGGAAGGACGATTGCAATGTTGAGGACGCCAATGGTGAGACCCTGGCCTCCGCCGTCCTTGGCAGCAACCTCAGACGCCACGGCCCAAGGCACGCTGTACAGCACCTGCGATGCCAGAATAATACTCAGCTTTCAACAACTCCAACTTAACTGTACGGAATAAAATTAAGATAGCATGAAATGAAAACGCGATCTAATTAACTTACGGCCTGAGGGATGCCGATGAAAGCGAAGATGGCCAGCGCGCCGGCCCTGAACGAATGGTTGGGGCCCGCCGAGAGGGTGGCGGCGAGCGACGGCTGGTAGCCCTTCATGGAGACTATACCGAGGATGACCATGGCCGCCATGAGGATGAACACCATGAGGTTACTGACGGACCAGACGACCCGGGACGTGAGCTTCCGGCACAGCTTTGGGATGAGCAGGGAGGTGACGCCGAGCGCGACGGAGCACAAGAGGAGGCCGACGGCGCCCTCCCGGACGCCGGCGTTGTACAGGTCCGCCTTGCCGCCCGCGCCCTGCGGCTCGCCGTGGAAAATCTCCCGGCCCATCCAGTCGGTGTTGTACTGGAAGAAGGGGAACCACGCGAGCTGCATGCCAAGACAAGGATCCAAGCATATCGTCAGAGATATATATACGTCGAGAGAGAGAGAACCGCACGCGTACGGCGTATAGTATAGTAGTACGCACGCACCCAGGTGACGGCCGTGACGGCGAGCACGCTGAACATGGCAGGGGGCAGGTTCTTGAGGCACTTGAAGAGATCCACGAACGCCGAGCACGCGCCGCCGGAGGCGTCCACGTCGTCCTTGTCGAGCTGCTTCTGCTCCTCGCCGGCGAGCCACAGTGTGGCCGACATGGTGACTACGATGAGGACCTGATCAGCACCGAAAGGGAAACGATCGAGGGTTCAAATTCTCGACTATATATCTCATCTGGCAACGACAACAGTGGTACAACGTTCGTGACTCACCACCGCAGTCAAGAAGGCGCCCTTGAGGTTCGCGCACGCGTCGCAGCACGCCGCGGTTTTGAGCCACGGGAACCACCTGACGATAGACATGCATGTATGGATCAGTAACACATGCATGCGTCGCTCGACGATCTCAACAAAAGGCCGGAGAGACGATGATCGGAATATATATAGCTAAGTCTACGTACTCGTGCCATTTGGCGTTGGCGCCGGCCAAGTATCCGAGAACGCTGCCGAGAGCCATCCACAGGGAGAAGATGGCCTGCCCAACGTTGGGGCCATGGTGCCCCGCTGCAGTAATGAAACAAACAACATTAGCATCCTGCGCTAATATATGCTCTGCATTGCATTGCATTGCATGCTCACCGGCTAGGTCCGCCATCATCGCGCGAGCCGGTCCCTGAGGAAGCCAAAAGGAAAACATCAGAACCGCGACTAAGTTCATTCAGAAAGACGACGTGCTGATATAGTAGATTCGAAACGTGTACCTGGACGGTGTTGTTGGCGAAGTCGAGGAACCAGAAGCCGACAATGTAGACGGCGGCGGCGTACCAGCGGGAGCCGGTGAACGTGCTGCAGTGCTCCGTGGTGTCCCCTAGGCGCCGCCCGATGTCCGCCGAGAAACCGATCATCAGCACCTTTGCCGGACCACCAGCATCGACCGACCAATCAGATTCTTTTTTTTCTTTTGGAAAAAAAAACAAAAAGAATGCTAGTTTCAGAATGCTATGTGGGCTTACAGAGAGGCAGATGATGATGCATCCAGCGAGGATGAAGGGCCTCCTCCGGCCCATCTTCGAGGTGCACCGGTCGCTGTAGTAGCCCACGATGGGTTGCACCTGCCAACGAAGCCAATCCAATAGCCACATCAATATCCCCGGCCGGCCTCCCTCGGAAAAGGAGAAGCATGCAAGATGCACGTATGGAAACGCATCTCTTTCTCTTGGTGATTAATTCCGAATTCTATCTTATCTTATCCTTTGCAAATAAATCTGGTTAATAATTTTTCTTATCCCTTGAAGATAGATCTTTTGGTAAAGTAAAACCTCAATGCTAGGTGACAATATTTTGACGTTCTTAATCTTCATCCAAATAGCATAAGAGAAGAGGTTTAAAAGAACAAGAAAAAAATGCACGTACCACAAATCCGGCGATAGGCCCGCAGATCCATGTCAGGGACACGTAGCTGTGCGAGATCCCAAGAGTCTGGGCACATATATATCAAAGATCGATCAGGCCATGGAAATTACCGGAGAAAATTAACCAACCATATTGCATATATATATCTACGAGCAAAGCACACATCAAAGAACAAAGACGAGATAACCGAAGCTGGGCAAGCTGGCACACGTGCCTGGGAGTAGGGCGAGAGGAGGGAGAGCTGCAGCGCCCAGCCGTACTGGATGCCGCCGGAGACCATGCAGGCCGAGAAGAGCCGGACAAGGCCTATCGCCGGCTTCAGGCTTGCATTGCCGTAGCCCGTGGTCTCGCCGCCGCCGCCGACGACGCCTCTCTCCAGATTCAAGGTTGCCCACTCGAGGCGCCTGGCGTCCTCCTTGCTGTGGCCGCCCATGGCTGTTGCGGCGGCGGGCGGAGCTGGAACGAAAAGGTGCCGAGGTAGACAGAGAACGAGTAATCACGGATGGGAAGCGGTTGGACGTACGAGATAGCGAAAGCTAGCGCCGGGTTTTATAGGCCCCCGGTGCCCCTGGTTTCGGAAGGTTGTTATCCCGTCCTTAATCTGTTACTCGGTGAGGGGTTTTGCCAAGCTGGCAGATCAACGAATTGGATTGGATTGGATTGTTTTTATCGGTCGCCGGACTCTTAATTTTACAGCCTATTAGCGCAGTATGAGAATCCTTTTCCTTCTTGTATTAGATTGGAAATATTTTTAGATAATGGAAAAGCAGTTCCGGCCTTCTCCTCCGTAGAGGGTCCGAGCCAACAACAACATAAAACAACATTCACACGACCACAGAGTCAAAACACATAGGAAACTGAAAGAAGGGGAAAACCACACAGGGTTTCAAAGACATCAAAAAACTACAGAGTAATGCGATTGGAGAAACGCCATCCATAATGCGCAAACACCATCATCACCACTCTCTGCAAGCCTGGACTATCTTCTCCTTTGCAGCTTCATGCCTTTGAAGCAGCGCCCAGGAACGGCACCAGTAGGTTCCCCTGTAGATTACCTGCATGTAAGTTTTCGGGTTATCATGATCAAAAACCACCTCATTCCTGCTACGCCATACAGCCCAAAGCATTGCCGCCACCCCCGTCATAATTAGGGATTTGTTATGTTTACTGAAACCCATCAACCAATTCCCAGCAACGTGCTCCATATCCCGAGGGATCGGCAAACCAAAAGCGGTTAACAACGCCCTCCAAATGAAACGGGCATAATGACACTCAAAGAATAAGTGTCCAATCGTTTCACTATTAGAGCAAAACACACACAACTTATTCCCTTTCCAGTTTCTACGCGCCAAGTTATCTTTAGTCAGAATAACCCCCCTACCAAGATACCATAGAAAAACCTTAATTTTAAGTGGTATCTTCAATTTCCAGAGAGGATTATTATGTCTAATAATACCATTTGACATAAGCGCCAGATACATGGAATTAACCGAGAACTTCTTATTTTGGTGTAAATCCCACTCACCCACATCTTTCGCACTATTAACCTGAACAACCAGCACCAACGACACCAATCTAAACCAAGCCTCAAGGTTTGCCCCCGTCAACCCTCGCCTAAAAGAAACATTCAGCGGTACTGACCTGAAAACATCAGCCACCGAGCTCCCTTTTTTCCTAGTCAGATTATATAGAGAAGGGAAACGATCTTTAAGCTTAAAATTGCCCACCCACCGGTCCTCCCAAAATCTGGTATTGGTTCCATTATTAACCTTGAACCTAATGAAGTCCAGGAACTTATGTTTGGCTTTCATTAAACCCGACCAAAATTGGGAATCGCCCGGTTTTCTCCCCACCGCCCCAATGGGCAGGCCCTTTAAGTATTTGCGTTTCAACATAGTTTGCCACATCCCCTCCTCATTAGATTGGAAATATATGTAGGATTCGCTGGGTTTTAGTTTGATTTTCTGTTAGCTATAAATCTTGCAAATTTGATTCTGTATCTTATTTTCAAAAGACGCTTTGATATATAGAATAGAATCTCAAACCGGCCGTGTCCCGAGCTGGCTGTCAAGTAATGCATGTTCGTTTAGATTTACCGCCTTATCCGGTCCAATCCAAAACTTAATCTTCCGCTAATATCCTTGGCTCACAAGAGATAAATACCCCATACCGAGGAAGTTTAACTAGGTTTATGAGTATTGGTATCTTTCCATATACGGAGGAATTTATGTTCCACACGAATGGGAACTAATGAACGTCGTACAGCAGGCTGCAGGACGCATGCTGATGAAATCAGCTTGTTAAGTGTTTACTAACTAGTATATAGCATGTGGTAACACTATGATCTCGAGAATAAGAGGAGAGGGTCGACAACAACGACGACACGACTGAGGGGAGGGGCAGGGGCGACTTGGTCACGGGAAGGGGAATAAAAGATCCAAATAATATTATTCATCAAATTTGAGAGCAAGAGAGATAATGTTATCCAGCTATTTGAATCATTAGTTTTGATGGTGTGTTAACTATGAGTGTAATTTGTTTGGTGGATTTAATTGAGGTCATGAGTGTGAAGTGATTTGGTTCGACGGGTTTTGTAAAGTTTAAACTGGTAAATTATACAGTGGTATACGACATCGATTACCCGCTGCAAAGTCTATCTTATGAACTATTTCAGTGTACTTGAGAAACTCTGATTTATGTAATAACTCCAATACTTCAATTTGAGGTTTTCCTGTTTTATTGTATTTCTTCTGTGAATCACCTTCGAGTGAGTATGTGGTATTTGATCCTGGTTAAGTGGCTTTATCAGACTAGATCCGAGAGACTGACGGGTTATTCCGATTTAAGTGTGTTACGGCCCCTGAGGAGTGACTTAGGCACTTAAGCGGGAATAATTCGGGCGGTTCTGCCACAGCTAGTATCGGAGCAAATACCACCACAGAGAAGGACAATAAACCATGAATATAAATTTTCAAAATCTAAAACTTGCTTAGAAACTAGTGTGAATCGTCAGGACTAGATCGCTAGACCTAGGACGAAAGGCCTTAGGATTAGAGGGAGAAATATGTGGCTAATTAAGTAGGCCCTGTGGGCCAGTATTTAGATTTTTAAAGGATGCCCTAAGAGCACCCTTTTATTCGGAGAGGAGACGTTATTCTCAGCATGCATGCATTATAAAAACTAAAAAGGATTAGACACTAAAGAAGTAAAAATTTAAGCTAACCCGCTTCCTTTTTAAACCACCCAAGGTCTTTTATTTTTTCCTCTTCCACCATAATCCTTACATCTGATACCCTTCCGCAGATGACCTCACCTACCCCGCCAGTGGAGGAGACACTCGTTTCAGCTCTGACTTCCTTTCTCATGATGGCTTTCCTTCCATCTTGTGGGAAGTGCTTAACTCTGCCGGTTACCCTACGCCCCCTTTGTACACGGTGTAGCTGTACGAGGAGCATCAGGTACCACGTTGCCGAGTCTGGCTGACTTTGGAGGCTCATCCCCTTCAGCTGGGTTGGTGTTCTCTTAACTCCAAGATGATTGGATTCAGGACGGACGACACCACTGAAGCAGCAGCGATGAAGACTCTGACGACTTTCTATGGCTACCATCCCCTGGAGATGGTGATGCACCCCTTGGGTCTCTTCCCTGCTGAGAAGAAGGATGACCCCATGTGGTGCAACCGTGTGAGCCATGTGAAGGATGTGTGGGCAATGTATCCTGACTTGGTTGGGAGGGTCACTGTTCAGTGCATGAGTGCGCTGTACCGCCTTCAGGCCCTGTAGAGCGACGCTATGGCACATCTTGCTAACATCGCTCAAACCACCAAGCTCACCCTCGACAGCCGAGAAGACTTTGTGGTCGACTTGTCCTCCGAGTTGGTGGAGAAGTACCTATAGGTGGAAAGGCTGAGCCAGCGCATTACCACCTTGGAGCAGCAGGTGGAGATCCGAGACAACACTATTGATGTCTTGGAGAACCAACTCCATGATGTGCAGCGGGAACTCGAAGAAGCTAATGACCACCTGGACATGCACCACTTAGAGATGGAGGCCAATGAGGCCGGAAGCGAGGGAGAAGAGGTTCCTGAGGAGTTAGGACCAGCCCCTGGTGCCAATGGGACTACCTCCGCGATGCCCCCTTCACCCGCATCCAATGTCGCTTCCACTACTCAGGGTTGACGAGTCATTTTGACGTCTTAGGAGGATAGAAACCTATGCAAGCTTAGTTAACGACAGATTTTAGACTAGGCTTACAGGTACTTTCCCCTAATTGATGTAACCCTTGAGAACTTTTGAGATTTGTGGGATGTTTGTAACCATGTTATCTTCATTCGAACCTAATGTTATGATTATGGCAATTTTATTTCCATATGAGATAATAGCATGTTGTTCAAACCTAATGGCGACGATCTCTGTTTCCAGATGGCAGCTAGGCAGCGTCGCGGGCATAACGAGAAAGTTCCCCCGCCACCTCCTCCAGCTCCCACGGTGTAGGAGCTGATGGCGCAGCAGAACGAGATTCTGCGATAGCTTTTGCAGTGCCAGCCCCACCCTCAGCAGTATGGTGGAGACCAGCCGCAGCGACCTCCGGCAGCGGCAACCTACCAGGAATTCCTGAGCACGCAACCGCCCTTGTTCACCAAGGCAGAGGATCCATTGGATGCCGACGTGTGGCTACGCGTCGTGGAGTCCAAGTTTCCCCTCCTCACGGGAGACTGCCCTGATGATACCAAGGCTCGCTTCGTCGCACAACAGCTTCGTGGCCCTGCTTGGACTTGGTGGGACCACTTCCGTGCTATGCTACCTGCTGATCGTGAAGTGTCTTGGGAGGAATTCAAGACAACTTTCAGAGGGCACCACATCCCAGCTGGAATTCTTGATCGCAAGCTGAATGAGCTTCTGGCACTCAATCAAGGAACCCGCATGGTATTGCAGTATGCTCAGGCCTTCAACGACCTGTGCCAGTACGTAGGTTATCATGCTGATTCCGATGAGAAGAAGAGAGACCGCTTCCGCAGGGGTCTCAACACCAAGCTGCGGGAACGTCTCAACACTGTCTGGACCGATAGTTTCAATGAGTTGGTCAACCTGGCCATCTCCTAGGAGGACTGTATTGTAGCTCACCGAGCAGAGAAGAAGAGAAAAGCACCAATGGCAGCACCATCCGTATTGGGGGCCTTCGTCTTCCGAAGGTCCTCAAAAACGTAATTTGACTATGTTTTCCAAGAGAAATATGTGAACAGGTACCTTCGAAGTCAGATTGCGAGTATACAAGAACATGGTTAAGACGAAGCTTGACTGGGACGGCGATCACGACGAAGGATAAGACGATCACGAAGCTATGTGCAGAAGAGCTTCGGCATAACGGCGGAAAAGGAAACCGACTTAAAGATGAAAAGCCAAATTAGACCTTGAAGAATTACTATAGAGTTATTGATAAATGTAAAGGACATTAATGTAATTTTGCATGGGCTGCGACCTGTGCCTATAAATAGGTGAACAGTATTCCCGTACTGTTCACGCTGACTTGGCATTCACTTTTGTGTCACACATGTATTCTCATTCCTTCAAGCCGAAGGTACATTTGTAATTTACTATTGTTTACACAAGTAATATAAATGAAAATGAAAATAGATTAATAATAATGTTTAGAGAAATTATGTTACCTTCTGTACTTTGCATGAATGTTCTCCATTTTTTATCATGATCATGAAGGTATGTCCTTCATGACCTTCGTCCTAGATTCATTATATCCGAGGGGAAATAATGATCCGAAGGACGAAGGGCTTTGATATTTAACATTTTGTGTTGCCTTGTTCTTGATTCATAGCATTTGAGAACAAGTCCCCAACAATCCGCTCAGGCCCAGAGGTTCAGGATTGTTTCTCACAATCAGAGCAGGGGATTTCAGCAGCATGCAGGTAGATGGGTGATCAGGCCACCTTGGCAGCAGCAGCCGGCACCCACTCGTTTTACAGCTCCCGCTCCAAGGAATAATCAGCCTCCTCAGCAACAGTTCCGCCAGGGAAATGGGAACAAGTGCTTCACTTGTGGCAATGTGGGCCACTATGCCAAGAATTGCCCAAGAAATCAGCAGAGGCAGGTGCTAGCACCAAATCAAGATAAGGGAAGAAAGCAGAAGGTACAAGTCAGGCAAGGGAAGCTCAACTTCACTACTCTAGAGGAGTTACCTAAGGGAGCCCCATCATGACTGGTATCTTTTCAGTTTATAATCAACCTGCTTTAATTCTGTTTGATTCTGATGCATCTCATAGTTTCATTAGCCAAAAGTTCAGTGCTAAATGTCAACTGCCTTTCTATCACACAAAAGGGTCATTCATGATAGCCACACCTGAGGGTAAAATTGCAATTAATCAATTAAACCAAAGTGTGCCTATTCAACTAGGAAGCCACATTATCAAAACCACCCTTCTTGTGTTGGGTTTGGAGAATGTGGATATTATTCTGGGAGCTAATTGGATGACCAGACACCAAGTAGTGCTTGATGTAGCCAGTCGCATCGTGGAAATCAATTCCCCAATCTGTGGGAGTTTCACCTTGTTTCTGCCCAGTCAAGACTCTACTCAGTCATGTGTTTTTGCTATGATGGAGTTACCCCTGAAAAAGATTCCAGTGGTCTGTGAGTATGCAGACGTTTTTCCAGATGAATTATCAGGGATGCCACCAGACCGGGATATTGAATTCGCTATCGAGTTGCAACCGGGAACGGTACCTATTTCCAAGAGGCCTTACCGGATGCCACCCGCTGAGTTGGCAGAATTGAAGAAGCAATTGCAAGAATTGCTGGACAAAGGTTTTATTCGCCCAAGTACTTCGCCTTGGGGATTTCCAACCTTGTTTGTGAAGAAGAAAGATGAAAGCTTGAGGCTATGCATAGATTACTGCCCACTTAACGTGGTGACTATCAAGAACAAGTATCCTTTGCCTCGTATTGATGTTCTTTTCGATCAGTTGGTCGGAGCCAAAGTGTTTTCCAAGATAGACCTTTGCTTCGGCTACCATCAAATCAAGATACGAGCAAGCGATATTCCGAAGACTGCCTTCTCGACCAGATATGGGCTATATGAATTCTTGGTGATGTCTTTTGGGCTGACTAATGCACCAGCATATTTCATGTATCTGATGAATTCTGTTTTCATGCCTGAATTGGACAAGTTTGTAGTGGTTTTCATCGATGATATCTTAGTGTACTCGAAGAACGAAGAAGAACATGCCGGGCATTTGCATGTAGCGCTTCAACATCTGCGAGAGCACCATCTTTATGCCAAATTGTCAAAATGTGATTTTTGGCTAAAGGAGATCAAATTCTTGGGTCACACTATCTCTCAGGCAGGTATGGCTGTTGATCCTGATAAGGTGCAAGAGGTGATGAACTGGAAGCCGCCAACGACTGTCCATCAGATTCGGAGTTTTCTGGGATTAGCTGGTTATTACCGAAGGTTCATTCCGGATTTCTCTCAAATTTTGAAGCCCATAACTGAGCTGTTGAAGAAAGAAGCCAAGTTTGTTTGGGGTCAGAAGTGCGAAGATGCCTTTCATGCATTGAGGCAACATCTGACCACAACACCGGTGTTAGCGCAACCCGACAGCAGCAAGCCATTTGATGTGTACTGTGATGCCTCTGGCACTAGACTAGGTTGTGTCTTAATGCAAGACAACCGAGTCATTGCTTATGCATCAAGAGAACTCAGGACTCATGAGCAAAATTATCCCACTCATGACTTGGAGTTAGCAGCCGTGGTCCATGCATTGAAAATGTGGAGACACTATTTGATGGGAACCCACTGCAGCATCTTCACCGATCATAAGAGCCTTAAGTATATCTTTACTCAGGCTGATCTCAACATGAGACAGAGAAGATGGCTAGAGCTGATCAAGGACTATGACCTAAAAGTACATTATCACCCAGGAAAAGCCAATGTAGTGGCAGATGCCTTGAGTCGGAAGTCGCAATGCAACTGTGTTATGATGGATTCTCGCATTAACACCCTGTGCGATGAGTTGAGCAAAATGAAGATCGAAGTGATTCCTTCTGGTGCCTTGTCTCACATTTCCGTTGAGCCAGCTTTGCAATACCAGATCATCATGGCCCGGCCCAGTGACAAGGGAGTGCAAATTATTAAGGAGAACCTCCATCAGAAGACCGAGAAGTATAAATGCTTCCGCCAAGATGGAAAGGGTATATTGTGGTTCGAAAGCAGATTGGTGGTTCCTAAAAACATGGATCTCAAGAAGAAAATCTTGGATGAGGCCCATCTCTCCAAATTCTCCATGCATCCAGGGAGCACCAAAATGTACCATGATCTGAAGCCCTTGTATTAGTGGACCAGAATGAAGAGGGAGATAGCCCAATATGTATCAGAATATGACACCTGTCAGAGGATAAGGGCAAGCCACTTGAAATCAGCTGGAGCCTTGCAACCCCTATCTATACCTTCGTGGAAATGGGATGACATCAGCATGGATTTCATTGTGGGTCTGCCCAACACCTCTCGTCATCATGATTCGATTTGGGTTATTGTGGACCGACTGACGAAAGTGGCACATTTTCTCCCAGTGCACACCACTGATAAGGCTCAAAAATATGCAGAGTTGTACACTGACCGAATCGTGTGTTTGCACGAATTGCCCCGGGCCATTGTTTCTAACCGAGGAGCCCAATTTGTTGCCAGATTTTGGGAACAACTGCAAGATTCTTTGGGAACCAAGCTAATTAGAAGTTCAGCTTACCACCCACAGACTGATGGTCAGACCGAGAGGGTAAATCAAATTCTTGAAGATATGCTGAGAGCTTGTGCGATCGATTGTGGCAAGAACTGGGATAAGCACCTCTCCTTGGCAGAGTTTTCTTATAACAATAGTTATCAATCCAGCCTAAAGATGGCACCCTTTGAAGCTCTCTATGGGAGAAGGTGTAGAACACCCCTCAATTGGTCTCAGACTGGAGAAAGAGAAGTTTTCAGACCTGACTTAGTGACTGAAGCCGAAAGGAAGGTCAAACTAACTAGGAAGAATCTAGAAGCTGCTCAGGCCAGGCAGAAGAGTTACCATGATAAGAGAAGGAAACCTCTCCAATTCGAGGTGGGAGATTTCATATATTTGAAGGTATCAACTACCAAGGGAGTGCAGAGATTCGGAATCAAAGGCAAGTTAGCCCCTCGTTACATTGGACCTTATGAGATCATAGAAGCATGTGGACCCGTGGCATACAAATTGAAGTTACCTCCAAAAATGTCTGCCATCCACAATGTATTCCATGTATCCCAACTGAATAAGTGTGTTCGATTGCCGACTGAGATCATAGCAGAACCAGAATTGGAGATAGAGCCAGATCTATCGTACCAAGAGTACCCTTCCAAGGTCCTGGATTGCAAAGAAAGATCAACTCGGGCTAAATCGATCAAAATATATAAGATCCAATGGAGTAATCACTCAGAGGAAGAGGCTACTTGGGAGACTGAGGAATTTCTATGTTCCAATATTCCTGATTATCTACCTACGGAAATTGGTACGTAATCATGCCCAACCCCTGCCCTTCGAATCAAAATATAAGAAAAATGATCCTAAAATAGAATGAGTTGATTATAAAACTAAAGTTAAAAGGACTTCCTTCTGAAGTTGCAAAGAGAATGACATTCAAAGAGCAGTTGCCTTAATAAATAAAGCACCCACTTCAAGTAAGTCTCACCCTTTGCTTCACCCTGGGAGGACTCCGACCCGAATCTCAGGACGAGATTCCTTTAAGGGGAAGGCTGTGACACCCCAGTGTCACCTAGAGCTTTTCTCAGTGCTAACTCAAGAACCATCATTTCATGTAAGCCAAATTAAGCATGAAGCACCAAATCAATTTAAGAATAAAAGATCCACTAAGTTTATATCTAAAGAATCATGTCAAAAACAAATGAGGTTTCCAAAAAGGAGAAAAATGTTGAAACCCTAATACCAACCCTAATTAAGCTATTTAAGTAGAAAAGAAGAAAAGGGATGAAAGACCATGAAAAACTTGAAATCATGACTTAGGCCAATTATAAAAATTGAAATACACTAACTAAGATACAATAAAGATTCTGAAAGTTTGGCCAAAATAGTTTGTTAAAAACTCCAAACAAGCCATTCAAGTGGAGGTTCAATGGGGAAATCTGAAATTCAGATTTCTGAATTTTTAGCCTTTGAACCAAAACCGAGCGCGTTCACCTTGATCTCTATCTCAAAACTCTAAGCTCCCATTGACAAAAATGTGTCTAACTAATCCCTCTACCTCATACCAGAAGATGGCATCGGGACGCGTGCTCTGGACACGTCAAACCCAAGATCTTCTCTCTGTGCTCGGCAGTGAGACAAACCCAACTTCACCCCTCCATATCTCTTGATCCAGTCAGCAAAACCTGCAAGCCTCCACACACAAACGACAAAGGAATGTCAGGGGGAAGAGATCTCTCAATGGGATCAAGGCCATAATCTCAAAGATTTGGAGCCAATCCGCGCTTGAACACGACCTCTCTCTGCGCTGCCTCGTGCTCGACGTTGTGCCAGACGCCAGAGCGCGCACTGGCGCTCGCCCGCGCACGCCCCGAGCGCTTGTTAGAGACTCCCCTCGGCCGTGCTTTCCCGCGCCTTTAAAACCACCCCCGGGCGTGCCTCACCTCACCCCATGCTCACCCTCGCTGGCTAGACACCCCTCCTTAGCTCCGGCGAGCTTTCCTCCACCTGCCATCACCGCCCGAGCCTCGGCCACCGCGGCCAGCTCACTCCAGCCACGTCCAAGTTGTGCCTGCCCCTCGGTTAGCTTCGCCAGAGGCCCGTGGAGCTTTCCAAGCTCTCGGACCCGACAGAACCTCACCGGAGACCCGAGATCATCTTCGCCGAACTTCGGTCGCCTGCGGCCACGCGTGGACCGAGCAATCCGGTGAGCCATTCTCAAATTCCTCGCGCACACATCTTCCTTGATCTCTGGTGAAGCCTCCTGACCCATTTAATTGATCTATCGCGCCCTGGTTAGGCCGGACTCCTCGCCGCCGATGAGCTCCCCCGCCTGCGCGCGTGGACTGACCTCCTCCGACCACCATCGTCGGCGATCCACACCTCGACGTGATCGCTAGAGACTCCCGGACCTCACCTGACCCCTCACCGGAGCAACCCCGCCGCCGATAAGCCCCTCCGCCCTATTCTTTCGCCGCGGTCACTGTTCCATTAGGGGAAGGATCGCGAATTCGATTTCGGGAAACCCTAGGGGGTTTTCTGCACAGCCGTAGACTCAGATGAATAGTGAACCGAGGACCTATCTGTAATACACTTAAAACCTTTCGCCAGGGACCCCAGTGCAAAACCGTTTTTCTTTTAACCATTTCTAATTAATCTTTTTAAATTCAGCAGAGAACTTAGAAAATTTATATCTTGAGTTATATTCAACCAAATTTAACCAAACCAATTTTGCTGGATTCAAAATATTATGGACTATCACATAAAAATACTGAACCCCATGCTTTATGTTTTAAATTCTAGAGTTTGAAATTAATTAAGGAAAATGACCAAACCTTATTAAAATAAGAAAAATTAGTTATGCTTCTGTGCTGAACCTAAGAAAATTTGTAGAAGTTCAAACCCCACTTAGACACTGTTTAAAAATAGTAAGCACCCCAAAATTAAAGATTTAGACAAGGTTACTTATTAAAAGGCATATTTGCTCAAAACTTAGGAAAATGAGAAAGGCACGAGAAAATAATGAACAGTGAATGCAATTTTTTTCCTAGTCCACTTAAGTAATGGAGAACCTAGGAAAAATAAAGGGAACCCTAATCCATAACAAATTCAAAGTGAAATGTTTTATTAGGCACTAACCAATCTAGAAAAATAATTATTAGAATTATGAAAACAATTTCAAAATTGATAAGAGAAATTTAGTGGACTTGTAATTTTATATAGAGAATTTCAAAACACCTCCTCTGCCCTAATATTTGATAATTTTATACAGAGAGAACCCCTCACTGTTTAAGCCCCAAATTTTGAGACAGAGAATTATACACTAGTGAGAAGCCACTGTAATTTTTTGCAGAATTTTTGGAAATTTATTAAACTGTCTTGTAGTTCAAACCCACTTTAAAAGCATTAAAGAATTAGAAAGGAAGAGAGGAAAAATTAAATCTCACTCCAATAAGTTCAGCTAGAAATATTAATAAGCTCTCACTAAGACATTAAAAGGAAATCAGTGGAACACCAAAATGGACTTACCAATTAGCTTACTAAGCTTGACCCTAATTTGCTAAGTGTACCCCAAAAAACTTCAGTAGAGAGAATAAGACCTACCTTATTAAATTGATCATTCCCCCCCATCAAATCTTAATTATAATTACATGTCATTCCATGCATATATCTTACTCATTGCATTCATTAGATTGCAATCTCGCTGACGGAGAGTACGTGCTCACCCCTGAGCAAGGAGCTGTCCACGAGGAAGACTAGGAACAAGCTCCCGAGACTGCCATCAAGGATCTCCTTGAGCCCCAGCTATTGAAGGCAAGCCCCGGTTTTATGCATAACCGTATCTATATATGCTATTTTACTATACTTAATGTTTGTAGGATTGTAACGTGCACTTAAGTGTAGGAGTTTCTTTAAACCCCTAGTTGCATGAACTTAGGATTCCTTTTTGAGATGGATACTAGTATGCTAGGTCGAGTAGCTGCTTTGCTAATTAGGGATCTCGGTAGAAGTCGAGTAATTTTTCTAGCACTCGCGCGAGGTCAGTAATTGATTGTATTCATCTTGATAACGGGATCTATGATGGTCTATGGACTTGGATCTAGGGAGGATGCCTTGTCCATGAGACGGGAAAAAGGAATTAAGGATTAATGTGTGGATACCTGAGTCAAGCGTTTGAACGTACTAAACACATGTCGGGAAATATAGTAACTGGTAAACCTAGTACCTGAGTGAAGCCGGGCGCGAACTTTACCCCTCACGCGACCTGAGGCTAGGTCTCCCATGCTAGCTATGGTGGGTACAAGTGCGGCCACTGCACGGCGGCAGCCGGGGTCAGTGGAGCATTGTATGCCAAGGCGGTGAGGCCTGGCCGCGAACGGGGAGTCGATGGGGACAGTTGACATGAGTGGGGACGGGTGCCCTGACATGTCGTGTGTTTAGGTTTACCTTGCAAGGTTAAAACTCAATTCGAATCGTCTGCTTCTCGCAGCTAATGAGACTGCTTGACCCCTTGTACTACATTGAGTAAGAAGTGAAATGAGGTTTACTTGAGATAACTTGTTGATTGTACTAAATGCATGCTACCATGTATGCTTAGAAGGAGCAAACTTAGCTAAGATAATGATGCTAGAAATTGAAAAGCTAAAAATTGATTTTAGACTCAGCTAGTGCTTTTGGCAAACTAAACCACTCAGCCAAACAGCTGCATGGTCTAGAGGTAGAGGAGTAGACTCTTCACATCGGGTAAGTCTAGCTGAGTATTAGTATACTCAGCCTTGCTTGTGGCATAATTTTTGCAGGTACGCTCCAGGATATGGTTGATGGTGTGACTTGGCCTACCACCCTGCCACCGGGTTGGACGGTCGAGTGGGATGCTGCTCCGACAGGAGAGGAGTAGGAGGAGTAGTGGGCTAGGCCTTGCCCAATTCCTCGCTACCGACGACATCGATTATCCGCTGCAAAGTCTATCTTATGAACTATTTCAGTTTACTTGAGAAACTCCGATTTATGTAATAACTCTAGTACTTCAATTTGAGGTTTTCCTGTTTTATTGTGTTTCTTCTGTGACTCACCTTCGAGTGAGTATGTGGTATTTGATCCTGGTTAAGTGGCTTTATCAGACTAGATCTGAGGGACTGACGGGTTATTCCGATTTAAGTGTGTTACGGCCCCTAAGGCGTGACTTAGGCACTTAAGCTGGAATAATTCGGGCGGTTCTGCCACAGTCGGCATCTAATCACCAAAACATAATAGTAATGGCCCAAGGGCACATTTCCCTTTCACAATGTCACACCCGGATTTAAGGGATAAAGCCGAGTGCGTCTCATATGTGCGCCAAAGAAGAACATCACATATAATGACAAATTGTATAGAGATAAATGTCACAAGTATCATTATTGCATAGCGTAAGTCTTACAAAAATAGATGATAACAATAAAACGAACTAAATAACTATTCCTTGGCACCATCAAGCTGACTGGGAGACGCCTAGATCAACTTGTACTCCTCATTATAGGGATCCACTAGATTTCCTAATTAGTCAGCCAAGGGCGTCCCATACCACCCTTGTGGTAGCACTATTTTCCTGGGTGGTCACTCCATGTTCAAATTACATAATGATCTTATCATGAACAGTAAATAACAAACTGATAACAAAAGTATGATCATGAATAATGTATATCTCAATGCCCAAAACCACATAAAGCAATAGCAGGTAGTACCCAAAAGTTCAGTGGTAAACAAGGTATAAAGATAGCCAAACTAGGTAACCTATTGGGTTCCATCAAAATTAACCTATGAAGATCATAATGATTAAAAGGAACATTATTTGGTAAATAGTAGTGGTCAAGGGCACAACTTGCCTTCAACGAGCTCCTGCTCAACAGTCTCCACCTGCTGAACACCTGGGTCGTCAGTGGCTTGCTCATCTACTCGCAACAATAGAAACAAGCATAGTATAGCAGAAATTCACATCACATCAAATAGTGGAACATAATGCATGATAATATTCTACGCGTCGTAACGAGATCGTAGGAACAAGAAACACTAAATTCGAAGTTACGGTTATTGAGTTACGAATTTCTGAAGTTTTTAAGTGCTTGGTGTGGGATAAATTAAGTAGACAACTTTAATCTATGTTTCATGGTTAAACAGAGTTACTAATTGATAAACAATATTAATACAAATTTAATGCAACTAGAATGGATCAAAAAGAAATTAAAATGAATTACTTATGAATTAATCATGATTTTGGAACTTTTTTATATAAGAAATCATTTTTGAATTATTTCTTGCGAATAAACCGACCTAATGGTCTGCAGACACTATTTTGAGGTATTCTAGGGAGCTTTGTTTAAATTATAGAACATAACCATATTAATTCTTAACTCAGTGTGTACCGTGGGTTTAATTCTCAAAAATATAGGGGCTTAAATGCTAAAGTGTCGGGTCAAGGGGTATGGGATGATATCGGCCGTCCGATTAGAAACCAAGCGCCAAGTGTTGGGGACCTTCGTCTTCCGAAGGTCCTCAAAAACATGATTTAACAACGTTTCTAGAGTATAATACATGAACAGGTACCTTCAGACTCGGATCAGAACCACAATATGAAGAAGTACAAAGAATGCGAAGGTTGGCGCAGAGCCGAAGCTATACGCAGGGGACCTTCGGCGTGATAGCAGAAAGGGGAACCAACTTAAAAGGGAAAAGGCTATTCAGACCTTGATGGATTACTATAGAGTCATTAGCAAATGTAAAGGGCATGAGTGTAATTTTACATGGGCTGGGTCCCGTGCCTATAAATAGATGAACAGTGCCCCCGTACTGTTCACGCTGATTTGGCATTTGCTTTTGCGTCACGCTTGTACCCTTACCTTTTTTCGAGCCGAAGGTACATTTGTAACTTGATGTCATTTCTATTTTCCCATAGTAATGAAATAGAAATGAGCTGATAATAATATATAATTGTTCATGTTATCTTTTATACTTGATATGATTCTTTCTTCATTATTATATGTTACATCGATGAAGGTATGTCCTTCATAACCTTCGTCCGAAGATCATTATATCCTAAGGGAAATAATGCCTGGAAAGACGAAGGGCTTTAACATTTAACGTTTTTTTTGTGTTTCCTTGTTCTTAACTCATAGCATTTGAGAACAAGTCCCCAACACCAGGATCCGTTCCCACTTATAATGAACCGGTACACTACATGGGCTCTTGGATCTAGATCCAATGGCCAAGGTTTTGCATAGCACGGATCGCTCAACATCTGCCTGATCTAACACTAACGGTTGAGATCATCGATCCCCGAAGATCAGCTCCGATCCACCCGATGGGGAATCTGCGGTTCAGATTTCAAATAGCGGACACCAACCTAGATCCACCCGATCCATGATCCATGCCCCAGATCAACCTAACGTGAACCGTTACTCAGATCTAATCTAGATCGTTGCCACCGAGATCAACGGTTACGAACCCGACCACTAAAACATCTGGCAGCCCACGGCGTCGCCCGCGACCCACGTGGTGGTGCACAGCCGCAGTAGCTCCCATTAGTCGCTTCGGCACCTTGGACTCTATCCAAACCATGCTATATGAAGTGTAGGATGATATGAATAGTAGGGAGGGCTATTACCGGCTCAGACCGCGAGTTGAAGCCGGTCCTCGGCATAGTGTGGCCCCAGCAGCGGTGACAAGGTACGCTGACAAATCCAGCCGCGCTCGACACAACTTTGGGGTTGAGGAGGTCGCTAGCACCCTCGGGTAGCCCTCCCGACTTCAATCACGAAGGTTGAGGGTGCCTCCAACCGCAAATCACCGACGACGCCGACCACTTCTCCCTTCCCCGATTACCGTATGCCCTCTCTCCCTCGCGATGATGGTGGTTAGGGCTCGACAATGGCACCGGGACGACCTGGCCAACCTCTATATCTGGAGCGAGAGCCTCGTAGCTAGGTCACCACCAGCTACCCGTGAGGATAACGGAAAACTCGAACAACCTGCGCGCGTTGCCCGCCATGGTTGAGAGGGTGAGATTGCTGACACACAAGGCCCAATGACCAGACTCACGTTGACAGGCCGTGAGGGATTGAGTTGTTGACATGTGGGGTCCACCTATCGGCGCAGGGATGGCGCGCCCGAGTGGGGCTTGGCTAGGCTGGCGTGGGTGAATTGCCCAAGTGGGCCGACACCTGGTAGAAGGCCCAGTCCGAGGTCTTTTCTTCTTTTTTTCTTCTTTTCTTTTCTTTTCTCTTTTGAATTTTTATTCCATGTTTCAAATTAGGTTAAACTCCACATCAGCATTTAATACATATATATTTGTTGTTATTATTACTATTATTATTGAGTGCATAAACAAATAAATCCAACATGATGCATAGTTTATTTTAGGTGTCATTAGTTTTTTATTCCTTTATATATGGTTATTACCATGTTATAATGAGTATGGGGCAAAAACATATAATGAGATATACTCTCTTCATATTATTTACAAACTGTGTATTACAAATCCTACCCCCCCCCCTTAAAAAGAATCTCGTCCTCGAGATTAATAGGAACTAGGAAAGAGGTGGAGAAATTCTATTCGTAGCTCTTCTTCTCTCTCCCAAGTAGCATCATCCTCTCCATGATGACTCCATTGCACTTTGCACATTTTGATCACCTTACTCCTCGTGACACGAGTCAAAGTATCAAGGATCTTGATAGGATACTCAGTATAAGTCATATCATCTTGAACACTAAGATCCTCCATAGGTAGCTGCTCTTCGGGTACCCGGAGGCATTTCTTCAGTTGGGATATATGGAAGACATCATGTACATCTGCAAGATGGTCAGGTAATTCCAGTTGGTAGGCAACTTCCCCACTCACTTTAGTATCAAAAAGGGTCCAATAAAGCGAGGGGACAACTTCTCTTTAACTTTAAACCTCCTCATATACCCCAGATCGGTGACACCTTCAAATACACATGGTCACCCTCCTTAAATTCTAACAGTCTTCTCTAGGTATCGACATAGCTTTTCTACCTTGACTGCACAGTTCTCAAGTTCTCCCTTATCAATCGGACTAGTTCTTCTGCCTCTTGTATAATTTCTGGCCCAAAGAACTGTCTTTCACTAGTTTGATCCCAATGTAGAGGAGTCCTGCATTTTCTGCCATATAGAGCCTCAAACGGGGACATCTTCGAACTGGCCTGGTAGCTATTATTGTGAGAGAACTCCGCATAGGGCGAACTCTTATCCCAACTACCACCATGTTTAAGAGCACAAGCTCTTCACATATCTTCCAATACTTTGTTGGTTCTCTCGGTCTGCCCATCAGTTTGAGGATGGTAGGCCGAGCTGAAGTTCAGTCTTGTATCCAAGCACTCATGCAACTTTTGCCAAAACTGAGAAGTAAACTGAGATCCTCGATCCGATACGATCTTCTTAGGCACACCGTGTAAACAAACTATTCGTGCCATGTACAACTCTGCTAGCCTGGCTCTTGAATATGTGGTCTTCATTAGGATAAAGTGGGCTACCTTAGTTAGCCTGTCCACAATCACCCAAATAGAGTCATACCCAGTAGACGTGCGGGGTAGACCTTCAATGAAGTCCATGCCAATCTCTTCCCACTTCCACTCAGGTATCTTAAGCGGGTGCAGCAAACCGGCAGACCTTTGATGTTCAGCTTTCACCCTCTAGCAAACATGACATAATGCTACATGTGAAGCAACATCCTTCTTTAGTCCATACCACCAATACTTCTGCTTCAAGTCCTGGTACATCTTGGTACTGCCCGAATGGATGGAGTAAGCTGAGTCATGCACTTCCTTCAATATAGTTTCATGAAGACTGTCAATCTCAGGGACACAAATCCTGTTCTTGAACCAGATTGTGCCCTGCTCATCTTCCGTGAAGTCTGGACCTCTACCTTCTGTTATCAGGTCTTTCATCTCTTGGATTTTGACATCACCGATCTGACCCTTTTGTATTTCTTGTTCTTAGGTAGGTTCTACTTCTAGATAATTCCTTCAGTATGAGCAACTATCCCCAGATTGAGCTTCTCAAAGTCTTCTGCTAACTCTTCGGGTAACAGGGCTACAATAGCTGCATGAACATGCTCCTTCTGACTCAAGGCATCCGCAACCAGATTCGCCTTGCTCGGATCATAGTGAAGTTCCAAGTCATAGTCTTTGATGAGCTCCAACCAACGACGTTGCCTAAGGTTGAGATCTTTCTGAGTGAAGATATACTTTAAGCTCTTGTGATCAGTATATACTTGGCATTTGGTCCCCATAATATAATGCCTCCAAATCTTGAGAGCATGCACTACGGCTGCCAGTTCTAAGTCATGAGTGGGGTAATTCAACTCATGTTTCCGCAACTAGCGAGACGCGTAGGCGATGACATGTCCTTCTTGCATAAGAACACATCTCAAGCCCTGGCGGTACGCATCACAATATATGTCATATCTCTTCTGCAGATCTGGCATAATCAACACTAGGGGTGACATCAATTTAAACCTCAGTTGATTGAAACTCTCTTGGCATTCATGAGTCCACTTAAACTCTCTACCCTTCTCTAACAGTGAGGTCATAGGCTTCGCTATCTTGGAGAATCCTTCAATAAAACACCGGCAATATCCCGCGAGTCCCAGGAAACCCTGAACCTCAGTGACTGTTTTTGTATCTTCCCACCCACTATCTCCTTTACTTTAGCTGGATCCACTGTGATTCCACCTTTAGAGATGATATGTCCGAGGAATGGTACTTCATCAAGCCAGAATGCACATTTGCTAAATTTGGCATAGAGTTGATTATCCCGTAGCTTTTGTAGCACCATCCGTAGATGTTCCTCATGATCACTATCATTCTTGGAATAAACAAGAATGACGTCGATGAATAACACAACGAATCTATCAAGATACTCCAAGAACACCTTGTTCATTAGATTCATGAAGTAGGCTGGTGCATTAGTTAAGCCAAACGACATGACTGTGAACTCATATAGACCATATCGGGTAGAGAAAGCCGTCTTGGGAATATTAGATGGCCTAACCCGATCTGAGGTCAATCTTAGAGAACACTCTGGTGCCTCTCATCTGATCAAATAAATCTTCAATATGAGGTAAAGGGTACTTGTTCTTAATTATGACATCATTAAGTGATCTATAGTCCACACACATCCTTTGCGAACCATCCTTCTTCTGTACAAATAGAACTGGTGCTCCCCAAGGTGAGGAACTTGGACGAATGTACCCTACCTCTTGCAACTCTGTTAATTGTTTCTTAAGTTCTTTTAATTCTTCCACTGACATCCTATATGGCCTTTTTGAAATGGGAGCGGTTCCAGGTAAGAGGTCAATGACAAATTCAACTTCCCTACCTGGTGGCATTTCGGGTAATTCCTCAGGAAAGTCATCTGGAAAGTCTCTAACCACATGGATGTTTCTACCCACAAATTTTTCATCTACTAAATATATGGCGGGTCTGGTAGAGGCGGTTATCGTAATCTCGACTTCAAATCTTTCCCCTTTGGAACTGGTGAGTTCAACGGTTCCCTTAGTACAATGTATAACTGCCTTTGCTTTCCTTAACCAGGACATACCGAGTATCAGATCTATACTGCTTTCTTCTAATACTATAGGTGTAGACCAGAATTCCCTTCCCATAATTGTCAGTGTTAATCTGTGTGTCATATAATTTGCTTCAACAAGCCCTTTAGGGGTAATTACTATCAGTGGCTTTTGCATAGTTTGAAGTGGTAATTCATTTGTGGTGGCATATCGAGCAGAAATAAATGAATGTGTAGCTCCAGAATCAAATAATATGGCTGCAGGGATTGAATTAATGTAAAACATACCGATAGCGATGTCAGCTCCATCAGCAGTAGCTTCAGCACTGACTTGGTTGACTCTGGCAATGCTGAATCCCTTGCCAGATGTTGGAGTTTGTTGCTTGTTCTGAGCGGGTGTGTTGGGATTTCTCATCGAACAAGCATTTGCATAGTGCCCAACCTAACCACACTTGAAGCATGTGGTGCCTATACTTTGTCCTGCATGTTTCGCCAGGGTGCCAGTGGGGGCAGCCTGACGAGTGTGTGGAGTCTGTGGAGTCCCCTGTGGTGCATACTGAGCTGGGCATTGTCCTCCTATAGGACGAGCTGGTGTACTCTGGGGCGGAACATAGAGAGGGCGAATGCTGCTGCTCCCCTGCCCCTGGGTAATAGCATTCATCTTCATTTCTTCTAGTTCAACACGCTTGTGTTCAATAGCTAGAGCCTTGTCTAAGAGCCTCTGGAATGACGGAAAGGTGTGAGCAACCAGTGAATACTGAAGTGGTCCATTAAGTCCCTCTATGAGGTGCTCCAGCTTTCTTTCATCATCTATCACTTCGTTTGGAGCATACCGTGATAGCTGAATAAATTTGTCACGGTATTCATTGACTGACATATTGCCTTGCTTTAATGATAGAAATTTCTTCTTCTTTATTTTCATCAGTCCATCAGCAATGTGGTAGTTTCTGAACTATGTAGTGAATTCTGCCCAGTTGATAGTATTAAGCAGCATCGTGGGCCACAGTGTAAGAATCCCACCAATCAGTCGTGGGTCCAGTAAGACTACCAAAAGCATAAAGCACCTTCTCTCGGTCAGAGCATTGAGCAATATTCAACATCTTCTCCACTAATTTTAACCAATCATCAGCATGTAATGGATCTGGAGAGCTGGCGAATGTAGGGGGCTTGTGACTCATGAACTCCCGGTGCTTGTTCCGAGGTGGAGCTGGTGGTGGTGGTGGAGGCATTGGCGGTTCTTGTTGCCGCACCATTATCTCTTGCCTCATTTCCTCCCGCATTTCCTGCCGCTCCTGGTGCATCTCTTGACGTTCCTGCCGCATCTAACCTTGCATTTCCATCATAGTATTTGCCATCTGTTGTAGCATCTGCATCTGAGCTGCAACCATAGGATCTGTCCCAGCCGATGGAGGATTTGGAGGATTCATTTCTGTTTGTTGTTGTCTAACTATCCTCCAGTTGTGGGGGTTGGCACGTAAATCAATTCCGCCTCCCTTCCTGGTATTGACCATCTGGGTTAGAAATACATGGTGAGATAGAATTGTAGATAAGATTAGTAATTGTGAGGTAGAATCTTTTGGGGTTTTTATTAGCCAAGTAGATTAGTGTGTCACCTACTCATACTAATTACCTTATGGTGGTACATGGTAGAATGCACTGCTATACTATTTTAGTCAATCAAAGAAGCAAATCAAGCATTTACCATCAGAACAAACATCCCATCACTACAGGTAGAGAAAATAATTTTAATTTTGTCTTAGGTCTCCTATCTCTTTAAAGGGTCATAAATGTAGGATTCTAAGGTGTGAAATCTTCGTTGTCTTAGAATAGAAAAGATAAGAGTAGTCAGAGTAGAACAACTAAAGGTGAGATAGGATCAAGATAAGTATAGAAAGAATCAAAGTAAGGTAAGTAGGTAAGGGTATTGTCCAGTTCTATCTAGGTTTCGTCATACAGTCAACATTTCCTCTGATACCACTTCTATCACACCCAGATTTAAGGGATAAAGTCGGGTGCGTCTCATATGTGCGCCAAAGAAGATCACATATAAAGACAAAGTGTATAGAGATAAATGTCACATGTATCATTATTGCCTAGCGGAAGTCTTACAAAAATAGAGGATAACAATAAAACAAACTAAATATTATTTCTCAGCGCCATCAAGCTGACTAGGAGACACCACCTAGATCAACTCGTACTCCTCATTATAGGGCTCCTCTTGGACCACCTGCTCTTCACCTGGGGGGTTATATATTGCAAGAGTGAGCTCACAAAAGATCATAGCTCAACAAGTTGTGGGGAATAATGTGCATGAACTCACCAAAGGTGGGAGTTCATGTGAAGTGTAAGGCTGATCAACAAATAATGGTTAAAGCTGAGCATTGCTTTTAATAAGTTGGTCAAAATTTTATTAGCAGTTACTAAATATAAGTAAATACCAAACCAGAGTAATAATAGATCAAATTAATAATAAACCACAATGTGATGCAAATGACAAATTGAATTTAATTCCATAAGTTACTCATATGAGGGTCCGAGCTGCTCATGACCGTGAGAACGACTGATATACTAGTTTTACACTCTGCAGAGATTGCACATCTTTACCCATGAGTCATGTTACCATTTGCCAAGGGATCGCGACTTTCCATACACCTCTACCAAGAAAGCGAGGCAGGGTAACACTACGAGGCCTTTACAAAGTTCCACTAGCTTCAGAAAACACACTACAGTTTCTAGGGAGTCCCAATGCAGGGATCCCTCGCCTGACCGCCATTGCAGCAAAATCAACCCAAGGACCTCCCTACACTGACCACTCCCCTACTACCCTTGCCCCCTTTCGTGTAAGGTAGTCATCCACTAGCTTTCCTAATTAGTCAGCCAAGGGTGTCCCATACCACCCTTGTGGTAGCATTGTTTTCCCGGGTGGTCGATCCATGTTCCAATTAACATAATGATATCATCATGAACAGTAAATAACAAACTGGTAATAAAAGTATGATCATGGATAATGTGTATCTCAATACCCAAAATCACATAAAGCAATAGCAGGTACTACCCAAAAGTTCAGTGGTAAACAAGGTATAAAGATAGCCAAACTAGGGTAACCTATTGGGGTCCCATAAAAATTAACCTAAGCAGATCATAATGATTAAAGGAACATTATTGGGTAAATAGAAGTGATCAAGGGCACAACTTGCCTTCAACGAGCTCCTGCTCAGCAGTCTCCACCTGCTGAACACCTGGGTCCTCAGTGGCTTGCTCGTCTACTCGCAACAATACAAACAAGCATAGTATAGCAGAAATTAATATCACACCAAATAGTGAAACAGAATGCATGATAATATTCTACGCGTCGTAACGAGATCGTAGGAACAAGAATCACTAAATTCGGAGTTACGGTTATCGAGTTATGAATTTCCGAAGTTTTTAAGTGCTTGTTGTGGGATAAATTAAGTAGACAATTTTAATCTATGTTTCATGTCTAAACAGAGTTACTATGTGGTAAACAATATTAATACAAATTTAATGCAATTGGAATGGATCAAAAGAAATTAAAATGAATTAAACAAGATTCTGGAATTTTTTATATAAGAAATTATTTTTGAATTATTTCTTGCCAATAAACCGACCCAATGGACTGCGAGCACTATTTTGTTGTATTCCAGGGAGCTTTGTCTAAATTCCAGGACATAACCATATTAATTCTTAACTTAGTGTGTATCGCGGGTTTAATCCTAAAAAATACATGGGCTTAAATACTAAAGTGTCGGTGAAGGGGTTTGCGATGATATTGGCTGCCCGATTAGAAACCAAGTGCCAGGATCCGATCCCACTTATAATGAACTGGTATGCTACATGGGCTCTTGGATCTAGATCCAACGGCCAAGGTTTTGCATAGCGCAGATCGCTCAGCACCCGCCTAATCATTACTAACGGTTGAAATCATCGATCCCCGAAGATGAGCTTCGATCCGCCCAATGTTGAATATGCAGTTCGGATTTCAAATAGCGAACACCAACCCAGATCCGCCTGATCCATGATCCATGCTCCAGATCAACCTAACATGAACCATTACACAGATCTAATCTAGACCGTTGCCACCGAGATCAACGGTTATGAACCCGACCACTAAAACATCTAGCAACCCATGGCTCGCCCGCGACTCGCGTGGTGGTGCACCACTGGAGTTGCTCCCATTGGTCGCTCCGGTGCCCTGGACTCTATCCGAACCATGCTATGCGAAGTGTAGGATGATATGAACAGCAGGGGAGGGCTATTACCGGCTCAGACCGCGAGTTCAAGCCGGTCCTCGACGTAGTGCGGCCCCAACAGCGGTGACAAGGTACGGCGACAAATCCAGCAGCGCCCGGCACAATTTTGGGGTTGAGGAGGTCGCTTGCACCCTTGGGTAGCCCTCCCAACTTCAATCATGAAGGTTGAGGGTGCCTCCAACCGCAAATCACCAACGACGCCGACCACTTCTCCCTTTTGAAGGTCCAGTCCGAAGCCTTTTCTTTCTTTTTTTCTTTTTTCTTCTTTTCGTTTCTTTTCTTTTCTCTTTTAAATTTTTATTCCATGTTTCAAATTAGGTTAAACTCCACATCTGCATATAATACATATATATATTTATTGTTATTATTACTATTATTATTGAGTGCACAAACAAATAAATCCAACATGATGCATAGTTTATTTTAGGTGTCATTAGTTATTTGTTCCCTTTATATATGGATATTACCATGTTATAATGAGTATGGGGCAAAAACATATAATGAGATCTACTCTCTTCATATTATTTACAAACTAGTATTACAAACAAGTTGTAGCATATGCTCCCCCTAAATATATGCATCAATGCACAAGGACTTGTATGGTTTAGGGATGACTTTCTACAACTTGCACACCAAAATAGGCAATAAAACATAGTTAAGCTTAAAAGAACATGATCAAAAAGGAATAAAGACACATGTATGCTATAGATCAACCCAAATTCCACGAATCTAAGACATTAATCTCACTACGCAGCTCACAAAACCTTCTTTCATCTAAAGGCTTGGTGAAGATATCGGCTAGCTGGTGATCTATGCTAACATGGCAAATATCGATATCTCCCCTTTGCTGGTGGTCTCTCAAAATGTGATGTCGGATGTCTATGTGCTTAGTGCGGCTATGTTCAACGGGATTATCTGCCAACCGGATTGCACTTTCTTTATCACATAGGAGTGGGACTTTGCTTAGATTGTAGCCAAAGTCCCGGAGGGTTTGCCTCATCCAAAGTAGTTGCGCGCAACACTGTCCTGCGGTAACATACTCAGCCTCGGTGGTGGATAGGGCAACAAAATATTGTTTCTTTGAGCTCCAAGACACCAGGGACCTTTCTAGAAACTAACAAGTCCTTGATGTGCTCTTCCTATCAACCTTGCACCCGACATAATTGTAGTCTGAGTATCCAATCAAGTTAAAGGTAGACCCCTTAGGATACCAGAGCCCGAAGTGAGGCGTATGAACGGAATATCAAAGAATTTGCTTCACGTCTACAAGGTGACATTCCTTGGGGTCGGATTGAAATCTAGCACACATGCAAACAGAAAGCATAATATCTAGTCTACTTGCACAAAGATAAAGCAAGGAACCTATCATAGACTGGTATACCTTTTGATCTATGGACTTAGCTCACTTGTTGAGGTCCAATTGTCTGTTTGTTCCCATCGGTGTCTTGATAGGATCTGCATCCTTCATCCCAAACTTCTTGAGAAGGTCTTGCAAATACTTCGCTTGGGAGATGAAGATGCCTTCCTTGAGATGTTTTACTTGGGATCCTAGAAAGTATGTCAGCTCGCCCATCATAGACATCTCAAACTTTTGCATCATCGCCCTACTGAACTACTCACGAGACTTTTGGTTAGTAGAACCAAATATTATGTTATTGACATATATTTGGCATATAAACAAATCACCATCACATGTCTTAGCGAAAAGAGTAGGATCAGCTTCCTGGCCTCGAAAGCATTAGAAATAAGAAAAACTCTAAAGCATTCATACCATGCTCTTGGGGCTTGCTTAAGTCCATAGAGCGCCTTAGAGAGCTTATACACATGGTTGGGGTACCTATCATCCTTGAAGCTAGGGGTTGCTCCACATACACCTACTCCTTGATTGGTGTCACACCCGGATTTCAGGGGCACCAAGACCCGGGCGCGAACATAATCATCAGGTGTGCTGGGACCAAGTCTCACACATATGATGAATCATGGCACAGGATCGAATGTCACAACTTTACTATATAATAGGAGTTCTATACAAAATAAATAAATAATTACATTATAGGGAGACAACGGTCCAGCAACCCAAAGTTGACTGGGAGACGACGGCCTAGATCTCTCACGAACTCATCGCAGCATCCTCCATGCGCCTCATCTTGTGGTACCTGTTCTTGACCTGTGGGGGGTGTGAGACAGCAAGAGTGAGCTCACATACGTTCATCGCTCAACAAGTTGTGGGGAATAATGTGAATGAACTCGCCAAAGGTGGGAGCTCACGTGAAGTGTAAGGCTTACCAAAGAGGATGGTTAGAGCTGAGCATTGCTTTTAAAGTTGGTCAAAATTTTATAGCAGTTACTAAGTATAAGTAAATACCAACCCAATTAAGTAGTAGAACAAAAGTAACAACATCACCTGTGATGCAATGCATATGACAAATTGAATTTAATTCCATAATTTAATCATCAGAGAGTCCTGAGCTGCTCATGACCGTGAGCTCGGCTAGTATACCAGTTTTACACTCTGCAGAGGTGGTACCCTTTACCCACAAGTCATGTTACCCATCTGCCAAGGGATCGCGACTTCCCATACACCTCTACCGAGGAGGCGAGGTAGGGTAACACTACGAGGCCTTTACAAAGTTCCACTAGCTTCAGAAAACCCGCTACAGTTTATAGGAAGCTCCAATGCAGGGTTCTTGCCTGACCGCCATCGCAGCAAAATCAACCAAGGACCTCCCTACACTGACCACTCCCCTACTGCCCTTGCCCCTTTCGGGTAAGGTAGTCCTCCACTAGCTTTCCTAATTAATCAGCCAAGGGCGTCCATAAACCCTTGTGGTGGCACGTGTTTCTCAAGTTAAGCTCTATGTTCCAATTAACATTTAATGATCTTGTCATGAACATAAATAAAATAACAACATAATTGGAACATAGATATAATGAAATATTAACCCAAAACCATATAAAGCAGTAGCAGAACTACCCAAGTGATTCAGGGGTAAACAAGGTATTCAGGATAAACAAACTAGGGTGACCTATTGGGTCCCATCAAAATTAAACCTATGCATGGTAAATGATTATAAAGAACATTATTGGGTACAAAGTGGACAAGGGCACAACTTGCCTGGCACTTGAGATTCCAGGTGACAGGATGAACTTCAGATCCTCGTAACCTCACTGCTAGTCGTAGCAATACAAACAGACATGGTATAGACAAAATTATCATTACACCAAACATAATAACATACTGCATAATAATGATCTACGTGTTTCTACGAGATCGTGGGAACAAGAATTACTAAATTCGGAGTTACGGTTAGCAAGTTATGAATTTCTGAAGGTTTTATATGTTTTGTATAAGATTAAATAGGATACAAATTTTATTTGTGATATTCATGTCAAAACAGTGGCACTAAATTATAAAAAATAATATTACAAAATTATAGGAATTGTAATGGATTAATTTGAACTTAGTATGAATTTTCTATGAATTATACAAGTTTCTAGCATTTATTTTCTCATTAAAATCATTTTCTATTTACTTTCTGGATTTTCTAATTCTCTGGGCTGGGCGTCAAAACCAGAGAAGCACGGGGTTTAATCTATAAGATTTCCTAGACTCAGTTCTACCCACGGTGGACGGCGGGTTGTTTTTCTCTTTACTCAGGGATTCTTATGTAAAAGGGTTCGGCCGAAGAGGTATCAAGCGATCTGATCCACCCGATCGGAAATCTGGGGTCCAGATTAGATCTCCTATGCTTCAGGACTGACACGCCCGGCTACCATTTGATCGTGCGCCAACGGCTCGGATTCAATTTCCCCTGATCTAATCGTGTCCGATCAATTCCGATCCTACGGTCCCGGTCAACGTAAGCACCGAGCCATCGCAGCCGCTCAGTGCGCCACGATCTACAGCGCACACGCCAAGATCAACGGCCAGAAGGTCGTCTTCCCCAATCAGACGACAGCGCGGCGGCGTGGTTTCGCCGAACGCGACGGAGGACGTCCCTGGCTAGAACCCATAGCCCGAAATCCGTTCAGAACTCCGTCCCGATGGCCTTCAATCGTAGTAGAGAAGATCGCGGGGCTAGGGGAGGATATCTCACCGAGTATTGAAGCGTGGGCAGCCCCGCCGCGGCGGAGTTCGGTTCCAGCAGTGGCAAAGGCTCGGGTGAGCAATTCTCGCCACCGCGACGCCCGGTTCTTCCTGTCGCGCCCGCGAGTGGCACCACCCCGCTCCCGCGATGCACCCCGACCCGGACTCAGATCACCAGTGGCGCTAACGCCTAGTCTATCGCGTGGCAGCCCTGGTCTCTCTCTCCCTTTCTGTCTTCTTCTCCCTCTCCGTTAATTCCGGCTAGGCACAGGTAGCAGCTCGGATGGAAGACTCGTAGACGCGGTTGCGGAAGGATTATATAGGGCGAGGGAAGGATGGAGCCGAGCTCCACGATCCACCCGCCATGCGCGCGAGTTTGTTAGCTGATGCCGTGGCGCGTGGAAATGAAGGTTGCGCGTGAGGAGATAGAGGATCCTGTGAATGTGGGGCCCACAGCACGGCGACTGAAGGCAGCAGGAGCGTTACAGACTAGCGCGCGTGTGGTAGTTCGCTATGGCCGGAAGCACGCGAACCCACCGGCGAGATCGACGGAGTCCACGCCCAGCGGCGGATTCACCGCGAGGTGGGTGACAAGCCCGATTGAGGGGCCCCACGCGGCAGCGGCCGGTAAGCAAGCGCGCGGGGTGTGAAACTCGGGTGGGCCGCGCAATGGTTTTCTGTGGGTGGGCCGAAATGGAGGGTCCGAGGCCCAGGCGCGGTTTCTTTTTTTTTCAAATTTAATTTAAGTTCAGATTTAATTTAAACCTTTGTGCAAACTTTATCCCCAACTTTTATGGTGACTTTTGAAACACTACCTTTGGGAATATATAAATTTCCTTCATGTTTATATTCTCTTTTTGCTCTTCCCATTTTCATTTCCAAATCATAATTACCATTTGGGTTTCAATTATATTTCTTTCTCATTATGTTTTGATTTGTAGTGTCGCTATTGTTATGAACATTTAAATGCACAAACAAACAAAACTCAGCATGATGCAAGATTTATTTTGGTGACTTTGGTCATTTACTCCCTCTTTATTTGGTGGTTACCATGTGATAATGAGTATGGGGTAAAAGCATGGAATGAGATCTGCTCTCTTCATATTAATTACAAATTGGGTATTACAATTGGCTCATTCAGGAAAGCACTCTTCACATCCATCAAATAAAGCTTAAAAGGATGGTGAGCAGCATAGGCTAATAAAATTAGAATAGCCTCTTGCCTAGCTACAGGAGCAAAGGTCTCCTCAAAATCCAAACCTGTGACTTGGGCATAACCTTTTTCACAAGTCTGGCCTTGTTTCTTGTCACCACCCCATACTCATCTTGCTTGTTGCAAAACACCCACTTGGTTCCCACTTCTTTGCACACGGCACCAAGCTCTAGACTTCATTTCTCTTGAAGTTGTTGAGCTCTTCCAGCATGGCCATCACCCAATCCGGATCCTACAAGGCTTCTTCTTCCCTAAAAGGCTCAATAGAAGAAACAAATGAGTAGTGCTCAAAAATTAGCAATACGTGAATGAGTAGTTACTCCCTTGCTGATGTCACCCAGGATTTGGTCCATCACATGATCCCTTTGAATGGTGGCATGGATTGGTGCTGGAGGTGCATGTGGTACTTCTTCTTCCTCTTTGTCTTATTGTTCATGTGCTCCCCTTGATTCATGTCATCATCTTGAGGAACATGTTCCTCATCTTGACTTGGGGTTGTGTCATCGTTCAGGAAGGAGGTGGATTATGTTCCTTTTGTTGTTCATGTGGTCGCACATCACCTATCGCCATAGTCCTCATTGCAGCCGTCGGAACCTCATTCTCATCTATATCATCAAGATCAACTTGCTCTCTTGGAGAGCCATTAGTTTCATCAAATACAACATCACAAGTGACTTCAACTAGTCCAGAAGATTTGTTGAAGACCCTATATGCCTTTGTATTTGAATCATAACCAAGTAAAAACCCTTCAATGGCTTTGAGAGCAAACTTTAATTGCCTGCCTCTCTTAATTAAAATGTAGCATTTGATCCCAAATACACGAAAGTAAGAAAGATTGGGTTTGTTAGCGGTTAAGAGCTCGTATGCTGTTTTCCTAAGGAGGCGTTGAAGATAGAGGCGGTTTATGGCATGACAAGCCATCTTTACGACTTCCAACCCAAACCGCTCCGGCGTCTTGTATTCTCCCAGCATAGCTTGCCATGTTGATGAGCTTCCTGTTCTTCCTCTCCACTAAGCCAATTGTTGTGGAGTGTAGGGGCGGAGAACTCATGCTTGATGCCTTCTTCCCAAGGTATTCCTCCACTTGTAGGTTCTTAAACTCATAACCATTGTCGCTCCTTATCTTCTTCACCTTTAGTTTGAACTCATTTTGAACCCGTCTTAGGAAGCGATTGAGGGTTCCTTGGGTTTCATATTTATCCTGCAAAAAGTATACCCAAGTGAAGCGAGAATAGTCATCAACAATAACGAGACCATACTTACTTCCCCCGATGTTAAGATAAGCAACATGCCCGAAAATATCCATATGTAGCAACTCCAGTGGTCTTCATGTCATCATTATATGTTTTGCTCGGATGACATGTTCCCACCTGTTTGCCTGGTTGACACGTTGCACAAGGTCTATCTTTCTCAAAACAAACATCAGTTAGTCCTAACACATGTTCTCCCTGTAGAAGTTTATGAAGGTTCTTCATCCCAACATGTGCTAGATGGCGATGCCAAAGCCAACCCATGTTAGACTTAGCAAACAAACAATCATCTAGATAGGCATTCTCTTTAGTAAAATCAACCAAGTAAAGCTTGTCGTCGGATACACCATTAAATGCTAATGAACATCACTTCTTCTAAAGATAGTTACATCAACAATTGTAAATAAAATATTATATCCCATATGATATAACTAGATAGCAAAAAGAAAAGTATAACCAAGCGATTCTACCAAAAAGACATTATAAATCGAGTGCTCGGTAGTTATCGCTATCTTACCAATCCCCTTTACCTTGCCTTGGTTCCCATCTTTAAAGATGACCGTGTCATGGGAATCCTTATTCTTGACCTACGAAGTGAACATTTTCTTCTCCCCCGTCATGTGGTTTGTGCATTTGTTATCAATAATCCAGCTTGAGCCCCCATGCGAACACAAGGTCGACTTGTTCATTATGGTTCGGGTTGCTGATGAGAGATTATCAACGGGTAGCACTCTAGGGTAGTTAGTGGACTGACCAGAGTATTAGATTATGTATGTGCAACCATGTCAGTCGACTTGTAGTGTGCAGGTGTGGAGCACAGGGACAGTGGTCGACGGCTGAGGTGAAGGTCATGAGGGCCCATGATGATGAACAGGGAGCGGTGAAGGATGATTCCTGGGTCTAGGCTGACAAACTGGAGTAGCTAGGTGACCATTCATGGTGGTTGAGACCTGGGACACACACTTGCGCGAGGACATGGTGGAGTGGGTCGTGTAACACCCCAGGTGTTACCTTGGCTAGAGCCCACCTTGGCACTAGAAGCTGTGATCACAAGGGGTAAAGGCTTAGGGCAACACATAAGAACTTGGAGATCAAGTGCTAATAAAGTTGCCCATGACATAAGAAGCATTACTCTAATCCTTGCACACTTACTACCTTGGATAGGAGGGGAGAAGAACCCTAGACCTCTCCTAAACCCTATCTCCCAAAACCCTAGGTAAGAAGGGAAAGAGAGTGAACAAGTGTGCAAAGCATGTGTAACTTTTACCCAAACCTTAACTAACCTTGCAACCATCAATTAGGGGAGGGAAATATTGCAAAAAGACCCCTGGAGAAACCCCAATTCAAATCTCCAAGTGGAGAGAGAGCTAGAGCTCTCTATTTCCCTCTAAGTCAAATTCTAACCCTAATCCAAAGACCAGCCGTGTTCACTTTGAAGATGGCGCCAAAACCACTTGGGTTCTATACCAAAAATGTGGTATACCACTTAAGGCACCCCCTGGAAAAAGTGGAAGCCGAGACTCGGACGTTTGACAGCTCTTGACATCAGTTTTGTCGCAATGTGGGTAGTGAGACAAGCCAGATTTGGCGCCCGTCTATCTCTTGATCTAGGGCGTATCCTCCATTGGAACTCACACATGTGAGATAGCCCTAGGTGCCAGGAAGAGGCCTGCGCCGGATTCATGGCAAGATTCGCACGTTTGCGATCTCTGGAGACGTTTGAACAATGGAAGAAACACACCTCCACGTGTTCGACGCCTTCTGCCCGCGCCAGAGCACGCTCACGCGCGCCCTCGCACGCCCAGCGCCGCGCCCAAGCCAAGCCAGCGCCATGGCCCGCGCCCGCGCTTATAAAACCCTCCCAGGCTTAGATTGTACCCTTCCGCGCACCCTCAAACCTCACCGGAGTCTAGCTCGTTGCCGTTTGCCCGTGCGCAGCGAGTCCGCGGCCGCCCAATCCCTCTGCCACCGTAGTCCGGCCAGTGGAACCATTCCCAACTCCGGCCAGCCCTCGGAGAAGACTGTGCACACCTCCGTGAGGCTCCCCGAGCAAGGAATCGGAGTTTGCTTCGCCGGAGAGGCCAGTCCACGCTCGCCGGAGCTCTCAACTCCGCCGGAGTACGTGGACCGGGTAAACCACTCCACCATCCTTCGATTCCTTGTGCACACGGTCGCTATGTTACCCCGTGAAGCTCACCGTGCCCTCGGATTGAACCAGTTCGCCGTGGTTTGGCCGGTATACTCGCCGCCGACGAGGACACCCGCCTGCACGCGTGGACCGGGCGATTCCGGCCATCCCCGACGTCAAGCCGTACCTCGACGTGACCGCCAGAGTCTCCCCGAGCCAACCCCACCCTTCGCCGGACCTCCCTCGCCGCCGGTAAGCCGCGCCACCCTTTTCTTTCCCACGGTTACTGTTAGCATAAGGGGAAGGACTGCGGGTGAGAGGGAGAGAAGGTTAGGGGGTTTTGTGAGATGTCAGAGACACAGGGGAATAGTGGCGCGAGGGTAGATTTGCGCAAGTTGATTTAGTTTAAGCCCAGGGACCTCGGTGTAAACTGTTTTTCGAGAAAACCTTTATTAAATCTGTTTTTAAATTGGACAGAAACTTTGAAAAAGCATAACTTTTGTTAAATTCATCCAAATTTGGTCAAACCAATTTTGTCAGACTCTAAATAATGTAACCTACTTAAGAAAAATATAAAACCCCCTATGTATTATAGAAAACTTTAAAGCTCTGGTTTAATTATAGTTTTGACCAAAAGCTTAATAATAGGGCCAAAATTAGTTGCACTATTTGACTGGGGTTAGAAAAATTTTGAGAAGTTTGTATCTACCTACTAAACCAAATAAAAATGCTAAACCTCTCTGTCCATTCCATTAAGTTAGTTTTTACCCCTTATTTCATAATATGCTTAAGGGTAAGAAAAATAGAAAATGCAATTTAAACAAAGAACCAGAGAGTACCTCTATTTTTGTTAGGTTACTTATTCAATATAGTTCACTGGAAAAATATATCATACCCTGTTTTAGTATAAAATAAGTAGGACCCCTTTTGTTTTAATAAAACAAGTGAAACTTGGAAAAACTCTATAAAATAACCCCAAGGTAAAAACACCCCCACCCTCGGGATAACTAATATTTTATTAAGGAGAATTTGGGAAAAATATGAAATCTGCTGTTTGACATTTTTCAAATGATAATGTAGTAGAAAGAGCCTTTTTGACCTTAAACTTAAGAAAATCATAACTACATAACCACCCCTTAGTTTTCTGTGATTTTTAGCACAGAGGCTTATTATTACTATGGGATGCCAGCAAAAATAACCTTTAGGACAGAACCTACCCCTAACTAAGAGGTGTAGTGTAAAGTGGCCCATTTTGCCTAACTATTGCTATTTTTGTTTAAAGCCTAGCTTTTGTACTTTAAGCCTCAAATTCTTAAAACAAGCTAGAATAGCAAATGACAACCCACTGTAATTTTTTACAGAATTTTTGGAAATTATTAAAACCCTGTCGTAGTTCAAACCTACACTAGAAACCCTAAATGGAAATTAAAGAAAGGAAAATGAATAATGGAAATTAATGTCATCCTAAAACCTTTATAAGATTGTCCACTGAAATCTATAAAGACAATGCAAATCGACTATGTTATCCTAAAAAGAAACCTAAGCTTGAAAGGTAATAAGTCTATGTATATATGTACCACTAGAAGCCCCACATAATCAGGAAACCCTAAGTTAATTCTTGACTTAGTTTTCTTTAGCTTAATGTTCTTAAATCTTGCATAATCATGACATACATGTTCATTGCATTTCGATAGACTGTAATCTTGCTGACGGAGAGTACATCCTCGTGCCGGAGCAAGGAGCTGCTCAGGAGGTAGCCCCGGACCCAGCACCCGAGCCTGCACCAGAGGACCTGCCTGTCACTGCTTTGGAAGGCAAGCCCCGGTTTTATGCATAACCTGTTATTTATGCTATTTTACTTCACTTAATGATTGTAGGATTGATTGTGCACTTAGGTGTAGGAATTGTTTGAAACCCTAGTTGCATGATCTCAGGAATCCTTTATGAGATGAATACTAGTATGACAGGTCGAGTAGTTGCTTTATTTAATTAGGATCTCGGTAGAAGACGAGTGATTTTTCTAGCACTCGCGCGAGATCAGGAAATTGATTGTACCCACTTTCACACTTTCATGATACTAGTTGGTGGACAACAATCCATGGGGATTGGTTGTTTACGAGATGGGAAAATGGAATAAGGATTAACGTGCGGATACCTGTGTCAAGCGTTTGAACGTACTAAGCACATGCCGAGAAATATGGTAAATCGGTAAGCCTAGTACCTGATTGAACCTGGCAGCAGATTGCCCTCCTCACGCGACCTGAGACGAGGTCTCCCATTCCGGTTATGGTGGGTACAAGTGCGGTCACTGCACGACGGCCAGTCGGGGTCAGTGAGGCATTGTACGCCAAGGCGGTGAGCCCCTCTCTACTGACGGGGAATCGATGGGGACGGTTGATGTGTGTGGGGACGGAGTGCCCCTGCATGTCGTGTGTTTAGGTTTACCTTGCAAGGATAAAAACTCGATTTGAATCGTCTGCTTCTCGCAGCTAATGAGACTGCTTGATCCATTGTACTGCATTGAGTAATAAGTGGAAGTATGATGAGTTGAGATAAGATGTTGATTGTTAATAATGCTTGCTACCATGTATGCGTAGATAGTCCACTTTTAGCCTTAAGAGAGTCACACTTAACTTTGACTAAGTTAAAATCTTGATTTAGAAACTCAGCTAGTGCTTTTGGCAACCAAACCCCACAGCCAAACAGCTGCATGTCTAGAGGTAGAGGAGTAGACTCCTCACACCGGGTAAGTCTAGCTGAGTATTAGTATACTCAGCCTTGCTTGTGGCATAATTTTTTACAGGTTCTCTGGAGGAAATGGTTGCTGGAATAACTTGGCCGTCCACCTTGCCACCGGGTTGGACTGTCGAGTGGGACCCTGCCTCGGCTGAGGAGGAGCATGAGGAGTGATGGGACAGGCTTCCCCATCTTTCCATTTATTTACCGTTAGTTCATTTCCACTGCACTTCGAACAATGGTGGTTACTTTTGCAAAAACTCCGATGATGATGATGGTGATGTAATAATTTAATACTCTGGCATGTATGGTTTTATGCTTTATTGTATTTGCTCTGTGACTCACCTTCGAGTGAGATTGTGGTACTTGATCCTGTCAGTGGCCGTGTCGGACTAGATCCGAGGGATTGACGGGTTATTCCCATTTAAGTGTGGTCTAGCCTCTAAGGCGGGGCTTAGGCACTTAAGTTGGAATAATTCGGGCAGTTCCGCCACAGCTGGTATCGGAGCTTGTACCACCACAGAGGAATCAATAAAATGTAAATACCATCAATTTTCCAAATAAAACTTGATAGAAACAATATTGGATAGATAGTAGGATGAGCAGGATAGACCTAGGACGTGAAGCCGTAGGGTAATAGAAGGGTAGCTAGGTGGCTAAGTAACTAGGCCCTACAGGCCACTTTTACAGGATGGGAGTCCTTCCCGATTCCTTTTATCTTGTGAGGTCGTTCAGGACGAGCATGCATGCATTCATAATTAAGCAAATGGATAACTGAGTAAAGGACTTAAAAACGAGATAACAACCAACTAGGTCCCCAGTGCCTTTTTCATTTAACTAGAGAAGGGCTGAGTTTTATTTTTTTTCTTTCCTTGTTCTTTTTATAATTCTTTTTCTTTTACTTACGCTTAACCGTACACAGATGACTTCCCACGGATCCTCCGATGACGGAAATGCACTGACCCACACTGACGGACTTGCACGAGAGGGCTTTCCCCGCATTTTGTGGGAGGTACTTCAGGGGGCCGGATACACGACACCTCCTCAGTACGCGGTGCAGCAGTTCGAGAAGCACCGAGTGCCTCGCTGTAGAGTGAGGATGACTTTGGAGCCTCATCCCCTGCAGCCGGGCTGGCGCTCCTTGGACTCCGAGTCTTTCGGATACCGAGCCGAGGACACGATCGAGGCGATCGCTCTGCATGGATTGACTACTTTCTGCGGATTCCATCTTTTGGAGCTGGCTACCCACCCCATTGGCTTGTTCCCCGCGGAGAGGGAGGACGACCCAATGTGGAAGGATCGGGTGGAGCATGCCAAGGATATCTGGGCCATCTACCCAGGGCAGACCGCGCACTTGACTGTACGGTGCATGAATGCCCTGTACCGTCTGCAGGTGATGCGCGGTGAGGCGATGTCCCATCTGATGGCACTGCTGGAGGCAACAAAGATTACGTTGGACAACAGAGAGGAACTCGTGGTCGACTTGTCTCAAGAAATGGTGGAGAAGGACTTGCAGGTGGAGCAGCTATCCACCGATATTCAGGAGTTGGAGGAGCAGGTAGGCACCAGGGAGAACACCATCGAGGTTCTAGAGGATCAGCTCCTTAACACTCAGCAGCAGCTCACTGAGGCTAACGAGCACCTGGACATGCATCACCAGGAGATCCAGGACCAGGAGGCCAACGAAGACGTCGACATCGAGGGAGGAGATGAGCCTGCCTCCAGTGTGGACACTGCTGGCTCGGGAAGACCACCTTCCCCCGAGTCGAGTGTTGCTTCGTTCGCTCACTAGGTGTTCATGATAGGCTTAGAGGTTGGATAGTCGGACTCCTCGCGGCTAGCTTAGCTTTTGCACCCTTGGGGTACTAGGCTAGATAGAGTTGAGTCATTTTGGGACAAATTGATGTAATCATGTTAAACTCTCTTGAAAGCTTGTTTGATGGATGCTGTCGTCGGTTTAAATTTGGAAGGAAGAATTTGTGCCTTTTCAAAGCCTTTTTGTTGAAGTCGAAGTCTATCATGTTGCTCTAACTTTTTCTCTGCGATGAAATCTTGAACTTGGAGATGTGGTGTTAAGCATGTATATGGTTTTTCAGATGGCCGGGAGGCAGCGTCGTGGCCAGAACGAGCGCGTTCCTCCACCGCCGCCACCACCTCCCACTCTGCAGGAGCTCATGGCTCAGCAGAATGAGATCCTGAGGCAGCTGGCTCAACGTCAGCCACCACCTCAGCACTATGGTGGTGGAGACCATCAGCGTCACCCCGCGGCGGCTACATACCAGGAATTCCTTAGCACCCAGCCTCCATTGTTCACAAGGGCGGAGGACCCACTTGATGCAGATGTGTGGCTGCGAGTGGTGGAATCCAAATTCCCACTGCTCCATGGAGTTTGCTCAGAGGTCACCAAAGTCAGGTTCGCCACCCAGCAACTTCGCGGACCTGCAAGGACTTGGTGGGATCATTTTCTTGCTATGCAGCCAGAGGACCGAGAGGTGGAGTGGAGGGAGTTCAAGGCAGCTTTCAGAGGACACCATATACCAGCCGGGATCATGGACAGGAAGCTCAATGAGTTTTTGGCACTCACTCAGGGCAACAGGACAATGTTGCAGTATGCCCAGACTTTTAATGACTTATGCCAGTATGCGGGATATCATGCAGATACAGATGAGAAGAAGAGGGATAGGTTCAGGAGGGGGGCTCAGCACTAAGCTCCGTGACCGTCTCAACACCATCAGGGCCAACAGTTACAATGAGTTGGTCAACATGGCTATCTCCCAAGAGGACTGCATTACAGCTAGACAGGCAGAGAAGAAGAGGAAGACCCCTATGGCAGGACCCTCAGCTCCGCCACAGCGCTTCAGGATTGTGTCCGACACCCAGGGCAGGGGACCGCAGCAGCAGCAAGGGCGATGGGTGATCCGACCGCAGCATCAGCAGCAGCAGTACCGCCAGGCAAATGACAATAGGTGCTTCACATGTGGCAACACGGGGCACTATGCCAAGAATTGCCCCAGGAATCAGCAGAGGCAGGGGCAGAATGCTAATCAGAACCAGGGCAAGAGACAGAAGGTGCAAGTGAGGCAGGGCAGGCTGAATTTCACCACCATGGCTGATATTCCAGAGGGAGCACCCGTCATGACTGGTATCTTTACAGTTTTAAATTTTCCCGCTATTGTTCTTTTTGATTCCGGTGCTTCACATAGTTTTATCAGTGCCAAGTTTAGTGCCAAATGCCAGTTGCCCTTTCACCATACCGATGGGGGCATTACAATTTCAACACCAGGAGGCAGAGTTGCCACTTATCAAATCAATAGGCAAGTGCCTATAAAATTTGGTAGTCTGGTGATTAGAACCACCCTTCTCATCTTAGGATTGGATAGCGTGGATATTATTTTGGGAGCTAACTGGTTGACCAGGCATCAGGCAGTATTGGACATTGCAGCCAGAGCCATTGAAATCCATTCCCCTGCTTATGGCGAGACTGTTTTGTATTTACCCAACCAGGGTTGTACCCGATCTTGTGCCTTTGTTATGTTAGAGTCCCCAGTGAAAAAGATCCCAGTGGTCTGTGACTACCCGGATGTGTTTCCGGAAGAATTACCAGGGATGCCACCTGACCGAGACATTGAGTTCGCAATTGAGTTGCAACCCGGGACTGCTCCTATCTCCAAGAGACCCTATAGGATGCCTCCCGCGGAATTGGCAGAATTAAAGAAGCAATTGCAAGAATTGTTGGACAAGGGGTTTATTCGTCCAAGCACTTCACCATGGGGATGTCCAGCATTATTTGTGAAGAAAAAGGATGAGAGTTTGAGGATGTGTGTTGACTACCGCCCTCTCAATGCGGTGACTATCAAGAACAAATACCCACTGCCCCGCATTGATGTTCTGTTCGATCAGTTGGTAGGAGCCAAGGTATTCTCCAAGATAGACCTTCGCTCAGGTTACCATCAGATCAAGATCCGTGCCAGTGTCATTCCCAAGACGGCTTTCTCTACCAGATATGGACTGTATGAGTTTCTGGTGATGTCTTTTGGGCTGACCAATGCCCCGGCTTATTTTATGTACCTGATGAACTCAGTGTTTATGCCAGAATTGGATAAGTTCGTGGTCGTTTTCATTGATGATATTATGGTCTATTCCAAGAACGAAGATGAACATACTAAGCACCTGCACATCGTGCTTCAGCGGTTGCGCGATCATCATCTTTATGCTAAGTTGTCTAAATGTGAGTTCTGGCTGAAGGAGATTAAATTCTTGGGTCACACAATTTCCTAGGATGGGATATCCGTTGATCCTGAGAAGGTGCAGGAGGTGATGGATTGGAAACCCCCGACTACAGTGAAGCAGATTCGGAGTTTTCTGGGATTGGCAGGGTATTATCGACGATTTATTCTGGATTTCTCCAGAATTGCCAAACCAATGACTGAACTATTGAAGAAGGGAGTCAAATTTGAGTGGAGCCAAAATTGTGAAGATGCTTTTCATACCTTAAGGCAGCATTTGACAACAGCCCCAGTGCTGGCCCAACCTGACAACACCAAGCCATTTGAAGTTTATTGTGATGCTTCTGGTACCGGATTGGGATGTGTCTTGATGCAAGAGAACAAGGTCATTGCTTATGCTTCCCGGGCACTCAGGCCCCATGAGCAGAACTACCCTACCCATGATCTAGAATTGGCAGCTGTGGTTCATGCTCTTAAGATATGGAGACACTACTTGATGGGAGCTCACTGTAACATCTATACTGATCACAAGAGTCTCAAATACATCTTCACTCAGGCAGATCTGAACATGAGGCAAAGGAGATGGTTAGAGTTGATCAAGGACTATGATTTGGAGGTGCATTACCACCCGGGTAAGGCCAATGTTGTGGCAGATGCCTTGAGCAGAAAGGCACAGTGCAATTGTATGAGCATGGATGTGGGAGTTACCACCCTGTGCGATGAGTTGTGCAAGCTGAACCTGGAAGTTGTTTCTTCGGGTGACCTAAGCTATATCTCGGTGGAGCCCACATTGCAAGAGCAGATAGTCAGGGCACAGGTTGAGGATAAGGGTGTTCAGATTATCAAAGATATGATCAAGCAAAAGGCAGAAAAATACAAGTGCTTCCGACAGGACAGCAAGGGAATTCTATGGTTTGGAGATCGATTGGTTGTTCCCAAGGACCCTGAGCTCAGAAAGCAGATACTAGATGAAGCTCACCTTTCCAAATTCTCTATGCACCTGGGCAGCAACAAGATGTACCATGATCTCAGATCTCTATATTGGTGGACTAGAATGAAAAGGGAAATTGCCAAGTACATATCCGAGTGTGACACCTGCCAGAGAATTAAAGCTAGTCACTTGAAGGCAGCAGGCCCTTTGCAACCCCTTCCCATACCATCCTGGAAATGGGAGGACATTTGCATGGACTTCATAGTGGGATTACCCAATACCTCCAGACACCATGATTCTATTTGGGTTATCGTGGACAGATTGACCAAGACTGCTCATTTCTTGCCAGTGCACACCACCCACAAGACGGAGAAGTACGCTGAAATTTATGTTGATCAGATAGTAAGATTGCATGGTATTCCAAAGACCATTATATCTGACAGAGGAGCACTGTTTGTGGCACGCTTTTGGGAGAAACTGCAAGAATCACTTGGGACCCAAGTAATCCGAAGCTCAGCATATCACCCTCAAACAGATGGCCAGACAGAAAGGGTGAATCAAATTTTGGAAGACATGTTGCGAGCATGTGCACTACACTATGGGAAGGACTGGGACAAGTGTCTGTCTTTGGCAGAGTTTTCTTACAATAACAGCTATCAATCTAGTCTGAGGATGGCACCTTTTGAAGCCTTATATGGGAGAAGGTGTAGGACCCCATTAAATTGGTCTCAAGCAGGAGAAAGGGAAATTTTTGGGCCGGATTTAGTACTCGAGGCAGAGGCAAAAGTCAGAGTTATTACCAAGAACTTGGAAGCTGCTCAGGCCAGGCAAAGGAGCTATCATGATAAGAGGCGGAAGCCTCTACAGTTTGAGGTGGGAGATCATGTCTATCTTAAGGTATCACCCACCAAGGGTGTCCAGAGATTCGGGATCAAGGGCAAGTTAGCTCCTCGCTACATTGGACCCTATAAGATCAGGGCAAGCTGTGGACCCGTAGCCTACCAATTGGAATTGCCACCTCACATGTCAGCAGTTCATAATGTGTTCCATGTATCTCAGCTGCGGAAATGTGTTCGTCTACCCACTGAAGTGCTACCAGAACCAGACATTGAGTTAGAACCAGACTTGTCCTACCAAGAGTACCCCGTCAAGGTATTAGATCAAAAGGAGAGATCAACTCGGACAAGGTCGGTCAGAATGTACAAGGTTCAGTGGAGTCACCATTCAGCAGAAGAAGCTACATGGGAGACTGAGGATTTTCTACGCTCTCGCTTCCCCGACTTTCTGCCCAAAGGAGTCGGTATGTAACCCAAAACCCCACCCCCACCTGCCCTTTGAAATCAATTATAAGAAAAACTTAGATAACAAGGATAGTCTAAGTGGTGGATTTAACTTAAGAAGGGCTTCCTTCTGAAGTTGCAAAGAGGATGACATTCGAAGAGCAGTTAATAAGAGAAAGTTAAGTAAGGGGGGAAACAACACCAGCACACCTTCAAGCACCCTCCAAGGGACTCTACCTAAATCTCGGGACGAGATTCCTTTAAGGGGGGAGGGCTGTAACACCCCAGGTGTTACCTTGGCTAGAGCCCACCTTGGCACTAGAAGCTGTGATCACAAGGGGTAAAGGCTTAGTGCAACACATAAGAACTTGGAGATCAAGTGCTAATAAAGTTGCCCATGACATAAGAAGCATTACTCTAATCCTTGCACACTTACTACCTTGGATAGGAGGGGAGAAGAACCCTAGACCTCTCCTAAACCCTATCTCCCAAAACCCTAGGTAAGAAGGGAAAGAGAGTGAACAAGTGTGCAAAGCATGTGTAACTTTTACCCAAACCTTAACTAACCTTGCAACCATCAATTAGGGGAGGGAAATATTGCAAAAAGACCCCTGGAGAAACCCCAATTCAAATCTCCAAGTGGAGAGAGAGCTAGAGCTCTCTATTTCCCTCTAAGTCAAATTCTAACCCTAATCCAAAGACCAGCCGTGTTCACTTTGAAGATGGCGCCAAAACCACTTGGGTTCTATACCAAAAATGTGGTATACCACTTAAGGCACCCCCTGGAAAAAGTGGAAGCCGAGACTCGGACGTTTGACAGCTCTTGACATCAGTTTTGTCGCAATGTGGGCAGTGAGACAAGCCAGATTTGGCGCCCGTCTATCTCTTGATCTAGGGCGTATCCTCCATTGGAACTCACACATGTGAGATAGCCCTAGGTGCCAGGAAGAGGCCTGCGCCGGATTCATGGCAAGATTCGCACGTTTGCGATCTCTGGAGATGTTTGAACAATGGAAGAAACACACCTCCACGTGTTCGACGCCTTCTGCCCGCGCCAGAGCACGCTCACGCGCGCCCTCGCACGCCCAGCGCCGCGCCCGAGCCAAGCCAGCGCCATGGCCCGCGCCCGCGCTTATAAAACCCTCCCAGGCTTAGATTGTACCCTTCCGCGCACCCTCAAACCTCACCGGAGTCTAGCTCGTCGCCGTTTGCCCGTGCGCAGCGAGTCCGCGGCCGCCCAATCCCTCTGCCACCGTAGACCGGCCAGTGGAACCATTCCCAACTCCGGCCAGCTCTCGGAGAAGACTGTGCACACCTCCGTGAGGCTCCCCGAGCAAGGAATCGGAGTTTGCTTCGCCGGAGAGGCCAGTCCACGCTCGCCGGAGCTCTCAACCCCACCGGAGTACGTGGACCGGGTAAACCACTCCACCATCCTTCGATTCCTTGTGCACACGGTCGCTATGTTACCCCGTGAAGCTCACCGTGCCCTCGGATTGAACCAGTTCGCTGTGGTTTGGCCGGTATACTCGCCGCCGACGAGGACACCCGCCTGCACGCGTGGACCGGGCGATTTCGGCCATCCCCGACGTCAAGCCGTACCTCGACGTGACCGCCAGAGTCTCCCCGAGCCAACCCCACCCTTCGCCGGACCTCCCTCGCCGCCGGTAAGCCGCGCCACCCTTTTCTTTCCCGCGGTTACTGTTAGCATAAGGGGAAGGACTGCGGGTGAGAGGGAGAGAAGGTTAGGGGGTTTTGTGAGATGTCAGAGACACAGGGGAATAGTGGTGCGAGGGTAGATTTGCGCAAGTTGATTTAGTTTAAGCCCAGGGACCTCAGTGTAAACTGTTTTTCCAGAAAACCTTTATTAAATCTGTTTTTAAATTGGACAGAAACTTTGAAAAAGCATAACTTCTGTTAAATTCATCCAAATTTGGTCAAACCAATTTTGTCAGACTCTAAATAATGTAACCTACTTAAGAAAAATATAAAACCCCCTATGTACTATAGAAAACTTTAAAGCTCTGGTTTAATTATAGTTTTGACCAAAAGCTTAATAATAGGGCCAAAATTAGTTGCACTATTTGACTGGGGTTAGAAAAATTTTGAGAAGTTTGTATCTACCTACTAAACCAAATAAACATGCTAAACCTCTCTGTCCATTCCATTAAGTTAGTTTTTACCCCTTATTTCATAATATGCTTAAGGGTAAGAAAAATAGAAAATGCAATTTAAACAAAGAACCAGAGAGTACCTCTATTTTTGTTAGGTTACTTATTCAATATAGTTCACTGGAAAAATATATCATACCCTGTTTTAGTATAAAATAAGTAGGACCCCTTTTGTTTTAATAAAACAAGTGAAACTTGGAAAAACTCTACAAAAATAACCCCAAGGTAAAAACACCCCCACCCTTGGGATAACTAATATTTTATTAAGGAGAATTTGGGAAAAATATGAAATCTGCTGTTTGACATTTTTCAAATGATAATGTAGTAGAAAGAGCCTTTTTGACCTTAAACTTAAGAAAATCATAACTACATAACCACCCCTTAGTTTTCTGTGATTTTTAGCACAGAGGCTTATTATTACTATGGGATGCCAGCAAAAATAACCTTTAGGACAGAACCTACCCCTAACTAAGAGGTGTAGTGTAAAGTGGCCCATTTTGCCTAACTATTGCTATTTTTGTTTAAAGCCTAGCTTTTGTACTTTAAGCCTCAAATTCTTAAAACAAGCTAGAATAGCAAATGACAACCCACTGTAATTTTTTACAGAATTTTTGGAAATTATTAAAACCCTGTCGTAGTTCAAACCTACACTAGAAACCCTAAATGGAAATTAAAGAAAGGAAAATGAATAATGGAAATTAATGTCATCCTAAAACCTTTATAAGATTGTCCACTGAAATCTATAAAGACAATGCAAATCGACTATGTTATCCTAAAAAGAAACCTAAGCTTGAAAGGTAATAAGTCTATGTATATATGTACCACTAGAAGCCCCACATAATCAGGAAACCCTAAGTTAATTCTTGACTTAGTTTTCTTTAGCTTAATGTTCTTAAATCTTGCATAATCATGACATACATGTTCATTGCATTTCGATAGACTGTAATCTTGCTGACGGAGAGTACATCCTCGTGCCGGAGCAAGGAGCTGCTCAGGAGGTAGCCCCGGACCCAGCACCCGAGCCTGCACCAGAGGACCTGCCTGTCACTGCTTTGGAAGGCAAGCCCCGGTTTTATGCATAACCTGTTATTTATGCTATTTTACTTCACTTAATGATTGTAGGATTGATTGTGCACTTAGGTGTAGGAATTGTTTGAAACCCTAGTTGCATGATCTCAGGAATCCTTTATGAGATGAATACTAGTATGACAGGTCGAGTAGTTCCTTTATTTAATTAGGATCTCGGTAGAAGACGAGTGATTTTTCTAGCACTCGCGCGAGATCAGGAAATTGATTGTACCCACTTTCACACTTTCATGATACTAGTTGGTGGACAACAATCCATGGGGATTGGTTGTTTACGAGATGGGAAAATGGAATAAGGATTAACGTGCGGATACCTGTGTCAAGCGTTTGAACGTACTAAGCACATGCCGAGAAATATGGTAAATCGGTAAGCCTAGTACCTGATTGAACCTGGCAGCAGATTGCCCTCCTCACGCGACCTGAGACGAGGTCTCCCATTCCGGTTATGGTGGGTACAAGTGCGGTCACTGCACGACGGCCAGTCGGGGTCAGTGAGGCATTGTACGCCAAGGTGGTGAGCCCCTCTCTGCTGACGGGGAATCGATGGGGACGGTTGATGTGTGTGGGGACGGAGTGCCCCTGCATGTCGTGTGTTTAGGTTTACCTTTCAAGGATAAAAACTCGATTTGAATCGTCTGCTTCTCGCAGCTAATGAGACTGCTTGATCCATTGTACTGCATTGAGTAATAAGTGGAAGTATGATGAGTTGAGATAAGATGTTGATTGTTAATAATGCTTGCTACCATGTATGAGTAGATAGTCCACTTTTAGCCTTAAGAGAGTCACACTTAACTTTGACTAAGTTAAAATCTTGATTTAGAAACTCAGCTAGTGCTTTTGGCAACCAAACCCCACAGCCAAACAGCTGCATGTCTAGAGGTAGAGGAGTAGACTCCTCACACCGGGTAAGTCTAGCTGAGTATTAGTATACTCAGCCTTGCTTGTGGCATAATTTTTTACAGGTTCTCTGGAGGAAATGGTTGCTGGAATAACTTGGCCGTCCACCTTGCCACCGGGTTGGACTGTCGAGTGGGACCCTGCCTCGGCTGAGGAGGAGCATGAGGAGTGATGGGACAGGCTTCCCCATCTTTCCATTTATTTACCGTTAGTTCATTTCCGCTGCACTTCGAACAATGGTGGTTACTTTTGCAAAAACTCTGATGATGATGATGGTGATGTAATAATTTAATACTCTGGCATGTATGGTTTTATGCTTTATTGTATTTGCTCTGTGACTCACCTTCGAGTGAGATTGTGGTACTTGATCCTGTCAGTGGCCGTGTCGGACTAGATCCGAGGGATTGACGGGTTATTCCCATTTAAGTGTGGTCTAGCCTCTAAGGCGGGGCTTAGGCACTTAAGTTGGAATAATTCGGGCAGTTCCGCCACAGGTCGTGTTGTCAGTGTGGTTGAGGACTAATGGGACACACGTCTGGTCATGGAGGACATGCACGCGGTGCGGTACTCACGGTGGGTTTGGTGTTTTAGGCCTCAAAACCACCTGGCGCTACGGATGGCGGGTTTTGCTATGTTTAGGCCTCAAAACTCGGTGGTAGCGGTTCTGGTGGGAATCGGTGGCGGCACGTGGCATCATAGCTCAGGTGCATCAAGGCAAAGCAACTTTGTGTGGAGCGTGTGGCCGTCGAATCAAAAACTTAGGAGTTGGTCTATTTCTCCCCTGGTGGAGTGGATAGACTCTATGTAAATAGGGGTAGTTTAGGAAAGGTAATAACCCTCTATAAATAGAGGCATATGGATGTTGTTAAAACTATATCTTGGCTACCATTTGATAGGCTTCTTGTTTTAGAACTACTAGTTTTCTCTCTAGGTAGCCGAGGGATTCGCAACGAATTTCTAACTATCGACTGTGTTTTTCATCTGCAATTTTTAATCCAAGGATGGGTCACTGGTACGGCCCACAGGTTGTGGTCACCTTTCAATCTCAGTTTTGATCCTTGTTGAAATTTGAAAGTCTTGTGTTCTTGGATATTCCCTTCCCCTACTCTCGTGGATTTGTGGAGAGATTTTGAGTTTTTGTGAAATGAGTGTTGTTGGGGATTGTTTTGGGTGCAGATAGACTCATTGGATCACTGCATACGCCCTCACAGTGTAGTTCTTGATCATGATCCGAGTTAATTATTATTTGAGTTTGTTTTGAGAAAACCCCAACAAAACCCCATCATTCTCGGTTTTCTGATATGTGCTTCGATTTTAGTTTGTTTGGATTCATACTTCACCAGTAAACATCTTCTACCCCCACGCAAATTTTCTATGAAGTTTGAGAATTTTCTGGGTATTTTTAGTGCCCGGCACTGCCGCACGTGTGCGTGGCACTGCTGGATCTAGGGTCGGCACTATCACCCTGGCTTCCTGGTGTTTCTGACTCTGATTTTCACAAAAAAGTTAAGTCTACTATTCTTCGGGTTTTTGGTGCATACAAATGACATTGGTTTGTGTTGTGCTCTGATCAGTTGCTTTGTGTCCCTAGAGGGCTTCCAGGTTGATCTTTGGGATAAAAGTCATCTACTCACTAGTTGAGAATTTTTAGTGGCTCCCATTCACCCCCCTCTCTGGTTGCCTCACCGGTCCTACAATTGATATGAGAGCTGGTTATGGATTTCCCTTCCCTAATCGGTTCGAAATCCACGAAGGCGACATGAAACGTGGTGTTGGCAAGCAACTGTTCTTTGATTGGACCAACTACCCATACTGGAAGATCTGCATGTCGACACATCTTCAGAGTATAGGGTACAAAGTTTGGGAGATTTGCTTTGATGTTGCGTTCAATGCTGCAGGTGAATGAATAATTCTAATGCAAGTGGATTTTCATGATTCAGACAACAAAGCTCGCAACGCTTTGTTCTTGTGCCTCTCGCTGGTTGAGTTTGAGCGAGTTGGACATTTGGCTATGGCGCATGAGATCTGGTCCACCCTCAAAAAATTTCATGAGGGCAATGATCATGTGAAAACCAGACCCTTTGAGACATACCAACGAGAGTACGAGAATTTTGTTCAGTTGGCCGGAGAGACCATAGACACTATGTCCTCTCGGTTCCAATCCATCGTGAACAAGATGTGTGCCAACAAGGCACAATTACCCTATGATGATCATGAGAGAGCGCTCAAGCTACTTCATGCTCTGGAGTATAGGGTTTGGGAGGTGAAGGTCTCAGTGATCATCGAGTCACCCAACTATGAGACTCTCACCATGGATGAGATGTTCAGCAAGCTCAAGACCATCGAGATTGACCACTAGACCTGAGCCAAGATTGAGAACCCTGGTGCACCCACCTTGGCTCTAATATCTGAAGGTGGTTCTGCTTCTAACCCTTTACCTGCTATGTTGCTTTGTCTTCTTTGTTGACCATCACAGAGGAGTAGGTGGAGAGCCTTTGGGATGAGGAGCTAGCACTTATGGTCAGTCGGTTTACACTGTTTCACAACAACCATATGAGCCGGTGGTGTGGCGAGTTGAAGGATGGATGCTACAACTATGGTAACCCTGACCACTTTGTCGCCAGTTGCCCCAAAAAGGGCAAGCAGAAGGCTGACCTGCGCGACCACCACTCTGGTTGACGCAAGGGCAAGCGGGAGTACACCTCTGGCAAGCACAAGTCCAAGGGAGGATTCGATAAGGAGGCGCTCTAGAAGAAGTACCACCAGAAGGCAAAGATCAAGGAGCGTGCTTTCCTTGCCTCCCTCAGCGATCTCAACCATGACTCCCACGACACAACGTCTTTCTCGAGCGACGAGGAGATCGATAGGCGAGTCGAGGACAAGCTAAACAGACTCTACTTTCTCACCGACACCACAGCCGGTCTTTGCACCATGGCGCTTGGTGATGATGTGATGGGCGGCAACAGCCAAGACATAGGCGATGTCTATGCTTCTGAGGTATCTCGTTCTGCCGATGATCTCGATGCTGAGGTAGAAGAGGTGACGTCTACTTTGGCTAGTCAAGATAAACTACATAGGCTTGCTGCTCGTGAGAAGAAAGATTTTAAATTCAAGTACGAGAGCACACTTAGGAAGCTTGAGTCTGCTAGAGCTTCAGTTGTGGTGTCTGATGAGACAGAATGTCATGTGCGTTGTACACATGCCGAACATCACAACATTGTAGACCAAGTAAGCCACCTTGATAGATGAATGTGACAAGTTAAGATCTAGGTATAGCTTGTTAGGTGTGTGTACTGCTGTCCTGGCTTGCAAACTAAGCTCGCGGAGAGAGACGCTAGGATAGCCTTGCTAGAGAAGGCTAGCTCAATGAGTGCCCTTGTACCTATGCAGTGTGCACTTTGTGAGGGTTTGTAGTCTGCTCTTGAGTCCTGTAGACACATAGAGATCCAGATCGAGGAATAAAACACATACCTTCAGTCGATCTTGAGCTGGGTGTTGTGTAGTGAGCCCTAGATGGGCATGGTGGTCAGTCAGTTCAAGTGGAAAATTGGCAGACTGGGATTTTTCTAAATATGGGAGTGTCGCTTGCTTTGGAAAGGTTGGTGAGTGGAATGGATTGAAACCATTAGAGAAACCTTCTGCCACTCCCAAGATTATCAAAACCACTCCACCTAAGTCTATTACCCCTGTGAGAGATAGTGTGATTGAGGAGCATGTGAGAGACCCTCCTCAAAAACAAATGTGGGTTCCAAAACCTAACCATCTCAGGAACACACTTGATACCCTTCCTAACAACTCTAATCATCCCCTTCCTAGAGCCCCTCAACCATCCAAAAAGAAAGCCTCCTCCCACAAGAGAATTCCACCTAAGAGAGAGGCGAGGTTCCATTGTGAGTATTGTGAGAGGGATGGGCATCTGGCTGATTTTTGCTTTAGGAGGAAGAGAGATGAGCGGTGGGTTTCTGAGTCGAGCAGGAAGAACATCAACTACCCCTCTCATGGTGTTCATGCTCAGCCTGTTTAGAGATGTCCTGCGATGGCTAGAGGTGCTTTGCCTTTTTCTGCTAGGCCTTAGGCAGTGAGACAGCAAGATGGTCGTGTGCAGCGGGGTGATGGTCATGTGCCATATGGCCAAGGGACCCTATGTCAGTGGCTTTGGTTCTTACTTCCTCAACGAACCACAATTTCCTTCTTGTGGTGATCGCTTCCCTTCTGGACCGGGGATGAGCGTTGTTTTTTCTAACACTTTTTATAGGCAAATACCGTAGCACTAGTATTATTCTCAGTATCCTAACCCTAGTTCTATGTCATTTGATCACCCCGTGTGTTTCTATTGATGCAGGACGGAGGTCTGGAGAACATATGGCTCATGGATTCTGGTTGTTCGTGCCACATGACCGGAAGCAACAAAATGGTTCTCCAGCCTCGACCCCATGATTGGTAAGGAATACATCACATTCGGGGACAAGTCGAGAGGTAAGGTTGTCTCTCGTGATTCAGTTCGAGTGAACAAGAGTTTTTTCCTCAAGGATGTCACTTTGGTTTTGAATTTGCATTTCAATTTGCTTTCCGTTTTGCAACTCCTTGGGGATGACTATAAAGTGTGCTATAAAAAGGTATGTTTTGGATGCCTAGGAGGATCTTGTTTGCTAGATTTCCCCTTTTGGTTGAGTTTTCAGTGTTGTTTTTTCATATTCTTCTGGCCCTTCTCAATGTTTGTTGGTAGGATCTTCTTCTTCACTTTGGAAGTGGAATAGAAGGCTAGGACATTTGAGCTTCGATCTTTTGTGTAGACTAATCTCACTTGTCCTGATCCAACGATTGCCCAAGATGAAAATTTAGAAGGATCTTGTTTGTTATCCTTGTCGTCACGACAAGATGGTTTTTGCTTCTTGTTCCCCAATCACCAAGGTGATGACTTCGTAGCCCAGCGAATTGCTTCATATGGACACTGTTGGTCCAGCTTGGGTTTGCTCTTTTAGGGGGTGTGGTATGTGCTTGTGGTCATTAATGATTTTTCTCGCTATTCTTAGGTGTTCTTTATGAAGGTGAAGGATGAGGATTTTACTCATGCTCGAGATTTGATTATTCGGTTGCAAAATGAGTTTCCTAAGAATGCCATGAGAGCTATATGCAGTGACAATGGCATAGAATTCAAAAGTACTCATTTTGAGACCTTTTGTGCTACATTGGGACTTGAGCATCAGTTTTCCTCTCCGTATGTGCCTAAGCAGAATGGCATTATTGAACACAAAAATTGTACCGTTGTTGAGATAGCCAGGACGATGCTAGATGAGCATAGGACTCCTAGTGCTTTTTTGAATGGGCATATAGAGGAAGAGGACTATGTGAGGTAGACCTCTGGTTTTGAGAGTTCCAAGTTTCCAAACCATGTTTTTAAACTCCAAAAGGCTTTGTATGGTTTGAAACAAGCCCCTAGAGCCTGATATGAGCATTTGAAATCTTTCTTGCTTTCAAATGGTTTTAAAATGGGCTCTGCGGACAAAACTCTTTTTCTCCTCAAACATGGCAGTGATACCCATTTAGTCTAGTTATATGTGGATGATAATTTTTTGGTGGCTTTTCTCATGCTCTTGTTTCTAAGTTTTTAGATCTTATGAACAGGGAATTTGAGATGAGCATGATGGTTGAGCTGAACTTCTTTCTTAGGCTGCTAATCAAGCAGACCCAAGATAGTACTTTTGTGCATCAAAGAAAGTACACAAAATATGTCCTGAAGAAGTTCGACAAGGGTGGGTCCAAGAATCTTCCGACGCCCATGTCCACCACGATAACACTTGATGCTGATGAGGACGATGAGCCTATGGACCAGAAGGAGTACAGGAGCATGATTGTCTCCCTCCTGTACTTGACTGTGACGAGGCCAGATATACACTTTGCAGTGTGTTTGTTCGCTCGTTTCCAGGCCTCCCCACGCACTTGTCATAGATTATTGTCACACCCGGTTTTAGGGGCAAAATTGAATGCATAACATATGTGTGCCAGGATCCATTTTCTACAAATATGTTGACGTCACAAGTGTAATATATCAAAAGACAATGCAATAAAGATGTAAAAGATAATATAATAAATTTATTACATCATCTAGACTTAAGAGTCATAAATAGTATCATCATCAAAATACAACAGAAATAACATGGGCAATATCCTACAAGAAGATGTCTGGAGCGTCGCTAGACTCAGTACTCGTCAACATCTTTGTCAAAATCTTCCTCAATAGCTTCTGATAAAAAAATTAGCAAGGGGCGAGCTCACTTACGGTGGGGGCTCAACAAATGGGAGGAATTATGCAAGGTTAACAAGGTAGGCTAAGGTTAAGCGGTAAGCATTTTAATTGGTTAATATTTTATTAACAAGACCTATCTTACTAATTATAAGTGTATCTCAAAATCCGAAAATATCATGAGCATAATGATTATATCTCAAAAGCATTTAAGTGAGACCACTTAAGCAACCATTTTAAAACCACCGGATCACGATTTATTTTCCATCTTTAAGTTCAGTTATCATGTGAGGGTGCAGACTGCTCTTAACAGTGAGCACGACTGACATATCAGTTTTACACTCCGTATAGGTGGTACAACTTTACCCACAAGCCGTGTATCCCCTATAGTCTAGGTTGTACGGACCCTTAAACACTTTCGAGGTGAATGGTGTAACACTCAAAATCTTATTTTGAAAGTTTAGTAAAAGTTCTCCAAGGATTGTGATATTAGAATGCCTTCCAATAAAATTTTCTTACATTTGATGCAACATCACCTAAAATAAACACGTTCCTAATAAAGATTTAAATAAAAGAATCTCTATATGAATTTGTTACCCCTTGGTTGAAATGAATATTTATAATTGTTCTCTAAAGAGTTTTATATTAGGGAATATATTTCTTAAAATACCCATTCTCTATGTTAGTGTGTATGAATTTTATATTTGAAAGCATTTGATTAAATAATATAATAAATTAATTAATTAAACAAATTATATTCATGCTGGAGTTCTTGAACTGTGCATTCTAAATAAATTTGTAATTTAAAACTGCATTTGAATTGATTTGGGAATGGAAAATAGAAAACAAAGAAAAACAAAAAAATGAATAGTCACCTGAGCCGTGGTCTTTGTTTTTGGTCCATCTCAGGCTCTCACCGTCCCCGCCAGCCCAACCCGCGCTGACATGCGGGCCCATTTGGCCAGTGACCTGCTCATGTGGGCGCTGTCACCCTACTGACTTGTGGGTCCCTTTGTCAGGCCTATCTTCTTTCCTCCCCATGCCCGCGTTGAACGACCAGCGCCATGAATCCCGTGCGAAGCTCACGATGCGGTTCCAACCGTAAGGTCAGGAATCCCCTGTATTCGTGTATAAATATGGACGCTAAACCAACCTTGTGCCCGCATCATCACCAAACTCATGATCCCATCGTGCACACGGCGATTCCATTGGGGCAAGAGAGAGAAAGAACCGAGCTCGCCGGTGGCCTTCGGGTTCGTCGTTGGTTGGTCCGGTCATATTTGGTGGACGGGGGGCATCACTGGAGCACCGCGCTGATGTGCGTGGCCTGCTGGGGGGAAGAGGACCTGGTGGCTTGGAAATTCCTCACCGGAGGAGGAACTCTACCGCGTGTCCGCGGTGGCGCATGGGCAACACCATTGGCGCCCTCATCTCCAGTAAGTAGACCTCTCCATTGGTCGGAAATCATCAGTACCTGGCGTGGAGTGTGCTAGGTTGGACTTGGGGCAGATGCTTTGGGTTGGTAACATCGCAGGGGAGCCCTACCACAGCTCCTGGCCGCACCACCATGACCATGTGTTATGGGGTGGGGAAAACAGGATGATGATCATTGGCCATGGGATTATAAACGGGCGACTACGATTAGATTGTGTCTTCCTTGAATTTTGTGACAGAACCTCCCAAGTCATTAGGCCCACCTACAGTTGTCCTTGTCCAACGGACTTCAGACAACCCTGCAGGTGCACCTGATCACTTGACAAGTTCGATATCTAAATTCCTTGCCTTTCCCAAGAGTGTTTCACCCGTCACGCAGACATCACAATACATCGGAGATGCGGAAGCAGTTACACTAACTTACTTTATTGAAAAGTAAGACAGAGTTATATAGTTACAGACCAGAGCAAAATATATGAGTGCTGAGTATTATTATTACAAAACATGGGAGGCAAAAACTCCTTCTGAATAAGTAGTAAAAAGTTTTTAACGGAGGGCCTTTCCTCCCACAGCTTTAGTCTTGGTGCTCTTCCTTTGGTACCACCTTTGAACAGAAGCAACAAAAGTTTGCTGCTTCTTCACCTAAAAACAACATGGGACAAAGCCCTGAGTACGAAGTGTACTTTCGCAAGACTTACCCGACAAAGTAAAAGACTCTCAAGGATATGCTGGCTTTAAGGGAGTCAAGGTAAGGCTTATCAATAATCAATGACTCTGTTTGCAGAAATTCTTACTAATAGTGGATCCTTAAAAATTCAATTTTAATTGTCAGGTTAAGTAAGATTACCTGTATCTAGAGTTTTCTCTACCTAGTTCAATCACTTGACCTGCACTAGCCAATTTCTTAACAACCCCTTCATATTCACTGGATATCTACGTATAGGGCAGTGACCAAGTCTTCATATCCGCGAAGTTACGGCGATCCGAATCGATTATACTCAGCTGAGGATCTCCAATCACTTAACCCTTGCATATGTCAACTCGCCACCGGGGTTCTTAAGACTAGATCAGGTTCACGCCAACCGAGAGCACAGATACACCACCGTCCAGCCTCTTGCCACAGAGGGTACATGCTACTCTCGCCATCTCTCCACTCCCATTGCGTGTTATCTTATTCTGGTATTAGTCTGCCCGAGGCAAATCTTACCCATGACGAGGCATGTGACCAGTTAAAAGGTCCTCGGTCAGCAAGCCTACATCAACACGGTCCTTAATCGACTCAGACGGAGACACTACACCGAGACTCTCTTCTCGTGCAAGTCACCTACCCGGTCTCCGCTTTATCTTTTCAAACCCAAAGTTTGGTACCTGGCAGAGGTACATCTTTTCCGATGTTGAACCCATCATGTCCATGATGGATCCACCATCAAGTTTTATTTTCGAAAACATCCCTCCCACTTTGTAGCATCATCTTTTATGAAAACAAAACATTTTGTTTTTCTAGAGCAAAGATAAGCATAAGAAAAACCTTTTGTAAAACAGGGATTTATGGAGAAGTAATCCAATCCAAGGAAGGAAATGCAGGAATTGGTTTAGCACACAACTCCTATTACCTAATGCATCAAGCAAGTGAGAAAACTTTTAAAAAGGAACAAGGAGGTGGCAAATGCACCGGGGCTTGCCTTGTGTTACTGGTGAATCAGGCTATGTTCCATAGATATCAAAATAGAAAGAGTTGCCTGCTTGATGTTCCTCAAGTGGTGGTGGTGATGAAGTCCTTGTCTCTTCGACTTCTACTTCCTCTTTGTTTTCTAAATATAGCCAAGTATAATAATTAATGCTCATGTAGTGCTCATGAAGATGCAAAGATAATAAAAGTTTATTATCTAAAGTCTTGAGTATAACTTTCCTTCACGGATCTCCGAGAACTTAGGGTTTTCAGAGTCAATAGTGAAGTTCAAAGAGCAGGGGCTAGGGTTTTGGGTTCTAAGTATCAAACATGGTCCAAATCATACCAAACTTTACCCAAGGCTTCTAAATATTATTTAGAGTTTACCCTAAAAGTTTAGTGAATTTTGGGTTTATTGTTTATTCTTTAAAAATCCAGAAGCAAGGTTTTTGGCTATTTTAAATACTCTATAATTTCCTATTTGAACTAAAAATCATGAAACTATTTTTATTAAATTCTATAGGAAATTAGAAGCCTAGCAAAATTGGTCTGGTATTTTTAGGATTTTTCTACAATTTCTAATAGATTTCCAAAGTCTACTAGAAAAAGAAAAAAAAAGAAAATGATGAATAGTTCTGGGCTGAATCCAGCCCGAATCGGCCCAGCTAGGGCAGAAGCGCGCCCGCGCTGCAGGTTTTGCAGAAAGGCCCTGTCCATTTGAATAATCTGAAGCGGGGTCACAACATTATTCCTTGAGTCGCTGACAGTTTACAGAAACCTCCCTGAACTTCTAATTCTTCACAGCGCCAAGTCCCCGATGTCGCACGACGAAGATCCGAGCACCGGCGAGTCTAGACTGGCCGGACCATGCAAAGACCTATGCTCTCCGTCGACTAGCACCTTATTCAAGCCTTAACCGAAGTTTCCCCTAAACTAATTTCACTAATGGCGCACTAAAACGCCCTAACCACGGTGACTGTATGGACAACGGCCAACAGAACGTGTTCCCGGTGATCTATGGGATCCTAGCTCAATTGAACTGGTCGGGGAGTATCCAGGGAACCTAAGGAAGCTAAAACAAGGAAGCAGGGGGTATGAGCATACCTGGAACAGGCTAGCCACGACGAGGTGCTTCTACGGTGGCGGAAACAGAGATTGGGGGCAATGAGAAATTCAAGGTCTCTGGTGAACGATTGGAGACGAGGGTGATTGCTCTGGCTTGGGGATAATCTAATGGAGCTCACTGAGGCATCAATTTATAGAGATCGACCGTGAGTACGACGAATTTGAGCGGCGGATGGCTATAGGTAAGAAATGAGAGGAGTCACAGGAGGCCGCTCAACGTGGCATTACCTGGGTTAAGTCTCTCGTGACAACAAGGCTGGCTTTAGTGATCTACAGCGGGGTGGTAGCATGGCTAGTAGCGTGGCGGACACCGATGAACGGCGATCATCGCGGCGACGGTCGTGCGGCCACGTCGCGTCGCAAGTGGGTACGGTGACAGGCTGGCCACAGTACCCCGACCATATCCACGGCGAGATCTTTTTGCCGGCGAACTCAATCCACAGCCCACAAGAACGAATCACGGCGAGCAGCACTAATCCCGGCGAAGGGGTCACCGGTGGCCAGCTCACTGAATCCGCGGATCTTTTGGCTACTGTACCATCGCGAAGTGCATTCAGTTGGTCTGACAGAGCAGATTCAAGGCAGCTTTTCTCCAATTTTTATGTGACAACCACATAATTCATCTACATCAAAGTTATAGCTCTATAATCCATGTTCACTTTTGCTATAGCAACAACCATCAATCGAGCAACAGATCTAGCTCAAAATTGCTCACAAACCTAGTTCTAGGCCACTGTCAGTCTGATTTCAGACTTAAGACAGCCTGACATGTCAACTTGGAGTCCAATTTTCTCAAAACTTTCCATAGTACCAAGACTTGCTCTCTATAGCAAAATTGTTCCCCTTTTGTAGCTCTAAAAACTTGATGTGGTGATCTAGGGCAAGAACTTTATAACTTGGAAGATATAGAGCTCCAAAGTTGAGCCAATCCCACTGAAATTCAGACTTAGCCCATAGAGTCCAAATAGGACTTTTTGCAATTAAGTCCAAATCTCAAGGTTTTACTTGCAAATTCACATACTTGTGAACCATATGACTTAAGGTGCTTTAACTTCATGGTTTTTGCACTTTAGCCCAAAAGTGCACTAATTTTGCACTTAGCCCCCTAGGGTTTCAGTCCAGGGTTTTCTAGGGTTCTCTTTAGGGTCGTTGGTGCTCTTAGGATTTGGATATCCCTTAACTTCATTAATGGTGGTATTTTATGATCATTATTATAAAGTTTTGAAGTTTTCTCTTGTCTAGGCTTTTGTTACCCCTTTTAGCCCAACCTAGGGTTAAACACTATACCATAGGGTTTTACTAGTAACATGTCGCATCAATACAACTTGTTTAAAAATTTTGCCTAGTGAATGCACTCTAGGTGTGACAAACACATGAAATGCCAATGCTTATGATGTTATGCTCAAGTTTTAGTGGCAGTAACACTAGGGGTGTTACATCCTTCCCCCCATAAAAGAATCTCCTCTCGAGATTAAAAGTCCTAGGGCAAGTAATGGAAAAGGAAACACGACACATCTTTATTTCCTTATTTTTGGTACAAAGCAGGGGTGGTATGGGGCTCACTCCTTTATTACATCAACTGTTCATACTTTACAAATTACATGAGGCTAAAAAGCCTCGGAAATTATTTTCTAAAAAGTCTTGAGTTTCCCATGTAGCCTCATCTTCTGAATGCTGGTTCCAATGTATCTTGTAAAACTTGAGAGTTTTTCTTCGGCTAATCCTGTCCTTTTGATCCAAGACTCGAATAGGGTGTTCTGAATATGTCAAGTCTGGTTCTAAGGCAACATCCGTTACTTCAATGGTTCGATCGGGAACCCAAAGACATTTCTTCAATTGAGACACTTGGAACACATTATGTACTGCAGACAAGGTTTCGGGTAACTGGAGTCGGTATGCCACTGCTCCATATTGTTCAAGAACAGGAAAAGGACCAACATATCGGGGTGCAAGCTTCCCTTTAACCCCGAAACGTGATACACCCTTCATCGGTGAAACTTTCAGGTAGACATAATCTCCAACTAGAAAGTACAAGGGTTGTCGTCGCTTGTCTGCATAACTCTTCTGACGAGCTTGAGCTTCTTTTAAATTATGAATTATTCGTTGAACTTTTTATTCGGTCTCCTTCACCATATCAGGCCTGAAGAAACTTCTTTCACCAGGTTGAGACTAGTTTAATGGAGTACGACACCGTCGCCCATATAGAGCTTCGAAGGGTGCCATCTTAATGCTTTCTTGATAGCTATTATTATATGAGAACTCCGCTAATGGTAAACAATCATCCCATTTCTGTGGGAATTCCAAAACACATGCTCGCAACATATCCTCAAGTATTTGATTTACCCTCTCAGTCTGCCCACTGGTTTGAGGATGATAGGCCGAACTATGGAGCAACTTAGTATCCAAAGCCTTGTGAAGTTCTTCCCAAAATTTGGACACGAATTGCGGTCCACGATCCAACACTATAGTCTTCGGAACACCGTGCAAACTGAGGATGCGAGCAATGTATAACTCTGCATATGTGGCCACTATATACTTTACCCTGACTGGAAGGAAGTGGGCGATCTTTGCAAGTCGATCAACAATAACCCAGATGGAATCATATCCTTTTGCTGTCCTGGGTAACCCCACAATGAAGTCCATACTTATATCCTCCCATTTCCATGTTGGAATAGGTAATGATTGCAATGGCCCAGCAGCTTTCATGTGTATGGCCTTGACGCATCTACAAGTGTCACATCTTGCCACATAGCGTGCGATTTCAATCTTCATCTTTGTCCACCAATAATGCTGTTTTAGATCATGATACATCTTAGTGCTTCCGGGATGAATAGAATAGCGACTAAGATGTGCTTCATCTAGAATTTGCTGGCGGACCTCATCATTTTTAGGCACAACTATGCGGTTGTTAAACCATACAACGCCTTGATCATCTCTTCTGAAGCAGTTGGCTTTACCGGCTTTTACTTTCTCATGAATGTGTTTCATTCCCTCATCATTTCTTTGTGCGTCAATCATTCTTTGCAGGATGACTGACTCAAGCTTCAAGTGATTTGAAGTTCCATGCTGAATCATTCCCAGGTTCAACTTCTCCATTTCTTGGCATAACGTAATGTCAGAAGTCTTCATGGTAAGACAATGACAGAAAGCCTTACGACTTAACGCATCTGCCACTACATTAGCTTTGCCTGGGTGATAGTGTATCTCTAATTCATAATCCTTGATCAGCTCAAGCCACCTCCTTTGTCTCATATTAAGCTCTGACTGGGTAAAAATGTACTTCAAACTTTTATGATCTGTATAAATGTGACAGATATTTCCCAGCAGATAATGACGCCATATTTTTAGGGCATGAACCACCGCAGCTAACTCCAAGTCATGAGTTGGATAATGTTCCTCATGCCGGCGCAATTGCCTTGAAGCATAAGCTATCACTCGGCCTTCTTGCATTAAAACACAGCCGAGACCACTGTCTGATGCGTCACAATACACGTCAAAGGGCTTCTCAATGTCCGGTTGAGCTAATACCGGAGCAGTGGTCAATAATACTTTCAGCTGTTCAAAGGCTTCATTACATTTTGAAGACCAATTGAATTTAGTATCATTCTTCAATAAACTTGTGATTGGTTTCACAAGCTTGGAAAAATCTGGTATGAATCAGCGGTAATAACCAGCCAGTCCAAGGAAACTTCAGACTTGATGTACAGTGGTTGGGGGTTTCCACTCTAAAATATCCTTGACTTTGCTGGGATCCACCGCAATCCCCTTGGCAGATAATACATGTCCCAGAAATTGGATCTCCACCAGCCAGAATGCGCACTTGCTGAACTTAGCATATAATTGGTGTTCCCTTAAGCGCGTTAATACGATCCGCAAATGTCGAGCATGCTCCTCTTCATTCTTGGAGTATATTAAGATATCGTCGATGAATACCACCACAAATTTGTCCAACTCGGGCATAAATACCGAGTTCATCAGATATGTGAAGTGGGCAGGAGTGTTTGTTAGTCTGAAAGACATAACCAGATATTCAAATAATCCATACCACGTGGCGAATGCGGTCTTTGGTATATCTTCGGGTCGGATATGGATCTGATGATAACCCGACCTGAGGTCAATCTTGGAGAATACCCAAGCTCCGGTAAGTTGATCAAATAGAATGTCAATCCGGGGAAGAGGGTACTTATTCTTGATGGTGACCTCATTAAGGTGTCTATAATCAACGCACATTCGTAATGTTTGGTCCTTCTTCTTGACAAAGATGGCTGGACAACCCCAAGGTGATGAACTTGGTCGGATAAATCCTTTTTCAAGTAGATCTTGTAATTGGGTCTTGAGTTCTGCCAGTTCATTTGGAGGCATTTGGTACGACCTTCTAGAAATAGGGGCTGTACCGGGCTTAAACTCAATCACAAATTCTACATCTCTTTCTGGAGGCAATCCAGGTAGATCTTCCGGGAAGACGTCTGGAAACTCACATACTGAATATCTTGGATCTCCGGTACGATGGCTTCATATACTCTGCCAGTTGGTTTAGCTGGAATGGCTACGGGGATGGACAAAAGAACTTCTTCTTAGCCATAACTCAACCTGATGGTTCTCAGATCAGTGTTAAGGATTGCTTTATGTTGGGCTAACCAATTCATGCCCAGAACTACATCTATGTCTTGGCCTTTTAGAACAATCATGTTTGTTGGAAAGTCCCGTTCGGCCAATGTTACGGGCACTTGGTAAGCCACTTCTTTAGTAAATATTTGTACCCCAGGCGAATGAATAGTAAACCCTTCCCTTGATTCAGTATATGGAATGCAATGTTTTTCCACAAACTTCTTGCTTATGGAAGTATGCAAAGCACCAGAATCAAAAAGGATAACAGAAGGGTGATTGGCCACAAGAAACGTACCCATCATAACAGGTTCGCCTTCCGATGTTGTGGCCACTTGAGTATAATTTCCGTTTTCCTTGTATTTTTACCCGCGGTATTGTTTGCCGCATTTCCCTTGACTTGAGCGGAACTCCCAGAACTCTGCTGATTATTTGATCGATTCTGCTTTGGGTATGGACAGTCCTTGATAAAATGTTCGGACTTTCCACAATCAAAGCAGCCTGATGAAGAGCTTGGGAGAGCGGGGAAACGAGTGCCAGGGGCACCCGGCTGATTTGTAGCGGTGGGGGCAGCGGTAGGATGGATAAAAACCAGTTGCTTGAAAGGGTATGAGGGTGGGCACGATGAAGAACGATTCTGATTAAAAGGCCGGATTACCAACCTTTGACTTTTCTCAGACCCCTGATTGGGCATGTCGCCTCCATTGCCCTTTGATTTTCCGGAGCCTGCATATTTGGCCTCAACTGCCAGCGCCGTGCCGACAGCCCTTCCGTAGGAAAGATCAATGCAGGTGGCCATCTTTCATTGCATTCGATCATTCATGCCTCTCATGAAGCAATTTCTCTTCTTTAAATCCGTGTTGACTTGATCGATAGCATATTGGGACAAGTGGTTGAATTTATTGAGATACTGAGTGACAGTATCTCCACCCTGCTTGAGCTTCATAAACTCCTCCTGCTTCATATGGAGGACCCCTTCATGTATATAATGTTCTTGGAAAGCCAATTTGAACTCATCCCATGTAATTCGATGGTTGGCTGGATGAACGGCTACATAATTTCCCCACCGTGTACTGGCAGGGCCTCGCAGTTGTTGTGCCGCAAACAAGGGCTTTTGAGTCTCCGTACATCGGCGAAGCCCGAACTTCTGTTCAATAACGCGGATCCACTCATCTGCTTCCAGAGGATCTTCTGCCTTGACAAACAATGGGGGACGTGTCTCTGAGAAATCTAGATATGATGTTTCGCGGGGTCCTTGCGGATACGCTCGCTCGCCTTGCTGCTGCATTTGTTGCCCCGCCATTTCTCGCAGAAAGCGGGTGTTGTGAGGTGTGGCATTAACTAAGGCGGCGATGGCCTCAGCTAATGTTGGAGGTACTGGGGGTGGATTCGGGGTTGCCTCCCTCCCACGGGAGGTTCCTGCCCCATCCTGTGTGCGAGTCTTGGACGACATCTGAGGTAAAGAACATTTGAAGAAATATGATATGCCAAAGCAAACCATCCATTTCACATTACTTAAAAGGGTAATGTTACAGACTCGTATTTACAACAGGATTATATTACCTATTACATTATTACTACTTCTATACTACACTACTCTTGCTTCTTGTCACTTTTGGTAGCCTCGCTGTCAGGTGTAGGAGACCATTGGTCGACCAAATTGATTGAAGGAGGGGGCCTGAAAAGGTCAAGTTCCCCTCCAAGGGCTTCACCCGCTGCTCCAGATGGTCTGGCTCCCATCCCGACAGGATCCGCAGGGACATTAGGGTGCAGTTGTGAATACAATACATGAACTTCTTCATGTAATGTATTACAATAAACCTGCAAGTTATCCACGGCTGAGCTAAGCTCTTCCACGCGGGCTCGAGCTCTAGCTTCTTTTGCCCAAGCAAGTGAACGAGAGTTCACAGCCCAATCGAGCGCTAGATCCCGTTCCGCAAGTTGGTCTTGCAGGTGGCGGATGTCGGTTCTCAATTCGTTTATTCTTTCACCATCCGCGACCCATATATCGTTCCTATGACGGAGTTCTAATCAAAGCTGTTCAACTTGGGCTTCCAGATCCCCAATTGGATCGTTGCTACCACTGCTACTGTCTTCATGCCTCGGGGCAAGTTGATGGCGGGGTACGCCAATCGGTCCGGTAGACTTGCGCGCGGTCTTTCTTGTGCGCGGCGGCATATCTCCATGAGGGGAAAATCTTATTAGCATAGTTTTTAGCATGATGCATGTATAATTATAGAATCAACCTTAGTTGATTCACACCTTCTATACATTGCACTCTATTATCTAGTCTTTTAAAATAAGTATCTCAGAAGGAGATTGGATAAGAAGGAAATAAATTTTCTAGATAAGTCTTTGAAAATTCTTTTTGAAAATGTCTCATAATATCTGCAGAGATGAGCTTTGCTCCGATACCAGCTGTGACAGAACCTCCCAAGTCATTAGGCCCACTTACAGTTGTCCTTGTCCAACGGACTTCAGACAACCCTGCAGGTGCACCTGATCACTTGACAAGTTTGGTATCTGAATTCCTTGCCTTTCCCAAGAGCGTTTCACCCGTCACGCAGACATCACAATACATCGAAGATGCAGAAGCAGTTACAATAACTTACTTTATTGAAAGGTAAGACAAAGTTATATAGTTACAGACCAGAGCAAAATATATGAGTGCTTAGTATTATTATTACAAAACATGGGAGGCAAAAACTCCTCCCGAATAAATAGTAAAAAGTTTTTAACGGAGGGCCTTTCCTCCCGTAGCTTTAGAGTTGGTGCTCTTCCTTTGGTACCACCTTCGAACAGAAGCAACAAAAGTTTGCTGCTTCTTCACCTAAAAACAACATGGGACAAAGCCCTGAGTACGAAGTGTACTTTCGCAAGACTTACACGACAAAGTAAAAAACTCTCAAGGATATGCTGGCTTTAAGGGAGTCAAGGTAAGGCTTATCAATAATCAATGACTCTATTTGCAGAAATTCTTACTAATAGTGGATCCTTAAAAATTCAATTTTAATTGTCAAGTTAAGTAAGATTACCTGCATCTAGAGTTTTCTCTACCTAGTTCAATAACTTGACCTGCACTAGCCAATTTCTTAACAACCCCTTCATATTCACTGGATTTCTACGTATAGGGCAGTGACCAAGTCTTCATATCCGCGAAGTTACGGCAATCCGAATCGATTATACTCAGCTGAGGATCTCTAATCACATGACATATGTAGCACTTAACCCTTGCATATGTCAACTCGCCACTGGGGTTCTTAAGACCAGATCAGGTTCACGCCAACCGAGAGCACATATACACCACCGTCCAGCCTCTTGCCACGGAGGGTACACGCTACTCTCGCCATCTCTCCACTCCCATTGCGTGTTATCTTATTCTAGTATTAGTCTGCCCGAGGCAAAGCTTACCCATGACGAGGCATGTGACCAGTTAAAGGGTCCTCGGTCAGCAAGCCTACATCGGCACGGTCCTTAATTGACTCAGACGGAGACACTACACCGAGACTCTCTTCTCGTGCAAGTCACCCGCCCGGTCTCTGCTTTATCTTTTCAAAACCAAAGTTTGGTACCTGGCAGAGGTACATCATTTCTGATATTGAACCCATCATGGCCATGATGGATCCACCATCAAGTTTTATTTTCGAAAACATCCCCCCACTTTGCAGCATCATCTTTTATGAAAACAAAACCTTTTGTTTTTCTAGAGCAAAGCTAAGCATAAGAAAAACCTTTTGTAAAATAGGGATTTAGTGAGAAGTAATCCAATCCAAGGAAGGAAATGCAGGAATTGGTTTAGCACACAACTCCTATTACCTAATGCATCAAGCAAGTGAGAAAACTTTTAAAAAGGAACAAGGAGGTGGCAAATGCACCGGGGCTTGCCTTGTGTTACTCGTGAATCAGGCTCTGTTCCACAGATATCAAAATAGAAACAGTTGCCTGCCTGATGTTCCTCAAGTGGTGGTGGTGATGAAGTCCTTGTCTCTTCGACTTCTACTTCCTCTTCATTTTCTAAATATAGCCAAGTATAATAATGAATGCTCATGTAGTGCTCATGAAGATGCAAAGATAATAAAAGTTTATTATCTAAAGTCTTGAGTACAACTTTCCTTCACGGATCTCCGAGAACTTAGGGTTTTCGGAGTCAATAGTGAAGTTCAAAGAGCAGGGGCTAGGGTTTTGGGTTCTAAGTATCATACATGGTCCAAATCATACAAAACTCAAGGCTTCTAAATATTATTTAGAGTTTACCCTAAAAGTTTAGTGAATTTTGGGTTTATTATTTATTCTTTAAAAATCTAGAAGCAAGGTTTTTGGCTATTTTAAATACTCTATAATTTCCTATTTGGACTAAAAATCATGAAACTATTTTTATTAAATTCTATAGGAAATTAGAAGCCTAGCAAAATTGGTCTAGTATTTTTAGGATTTTTCTACAATTTCTAATAGATTTTCAAAGTCTACTAGAAAAAGAAAAAAAGAAAATGATGAATAGTTCTGGGCTGAATCCAGCCCGAACCGGTCCAGCTAGGGCAGAAGCGCGCCCACGCGCGCACCCTCGCTGCAGGTTTTGCAGAAAGGCCCTGTCCATTTGAATAATCTGAAGCGGGGTCACAACACTATTCCTTGAGTCGCTGACAGTTTACAGAAACCTACCTGAACTTCTAATTCTTCACAGCGCCAAGTCCCCGACGTCGCACGGTGGAGATCCGAGCACCGGCGAGTCTAGACTAGCCGGACCATGCAAAGACTGGCGCTCTCTGTCGACTGGCATCTAATTCAAGCCATAACCGAAGTTTCCCCTAAACTAATTTCACTAATGGCGCACTGAAACGCCCTGACCACGGTGACCATATGGACAACGGCCAATAGAACATGTTCCCGGCGATCTATGGGATCCTAGCTCAATTGAACTGGTCGGGGAGTATCCAGGGAACCTAAGGAAGCTAAAACAAGGAAGCAGGGGGTGTGAGCATACCTAGAACAGGCTAGCCATGGCGAGGTGCTTCTGCGGTGGTGGAAACAGAGATTGGGGCAATGAGAAATTCAAGGTCTCTCGTGAACGATTGGAGACGAGGGTGAGTGCTCTGGCTTGGGGATAATCTAACGGAGCTCATTGAGGCATCAATTTATAGAGATCAACCTGAGTACGACGAATTTGAGCAGCAGATGGCTATCGGTAAGAAACGAGAGGAGTCACTGGAGGCCGCTCAACGTGGCATTTACTGGGTTAAGTCTCCGGTGACAACAAGGCTGGCTTTAGTGATCTACAATAGGGTGGTAGCATGGCTAGTAGCGTGGTGGACACCGATGAACGGCGATCATCGCGGCGCAAGTGGGTACGGTGACAGGCCGACCACAGTACCCCGACCATATCCACGGCGAGATCTTTTCGCCGGCGAACTCAATCCACAGCCCGCACGCACGAATCACAGCGAGCAGCACTAATCCCGGCGAAGGGGTCACCGGCGGCTAGCTCACTGAATCCACGGATCTTTTGGCTACTGTACCATCACGAAGTGCATTCAGTCGGTCTGACACAGCAAATTCAAGGCAGCTTTTCTCCAATTTTTATGTGACAACCACATAATTCATCTGCATCAAAGTTATAGATCTATAATCCATGTTCACTTTTGCTATAGCAACAACCATCAATCGAGCAACAGATCTAGCTCAAAATGGCTCACAAACCTAGTTCTAGGCCACTGTCAGTCTGATTTCAGACTTAAGACAGCCTGACAGGTCAACTTGGAGTCCAATTTTCTCAAAACTTTCCATAGTACCAAGACTTGCTCTCTATAGCAAAATTGTTCCCCTTTTGTATCTCTACAAACTTGATGTGGTGACCTAGGGCAAGAACTTTATAACTTGGAAGATATAGAGCTCCAAAGTTGAGCCAATCCCACTGAAATTCAGACTTAACCCATAGAGTTCAAATAGGACTTTTTGCAATTAAGTCCAAATCTCAAGGTTTTACTTGCAAATCCACATACTGGTGAACCATATGACTTAAGGTGCTTTAACTTCATGGTTTTTGCACTTTAGCCCAAAAGTGCACTAATTTTGCACTTAGCCCCCTAGGGTTTCAGTCCAGGGTTTTCCAGGGTTCTCTTTAGGGTTGTTGGTGCTCTTAGGGTTTGGATATCCCTTAACTTCATTAATGGTGGGATTTTATGATCATTATTATCAAGTTTTGAAGTTTTCTCTTGTCTAGGCTTTGGTTACCCCTTTAAGCCCAATCTAGGGTTAAACACTGTACCCTAGGGTTTTACTAGTAACATGTCGCATCAATACAACTTGTTTAAATTTTTTGCCTAGTGAATGCACTCTAGGTGTGACAAACACATGAAATGCCAATGCTTATGATGTTATGTTCAAGTTTTAGTGGTAGTAACACCAAGGGTGTTACAAATCTAGACCGCAACATCGTAATGGACGGACCAGATTTGATCTCACTTGTACCCTTTCGGCCATATAATCTCATGCCTTGATTTCTGATCGGGCGGCCACTGTAACACCCGAGGTGTTACCCAAAGCCCTGCCCAAAGAAGCACATTTGTGTCCTACTTAAACTATATGCTAAAATGGGAAGTGAAGGAACTCAAAGTTTTAGATGCTTGGTTAAGATAAGCATTAACCATGACAAAAAAGAAAACCCTATCCTTCCTACAATGTTCACCCACAAACAAGATTCTAAAACCCTAAATCCTTCTTAAGCCCTTAAACCCTAACCATGGGATTAAAGGGGAAAGAGTGGGCAAATGATCAAAACACAAAAAAGGGACCTTTACTAAGATGAAGTGTATTAGTAAACCTACAAATTTTGTTAAGAGAAGTATTGCAAAAAGGCCCAACAAAAACCCCAAAACAACTCTCCAAGAGGGGAACACACTTGAGCCTTTCAAAAAATTTCTATGTCCCAAAACCACCCTAGCCCAAAGATCAAAGGTGTTCACCTTTGTGCTGGTGCCAAAACCACTTGGACAAAATAGCAAAAAGTACCCAAATCACCCATGGCACCTCCCTGAAAAATTTGAATTCAAACCGAGGTCGTTTGACATGGTTTGACATCAGTTTTGTCACTGATGAACAGTGCCGACAGACCTGACTTGGCGCCCGCATATCTCACAAGCTAGGGCATATCTCCCATTGGAACTTACACAAACTAGCTAGCCCTAGGTGCCAGGAAGAGATCTTGCACAAGACCCTTGGTGAGATTCGCACGTTTATGCCCCCTGCAGGCGCTTGAACAAAGGCAGAAACAAACACACATGTGTTCGACGCGTTCTGGAGAGCCAGAGCACGCCCTCGGCGCTCCGCCCACGCGCGCAGCCCCGCGCCGCGCCAACCTCGCGTCCATGCCCCGTCTGACCCTCGGGATAGCCTCTATGGACCTCGGTGAAGCTCCCAGAGCCGAGGATTGAACTCTACCTCACCGGAGGCACCGGATCGACGTCGCCGGACTTTAACCGACCGCCTGCACACGTAGACCGAGCTCCAAGGTAAGCCTTCCGTCGATTCCTTGCATTGGTAGCGTCCTTAGCACCCCGTGAAGCTTCCTATGCCACTGGATTGAGCAATACCGCCATGAGCACGCCGGAGCGCATGCCGCCGCCGAGCCCGACCGCCTGCGCACGTGGTCAGACCGATTCCGGCCATCACCGTTGATGAGCCGCACCTCGACGTGACCGCCAGGACCTCCCGGATCTAACCCCGCCCTTCACCGGACCTCCCTCGCCGCAGGTAAGCCGTGTCGCCCTTTTTCCTCTCTGCGGGTACTGTTTCAAGGGGGGAGGGAGCTCGGTTGGAAAAGAAGAAGAAATCGGGGGGGTTCTTGCATAGTCAGTGACTCAGGGGAATAGTTCTGCAGGGGTATGGTTTAAAGAAATAGTTAAGGGATAACCCAGGGGCCTCGGTGTAAACTGGTTTTTCATTAAACCTTTTAAACATTACCCATTTAAATACAGACACAGCTTGCAAAATTCATAACTCCAATTTTATCCAACCAAATTTGGTCAAACAAATTTTGCTAGGTTCTAAATATTATGAACTACTTAGGAAAAATACCAAACACCTTAAGTATCGCAAGACTTTTTAAAGTTTTGATTTAAATAGTAAACTGACCAAAAGCTAAACAAAGAAGGGAAAAATAGCTACGCTGTTAGACTGAGGTCAAGAAAAATTAGAGAGATACTTAACCACTAACTATCTTGTTTAAAAATAATAAACCCCTCAGTACACTAGATTAGGGAGAGGTTTACCATTAAAACTTGTTTTGATTTAAACTTAAAGAAAATTAAAAAGGGAGTTTATAATAAGGACCAGAGGCCAACCACATTTTTGCTAGCTTACTTTATTAACATAGTTTACTAGAAAATTTTGTTAAGCCCTCTGTTAGTACAAAAGAAATGCACCACATTTTATTTCATGAAAACAATGAAAACTTAGAAAAATCCTAGAAAATGACCCTAAGGAGAACCCACCCCAATCCTTGGGATAACTAATAATAAGCTAGTATGAATCTAGGAAAAATATAAGTTTTTGTTGTTTGACATTTTTCAAATAACAAGTTAGTTATAAGTACCTTTTTGACATTAAACTTTAGAAAATCACAACTGAATACCCAGTGGGTCTTTTTCTGTGATTTTTGGCACAGAGACCTATTATCACCTATGAATCTAGGCAAAAATAAATTTTAGTCCAGAAACCTCACCTAAATTAGAGCTATAGTGTAAATTGCTCTTTTGCCCTTACTTTTGTTATATTTGCACAAGCAGTATCTGAATTAATTTCAACCTCAAACTTTTAGAATAAACCACAGAGGTTAAAGTCTACCCACTGTAATTTTTGTAACATTTTTGGAAAATGTTAACTTGCCATGGTAGTTCAGAAGCACTCAATAAGAAGCATAATAGAAAGTAAAATGAGAATTATGGGGGAAATTAGTGGTGTGCAATTTAAATCTTCCAAGGGCCCAAAGCAAACATCCAAAGGATGACTAAAATGTTAAGTTCATTCAAGACCCTAAAATGAGTATATGAAACCCTTAAGGCCGACAAAGAAAACCCCTAATGTACCCACTATTTTAATATTGTTTCACCATACTTAGTGTGTACAAATTGGCATATCATTAATATATATGTACCTTATTGCATTCGATAGATTGTAATCTCGCTGACGGAGAGTATATCCTCGTTCCGGAGCAAGGAGTTGCTCAGGAGGTAGCCCAGGAGCCAGCACCAGAGCCTGCCAACGAGGATTTGCCTGCCCCAGCTTTGGCAGGCAAGCCCCGGTCTTATGCATAACAGTTATATATGCTATTTTACTGCACTTAATGTCTGTAGGCTTGTACTATGCACTTAAGTGTAGGAGTTGACTGAAACCCTAGTTGCATGAACTCAGGATTCCCTTTGAGATGGATACTAGTATGCTAGGTCGAGTAGCTGCTTTACTAAATCAGGATCTCGGTAGAAGTCGAGTGATTTTTCTAGCACTCGCGTGAGGTCAGGAGTTGGTTGTATCCATTTTTATATCGTAATGATGATGGTCTATGGACAACGATCCATGGGGATGCGTTGTCTACGATACAGAAATTGGAATAAGGATTAAGGTGTGGTACCGTGAGTCAAGCATTTGAACGTACTAAGCACATGCCGAGAAATATGGTAAATCGGTAAGCCTAGTACTTGAGTGAACCTGCCCGCAGACTTTATCCCTCACGTGACCTGAGACGTGGTCTCCCATTCCGGTTATGGTGGGTACAAGTGCGGTCACTGCACAATGACAGTCGGGGTCAGTGAGGCATTGTACACCAAGGCGGTGAGCCCTGATCTGTTGATGGGGAATCGATGGGGACAGTTGATGTGTGTGGGGACGGAGTGCCTCGCCACGTCGTGTGTTTAGGTTTACCTTGCAAGGATAAAAACTCGATTTGAATCGTCTGCTTCTTGTAGCTAATGAGACTGCTTGATCCATGCTGCTACATTGAGTAACAAGTAGAAATGTGTTGATTTGGCAAAAGATGTTGATTGCTAAATGCTTGATACCCTGTATGGTTAGCTAAGTACACATTTAGTCTTAAGAGAGTCACACTAAAACTTGAAAAGCTAAAACTTGATTTTAGACTCAGCTAGTGCTTTTGGCAAACCAAACCCCTCAGCCAAACAGCTGCATGTCTAGAGGTAGAGGAGTAGACTCCTCACACCGGGTAAGTCTAGCTGAGTATTAGTATACTCAGCCTTGCTTGTGGCATAATTTTTACAGGTTCTCTGGAGGATATGGTTGCTGGATTGACTTGGCCGTCCATCTTGCCACCGGGTTGGACAGTCGAGTGGGACCCCGCCTCAGCAGAGGAGGAGCATGAGGAGTGATGGGCCAGGCTTCCCCATCCCTCCGTTTATTTACCATTAGTTATATTCCGCTGCATTCCGAACAATGACAACTACTTTTGCAAAACTCCGATTATGTTGTAATAATTTTAAGTACTCCTTTAAAGTATGGTTTTATGCTTTATTGTATTTGCTTTGTGCCTCACCTTCGAGTGAGTACGTGGTACTTGATCTTGTTAGTGGCCTTGTCGGACTAGATCCGAGGGACTCACGTTTTATTCCTATTTAAGTGTGGTCTAGCCTCTAAGGTGGGACTTGGACACTTAAGTTGGAATAATTTGGGCGGTTCCGCCACAGCTGGTATCAGAGCTTGTACCACCACAGAGGAATCAATAAATCGTAATTACCAATCTTTTCAAAGAATAAAACTTGTTAGAAACAAATGCTGGATAGATCCGTAAGATGATAAGGATGGACATAGAACGTGAAGCCTTAGGATACTAGATGGGTAGCTAGGTGGCTATTTGAACATGCCCTACAGTCTGCTATGATAATGGATGGAGGTTTCTCTATCCCTATATGTGTGATGTGAGGTCGCTTAGGACGAGCATGCATGCATCATTTTGTTTTAACTATTGGGTAAGTGGTCAAGAATTTTAAAAGCTATGTAATCCAAGAGGCACCGTAACAAAAATTAAGTATACCTCAAAGATCTCAACGTAACCCTGGGAAAGCCAAGCACTAATTCCCTTTTATTTTTGTAATTCTTTTTCTTTTTTGCTTATGCTTACCCTTACACAGATGACTTCTCATGAATCCTCGGAAGGAGGGAACACACATTCCCACACGGACGGGCTTGCACGAGAGGGTTTTCCCCGTATTTTGTGGGAAGTGCTGCAGGGAGCCGGTTACGTTATGCCTCCCTAGTACGCGGTACAGCTGTTCGAGGAGCACTAGGTACCCCGCTGTAGGGTAAGGATGACCTTGGAGCCTCATCCCTTACAGCCAGGCTGGCGTTCGTTGGACTCCGAGTCTTTCGGTTTCAGGGCTGAGGATACTATCGAGTCCACTGCTCTCCACGGGCTGACGACCTTCTGTGGTTTTCACCCCTTGGAGCTATTAACTCATCCCATTGGCTTGTTCCCCACTGAGAAGGAGGACGACCTAATGTGGAAGGATCGAGTGGAGCATGCCAAGGATGTGTGGGCTCTTTACCCAAGGCAGACTACTCACCTAACGGTGCGATGCATGAATGCCATGTATCGTCTGCAAGTAGTGCGAGGTGAGGCAATGTCCCAACTGATGGGATTAGTAGAGTCTACCAAGATCACCCTGGATAATAGGGAGGACCTTGTGGTAGACCTATCCACTGAGCTGGTGGAAAAGGACCTCCAGGTAGAGCAGATGGCCACTCAAATCCAAGAGCTTGAGGATTAGGTAGGGGCCAGGGAGAACACCATCGAGGTTCTAGAGGATCAGCTCCTGATCACGCAGCAATAGCTTGAGGAAGCCAACCAGCACTTGGATATGCACCACCAGGAAATTCAGGACATGGAGGCAGAAGGGGCCGACGAGGATGTCGACATTGAGGGAGGAGAGGAGCCGGAGCCTGCCCCCAGCTTGGACACTGCTGGCTCAGGGAGACCACCTTCCCCCGAGTCTAGTGTTGCCTCGTTTGCCCATTAGCTTTCAGAGTTAGGGTAGAAGGGTGCGGCAGTAGAACTCCTCGAAACTAGCTTAGCTTTTGCACCATTGGAGGTACTAGGCTAGAGAGAGTCGAGTCTTTTGAACACTGCTGTAGCTGATAGAAAACTCTTTTGGTTTGATGAATGATGGATGATTTCTATTTTAAGTTATGGAGGAAATTATGTCATGTGGTACCTCTTTTGAAAATGCAAGGAAATGTTTGACAATTTACAAACCTTGTCATTTAAAATCTTTTACCATGTGCAATCCCTGATTTCAAAAGTATGATATTAAGAGCATCCTAAATTTCAGATGGCAGGAAGAGCGTGTCGTGGACAGAATGAGCGCATTCCTCCACCAACGCCGCCACCTCCTACCATGCAAGAGCTGATGGCTCAGCAGAACGAGATTCTGCGATAGTTAGCTCAGCGTCAGCCACCACCCCAGCACTATGGTGGTGGTGATCACCATCAGCGTCCCCCAGCAGCGGCCACCTATCAGGAGTTCCTCAGCACTCAGCCGCCGTTGTTCACTCGGGCAGAGGACCCACTTGATGCTGATGTGTGGCTCAGGGTGGTGGAATCCAAATTCTCACTGCTTAATGGAGTTTGTTCAGATGTGGCTAAGGTCCATTTTGCCACCCAGCAGCTTCGAGGACCCACGCGGACATGGTGGGATCACTTCCTCGCTATGCATCCGGTTGACCATGTGGTTGAATGGGGAGAGTTCAAGGCAGCATTCAGAGGACATCACATACCAGCAGGCATTATGGACTGCAAGCTCAATGAGTTTCTGGAACTCACTCAGGGAAGCCGTACAGTATTGCAGTACGCCCAAGCCTTCAATGACCTATGTCAGTACGCAGGCTATCATGCTGACATGGATGAGAAGAAGAGGGACAGGTTCAGGAGGGGCCTCAGTACTAAGCTCCGTGACCGTCTCAACACAGTCAGGGCCAACAGCTACAATGAGTTAGTCAACATGGCCATTTCTCAGGAAGACTGCATCACAGCCCGTCAGGCAGAAAAGAAGAGGAAGACCCCTATGGCAGGACCTTCAGCTCAGCCTCAGCGCTTCAGGATTGTGTCTGACACTCAGAGTAGGGGACCTCAACAGCAAGGGCGATGGGTGATCTGACCACAGCAGCAGCAACAGGCACCCAACTACTCTCAACCCCTAGTTCAGAGGAACAACAACCAGCCATAGCAGCAGTACCGTCAGGCCAATGACAACAGATGTTTCACTTGTGGCAGCACTAGACACTACGCCAAAAATTGCCCCAAGAACCAGCAGAGGCAGGGGCAAAATTCCAATCTGAACCAAGGCAAGAGGCAGAGGGTGCAAGTGAGGCAAGGCAGGCTGAATTTCACCATGTTGGCTGACATTCCAGAGGGAGCACCCATCATGACTGGTATCTTTTCCATTTTGAATTCTCCTGCAGTCATTCTTTTCGATTCAGGTGCATCACACAGTTTTATCAGTGCCAAATGACAGTTACCTTTTCATCACACAAATGGAGGCATTACCATTTCAACACCAGGAGGCAGGGTTGCCACCTATCAAATCAACAGGCATGTGCCTATAAAATTTGGTAGTCTTATAATTAAAACCACCCTCCTTATCTTGGGGTTAGACAGTGTGGATATCATCTAAGGAACTAACTGGTTATCAAGGCATCAGGCAGTGATTCATATCGCAGCAAGGGCCATTGAGATACACTCACCTACTTGTGGTGAAATCACGTTATATTTGCCTAACCAGGGTTGTACCCGTTCCTGTGCCTTCGCCCTGATAGAGTCACCCGTCGAGAGGATTCCAGTGGTCCGTGAGTACCCCGATGTTTTCCCAGATGAATTGCCAGGGATGCCACCCGACAGAGACATAGAGTTTGCAATGAAGCTACAACCCGGAACTGCCCCTATATCCAAGAGACCCTATAGGATGCCTCCAGCGGAGTTGGCAGAATTGAAAAAGCAGTTACAAGAATTGTTAGACAGGGGATTCATTCGCCCAAGTACTTCACCATGGGGATGTCCGGCCTTGTTCGTGAAGAAGAAAGATGAGAGTCTGAAGTTGTGAGTTGATTACCGCCCTCTCAATGCGGTAACCGTTAAAAATAAGTATCCTTTGCCCCGCATTGATGTGTTGTTTGATCAGTTGGTGGGAGCCAAGGTATTTTCCAAGATAGACCTTCGCTCTGGCTATCACCAGATCAAGATCAGGGCCAGCGATATTCCGAAGACGACTTTCTCTACCAGATATGAACTTTATGAGTACTTGGTGATGTCATTCGGGCTGACTAATGCCCTGGCATATTTCATGTATTTGATGAACTCAGTATTTATGCCAGAACTGGACAAGTTTGTGGTGGTTTTCATTGATGACATTCTGGTATATTCAAGAAATGAACAGGAGCATACTATGCACTTGCATACAGTACTTCAGAGACTGTGCGATCATCGCTTATATGCTAAGTTGTCCAAATGTGATTTCTGGTTGAGGGAAATTAAATTTTTGGGTCACACCATTTCTCCGGATGGGATATCAGTTGATCCTGAGAAAGTGCAAGAAGTGATGAATTGGAAGCCTCCTACCACCGTACGGCAGATTCGGAGTTTTCTGAGATTGGCAGGATATTATCGGTGATTCATTCCAGATTTCTCCAGGATTGCAAAGCCAATGACTGAATTGTTGAAGAAAGGAGTAAAGTATGAATGGAGTCAGAAATGTGAGGATGCCTTTCATACATTGAGGCAGCATCTGACAACAGCACTCGTGCTAGCACAGCCTGACAACACCAAATCTTTTGATGTTTATTGCGATGCTTCAGGCACTGGATTGGAATGTGTCTTGATGCAAGACAACAGAGTTATTGCCTATGCATCCCGAGCACTCAGGCCTCATGAGCAGAATTACCCCACACATGATCTGGAGTTAGCAGCCGTAGTTCATGCTCTGAAGATATACAGACATTATTTAATGGGAGCTCATTGTAATATTTATACTGATCACAAGAGTCTCAAGTATATTTTTACTCAAGTGATCTTAATATGAGGCAGAGAAGATGGTTGGAATTGATCAAGGACTATGATTTGGATGTGCATTACCATCCGGGCAAGGCCAATGTTGTGGCAGATGCCCTAAGTCGAAAAGCCCAGTGTAACTGCGTAACTATGGACTCTAAGATCGCCATTCTGTGTCATGAGTAGCGCAAGCTAAACCTGGAAGTTATTTCCCCAGGTACCTTGAATTATATCTCAGTAGAGCCCAGTCTACATGAGCAAATAGTCCTGGCACAGATTGGTGACAAGGGTGTTCAAGTCATTAAGGAGATGCTCGAACAAAAGGTGGATAAGTACAAATGCTTTCGTGAGGACAGCAAGGGAGTTCTATGGTTTGAAGACCGATTGGTTGTTCCTAAGAATCCAGAACTCAGGCAGAAAATATTGGATGAAGCTCATCTTTCCAAATTCTCTATGCACCTCGGCAGTAACAAGATGTATCATGATCTCAAATCCATGTATTGGTGGACCCGAATGAAGAGGGAAATTGCTAAGTATGTATCTGAATGCGACACTTGCCAAAGAATCAAGGCTAGTCATTTGAAGGTAGCGGGTACCTTACATCCTCTTCCCATACCATCTTGGAAATGGGAGGACCTCAGCATGGATTTTTATTGTGGGTTTGCCCAACACCTCCCGGCACCACGACTCCATTTGGGTCATTGTGGATAGGCTAACCAAAACATATCATTTCTTGCCAGTACATACCACCCACAGGGCAGAAAAGTATGCAGAAAACTATATTGACCAAATAGTGCGTTTGCATGGAATACCAAGGACTATCGTGTCAGACAGAGGAGCACCGTTCGTAGCACGTTTCTGGGAGCAGCTGCAAGAGTCACTTGGAACCATGTGATAAGAAGCTCAGCATACCATCCTCAAACTAACGGCCAGACGGAAAGAGTAAATCAGATTCTGGAGGACATGTTGCGAGCCTATGTGTTACACTATGGTAAGAATTGGGATAAGTGTCTTTCTTTGGCAGAGTTCTCTTATAATAACAGTTACCAGTCCAGCTTAAAGATGGCACCTTTCGAGGCCTTGTATGGGAGAAGGTGTAGAACACCGCTAAATTGGTCACAAGCTGGAGAGAGGGAAATATTTGGACCGGACATAGTACTGGAAGCCGAGGAGAAAGTCAGAGTCATTAAGAAGAACTTGGAAGCTGCTCAGGCCAGGCAGAAGAGCTATCATGATAAGAGAAGGAAACCTCTACAATTTGAAGTGGGAGATCATGTATATCTTAAGGTGTCACCCACCAAAGTTGTTCAGAGATTTAGGATCAAGGGCAAGTTAGCTCCTCGCTATATTGGGCCCTATGAGATTAAAGAGGCTTATGGACCTGTAGCCTACCAGTTGAACTTGCCACCTCATATGTGAGCAATTCATGATGTGTTTTACGTATCTCAGCTACGGAAGTGTGTCCGCTTACCCACGGAAGTGCTACCTGAACCAGAATTGGAGATAGAACCAGACTTGTCTTACCAAGAGCACCCCGTCAAGGTATTGGACCAGAAAGAAAGATCAACTCAAGCAAGGTCAATCCGAATGTATAAGATTCAGTGGAGCAACCATTCCGAAGAAGAGGCTACATGGGAAACTGAGGATTTTCTACGTTCTCGCTTCCCCGATTTTCTGCCTAAAGGAATCGGTACGTAACCCAAAACACCCACCCCCACCTGCCCTTTGAATCTAAATATAAGAAAAACCTAGTTAAAAAGAGTAGAGTAAGTTGTGAGACTAAATCTAGAAGGAGTTCCTTCTAAAGTTGCAAAGAGGATGACATTCGAAGAGCAGTTAACTAGAGAAACTTGATTAAAGGAAACTGCAACACACCAACACACACCTTCTTGGTACCCCACTAGAGGATCCCTACCCAATCTCGGGACGAGATTCCTTTAAGGGGGGAGGGCTGTAACACCCCAGGTGTTACCCAAAGCCCTGCCCAAAGAAGCACATTTGTGTCCTACTTAAACTATATGCTAAAATGGGAAGTGAAGGAACTCAAAGTTTTAGAGGCTTTGTTAAGATAAGCATTAACCATGACAAGAAAGAAAACCCTATCCTTCCTACAATGTTCACCCACAAATAAGATTCTAAAACCCTAAATCCTTCTTAAGCCCTTAAACCCTAACCATGGGATTAAAGGGGAAAGAGTGGGCAAATGATCAAAACACAAAAAAGGGACCTTTACTAAGATGAAGTGTATTAGTAAACCTACAAATTTTGTTAAGACAAGTATTGCAAAAAGGCCCAACAAAAACCCCAAAACAATTCTCCAAGAGGGGAACACACTTGAGCCTTTCAAAAAATTTCTAAGTCCCAAAACCACCCAAGCCCAAAGATCAAAGGTGTTCACCTTTGTGCTGGCGCCAAAACCACTTGGACCAAATAGCAAGAAGTACCCAAATCACCAAAGGCACCTCCCTGAAAAATTTGAATTCAAACCGAGGTCGTTTGACATGGTTTGACATCGGTTTTGTCACTGATGAACAGTGCCGACAGACCTGACTTGGCGCCCACATATCTCACAAGCTAGGGCATATCTCCCATTGGAATTTACACAAACTAGCTAGCCCTAGGTGCCAGGAAAAGATCTTGCACAAGACCCTTGGCGAGATTCGCACGTTTGTGCCCCTGCAGGCGCTTGAACAAAGGCAGAAATAAACGCACACATGTTAGACGTGTTCTGTCGCGCCAGAGCACGCCCTCAGCGCTCCGCCCACGCGCGCAACCCCGCGTCGCGCCAACCTCGCATCCACGCCCGCGCCTATAAAAGCCATCCCGACCCTGACCGTACACCCCCGCGCGTCGCTGACCCAACCCGAGCTCAAGTTCGTCGGAGTTTGCCCCGTGAGCAAGGTGCTAGCGGCCGTGCGAGCCACGGCCACCGTAGACCGGCCAAACCATCCACTCCCCGCCCTATCCGACCCTTGGGATAGCCTCTACGGACCTCGGTGAAGCTCCCAAAGCCGGGGATTGAACTCTACCTCACTGGAGGCACCGGATCGACGTCGCCGGACTTCAACCGACTGCCAGCGCACGTAGACCGAGCTCCACGGTAAGCCTTCTGTCGATTCCTTGCATTGGTAGCATCCTTAGCACCCCGTGAAGCTTCCTGTGCCACTGGATTGAGCAATACCGCCGTGAGCAGGCTGAAGCGCACGCCGCCGACGAGCCCGACCGCCTGCGCACGTGGTCAGACCGATTTCGGCCATCCTCGTCGATGAGCCGCACCTCGACGTGACCGCTAGTGTGGCGGAACCGCCGAATTATTCCAACTTAAGTGCATAAGTCCCACCTTAGAGGCTAGACCACACTTAAATAGGAATAACACGTCAGACCCTCGGATCTAGTCCGACGAGGCCACTAATAGGATTAAGTACCACATACTCACTCGATGGTGAGGCACAGAGCAAATACAACAAAGCATAAAACCATACATTAAGGAGTATTAAATTTATTACAACATCATCGGAGTTTTACTAAAAGTAGTGATCATTGTTCGGAATGCAGCGGAATAAAACTAACAATAAATAAATGGAAGGATGGGGAAGCCTGTCCCATCACTCCTCATGCTCCTCCTCAACCGAGGTAGGATCCCACTCGACTGTCCAACCCGGTGGCAAGATGGACGGCCAAGTCACTCCAGCAACCATGTCCTCCAGAGAACCTGTAAAATTATGCCACAAGCAAGGCTGAGTATACTAATACTCAGCTAGACTTACCCGGTGTGAGGAGTCTACTCCTCTACCTCTATACATGCAGCTGTTTGGCTGAGGGGTTTGCTTGCCAAAAGCACTAGCTGAGCCTAAAAATCAAGTTTTAGCTTTTTCAAGTTTTAGTGTGACTCTCTTAAGACTAAATGTGTACCTATCTAATCATACATGGTATCAAACATTTAGCAATCAACAACTTTTGCAAATCAACTCATTTCCACTTGTTACTCAATGTAGAAGCATGGATCAAGCAGTCTCATTAACTGCGAGAAGCAGACGATTCGAATCGAGTTTTTATCCTTGCAAGGTAAACCTAAACACACGACATGGCGAGGCACTCCGTCCCCACACATATCAACCGTCCCCATCGATTCCCCGCCAGCAGATCAGGGCTCACCGCCTTGGCGTACAATGCCTCACTGACCCCGATTGACGTCGTGCAGTGACCGCACTTGTACCCACCATAACCGGAATGGGAGACCACGTCTCAGGTCGCGTGAGGGGTAAAGTCTGCTGCTAGGTTCACTCAGGTACTAGGCTTACCGATTTACCATATTTCTCGGCATGTGCTTAGTACGTTCAAACGCTTGACACATGGTACCACACCTTAATCCTTATTCCAATTTCCGTCTTGTAGACAACGCATCCCCATGGACCATTGTCCATAGACCATCATCGGTACGATATACAAATGGATACAACCAATTCCTGACCTCGCGCGAGTGCTAGAAAAATCACTCGACTTCTACCGAGATCCCTAATTATTAAAGCAGCTACTCGACCTAGCATACTAGTATCCATCTCAAAGGGAATCCTGAGTCATGCAACTACAGTTTCAAACAACTCCTACACTTAAGTGCACATTCAAACCTACAAACAATAAGTGCAGTAAAATAGCATAATAAGTAGGTTATGCATAAAACCGGGGCTTGCCTTCCAAAGCTGGGGCAAGCAGATCCTCGATAGCAGGCTCTGGTGCTGGATCTTGGGCTACCTCCTGAGCAACTCCTTGCTCCGGCACGAGGACGTACTCCCCGTCAGCGAGATTACAGTCTATCGAATGCAATGAACAAGATATATGCATAAAAATGATATGAACATTTGGAAAGGTTATGCATAGCAAAACAGCATTAAGTTTAGTGTTTTTCTAGGGTTTCTTTTTGGATATACTTAAGGGTTTTGTATTTTCATCTATTTCTCCCCAATGTTTTCCCTTTTTACTTTCTATTACTTCTTATTAAGCATTTTTGAACCATCAGGGTTAGTTAACATTTTCCAAAAATGTTATAAAAATTACAGTGGGTACATATTGACATTTGTGGGTTCTCCTAAAAATTTGAGGTGGAGATTAATTAGATACTACTTGTGCAAAATTAACAAAAACAAGTGTAAAAGGGCATTTTACACTATAGCTATGATTTAAGTGAGATTTTTGTACCAATTTTTATTTTTGTCCAGATTCATAGGTGATATTAGGCCTTTGTGTTAAAAATCACAGAAAAATACCTACTGGATATTTAGTTGTGATTTTCTAAAGTTTCATGCCAAAAAGGTACTTATAACTAACTTGTTATTTGAAAAATATCTAACAACAAAACTCATATTTTCCCTATGTTTATAATAACAAAATATTAGTTACCCCAAGGTTTGGGGTGTTTTCTTCTCAGGATTATTTTTCTAAGATTTTCCTAAGTTTTCATTGTTTGCATAAAATAAAAGGTATCTCATTTCTTTTGTACTAAACAAAGGTCTAATAAAATTTTCCAGTGAACTATATTAAATAAGTGAGCTAACAAAAATGTGGTTGCTCCCTGGTTCTTATTTTAAACTTTTTTCTATTTTCTTTAACTTTGAGCTAAAATGATTTTAAATGGTAAAACCTGCTTTAATTTGGTGTACTAGGGGTCTACTATTTTAAACAGATTAGGGAGTGATTAAGTACTTCTTTGATTTTTCTTAACCCCAGTCTAACAGTGTAACTATTTTTCCCTCTTTTATTTAGCTTTTGGCCAGAACACTATTTAATTCAAAACTCTAAATTCTTCTGCAACACTTAGGAGATTTTGTATTTTTCCTAAGTAGTTTACTTTATTTAGAATCTGGCAAAATTGGTTTGACTAAATTTGGTTGAATAAAACTGATGTTATGGATTTTACAAGCTTTGTTTGTATTTAAATTAGAAATGTTAAAAAGGTTTTCTGGAAAACTAGTTTACACCGAGGACCCTAGGCTTTTCCTAAACCAATCCTCCAACTTATACCCCTGCGCAACTATTCATCTGAGTCGCTGACAATTCAAAACCCCCCTGACTTCTATTCCTTCTTCCCCGAGGTCCCTCCCCCTTTTGAACAGTACCCGCGAAACGAAAAAGGGCGGCGCGACTTACCGGCGGCGAGGGAGGTCCGGCGAAGGGTGGGGTTGGCTTCGGAAGGTCCTTGCGGTCACGACGAGGTACGGCTCGACGACGGCGATGGCCGGAATCGGCCGGTCCACGTGCGCAGGCGGGCGAGCTCGTCGGCGGCGGGTGCTCCGACCTATCCACGGTGATACAGGTCAATCCAAGGGCACGGGGAGCTTCACGGGGTGCTAATGAGTCGACCCATGCAAGGAATCGAAGAATAACTCACCGTGGAGCTCGGTCTACGTTCGCCGGCGATCGGGTGAAGTCCGGTGACCTTGATCTGGCGTCTCCGGCGAGGCAGAGCTCGATTCCTCGCTCTGGGAGCTTCACCGAGGCACGTAGAGTCTCTCTCGAGGGTTGGACGGGGCTGGGAATGGCTCTGTTGGCCGGTCTACGACGGTGGGTGCTCGGGCGGCCGCTGGCACGCCGTGTGCAGGGCAAACTCCGGCGATCTCGTGCTCCGGTGAGGTCGAGAGCGCGCGGGGGCGTATGGCTGAAGTCTTGGCTGGCTTTATAGGCGCGGGCGTGGGCAGGGGACACGGGCGTGGCTTGGCGCGGCGCGGGGCACGCGGGGTCGGGCGCTGGGCGTGCTCTGGCGTGTTCAGGGCGCGTCGAACACGTGGAGGTGTTCTTCTGCCCATGTTCAAAAGGTTGCTGAGATCGCAAACTTGTGAATCTTGGCAAAAATCCAGCGCAGACCTCTTCCTGACACCTATGGTTATCTCTTGTATGTGAGTTCCAAGGGAAGATAGGCCCTAGGTCAGAAGATTTGCGGACGCCAAATCTGGCTTGTCTCCCTATCCACTTCGCGACAAAAGTGATGCCAAATCATGTCAAACGAATTTGGCTCAGGTTCAAACTTTTCTAGTGGGTGCCTTAGGTGGTTTGGCACCTTTTTGGTATTCAGACCAAGTGGTTTTAGCGCCATTTACTAAGTGAACACATCTGATCTTTAGATTAGGGTCAAATTCTGACTTAGAAAAGATTAGAGAGCTCTAGTGTGCTCTCTACTTAAGGGGTGGTTTTGGGGTCTTTGAGGGGCCTTTTTGCAATGTTCCCCTCTGCATTTTGTAGATTATAATGTTACTTAAACTTTGGTTAAGGGTTAACTCATGATTTGCACATTTGTTTAACCTTTCCCTTAAACCAGGGTTTTGGGAGTTAAGGGCTCAAGAAGGTCTAGGGTTTAATCCTCTCTTGCCCAAGGTGATTATTGCATAAATGCTTGGGTAATGCTTTTGTCCTTAACATTTCTTAGCTAACCCAAGGGTTTCCAAGGTTTTGGGGCTTCCTTTCCTCCACTTAACACATGTGATAACAAGTCAGGGGTACAAGTAGGGCCTTGGTAACACCTGGGGTGTTACAGCTAGGACCTCCCGGATCTAACCCCGCCCTTCACCAGACCTCCCTCGCCGCCGGTAACCACGCCGCCCTTTTTCCTCTCCGCGGGTACTGTTTCAAGGGGGGAGCTCGGTTGGAAAAGAAGAAGAAGCTGGGGGGGTTTGCATAGTCAGTGACTCAGGGGAATAGTTCCGCAGGGGTATGGTTTAAAGAAATAGTTAAGGGATAACCCAGGGGCCTCGGTGTAAACTGGTTTTTCATTAAACCTTTTAAACATTACCATTTAAATGCAGATAGAGCTTGCAAAATTCATAACTCCAATTTTATCCAACCAAATTTGGTCAAACAAATTTTGCTAGGTTCTAAATAATATGAACTACTTAGGAAAAATACCAAACACCCTAAGTACTGCAAGACTTTTTAAAGTTTTGATTTAAATAGTAAACTGACCAAAAGCTAAATAAATAAGGGAAAAATAGCTACACTGTTAGACTGAGGTCAAGAAAAATTAGAGAGATACTTAACCACTATCTATCTTGTTTAAAAATAATAAATCCCTCAGTACACTAGATTAGGGAGAGGTTTACCATTAAAACTTGTAGCTTACTTTATTAACATAGTTCACTAGAAAATTTTGTTAAGCCCTCTGTTAGTACAAAAGAAATGCACCACATTTTATTTCATGAAAACAAGGAAAACTTAGAAAAATCCTAGAAAAATAACCCTAAGGACAACCCACCCTAATCCTTGGGATAACTCATAATATGCTACTATGAATCTAGGAAAAATATAAGTTTTGTTGTTTGACATTTTTCAAATAACAAGTTAGTTATAAGTACCTTTTTGACATTAAACTTTAGAAAATCACAACTGAATACCCAGTGGGTCTTTTTCTGTGATTTTTGGCAAAGAGACCTATTATCACCTATGAATCTAGGCAAAAATAAATTTTAGTCCAAAAACCTCACCTAAATTAGAGCTATAGTGTAAAGTGCCCTTTTACCCTTACTTTTGTTATATTTGCACAAGAAGTATCTGAATTAATTTCAACCTCAAACTTTTAGAATAAACCACAGAGGTTAATGTCTACCCACTGTAATTTTTGTAACATTTTTGGAAAATGTTAACTTGTCATGGTAGTTCAGAAGCACTCAATAAGAAGCATAATAGAAAGTAAAATGAGAATTATGGGGGAAATTAGTGGTGTGCAATTTAAATCTTCCAAGGGCCCAAAGCAAACATCCAAGGGATGACTAAAATGTTAAGTTCATTCAAGACCCTAAAATGAGTATATGAAACCCTTAAGGCCGACAAAGGAAACCCCTAGTGTACCCACTATTTTAATATTGTTTCACCATACTTAGTGTGTACAAACTGGCATATCATTAATATATAGGTACCTTATTGCATTTGATAGATTGTAATCTCGCTGACGAAGAGTACATCCTCATTCTGGAGCAAGGAGTTGCTCAGGAGGTAGCCCAGGAGCCAGCACCAGAGCCTGCCAACGAAGATCTGCCTGCCCCAGCTTTGGAAGCCAAGCCCCGGTCTTATGCATAACCGTTATATATGCTATTTTACTGCACTTAATGTTTGTAGGCTTGTACTGTGCACTTAAGTGTAGGAGTTGACTAAAACCCTAGTTGCATGAACTCAGGATTCCCTTTGAGATGGATACTAGTATGTTAGGTCGAGTAGCTGCTTTGCTAAATCAGGATCTCGGTAGAAGTCAAGTGATTTTTCTAGCACTCGCGCGAGGTCAGGAATTGGTTGTATCCATTTTTATATCGTAATGATGATGGTCTGTGGACAACGATCCATGGGGATGCGTTGTCTACGCTACAGAAATTGGAATAAGGATTAAGGTGTGGTACCGTGAGTCAAGCGTTTGAACGTACTAAGCACATGTCGAGAAATATGGTAAATCGATAAGCCTAGTACCTGAGTGAACCTGCCCGCAGACTTTACCCCTCACGCGACCTGAGACGTGGTCTCCCATTCCGGTTATGGTGGGTACAAGTGCGGTCACTACACGACGGCAGTCGGGGTCAGTGAGGCATTGTACGCCAAGGCGGTGAGCCCTGATCTGTTGACGGGGAATTGATGGGGACGGTTGATGTGTGTGGGGATGGAGTGCCTCGCCACGTCATGTGTTTAGGTTTACCTTGCAAGGATAAAAACTCGATTCGAATTGTCTGCTTCTAGCAGCTAATGAGACTGCTTGATCCATGCTACTACATTGAGTAACAAGTGGAAATGTGTTGATTTGGCAAAAGATGTTGATTGCTAAATGCTTGATACCTTGTATGGTTAGCTAAGTACACATTTAGTCTGAAGAGAGTCACACTAAAACTTGAAAAGCTAAAACTTGATTTTAGACTCAGCTAGTGCTTTTGGCAAACCAAACCCCTCAGCCAAACAGCTGCATGTCTAGAGGTAGAGGAGTAGACTCCTCACACCGGGTAAGTCTAGCTGAGTATTAGTATACTCAGCCTTGATTGTGGCATAATTTTTATAGGTTCTCTAGAGGATATGGTTGCTGGAGTGACTTGGCCGTCCATCTTGCCACCGGGTTGGACAGTCGAGTGGGACCCTGCCTCAGCAGAGGAGGAGCATGAGGAGTGATGGGTCAGGCTTCCCCATCCCTTCGTTTATTTACCGTTAGTTATATTCCGCTGCATTCCGAACAATGACAACTACTTTTGCAAAACTCCGATGATGTTGTAATAATTTTAAGTACTCCTTTAAAGTATGGTTTTATGCTTTATTGTATTTGCTCTGTGCCTCACCTTCGAGTGAGTACGTGGTACTTGATCCTGTTAATGGCCTTGTCGGACTAGATCCGAGGGACTGACGTTTTATTCCTATTTAAGTGTGGTCTAGCCTCTAAGGTGGGACTTGGATACTTAAGTTGGAATAATTCGGGCGGTTCCGCCACAGCCACCAGCACAAACCGGTTCGATTGTGCTCGAATCTAATCCTGGCCCTCGGGGCGCGATCCAACGGCTCAGATTGAAGCATACTCCTTCGCCGTGACTTTTAGCTAAAGAGCCCCTGCCCTTTTCACAAATCAACCCGCCATCCAACTCAGAATAGTCTGAGTCTTCAGAATTTTTGCGTAGAGGTCCCTGCGCTTTCCAATATTTAGCATGCAATCCAGAAATTAAAGAAAACAGGAAAAGACATTTAGAAATCGATTTTGAGTATAAAAATAATTCCAGAAATTATTTAATTCATAGAAATTTCATTTTAACTCCTTTTTAATCTGTTTCAGTTGCGATAATTTTGTATTAATATTGTCTATCACCTAGTGCCTCTGTTTAGCCATGAAACTTGAATTAAAAATGTTCATTTGAATTAACCTATCCTAGGTGCTTAATAACTTCAGAAATTCATAACTTGGTAACTGTAACTCCGAATTTAGTGATTCTTGTTCCTACAATCTCGTTACGCCGTGTAGAATATTATTATGCAGTTTGTTCTTATGTTTGGTGTGATGTTGATTTTGCCTATACCATATTTGTCTGTATTGCTACGTTTAGCAGTATGTCACGTGTCATCTAAAGAACAAGTTGGTACCTGGAATCTCAAGTCCCAGGCAAGTTGTGCCCTTAATCACATATTTTTACCCAAGCATGTTCTTATTAATCATAATGACTTGCATAAGTTAATTTTGATGGGACCCAATAGGTTACCCTAGTTTGACTATCTTTATACCTTGTTTACCACTGAATTTTTGGGTAGTACCTGCTATTGCTTTATGTGGTTTTGGGTATAGAGATACACATTATTCATGATTATACATTTATTATCATTTGTTATTTACTGTTCATGTTAAGATCATTATGTTAATTAGAACATGGAGAACCACCCGGGAAAACAGTGCTACCACAAGGGTGGTATGAGACGCCCTTGGATGATTAATTAGGAAAGCTAGTGGAGGACTACCTTACCCAAAAGGGGCAAGGGCAGTAGGGGAGTGGTCAGTGTAGGGAGGCCCTTGGGTTGATTTTGCTGTGATGGCGGTCAGGCGAGGGGTCCCTGCATTGGAGCTTCCTAGAAACTGTAGCGGGTTTTTTAAAGCTAGTGGAACTTTGTAAAGGCCTCGTAGTGTTACCCCTCCTCGCCTTCTTGGTAGAGGTGTATGGGATTGGTCGTCTCTTGGCAGATGTGTAACATGACTTGTGGGTAAAGATGTGCAACCTCTGCAGAGTGTAAAACTGGTATACTAGCCGTGCTCACGGTCATGAGCAGCTCGGACACTCACATGATTAATTTATGAAACTAAATTCAATTTGTCATATGCATTGCATTGAGGGTGTTGTTATTACTTTTGTTCTACTACTTAATTGGGTTGGTATTTACTTATACTTAGTAATTGCTAATAAAATTTTGACCAACTTTAAAAGCAATGCTAAGCTTCAACCATCCTCTTTGGTAAGCCTTACACTTCACGTGAGCTCCCACCTTTGGCGAGTTCATGCACATTATTCCCCACAACTTGTTGAGCGATGAACGTTTGTGAGCTCACTCTTGCTGTCTCACACCCCCACACACAGGTCAAGAACAGGTACCGCAGGATGAGGCGCTTGGAGGATGATGTAACGAGTTCGTGAGATGTCTAGGTCGTCGTCTCCCAGTCAACTTTGGGTTACTGGATCGTTGTATCCGTATGATATAATTATTTATTTATTTTGTACAGAACTCCTATTATATAGTAAATATGTGACATTTGTTTCTGTATCACTATTCATCATATGTGTGAGACTTGGTCCCAGCACACCTGGTGATTATTTTGCGCCCGGGTTTTGGACCCCTAAAACCCAGGTGTGATAGAAGTGGTATCAGAGAAATGTTGACTGTAGGACAAAACCTAGATAGAACTGGACAACCATTGTCTACTTACCTTTGCTACTCTGATTATTTTCTAAACTTTTCTTAATCTTTTCTCATCTGTTTCCGCTTTACTCTGATTATTCTTACCTTTTCCTCCTTAAGACAAAAGTGGATTTCACACTTTGAAATCCTGTGTCTAAATTGACCTTTAAGAATAGGAGACCTACTCTTAGGAACAAAAACAAAATTATTTTTTCATAGGTATCTATGTGCTGCAACGTTTATTCTTATGATACTTGTCTGATTTAGATCTTTGATTGAGTGTGATGAGTTGTGGAGTAATGTCTACAATTACTTCTGCATATACATATAGGAAAAAATGCTTATAAAAATAACTAGACAAACTAGATTATCCTTCATTAAAGTATATAGCCTAACAATATCAATCTCATCTTAAAAGATTCTATCCTACACTCATAGATCCATCTTATCTCAAAAGATCCTAAACCATCCTAATTAAAATATATCTAGCTTTAATAAATCCATCTTATCTTAAAAAATACTCTATTACCTTAGTAGATTCATCTTATCTTAAAAAGATTTTATGTCATCCTAATAGATCTAACTAACCTCAAAAGATTCTACCTTATCCTTATGGATTCATCTTGCCCTAATAAGCATATTTATCCCACACTAGTGTAACAACCATGATCTAATCCAAATAATTAGATATTATCTAGTCTAACCTAGTTATACCAATATAATCTAGATCCCATCCAATCTAATATGATCCAATCTAAAGTGAGTTACTTAATGGATTAGTTAATACTAGTGAAATAGATTAGACCACTCATCTAATAGCTAAAACCTGATGTACCCTTGTTTTCTATACCACACCTGCTAATGGCATGAAAATTTTAGGTGTATAAAAAAATTTTAATTGTAAGTGCCACTTAGAAAAAAAAGATACTAGAAATTCATAAAGATAAAGTCAGCTTGATATGCTCAACTAAATGGTATTCTTAAATAGGATTATAGAATCTAATGTGATCTAATCTAATGTGGTCTACTTAAACTGATTAGAGATACTGGTAGAAGAGATTGGACCCTACTAGTCAGGTGTTAACTTAACTTAACACATCAGACCAACTCGACCAAGAGCAAAAGAGTTAACCCAACCAATAGAGTCATGATGAATAATATAATCTATCTGTCCCCACCTGACATCAAACGGACTTTTGACCTACATCATGTAGTCTATCTCATCCATATCTATCTTAACCATATTCTCCAACTCCGATAAAATACACTAACCTCGAATCAATGAGACCAAGACCGGAGAAAAAAGGTCAACATCAACAAGGAAGGATATAACAGCCAAAGCGAATCTCGAGATGAATCAAGACTTACACATATTGGATAGTCTTTTCCTGGAATCTTTCTTACCCCAACCTGTCCAGCTTATATCCTACATAATAATTAACTGGATACCTATGCTCTGCTAATCACCCACTATGGACCAAAAAATGTGAGACTCTGAATTTTTGAACCAATTAGAAATTAAAGGCTAAAATCACATACCAATTCTTTTATATCCCTTTTCTTATAAATCTCGAGGACGAGATTTTTGTTAAGGGGGTAGGATTTGTAACACCCAAAATCTTATTTTGAAAGTTTAGTAAAAGTTCTCCAAGGATTGTGATATTAGAATGCCTTCCAATAAAACTTTCTTATATTTGATGCAACATCACCTAAAATAAACACGTTCCTAATAAAGATTTAAATAAAAGAATCTCTATATGAATTTGTTACCCTTGATTGAAATGAATATTTATAATTATTCTCTAAAGAATTTTATATTAGGGAATATATTTCTTAAAATACCCATTCTCTATGTTAGTGTGTATGAATTTTATATTTGAAAGCATTTGATTAAATAATATAATAAATTAATTAATTAAACAAATTATATTCATGCTGGAGTTCTTGAATTGTGCATTCTAAATAAATTTGTAATTTAAAACTGCATTTGAATTGATTTGGGAATGGAAAATAGAAAACAAAGAAAAACAGAAAAAATGAATAGTCACCTAGGTCGTGGTCTTCGTTTTTGGCCCATCTCGGCTGTCCCCACCAGCCCAACCCACGCTGACATGCGGGCCCATTTGGCCGGTGACCTGCTCATGTGGGCGCTGTCACTTTACTGACTTGTGGGGCCCTTTGCCAGGCCTATCTTCTTTCCTCCCCACGCCCACGTTGAACGGCCAGCGCCATGAATCCCACACGAAGCTCGCGATGCGGTTCCAACCGCCAGGTCGGGAATCCCCTGTATTCGTGTATAAATATGGACGTCGAACCAACCTTGTGTCTGTATCATCGCCAAACTCATGATCCCATCGTGCACCCGGTGATTCCATTGCGGCAAGAGAGAGAAAGAACCGAGCTCGTCGGTGGCTTGCGGGTTCGTTGTTGGTCCGGTCATATTTGGTGGACGGGGGGGCATCACTGGCGCACCACGCTGATGTGCGTGGCCTGCCAGGGGGAAGAGGACCTGGTGTCTAGGAAATTCCTCGTCGGAGGAGGAACTCTACTGCGGGTCCGCGGTGGCGCGTGGGCAACACCATCGGCGCCCTCATCTCTGGTAAGTAGACCTCTCCATTGGTCGGCAATCATCAGTACCTGGCGTGGAGTGTGCTGGGTTGGACTTGGGGTAGACGCTTCGGGTTGGTGACATCGCCGGGGAGCCATGGCGCAGCTCCTAGCCGCACCGCCATGACCATGTGTTATGGGGTGGGGAAAACAGGATGATGATCGTTGGCCATGGGATTATAAACGGGCGACTATGATTAGATTGTGTCTTCCTTGAATCTAGACCGCAAGATCGTAATGGACGGACGATATTTGATCTCACTTGTACCCTTTCGGTCGTATAATCTCATGCCTTGATTTATGATCGGGCGGCCACCAGCGCAAACCGGTTCAATTGTGCTCGGATCTAATCCTAGCCCTCGGGGCGCGATCCAACGGCTGAGATTGAAGCATACCCCTTCGCCGTGACTTTTAGCTAAAGAGCCCCTACCCTTTTCACAAATCAACCCACCATCCAACTCAGAATAGTCTGAGTCTTGAGAATTTTTGCGCAGAGATCCCTGCGCTTTCCAATATTTAGCGTGCAATCCAGAAATTAAAGAAAACAGGAAAAGAGATTTAGAAATTGATTTTGAGTATAAAAATAATTCCAGAACTTATTTAATTCATAGAAATTCCATTTTAACTCCTTTTTAATCCGTTTCAATTGCGATAATTTTGTTTTAATATTGTCTATCATCTAGTGCCTCTGTTTAGCCATGAAACTTGAATTAAAAATATTCATTTGAATTAATCTATCCTAGGTGCTTAATAACTTCAGAAATTCATAACTTGGTAACTGTAACTCCGAATTTAGTGATTCTTGTTCCTATGATCTTGTTACGCCGTGTAGAATATTATTATGTAGTTTATTTTTTGTTTGGTGTGATGTTAATTTTGCCTATACATGTTTGTCTGTATTGCTACGTTTAGCAGTGAGGTAACATGTCATGTGAAGAGCAAGTTGGTACCTGGAATCTCAAGTCCTAGGCAAGTTGCGCCCTTGATCACTTCTTTTTACCCAAGCATGTTCTTATTAATCATAGTGATCTGCATAAGTTAATTTTGATAGGACCCAATAGGTTACCCTAGTTTGACTATCTTTATACCTTGTTTACCACTGAATTTTTTGTTAGTACCTGCTATTGCTTTATGTGGTTTTGGGTATAGAGATACACATTGTTCATGATTATACATTTATTATCAGTTATTATTTACTGTTCATGTTAAGATCACTATGTTAATTGGAACATGGACAACCACCCGGGAAAACAGTGCTACCACAAGGGTGGTATGGGACGCCCTTGACTGATTAATTAGGAAAGCTAATGGAGGACTACCTTACCCAAAAGGGGCAAGGGCAGTAGGGGAGTGGTCAGTGTAGGGAGGCCCTTGGGTTGATTTTACTGCGATGGCGGTCAGGCGAGGGGTCCCTCCATTGGAGCTTCCTAGAACTGTAGCGGGTTTTCTAAAGCTAGTGGAACTTTGTAAAGGCCTCGTAGTGTTACCCTGCCTCGCCTCCTCGGTAGAGGTGTATGGGATTGGTCGTCTCTTGGCAGATGGGTAACATGACTTGTGTGTAAAGATGCGTAACCTCTGCAGAGTGTAAAACTGGTATACTAGCTGTGCTCACGGTCATGAGCAGCTCGGACATTCACATGATTAATTTATGAAACTAAATTCAATTTGTCATATGCATTGCATTGAGGGTGTTGTTACTACTTTTGTTCTACTACTTAATTGGGTTGGTATTTACTTATGCTTAGTAATTGCTAATAAAATTTTGATCAACTTTAAAAGCAATGCTCAACTTCAACCATCCTCTTTGGTAAGCCTTACACTTCACCTGAGCTCCCACCTTTGGCGAGTTCATGCACATTATTCCCCACAACTTGTTGAGCGATGAACGCATGTGAGCTCACTCTTGCTGTCTCACACACCCCCCCCACACACACAGGTCAAGAACAGGTACCGCAGGATGAGGCGCTTGGAGGATGCTGTGACGAGTTCGTGAGAGGTCTAGGTCGTCATATCACAGTCAACTTTGGGTAGCTGGATCGTTGTCTCTGTATGATGTAATTATTTATTTATTTTGTACAGAACTCCTATTATATAGTAAAGATGTGACATTCATTTCTGTATCAATATTCATCATATGTGTGAGACTTGGTCCCAGCACACCTGGTGATTATTTCGCGCCTGGGTTTTGGACCCGTAAAACTCGGGTGTGACAAATGGCTAGGGATCCACTATGAGGCTTTCACAAAATATCCTTACAAGGCCACTCGCTATGGTTTCCACGTCAGTATTGGTGACCCTTTGGGAGAGGTACCATAGCCAAGACTACCACCCCACGTTAACGTGAACTACCACCAAACCACTGTCGCCCCCTCTTGCCCATCTTTTAGGTAAGGTTGCTAAGCACTAAGTCTATAAAGCTATTTACCAAAGCTAGAGCCATGATAGCACTCGTGGTTGCACTGTTTTCCTAGGTGGTCACTCCATGTTCCGTTTAATACAACATGATCTTGTTTAATCATCGGATTAACACCAATAGTATAAATTTCATCTCCGGAACAGTAATACCTTTAAAAGAGTGACATCATAATGATAAAGTTGAGAAATAGCATAATTATTAAGAATATTATTCATCACAGGTTAATCAAGGAATAAGGTTAGTATTTCTAGGTAATCCTATTTTAGGCAAAACCCATCAAATTTATGCACATATCCAAAAGTAAATATTATTGTATGCATTATTTGGGTACAATAAGAAATGCAAAGAGAGAGAGAGAATCCACTTGCCTTGTTCAAAAGTGTCATGTGGGTCTTCCTTGAACGAATTTGGGTCCTCTACCACACAATAAGATTCTAAGAGATTCACACATCACACATACAAAAAGAAAATATACACCAATAAATAAACATACAACATTACATTACACAAATTACGTTTATAAAAAGAAAGGAAACATTCAATCATAGAACTTGGTTCGTGGCTATAATATAAATCTAACCATATCGACAGTCGTTTTATTGTTTATGACATAAAATACTATTTATTTTGCTTCACCATTTCCCAGAAAAGATTATGTGTCAAGTTAATTATGGAAATGCATACTATATAAATTCATTTAAAATGACGTAGATATAATGCTAAATGAACTGTATGGAACTAAATTACTTATTTCTATCGGATAGCACGTGAGTTTGTATTTTCTATAACTATTAAGCGGAAGTTTATATTAGGATGTTATAATATTATTTAGGAAACACATTGTTGGTCACTTATTTTTTATTTTTGTGAACCATAAAACAAGGCAACACAATTGTTAAACGTTAAGGACCTTCGCACTTCGAAGCCTTATCTCCTTTCGGACATAACGAGTCTCGGACAAAGGTCATGAAGGACAAGTCTTCGTTATTCACAAATATAAAGATATCATTATAGATGCGACATTATACTGTTTATTCATTTCATTTCTCATATTGAGACAATATTACAACTCACTTCATATTTTAATA